>NC_083762.1:25305498-26559248 GCF_963514075.1 Conger conger
TCCTCTTCCTCTTGGATGAGCAGGCACTAAGCAGGTTCCTCCATGATCAGATATTGTAGTACTGTAATTGTGTTGCACCTGTACAGTACAATGATTTGACAGTGATTTGTAAATGGCTGATCTCAAATCTGGGAAACTTCCCTTCGTAAGAAAGGGAAAAAAGATTCCAATATATCGATTTAGCTGACACTGCCATGTCACTAACATTTTGGGAGTATCTACGTGACATATCATGATGGTACCATTTTGCATATGATGACATACACTAAGAGTAGTTGTGCAGATGTGTTTGAGAGTAAAGCTATTCAATAGAAAACAACATAATCTATTCTGATCAGCAAGACTTCTGCAATTGATTATTGAGCCAACTGTAGACAAGTGTACTATATAATTTGCATAAATGTGCTTCACATTGGCAATTTGTAGAATGCAATGAGAAATGGTGTTCTGCTGTGAACAAGTGAGGTTATTGTCATACTCTGTGCCTGTTCTGTTTTGGCGTTTTCCGTTCTGTGTCTCATGCCGCATTTTGTGTCCGCTCTTGCTTTCCGTGTTCTGTTCATCTATTCATTCATTCATTCATTCACTCATTCAGTTCACCTGTGTCTCGTCTGCCCATTCGGCAATTTCATCACACCTGTCATTTCAGTCCAATCACCTGTGTATTTATACCCGTATGTTTGTGTCAGTTTATGTGCTTGTCTCTAACTCTCCAACGTTTTCTGGATTGTCTGTTCAGTGTATCGACCCTTTTTGTGTACCCCGACTTTTGTTTCTTGGTTTCTTATTCTGCCTCTGTTTTGATCTGCTGGTGCCTATTCGTGTATGAACTCTTGCCTGTGACATCGACTCTGTTTTGGATTTTATGTATTGCATCTGTCTGCTGGCTATCGACCCCTTCTTGTACCACCCCTGAAGTTAATAAATTCAATTCTATGCATTCTCTGCTTGCGATTGGTTCCTCAGCCAATTATTTTGATAATTTCAACAGACCCAAAACGAACTGTATATATTACATACAACATTATAAAGTTTAGTGAGAAGAAAAGTGATTTGTGGGTGACACTATCATTGAATGACTTGGAACGCACAGTAGTCAGACATGACTTATATTAATAATTATGAATAGGCCCATATACATACATACTGTCGGCTATGTATCTGCCTCTGTGCTTTTATCCAGAATGACACAGAGTAGGCGTATATGTATGAACTCATAGCAATATACACTCTATAATATAGAGTCTATATACTCTACACATCTAGAATAATAGCAGCCCCCTGATCAGGGGGACTGACTCGTCAATAAGTGGGCACGCCCATTTCCGCTGTTCCTGTGTGTGTGTGTTCTAATGGGTTTCATCTGAATATACTATTTACATGCAGAATCATGTTTATGCAAAACATTCATCTAAACCAGCATTTTTTTTTTGATTAGCAAGGAATGGAGGAGGGAACTACAAGGGGTGGGGGGTGAAAGGTTCAAGCTACCTTGTTAAACAATCATATACATCATCACCAACATTCTGGTCTGATAGTGAGTAGGTCATTATAAATTACTGATAACAATACTGATGATTATACTATTTACATTATTAATTTAAATACCGCACGTGTTTGTGTGTGTGTGTGTGTGTGTGTGTGTGTGAGAGAGAGAGTGTGTGAGAGAGAGACTATAATGATTTATGTTCTTAATAGACATCCTCATCCTAGGTGAAATGTAGGCCTTAGAGATTAGAAAATAACTGCAGTATAGATTGCCATGCTGATGGTAAAAACAGCAGTGACCCACACTGCATTTTGAACTTGTATCCTTTATTATTTTCCCCCACTGAAACAATGATGGTGTAATCATTGTCAATGCACTCTTCCTTACTGGGTCAGTTCATCTGTACATTTCATCTTCTCAACACAGTATGATGAGACAATGACAGTGAATCTTTCTACTGAGGTTTATTCTGCAAAGACTGATAAGGAGTGAAAGAAAAATGGACCTACAATGACGATAAATCAACATTATGCAGTGGAGAATTACATTAAATCATTCATTCTTTCAGTTCCTTTTGAAAGTTGTTGAGCTTAAGGGAAGATTGATCGGTAGCTTGTCAGAAATGCACTCACTTACTTAACGCCTGATTCATCAAACTGTAGTAAAATAGCAGGCTTCAAAAGAGAATAAAATGCAAACATTTCATGTCATATTCAAACCCATGCAATGCTTTGACCGCTATCAATTTGGAAAATATAAGTTTTATCTTCAGCCAATGAGGGCAATGCCCCTGAACAAGGAATGGAATACACGCATGTGGTTTGGTGTCTTAGTTGGCGCTTCTGCCTTGGGAGATCTGCCAGGCAGCGGCCCCTTTTCATATACTTTTCAATTTTTCCACAGAAACTATTTGTCGTTTGCACAACCACCATCAGGTGGCATCTGTGAGCACTCTAATGGACAGCAGTCTGAAGTACTTGCAGGTTTCGACAGAATATTATGAGTCATGAGTATTATCCTTATATGGTATTTTTGGGGCGTCACTTAATGCTAATCACATATTTTGTGAGTGCGCTTTTGATGTACAATTACTTGGCATTTATCAGCAAACACGTGGATATGAAAAGAAAGCTGTGTCTACGCGTGTTTGATAAATCCAGCAGACTTTGTTAGGCCGACTATGTTTTGAACAGAACACAGGGAAGTGGCCACTTCCACCAGAAGTTAATGCCTGTTCAATGGTAGTTTTTCTTCTGAGGAAAGTGGTTTATTATTGTAGTTGCATATTGTAGTTGGCTGCCATGCAAGGCACCAACCAGCGCTTCAGGAGCATTGGGGGTTAGGTGCCTTGCTCAGGGACACTTTGATGCACCAGGGTAGGACTGAACCGGCAACCCTCTTATTGCTCTTACCACCTGAGCCAAATGGCAGGCATTTATATAGCGCCTTTATCCAAAGCGCTGTACAATTGATGCTTCTCCATTCACCCATTCATACACACACTCACACACCGACGGCGATTGGCTGCCATGCAAGGCCCCGACCAGCTCGTCAGGAGCATTTGGGGGTTAGGTGTCTTGCTCAGGGACACTTCGACACTGCCCGGGCGGGGGATCGAACCGGCAACCCTCCAACTGCCAGACGACTGCTCTTACTGCCTGAGCCATGTCGCCCAATATCGTATGTTCTACTACTTCAGAACTGAATCAGAATCAGTAGCCTAAATTAGTGTATTGTCCAGTTTCACTTATGTTCAGTTAGGGAAGTACAATTTCTTTGCACAAACTTCTTAATGGCGTTCACTCTGTATTGCAAGACACCTGAAGATATAGCTATAGATCTATGTGTGCCTGATTTACTTTTTGAAAATGCATACTAACCAACAAATCCTACAAATCGCACATTTAGCAATGACAATGAAAACTGAAATAGCCTGTCCACCAAGCTTTCTGCACAAATCAGTCTATACATAAGAAACAAATGCTAAATGCAAGATGTATGATTTCTGCAGAATGATTGCACTTTTGCTGTTCATGCAATGTCTTGCGCGACCATGCGGCCTACAGTAATTTACAGGTTACACTAGCTCATTATGGACATTTGGATGTTTTTCTGCATTGAGAACAAAACAAATAGCATTTGCTTACCCCTTACAACTATTTTGGATGGTTTTTTTGTGAAGTTACACACAGTATAAATACAAATAAAGGATTTGTTGATTTTAGTTAGGTGTACATAGGTCAAACACATCCTCATTACTGTAATCTTTCAAATGTGCCATCTCTCAATTTGTTTAGTGTACAAAGCTGGCATTGCACCAGAATCAAGCAATGCCTCATGGTTTCCAGTATTTGCAGTTCCATAGTGGCAGAATATTCTTATATGTATGATTGAGAGAAATAACCATGTACTACAGCCAAAACATTCTTTTTATTCTTTCATCATGGAAAGCAAAGACAATCATGTCACAATTGCTGTTTCTTCTGATTTATTGATCAAAGTTCCCCACTTCTAAGCACTAGACCCATCAGCTGAATCAAATACCCTGAGCATTTGAGGTGTAACTGTGTTTACTAAGACTGAACAAATCACAGAGCAGGGTAGTTTTTAGATTTTAGTGGAATATTCTGTGCCTGAACGTGCCCTGAATGGTTCATAGAATCCTTACGAATGGGCAGATAAAGTAATGCCTTTCTATTTGCTTTTGTTTTCATATGCTGCAGTCATCAAAGTATCTATCAGCTTTTTTTTTCAGGTGGGTAGCACTGCCGCCTCACAGCAAGGAGGTCCTGGGTTTGAATCCCCGTCGGCTGGGGCCTCTGTGCGGTGTTTGCATGTTTTCCCCGTGTCTGCATGGGTTTCCTCCGGGTACTCCGGTTTCCTCCCACAGTCCAAAGACATGCAGGTTAGACTGATTGGAGAGTCTAAATTGCCGATAGGTATGAGTGTGTGAGTGAATGGTGTGTGTGCCCTGTGATGGACTGGTGACCTGTCCAGGGTGTATTCCTGCCTTTCGCCCAATGTATGCTGGGATAGGCTCCAGCCCCCTTGCAACCCTGTTCAGGATAAGCAGGTAAAGATAATGGATGGATGGATGGATGGATATTTATTCATATATATTTGCTGATGCCTAATCCACATAATTATATTTGACAGTGTTTTGGAGAGTGGTTTGTTTTTAAATTTGACCATTGCAAATGTGTGTTGCTCAAGGTTGTATGGCTCTGGGGACAGGACCATTTCCTGGTTACCTATCGGTTGTGAATCTAGACTGACAGGCTCTGACATATCTCACTGACCCTGCTCGGAAGCTAGCATTTGTTGAGATGGCAGGGCATCCTCCTTAGTCCTCCTGATCTCAGAGGCTGGATTAACGCATTGACAAACTGGGCATATGCTACATAGGCCATGGAAGTCTGACGTAACTCAGAGCAAAACCTTTGCCCATATATCGATTTCCGGATCAAAGCACAATTTCTGTATGGCAAAAAAAAATATTTCCACATAACCGCCTTGGTCACAGTCTGTGATTTTAGTACTTGGGCTCATTTCTCTCTTAAGCGGCACTGGGTCCACTGAATTCCAATGACACTTTCGGTTCTGTGAGAAGGGTTCCTAGGCTAATCGAAGCTACCGTGAAGAACTGTACGAAATAGAAAAACACATACACTTTTATTACACAAATGAGTAATAGCCATCGGCAACATGTGTGATTGGTAACTGAAAATACAGCCAGATACAACCCTGTGTGTGATGTTGTTATTGTTGGGTAGGTTTGCTAACCACTTAGGTGTAACAATTAGCTTTTTAAATTTACATAGAAATTCTTTTGACAATAAGAACTGGTTGAAAAGCATAATTTATTCATATACAAACGTCCAAATGTCATAATTTATTTTTAAGGGATTCATTGCTCCCATGGATCGTCTGATTTTTTTATCCGGAAGTCAAATAATTCTAAGATTCATTGATATTTCCAAAGGGAATATTTCCAGAGCCAACAGTTATGGGAACAAAATATTTTGTGGACAGATGACACCAGAATTGACTTGTCAAAAGTGATGGTATGAGGAAAGCAGCAGTCTTACTATATCTGCTCAAGTTCAGCCAAATGGCTCCAAACTCAACAATGTATTTGAACCTTATGTCATTCACAGCAGGCCAGGGGGCTATGCTACCGGTCACAATTCCCTAAACAGGAGACTCCAAAATGCTATACAAGCATTAAAATATTAGACTGTATTTGACCAGTAAACTAAAAGAAACTGGAATCAACCAATAAATCAAAACCAACAGTTTATTGCATCAAAGGTTAAAGAAGTTTGTTAAATAGACAGAAAATAAATTACTATAAAATATAAAGTGACTAAACAGACATTTATGTGAAATTACCAACAGAGATGGAGAGTCCATTAGGCCAGACCTTTCCGGAGAATGACCTATCCCAATTCTAATTTCAGTTAAAAAGAGAAGATGGAATAACAGAACCAACAAACTAACACAGAACAAAATAAGTAAATGCTTATTCTTGGACTGAAGACAAATGAGTGTGTGTCTAATGCCATTTTTTCTGAATTTTGTCAAAGCTTTTTTGAAAGCAGAAATAATCACCATAATACTATTTACTGTAGGTCGCTTTAGAAGGAAATCAAAACATGGATATGTCGAGAGATAATTAATCTTAGCTGCTCAATTTTTATTTTACATTCTAATGTCACAAACCCTACAGACACATCCACCACAAGAAGTGCAATAAAAATCAAGAGGTTAATCCTTCAAAATTATTTCAATTGATCTTGAATAGTTCTGATTCTACAAGTAGAATGATTTCTGGGAAATCTGTGATTTGTAAACATTTGCATTAATTGTTAAGTATTTAATTAATTAATTCCCTTTTAGAAGAAAACAAGTTAATAGTTTACCCTGATTATCACACTTGTCAACTTGACTATGTTGTGAGTGTTTTTTCTCTCGGTTGGAATTATAGTCTTTTCAGCCAATCCATATCAATGAGGGCTGACTAGCCATGGTATTTCTGAAAGGGGCCCAAAAAATCTATTCTGCAAATTACATGCATCTTTCCAAAGGTCAAGTATTTACAAACCTGGAACGCTTTAAATTTTCAGTTTGTCTGAGAAATAGCACAGTGATTCTGCTGTGAAGGGAAGAGAACATGGCTAATTTCCAGTCTTAAGTATCTGAATGTGGCCTGCTCCTGATTAGCTCTCCAAGGTTTAAAAAAAACAACAACAAAAAACATGAATATCTGCCTCTTGTCGCCCCATTATAACAATCATACGCCAACAATAATACTCTTAGGAGGGAATTATAACAGTTTGAATTTGTGCACTGGCCAGGCATAATTTCTTATTCAAGTATCAGCTCTACACTACTCTATTTTGGAACAGTTCCCCTTTCTTCCATACTTTAACTCTATCTTCCCGGCATCTTGTAAATCAGAAGAAGACCTAATTGAACCTGGTATTGACCAATAAATGTGTAAGCACTTTGCTATAGCACCACTGGACTGTGTAATTGAGAGAGGCCTCAGCATCACATTTAACCTCTCACTGTGCTTGGACAGGAGAGAATGTCTGTGAAAAAAGAAAAAAAAAGAGCCCACCTATTGGCCTTCAAGGGGATTGACCCACTGAAAAAGACGAGCATTAACCTACTGAAAAGGTTAAGTGCTCTGATCATTCATGGCCAGACAACATTGATATGCAGACCTAAACGATATAACTGTTTTCTAAAAATCAATTCAATGTCCAGTTTGCTGGCTCATTGAGCATAAGACATAAAGTTAGGACAGTGTGAGAAAATGTGTTTTGCAGAGACCATGTGATTGCTACAGCACATATAGCATAATATGCTATTATCCTTGTTCCTCTGTAAAGTCAACACATCAGCTTCACTTGAAATTGTGTTGACACAGAAGTACTGATATTGATAGATGCCCTCTCCCAGAGAATACCATATTTTAAGGGAATACCCATAAAATCATAAATTGACAATCTAGACAAAAAAATCCACATAACAGATCATTCTGCAGGGCTCTTAGGATAAGACTCGAGTACCCATATCATTGCCTCTATACTAAAAATCCACGCAAATGTCAATACTTTTATAATATACTATATTCTGTGTGTATGCACCCATGCCCCCCTTGCGTTTGTTCTCTCAAACACCTCACTGAGGTGTCAGTGAGTGGATGCTACAGTATGTTTTTGGTTTGAATGGTGTGGTTTGAGAGTTTATACCCAAGTATTCTGTTGCTCAGAAACTCTTTCATGTTACACTGGAATTACTGTAGTCAACTCAATGATGAAAACATTCTCACATTGATGTCAAGAAAAGCCATCATTCCACATACACATTCAGGGTTTTAATTAACCAAACTGGATTTTAATTTGAGTATTTCATTTTGCGAATGAGATTTATTTAAAATGAATAAATCTCATTAAAATTTTTAGAAGGTTTCAGCACAATTTACCTACCCTGGTAGCTCACCAGAGCGCAGGTTTAAAGACAATCAGTGACCACCCCATTTCCAGACCATATATCTTGTATTTCAGTATTTAATATCATAGTTTTTCAAAATGTGTCTCATTTCTCATTTAATTTATCCCCAATGCAGGAAAGGAATCACCTCCTAATATTGGAGATAAACAGCTGCAAAACAGGTGTGAATACCGGCTTAGAAAGCAGATCAACATAGCCAAAAATGCTTAAGCATGTCTGAATAGCGCCCCAACATGCTATGGGTGAGTGCAAGTGGCAGAAACCAAAGATCAAACCAAACTGCAATGCTACTAAGAGAGATGTTGACAAAGTCTTGAGCATGTTGCAACAATATACACATCAAAAATAAAGATCACCCGATGGTCAGTGGCACTCTTATTCAATATGATGGACAGCCTCTATTATCTGAATGGAAAATTTCCTTACCTGGACGTTTTCATGAAACAGCCGCCAACACAGTGTCTATTTGAGAGAAATGGGGTATGCCCTAGTCATTTCAAACCTGCAGAGAAGCGCTCAAGCACTAAACACTCCAATTGTCAATCAGAGCCGCAAAGTGTGGGCGTACAGTTAGACCCTTGCTCTGTGGAAATGTCACAGTTTGCTGCAATTCCCGCAAAATGTAAAAGGTGTTGGCTCTGTGACTGAGGTACAGATAGAAGGTTTCAAGAGTATGAATGTCCTCTCAAAAAGTAAGCCCTAGACACAGCATGACTGAAACTGTGTGCTGTACCTGCAGTACCTGTAGAATAAATCACGATACAAAAATGTGAACATCATTTAATTATTATTAAAAAAACATCCATAATGGTGTTGCGAGTTGTTCTCACTCTTGTTCAAGTTCTTTCAGACTGCTGTTTTACAATGTGTGCCTAGATTAATCCCTCTGTAATCAATTTCTGTCCCATGCTGTTGCTAATTATATGTTCAAACTATTCAAGACCATTCATTTTGGATAAATACACATGGAATGAGAGGATATTTAAAGCTAAATTGCAGAATAATTTGATGGATAATAGTCTTTTTACTTTCTTAAATCTGGATTGCATCTTTAAAAATTCAAATTAAACTCAAGTCTTTTCATTAAAAAACCCAAAATGTACTGCATGAATTTTATTAAAAGCATTTTAATTATTGGGTTATCTGAAAAAAAGTTAAAAAATATTCTATTATATTCTAATTTTGCATAGGCATGCGTGTGTGTATGTGTGTGTGTGTGTGTGTGTGTGTGTGTGTGTGTGTGTTTGTCTTTTTAGTTTTATTATGTGAGTGTAATGTAGGCTTGGGCTATAGCTAGTCATCTAGTAGCAAATGTTACCCCACTAATTTCCATATTTACTTTAATTTTAATTGGTTAATGTTGACATCAAGAACAAACGTTCCCAGCAACAACAAGCTGCTGGCATTGGCACAACTGGGTGCACTGGTTTTTTGACCATGTGCCAAATTTTTCTTGAGCCAATCACATAGCATATACATTATTTATTGTATATCTTAGTCACAATTTATCATTTCAATTTAGTGAGGGCTTTTCTAAACATGCTTAAGTATCACAACTCAACATAAACTGCTCGCCCAATGGGAGATCTTCCACACTTTTGAGCAGCGTGTGTGGATCTGTGACTCGTTTGTAGCTTGTTCTTGTTCAATTTGTCACTGCTAATAAATGGTCGTGGTCGAAATCCCATCCCCCAACACAGCTTCTGTGGATCTATTCTGGTTCCCTAAATGGGTTTTCAGCAGTGTGTCTCCCATACAACATCTGGATCAATAGAAGAAACATGAACACACAGAAGTCAGCATGGGAACAAACAAGGTGAAGCAATGTCACCAAACATCTTGGGAATTTGAAATGATTGTTCCATGGCCCTGACCCTGATATTATGGATTCTTTTTGACTAATGTTGTGTTAAGATATTAAATTATTGGAGAATTATGCATTGTTGGCTATATACTCATACTCATTATTAAAGATTCGGCCTGGATGAAATTCAGCTGCATGGGTCAAATTGAGCATTGATAATCATAGTAGGATAAATGTTTATATAATTATTTTACCTGTTACATCGGCATTCCTGATGTGACCGCTGGGGAACCTTGCATGATAGAAAGTTGCAGTCTCACTGTATAGGTGAACAAGGAAGGAAAGCTGGAATCCCATAGGAAGTTAATCATTTTAATTGTTGAAATAAGAAAAAATGAATTGCTTTATTACATGTATTTTGAAAATTGTCAAACTTGGGGTGTGATCTTGTGGTGGATGTCCATGAGTGGCAAACATATGATCTCACATATCTTTTGCACATCTGTGTTTGTTATATTATTGCTAATACTCAAATATAAATCTTAGTCACTTTTGCTAATTTAGCAATATACACTCAATGAGCACTAGTAATACTGGGTAAGGCCTCCCTTTGCTCTCAAAACAGCCTCATTTTACACAAGATGTTGAAAACATTGGCTCAAGAGTCTGTTTGATGTTGACATGATTGCATTTTGCTATTTCTGTGGATTTGTCAGCTGCACATTCATGCTGGCCGGCACAGCAAGGAGGTCCTGGGTTCGAATCCCCATCGGCCGGGGCCGCTCTGTGCAGAGTTCTCCCCGTGTCTGCGTGGGTTTCCTCCGGGTACTCTGGTTTCCTCCCACAGTCCAAAGACATGCATGTTAGGCTGATTGGAGAGTCTAAATTGGCCGTAGGTATGAGTGTGTGAGTGAATGGTGTGTGTGCCCTGTGATGGACTGGCGACCTGTCCAGGGTGTATTCCTGCCTTTCGCCCAATGTATGCTGGGATAGGCTCCAGCCCCCCTGCGACCCTTTTCAGGATAAGTGGGTTAAGATAATGGATGGAGGGATGGACATTCATGCTGCAAATCTCCTGTTCTACCACAACCCTTGTCTTTTATTGGATTCAGATTCTGAATAACATTTAACTCATTGTCATGTTCATGAAACCAGTTTGAGACGACTTTTGCTTTGTGACATGGTGCATTATCATGCTGTAAACTGCCATTAGCAGATGCACATAGTCAGCAACAATACTCAAATAGGCTGTGGCATTCAAGCGATGATTGATTAGTATTAACGGTCCCAAAGTGTGCCAGGAAAACGTTCCCCACACCATTACACCACCGCCACCAGCCTGGACTGTTGACACAAGGCAGGTTGGGTCCAGGGATTCATGCTGTGGGCGCCAAATTCTGACCCTACCATGTTTTTGAAGATCAGCAGAAATGAAGATTCATCAGACCAGGTTATGTTTTCCAGTCTTCAACTGTACAGTTTTGGTGAGCCTGTGCCCACTGCAGCCTCAGCTTTCTGTTTTTGGCTGACAGAAGTGGAACACGACATGGTCTTCTGCTGTTGTAGGCCATCCACCATTCTCTGTTGACCTCTCTCTCACAAGGTGTTTCCGTCTGCAGAACTGCCACTCACTGGATGTTTTTTGTTATTCGCACCATTCTGAGTAAATTCTAGAGACTGTTGTGAGTGAAAATATCAGGAGATCAGCAGTTACATAAATACTCAAACCAACCTTTCCAGCACCATCAATCATGCCACGGTCAAAATCTCTGAGATCACATTTTTTCCCCATTCTGAAGGTTGATGTGAACATTAACTGAAGCTCCTGACCCGTATCTGTATGATTTTATGCATTACACTGCTGCCACATGATTGGCTGATTAGATAATCGCACGAATGGTGCACAGGTTTATAGGTGTTCCTAATAAAGTGCTCAGTGAGTGTATTTACATTCTGAAGAATCACTTTGGTTGATATTAAAAGGTATTTTCTACCATAGTAATTGTGATTTCAATCAACATACATAGCTATTTGTAATCCATTTTGCAGTGTAATGTAATGTAATCACCATAATCAGATTAATTTGATATCACACACAAACATGGACACACACACACACACACACACACAGCTCCTCACAAAGCATTTAATGTGATACCCACTTTATTCAATTAACACTTTTTATTCTATCGTTATTAAGTTTTGTACGTTTGTCAAAAAAACATGCCACTCGAAACTCTTAGTCTTTCTGCCATGCAAAAAACCCAAAAAAAACAACAAAATTCAAAGAGCACTTAAGACTTGAAGAGTGAGGTTAACATTTTGAGTTCCTACCAAAGTTCAACCTTGAAATGTTGTGGTCAAATGGATGAGTGCATTTTATTAATAGTGATGTGGTGATAGAGAAAGAGACAAGCAATTCTCATGTCATCATATTGTATATGCTTACTAAGAAAATAAATACTTGTCCACACCATATTCATAACTCAAAGCAACCATAATAATGACAACAACAACAATATTTACAAAATTTATATAATAATAATAATCATCAACATCATCATAATCATAATTACAATAATGATTTCAAAGGAGAATGATACTTCAGTTTAAATCCCCCATCTTATTTTGTAGTCCATCTATGAGACAGATATCACCCTATGATGTAATCAGCCTTGGGGAATATAGTGTCTTTTATACAGGCAATAATCAAAATGCTTGACTTCACCTTACAGTGATTCTCAGCCTCTGATACACAATCGCTCAGGTGGAACAGTCCAGTTCCCTTCGCTATCTCAGACGTGAGGCCTTTCACTGTACAATCCAGCGCTTTGATTAATATCTCCAAACACCGAGATGAACTGGCAGAACCCAATGCTCAGACGGGAATGGAAAAGGCTTGGGTAATGTATGAGCAGGGCCAGTGGCAAGTCAGAGATTTATTTTCTCATGTAACAGATGAGAATAAAGGTATATTGGGAGGAAAAGGGTGTATAATATTAACATAATTATTTTTAACTGCCCCTCTCCCTAAACCCAGATAAAAAAGGCTAATAGAATTGAGTGATTTACTTTGTGATAACACTTTTTTTTTGTCTGCACTTGCCAATAATGAATTTTATTTACAAGACATGGTATTTAATGCCACATTATTTTTATGTTAGTTACTGTAAATTCTGTAGCAGACCATCAAACCACCAAATGAAACACGAAACCACTGTAATAAACAGCAGTAAATACAGCCTGTAAAATTTGAGAACACAATTGGAATATGTATGGCAAAATTCAGATTCAGAGACAAATCTTTCAAAAGGACCTGTGATGCAATGCTATGAAAATGTTACGCATTGAAATGTTGTGAGTGGTTGGCATGCCTTTCAATCCCCAGAAATAGGTGGGGCCACTTGAGAATCAACCACTATCAGAGCAACAAGCTACTGCAGGCAACATAAATAATCAGAATGGATGGCATATTAACTTGTCAAACTGAACATTTCATAGTTGACTAAAAAAGTGAGGCTCATCACACACATGCATGTAATGGACTTGATGAGTCTTACAGAAGATATTTCCCGATCAAAGGCATCAAAGTTGTTATGGCTTCTTGCGAGCATGTGCATTTGTTAATTGGTCAAAAACATTTACCGAATTTGTGAAATTTCTGTTGTTTTTTCAACATCCCAGAAATATGGGCAAATATGTCTTTTTATGTGCAAAGAAAGTGACACATGTATTAGCAGCAGGGCCACTGCTTTGGAGTTCATAACAAATGACTGGTTAATTGCACCTTTGATTAATTGTTCCCCTTGCAAATCAAGTGTTCCTTTTTAATTCGGGATGTGTTTTCACCTGTTTTATGGTCTCAAATGAAGGGCAGTCATTATGGTGATTTTGTGTCTCTGTGGAACTCATTGTTTGCTGGGTCTGGCAAGGGAGGGGAACTAGCTTCTTTACCAGGAGCCCCCAGTTCCCACCAGGCAGACCAGCTTGGTTGCTACTTGTTCCCAGGCATGGGCACCACAACAGGTCAGGCCAAAGGCTGGACAAATATTGGAAAAAAAATTCTGTTAAATTTTCTAAGGCATAAATTCTTCATGACAGGAGTTTTGATGCCTGGCATATAATTTTGATGAGGAGGTTTTCAACACGGAGCTCTGTAGAATGAGACTTCCCTCCGAATGAGCATTGCAACATTTATAGCAAATGAAAGAGTGACCAGGGTTACTTTTGCTGAAAGATTAACACTATTCCTGGGTAGTCATTTGCCTCACCTGAGACAAGCCAGCTGGGAAAGGAATGTTGGACACTTGTAAATGTTGGATGGATGGTTTTAACAGCCACTCTTTTCTCAGGCTCTTGGGCAGGTTTTATTGATTTGGAATGGGATCCATTATCTCTTACGTCTTACCTCTATTTTGATTCCATGTAGAAAAATATTGTTATTCTTCCATCTCATTCTTTTTTTCCAATTGATTTTAGGCAAAACCCAGTATATTGCATATTTATCAAGTGAAGCAGGTGAAATGTATTGCATAGTAAAATCTCCTATAGTAAGGAGAATGGTTTAGCATAAGTCTACTGTAGGATCTCTGAAGGCTTATCCTTGTTTGCAGGTTTGAAAACATGCAGCATTAT
The DNA here is from genome assembly GCF_963514075.1 of Conger conger. NCBI lineage: Eukaryota > Metazoa > Chordata > Actinopteri > Anguilliformes > Congridae > Conger > Conger conger. Next base: position 25,319,949 of record NC_083762.1, read on the forward strand.
GAATTTATGTTGCTCCCTCAGAAATTCATAATGCTTGTATGGAAAGTCTTGGGTTGCATAGCTAAGCAAAAACATGTTGTTCAGTGTTAGCGACATGAACATTCGTGCTGACTTCAAGTTTCCAGCGTCAATTAAAGTCTTTTTTAAAAGCCTAATTGCTGTTATGTAATCACTTTTTTAATTAAATAAGGTATGTTTATTACCATGTTGTTAGACCCTGGAGCACACACAGATTGAATACTGCGGTATGAATATAAGCTTTTGTTCACCTTCCGAAATAGTCCATATGGCCAATATGGAATACATCTGGGGAAATTAATGAGGACTTTATTCCTTATTCTTCAATATGCAATCCTTTTTTCATACACTACATTCTCTTCCCAAACATAACTAATGAGCAGACTGTAGATATAGTTTTGATTGCAACTTTGCCATCATTACTACCCGCAAATGCTATCACTTTGCCTACCAATTCCTCCAAAAATCCAGAGAAACTAATGGAAATCCATTAATCAACATTTATATTTACGAATTTAGCAGATGCACCTATACATTACATTTACATTTTAGTCATTTGGCAGACGCTTTTAATCCAAAGCGACTTACAAGTGCATAGGTTCTTCCACAAGTCAAAGCATCACATCCATAACTAGGAAAATACACATGAAATGCTGTTCTAAACATATAGTCATCATTTTTTTTTTTTTTTTTTTTTTTTTGGTGGGGTTAGACAAGGTAGACAAGGAGGATAGGGATATCAGAAAGGGGGGGGGGGGGGGAATCAGGAGGAAGGACTAAGGCAGAGTTTCAAAAGGTGTGTTTTTAGTCTGCATCAAAATAGGGGGAGGGATTCTGCTGTCCTGACAGTGGTAGGCAAGTCATTCCACCATTGAGGAACCAGAACGGAAAACAGGCGTGAACGTGCAGCTCGACCGCCAGGTGCACATAGAGAGGGAACCATAAGGTGACCAGAGCTGGCAGACCGGAGTGGTCTAGCTGGGGAGTAGGGAGTGATCAAGGATTGTATGTAAGGTGGGGCAGTCCCCTTAGCAGCCTGAAATGCCAACACTAGGGCCTTGAATCGGTTATACAAAGCAGTTTGCTCAAGTGCCATAAGTCACAATGGCATATAATATGTAATAATTCTGTATTAGAATTAGAAATGCCTACATCTATATTTTTGATATTTTAAAAGGGACTGCATGGTTTTAATGATCACAGGCAGCTATTTCCACATCTAAGAACAAATGTGAACACGGGCAACAGTGGGTATGCTAAGGCATGAACTAAAAAGCAACAGCGTTCGGCCACTAAATTAACCTGCAATAATTAAGGCGCTACAATTTAGCAAAGCATATGCTTGTTTATTTTAAAGGAGACTCATCTGGCCAGCATGGTGGACAGGCAACTAACCCACTGATCACGACCGCATTTACAGGATTTCAGGGTTTTGAGAAATACACAAAACAAACCAGCTTCTAAACATTCTTCATTTCTTATTTCTTCCTACAAATACAGCACTTGGTGGAGAGACCATGTTATTTGTTCATCAGAGTCAATACTGATACCAAAAACTGACATGTGTTCCAAATAATAAAGTTAGGCTGAAAACATGGTGAGCCAGGAAAGTAATATCAAAGGACAGGGGAAACACAGGTCAGAAATTTGAACAATGTTGAGACACCACACATACTGTACCAGCAGTCACTGTGAAAGTATGAAACTAGATAGAATATAAAATTTGGGCTGCCGGGTGGAGCCCATTCCTGATATTACATAAACCAAATAATAATTTCCAGAAAACTAGACTTGCTCCTGCAGGGTCAGCTTTGTACCAAAGTTTGAGAATTCCATGCTGAGGGTATTATGTATCTAAATTAATTTTACCTGAATGTTCACACTACTCATTTTTAGAGCGGTAAACAAAATAAAAAGTGTTTGTATCATCACATTTTGAACGGGAGGGACGAGGGCATAGAGCAGCTTCCCATTTGCGATTATGGGCTCTGTCACGTCAAAGTCAACCTTCGGATGAGGGATGGAGGGATGATGTCCAATCGGAGGCAGGCCGGCGGAGGGGCGGCCTGGCGCACTGGGGTGTCTGGGCGCTGGGAATTGATATTCCTCCTGGGTAATGCTCCTGATTGTTCAATCACATCACACGCTCTACTTAGGGAGGCCTACGAGGCAACTGTGTGCATCTGCAGGCAGAAAGATCGATGGCTCTGTCCTCTCCCTCAGCCGAGCTACTCTAGGGGCCTGGGCTACCTGACATGCTGTTTACAGGAGGCAGAGCTCCTGGCCGGGCCTTGTTCCGCCCCGCCTCCCGACCTTCCTCCGCCATCTGGAACCCCGGATCACAGCGGCCTACCCTTTGTTCTTCATCTACAAAAATGACTCCCGGTACCAATTTTATCCTGTCCTTTTAGGTGTGATGAATGAATTTTGCTGTTGCATAACTTAATTGGATCGAGGATTGACCCTTGCATATTCAACCCAACTGTTTTCTTTCTCTAACGTTTTCATTCACATGACCGGCTAGTACTATTCAGACAACATTCTAGCAAACTGCACTGCACCAACCAGCTAGTGATAATTAAAATCAGCTTTAATGTGGAAGCATGCGTAGAAAGCATCTGAAAGATAATGGCTTTAGGGGTTGAGGTAACAGATTAAAGGAAAAGAGAGACATGGCCAATATTAATTTTCTTTCAGTGAATCCATGTCAGTTTATGCCATTTGTAAATAAAGTATTATTTTGCTTAAAACCGAATTTCCATGGGGTAAAGGCTAATTTAAATAGAATACACAAAGGAAAATGTTGAATGGGTGAAAACGACATGCAACACTGGGTTACTGTTATCCTGTCCATAATTAAAAGCAATGCAAACTGTGCTAAAGGGCACAATTAGCATGTGAGCTCATTAATTCTGGAACACTTGTGGCTTTTCGTGATGTCATTCACTTCAGTCACAGCATGTTGCAGCATGTTAATTGCATGTTAAAACACATGCAGAACACATTTTCTTTTCATATTTTCTAAATATTATATTTTGATATGTGTGCGAAATATACCTAAATCACAAAATCTCAAAAAACTTCCCTGGAATGTAAACATAAAAGGTCAAATTAAATATAGTGAAAAATAGTGTAATACTGAAACACACTACTATACAATTTGAAGGAATGCCAAATGTGTCTAATAAAATATGTAGACCGCAGTTCTTAAAACAGGAAAGCCTCTTCAGACATACATCAAAAAAAATCATGCAAGACAGTTCTAAAAGTAGTCAAATTCTTGTGGATGCTATATAGAGCCAATGATGGCTGAATGCCCAGTGGTCATCTGTAACCAGCAATGATTCACATTATTGATTGTGGTCAAACCATTGGAGACATCAAGGAGCATCAACACTTTCAGCTATTCCCATCAATCCAGCTTTTTAAAAAATGTGGTTAAGAAACAGTTTTGCCTATTGTTCTGCTGTGGTATTCAGCTTACTCATATGTCGCAATTATTTGACTTCAGTCTATTTTTAGCAATGACTTTTTTTATGAAAATGACAAACCAGTCTACCATCTGGAGTCAAGCAGACTGTACATTTCAGAACACTTGTGTTACATTAGGACCCCTTCCTGCCAATCATAGATTAGACAAAAACAAATCAAATGTATATATTTGGATATGCAGGTGTATTTTTAGGCTTTATCTGCCCATGCATATACACAGATGAGGCAAAATATGATATTATATGCCTGATATACAGTTGGTCCTTCGAGTGCTGCCAAAACAGATCTGACCTGTCAAGGCATAGTCTCTACAAGACCACTGAAGGTGCCCTGTGGTGTCTGGCATCAAGGTGTTAGCAGCAGATCCTTTAAGTCCTGTAAGATGTGAGATGGAGTAGCCATGGATCTATTAATGGTTACTATTCATGAACCATTTTGACCTGGTCTCTTCTGAAAGAAATCCCTTGGGGTTTTTTTTCCAAGAGTCAGAATTACTCTAAATATTACTGAAACAAAGTAACAGAAACTCTAACACAGTGAAAGTGGAAAATTGTCTCTTCTCTCTGAAAATATGTTTTCGTATTTGAGTGGATACAAACTTGTGTAGCTTAAAAGAACTATAGAGCCACAGCCGCAACACTGGACAAATCCCCTTTCTAATTTGATGACAATATAACCAAAAATGTGCATTCTGCATTGCTTTGTCTATGAATAGGTGTCCCATTTTGAGAATCCTACAGGACACATTGTTACTCCATTTTATTATGGGTCACCATTTGCTATATGTGGGGTGAAATATGTAAATATGTGGGGGACCTTCTTCTAGGGGTAGAGACTGGTGGGGAAAGGAGATTGAACTAGCTCTGGTACCAATATAAGAAGTGGAAAACTACAATGTTCTGACTATGAAGGCATTGAAGGGTTTTTGTGGTTATATTAAACAAGATTGATGTAGTAGTGCTGAGTGATCATCCTCACACCAAAGTAAATTGCATAAATCCTGAATTCCTTTCCACTGGACTCCTCGACTACTGACCAAAACTTCCTTAGAACTTCCTCAGTGTGGACTGGTGATAAATGAGTCCATGATTCCCATTTGTGGGACAGTATTTCTCACAGTCCCCCACAGGGAAAAGCCATTCAGCATCAAGAATGACATCCTAACTCACTCTGCTGCTGACTATACCCCGTGTGGGACATGTATGCTTGTGAATCATGTGGAATAAATAAATAAAGGGCAATAATATGATAAAATATAGAGAAAAAGGACATTGTACAGAATCAAAATGCCATTTCAAAATCGTTCATTATGGCACCATAAAAAGACACTGACAAAGGTGCTTTATTTCTACCACATGCAAAGTGATCAAATAATTATACTTTGATGCCTGGTGCACATTAGGACTTTTCAAATCTTAGTCGATATTGAAAATGCAGGAGAACCCACACATAACGACAGCATTCACATTGCTGCCAGACCACATTGCTGCCATAATCATTCAGAAACATATCTGGCTGTTTTATCAACAAATTAACATAACATTAATGGCTGTCCTGTTTCAGAGGGTAGAATTTCTGCTTACCCTAATCTGGAACAGTCATAAATTAACAATAATAAATCTATTGGTATAGCACCTTTTCATACATGGATTGTAGCACATAGTGTTGCAGCACAAAGTGTGTAGAGAAAAATAACACTTTATGATAAGAATGAAAAGGCTAGAAAGAAGTTTAAATCAGTTTAAAAATAACATTAAGAACACAGTAGACAATTAGGTAAAAAATAAAAAAACAACAGATAAGTAACAAGGCATGCTGAAAAATAAAGCTTTTTAACACTTTATGACAGCTACAGAAAAAAAAAACAGTTTAAAAAAAACATTGAAATGTCAAAGACAAGATAAAAATAATCCAATGAAGAAATAGTCTGCCTATAATCTAAATTGCTCTAATGAAAAGCTGAAACTATGAGATTTTAGCTTGTTTTTTTTTAAACTGTTCACAGAGCTTGTCTGTCTGATTTCCAATGGTTCCACACTCTTGGGAGTTTTTTATATTGGGAATACTGAATAAGCAGGCTTTACTGGATCTGCGATATTAGCTTGGAACACATTCACTCACTCAAAATATCTTGCTTCAATTTAAATATGTTGGTCTCGTTGCTGCATTCAAATTGAAGAAGACACTTAGAGCAAGATTTACGTACATGAAACTGACAAGGATGTGTTGGTGTGGTAGCAGTCTGCCTGAAATGAACGTCTTATTTATGAAGGCTACAGCTCATTACGCAATCAGTGAATGGGACTGTTAAGGAACCGAATTTTGCGAAAGATCTTAAACAGCGCAGTTAAAACATGTTGAATTGAATGATCTTCACTGCGTGTAAATGGTAAATGGTTGGCATTTATATAGCGCCTTTATCCAAAGCGCTGTACAATTGATGCTTCTCATTCACCCATTCATACACACACTCACACACCAACAGCAATTGGCTGACATGCAAGGCACCAACCAGCTCATCAGGAGCATTTGGTGGTTAGATGTCTTGTTCAGGGACACTTCGACACAGCCCGGGCGGGGATCAAACCGGCAACCCTCCGACTGCCCGTCGGTTTCCTTGGATTAAGCCAAGTTTTACGCAACCATTGTCATATTGGATTTTTTGCAATATTTTTGCAAAGTGTAACACATTTTTACAGGCCTCATATTTTGTCCAATCTTCACCAAATTTGGCACAGAAGATGTTCAGATCAAGCCTCACAAAAGTAATCAGAAAGTAATGCAAAGCCGCCCAAACAGGAAGTGAAGGCAGCACTTTGATATGTTGATACCAAACATGGTTTTAAATCATGACTTAAATAAGCCGGATAGATACAAGTCTGTGGAACTACACTAATAATATACTGATATTTCTATTTACACTCAGTGAGCAAATTATTAGGTAGACCTGTACACCAACTAATGCAAATATTTAATCGGCCAATCATGTGCAGCAACTAAGTGCATAAAAGCAGGCAGATGTGATCAAGAGGTTCAGATGTTTTTCAGATCAAATGTCAGAATTGGAAAGAAATGTGATCTACGAGGCAGAAACATGTTGTTAATGAGAGAGGTCAGAGGAGAATGGCCTAACAGAACAGGTCGAAGCTAACAGAAGGTAATATTAAGGCAAATACTGAATACAGAAGAGCATCTCTGAACACGCAACACATCAAACCTCTAAATGGATAGGCTACAGCAGCAGAAGACTACAAATTAAGTCTAATAAAAACCTAATAAAGTGCTCACTGAGTGTATATCTCTTATTTGTTTTAATTGATGTACAGTATATTAAAGACAGGCTGAAACCAAAATGAACTTTTCCCTCAATTTATTCAATTCTTCACAACCATATGAACATGTCTGTACATATATATATATATATATATATATATATATATATATATATATATATATATATATATATATATACACACAGTATTGTACAGAAGCCTTAGGCACCCTAGACTTATTTTTTTGTGTGTGTTAGTCGAAAAGAACATATTTGAGATTTCCAAATATTCATTTTCCAAAAGATTTAATTCTACAGAAACATTTTTGAATTTAATTTTTACATAAAAAACTTGATCAAGGCTGTCTGAGATCAGAAGCAAGGAGCCAACCAAAGTCTGCAGAAGCACTGTGGAAAGTTCCCCAACATGCTTGGAACAACCTCCCTGCTGATTGTCTTATACACAAAAAATATTGATTTGATTCAGTTTTAACTATTCTTCCAAATTACTAAAATGTACCGTACAATGTATAGTACGTTTATTTAGGACCTTTCATTATTTTGGAAAGAATCTTATCTGTACAGAATGTTCTACGGGTGCCTAAGACTTTTGCACAGTACTATATATATATATATATATATATATATATATAATTCCAACAAAATAAATACAATTTTAACACTTGAAAATTAGATTTTACATCATCCTGTACCAGTGGGCGTGTATGTAGATCAAATGTCTGTCAATTTTCCGATCAATATCCTTTTTCACACATCGATGCACATCCTCATTTTACGTCAGTCAAATTGACTCCCTGCCCTTTAAAAACTCCCCCGAAAGATCTGTTTCACTTGTGCATACGTCATATGTTGGAAACCAGTGCTGTTCTAATTCCGGCTTCAGCTTGTCTTTAAGTGGGTAATGTATTGATGCAACCAAGAGGTTTGAAATTGTGTAACAGATCTATGTAAAATGCATAGCTTTCTGCTAGATATAGCATGAATATCATAGCAAGAGGAGAATATACTACCCAACTAAATATGTTCCTTTGAACGATTCTCCCCCAGCAGGGTACCGTCATTTGAATTCTCAGGTTTTTATCACCCAGCTGCACAGGATGCCTTCTGAATACAGTGTGTTATTTAAGGAATACAAAAACGCTTGTGTAGAACAAGGCTGATTCCCAGGAGACATTTTACCAGCAAAGTAGTTAGGGCCCTACCATTCTTGAGACACACCATTTTTCTTATTCCATAAATGGTAAGTTTCCTTTTCTGTTTTGTTTTCTACTACAAAGAAAGAACACCACAGAAGTCTAACCATTCTTGCACCCATTTGCTTAATCTCCAGGGACTCATTGTGTAGTTCAGTTTCCTCTTAGCATTCAAAAGCAACCACATATTCTATGAATATGCTTCTTTTCATGTTATCCATTTAAATATTAAAATTGTATAGTTTTCTATAGTGAGAAAAAAAGAAAGAAAAATAAAGGGAAAGAAATGAAGAATTTAGACACTTCTAAAGCTTTAATTTAGGTATATATAAAAAGTCAAAGGCAATGCTAAAAACTGCCTGTAGATCAGTCTGGATCAGTCTGGATCACAAAAGTGCCCAGATCTAAAGCAGAAGACTTGTGACAAGATGCCAGGGCACCACTTACGTAGTCTCATGAAAAAATAGAGCATGCTTGATTGAAGCATTCAGTCAAATTCATTGGGACTGCAGAATGTAGTTTAGGTTCTTTGACGCAGGTGGAAATAGAAAGTGACATTGGAAAGTTATACAGTATTACGCATAAATGGAATATCTTTTTAGGATTCAGTACAGTCTGGGACTCCGGGATCCTTGGAGACCAAACTCACTGTACAGTAATGACTTAGCTAAACATTAAAGTAAATCATGATCTGAATGTTCGGCTCTCATCATTAAACCTCCTTTTAGCCTGGCCATTCGAAACATGTTAAAAAAAAAAAAAAAGTATATTATTATATTCTCAGGTAAATGGGATTGGTCTCATGACTATGAAAAAGACCCATCACATTGGCGTGGTCTGTGCATCACAAAGTGGTGGGTGTAATTCTATGTGAAATCCATCAGGCTGTATAGTACTGCAGAGTAACAGTTAAGGGGGATGAGAACATAAAACTTTAATTACACATCTTATATACTGTAGGCTACACAGAGCAAAAGGGATGTTTATTTCTTGCATTGGGCATTTGCTTTATTAAAGTGGTAAAGTGTTTTATTTAGTGAATATAGTATGGAAATGAACTGAATAGGTCAGAAAAGAATGCAAAATACGCTTGAGTACAGTACAACCTTGAATGTTTTCCTTATTTCTTGTGTAAAACACAGTCATTTGAAAAGCTAATGTACCTATTCCCATTGTCGGTAGTGCATGGTACAGTCAAAAATGCTTTCCATTATCATCCTTGCACATTTATAGGCAGAAGGGTAGCGACAGTGAACTCCTATAATGTGTAGATTCCCTTTGGAACGTGTAAAATTAGCTCTTTCTCAATTTTCACAGTTTGTGCTTGTCTTTCTGCCCTTACTGTTTTCTGATTAACAAGAGAGGATTGCTAGTTGCACACCAAACCATTATCCTCCAGTCTGGCTTGGGACTAGAAACAAGTCTCCTAAGGACACAGACACAGAGCCTGAGCTGGGCTGATCTGCATCAACACACCCTTGTCTCCTGAGCCAGAGTGAAAGCTTGTCACTTCTACGTGTTTTCTTGATTCTTCCCAGGCAATTGACCAAGCTAATCTTGTGGGAGGAACATCCAAATCCCAAGAAACCAGGAAGAATCCCCTGTGATCTTTTAAGCACAGAGTGCCTGCGTTCCTGTTAAGATAATCTGACAAATAAAAATAACCCGTGACTTTGCGGGAGTGGCGGTACTCGCAACACTTTGATTCTCCTTTCCCCGTCCCTGCTGAATTCATTCTCAAACCGGGTTTACTGGTGCATGAAGCCTTCCTCAGCGGAGACCTGACAGCCTCACCTGCCAAAAATCCATCTTCCAATGCAATTTAGCACAGAGGGAGCAGGGAAGATGGGAAAATTATACAGTCTTTCAGTCTGAGTTTGAGCAGGGAGAAGTGGAGACCCCGTGCAGACACATTGAAAATAATGACAGGTTGCAGGAATCTGACAAGTTAGTCACTATGAAATAAAATTTCAGTCACTTCAGAAACTCCAGCGAAGGAGGGGATACAGAAGCCCTGCCCTAATCTCTTAGTCTCCCTAGTCTTAACCATACGTAAAAAATGCACTTTTCTTATTTTTGAGGCAGATTCATACTTAAGTGTAATAAAAACTTGCTACTTTTGATACCAACGGGCAGATCCATAGGGGTCCACAGATTCACAAACCCCCTCTGGATCTGCGGCTAATTAATATGTGTGAGAACATCAGAAGTGGCTGAACAAAATCAGTTACAGGAGCAGCCAAAAATAGCATACCACTTCTGATGAAAAGCATAATTAGTAAACAATGCACAAAATAAAATAAATTGTTATTGTTATGTTTATTATTACTAGTAGAAGTAGTCATAGTATTATTATACAAAATGTGTGGTTTGCCACATAACTCTGGTGGAGATTCAGTCTTTGGATTTGCTCTGTGCCCTTATTACTTAACGTATTTTGTGTGTTTGGTTTAGTTTGAATTTGATTCTCGTCCAGCCATTCTAGTTTGTTTGCCAAGTGGATTGTGTGTGCATGATCTTGTTTCATTTGGATAATATTTTTATAGTTGCACAATATCAACAACTTTAAATTACGTAGACGTTTAATTCATTTTGGATTGCTGAGCAGCTTGACAGAGAAAACATCTCTATAAAAATAATAAATTATTACTTTATAATGAAGTACTTCATAGTCCTGTTCCGCAGAAGAGTGGGGGCTGCTAAGGTAACATACATTCATCCACTATTCAGTCATTAGTTTTGGTTTATACCACGGCCCTGAAAAATAACTGACCACCTAGGGCAAATACGGAATTCTGATTGGTCGAGACGTGTCACGTGGGTTTGCATTATTTTCGTATAATGAGAAAAGATTGAACAGGTGTGCATAATTTTTTCACAGCTAAAATATCCAACAAATATCAATAACATACCATTATAACATTAGTTAATACCCTAATAGCCTAACGTTTTATCCTTTCGGCGATGGTGAGCTAGTGAACTTTTTTTTCTCCCATTCCCACTGCGCTTTCTTTCTAAATAAAAAACAAATTGTCCATAGCTACATTACTCTGGCATGTTAGCCGTGGTGTAAGTGGGATAATACCCTATGAACGCATCAGTTATGAGGAAATAATTGGCCTTCAGGGCAATTATTTTGCGTTGGGTCATAGCACCAGCCTGTCGGTAATTATTTCCACATAACTTGTTCATAGGGTAGTATCCCTGATTTGTCAATCAATTCATACCTTTATTTTCTATATTGGTAGACCTACTACTTGGAATTAATGCTTTACTAAATAAATGAAAATGGAGTTGTTTCATGGAAGATGCACTGTGGGGCGACATGGTTCAGGCAGTAAGAGCAGTCGTCTGGCAGTCGGAGGGTTACCGGTTCGATCCCCCGCCCGGGCTGTGTCGAAGTGTCCCTGAGCAAGACACCTAACCCCTAAATGCTCCTAACGAGCTGGTAAAGTTCAAGTTACTTTATTTGTACCCGTAGGTAAATTTGTTTGCAATTTGTTTGCATGGCAGCCAATCGCTGTCGGTGTGTGAGTGTATGTATGAATGGGTGAATGAGAAGCATCAATTGTACAGCGCTTTGGATAAAGGCGCTATAGCAATGCCAACCATTTGTATGTTCAAATTTTATTTATTTTTTCCAGTTTTAGTTGGTCATTTCTTTTCAGACAGGATATGTCCCTCTCACCAGACCTGACAATATCCTTCTATGGCTTTAACAATATTCTGACATCTGACAAAGTTTAGAAGGGCAATTTTGCCTTCGCAGGACATTTAAATGAGCTGCACTTCTCAAAATAGCCTGCTACAAATGAGAATGTCCTTTTGCTTTCATGCTGACTTACTGTGGCATCTGTGGCTTAGTGAGAGATCTTGGTCTTTGCTGGACACATAAATGGCCCCTATTCCCAAAATGGCCGGTAATGACCAAAAATGTTCCTGTTTGTGTGTGTGTGTGTGTGTGTGTGTGTGTGTGGGGGGGTGTTCTCAATTTGGCAAAACCCAACAAACATCAAGGTTCAAAGAGAGGTCAAGCAAATTTGCTCTGAATATTTTTTTTACGTAGACCCACCATTTCAATTTATTTGCTGTTTAATAGCCAGAGGTTACGTGTCATCCAGTTCTTTATATCGACAATACATGCCTCTAATTGCAAGAGCCAAAATGTTTCTCCAGGCTTCATTATGTAGTATAACTGTGTATAACCATGTTGCACTCAACACAGCTTAAGCCTGTGGAAGATGCCATAAACAATTCCTACCTTGCTGGTAGGTTATCCAAGAGAACAGGAATCAGCTGAAAACACTTTTTATCTAACATAGGTAGTTAGATAAAGTAATAGAAAAAAAGGCATAAAGGGACACCATAGAAACCATGAAAAAAAAAAAAAAACAGCAACTGCAAAAATGACAGCATGAATCTTGTTTAAACAGCAAACAGGAATGTATTGAGATAAATACATTACCAACACATAACCTCTAGAATGTCCGTGCAGTTAAATTAAATTCATCATGCATACTGTGTCCTGGTTTTTCAAATGAAAGCAAAAAAAGGTAAGTCTTGAATTTCTCTTTAAATGTTCAGCATTATCCACTTCTGAATGACAGTAGCCTAAGGGTGGAATCAGGGAATGATAAAATAATAAAATAAATATAAAGTCAAAATATGAATACAAATCCATTGTAGCTTAAATATTTATATTTCTTGATGTATTTATGTATGTATTTTTATTTCGATGCATATGCCAATAACATAGTTAGAATATTTATGCATTTCAAGATTTAAAACATATGGTTTCTTTCACTTGTATGGAATGTGAAGTCCCATGTTTCCAAATGCATCCAAAATATTAACTTAATTAAAAAACGTTTGGTGGTTTTTGATACCCCGGTTCAGATCTAATTTGTTGCCTGCTAATTTTAGCTGATGTTAACATGCTCGATTGGGCTAAAGTCTTGCATTATAACATAATCACCTAATTCCACTGAAGCGTGAATGGATTTAATATCAGATGACAACTCAATAATAGCCTCCTCTGAGGTCCAGTGAAAAGTGCATTCTGGGAGAAATAAGTTATCTTTTAAGCAACCTTTTACTATCGCCTGAGAAAATGAACAAAAACTGTCTCATATGTTTCAACTAAAAATATCAAGCAAAAAGTGTTAAACTTCATTCGGCCCATACTCCGCTCATTCACTGCATGCTAATGAGTTCTGCTTAGAGGCATGTTACACTGTCTAGTATTGTAATACATAAATCACTTTCACAGACTCATCCTCAGTTGATTTTTTTATATGCTTTCAGACAGAGGAGACGACGTGGTGAGTTTGTGATTCAATGCTGTTCGATCTCAGGTTGTCAGAGTGCACTTACGAAGGATGAATTCTGATGACATTGGAAAAAAGCCAGCTCATGTCCGTATACTGCCAGAGAATGGCAGCTGGAAAAGTAATTCTCTTGTTTTTGCGATGATTGTTAGTCTCCCCTTTTATTCCACCATTTCTCTAATATTTTGTCATTCTTAGCCAAATTATAATCACAAACATCACCTTTTAACCCCTTCTGCAGTGCCCACAAGCCAGAAAATGATCCAAAATGAAATGCTTACTATTGTTGAACCCCTTTGACTACAGGCATAATCGTGGTCTCTTCTGAAAGAAAACCCTTGGGAGTTTGTTTGGCAAGAGTCAGCATTACTCAACATATTACTGAAATGAATAACAGAAGCTCAAAGTGGAAGTGGCAGTTTTTTCTCACCTAAAATACAGTATATATTTTCTTCTAGAGTGGACACATACTTGTGGCCGTCCCTCCTGGGCTTAGAAACACAATGGAGCCACAGCAACAACAGTGGACAAACAGTGGACTTGGTTAAAATGTGATGGCAATACCACCAAAAATGAGCATTTATGCATTGTTTTTTCTTAGCTAGTCTTGGCAGGTTTCCAAAAAGGCCATTTGTACTCCAAAACTATGCTTGGTAAGCAAATTATATAATTTGGCTTAAATACAGTATTGTATAGGGGAGACCAGAGAATAACCAAACACTTTTAGGTTTTCGCTTCATTAAAAATGTTGAAAGTTGAAACAGGGTCTGAAATGTCAGAAAACAGACGGGAAAATGCTTTGTTTTAATGCAAGTCAAAGGTTGGTGAATCCAGCATCTCTTACCGTGTTTCATCTGATAATTGTCCTGTGGGAATGGTCTATATTTTGTGTACACTAACCACATATGGCAACATTAATGTGTAATGAATGCCTGGGAAGGAATGGATCAGAGCGAGTGCTAAATAGGACCAAATAAGTGCATGGTACACATGGAATACACAAGGTTACATTATGTTATTATTATACACACAAGTTATTGTGGCTGATGCATTTTTAATAGGCGGGGGGATGTTGGAACACAGCGTTCCAACATGTCCCGGCTGTGCTAGTTGTACTCCTGCATGGCTCACAGTCTCTGCCTGACAGTGAAATGTGCCAAAAATATACTGACTTATAACCCACAAGACAGTGATTTAAATGACTTTGGAATATTAGGAGTCTATGGCATTTTTTAATCAGTTAATCAAAAAAAAAAAAAAACACTTTGGTGAAAAAATATTAATGTCACGGTGTTAACGCAGATTTTAATAACTCTTGATTAAGTTTTCAAATCGCTGTGCCATTCACACACGGAAAGTGGGTTGCTATAATACATTTAAGTGAAAATAAACCCATCATTTTTGCTCAAATTGATGTGAAACTATAAATATTTATCAAGCCACTAAAGTAAAAAAAAAAAAAAAGGCCGAAGTGAACTTAAGTCTAACTTTACTCCTACACTCACATTTAAGAATTAAAGTGATTTATCAAAGTTCTTAAAAATACTCTTAGCCTGACAGGAAATTAAGAGACTTGCATAGGCGTAGTCAAAGGAGCAGGGTCTCAAGGCTTGCTGTTGGAGAGGCAACAGCTGGTGGGCCTTGAAGCAGTGGTGTTGGGAGTTCCTCTACAGGCAGATTGACATGAAGGGACAATATGGTGTTGCCTGCATTACTAGAAAATATGACATTTAATTTTGTTATGTTTGCTTTTCTTGTGATTATGCAGCAATATTTTGAGTATTGAGTAAATGCTCAACAATTCTGAGTGAACTTATTTGCACTATTTAAATATTAAATCCAAGATACGGACGACTACTTACGAACCAGTGGCAGAAGCTTTCTTGAAAGTGGAGATTTGAAAATGAGATATCACTTGTTTGGATTACCAATTTGTTTTGGAGATAAGGCTTATTATATTATGTGTATCTGAAAGAAATGGTTCGAAGAAATCAGCCATCAAAGTTTGATAAAAGATTGTCAGTGTCTCACCTAGAGGTAACCTAGGTGTAAAAACTGCATTTCATAAAGGTAATAAAATATAATATTGCAATCTATTTTCTTTAAATAAAGGACACAACTGAAGTATTGTGGTTTTGTTAAATAGTCTAATAGAGTGTATGAGGGCATATCATAGGCACATTCAGAAAAAAAAAGAAAACATTTTGTATTGTCCATCAATTGATCCGCTGACATGCACTGCAAGCCTCTTCATAGAAACAGAATGGAATGAATTGTTTACATGATTTGAGGTCGGGACCACTTGTAAATGTTGTTCCCTCTAATGTAAAAATTGTATGTTTGAATAGCAAATGATATGTTTCAAACTGTTTATTTTTCTAAGCCTATTGCTTGGCCTATGGCTCTGACTGCTTTTTCTCAGTCTCAGAATTGCTGAGAACCAACTCTGCCAATATCAGACTTCAAAGGCAATCAAAAGCAGACAATATAAACTAGATACTGAAAGCTTTATTATACCTGCACTATGAAAACAATTTAGTGCACCTGACAAATCATAAACAGTTGAGAACCCAATTATCCAATTACTGTGGGTCCCCTAAAATGGAGGGACTATGAATAAAATTTGATCTAATTTGTACACAGATCACTTGATATGGATGTAAATGCCCTAAAATGAAAGGTGACAGTAGGCACTTTAACCTCATATTTATTATTTCATTTGAAATCTGCAGAGCCAAGAGAACAGAAATTTTACCACCGTCCAAATACTTACAGACTGCACTGTATTCGTGCACGAGAAATGGTTAACCATAAAAACGACTGTTTATGTGACCGTGATCAGAAACTGAGCAAGAATGACACTGACTGATCTTTCTGTCTACATGTGTCTGTCATCATTTGAACATGCAATGAGCAAAATAAATATATAAATAAAGAACAAATAAATAAACTGGAACATTGCTTCAGGAAATACGCTTTAAAAGCAGCGTCGGTGTGAAATGGGAGCGTAATGTGTTAACTGCGGTTTGGTACCCTCGAGGAACACACGGCCGGGCTGTCAGATGTTGAAAAGCCACAGGCTTGATTGACAAGGGTTGTGTTAAACTCTGCATTTGAACTGATTAGCACTTTGTGCCCCCCAGTACTGATGAGCCTCAGCTGAAATTAGTGTTGAAAAGTCTACATCGAATGGGAACGGTGTACAAGTACAAGTGTGAGGACGGTAAAGGAGCCGCTTCTATTCGCACCCTCCACAAATCATAGCCCTTGTCTTCAAAAGAAGGACAGAAAAGGTCATTCTCAGGCAATCAATGAACATCTGACCACCTGACTTGTGGGTGATGGGCTGTCCACCGACAGACTGT
The DNA here is from genome assembly GCF_963514075.1 of Conger conger. Classification (NCBI taxonomy): domain Eukaryota; kingdom Metazoa; phylum Chordata; class Actinopteri; order Anguilliformes; family Congridae; genus Conger; species Conger conger. The sequence continues at coordinate 25,336,636 of NC_083762.1, forward strand.
CATTATAAATCATGGGCAAACATTACAGTTTCACTGTTTTCATTAGCTGAATTAAGCAAGTGTGCATACTAAATCCATCGAGCCAGCTTTCTTTACTGCGGCCTAAATCATGTTTAAAATTGAAAGCAGATTTTTGAAAATTGATGGCCACTGTGACATTCTATAGTCTCTAATATAACAATATCCTTTGTTTTCTCAGCATTGTCTTCCTCTTCCTGCCAACTTCCTCTTCCTCTACTTGAATCTCCTTGAAAACATGACTGAATGCATATATCCTCTTTGAATTCGTATTGTCTCTGCTACAATAATATATATTTATTGGTCAGTACTGTCATCACATCATATTTATTTATCAAGCCACATTTCTTGTTTTTTTCAATAGTCTTAGTTGTTTTTTTTTTTGTTTTTTGTTTTTCACAAATAAGGAAAGGTGTGTCGGGGGTTTATGCAGTGTAATCTGTGACATAATCCCTCCCAATCCCATCTTTATATTCATTGTGCAAACCCCAAGAAGAATAAACCAAGGGGCAAGGTTAAGCAGGAATGTCAAGATTAAGAGTTAAGAGATTATTTGCAGACACACTATTGGAAAATGATTATTTTCTGCTTCTTCAGTAATACATATGGTTAAGGTACATGGCTGGGACCTGCAAGGTTGGCAGTTCAATCCCCAGTGTAGCCACGATAAGATTCGCTCAGCTGTTGCAAGGCCCTTAACCCCACATTGCTCCAGAGTGATTGTGCCCTGCTTAGTCTAATCAACTGTAAGTCAGTTTGGATAAAGGCATTGACTAAATAACAGGTAATAATACATTGCAACACACACACGCACACACAATGCTCTGTAACTTGGCTCTCTTTATTTAAGTGTGGAAATGAGATAAAAAAATATGTTGAATATTAATCCGGTATTTAGAGAAAAAATATGTTCATTAGATAACATATTAGATTAGATCAGTGGTTATTTTCTTCCTACATCTTTCATGCCTACTAAAAAATTCAAACAGATTATCTTGACAGCTTGCAGTGCATTAGATTAATTTACAAGATTCATTGACCAGTTGAAGTATACCTTTGAGGAAATTAACACAATTTAAATAGAAGTAATCTATTAAATAATGCCGTACCTAAAAAGCTGAAACATCTAAAAGCCAAACATCACGATTACTATTATGAGTATTATTAGTACATAATCATCTTTAGATTGAGCCTGAGTAATAAACAGTCTACAGCACAGGTGTCAAACTCCAGTCCTGGAGGGCCGCAGTGTCTGCTTGTTTTTGGGTTGTTCCCAGCACCTGTGGTTAATTTAAGTCTTTAATTGGCTAAAGAATCCACACACCTTGTTCCCAAGGCCTTAATTGACAGCTGATTAAAGGGTAACCACAAAAACCCACAGACAGTGCGGCCCCCTGGGAATTCAGTTTGACACCCCTGGTCTACAGGATCATCTTATTTGCTCATTAATGGTTAATCGAAAGGCCAGAAAAAAGACTATGGAGCTACTGTATGTGTAAACTAAGGAAAAGCCTATATTATATTCCATGAGATCTGAAAACTGTGTAATCTAAATGGATGTCAAAAAAAAAATGTATTTCCTTTCTATTCATATTAATTATTAAGTGCTTTGTGAAATATTAATCGCTGAAAACAGAGCAAAGACATGCTAGCTTGCATATTTGAGAGAAAAGGTTAATTAAGGAGAACTATGAATTGAGCCTGGACATTTTCCATTTTACTTTAGTTCAATGTCACTGTATGACATACACATATTCGCGCGGACGTGTGTGTGTGTGTGTGTATGTATGTATGTGTGTGTGTGTGTGTGTGTGTGTGTGTGTGTGTGTGTGTGTGTGTCTTGTAATTATTTATTTCTAAATCTATGAAAAGGAAGTGACACAAAACCCACACATTACATCACTAAGTGTTTTAATGTCAGCTTTGGACATCCCAGTCAAACAGATATATGTATGCTATTATTGTCTCTGACATTCCAAATAATACCTTTTGGCAGTTTTAAAACTGCATGCTAACACATGGTCATAGCTTGAAGCTGTCTGTTCTAAAGGTCTATATATTTCTATAGGTCGATGTTTGATATGCTTTGACACCTTTGGCATAAGGTAGCATCACCCTTTTGCCAGTCATTTTCATCTCCTGGATTCAACAGAAGGGGAAAAAATATTTAATATGCATTGTGAAATATTTAATATGCATTGTGAAGACCAGACTGATCCCTTGTTGTGGCCAATGCATCAGGGAGATACATGTTAGTGATGAGATTTGACCATTAAAAACAGTATTTCAATGTATAATCTGCAAGTAGTACTCTCATGTAACCATAGTTTGAACACACAAATACACATATGTAAATTTGTTTAGCTTTTGTCCTTTCACAAGGAAAAGCACCTCATGCCTACTGTTAAATATGGTGGTGGGTCCTTGATGATTTGGAGATGTTTTGCTGCCAGTGGTCTAGGGGCCCTATTTAAGATCAGTGGCAGAGTGAATCTTTAATAGGGCCCAGGAAATCTTGACAGATGGTTAATATGGTTGCCTCTACTAGGAAGCTGAGACTGGGTCGTAGGTAGATTGTCCAGCAGGACAATGACATGAAACATACAACAAAATCCTCATAGAAACAGAAATTACAGCAGTGTTCATACATAGTCACTGAATATCAGGACACCATAGCATTTGGGACACAGAAATATTGTCTAAATGGAAGTAGTCATATTTAGTATTGTAATGCATGCTATGACTTCCTGATGTCTCTGACCTATGGACATCATCAGTGTCTGGATACCTTCTATCTATTTCAGGTTGTCATACAAGCAATAGTAAAACTCTTTGTATTTAAATGGACCTCTCTGGGAATTGGGGGTGGGACTATGTTCAGTTGTAAATGATGCTGATACAGTTTGGAACACATTTGTTGGCTAAATGGCTTTAAGTCATCAAGGGTCCAAGATATCAAATAAGCCTCAAACCACTGTGCTGCTGCCAGATATGCAGTACATACGAAAATAATAGTTTCTTCTGAATATTATTTTCATCAGCCTAATCAGCCTAACCTGCATGTCTTTGGACTGTGGGAGGAAACCGGAGTACCCGGAGCTAACCTTTAGCTTTGCTGTTGATTGGTCACAGACATCAGGTAGTCTTGGAATGCAAAGGATATGCATCACAATACAAAACATGATTACTTTCATTTACATAATATTGTTGTGTCCCAAACATTATGGTGCCCTGAAATGGGGGAACTATGTATAAACACTGCTTTAATTTCTACATGCTGAAACCAATATGGCGGCACAGATGGTGCAGTGGGTAGCACTGCTGCCTCACAGCAAGGAGATCCTGGGTTCGAATCCCCGTCGGCCGGGGCCTCTCTGTGCGTAGTTTGCATGTTCTCCCTGTGTCTGCGTGGGTTTCCTCCGGGTACTCCGGTTTCCTCCCACAGTCCAAAGACATGCAGGTTAGGCTGATTGGAGAGTCTTAATTGCCCATAGGTTTGAGTGAATGGTGTGTGTGCCCTACGATGGACTGGTGACCTGTCCAGGGTGTATTCCTGCCTTTTGCCCAATGTATGCTGGGATAGGCTCCAGCCCCCCTGCGACCCTGTTCAGGATAAGCGGGTTAGGATAATGAATGAATGAATGAATGAATGAAACCAATACAGTGCATCCGGAAAGTATTCACAGTGCTTCACTTTTCCCATATTTTGTTATGTTACAGCCTTATTCCAAAATGGAATAAATTCATTTTTTTCCTCAAAATTCTACACACAACACCCCATAATGACAACATGAAATAAGTTTTAGAAATTTTTGCAAATTTATTAAAAATAAAAAACTAAGAAATCACATGTACATAAGTATTCACAGCCTTTGCTCAATACTTTGTTGATGCACCTTTGGCAGCAATTACAGCCACAAGTCTTTTTGAATATGATGCCACAAGCTTGGCACACCTATCTTTGGGCAGTTTCGCCCATTCCTCTTTGCAGCACCTCTCAAGCTCCATCAGGTTGGATGGGGAGCGTCGGTGCACAGCCATTTTCAGATCTCTCCAGAGATGTTCAATCGGATTCAAGTCTGGGCTCTGGCTGGGCCACTCAAGGACATTCACAGAGTTGTCCTGAAGCCACTCCTTTGATATCTTGGCTGTGTGCTTAGGGTCGTTGTCCTGCTGAAAGATGAACCGTCGCCCCAGTCTGAGGCCAAGAGTGCTCTGGAGCAGGTTTTCATCCAGGATGTCTCTGTACATTGCTGCATTCATCTTTCCCTCAATCCTGACTAGTCTCCCAGTTCCTGCCGCTGAAAAACATCCCCACAGCATGATGCTGCCACCACCATGCTTCACTGTAGGGATGGTATTGGCCAGGTGATGAGCGGTGCCTGGTTTCCTCCAAACATGACGCCTGGCATTCACGCCAAAGAGTTCAATATTTGTCTCATCAGACCAGAGAATTTTGTTTCTCATGGTCTGAGAGTCCTTCAGGTGCCTTTTGGCAAACTCCAGACGGGCTACCATGTGCCTTTTACTAAGGAGTGGCTTCCGTCTGGCCACTCTACCATACAGGCCTGATTGGTGGATTGCTGCAGAGATGGTTGTCCTTCTGGAAGGTTCTCCTCTCTCCACAGAGGAATGCTGGAGCTCTGACAGAGTGACCATCGGGTTCTTGGTCACCTCCCTGACTAAGGCCCTTCTCCCCCGATTGCTCAGTTTAGACGGGCGGCCAGCTCTAGGAAGAGTCCTGGTGGTTCCGAACTTCTTCCATTTACGGATGATGGAAGCCACTGTGCTCATTGGGACCTTCAAAGCAGCAGAAATTTTTCTGTACCCTTCCCCAGATTTGTGCCTTGAGACAATCCTGTCTCGGAGGTCTACAGATAATTCCTTTGACTTCATGCTTGGTTTGTGCTCCGACATGCACTGTCAACTGTGGGACCGTATATAGACAGGTGTGTGCCTTTCCAAATCATGTCCAATCAACTGAATTTACCACAGCTGGACTCCAATTAAGCTGTAGAAATATCTCAAGGTTGATCAGTGGAAACAGGATGCACCTGAGCTCAATTTTGAATTTCATGGCAAAGGCTGTGAATACTTATGTACATGTGATTTCTTAGTTTTTTATTTTTAATAAATTTGCAAAAATTTCAAAGATAATTCTTTCATGTTGTCATTATGGGGTGTTGTGTGTAGAATTTTGAGGAAAAAAATGAATTTATTCCATTTTGGAATAAGGCTGTAACATAACAAAATGTGGCAAAAGTGAAGCTCTGTGAATACTTTCCGGATGCACTGTATGTATAAAAATGCCCTTAATAAAATCTGACAATGTGCACTTTAACCACCTGTGATTGTTTTATCTACGAGTGTGTAGTACAGAGGCAAATAAATAAATGATGGGCCTTCCCAAAACATTATGGAGGGCAGATGTAATTGTCTCAGTATAATAAATAATAAATAGATATAATAAATAAATATTTAAATATTTATTTTAATAATAAATAAATAACTAATAATTACCATTATTCTGAATTGACCCAAACTTCTTCACCTACCAATTAGCTCAAAAGCATTTATTTTTCAGAATTGTCATTTTTATTAGTTTAACCAGTATGACCTCCGCTGTGAGCAGTCTCATTTCTGTGGGTACCTCAGGGCAGATACATGTTGTGAGACACCATCAAATTCCTGTTGCTCTCACGCTGAACCTGCGGAGGATAATGATCCCATTTGTTTCCATATTTCCGGCCGTCCTGAGCAAAGGGCTTTAGTGACTATGGAAAGGCTGAGATTGATGTTCTCAACTTAGCATCTCTGCCCACATGGGAGGGATCAGAATGGATGGCAGTTCTTTGTACTGATTTGTCAGCAGGCTGTAAATTCTCGTCTTTAAAGAAGGGGCTTAGTCCTGTTCAGAAATGAATGTGGAACCCTGTTTGCCCCTTTCCTGCTCACACGCTTCTCTCTCTCTCGTAAGTTGTGACCAATAGGCATTTTATTTAACATTCACTGTGGTTAGCAATGACAGCTAACCCCATAATATTTAAATGAATAAAGAATAGTTTGCTGGCAATAGGATGTGATGTGAAGTTAATGGATTAGTTCATAGTGTTTGGCAGCTAATCTGCTTATTTAGTTGGCTAGCTAGCTTGTAGTACATTGAGCCTCATTTATAAGTATTTTCGTAAATGTGTGTATACATTTATGTGCAATCGGAAGCAAATTAACACATTATGTCAGATTTATCAAAAACATGCATACAGACTCTTTTTCTTATCCACATGTGTATGTTGAAAAATTCCAATTAATCAGAGATCAAAACGCATGCACAGAATTTGTGATTTGCACAAATTGATTCCCCTAGAATTAACTAAACAAAACTTCTCTGACGCGGAGATTGAAACTATGTTCAAGTACAAGCTAAATACATATTTTATTCCATAATGTAAGCAGTGTATTGTCAGAGTTAGAAGAAGACTAAAGCCTGGCAAGATACAGCCTCGCTGTTGTAAACTAGGCAGTAGGTAAACTTAGGGGTAGGAAAAGGCGAGCATTGCTGGGCTGAATGGCCAGTTCTCGCCATTACCTTATGTTATGTTATGTTAACTCTGTCTGTAGTTCCATGCACTATACAACCGGTAAAACAGAAATGGTTTGACATTAAACAGGAGGCAAAAAAGAAAAATTGTGCTCAAGTCAAGCATATCAGCCACATGCAAGTTGGCCTAGTTTAGTACGCTGGAGGCATGCATTGGCCAAAGTATAGGAGAGCTGTATGGAATGCACCCAGAAGTTGTCGTGTCCTTGTACAGAGCTAGAAGGAGGTGTCACAACCCACAAACAAAGAGTACCATCTGCCAAAGCTAAAGCAGTCAACATAAAGAGAGGTCAGCTATTGTAACAACACGTTGTATCGTGATGATGGGAATGACCACCGTTCATGTCAACAAGTTATAATTCCAAGTAGCTTAGGAAATATTGGAACTTTCTGACATAGTCATTTTTGTCCATCAATCTACACTCAATAGCCCATAAAGTCCATCCATCCATCCATTATCTGAACCCGCTTATCCTGATCAGGGTCGCAGGGGGGCTGGAGCCTATCCCAGCATACATTGGGCGAAAGGCAGGAATACACCCTGGACAGGTCGCCAGTCCATCGCAGGGCACACACACCATTCACTCACACACTCATACACTCATACCTATGGGCAATTTAGACTCTCCAATCAACCTAACCTGCATGTCTTTTGGACGGAGGAAACCGGAGTACCCGGAGGAAACCCACGCAGACACGGGGAGAATATGCAAACTCCGCACAGAGAGGCCCCGGCCGACGGGGATTCGAACCCAGGACCTCCTTGCTGTGAGGCAGCAGTGCTACCCACTGCACCATCCGTGCCGCCAGCCCATAAAGTAAAAACTTAAATGTATTAAAAATCAAAAACTGAAAGTATTCAGACCCTTACTTCAGTACTTTGTAGAAGCCCCTTTGGCAGCAGTTACAGCTTCAGGTCTTCTTGGGGAAGTCTCTACAAGCTTTGCACACATGGATTTGGGCAGTTTATCCCATTCTTCCTGGCAGATCCTCTCAAGCTCTGTCAGATTGGATGGGAAAAATCTATGAAAATGCATGGGATCTGTTCCTACAGAGTTCCATCACATGCAGTACCATGTGATTCCAATGGAGGGAAGAATAGTGAAACTGATGTAGGATTAGATGCCATGTATTTTTATATATTTTAAATATTCTACAGGTCCTGGAGCATCTGTTTAGATAAACATCATTATGAACACTAGTATGTACCAAGAGTACCATTTTATATCCATTTAGAATGATGGAATTATTCATCAGATTTTTAGAAGCCTGATTTATCAGCCAGTATATTGTACTTCCATCCATCCATCCATCCATTATCTGAACCCGCTTATCCTGAACAGGGTCGCAGGGGGGCTGGAGCCTATCCCAGCATACATTGGGCGAAAGGCAGGAATACACCCTGGACAGGTCACCAGTCCATCACAGGGCACACACACCATTCACTCACACCTACGGGCAATTTAGACTCTCCAATCAGCCTGACCTGCATGTCTTTGGACTGTGGGAGGAAACCGGAGTACCAGAAGGAAACCCACGCAGACACGGGGAGAACATGCAAACTCCACACAGATAGGCCCCGGCCGACGGGGATTCAAACCCAGGACCTCCTTGCTGTGAGGCGGCAGTGCTACCCACTGCACCATCCGTGCCGCCAGTATATTGTACTTGTAACATTAAATCCATGGACAATTCATTGTAAGAATTTCAGAATTTTTAGGTCTCATTCTAATTGAATATAGTTTAGAGACATGAAAGTATAAAAATAAAAAAAAACATGTCTTAAAATGAATGACAAGGCTTGTGTAGGGATCCATTGGATTTAAATTGAGTTGTCTATGCAAAACTGTTAATGTTAATTTCTCGGAAGTATCTACATCACAGTATTGGCATAACCTAGCACTACTAAAATCAGTATTTGGTGAGCCCATCTATGTCAATATCAAAGAAGATTTAACATTTTGAATATATTTTTTTTGACTTGCCAGTGGCCTTGCAAGTTTAACTTTGTTTGATGGTGTTCTGAGTCATTATTACAGCCACCTTAATGAATCAAGCAACATTAATGATAGGCATAGTATATAAAAAGGGCTTTAATTCAATACAGTTTTGTTCAATTTACGGCTGATAACCAGCCTCTACTTAATTAAGTGTGCCCATAACACTATACCACAGAATACAGTTGGCTAATTGTAGATGAATGTGTAATAGGTGGTGGTGGTTTTCACAGAGTATTGCCTTACCAATCTAGCACAGCTCACAACAGCTGAAGGGGACACATCTTCTCCACAAAGAGACATGATTTAAAGTGCCAGTGTATTGACCATACACAGTTACACAAGGTCGCCATCAAATAAAAGACATTGCTTATAATGATTCGTTCTCATTCACTCTTGCCAATCCATAATCAAGCTGTTTACACTTCTGCCCAGTGGATAAAGGGGTGACGATCCTGTTTTAGCTGCACATTGTTTCTTAACACAAATTGATCAGGTTGAGATATACATGTTGAGCGATATTGGTTAAAAGTTTTAATTAGTCCGAAAAGGCAGCTCTGAATGCTTAATTTGCCTGAATGTTTCTTTTGTATGTATGAATGCTTAGCTCTCTCTCTGAAAAAAATCTTGCCCTATTGGCAAACATGTGTCTTATTTAAGGAAATATGTTATAGAAATAGGACTAGGATTTTTGCTGTGAATATTGTTAATTATCTTGAATAAGGTGTCTACTCATGTGCCATAGACAGGAAAATATAGTTTATTTACAAACACACAACATTTTGCAGGCTTGTAAGTTTGCAGAGTATATTGATGATGCCAGATATAGAGCTATATGGTTTATTATTGGACTTAAATCTGATATGCATATTACAAAGGGCTGGAAACATATTTCCATGCAACAGAACACCTTTTTATGGTCTATATTGGATAATTCTGTCATAATTGATTTTCTGCCTTTTCTAACCAAGCATCTCCCTGGTTTCATATTTTGTTCCAAATTGGACTGGTCAGTCCTGCTCGTAGGCCTGCCTCATTACTGCAAGATTCTCCATCGATTTGAAGAGTGTAGAAAAACATGTACTTTCTCCTGAATTCAGCTGGTAGTTGCTCCTTATTTTACTCCTTAGCCCTCTCAGCTCAGCTGCACAGTTATTGTGTTAGAGGAGTTTACCTCAAGTGGAGCAGGCAGACGGCAGATACTCAAATTTACAGATTCCTTTGAAGTATAAAGATGATAGAGCTGGTTTATTTCATGTTTGCTCTTAAGCAAAGTAAGAGTCCCCTGTGTGAAACAATATAGACACCATTACCTGGTGAAATCAACCAGAATGGAACCAAGGGAGCATATTACTGTTGCTTCAAAAATTTGAGAAAATGGGTAAAACTCATAATAAACCTGTATATAATAAACCCATTTTAAAACAAAATGAGATCTGTGATATCTCGTATTTAAATTGACCCTTAAAAGAACAGAATGAACAAACAATACCCCACAAAATGCAAGGACCCAGCACAGAGCTGAGCTGAGCACAAAAATAGTTTTATACAGGTGGGGTGTTTGCCTGTCTTTTCTTTTAATATTTTATTATTTTAGTCCATAAACAAAACACCAAAGGTTCTGTTGAATTTATCTGACTTTTAAACTAACTTTAGTAGGGGGGAGCGGGGTATGTTTTCACACTGTTAATTTCTCCAAAAAGAAGAGGCACTATATCAAAAAATGAATAGCCATTTTGTGTGACTTTGTGTTTTAAGGTCAACTTACTGTTCACATGTGATCAAAATCACACTAATCTGAGGTGAGGATAGTTTTCTTATTTTTCACCTTCATAATGGCACACTTTTTCAGGTACGAATGTTCAATATAATATTTTTATACTGAGTAGTATACTGATATTTTAGCTGCAGTCCTTCGTTATGCTGACATTCTAATTAGCACACATGTCAGTTTGGACTGCCTCAATGCCTTTTGGGCAAGATTCCCCAAAGATACACTCACTGAGCAATTTATTAGGTAGATCTGTACAACAGCTTGTTAATGTAAATATTTAATCAGCTAATCTTGTGGCAGCAGCCAAACATATAAAAGCATGTAGATGTGGTCAAGAGGTTCAGATGTCAGAATGGGGAAGAAAGAGACTTTGACCGTGGAATGATTGTTGGTGCCAGACAGGGTGGTTTGAGTATCTCAGAAACTGTTCATCCCCTGTCACTCACAACAGTCTTTAGAGTTTGCAGAGAATGGTGTGAAAAACAAAAAACATCCAGTAAGCAGGCAGAAACAGGGTAATGAGAGAGGAGGGCCAGACCTGAAGGTGACAGTAATGCAAATAACCACACATTACAACAGTAGTATGCAGAGCAGCATCTCTGAACACACAATGCATCAAACCTCTAAGTGGATAGGCTACAGCAGCAGAAGACCAATAAAATAAGACTAAGACTAATGAATACCTAATAAAGTGCTCACTGAGTGTATATTGACACATAGAACTAGTGCTTGACATAATTGTGGCATTGTGTATAATTAGCAATTGGATTGTAATAGTATTACATTTAATCTTTTATTTTTATTATGAATATATTATTATATATGTACATAGTTTAGGGCAACAGTGATATCCCTGGACTACTGAGTCTGACTATCAAATTGATGCTTGTAACCAAGGCCAGGCAATTTATATGTGCCAGACCTGTGAATCTGTCTCTGAAGAGTTAGATTAGTCGCATACACAGTGGACCATGACTGCCACATGCCACAATGTTCTGCTGTTGTTCATTTCAAAGATTCTTGATTGGTGTCAACCAGCGGCAGATGGGTTCCCCCACTGAGTCAGGTTCTGCGCAAGGCCAGGGAGTTTTTCCTTGCCACTGTTGCCCTAGGTGTACTCTTGGGGGCCGGTTCTCTGTAAAGCTGCTTTGTGATAAAGCCTCTTTATGAAAAACGCTATACAAATAAAAATTGATTGATTGATTGATTGATTGGTCGGGGGGTGGGGAGCTGGTTGAAAAGATTATTGATGGGGAATGGGGAGTAAAGGGAGGTGTCTTGCAGTTGTTCATCATGGGGATTATTGATGCTTTCAGAGGTCAACAAAAAAACTTGGCCGTGTTCTTATTTGTTGAACAATCCAACAACACCCCCCATAGTGTGACAACATACCCACTGATGGGGCAAGTTGTCACAAGTGCACACCCTCTACTGAGCTGTCTATAATTCAGTACCTAAATAAGATATGAAGATATAATGAATGCTAAATATGTGCCTGATAACGAATTATTTCATTTGGTATTACATGTATTCCATTTTGATGTATTGCATCAAAGAAATGTAAGAAAGAGTGAAGAGTGTGACAATATGCCCTACACTCCTCTACTAAGGGGATTGGTCCTAATAAAACAAAAAGTAAAATGTGGGATATAATGTTCTTATCCATGGTTATTTGCTAAAATAATTAAATTGCATTAACTACAAGGACTGAATTAGACAAAACTAATCTAGTTACATGTCGTATCAAATATAACTCCAACACTCAATGTGGCAGTGGACTGAAGTGTACACACAGAGGAGTTATACAGTTGTAAAGAAGTCAGTAGTAAAGTGTATCACCTAACTGTCACTGATTCCATGGATGTGTGGTCAAGCATGTACTAGTCCTGACAAGCATGCAAAGAAAGGTATGAGTACTAATTAAATAAATAAATAACCCAAAAAAAATCAGTTGCCCTTCAGCTTAATGAGAATTCTACCACATGTGATTAAATCTGACTCACTAAGGGGACACTGGTTATAAATAATTGATTGGAACAAGTATGCCATGCTGTCATGTGAATGTCATGTCTCATTTGGTTGCTCACACTGGCCTTGACAGCCCTGCAGCATGCAGCTTAAAAGATATTATTTGAAGGCTTTTCTGGATCCATGTTTGCAATTTATGAAGTGATGTGTTATTAGTGAATCTTTCTGTCAGTGGGCTTTCAGGTTTTCCTTCAGTTCACAGACTGAAGTCCTTTTCAGTACTCCCTGGTTCAGCCTAAGTATGCTTGTTTTATTATTAATGGAGTCTATCACAGATTCTATTCCAGCTCGAAGTCTAAGCACCTGCACACTACAGAACAGGTCTGAACCTTGGAATCAACAGTACAGCTGTTCATTGAAGCTGATAGTCTCATGCCTTCATTTATGTGAGCAATTTGGATTCTGAACATGTCACACTGAGTGCTCTCTCTCTCTCTCTCTCTCTCTCTCTCTCTCTCTCTCTCTCTCTCTCTCTCTCTCTCTCTCTCTCTCTCTCTCTCTCTCTCTCTCTCTCTCGTTATATGGATGTTATTTTCACTTAACCATTTTTATTTGCAGTCATTGTCTGACAGGACAATCTACTGATGACCAAGCAGATCTGCTTCCTAGCAGAACAATCAGATTTTCTACCAAACTTGGCTGGTACTGGCAGCAAACTATCTCCATAATATCAAAGACCCACCTGCATATTTGACAGTAGGTACGAGGTGCTTCTCCTTTTATGCATTCCTCTCTTGCCACCAAACATGTCAATTTTGGCCTCATCTGACTATAACACTCTTCCAGTGATAATTCAAATTATTTTGGATACTCTGGATACTTGGTTTTGTTTACTGTGCTCAGTCAGGGCTGTCTTTATGCCACCCTTCCAAAGAGTTTATTGATATGGTGCCATTGTATGGTTCTTTTTGAGACTTGGTGACCCCAAGATTAAACTCTTAACCCTTGTGTCAAAAATGTCTTAAGGGTAAAAAATGACCAGCCAAATTATATTTTTTCAACTTGAAATTTGATGTGATGAGTGACATGGTTCTTCATGCTAAATAAATAGACATTCAATTAAGCGGCTTTATTTTAGGGGTTTAGTGAAGGCGGGTCATTTTTTACCCTTAGGATAAGGGGAGTATACAGAATGTAAAAACTGCAATTCTTAAACCATGGTCCATGAGGCCTTATGGGCTCTGTCACCATCTTCCTCACCATCCTTGGAGACAATGTGCATTTGCATCCTCTTCCTGGCAAGTATGCTACCATACTATTAAAAGTAAGGGTTAAAAAAAGTACCTTAATGAACCATCATTCCTCTGTCACCAATTCATATTTTAACCTTCGTAAGTTTTTGAAAATGATCCCCTCTTTAAAAATGGTTCTCCTAAGCATCGTAGGTTCTTTAAGCACCTTCCGCGCAAACTTATTCACAAAAGTATACAGTTAACAGAATGCATTCAAATGATAAAAACAAAGACAAATAGAAACACACAGATTCAAACCTCGCTTAATCTTAATACTAAATTAAACCCTAGTTATGCCTGGAATGTTTGTTTGGTCTTAATGACTCCACACGCATTGCTGGCTCCAGGGATGGTGGGGTGCTGCCCTTGGAGAAGTGACAGTGTTCTGGGGAGATGCAGCAATTGATGCAGCAATGTGCGTGCTGCAGGTTACACTTCTGTTGAAATAGGCAGAGACTTTAGTTACAGTGTGATTAAACTGCACATTGTCAGATTTTAGGGCACTTTTGTTCCATACTTTATCAGTATAATTTACAACTGAATCTAGTCCCACCCCCCAATCCCCATAGAGATCTATTCAAATGCAAAGAGTTTTAGTATACCTTGTAGGACAAGCTGAAAATAAGCTAATAATAAGATATCCAGACTGATGATATTGATAGATCGCAGACATTATGAAGTTATGACATGGAAAGGGTATCCAACAAAATATTGAACATGACTAATTTACAGTACATAATTCTACTATTGCTGATATGAACAGGAAGTTGCTGAGCATCCTGAGATGTTGGTAACATGTCAACATTCCATACAACTACTTACAATATTTCCTATCAGATGTGACGGGGGGGAAAGACGGTGCAGTGGGTAGCACTGCCACCGCACAGCAAGGAGGTCCTGGGTTCGAATTCCGGTTGGCCGGGGCCTCTGTGGAGTTTGAATGTTCTCCCAGTGTTCACGTGGGTTTCCTCCGGGTACTCCGGTTTCCTCCCACAATCCAAAGACATGCAGGTTAGGCTGATTGGAGAGACTAAATTGCCCGTGTGTATGAGTGTGTGAGTGAATGGTGTGTGTGCCGTGTGATGGACTGGTGACCTGTTCAGGGTGTATTCCTGCCTTTCACCCAATGTATGCTGGGATAGGCTCCAGCCCCCCTGCGACCCTGTTCAGGATAAGCGGGTTAAGATAATGGATGGATGGAACATTTATGTGTCCAAAACATTATGGTGCCCTGAAATGGGGGGACTATGTATAAACAATGCTGTAATTTATACATGGTGAAACCAAACTTTAAAAAAATCTGACAATGCACACTTTAACCATTCGATTTTTCAATGTTTTTTCCCGAATCAAAAATTCTGGAGAACAGAGGCAAATAAATAAATGATGTGTCTTTGTCCCAAACATTATGGAGGGCACTATACTTGCTGTGTACACAGCCAGAGAATGCATGGTCACCACATTTCACTTCTGAATCCTCATGGCTCAGTGGCGCTAAAAATTGTAAATACTGGAATGCCTTCCACTCAATAAATATTCAGTCATCAGCAGACCCATGATACAAAAAAGAAAAGATTTTGCAAGTTGCTTCACTGCTGAAGAAGCTGCTTTACAGACCAAGCATTTTCATTTCATGATGTTTCTGTTTTTATTTCACTGCATATAGCATTCGGAAGTAGCTAGCTGGCTTACAGGGTGTTGATCCTCACCATCGTAGTTGTGCCTGCCCAGTCAGTACTGATAGTGCTTGCAACATTTTAGCTAGTCATCCAGGATCACATTGATAACTATGACACGGGTAATTGCAGGTGTTTGGCTAGTAAAAATGGTCTGGGAAATATAAAGCCTTTCAAACCTTGTGAAGATTTTAGTATCCGTATTGGCATATTTTCCAAAAATGGCCATTACCTTATTTCTCATATTTGTTCAGAAAGTGATTGATAATGTATTCATTACAGTGGAAATGCATTTCAATGAACAACTAATTATATAAGATTATGGCAGGTTCTTTTGTTCAGAAAAGGCTTACACATACAACCTGAATGTGTGCAGGTACAAACTGCCTTTTTTTATAAATTCTTGTACCATACACTGTCAGACTGTGCCCATTCCCAGCACCAAACACCAGAGGCTTTGATTTTTTTTCACCTGCAACTTGAAATCTCCTTTTATGCCTTCACTCCTTCACTTTTCTTTTTATGCAGGAAAAAACATGGACATGACTGGGCAAGAAACAAAATGTTACACTCCATATTTCCCTGTATTTCAGCAATTGAAGAACTGTAGTTCATGGCAAATGCACATATAGCAAGGTGAGTGCATTTTTATGTCATATGTACTTATGGACCGGGCAATATTGTATTAGTTTACAATGTACAGTGGTAAGTTTATAGGTTGACAATAATTAATTCGTCGATAAAAATGCATGTTTAGCATAGTAATTAATTGCCATGCACATGTCATCACATGTACACGCTAATACATGGGCACATAAGCTGTATGAATGATTTTTACGGGGCTTGCACAAGGTCAGGACTTAATTAGGTAGGGAGAAGAAAAAAAAGACCTGCCAGGTACCTCTCCTGCGCTAGCACCATCCACACCATTCCATCACTGCCCTTTCTCCTAATGTCAGATAACTGTCTTCATTTAATGTAGAATGTCAGCCCAGATTAAATGGGGATTGAAATGGTCCTGAATAATGATGGCCTTAAAGAGATGTAGTTCCCATTTTCAGCAAATATCAAATCAAGTCATGAGCTGTGTTCAAAAGCTTTCACAAGTTATTCATTGAACACTATCCATTAAAACAAACAATGAAATAAATGCAAGCACTGAGACTTCTAATACTACTACTACTACTACTACTACTACTACTACTACTAATAATAATAATAATAATAATAATTATTATTATTATTATTATTATTATTATAATAATTATAATAATACAAAACAGGAATACAATAAAGAAATATAATGTGAAGGATGAAAATGCCTACAGATACTGTATGTTGAAGAAGAAATGGCTTCTTGCCAATCCTGGACCATTTTGAATACATTAAACTAAATTAATTCTGATCACTTGAATATTTTATGTGTCTTGTTGTCACAATGTTTATGAGAATATATTGTATGTTATTTAATTCGGCACAATACTGCTGTTTTTGGAGAGCAAGACAAACCATTTTGAAACTGCAATACAAAATGTTTGGATAATTAATTATGTTAATAATGAAGCCAACTTGGCGGCACGGATGGTGCAGTGGGTAGCACTGCCGCCTCACAGCAAGGAGGTCCTGGGTTCGAATCCCCGTCGGCCGGGGCCTCTCTGTGTGGAGTTTGCATGTTCTCCCCGTGTCTGCGTGGGTTTCCTCCGGGTACTACGGTTTCCTCCCACAGTCCAAAGACATGCAGGTTAGGCTGATTGGAGAGTCTAAATTGCCCGTAGGTATGAGTGTGTGAGTGAATGGTGTGTGTGCCCTGCAATGGATTGGCGACCTGTCCAGGGTGTATTCCTGCCTTTCGCCCAATGTATGCTGGGATAGGCTCCAGCCCCCCTGCGACCCTGTTCAGGATAAGTGGGTTAAGATAATGGATGGATGGATGGATGGATGGATGAAGCCAACTTTACCAGCAAGGAGGCCTCAAATAAATTATTTGCATGGTTTTGCCTGTGAATTAATGGTGATTCAGGTATAATTATGATGTGGGCATCGGGGAAGAATATGGACTTTCAAGGATCATGTGACTTTGCAAATACAATTTGTATTTGGCTTTGTCATGCTTATTGGTCTTTATTCTATAACCACTTTCACCTTTAAATATTACAAACACGAAATACTGAACAACCAGACAGGAAGCCCCAAAAGTAGAATGTTGTTTCTGTAAGATAACACTTCAAAAGGTAAAAATGCAAAAGAAGCTTACAAACCAAGAAGCAATATTCCCAAAGGTAACGTGAAGGTAGGATTCATGTTTTGCAAATGGGATTAATTAGTTATAAGAGAAGGAACATAATATTTTGTCCATGCAATTATTTTGTAAAATCACTGTGAGCATGAACAAACGTAAGCATAAACACAAGGGTTAAGTTATTTATTAAACAGAACATGGTGAGTCTGCTAAGAGGAGATATATTCCTGTTTTTCTGGCATAATTCGCAATTGAGATTCCCTGTGAAGGGACATGTTTTACTTATCAGTAGGCAATACAATAAAGAAAACATGCTCATGTATTTGGACCAAAGGGTTAGAACTGCCAATGAAAGTCACCTTTTTACTCAAACATAAACTGTTGCATCCACAAGCAGACACAAGATTAATAACGGATATCATATTCTCAAAGTTATTGTTTCTTGTCTAATTTGATTACATGGAAAAGGCTGCATATCCTGGTGATGAATACGAAGGCATTTTCTCAACTGAGACAGTATTGGAATAAGTGAAGACAGACTATGGAGCACACAAAACTTAGACCAGAATAAAGTAAATAAATACGTCATGTTTGGAGAATGTGGCCTTGAGAGAGAAAAAGGACCATGGAGGCTTCTCCTGAAAAAAATGAAATAAATAAATATGAATCGATCAACACATTACATTTAAGAACACCGTCTGCTTCCCAAACCACCTGCAGTTACCACTATTCATATTGCAACATGCACACACAAAGTAAAACATCACACTTTGGCAGTAGTATTGTGATGTGATGTGATACACACACTGCATCGGGTTGTTTATGTCTTCCAATGTCTATTTGTGAAAAAAGTGATGTTTATGAAAACTATTTTGAATGTTGTATTCTTACGGGGCCTCTCTGTGCGGAGTTTGCATGTTCTCCCCGTGTCTGCGTGGGTTTCCTCCGGGTACTCCGGTTTCCTCCCACAGTCCAAAGACATGCACGTTAGGCTGATTGGAGAGTCTAAATTGCCCGTAGGTATGAGTGTGTGAGTGAATGGTGTGTGTGCCCTGCGATAGACTGGCGACCTGTCCAGGGTGTATTCCTGCCTTTCGCCCAATGTATGCTGGGATAGGCTCCAGCCCCCCTGCGACCCTGTTCAGGATAAGCGGGTTCAGATAATGGATGTTGTATTCTTAGATTAACATAATTTACTGTCATTTTCATTGTCCACAGCCTAGTATAGTTCATTGCAACCTGGTTAGCTGTTACTGCTTCTTATCGAGCCTTATTCACTTTCTGAAAATGTTCACATGAGTAAAAATGTAAAAGCATGAAAGATAAAATAACAGGGAGCTCATATGCTATATGATCTTTCATAACTTCCATGATGTGTACCCTGATACCATGCTTGCATGTCACATTCTTAATTTCTCCAATATCCCCCTTCACATCTCCTTCATTTCAGAGAAAATTAAGATGTCCCTGACAATTTCCCTCGACATCAGTAGTGCCTTCATATCTTGAAAGTGCCAACATAGCATTAATAGCCCCCCCCCCCCCCCCTTCCCGCCAAACCACGGCAAAAAAAGGGAAAAAAGAGATGGGCACACTGTATTGATTCTGATAATCATCCATCACAACTTAATTACAGCTGCCTTTGTATTTCCATTTTAATTATTGGTCTCAGATGATGAAAGATGAAGTGATGGGACTCTTAAATGCCTACGACAATGTTTTTTTTTTTCCAAAATGACATCTTGTTGGCAAGCTCACTACATTGACAATATATAGTACATAGAGCCTGTGGATAGTAGGTGTTTATGGGCCTGATAGAAATGTGCATGGTAAGCATTTTGTAAATGATTCATGTAATATCATATGGATATGGATGGCTTCTTTAATAAATGTATCAATTTTTAGGATACCTGTCCCATTCTGAGAGTGTTTAACTCACAACCTTTTCAATCCCAGGAAAACTACTCCAAGCAAGAGTCATATTTAGATTACAGTGTAGCCTGGTCATGTTTTTAAACCTGGGGAATGACTTATCCATTGTGAGCTGAGGTGGGCTTCCTTTCTAAGAAGCTTTACTGACCCCAGCAAGTACTTATCTGCATGGTATTCTTGGCTGATACGGTAGTAAAAGGCTAGCTTTTATCAATCGCTGTAGTATTAAACTTTGCAGTATTACCTCGCCACTACTCAAGTTATCGCAATGACACCTAACACAACAGTTTACGTTTCAGCCCATGGCTCCTTGGTCGAGAATCAAACATATTTTTCCCCCCAGATTTCTTGGCTCATGCTGAACAAAGCGTATATTCACGATTTAATTTCCGTCTGCCATTTATAATTTTTCAAAAACACATTTGTTGCTTCTTCTTCTACAAAGTGTATCTAATCTTCACCAAATTTGATAAAGGGTATGCTGAGAGTAACCCCAATACAAGTTATCACTTTTTCGATGCTGCAAACTGCAAACCGTTTGTCCATGACTTGCCAATCAAATGCGGGCGTGGCCATTTTATCTAAAACAGATTGTGGAGGGGTGGCGCAGTTAGGGCGCCATCTGCAGGCACAGAGGGAGCGGTTCCACCAGCATTCAACCACAGCTACAGGTAATTTGATAATCATTACCAACCCTTTATCTGTTCTACCTGCAGCGAGATCAAACTTAGTCCTTTCCATGGTTTAATACCTGTAATGAAGTGTCATGTCCATATTTAATGCAAAAACACCATGTCATGAATGTATATTATTTTATACTGTAGGTTATACGATTAGGATAGGTAAGGATGAGTTCCACTTGGCAGATAGATTACATAACAATGTGCGGTTGCTGCAAAACATACCTTACCCTCTGGAAGAAATGCTTTCCTATAATAACTCATTTGAGAATAGAGGTGGATAGGCTCCTGTGAAGACAGTGTCATATCACTGCACGAGTCTGTAGGCTAAAAAAACAAAATGACTAATAGAGTAAAATGTTTGTTGTCATAATTTAACACTCAAAAGGTTTTTTTTCCGTCTGGGAGATATGCGAGGCCTCGTACGAAGTCGGCAGTGCGAGGCCTTTATACTGATGCACTACAGACACGGGCGACGCGCTCAAACATTTCTCTTTCCTCAGGAGAGATACGTTGTAGGAAATGCTCTTACAATCTATTGCATCATGCCCCCTACACTGTTGTTGTGACGTAGCCAACATTACGCTGCACTGCTGATTGATAAGTTAGTACTTAGATAAGCTTACTGTCATACTTACTAGGATTTATAAAGCCGTCATACCCTACACAGTAAGTACATTTTTATTCACTGCAAGGAAAAATGGACTATTCTACAATATGATGTCATCACATGTACATCGCACGTGTACCACTATGCCAGATTTCATAGGACTACATGATTGACAATACAGTGGGCTCCAGAATTATTGAAGAATATGCACAAAAATAATGTAAGCGAACAAATAATACTGCTATTAGCCATTACTAATATTAACCTTACTTCCCAACATGTGTAAAGTAGTCTGCTTTATTAATGATTCAATGGAACCAAACAAAATCTTCATTTTTTTATTTCGCCAAAAAACAGATTCCACAATTATTGGCACCCCTGGTTTAATACTAAAGATTAGAGTTGAGAGTCGTTTCCTATCATTTGTGATAAGGTTTAAAAAATATTTTTTTGACCATTCCTTGAACGTTTAAGAACTCTAAACATAGATCTAAATCCACACAGAAATGGTTAAGTGGAAACAGTATCCTGCAATGACCATCTCAGTCTCCAAACTTAATACCCCTCAAAAACCTGTGGACAGAATTGACGAGGGGGGTCCATAAGCATAAACCTAAAGATATCAATGATTCTGGAAATTTCTGCATGGATGATGAGTTCTCTAACCTTATCACAAATTATCGGAAAACACTCATGGCTGTCATCTTTGTCAGAGGCGGTTGCGCAAAGTATTTAAGCCAGGGATGGCACCTGTTTTTATTTATCAAGGGTGCCAATAATTCTGGAGCCCACTGTATTTTAGGCTGAGGCTATTTTTTATAAATACCATCTTATGCAGCATAATTACTTAAATATTTTAAATGATTCTTTTTTATTGTAGTTGGAGGATAAATATATCTTACTTCAGCCCTTACGTGTGTGTGAGATTACAAAGCCGCCCCTAGTGTGTAATATAATTGAATAACATATAAGTCAGCACCCAACCATTCACTTCAGGATGTGACACTTGAAAATTAAAGTAATGGGGGGAATGCTACACTTCATTGGCCAAAGCCATTGTTCATTGATGTCTTTTTCTTCAGCCATCTACTACAGTTCACTGTGACAGCAGTTATGGTGTGACAAATAACATAGGGCTGTAAAGATGGCTATTGATGGTCAACCTCTTAAAATGAAATACTGGTGTGAAGAGTCCTGAACTGGAAGTTATTGTCTGCTTCCAAACAAGGTGCTATAACACATTACATGCAATATAACAAATGCTTATTCCTTTTGTAAGGGCACAGATGCTCATGTCAGGGTAAGCAATATGTCATTAGTGGGTGCTTAAAAGCTTTTACTTGTTTTGTTTCAATTCTTTGATTGCCATGATGTTGAGTAATGGAGCTATATACAGTATATGTTCTAGTGTCTAAGGTGTGTGACTGGGACTGGTGGTGGCCCCAGTGTAGCCAAAATAAGATCAGTGCAGCTATTGGGCCCTTGAGCAAGGTCCTTAACCCCTCATTGCTCCAGAAAGGGTTGGCCCTTGCTTAGTCAAATCAATCAAAGTTGCTTTGGATAAAAGCATCAGCTAAATAACTGTAATGTAATGGCCTTATTTTTATGTTAAACAGTGGAGTAATTTGAAAGAACCAGGCTAGGGAAACAGTACTCTTAGTGATAAGTGACACAGGATCGTTAATGACCACAGTGAGTAATCTATCCCGAAAGACAGCATCTGACAGTCCATTCTATGTGAGGCATCAATGTTAGGAATCAAGAATACAACTGCCTTCCAGTGATATTTGTTAGTGATATTTACCTAGTAACAACGTTATAGCTATGTAGTATGCATAAGTTCATGTAGTATGCATACAATTAATATACAATTAACTGTTGAGAGATATCAAAACTTAAAGGATTAGCATGGTGGTTGGTCACATTTTCTAGGTTTTTATGAGCAATTTGCACAAGAGGGCATTGCAGAAACACATGAAAGTATTGAATATGTCCATTCTTTAGTTTTGGAGAAGTAAGCATTCTAAATTTATTATCCTATTTTCAACAGGTTGAGAATGTTTTCTGCCTGTTCTCCTCGTATCCCCTCTGTCTATAACTTGTGACCCATAGTTTGTGCCACTGGCCAACGGGTAAGACAATGCAAATATTTGACTCACATTAGGTTCTTTTAAATATGTGGAAAGTGGGGGCATGGTGTGTCAATCACAGTTCTCATTACCATGCCCAGACAGTTTGGGTTAACTTTCATAGTGGGAAATTTAGGCTTCGGAAAAAAAGTTTTAAAATACATTTAAATGACTGAAATCTTTTATTTTTATTTTTATTGTTTAATTGTTGCCTGGCAACTGGCATATGTCACATTCAACCACCACGTTACTCCTTTAACCATCAAATAACAATTGCTTAATCTGCGACAACATAAAATATTCAAGTATTACAATGTAGCATCAGGGCAATGAAAAATTACAGCTGAATAAAAAAGATAAAACCAACAGACTATAATCTTGTGTGGTGCCTTTGCTCAAGTTATTTTGTTCTTTTATTCCATTTTCTTTTTTTTTATTCAAGTCGTGTATTTATACAGGTAGTTATGAGTTATACACTTACTGTATAAGTGAATAAGAAAACAGGAAACAGACAAGTAAACACAGAATAAGCCATATTAAGGTCCCGTATTGTGCATCTTTCCAGTGTTTTATTTTAGGTCCCGATATCCATAAGAAGACATTTGTGTCGTTTTAAGTACCGAAAACAATCTCTATCCACTTTTACATGACCATTCTCCAGTGCCTCTAATGTCTTTAAGGCTCATTGGTATCAACAAACCTCTGTTCTTATTGGCTGGCTCGCTCCAACAAACTGAACACTGTCTGTGCTGAGCACTAACACAAGGTGGGTCGTACTGAAGCAAACAAGCGTATCCTTGTGATATCATTGATTTCTTCACAGAAGTCCAAATGGCCTATTTAACTGCACATTTTCTTTATACGGATTGTCTGTATTTATTTGGGGACTGTACATTTTGACACTTTCACAGTGTTTTTATAACACCTTCAACTCCATTATAATCCATGTAGCAAGGAAATTGTCATTGTCCACAATACGGAACCAAGTGGCTATTGTTTATTAAACTGCAATTACTGATGTGTGTATTTATTGGTTAAGTCTTTGACTGCTTCAGAGCTGGATCCTGGAACCATGTGGTACAATTACCTTTATCGAGGTCACTAAACTGACAAGGGTGCTTCCTAGGGTTTTACTGGATTGGTGCCTGAGGGAGTAGACAACGTTATGCTTCAATGTCCCCTTGATCCTTTGCATAACATTGACAGTTTATTCAATTTAATATCAATCAATACAGCCCTTTTAACAAAGTCCTTGTCCTATTCTGAAACTGTAATGCAATTATGGGCGTCAAATGAATATAAAGAAATGTATATGACACTATATTTAAATGGTAAAAAAACAAGAAGAGACAAAGCATTCTGGAAGATACAAGGACATATACACTACTCATACTCACATGTCTTATATACCACCTGCTCTAAGTTATTTCTACAGCGCATTCCAACTAAGCAAAGGTGATAAAACGGGGTCAATTTCGATATCATGTGAAGCACTAAAAGAAGAGCCGTTACCATGGCAATTAATTCAAACAAACACAGTTATAATGATAATGACAGGGCCTTGACACTGGCTGCTGTGGATGTATTGTGCTGCTTTTGGAATGATCGGCCCCCGTACCATTTTGCCAGCGGGGATGCAGCCTGGCTGACATGGTTCCAGATTCAGAGTGACGGCTCTGATGGAATAAAAATAATGGCCTCACCAGTTAGGGGCCACAGATCTGGAAAAAAAAAAAGAAGAAAGAAAACATTTAGATGCTATCACGTGGCTCCAGTGGGTAGCGACGGTACCACTCTGACCATAGCCAGTACACCCCCTGGCAACACTGGCCAGAATCATAATCTCACTGGACAGCAATCCTCCACATCAAACAAAGACAAGACATTTGAGTAATTGATGAAACCTTATCAAATGTCAGGTGAGTCATTAGATAGCAGGCTTCCCATAGAGATGTCAGTAGTCCATGTATTATTGGTGTTACTCTGTTAATTGCATTTAAGGAAGCTTTTCGCTAACTTGAAACTGGTCCATAAATCATAATCATACTGTTTACCCACATGCTATAATCCTTGTGATGATCAAAAATGCTTTGAGACCTATCTATATAACCTGTGGTTATATTTTGAATAATTTGAATTCTGGATCTCCTGTAGTTAGTGAATTAGTTAGTTAGTGATACATAGAAAATATTTCCAAATACATTGAGATGGGTTTTTCTAAACTCCTTTCTGAGGGCTTCAGTGTTTGATGACCAATATGAAATACATGTACTGTAGCTGTCTCCAGCACCCAATGAGTTGTTAATTTACTTGTGGTCTGGAAAATCACTCTATGACAATTACTGGATTGATTGACTGACTGACAGAAAAATCACAGCTTCATAATTTCAGAGTGGGCACATGGTTACTGAAACTCTTTGTCTGCCCGTATGAAATGAAGGCTTAAACAACAGCGAGTGGCAATGAGTCAAATCTATATTCTGAGTAACTTTAACAATGACCGTTACTCATGACTTTGAATTAATGTAAAGTTAATGAGCACATGAACAATAGCAATGCTTTCAATTTTCCGGGTAAGCTGTTTAGCCACAAGGGTTAAGGCTCTCAGAACTACATGAAAGCAACAGCCACATTCTCAAACTTCTGAAACTCTAGTTAGAAGGTATAGTGGCCTGCCACCGTAAATCTAGGCCAACAATAAATGAATTCATAGCCGGTTCAAAACCATCCAGATCATTAGCTTTGCATGCATCTGCAGTTATAACAGGATACTTTTTATTCCGTGTCCCCAGACAGAAATGCTTGGACTGACATGTATGTAGAACAAGGCCTTTCCTTTTTGTAGCTGAAAGGTGTCATAATTCATGGCTTGAAATGAAAGCAGACGAGCTCCTTAATGAGGGTTGTAATGAGTGGACGGTATT
Source organism: Conger conger (assembly GCF_963514075.1). NCBI lineage: Eukaryota > Metazoa > Chordata > Actinopteri > Anguilliformes > Congridae > Conger > Conger conger. Next base: position 25,362,473 of record NC_083762.1, read on the forward strand.
CTGTGTCAGGTCTTTCAGCACATCAGGAACCCTGCTGCAGGGGAAATGCCTTTCCTCAGTCTCTTTCCCAGTTACGCGGCATGAGCTGTCCTGGCAGCCACAGAACCGCAGTGGCTGCATACTGCATACTGATAGCCTTGCCTCCACCATTCCTGGGGCTTCAGGCTCCGTGAGGGTACAGACACATCTCACCCATGTCTGCCCTGAGAACAGTGTGATAAGATTCCTCTTTCTTTCTGGCACCTCCAATGCATGGGGTAGACAGAGAGTTGTCTAATCTTTTATTTAGAAGAATGAGCGCTTCACAACATGACTTGTGCTTTTTGTTAAAACAAATACTAAAAAGGAGAACTGTGATTTTTTAAAATGTTATTTCTTTAGGATTGTGATTCGTATGATGATATTACAAGCTTTAGCGGGTTTTGGGTATAAAGCACAAAGGACTGGGATATCGAGGTGACATGTACCCGCCATGCTGTGTCATGCACCGACCCAGTGTCTTTTCTGCAGCTGTGAGACGCAGTGTGAAAGTGCAGATACGGGGTTACATTTGTGCTTCTTCTGGGATGGGAAATGAGACCATGGTGCGAGACTATCCCAATGGCAGCAGGACACACAACTGATCCCATGGACCTGCAGTGACCGAAACAAAACAGCCAGACTAGATCAAGGAGAAATGGGAGGGCAGAATCGATCGCCCTGTTATTGCCTATTCCAAAACACAACATCAGAAGGATAAGAAAAAAAATAATGTTTTCATGTGAGCTTTGTAGAAAAAATCTGGGGGTTTTTTTTGTGTTCAGAAAGGTTCATTGAAGTGTTCTTCTATAAGAGGACAGAGTTCTTCATGAAGAGAACAGAACAGCTATTCTTGGCGGCAGACCCTAGAATAATTAATTACCTGCATTGCAATTCATTTTAGGGGCTCATTCTAAATCATCATCACAGAATGAACATCCTCAATTCTTCATAAATCCCATCATGTATAACAAGGCTACATGAATATACTACAGACAAAACAATAAATTGTGAATGGCTGTACAATATAATAATATGGGATGGACAAAATTCTATGTAAGAACTTGAATCATATATTGTAGGAAAGAATATCCTTTGTGTGTTGCACCACGTCATGATGACATTTGTCAAAGAGTGTTATTCTTCCTCAAAGCTCCCCACTTTTGAATAATGTCCATAGTTGTTTTAATGTTGTAAAGGCTCTACTTATTTTAGCTAACTATTTCTGCAGTGACTATTCATTTTGTCTGATTGTCTGCATAATGTCCTTTGATTTTGAAATGAGAACTAGTTCACAGAAATACATTTAACATTTGTCACTGCGAAAGGAAATGCAGGTGGTTCTAAAAACATTCATGCAGATGTTCCAATACTGGAGTGTAAACATATGCACAAATGTCACAATTCTAGATCAAATGAAGGAAGCTTTCATACTCCCCCGAGCCCCACCCACACACACACACACACACACACACACATGCTGAGCTCCATACAGTTTTTTATTTCTTGATACATATCTTTTTTCTTGATTTCCCTCAGTACTATGGAGCACAGAGGTTGCCACAATGATAAGGAAGGAAGTATGCAAATAAATAAATAAATAAATAAATAAAATAATTTGAAATATAAAAAGATAAATAATTGGATTATAACACGCCAGCATTCTGCCTTCACTGCATGTCCTGTCAAGGTATTCCACACATTGACTACTCTGTGAAAAAATACTTCCCCTGTACAGAATTTATCCTTTGCTAATTTCCATTATGCCCCCTTGTTCAGCTAACTGAGTTCACCCTTGTTTTTACCTTGTTCTTTGAACCTTTTCCAAGCCTTCTTGAAGTACAGTCCCTAGAACTGCAGCCCATACTAAGTGTCTGACAAGGTATTGTATGAGGTGATTATATCTTCCTTAGATGTATACTCAATACTCTTGGCTATGTATCCTAGAATTATTTTGGCCTTTTTTACTGCAATAGCAGTGACTAGAACCTCAAAGGCTTTGATCAATTATACCCCCAAGTCTTTTGAACTTGTGCACATAACACATTTTGTACCATCAACCAATTAAATTATCCATATGCGTACCTGTACTCGGAAGTGGATGTGACGTAACCCAGAAGTGGTGTCATTTAAACAGTCCCCCGTACTACATTGCGATTTGCAGTACATTGTAAAGCCATGACGTTCATCTGAAACACAACTACAACAGTTTTGCACTCTGTTATGAAGGTACATCTCTATTAAAGGGCAATACCAAGCATTTTAAAGATTCAAATGCGTCATTACTATACCACTGGGCTGTCCTTTGGGCAATAGAAAAGAGTCAAATTCTTTGTTGTTGCTTTGTCCGGAGAATCAGCCTGCCTCAAGCTTTTGGAGCGTATGCATTGTGTACTTTCCACCAGGCTTCTATGCAGTGGAACAACTTGAAGATAAAAATAAGACTTTTTCAGCAAATTGAGCTACATTCCTTATAAATGATACATCTTGAAACAGAACATATACCTATACCGAAACTTTCTATATAAAATGATGTCTGTATGTGCGTGAACAATTTGCCTTAAGACCCAACCCATTCGTATCAGCACCACTATTTACATTGCCGTCAAATTTCTAATTTCAGTCTTGGTCATCATAATAGCCTACAAGGGAGTTTTTTAAAACAAACATGAATGGGTGAGCTGTTTAGGCTACTGCGTGTGTGTTTGTGTGACTGGATGCAAGTGGAGCCACACATACACACACAGTGAATGTTGACCTACCTCAAGCCTAGGTAGGCTAACATTCAGTTTCCTGTAGCCTACTAACAAATAAACAAAGTTAAGAAACAATGTTAACTTTATGTTATGCATTCGTCAACATAAACTCGTACAACACTCGTGCTTGGCAAAAAGTAAATAGTCATACGGGTACTCATTTAAAACAAGTCCGCAGCTCACCCCTTGTTAAAACATTTCACAGTTCTGTAACATAAGCTAGCATACTAAGAATCACACATGTTGTTTCTTTTATTTTTATCAGTCATCTCAAATCTTCTTTTGGATTTAGGCATGAGCTCCCTGCCCAGGAGAGGAAATAAGTCGGTAGCATCTCCCAAAGATATGAGCAGTAGTACTGTGTAGTGGGACCAAGCTATCATGGCCAACCAGCTGACATACAGAATTTAGTTAACTAAATTCTAAGGCTATCGCTTGCAAATGCAGGTCAGCGCTGCAGTAGCCAATCCATAAGCCCCTATTGAGCGGCCGTCACTGATCAAGAGTAGATATTGATAGCTCTCTTACCTGCATGAAGGAAGCAATTGAACACCCCTGGCTTATCAGAAACACCCATGAAGCCATTTATGTCAAACATTATGCTACCATGCAATGGGGGGACTATGTACTGTAATGGTGAAACCAAAATATATAAAATAGACTTTAATAAAAGCTGAAATGACAAATCTAAAATTGTTGAGTACAGAGTGAAGTCAAGAAAAAACATATATATTTGCCTGAAACATTATTATCACTGTTTATACTTCAACTAATTTAAACACCCATTTCAATGTCTACATGGTGTTACTCTTATGCACTTGGTTATTAAGACAGTTACAAACAAATTATATTAAGAGTACTCTTTCTTTTGGTGCATTTTGCCTGCTAAGTAATTAAGGTGATCACTGACTGTGGTGCCTTCATTATCTGTTCATCAGTTTAATTTCAGCAAATTTGCCATGAATCACAGAGACCAGATGGCTTGACACAGTACCTTGGATTATTAACAGTGTCACAGCTGAATGGCATGTCATTATTTCATTTCACTTCACTTCATTATTTATTTTGCAAAGCAATTGTAGATCATTATCAAACTACAATAGAGTACGTGGACCACTATCAGCTTTGGTCATCTTTAATCTAGCAGTTCTTTACACTTAACTTCATAAGTGAAGTTACTTGAAGATACTTCATGGATCTTGTGTTTGAAAAAAAAAAAAAAACAAAAAAAAAAGATTTTGTATCTGAAACAGATAAATAAAACGGTCCCAACAATCTAAACATTTGCACAATAATGCAAACAGTGCTCCGTTCACATAAATTAATATGAGGTAGGCAGTTTCAACCATTCCGTATGTAGCAACTTTAATGTAGCAGCTAGTAAGAATATTATTATTTTTTGTTAATTTTGACTACTAATTGTATATGCAAAACAAGGCAATATGAAGAACGTACCCCAAAAAACAACAGGACAAATTCCAATGTTTACAAGCAAATGCCTAGCTGTGCTTCCGTGTAGATAACTGGCTTCTGGTTTGACATCATCAGGAGCAGCATCAACCGGTATCAATGGTTGTTCTAGCTAGGCTAATGCCACATTCATGTCATGTAAAGAAATATAAATTATTTCAAATAAGAAAGCTCAATTATTTTCATTTTGGTCAGAAAAAAAGAGAAATAGGACATTGATATATGTTTTGTGGATTGCCATTTTGAAGGTTTACTACACTTCCTATTCTGGGGTGAGTTTCTCGGACTACAACAAAAATCACCATGTAGCCACCATAGTATGATGGATCGTTCGAGAAACTATGAACCTAGTCACGACTCTTCCCCAAACCCGTAGTGAATAGGTCGCAAATCAGCAACGCTGCAGTCCATACCACAATTGGTGTTGGTGGTGACTTGGGCAAATGAACCGTGCATTGCCCCGTAGCGATGTCAAGGTGGTGGATTTTATTGCAAGGTGGTTTAATATTATTAGATTAGCTAGCTAGCTAAGTTAGTATGATTTACCCTGTTTTCGTTAATGAGTTGCAGCAATAGAGTACTTGCTACATTCGCTAGCAAACTTGTAGCAAAGTGCTTAAATCAGGAAATCAATAAATGAATTGCACTGTAGGCTAAGTATAACCTAATGCTTTGTGCAGATTGCAAATTTTGCCACATGCACTCTGCTTGCTCATAGTCTTTTGTTCGTTGTCTCAGTCTGATGCTGTTGTGTCCGTCCGATGGGGGTGCTCATCCCCCCCTCAAGCCCCCTGGGGGTATCTTTCCATTAGATTAATCATAGCTTTTATGGGAGTCCTCCACAGAGGACACTGATTAGGTTGCCAGCCTGCCCTGGTTGTTGTCTCTCCAAGCTGTTACTGACTCTCCAGAGATCACCACACTTTTCATGGCTGTCACCCAGTCTTTCCTGGCTGGCACTGATAAACTATGTGTAAGCTATGTACATACATCTGCTGATGCCTCTGATTGAATTATCAGGTGTTTCAGGTCTTTTAGCATCATACACCCTCCTCCAGTTGACCGAGCCAGGGCTGATCAGACCCCATCTTGTGTTCAGATGGCTAGCTACTTATGGCTTTCCTCTTTTAAACCACAGCTATCTTGAAGCCCTCCCTGCACTTTGGTGGTACTGTAAATGCTTCTTGTTTTCCTCTCTCCATCAATGCCCAAATCGTGGAAGGCTCTGGCGGCCTGTAAATCTCCTGCATCCAACCTCTACTGGTAGACACCTCACTCTCCATCCAGTTGCTGACTAGTCCTGCATACTTGGAAAGCTTCACTTTAAAGGCCTCTTCCAAGCAATCTTCCCATGGGACTGTCAGCTCCAGCAGCACAGCTTGCTTGTTAGACTCAGACACAAGGACAAAGTCTGGTCACAGGGTGTCCTGCTGTTCAAGGTCCACCAAAAGTCCCTTTTGAGGTCAGGATGCCTGCAGATATTCTTTTGGCAAATATAAACAAAAGCGATGGCCTGCTTGTAGGGTTGCAACTACTTCACACACTCAACTCCTGCATTGATATCACAAGGAGAGCGAGGTTGAGACAGAGGTAGGGGAGGATAAAAAATGTTGTTTAGTTTAGAAAGCAAAATGCAGTATTTTATACGACATAATACCCATAATATAAGATAGTCTCCAAATGTCTCCAAATGTCTTTTTATAAACTGCATTTTTGGTGATATTGTCATCAAATTTGAAATGGGATTTGTCCAGTGTTGTGGCTGTCCATTCTGTTTCTAAGTGCACCACCCACAGACACAATTATCTGTATCCAGTCAAAAACAGAAAATCTTTTGAGTGAGTGCTTCTGTAACTTTGTAACATTTGGAGTAATTCTGAAACAAACCCCAAAGGGTTACCTTTTGGAAGAGACCAGGATTATGCCTGTAGTCAAAAGGGGTCAAGAATAGCAACCATTTTATTTTGGGTATGTAATTTTCAACCTTGTGTCAAGAAAAGGGGCAATGCATTAAGCAACACATTTGGAGGGATTCATTACATTATAGGCATTTGGCAGATGCTCTTATCAAGAGCGACGTACCCATACTCATAATCAGGGACAAGTATGCTGATAGACCGCAGAGGGAAGTACAAAATCTTCCATGTCCAAAATATAACAAAGATAAGGATTTGGGCCTTGTAGATTAACCTGATATTGGATTATATCTATAAAACCATTTTTATACATCACAACACAACATAATGATATAGACGTATGTTAATCATAGAGATTTCTTATAGATGTGTAATTATCTCTTCAAACTCCTCGTTTTGTTAATTAATTTGTTTTGTATGATTGCGTTTGCGTTTTTTCGGACAGAATCAGTGAGAGAGACTGCAGATGACGCTATTGAGGATGCCTTTGCTCCAGGCTATGTTGCCGTGGACATGTAAGTATCCTCTCTTATGAAAACTAACAACTTTATTTGTGGCAAAAGTGAATTTTAGTCACAGTAACCATGTAAAATATAGCTTTTTTTGCTACAGGCTACCATTTATATTTATGCAACATCATGCATTATGTTGGTTATATTTTACTGTCTCATTCCTTGTGGCTGAACAGTAGCATAAACTGTACTGTGTATTGCAGTGTCAGTATTGATACATGCATTAGTCACCAGCACACCAGCATCAATGGGCCAGAAACTAGCCTATAATATTGTTGCTGGTTTTCAATGGTAATCCTGTGTCACTGTCTGGAATAGAGTTTTATTATATGTGTAAGACTAGAGTAATAACTTTATTTGAGCCTTGGGTGAATTGTCATTTTTTTGGAAAGACCTACCTTTTTTATTTTCAACATAGTACACTATGTTGCCTATATTTTAGTCCTTGGCTGAATGGCAGTATAAATCCTAATATGTATTGCAGTATCAGTATTGATACATAATGGATGTTTTCTCTGAGTCTGATTGTGTCTTGATTTACTGTCATGCATATTTTATAAATTTTTGATAGGTTTGTTTGAGGACAGAATGCCACTGTTTATAAATTACAGTATTGTAGAACCTCAGTAGTTTTACATATCCTAAAATGTTGTACACATTGTGGACAAGTGGTGTGTGAACCAGGACATGTACTGTAAAGTATGACCTGTTTTATATGTTTAACTGTAACTTATGCAAACTAGTAATTGCAACATTTACTTTTCATTTTTGCAAGGATTTACAGCCCATACTTGATATAAATATTATGGAAATAAATTATTTTACGTAAAGACCTGAAATGTTACTGGATTCTTCAATTTAAAGTATCATACGTGTATGTTTGTCATGTGCACTTCAGTGCAAAACAGGCAAAAACTGGCAAATGTTTGCTTCTGCACAAAGAGGTTTTAAGGTAGGATACAATTGTAGTTGTCCTAGTGTTAAGGTAACTAATCAATTAATGAATGCTAGCTAGCTTGTATATGCTAAGTGCAAAAGTATTGGGACAGTGAAAATTTGAGACTGGAATGCACTCATTGGCATAGGATTTGAAATATTTTAGGGGAGCAAAAACGGCTGTGTATAAATGGACAATAATTCCATGGGTCACCTGATATGAATGTATATAAAGTTGACTGCCTGCCCTTTAACCTCATGACCTTCAATGTTTTATTTCAGATCCAATGTGCAAAAAGAGTGCATATTTTGCAAATGATTCTGCAGCAATGTAACTTAAGTAACATAAGTAAATCTATGTTTTCTATTTTACATCGTGTCTACTGGAATTACATTGAAGAGTCCTTCAAGCTGAACAATTGCATGTTTTTTCTTTGCTTCTTTTCTTCTTTATATCTTGTCAAAGTTACTTTTCTGATTTCCGGTCAAAATCTTGCTGGGCCCAGTAATTTACACAGTGCAGTGGATCTCCATACCTGATAAGGGCTGAGACCTTTATCATTATTCCAAGTTAAGCTATTTGGGATATCAATCATTGTCCCCATTTAATGATGCATACTCAGCTTTTTTTTTATACCAGAGTCACTTATATATCATAAAATCTCTAGAACAAAGCTGTAAAATCAATGGCCTGCTTTCTTACTAAATGAGTTGGTGTATGGTGAAAGGGGTAAAAAAGTGTTCAAGAACCCATGCCCCGACTGTTAAATGCACGGCATCCACTGCAGTCACCTGGACACCAGCCAGCTTGACATCCTTGCCTGGAATGTATTGATTTGTTTTTCTCTACTTATGAAGTCTTGCTATATCTGCTATAGTGTCCACTGCTCTAGTGTTCACTGTTAAGATTTCCATTAATGTCTTTAATGTAATGGAAATGTGGCGCACGTACATCCCAAAATGATCATGTGGCGTTCTATCTGCATGTTAACCTGTTACACATGGCTGTAAAGAGATTGCTCATTAGTCCTTCTGGTGACCCAGGGAGAGCACCTTTCTCAGCTCTCATGAAGGACTGACCTCTTATCTCAGGCGTCAGTGGTTGGATTGCACATATTCATCTCACAGAGCCATTAGGATTGGAATTAACACTAAGCTATCTTTATGTTCATGAGGGCAAATGTGGGGGCACAGGGAGGGGGCATAAAAGCAACCAGGGGAGAAATGAGTAGAAGTCAAGGTGGTGGAACTGATAGTGTTTCATAATTAATGTCTTTAAACTGAACTTCATTATGGTACAAAAGACGAAGTATCAAACATGGGAAATTGTACCGGACATTTGGTTTGGTACATACACATACAAACAAACATATGACATTGTATGTTAACTGTTGGTGCTGATATGAATGAGTGCTCAGGATATAATTGCAGCTTACCCAGGGACATTCCCTAAGAGGTTTTAAAATAGTAGTTGAAGCCATTGGTTTAAGACTTGAATCCTGACACTGTATATTCTAGCTCTGGGTGAGAATTCAGTGGGGTCCTGTAAAACTGGACATAACGTTTCCAAATGATAAGGGTTTTTCTTCATTTTTAGTCTTAGCCTCATCCCTCAACTGTGCCTTTTCACAAACACCACTAGTCGTTCCATATTGGTGAATAAAATAAAAGTAGGGAATTAAACAGCAATGACAGTGGGAAAATATGTGGCTCATTACATGCTAAAGTAGTTTAATAACAATGTGCCTATCCACATCCAAAATCATGTTTATCTTTCTGATTTGTTAAATATTTTGCGAAACACTGCTGATCATGGTCTTGAATATAGGTGGGAGGCACATGTAGGAATAGTCACCATGCATACAGTGTAGCGTGGGAAGCTAAGCGGAGAGCCAGGGGCGACCAAAGGTAGAACCTTTTTTTAACCAACACGCGAATGTTTCGTCACTAAATCCCAGGGAGAGCAGAAATAGGGATACCCAGCTAGGGACAGGACTTCTCCCGGAACAATGGGAGGAATAGAAATTAAACAACTTCGAAATCGCAAACAGAAAAGTAGCTCAAAAACGGCTAGAGAACGTAAAACAACCCTTAAATAACCAGGGCGAACCAATAACTTTGGTATCGTGCCAAATAGCTGGGCACTACGTGAAAACCAGCGAAAAAAAATACAACCTAGCGAGAAAAGCTAGGCACGAAAATAAAAACCTCGAAGCGCAGCTCGGGACAAAAATGCAAACCAAAATACAACACCGGGGACAACGTCCCTCTACCATCGTCTCACACGAGTTCAAAAGAAAAAACAAAACCCTTGAGGAAGGCGCCAGCACACACAACACTTCCAGCCATACGCCTTCCTTACCCTTTTAGATATTTCTCTTTTTTAGCAATGAGAGAATTATCCACCTGCACCGTACCTGACTCGTATAGGTTTAGAGTCTACCGGGCGCTTTACCGGCTTTGTGCCAAGGGCGAACGGTTGAACACAAAAGCACTGAAAACTAGTCCATGCTGGTCTTAAATACTCTCCAGGGAGGTAATTCCCCTGGAGTAAACGAGGAACAGGTGGAAACAATTATCCTCGGCCCTCTCGTGGCACCAGTGAGAATTACCTCCCACCAACGGCTGTGCGGATCTTATTGTGGCTACACCGGGGATTGAACCAACCAACCTCGCAGGTCCCAGTCATGTACCTTAACCACTACGCTCCAGGCCGCCCTACAGACAATTGGTTATGCAATACATGTCATAGCACTATAGTGACTGGTAAACAAGACAATAACTTATGAGATAATCTTAAAAGCTGTTTATCCAATAATTATACAATTTACAGATTTCCTGACTCGATCACTGGCCGAGGAGTTCCCTAGCCCTAACTAATTAATAATAAATTTACAGTAAAATCCACCTTTTACAGCCTTGAAGTTTGCTGTCCTCAAACACTCAATAGCTACGGGGGCAATTCATGGTCAATATCTATCTTTATCGGTATGTCAACTTCTCTACCTCCAATCCCACTGGATGTGGAAAGTGCAAACCATGTACATGTTATACGGCCCCTGCTGCCAGCTCAGAGGTGTGAATGCAATCCGTGGTTCTCCTCTGAAACATGCCCCCGCCAGCCAACTGCTTCTTTTCACACTGTAGCTGCAAGCAGAGCGTGGTCGGAGGAGACCCATTCATACACATGCACTGTGAGCCAGCCATTGGCGCCCAGATTGCCAGGAGGTGTTGCTCGAGCAATGAACAGTGCTGGCTGTCCCTCCCATAACCCTAAGATATCCTCCTGTGGGGCTGTTGGCCATGATTGCCACTGGCTTGGGTTGGATTTGATCTGATCTGAGATCATGATGCTCTCTTTACCGATTGAGCTACCCAGCAGCCCTCAAAAAGTATCCTTGATGAAGGCTTATTTTACAGTTGAAATGTTACTAAAAATGTATGCTATTGCACTTCTTATTGTCATTCAGAAAGCTTTAATTTGCCGTGGATGGATAATGAGCAACATTACCTATGCTTCTATTTCAGTGGATTAAATTCAGAAACTGTTTGTGCCAAACTGTCAAAAACTGTATGTTCTAACAGCCTATATTATTGTATAAGCGCTCCAGTCCAATAAATTGTGTAGATTGATTCATGAATGAAAAATAAATAAACCTCACCAGGAATATCATTCTGCAAACAGACAACCTGCGCAACTGATTATACATTCCAGTCCAACACCACAAATCTATAATCATTAACATCTGGTCTGTCTTTCTTTATTGAACTTTTTTGCCCCTGGGTGGCCCACTTATCCTAGTTAACTCCACTTCTGCTAACTCAGCAGTGCGGACGTGTGGCTGACCGAGCTATTCTTAACCCCGCCATAGTGTAGGGAGCACCTTTGGAAAAATCCATGCTTTTACCTTCATTCTGCTGTATTGCCAAAACACTGCGACTTCAGTGAACAGGAAGAGCTGTTGGAGGAAGAAAATAGCTACGATCTGATCTGATATGTTACTTGATGAACAACTTTTTGCTCTAAACAATTCTGTGCCATCAAATGAGAAGCTCAGATGTTAAAACCTGTGAGTATTAGTAGGTCCACACTGATAGGTTACTGCTGATGTAATTGTGTTTACATGATATTCACATTATTATACTTATGTGTTTACATAATATAAACATTATTATACTTAATTATTTAGAAAGTATTGATTTGTTATGGGTAAAATAATGCTGGAAAAGAAACAGAATCTGTTCATTAGTGAGAGAGAACTCATTACTCATATCATTGACCTTGCATCAATCCTAGAACCAATGTGACATGATATCAGAGTTCAGCAACGCAGTTTTAAATGCATTAATTATTATATTGATTTATTCTGTTTCTTAGCTCTGATTAAAAAATGACTGCTTGCATGTATTTTATTACTGTCTAGAAACAAATCAATCACCTTAAACTTTTCAAGGACACAAACAGTACCTGGGGTTTGCCAACAACATCAGGAATCCTTCAGCATGAAAGTCCTCTTTTACAGAATTAAGTGGTTTAAACGGCTTAGTACATTGTTTGAACAAAGTCGTTCAAATGACTTACTAAGTGGTTTAACCGACTTAGTTTGAATGACTTAAGTTGTTAAAACGACTTAATTTATTAATTGAAAATTATGAAAAATTCCACCCATATATATATGAGCTTTAAGTGGAAAAACCCAAGCCATTTCGATACTGCTATTTTCAATTAGGCCCACCAGAAATAAAACATATTTTTAGTGCATTTGGAATATGCTGTCAGTTTCTCTGTGAGCTCCATGAATGTTTTATGCATTGGCTGTTTATTGTACGTTCCATGTATTTTCACTGAAATAAAACATGAAGCACACCATTTGAATAAGCTTTTGTCATCCGCTGTGGGATGTGTTCCATTGTGAATGTGACGTGAACTCAAGAATGAACAGCGCTGTGCCAGCGTTTGGTGATGCCGTTATCTCCGCATCTTGACTAGACACTGAGGATATAAAACAGCAAAACGTTAACAGTCCCAATTTGTCTTACATGCCTTGGGTGGGGGTTTTATTGATAGGCTTAATCCTTGCTCTCTTATTGTATTCTAAAAAAACATTCTATATACCAAGCCACAATTTGGTTACATTTGGCCTGTTTGTGAACTCTAGAACATTTTGTCTAAGACGGTCAAAAAACGTAACGGCGCCATAGATTTAAGAGATTTCCCATTTTCCTCTTATAAAATTGCAACATGTTATACCAAATATGACATAACCAAGAATGTCACCTGGCTAAAGGCTAAATGTTATAAAGGGTGACATAAAACATGCTTATTTTGGATGCTAGGCTAACTGTGGTCTCCGTCAATTGAAACAAAATCCAATTTTAATCCTTGTCCTGTTCTAACAAAGATCAGTTTCCGTTTCGGCAGACTTGCCTTCAGGTCGTTGCTTTGGTTTACTTCTTTTAGTGATCTGAGCCAAGGTTGAAGGATCCGGGGAGAATTCCACAAAGCTTTGACTTTTCTTCACCAAACAAGTTTTCACCAAACTCAACTAGGCTTGCAGCCTGCAGCAGGCTGTAGACTGTTCTTCTTCCATATTAGAGCTGCCAGATATATTTAGTTATGTCAGGTGCTAGCACTAGCCGTAACACTCATAGACATGAATGAAATGTGATATTTGTACTTATATAAACAGATAATCATAAGTGAATTTAATTCAAAAGTTGAATTTTTAAATGAAAATGGATATCTATTAACAGATAATCATCAGTGAATTGCATTCAAAAGTTCCATGGAAATTGAAATCTTGTAAGCACATCGGGAGGAGGGTTGTGCATGTTCTTGTTATTTAAATATCTTGGTAAATACTGGTTCATAATGATTACCTTAATAGATGCTCCAGGACCTGTCAAATTTTTCAGATTTAAAAATAAATAAATACATAAATAAATAAAGACCACCCTCCATATGTATATAGTGGTTTTAATGTTGTGGCTGATCGGTGTATACCTTTAACAATTTTTATTTTTTTCTTAGGAATTATAATCGTGAATGTGGTATGTCATTCATCTACTTATGTTGGGTTAGAAAAGTACATTTATGACTTCTGACTTAATCAGACACAATTTTACAGGGCAGACTTTCCTTCTCAAGCAGTGGGTTAATTTATTTCTTGCATTAATAAGGATAATTCCAAATCATTACCTGGAATACTACTTCCAACTAAACTTTTAAATGTATTTAAAATCAACTGCATGCTGAAAATGAGGGGAAAATAGCTAAAACTGGAATTGTGAACAGCCCTTGCCTTGATAGAATATAAACTATGTACTATACCATATGTACATACACTGTATGTATAGGTATAATATATGTACAATATTTGAACGTTTCTTCCTTTTTGTTTTTTCCATTCTGAAATAAAACTCATGCCTGTCCTCAAATCAACAGTGCCTATGTAGAGATGTTTTGCAGCAAGCAGAAAGAAAGAAAAACAAGTTTTGCAGCACATTAGAAATGCATATAATCAAAGCTATCTACTAGTAGAGTGTCTCTAGTATCATCCAGAATTGCACAGTTTATGGTACCATTCCTTCAGTCTTGAGACTCTATTAACAGAAATATTTGTTTGCCGCATGGAAAGTGAGGGACCTGGGGTGCTTAAGTCACAACAAAATCACAAACGGAAGACCTCTGCAGAGCCTTAATTGCACTGCTCAATAAGGGAAGTGACAGGAAAATAAATACAGTGGGGATCAGGAGAGGAGCCTCACGAAGAGAGGGTCAGCTGAGTGAAAAAGAAAAACAGAGGGCACTAACTGCATGTGTTTGAAAAACTTGGAAGTAGTAGAGTACCAAGAATTTACATGAATAATTAATGACTGATCATACATAGTTTATTAATGGTTGAGAATCACAATTCTGGTTATGTGTTCTACACATTCCTTCCATTAGCTGATGTGAAGATTCCATCACTTGAGAAATCTTTAATTGCTATCTCACTTGATGACAATTCTATGTGACATGCACCAGTGTGCATTTATTTATAATATGTGGCATTGCATATTGCTGATGTCAGGCCTCATCTCCAGCAATGAATTGCTCTATTTGATTACCTCTGCCAAGGAGACTATGTATTGAAATCTATCTATCTGTCTGTTTGTCTGTTTGACCATGACAGACATATCTGGAAATGTAATGGCAGGATTGGCATGAAATTTGCTAATTCCCATCAGGATGGGCCCAATTGATTGGAGACCCAAGGAACTTTCCTCAAGTGTAACATATTGTAGCATAAAAGTAATGACTCAATTGCTTGAACAAGATATTTTCTCTTTATATTCTTGTGATGGTGACTCAATTCTATTGAGTGATTGCTTGAAGAATAAGTGACTTTGACTGTGGAATGATTGTTTGTGCCAGACAGGGTGGTTTGAATATATCAGAAATTGCTGATCTCCAGGGATTTTCACACATAACAGTCTCTATAGTTTACAGAGAATGGTGCAAAAAAAACAAAAAACATCCAGTGAGCTCCAGTTCTGCAGGCAGGAATGCCTTGTAAATGAGAGGTCAGAGGAGAATGAACAGACTAACTATGTGTTACAACAGTGGTCTGGAGAAGAGCATCTCTGAACACACAACACACCGGACCTTAAAAAGTGGATGGGCTACAGTGGCAAAAGACCAATAAGTCCAACAAATAAGTCTAATAAAGTGGTCACTTGTGGTATGTTATGTTTTTTTTTATCTTTTACTTAAGTCTCTTAAAAAGGGAACAATTTTATAGTTGGCACAGATCACAACTTGCCCGTATATGAAAGAGTATCTCCTCAAGCATGAACATGCATTTTCCAGCTATCATTGCACAGACTACATTCCGTTTAATGAAGATATTAACACCTACAATTCTCAAAACTGGCACAGGAGTGAAATGTCATTTAGGCTAAATGGTTCTTTTCTGTAGGCAGTCATAGCTCTAACTAGAATATTATTTACTGGACCGCTGGCATTGAAATTAATGTAGCAAATATTCCCTCTCTCCAGCCGGATTGCAGCATTAATGAGCCTTCACTGATTTGGACTCTGATGGCTCTACAGTTGAGAGGGTTTACAGGAAGAATGTCAGAAAGTACAACTGTGCTCCCTTTCCTACCTTCCTGAGCTCATAACATATTTTATTCTGGAGCTGGGGTACCACAAAAAGCAGACATCTGTGGATACAATTGACATGCATCAAGAGCTGCATTCAGCTACATCACAAAAATGTATGGTTCAAAGTATATTTGCATGTTCCTTTGATAATTGACAATGTTTCCACCATAGTAGCTGTAAGTAGCTTATTATAGACTCTCTCTGCTTCCGTAGTCATTTGTCACCTTTTCAATCATCTGATCTTACTGAGAATACAGTTCATTTCCATTGTTTAGACATAGGTGCCACTTTCCTGAAAATGCAACACTGCACCTGTTTATACATACATTGATAATTATTAATACGTGTTTATTTTTTCTTTAAACTAAGATTCAGATTGAGCTTTAGCACTGTGACCAATACCTTTATTTGATACTTTAACAATTATATCCAGGGAAGACATCTGGCTATTCTAATTTGAAATCCTTGTGTTTAAATACTAACAATAATGAAGAAACAAGGGTAACAACTCACACGCTGCAATTTTCCATTTGTTCCAGTATTTCACGTCAGAGCTATAAAAACACCTAGCAACACAACACATCCAATTTGGAAATGTCACCACTTTGGCATCTTCTGGGAGGGTGGTCAAGGTCAATGGCATATTAACTCACAAATGGGAAAACATGTCAAAGCAATAAAAGAAGTGAAGCAGAGACGCTTCACAATACATTTCCCTTTCTCCCTTCCCGTCCCTCTGAAATAAGCTGGAAATTCAATCTGTTTCCAAATAGCACTCTTGGTGTTTTAAGGCATTCTGCTTGGCCGCTGCCCGTGTCACTCCGCGAGACCCCGGCATAATCTCGTTTTGTCTTAACACCCTCAGCACACGTGGGTTGTCATCGCACTGCCCGTCTTAAGTGCGCTTGTCTCGGGGTCTGCCAAGTCCCAGCTGCTGACTGGGAAAAGTGCTCTGGTGGCTGCGGCTGGATGTCTACAATCTATGGATCTGTTCAGACAACTTCGCCCTGATTGCATCCCTGTCTGTTTAAGTGTGATTGCATCCATTTTGCAAATATTTCAGCATAGGCAGTCTTGTCCGGAACTGCAGTAGAAGCGATTCTCTTTAATCAGAAACATGCAAGGGAATACACAAGCCGGTTCGGACATGGCAAATATATTAATGGTGATGATCAAAAGCCATTAAAAACTTTGGATGATTTATTGATTTTAATTGATTAATTCATTTTTATGGTGTATAAGGGAGTGAGCAGTCATGCTTTCTTACACTGGAAGGTGCTGTTTGTGTTGTTCTTATAGGTTTCATTATTAAAGGAACATATATAATTGAGTGATGAGAATATATTCTTTTACAAGTAGATTTTAGATTTTCAAGCGCACATTTAATTAGGACTCCACCAATCCAAAAATTAGTGCTTTAGCAGCATAGTGTGGCAGTCATGCACTAAATGAAATAAATTGTACGAATCAGTCAGGCGGATGGCCATACAAAAATAAGTTGATTCTGAATCACAATGCATTGCCTGATCTCTTATAAATCAAATCACAGTTGATTAAGGCACTACTTACACTCTGAAGCAGGTAGTCAGGGTGGAATTACGGAAGATTTTCGACACCTCAGGAGAACAGAACATTACTGTTAGTATAGATTCTGTAGGATTACCTCTTTCATTGTTCTAAATCTGACTAATCTACTGCCTTTCTTTCTTGCCGCCTGGCATCTGCAGGAATTGGCACTCAATCAAACTAGATGCAGATGGTGCAACCTTTACAGCTCCTTTACTGATGGTAAGATATCGCTGGCCACTGAATTGACCACAGGGCAATCAATAGACTTTGCCTTTTGTTGTACACAAAGTAGCACTCCCTCTGTGTCTGATTTTTCTTCTTCTCATTTGTGAACTACAAAGGATCAAATTAGTCACAGGGAAATTAAAAACAAGTTGTGTTGTTACACTGGTTGAAAGACAGAGATTAGAGGAAGAAATATATTGTGCTTGAAATAATGTGGGTGTGCCATGATTTATTATGTAGACTGTTTAAAATCCCTAACTTTAATAATCATAATGTTCTATAAACTTTAAATAATTGCACATCATCCCGTCAAATATATGAGCTTTGCACTAGAGCTTCATGATTTTGTTTTGATGATCAGTTTTTAAAATAATTTTAAAAAGGCTTCCAAGTGGATCAGTCGTTAAAGGCACTCGCCATTAACACAGCATAACCACCCTAATAGAAACTTTTCAGTTTTGATCTTGGGATGTGCCATTTCCAAAATATTACAATACAAGGAGCGAAGAGCAATGACACACCATTTGCACAATTGTTCTTTCCAGGGATTGGATGAACTTCAAACAGGGCTCTTTAGATTACAACTGTATTATCTCCTTCCAACAATGTCCCAGGTGCCCTCAGGTCAAAGTAGTTGCTAGCAAGAAATTCACCCCTCTCTAAAACCTAGTATTAGCCTTCCGATAAAACTGCATGTTCTGCTGAATGTAGTTCACAGGCCCACAGGTGACTGCAGTTGAGAAGTCCAGGCACTTCCTGCACAGCTACAGTGATCCTTGCACAGGTGCAGTAGGCACAATTGCAACTCAAGTCCCACAATAACTAGTTGACATATAGGGAAAAATAAAAAACTTTAAAAGTACAGAAAACATATGGACTTCTGGGTAGAGCTACCTGTTGACCCTACAAAGGTATGCCAAAACATTCTCTTTGCGTTAGCATGGCTTTATAAAACCTAATAAGCACAATTAGTCTTAAGATGCATCACAAAGGTGGTAATCAACTTGCAAAGTGCTTTGTTAAGCAACTGTCTGTATTCCCAGGAAAAGGTCACATGATCAAGAGTCAAGTGTCACTGCTCTCATTTTATACGTGGGATTATTGTTATCATTCACGTGTACTCTTCACATGTTGGGTGTTCGTATGTGATTTGTAAAAGAAAATTTTGTGTATGTGCATATGCATCCACTGTGAAAATGCTCATAATTATGTTTATTTGTAAATGAGAACCAACATAAGCCAGACTGTCCACTCATATGTTTAATCATAGACAGGATGACTGCTATCTATGATAGCATTGAAGCATTGATGAATTATTTCCTGAGAAGTATAATTTACAATAATACGTATGAATAAATATTGTGTCGCTACGGAATGGAGCCGGTGATCAGTAATCAGCAAGGTAGAGACCAACATGGGAGTAGATGTTAGTCCATCCTGAGAAAGTTTCCAGAAGGCAGTTGCTTTATCTCGGAAAGCATTTTCTGCTGAATGGACATGCTTTGATCAAAGATAAGCATGTGTCCTCTGATATGAATCTATTGCAATATTGGAACACTACAACCTGAGAATGTGGTGTTATTTGTCATCAACATAAATTATTGTATATTCAAATGAGAACGCCAAAACTGCTTTGCTCTTTTGTCTATCCATGCATATATGCAATATCTTAAAGGTAATTAAAGGATAAACAATATTCTGTATGATGGTTATTGTTATCAATGTGCGTAACAACGCAAATACATGAACTGAATGCAGAACACAGAAGACACTGACTGAGAATGAGTGTGTAGCCACCGACCTTATAAACAGCAATTTGTCAGAATATGGTAAATTTACATGTATGTGCATGCTCTATGTTCAGGACTAGCCCTTTCGTCTGGTATCATTCTGCCGCTGACTCGTTGTTTGTCATCTAAGGTCCACCACGGAGCAGGTGCAGCTTTCACACCGAGATGCAGGTCACTGACCAGCGATGATTCACTCGCGTCTACTCAGGTCTCAGGCCCGGACAAGGTCAATCACCACATTGACTCCAAAGAAGCTTGCAATAGCACACAATGTTTTATTATTTATTTTCTTAGCACCCATCCTTCACCAGTGTGACCTACTTACAGGAGCTTCCCATTTTTGCAAAGTTTATTCAGAATTCATATCTGGTTTAGATTAACAACTGCCTTGAGTCACTCCTAGAAATCCCTGTACTCTTCTGGTGAAAGGCAGTCACTTCACCATGCATAGCACAGATGACTCACAACACCACACTTAAATCAATTTGGATGGGGAGAAAGAGAAAACAACTTGTTTACCTCTTAATTCAGTTAATATTCCAACCAGACAATTTACTCCTGAGCATGGACAATGCAGGATTAGTCACTTCCTGCTTATTGCTTAGTTCTGCTTATGAATTACTGGAGAGAGGAAGGTGTGTGTGTGTGTGTGTGTGTGTGTGTGTGTGTGTGTGTTTGTGCGTTCATGCATCCATGCACATGAGAGAGAGTGGCTAAAGCATGACTTTGAAGCAATTTAAATGAATCAATTTGGATACAGTTGCCCTAGCAACATTCCTAATGCAACCTCTGTTCATTCTGATGTTCTGATGCTGTAATCTTCCTAGCGCTAGCCTATAGTCTTTGGAACTTTTAAAAGCTATTCACGTACAATTTCATGCCGCCATTATGCAATGATAACCTGCAATTTGCCCTCAAAATGTCCTTGACATGTGACTTTACCATTCTTTTTAAAAATAATTAACATCAATTACTTCATATTCATTGTGCCAATCAACAGGCAGGACCCCGTGATCTGATACATCAGAACATTTAAAACCATAATTAAATTAGGAGTGCAAATAATCTCATTGTTCAGAAGGTGATTAATACCTTTTGGCATGTCATTTGAAGTACCACAATTAGGAACATGACTGATACGAGGATGATGAATACAGGGACAGATGTTCCATATGCCACACTCAAAACATTGATCTCTGTGTATGTTCATAGATCATACTTAAACCTAGCACGTCTTTTAGCCAAAAATGATGCACAATTGGTCAATGAATGGTTTATTTAATAGCTAGTAGTTCTACAGTACATCTGCACATTACAATAAGACATGGGTAATCACTGCTTTGTACAAACTGTATTGACTGTATCGCTGTGCCTTTCACCTATCAAGGTCTATTGGTGCTGATATATAGATCTGTCGAGGCAGGGCAGCAGTAAACTCTGCGGTCTTTTATTGCTTGGTTGCTTGGGGAAGTTACTGACAGCTCCTGTCAGAACCTCAGGGAACACACAGGAGAACAAGAATGAGTTCATGCCATGAATAAATACATTTACAAATAAGCAAATAAATAAAAAACAAACATTTGGTAGCATCATGTATCATGTTTGTATTTGTTTGATATTTGGTTTAATATTTAAATTTTTGGCTTATATTCTAATGCTTGTTAAACATAAGCTGGACACAGGAACAGGTAAGTAGGGCAGAGGAACAGGAAACCGGGTCTGAGTTCTGGGCGTACTGCACGGACAGAAGAGTCTGAGACCAGGATGCCGGTGTTCTGAGACCAGGATGCAGGTGTCTTTTCTGGTAGGCAGCACAGACCCTTGCCCAGATCCTGGTTAATGAGCTCAGTCTGACCATCAGTCTCTGGGTAGAAGCCTGAGGAGAGGTTAGGGGAGGCCCAGATGAGGCTAGAGAAGGCTCTCCAGAACCTACAGGAGAACTGTAGGCTTCAGTCAGAGACCACTTCCAATGGCAATGAAGGCAATGAAGGTGGAACACATGGAAAAAAAGAATATCTCTGCAGTTAGGGAGGGTAGTTTAGGTAGGGCAACGAAGTGGATAGGCTTAGAAAAACAGTCTACAATAGTGAGAACAACCATGTTTCCGTCAGAGGCCGGGTGTCCAGTGACAAAGTCCAAAGTGATGTGGGACCATGGGCATCAGGGTATGGACAGGGGCTGAAGTAAACTGCTGGGCCATTGGTTGGAGGTTTTGAACCAGCCACAGGTGACATAGGTGGCTACAAATTCAGTGGTGTCCTCATTGATGCTGGGCCACCAGAACCGACGGGTTTTAATGTCAAAATTGGCCGTGGCCAGTTGGGGTAGAATAGGGACTAGACTCCCTCTCCTTTCAGGGAGGAGTACAGGGGGGATAGAGAATCAGGTTTGACGTTTTTGGATCCAGGTCGGTAGGTTAGAGTAAAGCTGAACAGGGACGATCTGGCTTGGCAAGGATTCAGTCGTTGAGCAATCCAGGTTGCGATGGTCCGTCCAGACTATAAACGGAAGTGCCTTTCCCTCCAACTAGTGGCCCCAACGCCAATTTGATGGCTATAGACAGGCAGTGGAAGAAGAAGGCACACAGGTGAATCTTCTAGTGTATCCATCTCCACAACAAACTGTTTCTCAGGATCTGGCAGAATAAGTAAATGGTAAATGGTCTGCATTTATATAGCACCTTTATCCAAAGTGCTGTACACTTGAGGCTTCTCATTCACCCATTCACACACACACTCACACACCAACAGCAATTGCCTGCCATGCAAGGCACCAACCAACTCATCAGGAGCAATTGTGGGTTAGGTGTCTTTCTCAGGGACACTTCGAGACACCCAGGTGAAGGGAATCTTGGTGGAGGTGAGCGTGGTGAAGAGGGTGGCGACAGAGCTATAATTCCTGATTAATCACCTGTAAAAGTTAGTGAATCCCAGGAAACATTGCAGCTGTTTTCAGCATGTATGTTTGGGCCAATCCCAACCTGCCTTGGCCTTCTGCAGGTCAATTTCTAATTTCCCCTCAGAGATTAGCCCATTACAGAGGACTGATGGAATTCAGATTTCTCTGCCATGACAATCAATTGTTTTCCAGCCGACGCTGGAGACAGTACACAGGTAATGAGACACGATAAGATTCAGGTGAGTATGATGACACATTAGGAAACAGGTGCGGGGGGCGTGACTAGGAAAGAGGTTCAGGAAAAAGGTAGAAACACAAAACGGAATTTGAACTTAGAAAATACAGAAACAAGGAAAGAAACTAAGAACCAGGCATGGGACTTGACAGTGTGTGTGTGTGTGTATGTGTGTGTGTGTGTACATGCGCGCATGTGCATGTTACATTATATTATACATTAAAGTAATTTGGCAGATGCTCTCATCCAGAGCGACGTAAAGTGAAGTGCAAATCATAACCAGGGACAAGTGGGCAGAAAACCCTAGAGGGAAGTTAGGTTGATCACATTGATAAAAACTCCAGTGATGGAGCCTTGGCCTTGTGTGGTCTTGGTCTGTATCTTGAGTTTGACCCTCACAGATAGTCTAGGTTAGAAACAGTTATCTCTCTCTCCTAGGGGTGGGTATCATAATGATCTTATTGGTACTAATACTCTTTTCAATACTGCTTATTGGTTTGGTATTTTATCAATACTCTTATTGGTTCTTTGGGATTACTTTGGTAGAAAAAAGACAACAACAATTATAATAATAAAGAACTGACATTGCTTTATTATTCTCTTGTTTAGCAAAATATTCTGTCTTCAGCAGCAAGAGCAGCAATGTTTTAAACAAGTCACTAATATTGGCTCTCTATATCTCACTGACCACAACAATAGTAAAATAGATGTATAAAATAAAGACTAACAAAAGAAGCAGCTCCAGTTGCAGCAGCAGCTCACAGATTTTCGGGGGCCAACTTTGTTATTCAGGGCACAGTGGCTCTGTACTTCAGCTTCCAGCATTTATTTGATTATGAAGTGAAGTCACTGTGCAAGTCTATGCAGGACAGTGGCTTTTACAACCAACAGCACTGCAGTGATTTATCAGAAAATGTGTTTATACAATTAGTTTAATTTAAACATATTACACACTTCTGGACTCGGGCTATGAGTTCACTACCCAGCAAGCTAGGTAGCAAGCAGCCCATTGCTAAAGACCTAAATTGCACCATACCATTACCAGTTTTACCTTCAAATCAGAGCTTACAACATGAAAGTGGTCAGTCTTAGCCTTTCAAGTTTGATCTTGGTCTTGTAAGGCTCGATCTTGTTTCTTGGAGAGGGTCTGTTCTTGGTCTGAGACCTGGGGGGTCTGGTTTCGACTCTTTGGTGCATGTGTGAACATCATAGTTAGTTGTGCTAGAGAGTGCCAAAGTTTGGTGTTAGTTGGATATGTGGTTGCAGAAAGCTTGCAAACAAATACAGAGGACCTGTGATGTTTCTATAGCTAAGGCAGCATGATTGTGTATTCTCAGCTATTTCATAAAAAAGCCACTATCTTGTATTGTTCTAGATGTACAGTTAGTGAGAAATACAACATTATGTTTGCTTATTCTTCCTTTTTCAAATAACATCAGTTCACTAATACACATACATGCACGTGCACACACACACACACACACACACACACACAGACACACACAGACACAAAAACACGCACACACAGCACGTGGCATCCATGGGAGGGACAGCACTGGTGGCTACAGGGAGCTGTAGTTGATTTGTTTTTTACCTGGTTCAATTAATTTCAGAGGTGTGAAAATTTAAATTAATTACACATGACAGCCATTGTCAATCAAGTAAGTAAAAAAAAAAATCTTAAAAATAAAACCTGCGTAAACTACTGGAATAAAAAGCTTTTAAAACAAGGGCTGGTAAGGAAATTAATCTCAGTAGGGATAGTCCCATATTGTCCTGATTTCCTCTCCTAGACCAAGCCCCACACCCCTTACACACACGCATACACACACACACACACATACACACACTCACTCACTCACACACACAAATAAATTAGCTCTAGTTGGCCCATGTAAAAAAGCAATAAAAAAACAATCAGATCAGTATAGATCAGTATCAGAGCTTGTATTAATTGTTGATAATTTGGACATTCACAGGACCTTGAAAAACATGAAAAGGGATGGTGGAGGAGCATGGTGTGTATTCATTTAAGACTGATGCTGGGCTTAGCAAAAATGCCGCACCATCCTCATTAAACTAGTCGTATTCTCTCAACATTCACCTGCCGAGAGCTGTCAAAAACGCTTATACTATTGTGCTTCACACTTCACAGAGAATTATACATGGAGTTCCCTTGCATGGAGAAGATTCCAGACCCAACATTTCTCAGTTAAACATCTGTAGACATTAACACTGTATGGTTTATTGTGATATCCTGCGAAACTAAATATATCAACTTTTTGGTTAATTCCATTGAATCATTAATTAAGCACCCTGTGTAAATGATGCCTATTCATTAATTAATACCCCCCTTTGCTGGTTCTAATGCTATTTTTACAATTACTCACTAGTGAGCACACAACTTGCGGTTCTAACGGTTGTTAAAAATAACTCACAACCAGCATAGAACTATAAATGTTTTACCACTTTGCTTAGTGACTGGATGGATACCTTACGATACCTTTGGCAGACCTGTTGCTGACAGGTCTGCCAAACAACAAGGGGGACTGTACAAGCATTGGTTGTGCTATCAACCAATGGATTCCCAGTTACCTGATCCTGGTAATAGGTGGAAGACTCGCAAGATAACCTGTTGTTTCAGCCGCCACCTCCACACCACAACATGGAACTCTTGAATAGGTTAACACACAATCAGGGGCGACATGGCTCAGGCAGTAAGAGCAGTCGTCTGGCAGTCGGAGGGTTGCCAGTTCGATCCCCCGCCCAGGCTGTGTCGAAGTGTCCCTGAGCAAGACACCTGACCCCTAAATGCTCCTGACGAGCTGGTCAGGGCCTTGCATGGCAGCCAATCGCCGTCAGTGTGTGAGTGTGTGTATGAATGGGTGAATGGAGAAGCATCAATTGTACAGCGCTTTGGATAAAGGCGCTATATAAATGCCTGCCATTTACCATGTAACACATTGTCAATGGAGTACCAGTTAAGCCCAGAAGATTTCTAATCAACAATCCCCTAGGAGGCAGCCCAAAGCACTGACACCCTAACCTTAAAGTTTGCTAAGTGGACACTAAGAGTTTAACTTTCATACTTTCTCTATCTCACATTCAGGAACGCAGGCTGGAGATCAAATGATCAGTGATACCATACGCAGTGACGCGTTAAGTAGGGTGTGGCCAGCACTGCCTGTCTGTTTTAAAGATTGTCCATATGGGAGGACCAGAGGGGCTCTGTCCCCATACATATGGAATACATATAGTGGAGATGTGATCAGTGATCACTTTATTAGGTAGACATGGGCACCAACTTGTTAATGCAAATATTTAATCAGCCAATCTAAGTGACGTTGACCGTGGAATGAATGTTGGTGCCAGACAGGGTGGTTTGAGTATCTCAGATTTTCACGCTTAACAGTCTCTAGATTTTGCAAAGAATGGTGCAAAAAACGGAGAAAACATCCAGTGAGCAGCAGTTCTGCAGGCAAAACCCATTGTTAATGAGAGAGGTCAGAGGAATAGGGCCAGACTGGTCAAAGTTGACAGGAAGGTGACAGCAACGCAAATAACCACACATTACAACAGTGGTATGCAGAAGAGCATCTCTGAACACAATTTGTCAAACCTATAAGTGGATAGCCGACAAGAGCAAGCAACAAGTCAAAAAAAAAAAAAGTCTAATAAATACCTAATAAAGTGCTCACTGAGTGTATATTCTTGTATATGTTTGATTATACTCCACACTTGTTTGAAAGTTCTGAGTACTGAGCCAAAACAAGAGAAATAAAACATGTCTTTGTCCCAAACTTGGAGGGCACTGTTTTTCCACCACCTTATTTGCCATGGGTGAGCAGTCAATTCCAAGTAATCCCAGCATGTAGTGCAAACATTCTTGTAAGGTTTTCATTGAACATCTAACACACAAAATGTCACAGCATTACCAGTAGATATCACTATATTGATTTCAGTAGGACAGGACAAGACTTATGATGTGTTATTGATGTGTTGTTTAAATATTAATTAAACCCAGATGAATAGTCTACCCATTTTTAATTACACCTCTCTTACAGGGAAACCATTGTTTCAAGCAAAGGTGAGAATCTGCATGTATTCAATGAAAAATTGTTTGTTTTTATCACATTATACACATGGATTACATGAACTGTATGCATAATCAGGTAAAGCATATTTACACAAATGACCTCTCTGTGTGGTGTGCATTTTCGCATTAATCACTCCACCAAATAAGTATAAATGCAAAAGTGTAAATGCATAACCACAATAAGAAAACAACATGTCTATAATATTAATATTTATAATTATAATATTATTATTACAAATGGTTATACTCATCAAGTTGGAAAATGTTATCTTGTCACATAGGCAGTATAGAATAATGATTAGTGCTCAGGACACTTGTGGAGAAAGATTGCGAAACTGGCTTGATTGCAGGTGCGACACTGTTGCTACAGCACAAAGCCTTCTATTTAGATCGCTCTAGGATACAATCCAACAACAATGTATGCCAAATTGGAAATTAGCTTTGGCCAAAGAAAAATGCATGCCATATCCAAAAGAACACATACAGGAAAGTCCTTCCCAGACGGTGTGTTCATAAAGATGCCCAAAGGCACATCTTATATATTAACACACCTCCAGACTATCATCAAACTTATTGTGCACATTTTGCTGTATCCATTATTGTACATGTTTCTATAAATATTAAATCAGTCAGCCTCATGCTTGCCTGCATGGATTTTACCACTGTTTGCATTATTAATCCACATTGTCTCCGCAGGGCCCCATATGCATTGTTCTTGTGAACTGATCTAATCAGAAACGGGGTTCGAATGAATTGGTGGAAAATAAAAGAGAAAAGAAAAGAAAGACAAACATAAATATGCATCAGAATCCACCTTTTCAATGTTGCTCAGCCTTTTATTAAGTCCCATCCAGAAGAAGAAAAAATAAGTAGTTTCACATATTGTTGTAAGGTGACACTTATCAAATAAACCAGCAAATATATAATTGATCTAATATATTCTGTGGTATTTCTCATAAAAAGAGTGATATCACCTGCGCCACACTGCAATCATATCTCATTCTAAATGTTTCAAGCAAGTCTAACAATGGGAGCAACTGTGGAAACTACTGATTATTGATGTATCATTTTACACTGTCATTAATGGTCAATGCAATTACCATTATAATGATACCTTAGCGATATCATTTACTTTATTTTTTCCTCTTTCAAAATGAAAACAAATGTTTAAGGCTTTAATATGAGAGTGTGAATGTCTACTCATGGACCGTAGATATGGTACTTACTTAAGAGGTTAACTTGATTTTGTTCCTTTTTTGAATAACTGCAGTTGCTTTACAGTCGAATATGAAAATTCTAGAGATGGTAATAAAGCGTGCCAGAAAGTTATATAGAAAAGACTTATATAGAAAAAATATCAAACTAAAACTGCAGAAAAAATGCTAAATTCTGTTCAGCCAGTGACAAATAGACCCATTGAGCAACGCATAATGAAACTAACTTTTTTAGTTCTGGGAGGCACAACTATTCTTTATGCCACTGTAAAATACAGATCCATATGTGCATTTGCAACATTGTGCTTCACACCTTATACTCTATGTTTTCCAGTTTTAAGCCAGAGGCATGGGTAAACAATATTTACAATGGTTTCAATCAATTATTCTCATTTCTTATACAATTGTCAATTTAAGATAAATCAAGAATCACACGTATTTGATACTATGGGCCAGATGAAATCATATGCATGTTAACTATGAACAGGAACCATTCCAGCTTTATTTTTATGATTGGGATTGGTCTTCACTGCATTGCATTGTCAAACCCAACATTTGCAAATCTCCTGAGCTTAAGCCAAGAACTGGGCTCACTAATTGCTCATCTTCTACTGAATGAGATCTGAACCAGTATTATTTACAATTCTCTAGAAGTGGTGCTAATTAGCAGTTCCCCTGCCCTATGTGGTCTAAATTCTAGATATTACACGTATTAGAACATGTCGTATGATCACACGGCAATAACCCTTGTCAGAGTAGACAATGAGGAACATATGGGGTGAGACCCCACTAACCATCCATGAGGATTATAGGCATGAGTGTTATTTACCACTGTGAGTCATGGCACCAAGAGAACACTGAGGTGTGCCAAAAAGATTAAAAATAATTCCATATGCAGAAATAAAAAAATAAAAGAATATGTGAACAGGGTTGGTCTTAATTTAACCCCATCTTAACAGTGCTTTTTAGTGGTCGTGAAGAATTCTAAAAAAAGAGATGTGAATCCAGATATCATACAATGAACAGAATACATTATCTGCATGATAATGCAAAGAGCCTGAACAGAAACTATTGCTAATATCAAGTCTATCATAATCAATCATGCGGTGAATTAGTCGGTTGTTTAGTCAGTACATAAAAAACAGTCGTTTATATTTGGAATCAACACGGCTCAAGAACAATCAGTGCTGCGTCTGGTTTGGCAATCACGTAATAAGCCCCATCGAGCTTGCCAGACTCTTAAATTAGGAAGAGGAAAGGGCCCAGGTGGTCCAGAATTGATGTGAAGAGAGATACGCAGAGAGATGCATTGAGGATGGGTTGCTGTGCTTGACAGGGAGGTGGTGGGCAGACACGTCCAGCCCAATGCAGCGGGTCATTATTTGGAGTAGATTGATGGTATTTAGCCCAGTCTCTGGATTCACCAAGAAAGCACTCTTGAATCTCAGTGAGGAATGTGCGATGTTGCCAATGACACAAAAAAGCCTGCGGGCCTCGTGGGACAATATCCCATCCCTTACTCTTGAAGGATTTGTTGGCTACAAAAATGCATCTGGTCATTCCTACAAGGGCTCCCGCTGTGATTCCATTTCACTGCATTTGAAATCACAGGTTCTAGAGGCTATGCCCATCAATCCTACACACTTGCTGACTTAACTGCAGTCCAGGTGACACAGAGAGTAGCCCTTTGTGAATTTTTGATGAGGTGTGTGCTCTATGACACAAAGGCACTCTTGTCCCTGTGTTACTATTATATCCATTCAGGTGTAAAATAGGAACATATCCCTTTATTTAAAAAGACAATTTCTTATGCAAAATATGAGACAATAAAAGGCTGACATCTGAAAAAAGACTTTACGCATGTATAATTATTGGTAGGAGTGGTGTCTTTGGTTGAGCAAGTCTGATTGCAAGCACTGTGCTGTTCGCAGTTCAAACCAATATTAAATTGACATGTGACACATTTTTTTGTTATTATTTTTGCTTTGTACTCCAGGAAACAAACAGCTGAAATCAAATAATCGCTGTGTGGTTAAATTGCAGACTTCCGGATTTAATTTGAGCGTTTTTACATCCATATTGGGAAATATTAGGCATTACAGCTCTTTCATACATAGTCCCCCCAATTTAGGGGACCAAAAATAGTTGGGCAAATGAACACAAACTGAGTCATCATATTCATATTCACATATAGTCATCATAGACATCACCAGATGCTCTGCCAGACCTGTACTGCAGCCCTCTTCAACTCCTGCTTGTTTTGGGTGCTATTTGCCTTCAGTCTCGTCTTCAGACCGATGGAAAAACTTTCCTCTTTCTTCTGGTACAGATTGATCTTCATCTTATCTGTCCATATCACTTTGTTCCAGAAACCTACAGGTTTTGCAAACTGTGACCTTGCCAGGGGTTTGCATCTAGTGGCAAACCCTTTGAGGTTATGCTGCCACAGTATTCTCCTGATGGTTGTCTTTGACGCAACTAATGTACATCCTGGTTCTTGATCTGTTGAACAGTTACAAGGGGATTTTTCTTCACCATTTGAAGGATTCTTCTTTCATCCACTACACTGGAGTTCCATAGTCTACCTGGTCGTTTGCCATTGCTGAGCTCACCAGTGCGTTTTTGTTTCTTAACGATGTAGCAAGCAGTTGATTTTGACACACCTTTTTTTGGCTCTGTCTCTGATTCTGATTTATCAGTTTAATCATTGCCTGTTTTGCTGGCAATGACACTTCTTTGGTACTTCTTATTTCTATTACTTTTTTGCTACATAAGACTAAATATTGCCAATTCGGTGAGAGATTTTGACTCATGACAAGACTTGCCAATGAGGTAAGAACAAGCAAAGAGTAACTTAAAACAAACTAATATTTTCTACTTAAGAGGGCAAAAATAAGTTTTATAGTCTCATTATAAGTCTAAAACACGTATTAAGACAGACTTGTTTGCAGTGTAATTAGCCTATGCTTGCAGCTATGATTATGAACTGTCAACAGTTGCCATGTGTTATTTTGTCTATAATGTTGTTATTTTGTTATGTTTCTTATTTGATATTCTGTTCTCATAATTCTCTTTGAGTGTTGGAGAAATAAATATAAAGAAAAAAATACAAAGTTATTTTGAGCATGCAGCATTTCATGGATTACAGGACTGTGAGTATGGTACAGAATATATCAGTAGAATCAGTGAATCAGTAGATAAAGTATGGTATTTTAAAAGACCAAAGACAAGATACCACACCCTCATTTGTAAACTTTAATTATTCCACTCAAATGGGAGTAATAAACCTTGGCTAGTCAGCTCCATATGACCCAAGGGAGACTTCTCCATACATGAAAGGGTGTTTGTAATTAAGGATCATACAGACACTAACGAGCAGAGTCTTCACAGCCAATGAACGTTTCTGACATGTTAACGAAATAAGGAACATTATTCGGAACCACTAGTGAATATCATAATCCAAGACAGTGGCTTTGTGAGTTCCCCATGGCAATATTTTAATAAATAATAGAATGCACTGTCTAACTTTGCTGCAATGATGGCCACTGAATGAATGCAGAAGCTCAACCAGGGTAGGCTTCAGCAAGGCCATTAACCCACATTGATCCGACTAAGCCCCTGCTTAGTCGAATAAACTGAAAGTCGCTTTGAATAAAAGCATTAGCGAAATAACTGTAATATCAATGAAATGAAAACAAAAGCCATAAAATTGATAATATGTTTGTGCATATGCATGCTTGTGTTCTAAAAGTTTGCCGTGCTTCTAGAAAAAGCAGGCTCAACATTATTTATTTATTAACCTGTATTTATACAGGGTAGGTTGACGGTGCACAGATGCTCTTTTGCAGTAATGCCCCGCTCCACCAAGTAGCCTAATCTGCACGTCTTTGTAAACATAAAAAGGATGTTTCAGCCTGTTAACAGTGGGTAGTGAAGGTTTCACACCTCTCCCACCCTTGCATGCCACTCCTAACTTTGCTGCAATGGGGGCAAACAAATACAAGAGCTAGGTTAAGTAATGATGCAAAGGAAAACAAATCAGTAAAATTCACAATATGCTTGTGAATGTGTGTGTGGGTCACATATTTTTGCCATGCTTCTAACAAAACAGGCTCAGTTTGAAAGATTGAAAGCTGTAACCTGATATATAGCAGTGGCTAGCACCAAGCTTAGAGAAAGCAAGACTAAGTAAAAAATTAATAAATGAAGAAAAATCAATACTGAATATCTTAGAATCATAATGCAGGAGACTAATAATACTCTTGTGACTGGAAAAAAAAATGTAGCACCTGGCAAGCTGCAAGAAGTGGCAAGTTGCAAATTTGAGTAGCGGTGTGAGTAACGGTATTTATAGAGAGGACTCAGGGGACGGACCTTGACTATATCTAGCCTATCGTACAACAGTGTCACATTCTTTTATTTTCATTCAGATAAAATATGCAGTGTTTCTCCTTAGTAGTCGCACAGTAGTGATATTCAGAAAAAAAGCACATTACCTGTACTGAGCTACTAGCAAGTTCCAAGTAATGAAAGGGGAGTAATGTTATTTATAAAGAAGACTCAGGGGAGGGACCTTAGCTTTATCCATCCTATTATGCAGCAGCATCATATTCCTTTTAGCACTGTACGCATTCCTTTAATTTCATTCAGATTAAAAATGTAGTCTGTTTTTCTGACTACGGGTATTGGTTTGTTCATGAGCAAGAAAGCTGACAAAAAGTCAAGAGTTGATTCTAGGAGTGTAATTTGTATTTGGAGTCTGACAACCTGATAGCGCACGGAAGACCACTGTAGTGGATGACTGAAGAAAAGTCAGTTGTGAAGAAAAGCCGCTGTCAAGAAGATCAAGAACGCTCTCCAGAATGTAGACATTGATGCTTTAGAAACTACCATAATGAGAAGACGACAGTGCCATAGCCTTAGAGGGGTCACCATAAGATGCAAACCACTTGATAAGACTCAAGAACAGAATGGCCGTGTTAGAGTTTGCAGTATACAGAAACATCTACTCAGATCCAACCAAATGACTCAAAACCCATTGGACGGCGGGGCCGGTTCTGGGGGCATGGGGGGGAACAACCCCCCCAAATTTTTGATGTGTCCCCCTAAAGTCATGCACCGTTTTCATCCATGACAGAAATAGATAGATAGATAGATAGATACTTTATTCATCCCGAGGGAAATTTTAGTTATAATATAGAAATATTAAAGGCAAACTGTCACTTTTACTTCATGAACTCTGCGTGAGAAAATGTACATTTCAACGTTGAAACCTTAATTCGCTAGTCGTCTTCAAGTGACTATAAACAATCAACATGATCAAGCTCCGGCTTCATGGTTAGGTCTACAAACTTCAAAAATACATATAACAGCCACCAAACATTTCAACCATGCACAGAGAATATAGTCTATATTGCAAACACTATTAATTAAATTATTTGTGGCAAGCTACTTTCTTTGAAATCACTATTGTCCTCTTTTCTGATATGTAAAAGCATGCCTGTGAATCTTTTTGCCCAATGTCAAGTGTCTATTTTTATAGTGTTATGACTCAGAATGCTGTAATAAGCTCATTTTGGCAGTGAAATTTGAACCCCGGCTAGTCACGATAGCTCCAGTAGAGTCATGAGCTACAGCAAATTTGAAACACAAAATTATAATATTATTGCTATTAAATTGCACAATCTCTTCAACTTCTCGAGACATTTGTCATTCTGGAAATGTTTGAGTTTGACATGGTGGTTTTCCTCTGCATATTGACCACATTTCTGTCTTTTATGCTGTTGCATGCTTTAGGCTGCTTTGTGTTTCAGGCTGTAAATGGTACAGACCACATGACCTATTGAGGGATTTTTTTAAAAATAATTGTTGGATACAGACACTAGGTCTAATTCAGCTGTACTTGCTTTATTATTCTTTTGTCTTTGTAATTTAATATGCCACAGCATGCAGGTATGAAAGGTGTGTTTTTCACCTTTAGTAAAATAAAAGGCAAGCTTGCTCTATCAGCAGATCCTTACTTCATGTAAAGTGCCATAAAGTGCAATTGACTGAATGATTGAGTGAAATGTCTTCAGCCAGGTTATGATTGGATTTTTGAACTGTGATTGGATCATTGAGCAATATACTTAAACTTTACTTTATTCTTGGTCAAGTTAAAGCTTACAGGCAGACAGTCTTGTTTTGAAGCCAGCATGAGTCCTGTGTCTTTAGTGCTCTGTAATACATTTTATGCATATATTTCATTAGCCAGGTGTGCTCGGTGTTGGGTAGTAAAGACCACATGTAATATGGATTATATAATCAGATATATACGGTATATTTTAAAACAGTAATAATTAGGATCCAAGTACTTCCTGGGATAGTTTGGCAGTCAGATCAGTTCTTTGAACACATTACTAATACAACCTCATAAAAATTTGGAGAGTCACTGTTAATCCTTTGACAATATTTTTTTTCATATATTCTATAAGTATATGAATTCATTTTAATTTCAGCACTGCACATTCAAAATGAACATGCTGCAAGCACAAAGTACATTATGTCCAGTACAGGTGTAGTGACTTGGTGGCTTGTATTTAAGTATTTATAACTACATTATATCATAACCTGGGTCACAGTCTGTTATTAACCTTGATAAAGTGGCCAAACTAAGATTCTTGCATGGATTTTTCTGCGGTCCTCGCTTTGTTAGTTAGATGTATTTCAGGCTACCCTGAAACTAATTACAAGTTATGAGCTCAAAAAAACGAATGTGCAGTGTTTAAAAAAAACAAAAAACACTTGGCATTAAAAGAGTAAAACTCCCCTCCTGTTGATAACTGTGCTGCCAGGAAGAGAGCTTCAGCAACCTGGGAGAACTGCTGTGCTAAGGACAACATGGATCCTACTGCAATCACTGCAGCTGCCCATTGCCAAATGACAGGGCCTTTCAATGGGGCCTTGCTCCTAGACCTCGTAAGGGTCCTTTTCTGAATGGCTGCTGTTGTGTTTGGTGAGGTTTTATTTGTGGACATTAGTCCTGCCTTTGTCTGTGGTGTATTCTTTGTTGATAGTTTCCTCAGTGTAACCTGCTAATTACACCAGTTCTGGCAGCCCTTCAGTTAACTTTCTAGACAATATATTCCAGACAGAAGCAACTTTTGTTTTGAGTAACAAGTTGACAATGCCAAAAAAAGCAGCAGAAACTCAACTTATTAATTTAGATATTTAAATGTATCTGTAAATACTTAAACATATATACATAATTTAGGAATCTTTTGGCCCATCAGAAATAGATTAATAAAACACATACAGAAGTACTGCTATCTTAAAAGTGCTCACACTTGCACAACACTCTTCAGGAGGATTTAGAAGGCTCCACCTAAAAGTAGAGGTCCGCGTACACTGTCTGTTCTGTGGACTTAATGGATTGCAACATCTGAAGTGAGGACTTCTGCCAAACTCATGAATACTAAAGGACCTTCCCTCAGCTTCACAGAGGAATAACACCCTTCACCAGGTCCCCTCAGGACAGCCACGTGTCTCCAGTCCCAGGTCACACAGTCCTGGACAGAGAGGAAGCAAGCAGAGACTCAGGAATCGACACAATTTCAATAAAACATTAATGCCTACTAGACCCATGGGAGGCCAAGTACTCACAATTTCACGTCCCATGTGGCAGAACTGTTATCAAGGAACGGGACTAAATTGGTTTCTCATTTGGTGCGACATAAATCACAACATTAATCAGCACTCTTTAACAAAGAAGAGGGGCACGGAAAGAAACAGGAATGTTATCTTGGAGAAGTGAACAAGCAGATGGAAGAGGTTTTTTTGCACCATTCATTAATATGTGTTTATTCTTCTTCTCCATTTGACACCAGAATGACAATCACACAGAATGACAATCACAGCTGTTCTTCCGCAGAATGGAATAAAGTTGATTTTTAAAATTGGTTCATGAGCTTTGAAATGAAATCACCACAACAAGCTTATAATCTATAGTGTGCCTCAGTGTGCCACAAGTGTTGCATAATACAAATGTTTCCCTTTGGATTGATGGTTACAGTTGACAGTCTGTCATTCATCCGCTGTGTATATGCGCTCTGCTGGTAACAAGCAGATGCTATGTCAACCGGTGTACAAGTAATATAAAGATGATTGTCCTTAAAATATATTGGTCCACATTCCTGGAAATCTTTTACCTTCCATATTTCCATATTTCCTAACTTTCATTGAAAATAGAAATCTCTGTTCTCTTCAGCTCTCCATTAAAAGTCAATTTTCAAACTTCCCTTTCTTAATGTATCAACCCCAATAGCGAGACTTCAATCAGTTCCATTTTTTTAACGGCACATTAGAAATGACGGCGAGAAAATGATACGGAAATAAATCACATTCGGCAGTTGATCAGAACTCCGAGTCGAGCCATTCTACCTTGAGTCAATTACTCATTACTCACAGCTATTGACCTTTCTTCTTACAGGAAGTGCAGTAACTATCTCTGCAAAGATTGTAATTGACAAGATGTCTCTTTTAATAGAAAAATGTCTACATTCCTGCAGAAGTTGATTATAAATTCAATGGCAGATTTAGTCATCTCTGAGAAAGGTTACCATGAAAGGACACTGGCACTGGCCAGGTTAAGCCATACACCAACCTTTTACATATTCCTCACGAAGATGACACTTTTTCCTACTTTACGACTCATCCGTATTACTGCAAACCGGGCGTTAAATGATCAATACGGCTTCGATATTACATAAAGAATAGATGGAAACAATATAAGTAGAAAATGAATTAAAGCGACAGCGCAGTGCAGTTGTGGCTGGCACTTGTGAGCTCACAGGGGGGACACTGTCTTCCTTGGTTCGTCCCAGAGTCCCGGCCCCACCGCCTTTCATTGACACACATGTTTTATATCTGTTCAATTTCTAAAAGTGAGAGTGCCTGATAATCTAATAATGCGGGTGATTTGGTTTATATTATGGGACGTTTCCTGAGACGAGAGATCGTCTGTCAAGGTAATGAAAACATGACAAGTCCCCTCTGTACGCGTGTAGATCTGCCCTTCACTTGCCCCCTGCTCCACTCCCTAATCTCTGTGAGCAAGGAGCATGAGAAATGCGCACCCTCCGTGATTAGCATTCCAATCCAAAGGCTCTACATTAGCTGCAGTCCCCTGAACTGTGAGCCTGCCACACATGCTTCAGAGAGAAGCTTCTCCCTCTCTCTCTCTCTCTCTCTCTCTCTCACACACACACACACACACACACATGCACGTACACACTCTGGTGTGCACAAACGCATACAAACATCCATACTATATGTATTCATAGAAAATGTGCATATGCATGTCAAGCGCACTCACAAGCATGAACTTGCACACCGTAGACACATAATACACAAATGCACAATGATTGCACATGGGGATGCACAAGCACCTGATCACATACACACACAAACACGCGCACATACAGACACACACTCACAAAGTTCTAATCTACTTCTTTCTGTGACTGTACAAAGCAGTGAAATTGGGAGGAACAGTTATTCTTGTGTAGGAAAAATAGCACACATACTGAGAAACAGACAGTATTATATCCAACATAGATTCTCAAGTGTCACACCAGATGCAGTTGCTGCTAACACAAAAGTATGGGGATTAATAACATACTTTGCACAGTTGCAATGGGGAAAAATACAAAGTTAGTTGCAATGTATACTGTGATCCCAGAGCTACTGAAGACAAATAAATTAATGCCTTTACCTTTGAATGTGGTTCCTTGGGTAGTGCTGAGACGTTATTAGCTGTCCCTGTTGCCCTCTACCGAACAATCTATTATGCCTTCGAAGTACCTTCCATCATCTCAAGGTAATTGTTTCAAGGCATCCAATCATCAACAACTTAGAAAGTACTTGGACAGTGACACAATTTTTGTTGTTTGCCTCTCTGCTCTAGCACATTAGAAATACAACATTGAATATAAGGTTTAAGTGCAGCCTTGTCAGGTTGAATTTGAGGATATTTACATCGATATCAGATACATAACCCCCCAGCACCCCCCTCCCCTCATCCCCAAGTAATCAATTTAGTAATTGGTTAAATTAACATAATCTGAAATGAAGTCCTGAATCCAATTTAATGTGTTTCACTTGATGAAGACAAGACTGAAGGCAAAACAGCCCAGAAAAAAACAGGAAGTGAAGATGGCTGCAGTAGCTACAGGCATGGCAGAACATCACCACCGAAGATGCCTATGGGTTGCATACCAGTCATCAAATGCAAATAATTTGCAACGAGTACTAAATATGATTACATTATTTCAGATTATGTTCATTTGTCCAATTACTTTTTTTCTTCCCTTAAATTTGGGGGACATTAAATGGATATAGGTGTAAATATAAATGTAAATACCTTGGAAATAAACTGCACCTTTAACCTCATACGTAATCTGCTGGTGTACAGAGCCAAAACACACACATTTTGTCTGTTTGCGTGTGTGTGTGTGTGTGTGTGTGTGTGTGTGTGTATGTGTGTTCCTGCATGTGAAAGCATATGTATTTGGATTTACCATAGACCATATTTAAAGACTAACCTTTGAAAATCTTGAATGTACATTCAAATACAATGCAGAAACAATGCGTGACTTGGAGCTGTATGCAGGGGTTCAAAGCTTTTAATGTGGGGAAACTCAAAAATAGAAAATCTGATAATCGTCTGATGAATTATCAGGGTTATTATCATTGCGTGGGCACATATAATTGTAGCTCTTTAATCATTGTCATTATGGTATGCCTTATATGTGACCTGTTCCATACTTTGTATACATGTTTAAAAGTATGACTTTTTCAGTTTTTCATCTCATGTTAAAGTAGAGAATGAGAGCTACAAAATGAGGTAACACTTGATTGAGTACATATCTGAAGATATGCATGTTTGAATGTTTTTGGAAAGAAAGAAAATATAAAACTGGCTTCAAAAAATGTATTGTGAATATTTCTCATCATAGAATATGGCCTCAACATGAAACCTTTATATTTCAGTGGTCTCTAACCCAGTGCTTATTATGAGTCTGAAGAAGCTTGATAAGGATGTGTAATAATTTCTAAAAAATAGGAAAAATATCTCAGGTTTAACCTCTAATTTAAACCCTGACAATTTTCATTCTTCCACTTCCCTAATTCTTTTGACTCCCCCTTCTTATCCAACTTCAAAACACTGATAACTGGCCTCCCTATTGAAATATAACAATAATATCTCAAAGATTGCCTGTAAATTTTGATAGCCCCCATCAGCATGTACTGTATGTACTTCTTGCCAGGTTCTTGCTATCCCACAATATCTTGAATGTTTGGAGAAAATTTCTGCTCTTAATTATTTAATTAGCTCAATCATACTGCATCTTGGTCATTTGTATAAGCACCAGCTACAGTTACAGACTGCAAGTATATCCTACAGAATTCACTGTGCTCCAGTACAGGAGTGAACCAGTGTAATCTATAGAGCTGTCAGAAAACTAAAATGAAAGTAATTGGTCGGAGCAAAAACCAGCACGCAGAACGGCCCTCCAGGACCAGAGCTGTGCTCCCCTGGTCTAAAGCATTGCATGCAAGTCCATAAACATGTGGTTAGACATACATTTGCTAGTTTCACGGCAGATAGTCAAAAAAATCTTGTAGATTAGAACAGCTATTAAATAGTAGTATTGTAACAAAACATTTGAATAAATACATATATTGTATTTCTTCATATTTCACATGAACAATTCCAAAACACATTAAATAAATAAACAAGTAGCTTTTTAGCTGATGCTTTTATCCAATGCGACTACCAGCTGATTAGACTAAACAGGGGACAATACCCCCCTGGAGCATGCAGGGATATGGGCTTTGCTCAAGGGCCCAACGGCTGTGTGGATCTTACTATGTTTACACCGGGGCTTGAGCCACCAACCTTCTGGATCTCAGTCATGTACCTTAGCCACTACGCTATAGGCTGCCACCATTAAAGATAAAGACATAATGGCTATTATAATGCACCAAAATTGCTAATATATTTCACATGAGTTATTCAGCAGTTATGCAAGGACACCTGCCTACTCAATAAATACCATGGGATATCAATGGTTTTGCATATGCAGAGATTTCCTTGAAGACATGAACACAGGCCATTCCTTCCACTAAACTAAATTGGTGCGGGCATAACCGGAGTCCTTGGTGACGGGAGACAAGGCATAAGTTGGAGGAATTTGATGGGAGAATTGAGGGCAGTGTTGAGATTCAGTGTTACTGGCGGGCTCCACTATATGCTTTTATGGGAATATCTACAGCTCTGTGTGAATACATGGTGACTAGGATGAAATTATATTTTTTGGGGCTCTTGAAGATAATGACATTCTGGTAACCTGTTTCAAACAACTTTTGTTTTGCATGAGGATTGAGCATAGCATAACATAAGGTTTTTGGATTTTATGTTAGTTCTGCTGCAATAATGAAAACAAAGGGACATTTATTTGAACCATTGTGTTCTGTTCACTTTTTGGACCCATTGGTACTGTCCGCTTGTTGTTGGGGAGTGACAACATGAGGAAGACAGCAGTGTTGATGCCAATTAACCTGGCCATCATAAGGCTCGGAACTGAAAATCTATCAATCAGGAACATTGCAAGAACCCTGGGCATGCTCAAGTCAACAGTTTGATTCATTATTAGCAAGAAGAAAACAACTGGTGAACTCAATTATGTCAAAAGACCCAGTAGACAGAGGAAGACTGGAGAATACGCTCTCAACAGATTAAAAACACTACCATAAGTAGAAGACTACACAAGCGTCAGCCAAATGACATGTAATGCTAATGCTAATGATGAATGGGGTGTAATGGCTTGAGCCTGAATGGCTGCCAGTGGACTTGGCTCACTTGTCTTCATCGATGATGGAACTACAGGCTGAAGTTTAACAATGAATTCTCATTTGTCACATAAATATTTTATCTGCTCAGATAAAACCAAATGCCTCCAAACGAATAGGACAGCACTACATTGTGTAACAAGACAATGACCTGAGCATACTGCTAGAGCAACAAAGGGGTTTTTGACAGCCAAAAAGTGGAAAGTCCTTAACTGGCCGAGTCAATCACTGGATCTAAATCCAACTGAACATGCATTTTACATGCTGAAGAGGAGACTGAAGGCAAAAAGTCCCAAACAAGCAGGAACCGAAGATGGCTGCAGTACAGGCCTGGCAGAGCATCACCAGGGAAGATGCCCAGCATCTGGTGATGTCTATGCCTTGCAGACTTGAAGCAGTCATTGTATGCAAAAGATATGCAACAAAATATGAGAAATTATTACTTTATTCTACATTATGTTAAACTGTCAAATATTTTTTGATGCCCGAAAATGGGGGGGACTATGTACAAAGTGTTCTATAATTTCTAAACGGTTTATCCGATATGGATGAAAATACCCTCAAATTAAAAGTAATAGTCTGCACTTCAACCTCATTGCTATCCTTTATCATTGTATCCTTTCAAAATCAAAGTGCTAGTGTACCGAACCAAAATAACAAAAACAAATGTGTCACTGTCCAAAGAATTATGGTGCTCACTGTATGTGCAGAGGTGTGTGAGTAAATTAGAGATGAAGGTAGTTTGACAAGAAGTGCTACATATTTAGCATGATCTGTCCGTTTCCACCTAGTTTCTTTATTGACCTGAACATCGGATCAGGGACATTCATTTGTAGGGTGGAGTAGTATGGGTTTTTTTACTTGTTCTTTGCAGAAAATAAGCCAAGGCCATGGAGTTTCAGGTTAAAAAAAAAATAATTTCCAGTATCACTTTACTTTTAGTGAAAATTTTAAACGTGTCAATTTGACCCGAACACCACATGAGGGTGAAAGGCAAATGGATACTCCTTGAAAATGAATATGCCCTTGAGGAAGAAAAAGAAACATTGTGGTGTATAGTTCGAGCAGGCACATTGCACAGGGGTGGTGGTCCACACCAGAGAGAGGATGAGTAGAAAAGAACCATCATTATTTGAGACTGCTGAGTAGGGCACCATTAAAAGGTGGATATCACATGGACAGACAGACAGACAGTATGTTAACCTAGCCAAGGGCATAGTTACCGAAGTAGTTATGCAGTTTTTTTCCCACAATATTTTAATGTCAACAGTCTTGATAATGTTTGTTAGCCAGGGAAATATTTGAATATAAAAGGATCATACATTCTGGCGAGTTAAAACAGAAGAATAATTAATGGTACTTAGTAGAAGAGGTTTTGTCAGTTGACTGGAATGTTGACTGAAGGGAAGGAGTAGATTACATATTTCACTGAGAGCAATTTGTTGGATTGTCAGAGTTGCACTGTATGTAGTTCTCCCTGAGAGGTTCAGCTGTCACAACTCTACCCAGTTCACAATGGGAGTTTACTGTCAAACATTGGTGTCAGGTGACACAGCACAGTCAGATGTAAAACAGTGTTAAGTTAAGTTAAGTAAAATGTGGCATGTATATGCAATGAAATTGAAATTACCCCCCTTCAATAACAATGTGCAGAGGAACAGTTATGAGCACGTTATCCATGAAAACACCTGGTAAATGGATGGTTCTCTTTCTGGATTCATACTATTCTGGGGGAAATTATTTCAGCTCTTGTGTATGTTTTTGCTTTGGCCCGGTTTTGTGTGAAGAAAGGTATTTTAAATATGTCCAGAAGTTTCTAAAGACCAGACAGCTGCACTTGAAAACATCCACATCAACTTTCACAGATATGTTATACCTGCATTGGTATGAATGGATATTTTTAGAAAATTATTGGGTAATTGTATTTTTTTATGCTGCATATTTATGCCTGCTCATTTGAAGAAAGGTGCTACATTTAATTTGTCAAAATAAGGAATCGGGTGTTTGGCAATTAAAATTTGCAGAACAAAACCCGTTTTCTAAAAGTTTTTGGAGCCATTGGTTCTTTTGATACCAAGTTCACCTTCCACATGCTCAATATGTGGTTTTCAAAATCTATTTTGCAAAATAAAAATGAAAAATGAGATTCTAAAATTAATTTAGTATCCAAAACTGAGTACATTTACCAAATATGTAAAGTCACAAGAGGAAAGC
The DNA here is from genome assembly GCF_963514075.1 of Conger conger. Taxonomy (NCBI): domain Eukaryota; kingdom Metazoa; phylum Chordata; class Actinopteri; order Anguilliformes; family Congridae; genus Conger; species Conger conger. Next base: position 25,405,362 of record NC_083762.1, read on the forward strand.
TACATGTCAAAAATGAATGCACATTGCATGTTGAAAATATGGTCTACTGTTAGAGATGATGAAAAGTAACAAAAGTATATATAGGGCAATGAAGATATTGGCAAATACTCAATACATTGCATAAAGCATAGAAAGAAAGCAATCTCTGGTTCAGATTGGTTTGCTGCAAATGGCGATTGGTAAATCCATTCATTTTCACCTAGGCTCGTTCTCTCAGAACCAGTGTTGCCACCAAGTAGGCAAGCATCCCATTTCAGCAATACAGCCGAATGTCATGCAGGCATAATGGACTGGCAGTCTTGTCATTTCTAACATAACATTAAACAGTTGGATGGGAAGTCAATGAGTAGGATGCCCATGGGCAGAATGAAATTCTGCGGTATGAGGGTCAGTGCCCAGCTGCGAGAGTGCTGCCAGTTTTCAGTATTGCCTCCACAAATCTGTCTTTAAAAGTACTTTTTCTGTAAGCGTATTCTTTCCATCCAATGCATGAAAACAGAGCCAAAGGTTCAGCATGTGGTTTTCAATGCAGTGAAGGAGAGAGATGCAATTCTCCATTTCATTTTCTGTGTTTGTCCTTAGTGGCCTTGTGTATCAGTTTTCAGGATGTATTTGTTCTTCTCTGAGTGGAAAGGTGAATAGGCTTGTGCAAGCAATCCCAAATGTAGTCTATGTTGGCCATGAAAAAATAATAATTTTATTGGTTGTAGAACACTTGTTTGTGTAAAACTGTGCACCGTTGACCCTGGACAGTTAATAGCTCACCCAGAAACAAAGAAAACACGGACCGATTTATTAAAAATAGCAAAAACAGAAAATGCAATTACAAAACTGCGTAGGGACCGAATACACGGGCCACACGAGCCACAAACACTTTCAATGGAATGGTGAAAAAATCACTAATGCACCATTTTCTTGTGTCATTGATTGGCCTGTGCAAAACAGTATGATTTTTCTCCATGAGTGTTTTCTATTTCTTTAATATATTTATGCGCTTATGTATTTGTGGATTTAACTGAGACACAGAAACACACTCATTGACACTGAACAATGAATACTTAGTAATAGGTATTAATGTATTAATGTAATGGTAAAAACGCTATCCAAAAAAGTAATAAGTAAATAGTTGATTACTTGGATATATGAAGCACTTCTACAGTATGTGCGTGTACAGTGGGCACATAGCAGTGCACTTTTCGGAGTCCATGCCGGCTTGAGCGTACGTTGCCATTAAAGCAAAAGGTGGACAGACAAAATACTAAGAAATTCTGAAATGAACGTAATTTTTTCAAAGATTCAGCTTTTCACTGAAATTTTTATGCTGATAATATAATCAGTAATGAAAAAGTTTGTATTAAATTAGAAAAGAATGCAAAATAGAAGCATTTTCAGACACTGTATGTATGAGTTTTGAGATGCAAAAGCACTTTCACCGTAAATAAATGAATAATCACACATTCATAAGTAAATAAGCTTTGATGCTGCACTTCCATCTGGTTTATAAAACATCAAGAATTAAAATGTAGCCTTTCATTTCATGATTAAGTAATATATATGCTACGATGCCCATATGGGCAGAATGGGACAGTGGGTGTTGGTGTGTCTGGACTATCCCACGTTGTTTCACTACAGAGCACTGTGAATAAAGAGGCATCACTGTTATACATCAACAAATCCTGTTATACATCAACAAGGGAAGACTGCTGTTGGATGTGGGCAGTTGTATTTGCAACACTGATATTATACTATTACGCAAGCCATAAAGGCCCTATTTCCTTACTTAAATGAAAACATTTGTAGGCATTTTTTTTTTTGTTAACTTATAATTTTCTTCCTGTTTACTTTTATTTACTTGTTTGTTCTTTATTTATTAGGTGTCAATGCACCGCAGGTGTTTATTATAACTTTTGAAAAACATTTTAAGCTCACTTAAATCTCATATGGGAACAGGATTTTATCCAATCTTGAAACTAAAAACAACCTAAACAACACCATCTTGATGGCCAATTAGGGCAAAGATGAGCTTTTGCAAACAAATTTGCATATGGTGGCTATTTAAGTGACATTGCAGGCCATCAATATTTCTTCTAAAAAAAGGTTAGCAACATAGCTGTTGACATTTCTACCAAGTTATTTGTCTGCAAGCAGAAACGCGCCGCTACAAGAAAGGACATTTTTTCCGACTCAAGGTCCTTGCTAGAAGATGACAGATCCTCACATTGCTTGCATCATGTGTCTCAGAGTGAACCACACTCTCACAGCCTTAACTAAAGTGACCTGCACCACAGGAGTTAGCTGGCCGTGTTGACTTTCCATGGACTCTCAGGAGGACAGACCAAACCCTCACGGGACCAAACCCTCACGGGGGCAGGGTTTCGACTGACACTGGTCTTCTGGAAGAGGCGCTCCTAACTCTGATAGTTCTGGGGACACCGCAAAGACCTCCTGCTCCATGTTAGCTATGTCACTACCCCACAAGCGGTGGGTGATGTAGAGCACCATCCCTTCCTTTTAAAGGACTTTCCAGTGGTGATGAAAGCGGTGGCGACCAGAACAGAGCTCCCCTGGCCCCCTCCTACTCCAGTGCCTGTTAACTGATAGCCCCAGGCTACAGGCATGACACTTCAAAGTCCGGTGTGCGCATCACTACGCACAGGGACAAGCCCTTTTCTACGAAGGCCCTGGCAGTCTCTTATTCGCCTTTCACAGCAGTGTCAAAAGTGGCAGAAAGGGTTCCTCGACTCAAACACTCCTTGGCTACTTATCTGCTCGCCCCTACAGCAAGGTGGGGGGTGCAAGGAAGCCTAATCTTCCCACTCGGTCCGGGAAGATATCAGCTGCCTTTTCTGAACGTTCGTTTGTCTGTGGTTTTGAACGCACAGAAGCAAATCTGCAGAAGCACTTGCCTTCATTGGAAGCAAGGCACCAGGATCACCATGCATGGGCTAAAAATCATAACCCTCCAATTAAGGTATCCTGGCACTCATCTTAAAAATAGCCAGTAGTTGCAGAGACGCTGCCACCATTGCTGGCTTGGACAGCCATGCTGCACCCAGGACTCACCCTCCTCAATCAAAAGCCCGGAAGCGTTTCTGAGTTGTGGCAGGAGAGTGTCGTAAAGGCAACCCTGACGAATGGGCCTGAGTCCTCTTGTGTCACAGACTTTGCCAGCACCTATTCAGGAGCAAATTTGGCTCCCACAGTCACAAAACATACTCCCACCAATGTTGCACAAGCATTCCCCTTGCCCTCTGCCACAAAGCTGGCATCAGCAATCAATGGTTACTCGGTCTAAATTGGCCTTTTTACCCGACACTCAGGCAGCAAAGTGAAAGCGAAAGCCAGCCAGGACTGTAGGTATGCCAGATAAACCCTGGGTCGCTGGCACAAATTTGGCCCTGCTCCGACTTCAGAGCCGAGGTTCAGCAAAAGTCTCAGAAGCTCACAGTGCAATCCGCGCTGCTTTCAACCAGAACCACTCTCAAGCACTGGGATCCAGACGTGCAAACTGACATCGTGGCTCAATACTGTACTCAGAGCGGACTACGCTTTACAGTTTGTTGTTTAGGTGCAGAGGCTTCATGGAATACCCCTAAAGCCTCTGCACCTAAACAGTGCACTTTCCCAAAGGGTGGGGTGCGGTCTGAAATGGAATGATGGCGAGCGGGTTGTGGGACCCTCCTCTGCCTCATATCAGTGTAATGGATATCACAGCAGTATGGCTTGCATTACTCTCCTCTGCCTCATATCAGTGTAATGGATATCACAGCAGTATGGCTTGCATTACTCTCCTCTGCCTCATATCAGTGTAATGGATATCACAGCAGTATAGCTTGCATTACTCTCCTCTGCCTCATATCAGTGTAATGGATATAACAGCAGTATAGCTTGCATTACTCTCCTCTGCCTCATATCAGTGTAATGGATATCACAGCAGTATAGCTTGCATTACCTTCCTCTGCCTTATATCAGTGTAATGGATATCACAGTAGTATAGCTTGCATTACCTTCCTCTGCCTCATATCAGTGTAATCGATATCATAGCAGTATAGCTTGCATTACCTTCCTCTGCCTCATATCAGTGTACTGGATATCACAGCAGTATAGCTTGCATTACTCTCCTCTGCCTCATATCAGTATACTGGATATCACAGCAGTATTGCTATTACAACGTTTTGCACCCTATCTTCGGGGCAGACACGTTCTGTGGCCCCACCCTGTGTTCTGCAGTGGAACTTAGCAGTGGTACTGAAGGCTTTGTGTAGCCCTCCTTTCGACCCGCTGGAGAGCATAGATTGGAGGGCTTTGTCCCCCAAGGTGGCGTTTCTGCTAAGCGAGTAAGTAATTTATGTGCCTTGTCTGTGAACCCAGACTCTCTTTTCCAGGATCTGACAGTTGTGCTGAGACCGAACCCTGCGTTTACCCCTAAGGTTATCACCACGTCCTTTCGCTCACGTGTATTGGACATGGTGGCTTTTAAGCCCCCTTCCTCACGACGATGAGGAAGATGCTATGCTTCATAAACCCTGCCCAGTGAACACTCGTATATGTTGATATACGTTCGATGTCCGCAGCCTATTTCACAATCAGATCGCCTGTTTGTTTGTTATGACACTGCGGCTAGAGGGAAAGCTGTTACAGCACAGAGATTTTCTCACTGGCTTATTGATGCGGTCAACTGGACAGTATGGGCTTGCCCCCTCTGACGGGGGTCCGTGCCCACTACTCGAGGCTTGGCAGCATCTCGGGCATTTATTCAAGGAGTAAGCAGAAGAGCATCTTTGAACACACAACGCTTCAAAGCTCAAGTGGATAGGCATCTCGGGCATTTATTCAAGGAGTAAGTGAGCATGGCATTTGTACAGTGGCGTCCTGGAGTGTGCCAATTCGCCTTTGTGCATTTTCATCTGCTAGATGCAACAACACCGTCGGTCGCATATGCAGTCTTGAGTTCAGTAGTAGCTATTGCTCAAACGTATTTATATGCACCGCCTCTACTCTGTGGCTAGAGGTGTGCATATACACTCAATGAGCACTTTACTGGGAACACCTGCACACCTACTTATTCATGTGATTATCTAATCAGCCAATTGTATGGCATCAACAATGTTCACATCAACCATTGATCCAGGGTTTTCGACTGTGGCATGGTTATTGGTCCCAGACAGGGTGGTTTGAGTATCTCATAAACTGCTGATCTCCTGTCATTTTCACACCCAACAGTCTTTAGAATTTTCAGAGATTGGTGTGAAAAACAAAAAACATCCAGTGAGCAGCAGTTCTGCGGGCAAAAACATGTTGTTAATGAGAGAGGTCAGAGGACAAGGGCCAGACTGGTCGAAGCTGACAGGAAGGTGACAGTAACACAAATAACCACACATTACAACAGTGGTATGCAGAAGAGCATCTTTGAACACACAACGCTTCAAAGCTCAAGTGGATAGGCTACAGCAGCAGGAGAGTCAGCTCACTGAGTATACAGTGCATCCGGAAAGTATTCACAGCGCTTCACTTTTCCCACATTTTGTTATGTTACAGCCTTATTCTAAAATGGAATATTCTTTTTTTTCCCTCAAAATTCTACACACAACACCCCATATTGACAACATGAAATAAGTTTTTTTTTTTTTTTTGCAAATTTATAAAAAATAAAAGAAATTACACGTACATAAGTATTCACAGCCTTTGCCATAAAGCTCAAAATTGAGCTCAGGTGCATCCTGTTTCCACTGATCAACCTTGAGATGTTTCTACAGCTTCATTGGAGTCCACCTGTGGTAAATTCAGTTGATTGGACATGATTTGGAAAGGCACACACCTGTCTATATAAGGTCCCACAGTTGACAGTGCATGTCGGAACACAAACCAAGCATTGGATTGTCTCGAGGCACAAATCTGGGGATGGGTACAGAAAAACTTCTGCTGCTTTGAAGGTCCCAATGACCACAGTGGCTTCCATCATCTGTAAATGGAAGAAGTTTGGAAACACCAGGACTCTTCCTAGAGCTCGTCTAAACTGAGCAAACTTAACTTAAGCTAAACTTAGTCAGGGAGGTGACCAAGAACCCGATGGTCACTCTGTCAGAGCTCCAGCGTTCCTCTGTGGAAAGAGGAGAACCTTCCAGAAGGACAACCATCTCTGCATCAATCTCTGCTTCAGGACAACTCTGTGAATGTCCTTGAGTGGCCCAGCCAGAGCCCAGACTTGAATCCGATTGAACATCTCTGGAGAGATCTGACGCTCCCCATCCAACCTGATGGAGCTTGAGAGATGCTGCAAAGAGGAATGGGCGAAACTGGCCAAAGATCGGTGTGCCAAGCTTGTGGCATCATATTCAAAAACACTTGAGGCTGTAATTGCTGCCAAAGGTGCATCAACAAAGTATTGAGCAAAGGCTGTGAATACTTATGTACATGTGATTTCTTCGTTTTTTATTTTTAATAAATTTGAAAAAATTTCAAAAAAAACTTCTTTCATGTTGTCATTATGGGGTGTTATGTGTAGAATACTTTCCAGATGCACTGTATATTACCAGATGGCTTGGGTATATTGACCAGGCTTGGGTATTCTCTTGCTGATTTACATGAACAGAGCTCTGGGAGTGGTTGTGAATCCTCGGTTTGTCCAGGCCCCCTTTTTGTCATGTATGAAAAGGGCTGAAAAGGTTCCTATATGAGCTTAACATGAAGCTGATAAAGAAGTACAACTCCACGGTACAAGTGCCCGTTGTTCTATGAGTTATTAGCAAGCTTTAAGCTTTAAAGGCCCTGTCTTTTTCCTTTGCTAAAAAATCGTCTTGAAGAAAGATTAAATAGACACCGTATGCAAAGTTGGTTGCAAAAGCGCATCTTTGTCCTGATTGGCCATCAAGATGGGGTTGTGTAGTTTTCATTCTTGAGAATGATTAAAAACCAATTTCCATATGAGCTTGATGTGAAGCTAATAAAGAAATAAAACAATGGGTACTTGTTCCCTGGAGTTCTAGGAATATCATAAAACATAAAAGACCTGCCACTCGAGGCAACAATTGGCTCAGCCACACCGGGGAATGACAATGGGGTAAGCTCGTATTTCCGTTGGTCTCATTGCTCTACAGAAGCCAGTCCTAGTCAGACAAGGTGCCTGCAGATGTAGAAAATAAGAATATGCTGGGCTGCTTCTGATGGGAGATCAACAAGTTTGGCTGATTTCAGGGGTTTGGAAAATGTGTAAAAATCAGAGAATAATATGCACTCACTGAGCATTTTATGAGGGGCACTATTCTAATACTGGGTAAGGCCTCTCTTTGCTCTCAAAACAGCCTCACAATTTCCACAGGATGTTGAAAACATTCCTTTGAGATTCTGTTCCATGTTGACATGATTGCATCACACAATTTCTGCAGATTTGCCAGCTGCATATTCATGCTGTGAATCTGTTCCCGTTCTACCCAGTGACCACTCCTCTGCTGTCAGCTAAGAACTAGAAACTGAGGCAACAGTGGGTGCAGGCTCAACAAAACTCTTCAGTTGAAGAACGGAAAAATGTTGCCTGGTCTGAGGAATTTATTTATGCTGTGACATACAGATGGTAGGATCAGAATTTGGGATAAGCAACATGAATCCATGAATCCATTCTGCCTTGTGTCAACAGCTTTGGCTGCTGGTGGTGGTGTAATTGTGTGAGTAATGTTTTCTTGGCACACATCCGGCCCCTTAATACAAATGGAACCCAGTGTGGTCTCATGCTGCTGTAGCCCATTCACGTCAAGGTTCAGCGTGTTTTGTGTTCAGATGCTCTTCTGCATAGCACTGTTGTAATGTGTGGTTATTTTAGTTACTCTCTCCTTCCTGCTTGCTTTAACCAGTCTGGACATTCTCCTCTGACCTCTCTCATTCACAGTGCGTTTCTGCCCATAAAACTGCGGCTTTGTTTGTTCATTGCAATTCATATAGTTATCCATAGAATAAACTCTATGGACTGTTGTGTGTGTATAAATCCCAGGACATCAGCAGTGTCTGAGATACTCACATCACCCCGCCTGGCACTAACAATCATTACACAGTGGTCGGAACAACAACTGGACCTCTTGATGTATGCTTTTATGCCACAATCGGCTGCATTAACAAGCTGGCGTACAGGTCTACCTAATAAAGTGATCACTGAGTATATAGTGACTCTGTGGCATTATCTTCATCAAAAGGGCTAGTAAAGTAAAGGTTTATCATATTATCCTGGAAAATAGAAGATTGATCATTCTAGATTTTTTAAGTGTTTATTTATTCATTTATTTATTTAGAAGACTATTTTTGCATTGAAACAGTTATGAAAGTTCAGGGGTCTCCTCTTACCAAGTATGCAATTCAGCCAGCTGTCAGCATGGAGAGCATTTTAGAATCCAGAGAGGGCTGAGGAGAGCAATGGGGAATATATTCAGCTATAAATTAACGCCTACCTCTCAAGGGCATTTCAGGACACTGGTGCATTGTTTTGGAGCCACGGGCCACTTCATCATTGATTGTGTGAATGCCTGAGTCATGTAAAAGATTAACTTTTCTGGTGTGCTTTGCTCCCTTACAAAGTGAAAAAGAAATAATTTCTCAAGAAAACATGCAGAAACTGTGAACAGATAATGAATGTAACCACATACACTCAGTGAGCACTTTATTAGGTATGTATTAGACTTGTTTACACTACTGCTGTAGCCTATGCACTTAGTGGTTTGACGCAGTGTGTGTTCTTTTTCTGGATGCTCTTCTTCTGGGTTACAAATGATTCCACAAATAGTTGCTTTGCTTTGGAAAAGTCCTTGCTTTTTATTATTAAACAATGTGGGTCAATGTTCGTCATAACCTGGCTTAATTTTGAAATCTACAACTTATATGTAATGATTTAGGTGTGTGAGTGTGTATTTACAGATATCTCACAGTGGAAGCTACAGGGGCTCTGAATGCAAAAACATGCAGCACTTAAGCACAAAAAGCAAACATACGAAAATAACACACAAAAACGTTCAGCTCTGAAGTGCTCACACAGAGAAATCTCCAGCTCGTGAATGACAGAACTGCATGTGCGATAACTACACGATCCTTTTGTACACACAATGTAGCCAATTACACACATTCTTGCAACACAACACAGAATCTAACTGGCTAGTCATCCTGAATGAGCCAGAATACAAGGAAGCCATTTATGATCTTCAGACTATAGACAAGTGGCAGCGAGCTAGTTAGCTAGCCACAATTCACCATTCATATTGTGTATTGAGCACTTCAGAGGTGCTTGCACTTCAGAGGTGCTCGTTTGATGTGTTTGTTAGTTTCACTTCAGAGATTCAGAAGTTTTTTCCACTGATTTACCCTTTTGTACAGTGCCTTTATCTGCACTTTCTATTGCCTCTATCTGCACTTTTTAAGTTTTCTATTTTTGCATTTTCCATTTTCTATGCATTTTGTTTTGCACTTCAGAGCCCCCCCCCCCACACACACACACACACACACACACACACACACACACAGATACATTCAAATGAGTTACATACTGTTTAAATTAGACACTAATTTTATAATGAAGCATCACATTATTTAATAATTTAATTTAATTGCCAGTGATAAAAAAGGGCACTGTAAGACCAGGGTTAGGGATCATGGTCAGAAGCCCCCGTCAGGACTATTGAGTGACAGCTGAGATTTCTAGTGTGTGAAGAGGAGTAATTGCAGAATCCTGCAAAGTTGGCAGAGGGAATTTCCATCACCTTGCCAAATGGCATATTGCGAGAATAATCCTTCATACCTGCGGTCTTTAACCCCTTAAGTATCGCCCCTTTTCTTGACACAAGCTTGAAAATGACATACCCAAAATAAAATATTTTATTTGAATACAGGCATAATCCTGGTCTCTTCTGAAAGGTAACCCCGTTTACCAAATATTACTAAAACAAAGTTACAGAAGCTCAAACACAGTGAAAGTGCAAGCTTGCTTTCTGTTTTTGAGTGGATACAGATTAGTGTGGCTGTGGCAGGTGTGCTTAGAAACACAATGGAGCCACAGCCACAACCTGGATAAATCCCCTTCCAAATTAATAATATCAGCAAAAATTCAATTTGGAAAAATTACATTTGGAGTCTCCAAAAGGACACATGGTGTCATCGTGTTCCAGAGAGCCTATACAAAATTAAAAATATGTAAGTACTTTTGTAGAAGAATGCAAAGGCAGATGGACAACAATGATAAATTGTTAGTAAACAATGGACATTCTATCAAGGTTTCTCCATGTTAGCATGGTTTTAGAATTAGAAAGTATTATGCATTTGGTTCACTGGAACCTTGCCACCCACTTGTTGCAAAATAAAGTGTTGTTGCTAAAGTAATGGCATCTTAAAATACGGGGAGTTTTAAAGCTTTCAAATAGTTTATCTTATTACCATAGGGATTGAAAATTGCACTGTGAAAAAAGGAATGAATGGAAAAAATAATAATGAGGGTAATGAGGGTAAAATTGCATTTTTCCATGTATATATTTATTTATTTGTTTATTTATTTACATTAACTCCTTTACATGAGCTCATCCTGTTCAAGGTATAAAAGGCTGGAGGGTAAAGTTCTGTCTTCTTTTTTCCAATTAAAATGCACAGGCAGTTAGTCTTCTACTTTGTATAGCCGATTAAAAATACAAGACTCACTAGACGTGATTTGTTTTATGAAAATGGCAAGCTGGGGTTGTTTGCTATAGTGTATTTACAAAAGTTATCTGACTAACCCATTAAGCCCACTTCTTTAAGGTCTATAAATATGTCCGTATTTACTTCCTCCACTGCATTTTCCCCACACGCTAAATGACTAGAGGTCCTTCAGGATATGAAAATTACTTGAAGTCACCTTAACCAAAAAAAATACAGAAAATAAGTCAAGAAAATAAGGCTAATTCATCAGACTATGATCAGAAAGTAAATATTGAAAGTATGAAATAAATAAGGTAACAATATCTGTGTAAAAGTTTGATCGTTTTTTTCAAAACATCTATCTGCATTTGAAAAGACTGATACTTTTGAATTCATGGGCTTCACATAAACGTGATGGTGCTGGCCACTGTGGAGAGAAAAGAGAGTGTTTTATTCATTGCTTGCGTCAATCAAAGTCTATCTTAGTGCTCTTTTCCCCCACTTTGTCCTGTCTTTCCTGTAATAGAACATGACAGTCTTCGCAGCTGATGTGAATATGAGATTGCCGAGGCCTGGTTCTTGGCCTTTAATAGTTGAGAGAATCTATTGCATCTTTCAACAGTGTAGGTGCCTCATACTTCATGCCAAATGAGAAATATGGAAAGTACTTTTACTTGAATCAACACAGCATAATACAGTGGAATTACTGTAATTCCTGTGTCGCGATATTGTACACATTTTATATTACAGCAGTATACATTTTAAGAGGGCGGCCTGTAGCGTAGTGGATAAGGTAAATGATTGGGACACGCGAGGTCGGTGGTTCTAATCCCGGTGTAGCCACAATAAGAGCCGCACAGCCCTTAACCCTGCATTGCTCCAGGGGAGGATTGTCTCCTGCTTAGTCTAATCAACTGTACGTCACTCTGGATAAGGGTGTCTGCCAAATGCTCATAATGTAATGTAATGTTAAGAACACAGGATATTTAAATCCATCTTATACAGTATGATCAATTAAGTCTATGGTAATGGATTTATCAGAGACTACATTTGTAATCTCTTTACATTCAAAGGGCTTATTTCAGGGCCACAGACAGCGAAAAGCATTGAGTCCATCATCTTTAAATACATGTATACATGTAGAAATAATAGCTATTCATAATACATTTAATAAAACATAAATGGATAGCAGTTTTGTATTTTAAATTATTGTTTTATATTCATTCAACTATGTTATATTTTAGACTAAATTAGTCTGAATTAAATGCCAGATCACAGAAGTAATATATTTAAAGCATTTAATAGAATATAATATTATAATAATATTTTTATTTATTTATTTATTTATTTATTTATTTATTTATTTATTTATTTATTTGGGGGAGGGTGCTCTTTGTTATTTATGTTCCAACTTCATTAAATCATTAGAAGCTAATGAGTCATAGCCATCCTTTTTTTTCCCCATCAGTGTCATCTCACATTCTTTGTATGCATCTTCGGGGATGTTTTAGGAACCTCTGACACTTGGTTTCCTGTTCATTAACCAGCCAGATGTTCATTCTAATGAGCCTAAAAATGCTTTCAGATGGCTTTCCTTACCAAGTAAAGCACAACCTGCAACACACGGACACTGCCTTCCCCAAGAGCAAGCAACATCTAAGCAAACAAAGCAACTGAACACTGCTGAGGTCACTCCACTGGCTTCCATTTGCTACCATCATCAGATTCAAATTCCTGCCTCTGGCCTATACTGCAGCCAACAAGATGGCCGCTTCCTACCTATAGGACATAATTCAACCTTTCACAGCAGCTCGACAACTCTGCCCTGTAGCAGGGCAACCTGCACTTCCTCCCACTGAATGGTTCTTGCTTGTCTTCTCCCTAGCTCCCCATTGGTGGAACGACCTCTTCATTTCTCTATAAACTGCCCAGTCACTGCCCATTTTCCACCACGGTCATCTCTTCAGGTTCTATCTTGACTAGCTCTAACACTACTCCTTGGAAGGATTACCCGAAATGTAGTATCCCTCTCATGTATCAGTTTTGTCTTCATATTCTAGCCCTTTGGTGCTGCACTAGTGTCTTCATCAAGTACTTTCATGTTACACTTATATCTCCATCTTGTTGTTGTAGTTCTTTCCATCTTGTTGTTGTAGTTCTTTACCTTACAACCTCTTGTATTCATGCTTCGCTTCTAGTTCATGACATGCCCATAACTTTATCACCTGTATTTACTTGGCGAGCTAGACATGCTCATGGCTATGGACAACTGATAACTGACACTTTATATGAATTGTACCTGATCTGACCTGTGTTCTGTAGTTGTCTCAATGTCCTTTTGTATGCACATCGATTTGGATAAATGCTGCCAAATAAATGTAAATGTAAACAATGGGCTAGTTTAGGTTTATTATGCGGCTTGCAAACAAAATGCAAAACGCAACCCATAGTTCCAAAAAAATGTTTTTTACTCTAGACCCACCCAGTGATGACCCACCCAATGATGAATACAGTATGAACTGTGTCAACAATTTTTCTAACCCTGTATTATCTCACATTATTGCTTTATATACAGTACAACTAAACTATAAGTATAGCAAGATTTTGCCTTGCTGGCATGGACTCAGGCCAAAAAATACTATCATTTTCCTTTTATACTTTCGCATAATTTAAGTTTGAGTTTTAGAAATGTTATGGCATTGAATATCCTATATTATATATCATTAACTGCCCAGGCTCCCTTTCATGATATTTTTGTACATTCAGTAATAGTGTGTGTGTGTGTGTGTTGTGTGTTTAAATATACATGAATCAATGTCCTTTCAGATCCTTTTATCGTCTAAATAATTTCAGTGTTGGAATGTATTAAACATGTGCTTATGTAACATCATAAAAAATGCTGTTTATGAATTACTGTTGAGTCTACGAATGAGTTTTCATACCTGAATCTCAGCAATGATAAGTAATTCCTGTAGCAGACACATAATGTGTGTCTGTTGACTTTTAATTTGCAGTAACCCAAATAAACCTATTTGTCAAGAATCGGAATATGACTTTTGGTGAGATTTCATAGTAAGGGTATCATGAGTGGATTGTCCTAAATGTTTGAATATTCATGGTTATAAAGGCAATGACAGTACAAACTATGCTGGGCCTTGATCACCATTGAAAATGAGCAACCCATAAAAAATGCAATCAATCACCATTAAACATGTAGTTCCTACTGTGTAGTTACCACAGTAACAATAATTTTCTTTATTACTTGTCTTTCATTCTTTGCTTTGAAATTTAGGCCCACTAAGCCACTTGCATTCCCGGTTGTATCTGAGACAGAGGAAGCAGAGACACGGGTAAGGGCATGGTTAAAACCTGAGGAGATATCTGTACTCATGGCCTTAAACAGGAAGGCCTGGGCCCGGTCTGGGACAAAGGAGACTCCACAAAACCTCATGTGCACCGAGTTGAATGACTGCAGGATACGGGACAGCAGTATAGAACGGCTCCCTGATGTATCACATTAATATGATAAACAACCCAGCATCGCGAGATTACAATAAATTATTCACTGCCCTTCAGAGAGTGAGTTATGTCCTCAACAGGTTATTTACTGCTTTAAGCTGGTTCTTTTAATCTCATAAAAGAAGAAGCCAAGGTTACCCAAGAAATAAAATAAAAAATACCACCGCGCCTTTTCTTTGCGGAAATGTAGGCTCTGCGTACTGTCATCCATAGTGTCTTTGGATATCCGGAAAATGTTATAAATTATAATTTATATGGAGATTATCATATAATACGGAGATTATAATATTTCTTATTCTGATGTTTATCTTAAACAGTATATCCATGGTCCCTTTTCAGTCTACTCACAAGACACTTTGCCCTGAACATTCATGTTTCAGAGATGCCTGGTTTGATAAATTCTATAATATATGAAAGGGAGGTGTAGAGAGATCATTCATGGCATTTCTGGCTCAAAGCTCACAAAAAGCTTTATCATAGTCCATCACCAACTATAAGGGTTATGTACTGAAATCATGAATGTAGTAGCAGAGCTATGAGAGCTCATGAACAAAGGTAAGACCATTTTTTATTTAAGAAGAGCCAAATGTTGGAAAAAGTTTACTTATTTCTACAGTTAATTCAAGTTCATGTTGTGATAAAGAAGTAGAAAGCACAACACAGGTAAAAAAAATACAAAAATACAAAAGTGAACAGTGCAGACACTCTCAACACAGCTTTATTGGCTAGCAATGCTGTTTCAATAACCTTAGAGAAAGGCTAACAAAGAAAACAAAGAAACTAGCCTCAATGGCAAGGTTTTTACAGTTACAATATTAAAAACAGGCACTTGAGACACAACAACACGGACACACGGATCATGCCGCTGGCATAAACACAATGCGGTCGTTTAGGGCCACAACCTTGAGAGACACTTCTACAGAAACCAAGCAACAGATTTTTATCCTACCAAAGCATGGAAGGATGTCATCTTTGTTTTTTGATGGACTGCTATACACAAGTAAGTGCATTAATGCATTCAGCTGTTAAGTGGTGGGTGTGATTTATGTTGAGGCACTGTGGGGCCATAACAAAATTCTTGTTTAGGGCCACCAAAACCCAAGGGCCGGCTCTGCGAGTGCACCTTTCAACCTGACAAGTCTGAATATTAACAATTAACGAGAAAAGCTGTCCCCGCTGACAATGATCAGTGACTACTCTTGACGTGCCGTCACTGTAGCTAATCCCCGTCCACATGTGGAGCTACAAAGACAAATGCATTTTACAGCCTGAATAAATCATGAGGAAACACAGATTCTTATTTATTTATTTCAATTTCAAGTTTAACTTCAGGTAACGACACTTTTCATTTCCTCAGCCTCAATCTCGCCACTAACAGCTCTGCTTCTCAGGCCCCCAAAAAAATTTCATAACCTGACATGCCGATATCATGTTTCTCATGACAGCTGTCTGCTTCCACAACAACCCACGGGGCATACAGCTGACACACGATTGACGCATGCAAGTTAGAGTAAAATTAACATATGGATCCAATCCAATTATTGCTAATATACCAAGGCATAAGAATGCGGTTTGAAATGTCTTGAAAACATACGTTTTGTATGTGAAATCCCAGTATCAAGTGTTGTTTTGTGTAGAATACACATACCAAGCACAGATTCACTGGGTGAAGACTTTACTGACTTTACTGACAACACTATCATTAGCTGAGTGTCAATGGAAGGACACAATTTGTTTTTCTCTTCTAGAGTTCAAGTGGCCAGGGATCTTCTGGTCTCTACTGTGTAAATGTTTCTTGTTGTAGCTATGAGCTAGCTGCCCATATGTGTTAACTGATAGATATGCAGTACTGTTCCGAATGGTCCAGCAGAATGGCATAGGTGAATATGAAAGTTCAGCTGCCAATTAACAATGAATAAATAATATGTATAAAAACATTTTCTTTCAAAATCTTCACAGTAAAACTATGTAACACAGAGCAGTCACACCGTAGACAGTAATATCATCTCTAGCTTAAGAAAACAGGTCCCCATTTAAAGTAAGCAGTGTCTATAACCTACCTGGTCTGGTGTTCTCCTTGTGGCTGGTTGTGTCTATTTTCGAGCAGCCATGTCTCCAGATGCCCAGCGGCAGTAACTTGCATCCCTTGCCCAGTAATTCTGTGAAGCAGAAGCAGCTGTAGCCTTTATACGTACAGACATCCGTAACTGACGCCTTAAGCGACTGTGTTTTAACTTCAGGAAGCAAAGGATTCTTTTCTGCCTTACAGATCAGAAGATTAGGCACTGAATGCCAGAGGATTATGGACTCCACAACATCCGGAACTTTCTTCACTCACTGTCCCCAGGACAGAAAGATACAAAAGCACACCTCACACAGGCACAATAGAAACACCTGAGCTGTATTTGTCAACAGCAACGTCAGGCAGCCAGTGCCAGATTTCTACCTGCTGTATAAATGGACTTCACCCCATGAAAGGCAGGTGTATTGTTAGGCAAAGTAATATTTGAATGAGCTTTTAGACTGGTCTTTTTACAATGGTGGCGTAAGCTGTTTAGCTTATTCCCATGAACAAGTGAAGGATCCACTTCACTGGATACAAATGACAGGGGCAGACTACATTAGCTGTTCATCAATAAAAATGTAGAAGCCTTGTGAAGAATCCCCCATACAAAATAAATCAGGCCGTTTGCTGCCGATCACTGACTTCCACTTCAAATAGCAGCATATTTCTGAGCAATTTCATGAATCACCTCATATCCATACCTCACTGGCATTTTGAATTGGTTCAAAGCAGAATTATTGCTTTTATTACTATTATTATTATTATTATTATTATTATTATTATTATTATATCAATGCATGTTTTGCAATATAATGGTTTGTGTGTGGCATGACATAAATACATAGGCATATATTGAAAGTTGGATCGTTCCTGATGTTACATAATCAAATGGATTTGTGAAAATGTATAATTACAATTTTGATCACACGAGATGAGGAATGAGATTATGCATGTAAGAGCAATCAGCAATGTACCTACTAATTAGTCATTTGCAGAAATTGTTACATGGCTGACATTTTGAACTTCAGTTCTGTATTATATATTTACATTTTAAATGTAATTTTTAATTTTTGTCATTTAGCAGACGCTTTTAATCCAAAGCGATTTACAAGTGCATAGGTTCAAGCATCACATCCATAGCTAGTTAAATACATCACATCCATAGCTAGTAAAATACACATGAAGTTGTGTTCTAAACATATAGTCATCATAAGTGCAATTTTTTATTTATTTATTTTTTATCAAAAAGGGGGGCGGGGGAAATCAGGAGGGAGGACTACGGTAGAGTTTGAAAAGATGGGTTTTTAGTCTGCGTCGAAATAGGGGGAGGGATTCTGCTGTCCTGACAGTGGTAGGCAAGTCATTCCACCACTGAGGCACCAGAACAGAAAACAGGCGTGAACGTGCAGCTCGACCGCCAGGTGCTCGTAGAGAGGGAACCATAAGGCGACCAGACCAGAGTGGTCTAGCTGGGGAGTAGGGAGTGATTAAAGATTGTATATAAAGTGGGGCAGTCCCCTTAGCAGCCTGAAATGCCAACACTAGGGCCTTGAATCGGATGCGTGTGGCAAGCCAGTGGAGGCCAATGAGGAGCGGGGTGACATGAGCCGACCTCATGTCACCCTCATGTCACATTGCGTGTATATATATATATATATATATATATATAGCAAAAATATTTAATCAGCCAATCGTGTGGCAGCAACTACATGCATAAAAGCATGCAGACGTGGTCCAGAGGTTCAGCTGTATTTCACATCAAATGTCAGAATGGGGATGAAATGTCATCTAAGTGACTGTGGAATGACTGTTGGTGACAGACAGGGTGGTTTGAGTATCTCAGAAACTGCTGATCTCCTGGGATTTTTTTTTTTCAGTTTTCAGTTTTCAGAGAATGGTGTGGAAAAACAGGTGCGCAGCTAGTGAGCAGCTGTTCTGCAGGCAAAGATGCCTTGTGAATGAGAGACATTAGAGGAGAATGGGCAGACTGGTCAAAGCTGACAGGAAGGTCACAGTAACATAAATAACCACACATTCCAACAGTGGTATGCAGAAGGGCATCTCTGAACACACAACACATCACACCTCTAAGTGGATAGGCTACAGAAGTAGAAAATAAGTGTAATAAAGACCTAATAAAGTGCTCACCTTGTATATCTTACATATTGAAAAAAATATAAATAAATGTTTCTTATTTTCCCTGTTTTCTCCCCATTTAGAAGCCAACTGTACCCTATCTATTCCAATTGCCCGTGTGTTAGCGAGGAATACACCGCCTACACCCTGTCCCTCGGTGGCCCGGATGGATCAGGCAATCCTGAGAACGACGCACGTTCTCCAAGCCGCATCATCCCCCCCGTGACCGTGATTCCAAGGGGCCCGGGGTGCTGTTGTATGCAGCGATCTCACTAACTCCCCTTGCTGAATCCTCCCCCGGCCCTCAGAGCGGCGAGCCAATTATGCCGCTCCATGTGAGCTGGCCAAACTCAGCTTTGACAGGACTGGGAATCGAACCCTGGTCCTCGGTGTGCAACTGCAACGAACTGATGCCTGCACGGTATATCTTACATCTTCAAAGGAAATACAGTGGTTTAAAATTAAAATGTGGGCTGTGTTCAGAGAGGGCAATTCATATTTTCTTTGTGATGTGAAAATTTGGACTGGTGAAAAAGCAACTTTTCTGTATTCCCATAATAATGAGAAAATTCTATATTCACATTTGTATATAATTTATCCTTCAAATATTGGTTTCCACAATGAACACTGCATTTTGACATGCACTGACAGTGGTAACAATTGGGTTTCTATTCAGTCCTGTGTTGCAAAGCAGTGAGCTTTGCATCAAATAAAGGAGTTAAAAAAAATAGTTCTCAGCTCACATTTAATGAAGATGGCTAAGGAACAGAATATTGTGAATGTGTTTGTGTACAGCCTCAGGATATCAGACCTCCTCTGCAAGGGACCCAGTAATAGGACACCCCATAAACACAAACAAAACAATACCTTCAAGCCATCCTGTGGTCTATGACTATGCACTGAATACATCAGAAATTTTTTTTTTCTGAAACGACACAATGCCTGGTTTTGCATCTGAAAGTCTGAAATCCCCATTAATGCATACTCAGCTCCCTAAGCAGCCAATACAACAAGTTTCTTTAACTGTTACACACATGCATGCATGCACACACACACACACACACACACACAGTGAGAGAGTGAGTCAGTGAAAGAGCGAGAGAGAGAGAGAGAGAGAGAGAGAGAGAGGCAGACACAAAATGGAAACCATGCATGAACATATGCATTGAAAGATTTGGTCATAACTTACAATACAAATCATGAATTGGCAGTAGTTATTGTAATGTAATGTAGTTATTTACGGATTAATTATGTAAAAATACATACATATACATGTATTAAACATGTATTAATGTATTTGTTAACAACTAACTAATTAAGTAGTTGAATGAATATTTAAACATTAACAATCCATAGGATGAAAGCAGTGTTTGAGTTATGTGGGAACCAATGGGAGCTGAGCTCCCATAAGGAAGGGTCTGAGCTCCCATGAAAGCAGTAAAATCATCTGTGGGGGTCTCTAATAATACATTAGCACAACCATTATTTTATCACATTTAACAATGTAATGAGTATTATTTACATTAACGAGACAAATCGTTTAAAATAAACATGTTTTCCAAAAGAACTACGCGTACCATTAATCTCCCATGAATGACAGTAGGCCTTTGGCTGCCTGCACTTTACCACCAAGACGCCATGGGGTGCAGTAGAATATCGCGCAACTGCAAAATGTGATTGTTGAGAGCGCGCAAACATGCAAACACTGACGTTAACACAAAAAACATTATTTGAAAGAAGCTTTATCTTTATAGCCTATTGTTCAGGAGAAAAAGCCATATCGAGTTTTTTGGCGTCCAAAAAAAGGCAGCTGCTGCCAACCAGGTCGACCACAAGCCTGGAAAGTTTTGGGTTTTCCTCAATGAAATCAAAAAATGACAACGTGATTTTTCAAAATCAAAAATTAGCACTAACGTTAGCTCTGCTGCTAACTCTGCTGCTAACGTTACTGAGGGGGACTCGATCACTGGAGATCCTGGAAGGAAAGGAACCCCTGGCTGTTTGCAAAGGAGGATGGTCTTGGATGCCTTGTCTGTAAGGAAGCAAAGACTCTTTTACTTTTTGATAAAATGTTTGGAGTGCATTTGTTGGATGCCTGGATCAATGCGACTGTAAGTAGCTCCGTTCAAAAGCAGTTGTGGAAAAAGATTTACATACACCGTGACAGTATTGCTCAGAAACGAGCTGTTGAAATAGCAGAGCTCAAACAAAAGGAAGTGGTTCTGAAGAAAGTAGCAGAACAGGAGACAGCTAGTGCATTCAGGGCAGCCTATACAGTCGCTAAAGAAAGGTGCCTTATACAAAACTGCCCTTATGAAACTTAATGAGATGAATGGCCCGACAGTCGGCCCTACTCACTGATCCGATCATTCATGTGCCCAGATTGTAGAGCACATGGCACAAGAGATGAAAAATTAATTAATTTCTAATGTCAAATCACTTGATTCCCATATTAGCATAACACTAAACGAAAGCACAATTCATGGACGCGCATACATGATTATTTGTCAGGTGCAGTGTCACTGGAATTGCGTTTTTGCGTTTTTTGACGTAGTTGAACTTGACCAGGGCACAGATTCAGAGTCGCTGTGTAATGCACTGAAAAACAGCCTTCGGGAAGCGGGAACGGATGACAAGTTTCTTCGGTAAAACTAGACTAATGTTATGACTGATAGCTAGACTGAAACAGGATTTCCCTCGACTGCAGGCAGTTCACTGTCTTGCGCATGGTCTAGAATTAGCGGTGAATGACTCATTGAAGGAGGTGGCAGGCTGTAATCATTTAGAGTTTTTCCTCTCAAAACTCTACGCGCTTTACCACCAGTCCTCGGAGTTACAGGAAGCGGCTGCGGAACTGAACCTGCAGATACTGAAATTAGGAAAAGTGTTTACAATAAGATGGGTGTTCAGCAGTTTCAACACTGTCAAAGCTGTGCTGAAGGATTTTCCAGTGTTAGCACATCATTTGAAATGAAGCTAGTGAAGATGGCTCACATTCCAGTGTACAGAAGGCCAAGTACTCTGGTTTACATAAGCATCTGACATCCACTGGATTCCTTGCTGACTTAGCGACAATGAAAGATGCGTTACATGAACTACAAAATCTCTCCCTGAAACTACAGAAACGCGACATGTCCCTGGTTGATGCAAGCTGCCACATTCACCAAACGGTCAAGGTGCTCTCAGCCGTGAAGGACCAAGGAGGGAAAACAGAAATGAAAGTAAAAACGGCCATAACCAGTGGTCAGTTCAAAGGGGTTGCTCTCACCGAAACTCAACGTAAAATAAACAAGTCCCAATATTACCTGTCAATCATTGATAGTCTCACCAAGTGTCCCCCCGATAGTGAGCCGGTAACCATGTTGAAGCCTATGGATCAGCACTTCTCTCTTTTGGCCAGAACAGAACTTGTTCTATTTGGAGAACATGAGGTGGGGAAGTTTGCTAAACTTCTCGGAGAGTCAGTGATGCTGTCATTGAGTTCAGAGACTGGAAATTACAAGGCGAGGAACATCAGGGTAAAGCCTTAAAAGACTTATGGTGAGCAACACAGTTCTTCCTACCTCTGTGGACTGTGAGAGGGGTTTCTCTGCATGCAATTACACTGACAGTCAGACCAGGAACCGACTGCAAGCCAGGAGCCTTACCGCATTGTTGTTCGTGGACTTAATGGGCCCGTTCATCCAATCTTGGATAAAGAAAGGACATCGGTCTTCAGTATCCTGGGTTCCAGGACTGCAACCGCAGCCTATTGAAAACAGACCACTTTGGTCTATCTTGTCTCCGTAAAGGTAAGAGGATGGCTTTTACTTTTTACTAACCTATTGTATAAATGTATTTTTTGCTCCCTCTGTATAGTAAAAACAACAAAATTATTGACCAAGGTACATGTGACTATCGTTTATAGCTGTTGTCTCATGTGGTGCTGTTGATGTAGTGAAATGAGTTGCCTATGGCTAATTAAAACTTGTAAGTCCCATCACTTTGTGGGCATGATTCGCATGCGTGCAGAAGAAAATTTCAGATTTAATTTGGAGACCCCCACAAAGCTCAGTTCATAACTCAAACCCTGGATGAAAGCATATTGTAATTAGTCAACCATTAACAAATACATTAGCAGTTCTTTTTCATTCCAATTGGCACTAATATAGCTGCTAACGTGAATTGATGACGCACAAATACATTAACAAACTGCACAGATTAAATTATTAGTAGTTAGTTAGTTAACAACTAAATTATTTCATGACAATTTATGTAAATGATTTTATCCTAAAAATTCAGCTTTCAAATGATTAGACTATGTAGGGTACAATCCCCCCTGGAGCAACATTCTGGTACAGCACTGAGGACCCAGATGCAGACCAGGGGATAATCCAAAAACGTTGTTATTTATTCCGAGTTCGAAAGCCAAGATCCACGACAATGCCAAAAACAGAAAGCACAAGAATAGTCGAGTAAACAGGCAAAAAGGTCAAAGATCCAGGAAATCAAAGGGCGAAAGTACAAAAGGGTGAAGGCAAAAATCGAAGTCACTAAAAACAGCAGAATATCAAAAACCAGGAAAGCAGATTGGCAAACAAAACAAGAGAGCAAGGAAAGCTCGAAAATCTAAGTCGAAGGGGTGTCTTCAGGAATCTCAATATATAGACGTACAAGGAATTCGGCTCTATAAATGATCAGCGTTCTGACAATGGGTGAAACGGAGACTGAGGTTTAAATACATGAGGAAGGTGACAATCTAGGCGGGGCTGGGGAGAAGGTGGGCTAAACAAATAGACAACAGGTGGGGAAACATAATAGGGTAATAACATCATTACAGGAGGGAGACAAAAACGCGGACTAGATGCACGTAACCAAACATGTAAAAACATACGGCTCCGGATTAGGGAGTAGACATTTGCATAGATTGAAGACGTAGTGATAGTCAGAGACAGGTGCGAACACGTCGCTGAAACTAAGTGAGTAATCAGGAATAGCATAGGGAGGCGGAGTTATAGAACAGTGCAGAAACACTAAGAGATTGAGTTAGTGAATTTGTTACGTGAATATTTCTAACTACCCAATAAAAGTGACTGTTAGTTAGTTAGACAGACAGTAAGTGAATTAATCGGAATAGTACTGTACAATATCTAGATTAGTAGTAGTTAGTAAGAATAGTGCTTTACAACATTTAACTACCAAGAGAAGCAGAAAGTAAGAACTGCGAGATTGGAAGAAACGTTGAAATACCGAAAACTACCGTAAACACCCGAATAGTGGGACACGCAGACAGGGGAGTGACACGGCTGGTTAACATTCAGACGCAAACATAACAGGGGATAACAAATGAGAAACTGTAATGGAAAACAATAACCAAGGATGTATGAAAATGAATAAATAACAAGAATAAACATTAATACAAACAGGACAGATACAGAAACATTACATCTGGTCCCAGTCATGTACAATAGCCACAGGCTACAGGCTGCCCCTGGAAGAACAAGGAATGAAAGAGCTTCCATTGTCAGCTGTTACTGAAGCTTGCTAATCATTAACTACTAATGCAACATAAACCACGCCTACTAATGAAATATTAATATTAATAGTATTATTATCAGTATTAGTATTGGAATTATTAATATTAATATTAATATTTAATTTTCATTATTATTAATAATAATGATAACAACAGCAATAATAATAATACAAATAATATTAATTATAATACAATTAAAACAGTATTTAGACATTAAAAGGCAAGGTAGGTAAAGATACAAATACACCTATACTCTCAGAAATAAAGTGACAGTGGAGGTATATTTTGGTTTTCGACCCTGAAAGTACAGTAACGTTCTCTTTGGATACAAATGAGTATGTTTTCCTAGCAAAAAAGGTACAAATTAATTATGTATTGCTGGCTAGGGGTATAATTTGCAACAAGAACCTTTTTAAGCACTTTTAGTACCTTTGCTTCTGATCTTGTACAGTGACATACGGTTTGCAACAACATCTGCAATTAATTTCTCAAAAAGGTAGAAATGGTTCACTTTTATTTAAATGTATATAGAGCAAAGAAGGGAGCGAGAGAGAGCAGAGAGACAGAAAGAGAGATGAGAGAGCGAGAGAAGAGAATATGAAAAAGCAAGAGTGATGACAAATAGAGGGGAGACAAAAAAATACTTTAAAAGCAGAGCTTGATTTGAGTCCTCTGTTTCATATAAATATTTAAAGGGTGAATTCACAATGGCAATGTCATATTGTGCAGATACTGTATTTTCCTCTAAAGAATATCAGTGCAGAAGCCGAGGAGCAGTATAGTTGGCCAGGAGCTTTTGTATTGCATTGTTCACTTTCAGTGCATTCTCAATCTCCAAGCCATGAAGTTAGATCCTTACTTTTTATCCAATAGTCTTTTTTTTGAATGACTTCGTTTTATCACCTCTATTATGGGACAAAGGAATGCACAATATCATCATTTTTGAGTCCCTGCTGATAATCTTAAGAAGCAACAAAGAAAAAAGAAAAACACTTTTTTCACTGCAACATGTTTTTTGTCAATAAAATACTTAATATTTACACTCAGTATATTTACACCAGTTAGGTATTTGTTAGACATATTTTTAAACTTATTTACCTGCTGTAGCCTATCCACTTAGAGGCGTTGTGTGTTCAGAGACACTATTCTGCATACCACTCTGCATACTGCATACCACTGTTGTAATGTGTGACTGGGACACGTAAGGTTGGTGGTTCTAATCCCGGTGTAGCCAGAATAAGATCCGCACAGCCGTTGGGCCCTTGAGCAAGGCCCTTAACCCTGCATTGCTCCAGGGGAGGATTGTCTCCTGCTTAGTCTAATCAACTGTACGTCACTCTGAATAAGAGCGTCTGCCAAATGCCAATAATGTAATGCTTATTTGCATTACTGTCACCTTCCTGTCTGCTTTGATCAGTCTGGCCCTTCTTTTCTGACCTCTCTCATTAACAAAGTGTTTCTGCCTGCAGAACTGCTGCTCACTGTTTTTTCCCCCCCACACACCTTTCTCTGCAAACTCTAGAGACTGTTGCGTGTTAAAATCCCAGGAGATCAGCCGTTTCTAAGATACTCAAACCACCCTGTCTGGCACCGACACTCATTCCATGGTAAAAGTCACGTAGATCACATTTTTTCCCCATTCTGATGAGGACATTAACTGAATCTCTTGATCCATATCTGCATGATTTTATGCATTGCACTGCTGCCATATGATTGGCTGATTAGATAATCGCATTAGTAAGTAGTTGTATAATAAACTTATGCACAAGTGTTATGCATAAAATAAACTTAATAAAGTGAGTGAATCTATACTGTATAAGCCATGTGGTGATGCATTTCTAAAGATCTTTTTAGCAGTATAAATACAACCATTTTTTTCTCCATTTTTATGTGTAGTAATCAAAAAAGTAGCAGTTTTGCACATGTGCCTCACTGTATAAATAAAGTATAAATTAACTATATTTTGTCGTGTGAACTTGAAAAAACAAAATGTGACATTCAGACTTGTAAAAACCACTCATGTAGCTCACAGTTCACACACACACATACACACATCGGTCAGTGAGCACTGTGTAACATCAGGCATATTACACAGTTCCCATCCTATCACTAAAACTGGGGAGAAATT
This sequence comes from Conger conger, assembly GCF_963514075.1. Taxonomy (NCBI): domain Eukaryota; kingdom Metazoa; phylum Chordata; class Actinopteri; order Anguilliformes; family Congridae; genus Conger; species Conger conger. Next base: position 25,431,366 of record NC_083762.1, read on the forward strand.
AGTATGAGTTGAATTTCTCTGTTTAGAAGCGTCTGCTTCATCTGATCTGCTGTTAAGATTTTTCTAAAAAACAATGGCTGATGATTGGCTTCATATTTTTTGTATTGGAGATTAGTTTTTGAAAAGAAAAAAGAAAAGCTAAATACTATACTCAATGGTTAATATGAGAGCAAGGCAGAAGTTCAACAGTAACTGTGATGAAAAACAAATACTAAGCAAACAATTTCAATTTGTCCAGAAAATAAGAAAGTTTGGGGTGAGGTACATCTGCAGCTTCATCTAGCAGTGCAAGCACTCACCCACAGCGAGCCGCGGGGCCAACTTCTACCCGAATATACACCTTCTCAGTTCTCAGTGAGTTTGATGCGACAGGAAGACAAAGATTTAACTTCAAATAGCTAGGAAACTTCACTGTAATAGGCATTCTGTAGAATTTAATGTAACTTGCTGGCAGCAATTAGCTTGTAAGTAATTGTAATACATTTCACAGTATGCACATGCATGTACCGGCCTTGCAAATTGCGAGTTGCAAATATGGCTAAGACATGGGTGGACTCAATACACCTACAGCCAAACATAATCCCCATGAACGCATTTTAGATGTATTACCTGTAAATTCATTAGTTCCATTCTTTAATGAAACTAAACTCCAAACGGGAAAATAAGAACTACTAGTCTAGGAAACAGTTTCCTGACTAGATTAATGACGACAGCTTATCGTAGCCATCTTACATCTCCAGTCCTCCCTTTCCCTGAAATGGAGTGTAAAGTGATAAATATATTCAGAGCTAATCTTTTCAGAAGATATGGCCAAAGACATGCAGTGTAAGCAGCAATGCCAGTAACTGCAGAGATTGGCAGTGAGCAGAGAGGGGACATTTTTTCACCCTGGAAAAGAGGAATATGATCATATCCCGAAGGACCTGACCTTCAACCTAGCCTAAAACTTGATGACAGATGGATTTGCGGGAAAGAATTTGCTTCATCTGCACTTTTCCTGACTCCAATTCCTAGTAACTATTGTTTAAGCAAGGTGGGGCAGAAAATGTGTGTATTTAATCTAATCATGATTTTCTATCTCGAAGCCTGCCGGTCATGTCGATTTTGTGACAGAAACACTGGGGCTCGCAGACGCACTGGACAAAAGGGATGAGCACAGTTCCTGCCAGGGTAATTTTTGTTGCCACTGGAGGTGAGCTACCCATATTTTTACAATTCAAGAAGAAAACAAGACCATAAAAAAATGTTTTTTTCCAGTCAGTGGGACTCTAGCAGAGCTAACTCCATATATATTAGCACATTAATATGTTAACTTGGCTGCTATTGGCAAATACAAACATATAGGAATACATATAACCAAAAATGATCATTTCTGCTTAATCTCCCCAGCAAACAGGTCCTTGCTGGCCCACTGTGGGTTAATTGCGGGCACACAATAAACCAAAGCTGAGCCCTCTGCAACATTTCCTATTCTCACCAATATTTTTTCTGTGGGCAGCCTGCGCTTGAACTTGCCCACAGCAGGCCCACGTGGGCCCATTCATGGCCAGCCCATGCTGGGCCCACACTGTTTTTTCACCTACGGGCCCCCATGTGGGTTTTCTGTAGGCAGCTCTCACTTGGGATGGCTCATAGACAATCCCACAGAATACCTCATGCTGACCCACAGCATCTCCTTACCTTTGGCTGTGGCTCATATGGCCTAGCCAAGGAATGACATTACAGAAGAAAAAATATTAAAATTAATATAAATTAAGTAATATGTGAATCTATTTGATTATTTGAAGAGGATGCAATTCAAAACCTGGGTTTCACGCACAAGCAGTCTATTTTTTTTCCTTGTTGGGTATTCAATGCAGAAAAAATCTGCCACTTTCGCAGTATAATGGACTATCATGAAACAATAATGGTGTGAACTGTACACCGCACTAGTCCAGCAGAATACCTATGTTGCCTGGAAATGATCAATGCTGTTGGATTCCAGGGGGGATTTGTACAGTACATTATGAATCTCATGTAATGATTCCTGCATGAATACGATACTACATTTGTTCATGTACTAATGTATATGCTAAAAACCCTGCAGTACTACACTTTTGCTCATTTCTAGTAGATGTCATCATAGTTTAACAGAAATCGTAGTGCATAATTTCAGTGCTATTATATTACTTTTTTCATATTTACACTGAAGCACTCACCAACAGTTCTGTCATATGTAAAAGGGTTTTAAATGTTGCCAGTTAAGTTCGGTTGACCTGAACTGTTAAGAACAATAAAAGGTGGGTTAGTTATATGCTTGATGTCAAAAAGCAAATAAATTATTTATTATAACTTTGAGTATATTGTGCTATAAATGTTTTTTTTTAGCTACAAATGTATCTAGCAAATGTTGGTTTGAATATGTTACAGTATTTGTCATGAATACCTGTACCTTTAATTTGTTTTTCCTTTCAAGTAACTCAACTTTGATAAGATGTAGCTAGATACTTTCTGTAGGATACGTAGAGCCTATCTGTGCCATTGTTGACACTTCCAGGGTGTTACGATAATTTTCCAGAGACCTGCAGTGCACGGTAAACATAAAAAAAACATAATTGCAATAGAATGCATCGGCTAATTACGATGATGTTGTTTTTTTGTTTTTTTTAAAATAAATATTCACTTTTATCTCACAACCTAGTTAAAGGTACTGTATATGATGTAAACAATGTATATTGCATATGTCCTAGGTAACATCTGCAATCGGTAATTAAGTCTGTTTGGATAGCATGTCAAAAGATGCACTCACTTGAATTAATTGTTATGGACTATAATGAACTATTGTGGGAATGAGATAAAGAGAATCTGACAGGGGCACAAACACTGCATAGAGCTAGTAGTATGTAGACAGTAATAGCGGAACGCTTTAGAAAGAGCTCATATGACCAAACCTTTAAGTCCCAGTGCAGTGTCCCAGTCCATTCTGACCAACTTCAAGCACTGGGTCCAAGTAGGGCCCATGGTTTTTCACAAGAAATATGAGAATTGAAGGTGAGAATGATTGATGGTAAATGCTGAACAAAAACAAAATCCTTGTTGTTTGTTGATTGATATTAAGATGAAAGCAGGGGTACATTGCATTTTGCTCTGAGCACCGACAGATGCCATTTCAAATACCATTTATTTGGCTTTGGTTACCTTGTTTATTTTCAGAGCAGATTAGATTACACAGTGTAGTGTGGATCTGAGAAATTACAAAAGTAAATAGGACAAGCCCCAAGGAAATGTTGGCCAGTTCTGGAACTGGTCTTATCAGTCGTGTCAGGCCAACAGCTCTGCAGTTATAGCCATGAGGAAAAAACCTCTGAGAAAATCTTGCATGTGTATCTTGAGTGATGTTGAATACAATGGCATACTCAGGCTTCAGTGAAAGCTACGCGATTAGTTTTTACAACATACATTAGACTATGTAAACATTACTATTTTGAAAGCACTCCAACTCGACTCCAACAAGCTTGTGCATATACAATGCATTTTTATTCAATGCAAATATTTGATGATTATAATTCAGTATGAATTCAACTTTACAATGGTAGTATGCATCTGTTTACTCATACAATTATCAGGGCAGGTTTTCATCTTCTAAAAGGCCAATTGTCATTTTTATAATAATAATTTTTGAATTATCATTACATTTTGAAAAGAAAAATATAACACAAACAACACAAATACGTACAATCAGAACAACACACACACACAGAGACAGAGAATAGACCTTTTTTTTGTGTATATGATTAAGTACTAATTTATTAAAATATTTAGTTTTCCAAGGCTTTGCTAACTGCATTCACATGGCACATTTTGAATAAACACTAATAATAACTCACTTTGCTCACTGCCATGTGCCTGTCCACATACGTGCTTGAGAGGAGCATAGATGCTGCATAGATTCTAGTGTCAGGTTTCATAAATTACTGTATTTGGGGTATCACCTCAGTTTGTCAGGTAGCAACTCTATTTGAAGAAAAAATAATTAAATGACTGTAATTTCAATTTTGACACAGTGATTACTTGCTATAATAAGTTAGATGCAATTAAATTCCCCAAATTAATGAATGAGTCTGTTAATGAATGAGTGCCGCTGATCGCTACAGGGAAAGGAATGGAGTAGCATAGTTGTTTCAAATAAGTGGGAGCCCTTATCTTAACAATTATTTGTTTGAATGTTTTTTGGAGTGGGCAGGCAATTAAAATACTTCAGTTCCTTATGAAAACCAATCAAATAAATAGTTTTTGACACATCATAGTTTTGTTTCAATCCTTCATCGTGTCAAGTACTTTTGTGGTGTTGTTTCAAAAGACTGAGGTGTAGAGCCAAGAAGAAAAGAAACACCAAGCACAGTGTGTCCTTTTTGTTGAACAACCACTGTCCACAATGGTCATATACCTAGTTTTCAGAATATAGAATATGGAAGTGAGGGACATTATGTTTTGTGACGTTTCCCTGTCTCCACCTGCTGGGTGTTGCTTGTCTGTTTCGTGTGTTGACAGGTGGAGGTGGAGAAGAAGTTGGATGCACCTGTTCCTGGTGCATCCTGGTGCATAAAAGCAGAAAGTCCAACCTGGCTTCCTTTCTCTTCCTCCCAGCTGGCACTCTGTTCGTTCGTTCAGCTGTGCACTTCAACACTCCCGCACTCTACATTTCACTGCATCCACTTATCTACACCACTGACTTACTGATGCACGCACCCTGTAATTTGTTTTATGTACCTTTATATTGATCATTTTCTTTTCTTATGTTATTCTCTTGAGGTCTGAAAAGTTTCCCTTTTTGTTCCAACCAATGAGCGGGGTTGTAAGTACAATGTCTGTACAATGGCACTTGTTACAAAGAGCCTTACTTTGGTTGACATGATCATGATACCTGTTTCTCACCATTCTTCCCTGTATCGTCTGGAGGAATTATTTGGCAATTTCAATTCTGAGGTACAAATATTGGGTGTTCCTCTCCTGGTAGGTTTATTTGACATTGGGCTCTTTCCAATAACTTAATTTCACCTCTTTTTCTTGCACTGTGCTTTTCCTACTCCTAGCTCCACCCATTGAGAGAAGGTGAATTAGGCAAATGGAATGTCCTTGCTCCTTCAAAGGTCAGTTCAAAGCCACGTCAGTTACAGAAGTGACAGACGGGTGTCAGATGGGGAGAGGTGAACCCACAGCCATTTTCACATCACGCTTTCTGAAAAAATTCTTCCGCAAAGGATGCACATATTTTCTTGCTGAAAGGAAAGGAAAGGGAGTTCCTCACTTCTAGTTCTAGCTCCATAGGAACATTTGACTGCTTGGAATGTCCTTAAGGATGGTGGACCTTTATCAATCTCCGAGTCAAGAACAAAGAAATTAAAAATGAGTGGAAAACGAATTGATTGTACATGGGGTTGGGATTAGAGGAGTAATGCTGTGTCCAATTCACTGCCGGAGGTCGGAATTTCCCAGTTGAAATGTCCAACTTCCAACCTTCAAGCGTTCCAGGTACACAACGCCAGACGTAAACAAAAAACATGGCTGACGGCAAGTGCATAACCATATGAACCTTCTGCATTCTGCGCTGCCCTAATGGCAGAAATATACGACTCACTAACTGTGCTTAGTTCCAGCTACATTGGTAGCTAATCTGCAAAAGTTCACAAGTATTGCACTTATGTATCTGATCAAAAAGAACCGCTCATGTGTGAGCACATTAAAATTATCCGAATTAAATAGGTAATGAGGTGAAATTTCATTTCTGATTGAAAAACATTTTTTTTTCCTTAATTTTGACTTTTCATTAGACTGAAATGGCCAAATAAATCATTCAAAAGTATGTTTTATGTCCTTACTGCGTTGCATTCACTGCCGTTGTATCCGATACTTGCATATATATGCTTCTTTTGTCCATTTACATGTTTTTGTAATCCAAAATATCTCCCTTTGCTTGCAAACTGTTGCAAATTCAAATTGCCTTTCCGATTCATTTCTGCTGAGAAAATTCCAGAGAATAAATTCTTAGGGGTTAGCTGGTTTTCTGAGCAGCAATTGGTGTCCTTACAAGTCAATCGAGCAGCAGGGTGAATTTGCAGGACTCTTAGCTTTAAAATTAGCTCTCAGAGGAGTTTCTGTGTTAAGAGGTTGTTTGTCTTATCAGTCAGCTCAGCAGGGCATCTAGTTCGCTCACAGCTGAGGCTATTTAAATAAGCTTTCTTAAAGTCATTGTGTACTTTTTTGAAAAAACTCTTTGAATTGTGAGAATTGGAAAATATGGCATACAGTGGGCTCCATAATTATTGGCACCCATCGTAAAAATGGAGAAAAAAGGCAGCATATACAAAATAAACAACCTATATTTTATTTAAAAACATATAGGACAGCTTTATACTTTTATTTCAATATATTTACTCTCGTGTGTCAATGTTTTTTTAATTTAGTATCCAAAATGACTGGCACCCCTAACAACTGCAAATAAAATCAAACAAAATTTAATGGAACTATTCCATTGCTTCTGTTTCACTAGAGTATAACAATTAGTTAACAAGCACGCAAAATAACTTTGTCAACCATCAGCATGGGAAAAGCCGAAGAACTGTGAATTGCAGAAGACACAGATGGTAACTGACCATCACAAGTCAGGTAATGGGTAAAAAAAAATACAATTTGGACAAAAATGAATTTTCCATGTGAAAGGTGGTCTTTCCTTAGAAACCCTTGTTGAATTTGAGAGATTGTAGATACATGCAAAATGTATTTCTGGTATGTGCCATAATTGTGCCATTGTCTAATTTTCATGAATAAACAGTTGAGCTTCATATTTTGTAAGTACATTATGTGTGTACTATTCCTCACATAATTCATATGTTTTGATACTTTAGCCTTGATGGTAAATGTGTGCACTTGAAATACTGCCGTCATCCATGTATTTGATGTGTGTTGCCATTACTTAACAGCAATACAAACAAGGCAGAATTGCCTTTTTATTTAAACTGAGGAACTACAGTGAGGTATGTATTTGGACAGTGGTACATTTTTTGTTCTTTTGGCTCTGAACTCCAGCACATTGGTTTTGAAATGAAACAATGAATAACAGGTTAAAGTGCAGACTGTCAAAATTTATTTGATGGTATGTGCATTCATATTGGCTGATCTGCCTAGAAATTACATCCCCCATTTGACTAATGTTAGGTTCACTTAAATTAGAGTGACTTTTATGGACTATTAGATAATTTCTGCTTATATGCATTTAGCTAGCTAGATAAATTTAGCTTGCTAGTTTGCTTTCATGAGGTGATGTTATTGATAACGTTAGCTAGCTAGTTTGCTTTCATAACAACGTAATAGTTGGCTAGCTAGCTAGCAAAAATGATCAGTGGATAAGTCAGTGTCCTTACCTTAGCTATTGATGGTTGAAATATTAAGTTAGTTAGCTTGTGAAGCTTCAGTCTCCCAAAGATGAGTGTGTATCATGGAGGTAGCTATGGTAACAAACAATAATGTGTGGAAAATGGGAGCACAGTCTGTCAATCATAGCTAATTGACAGTTCTCATTACATGCCCAGACAGTGTGGGTGAAATGTATAGTGGGACATTTAGGCTTATAGAAAAATATGTTTTAAAACATGTACATGACTGAATAATACAAACAAATATGCACATTTATTTTGTTGTTGCCTAAAGACAACTGCCAAGTGTCACATTCAACCACCATGTGACTATCTAACTTTTGTTTTTGCGTGTTATAGTGTTCTATAATATACAGTCCCCTCCAAAAGTATTGGAACAGCAAGGCCAATTCCTTTGTTTTTGCAATACACTGAATACATTTGGGGTTGAGATAAAAATATATTCATTTTTTAATTTAAAATCCAATGTGCTGGAGTACAGAGCCAAAAGACAGACATGGACTGTCCAACTACATACGGACCTCACTGTATTATGCATTTTTTATAGTGTTGAATTGGAAAATTTCAAATTAGTATTATTATTATTATTATTATTTATGCGAGGTAGATCAATAATTATTTAAGTTGTCCAAATAATTGTATCCATTGAAATCCATTGAAATCCTATTTACAGCCTAGCAGAATACAAATGAAAGAGGGCAGATTCAATGTTGCCTGTCATCAAGCAATTCTTGTATGCCTGTAATGACAAATCATTTATGGAAGATCCCCTTCTCTTGTATGCCTATGTTATTAGTGGTGTCTTTTTATTGCAGCAATGCCAGCTGCCAGTCAACAACAGGCTTAAACACGCCATTGTTTTTGAATGTTTTTCATCTTAAATGATCCATGTTTATTGTGATGGGTAATGTGAAATCATCTTTGTTATCCAGACATGCCCCATATTGAAATCATCTTTGTTAGTCAGACATGACCCACATCAAGCCCTATTTGCATGAAATGTGTCATGTTGGTGCTGAAATTTGTGCGCAGTAAAATGTGTCTCAATAAATTATAATGATAATGACATGTGTTGGCTGCATAAAACATTGCCACTGGGGAGTGTTTGACAAGTGGACAGGGTGTAGATAGACTTTTGCAGGCAGTCGTTTCTGATGAGGGAGACGAAGGTGGACATTCACATGTTCCACCTTGGCCAAGGCTCAGTCAGGCTCATTTGACCCAGATGCCAAAACCTCGCTGAAGAGGAGCCAACAGATGTCCAGCCCTTCATTTGGCTGTAGAAAACCAGGTTTGACATGTTGCAGAGGGAGCTCAGGACCATGGGCTGGAATATTAACGTCCTCCTTCCATAGGTTTAAGGAGTCAAATTCCTCCCCAGGTCCCTTGTCAGCAGCAGCCATGCGGTGGAACCACTTTAAGATTCTGCCACCATATCCTGACTCCCCCAATCACCATCCCCTCCCCAATCTGAACTTTTCTGCCTTGTGCCTGTACTACTCATAATGGCACTAATATGACTACTAATACTACTACTACTACTACTACTACTACTACTACTACTATTATTATTATTATTATTATTATTATTATTATTATTATTATTATTATTAGTAGTAGTAGTAGTAGTAGCAGTAGTCATAGCAGTATTACTATTATATGTGCAATATCTGGATGAAAGTAACTTGTTTTTCTTTACATAATATTTAACATGTTATTTCATTATATTTCACTATATTAATTCTAGAAGTTATATTAAATAGTCTTTTTAAAGTTGTTTTAAAGACACTAAATTACATTTAACAGACAAAAAAGCTTTCCATTAACAATTCATTTGTCATTAATAATCAGTATGTCAATTATCACTTCAAACCATATTTTGTTAATGAGAGATATTTTACCAATTAAAAACAGCTCCCCCTTGAGAAGATCCATGTGCCTGCTGGCTGTTGGTTTTAGCTCCCTGTTTCTCTGATACTTGAACATATGTTCTGTATCGGCATTAGGTCAGCTGGAATTCTAGAGTGCTTCCTCTATGAGGTTAAAGGTGCATCCACGGTGTATGACAATATTGTGCACAAAACACAACAGGCTATAAAGAATGGTGTGACCTTCGAGGCCTGCACTGTGATTCACACATTAACAAAAGTATACTCCATGACACGGTGCACTCTTCAAATCAGACCATGCTGCTGCCAGGTGACCCAGGTTGCTATATGGTGTCAGGAACCATATATTATCTGGCAGCTGGTGTCGTGGAGAGTGTGTCCATGCAGCCATTCCATTTGCAGAAACCGTGCAGGACATTTAGCATTGGCTACAAGCTGGACTATGGAATTTCAGAAAAGCTACTGTGAGTAAAAACACATGGAGCCGATGGCAGCAAAGAAACCATTGAGATTAGTAGCTTGGCTCAGGTGAATGAAAGTCATTTGATGGTAGACACAAATAAAGGCTAAACCAAAGTCCATGTGAAGAATGGTCCATTACATTATTGGCATTTGGCAGACACTCTTATCCAGAGCGACATACAGTTGATTTTTTAGACTAAGCAGGAGACAATCGTCCCCTGGAGCAATGCAGGGTTAAGAGCCTTGCTCAAGGACCCAATGGCTGTGCGGATCTTATTGTGGCTACACTGGGATTAGAACCACTGACCTTGCGTGTCCCAGTCATGTACCTTAACCACTACGCTACAGGCCGTCCCTTACCTGATGCTACTCAGGTAATTAATAGTTATGTTCTCAAGGATATCACATACATTTTTATGAACATGTATCTTCCCTGGCAATATTAAACCTCTCTCCCCAGGCAGCACAATTTCCAGAACTTTCCCATAGGCTGTACTAACCCATCACATTACATGGTGTGGCCAATTACCCCCCAAATAAAAAATACTAATCTCCGGAAAGTGATGGTTGAATTTAAATGGAGCACACACATAAGATGAGGGCTAATTAGACTTTGCCTGAGACACATGTACTATGAATCACTGGTACTTCAATTTACAAGTGAAACATTTTATTTTAAAAAATTCTGTTAAAATCTTGTCATGGTAGCATATTGTCAGAGCAGTACATTGTCGTAGCACTGGGGAAAAAGAATAACACAGTGCATACAGTGCACACAGAGCTGTGAAAATGGCACTGTCAAGAAATTTCAATATTTTTTTAAATCCCATTGAAGTACAGGTGATGGCAGCAAGGACATGTGGGTGCTTGCGGATTGCACAAGGAAGTTCTCCTAGTGTTTCTGTTTTTTTTTTGGTTGCTAGCATGATGAAAATAAGGGTGAAAACCCACAAAGCAATGCTGTTGATGGGCTGAAAGGTTCTGAATGTTATGACAGGAAAAAAGAAGCATATTTTGGACTACTGCTACTAATGTTTTGGTAGCTGTAGTAGTAGTCGTACTGTCTTATAGTCTTATTTGTGTGAAAAACAAGAACAAGAACAACATTAGGAGTAGTAGTTGTTCACAGAAATAATAAAGAGTGATTCAGAAAGAATCAAGTGTATACTGTTTTAACAAATTTGTTGACCAGACAAACCTTTACCTGGCCTACAATCTGGTCAATTAATGTCACTTTGCTAATGATGAAATATAAAATACATTTGCACTTAATAGCCATACACATTCACAATCATAATTCATACTGTAAACCTGTCAGATACTGGCATCATTTCATTCATATAGACTGTATAACTTCCCAGAGCTGACATACTGAGGGAAGATGGGTCATTAAGGCCCATTTAGATGTTGATGTGCCATCTGTTTCCTGATGTGCACAGGTACCCCCGAAACACTCATCCCTCTTTGTGCAATGTCAGGATGGATTCGACTGCTAAAGAGGGGATTGTGCGGTTCCATTGTAATTACTGCCTCCGTTCTGCACTGACGAAACACGAGAGGAATTGTGCTGCTGGGATTTGACACAGTAGTAGTCAATACGATCAGAGCCAGGAGGTGTATGGTGGTGAAGGTGATTCTACACTCTTTCACTGGCAATTTTCAATAATGAGAAAGGTTGGTTTGAGACTAGGCTGTGTCCAGGGAACACTTTTATAGAGAGCACAGGGAAGATTTATCATATCTTAAAGTATGAGACAGATGTGCAGTTCTGCTCTTTGAATCTTGCTACATAACCATGTATTCTGCGTTTTTCATGCATATTATGTAAGTACTAAAATAAACATTCACAGGAATGCATAAGTACACACGCAGCCTACAAAAGCGAAAAACAGCCTTGCGTCTTTTGTATTTTTCACAATCTTTTATTATTGAAAGTGTATCCTTTTCAGAATTGATATCATGCATCTGCTTTTCTGTTAATGCTGCCGTAGGTGTTGCAGTATTAATTTGTCAAAGGTTGATGGTTGGTTCATTAGCATTCCTTAGAAAGAAATACAATACATATTCGGTTAAGGAGAATTTGTCACTTTCTCAATAAAAACCCAGTAGATGAATTATTTTACAAGATCATGCAGTATCCGGTCATGTCCAGATCTCTTGGCCTTGAGGAGGGAGTCAAAGACAGTAATTTATAAACCCGACAGATTGACAAACATTTGTACTTTTCGAGGTTATATACTAAGACACTTTTTTCAGTGCAAACACCTTTAATCATTCAAGTTCTCCTCAGGAATAATACCACAAATAGATCAATATGGTGTGCGTGCCAGACCAAAAGTTTTCAGCTTTCCCTCACAGCTCCTGCTAGGATGAGAGGCGGATGCCACCAGCCACACAATCTTCAAGTGCAAATACAGCTAAGCTGTTAAGCTGATGATTGGTGTGGGAACACAGTATGTAAGCGAATGACTTTGAGAAAGAGGAAAAAAATAGAGGATTGGAGGAAGGGAGGGGAGGGGGTGAGAGGCCTGCTGATTTCTCAATTATATTTCCTCATGCTTCAGAACAAAGTGCTAAACCGCTAAACAGAAATTTCACAGGGCCAGGGGAGTCCTTGCCCAAAGGTTCAACAATGGGTAATAGGTGCTCTCTCAATGTGAGAGGCGAGTGCATTGTTTGATGGCCTTAGGGTAGGCTGACCTAAACAGTGCACCTCTGCTTGAAGTATCATGGCTCTTTTCAGCAGTGTAAGATTGGTAAGGGAACATGGCCTGAATCATGTATGAAATGTGATTTCCATTAAGACTGCTACCTACTGACAGCAATGATTGATATCCACTCAATTTTGGTCATAGATTATTGTCTAGTTATTTTCAAACAAAGAGATGTTTCTTTTTGCAAACATTCAAACAAATTAGCATGATGATATGCAAACTGTATAGATTCCGACTTCAGGCACTTGATGTTTCTTATTTTCTAGCTGGAAATAAAATATATTTTATTTTTAACCCAACCGTAGAGCACATACTGTGGTCCTTTATTGATCAGACTGTGATTTGTTTTTAACTCTTCTGTATTGATGATATTTCCTTTACTTCTGTATTGGTTGGGGTCCCTGAGACCTGAGAACATCTGAAGGAGAAAAATGGTTGAGAATTAAATTAGTATTATTTTTACACATACACAGATGTTTTCTTCCTTATTAATACCCAGTACACAGAAAATTAAGTCTTAGCATTTAAGCTAGATAGATCATTGCATTTATATAGCACTTTTGTAGACACTCAAAGCACTTTACAGGGATAAGGGGGAGACTCACCTCAACCAGGACCAATGTGTAGCACCCACCTGGGTAATGCACAGCTACCATTTTGCACCAGAATTCTCATGACACACCAGCTGAGGTGGAGAGAGAGAGCACAATGTTTTTGCCAACTGAATCAGGGGATGATTAGGTGGTTGAAAGAGCCAGGGTTGGGAATTCAGCCAGGACACTGGGGAACCCCCTACTCTTCACAAAGAGTGTCATGGGATCTTTAATGACCACAGTGAGTCAGGACCTTAATCCACAGGTTTCATCCAAAAGACAACATATCCTACAACACAGTGTCTCCATCACTGCGCTGGGGCAATGGGGGTAATTTCACCAGAGGGAAGATTGCCCCCTACTGGCCCACCAACACCATTTCCAGCAGCAAATTAGTTTTCTGAGGAGGTCTTCTGTCTAAGTACTTATCAAGCCCACACTTGCTTAGCTTCAGCCATTTGGCTGGAGCAGGGTGCACGGCGGTTTGGCTACTTAACACTTAACCTGACCCGAAACCTTAACCTCATCCATATTGTATGATCTTTGCATGAATTACAGCCATTATTAGTTATGTAATAGCTGCTCAAACCATTACAGATCCACCACCATTGTTAACAGTTGGCCTTAGACATCATGGGTTGAAGAAGCCTTTCTCCAAATGTAAGTCCATCAATATGCCATGGACCATGTTTTGTGCTGCTTACACCAAGCTATGCATCTTTGGGCATTAGACTTGGAAACTAATTTGGAGAGCAATTTATTATGACCCTGCCATAAATACCAGCTTTGCAATGTTTGCAGCATTGAAGTAATGCTGTGGTCATTTCTGAGGCTCTAGGTTTGTGTCCATCTGTCCCTGCTGATGAGCTTCAACTGTTTCTTTTTGCTGTTGCAATTTGTTCATGATTGGCATACATTGTCTTAATTTTCAGCACTGTTCCCCTTGCCACATTAAATATTTATAGGTTTTGTAACCAAGGCACTGGCACTGACTTTGGCCTCTTTGGAATTAGTTATTAGTTCCAATGATTGTCATGTTGTTTTGGAAACTCCCATCAAAGTGCTGACTGTCAGAACTTTTATAACGGATGCATAGTGCTAATTGGCTTAATATGACTCACCTGTGCAGGTGCTGTTGCAATTGTGTTCTATCTATGTCAAAGTTTGAGTTTTTCAAGTGATGTTTCCATTATTTTCTCGAACCACTGTGTGTGTGTGCGCATACAGTATGTACACTAATTTAAATAATAATAAACATGTAGGCGGCACGGATGGTGCAGTGGGTAGCACTGCCGCCTCACAGCAAGGAGGTCCTGGGTTCGAATCCCCGTCGGCCGGGGCCTCTCTGTGCGGAGTTTGCATGTTCTCCCCGTGTCTGCGTGGGTTTCCTCCGGGTACTCCGGTTTCCTCCCACAGTCCAAAGACATGCAGGTTAGGCCGATTGGAGAGTCTAAATTTCCCGTAGGTATGAGTGTGTGAGTGAATGGTGCGTGTGCCCTGCGATGGACTGGCGACCTGTCCAGGGTGTATTCCTGCCTTTCGCCCAATGTATGCTGGGATAGGCTCCAGCCCCCCTGCGACCCTGATCGGGATAAGCGGGTTCAGATAATGGATGGATGGATGGAATAAACATGTAGACATAATACAAATAATAATACTGTATGCTGCTTTCAGGGTCAGCTTCAAATAAAATGACAATTACATGGCCAAATTTCACAAAATCACAAAAGCAATTTTTGTATGGAAGGAAAACGCCATCAAACGAGCCATTCCACATGTCTGTACAAAGCCAATAAGTGTGTGATAATACCCTTCTGAGGTACATAGATCATAAACCTCATACATTGACTCGAGCTGCATAGTAGTGCTCTGGTAGTGTTCTTTATTTCACTTCAGTGTTTTCAGCAATACTATTTCTTTGAAAAAAAAAGAATCAATGTGTGTCATATTATTTTTAAAGATGAAAGCATTTGTCCCTCAGATGGAATCGGGCCTTGTCTCAAACCCTAGACTCAAGATCAAAAAGAATATTGAAACACATTGCCACTGGCCTCAGCCAGAGGCTAAATGCTTCTTGGCTTGAGATATCAAAAGCATTAATAATACAATTTGGATAATTATATCACCCTACATGATTTACACAATAATTTAGAAAGCTCATTATTTTGAGGGTCATTCCTAATAGTATTTTTTTATTTTTAAACTCCATTGTATTTAGACTTTATTATCTTTATAATTGAAATTAAATAATTCATAGAAAGACCATCCCTGAAAAACAGCAATAATGATAATCATAATTATGATACTAATGCAGAAATTGCTCATACTCTCACTGAAAATTCAGACTGGTTTGGTACCACGAACCCTTGATGACCTAAAGTCATTTAGCCAACATATATGAGTTGCCCCATCAAAATCAGTCATATTAACCCAAAACGTACATAACGTATACATAATGTAAGCTTAATAACGATACCAAAGTTATCTAACTACTCCAGATATCAACAGAGTTGTGTCCTGTTTCATTTTGAGAATCTGCACCGGAATTGTTAAATTACAAATATAGAAAATAACAAAATAATCTGAAAAGGGCAAGCTGTGTCCAAACGGTTCACTGGTAGTGTATGTCTAGAAGCCTTTACCCTAAGCTAGAGAATATCTGATTCTATATCAATTTTGCCTAATGAGTACTAAAAATGTTACCAGGAATTAATAACTCAGTTTTGTATATCAGCTTATTGAATTCCAGTTCATATTAAGTGTAGGGATGGCTTGGTATGGGAACATTTCCACTTGTTTAATACAGTTAGCATTCATGTATGTATGTATTTACTGTAGATGCTGCTCAGTAGTTTCTGTTTGAAATGTCGATCTCATATATTGACCCAAAACTATTCGTCAATGTCATGTTGTTTGCCTATTCCATTTCACATTATTTGGATGAAATGAGAGAGAGAGTAAGTGAGAGAGAGAGAGAGAGAGAGAGAGAGCGAGAGAGAGAGGGAGGGAGAGTATGTGTGCGACATAAATCTAATCAGCATGTCCCTCGGTTAAATGTATTGTCATTTAGTGATTAAATATGATTCCCTTTTGCAGTTATCTACCTCTGAGCTGGGGATCAAGGGTTTTCTGTACCAGTGAATTAGCATTCTGAATGAATAAGAATCAAGAATGAGACCACAAATGTCATTAATTTTAGTTTGTCTAATCAGTAGAGCCAAACCTATTAGAATAATGAGGCAACACAATGTGTAAACACATTGCATTTATTAACAAACAACTATTTACATAAGACAAAGAATGCACTGAATTTAGATAGGGGAGGTTGTATGATGTCTTATAATAAGAGGTGACAAATTCATTACTTAAAACTAATTACTGAAGATAATTATTATAGTATAATACAAATACACTTTTGTTTGCATATGTCAACAATTGGTTTCATATATCTTCGAAAAGTAAGTTACGCCTTCAATATTTGCATTGTAATGTGGTGCAATACTTATTCTGTTTGAGGCAGTCTTGAGTCACTGATGATGCTGAGTTCATGTTAAGCTTAGGTTTTCCACTGTAGGTAATCAACTAGTCATGCAACTTTTTTTCAAGATCCTAATTACAGCATTTGACTAAATATTTAACTCCTGGTGTAAAAGGAAATGAGATTGCAGACTATGTGTCTGCATTGAGAAATACCACTTTGACTTGTCAAGTCCCATAAGCAGCCATACATAAATGAGCTAGTGTCTGAGAACCTGTGCATTATAATTTCAACATTCATATATCGTGTTACCATTAACCCCCAATCTGTAAGGAGTTATAAGATCTTGTCTCTCAATGAAAGACACGTGTTCATACACATGCATGTTAGCAGAAGACTTCTCTGCCATTGTAGCTGAGGCGACATGATCTTTATACTGCCCATTGGCTTTTCAGAGTCAGATTATTGCTTTATTTATCTAACCTGGTGTAATGATTCAGTTTTACATTGGCACTCTGAAAAGCATTAATAAAAACATGTAATAGCCTTTAGAATAACTAACTGTGTTACTGCCAGTTTGGCTTACAACAGCATAACACTGCACTGGCAAACTCTTGAATGCTTACTTTCAATTTCAAGAGTTTTCTTTTTAACGCAGAATGATGATGCTACATGGTGCTTTTCTTCTTTTTCTACTTCAGCCATCAATTGTGTTAAATGATCTGAAACACACACTTACCTGACAAATATATTTATGGATTTTCATTGCCATAGAAAAATAAACACATACACATAGTGCGATGACTCTTATAAGCCCTGTTTTTAAGACATTTTTCCTTACAGTCTAACAAGGAGGTTTATGAAAACTGAGCTCTAGGACACTTAATGTTACTATAAAGGCTTGTTGACTCAAATTGTATTTATATGAATTCATAAATCTTAAAAACTTAATGAATGGATATGGTACAGGTATTTCTTTATACAAGCACTCCATTGCTAAGAGACAGCCTGTCATTAACACTGAAGTGTTTAAGAGCCATGATTTCGAAAGCCACTGTATCAATGTCTGTCCCTGGCCAGCTGACAGATGCACGTATGGTGATGAATAGTGATGTGTTCTGTACCCTTGCTTTATTTTTCTGTTTTCAGGAGATTACAGGTGGTAATGTTCTTTATGATGTAACTGTGGTATGATGAGGTGCGAGTCCTACCACTGGTAATTGATTACTGTTCACTTCCCACTCCAAGCACGATTATATGGAATATACCGGAAAATATTTTGACAATTGTAATTACGTAGCTATCCGCTGAATGAAAGAGCCATTCCAAATTCGTACAAACGTGTGTTCTTGTGAGATATGCTTATCCAGAATTGTTTGGATTTTACACATTATTCATTTTACATGCGGGCTAGATAATGGATGGTCTGTGGAAAACCAGAACTTGACCCCCTACAAATCAGACAGGCCATGCAGAAATTGGCAGTGACAGTTAGCATGGTATGGCTAACAAATTTGCCTAGCCTTTTCCATTTCCAGACGGACCGACATTTTCCATAGACTAACATTTTACATAGACTGACGTTTTCTTTAGAATTACATTTTTTTTCAGTTATGAAGACGGCTCACTTTCTGATGTTTCACAGACACAGACATGTTGGCATAGATCTATGCTGGAAACACATCATAAACAATGGGACACTTTGTTCAGAAGTGCACACTCCTGGGTCATGATTTCTTAAAGTCAACTGCCTGCACATTTCAGTCCAGGGCATGAGCAGGCAGCTTCATCAAGAACAGTCCAGGATACCATACAATTGAGTTTATTTATTTTACAGCTATTATTGTTCTTAGCACTGGGAAATCAACCTGTATCTCTCCAAATGCATAAGTTTCCTATTTATATACAAAACTGTATATGGGGAAAGCATTTGCTCAAGAAAGTAGCCTGCAAAACACAGAAATTAAGATGAATTCTGACTGCATGTATTGTTTGATTGTATGGTAGACACCATGAAGATGGGATTCTAGGCTACAATTATATTTGTATAGCTTTAGTTTATGAATTTTACATGAGAACATTGGCTGGGACATAAATAAAAAATGTATCATTATTGTAATTATTTTCAGAGCACAATGTGACTTATGCTATACCTATACTCTATCACAAGCTCTTTGACTGGACCAATTATATTCTTCTTTCCGGTGATACAAAGGCAACTGAAACTCCATATGCTGTTTGAAAGAAATCATACTGTGACAGAAAGCACTGTGCATGATACCTTTACATACATTTATTTATGTTTTACAGCACCAAAAGAACTGTACGTCTATTGCCTTGTCTGCTATTGATTTTTCAAGCAGATCATAAGAGAAGCTGAAGAATAGTAAAGTGCTGGGATTACTTCACACAAGAATGGCATTTAAATAAATGACACAGGAGTTGAAATTAATGTATTAGGTTTATTTTTGGACAAATCCCATTGAATATGGTGTGTGTGTGCGTGTGAGTGAGAGAGAGAGAAAGAGAGAGAGCGAGAGAGAAAGGCAGAAATTGTTGCTGACAAGTGTCCTTGAAATTGACATTTCTTTGACATTGCAGCTCTTATGATCACTTTTCACAAACATTTATTTTAAAAATATGTTGAAATAATTGCATTGTGTGTATGAACCCCCAAATTTGCACATCATTTTACCAATTTAACTCTACTACCAACCCCCCATCCCCCACCTACTCCAACCCAACAAGAAAAGCACAAAAAATACGCACATACTCATAGTCTCTCTACTCCTCTTTCACGCAGCCACACACATGCAAGCACCCACAAACGCGCACACACACCCACAGGGGGCTTGTCTCTTTCAGGAGGCGAAGCAGTTGCAGTATATTCCAACACTCTAATATCACTTTCTATTTTTAAGTGATCTCATTTCCAAACCAGTAATCAGGTAATTAAAACTCTCCATCATAGCTGCATTTACTGCTACATTTCCCTGACTGCTTTTGCAACACCCAGTAAGCTCTGCTGGCCTGAAGTTGACCATGGAGGGCAAATTCTTCTCAACCTGGTATGGCGTTTCTGTTGCAAAGGAAAGTGAAATAAAATGAAATAATGCTGTAAATTCACACTCAGTGCACAATGAGGACAGTTTGAGGCAGAAGCCACAAAGCATATGTGGGGAGAGTGTTTCATCAAGCTCTCAGGGAAAGTCTGTATGCATATTCAAGTCTAAGAGATATAGAACAACTTTAATGTTTACAATGGCAATGGATATTACTGAAGGAATTTTGGGTCACTCTTTAAAAAAAAGCTCCCGGAAAAAGATTTCAAAACGGAGACAGTGAGTACAGTAATACATAATTTCACAGTTTCACATTAAAGTAATATTTTATAACCATTCTTGTTATTAAATGTTTATAAAGAGGGTGCAGCTGCCTTGGGCTGGCTATAAAACCTTGATTTATTATTAACTATAAGGCATTCACAGTTCCTCTACTGAGAGCAAATAATGTTAAGCCTCAAACAAGAAGGATACCATTGGCGTCCATGTGACAAGCCCACATGACGTTCCTCAAACAGAGCTTTTCCACATGAAATATTAAGAAGGTAGAAAAAAAGTCTAGTTTAGATTTAGATTACTAGCATAAGCACTGCAATTGCCAATAGCATATGGTATATTGAATCAAATATGTAAATCTGTTCTCTATTAATATAATTATTATTATTCTCTTCATGATCAGGTTTTTGTAAAGATATTCGGATTGATTTCTTTGGTCGAGTACAATGGGCCTCATTAAAAATTTCCCTTCTTTTTTCCATATAATTGGTGCATATGAGTGTACCATGTCAGAGTCGTAACTTCCTAAATGGCCACATTGGCGATTTTAGATTGAACAAGGATGAACAAATGAGTGACAATGCAATTTCAAAGGGGATTTTTGTGGTGTGTCATTTTGGGCCATTGCACCAGCCTGTGAGTTGGGCCTGCGGTCGCTGTGGATATGAGCAATTGTGTTTTCCATGCTAACAGTACGCCCTGGTTACATTTTTATATTCCCCTCATTTTAACAATCTTGGGGATTAAACGTTCCGTTTCCCTTTATTGCCTCGTTTCGGTACTGTGCTGTTGCATGCGAAATCCATTGTTTTGCTCAGCATGATGACTTCGCTATTCACTACCACCCCCCAAAAAAAACAAAAAACAAATAGAAACGTATCTCAGAGTGTTGCGTTCTACTTAGCTCTGTCCCAGCCAATGTTATTATCACAGCTCTTATGCTTTGTCCTGCATTTCACAGTTTTAATAAGTGAAAAGCTTCTGTAATTTCATTGTACATTTGCTACCCACAGTTAAACTTAGTACACAACGGTTAAAATAATTCAAAATTATTTACATTTCAACCCAGTTACAGACTTTTTGAGTTTCCTTGTAAACATGTCCAGTTGGCCTCTTGTGTGTCTTTTGACTTTTAGCATTCTTGTGGGCAGCAATGTTACAATGTTGCAGCCCCCTCCCTGCCCCTTTTTTTATATTTTAACCAACATTTTGAAAATTTAAACACCACATCATAGAACAACAGAAGTACATGTAATGGTAATAATTCTTGTTTTGCCCTCTAGGTATGGTTTGCCTTCACTAGCTTTTACTGAGAGTTATGCAGTAATTTCACTTTATTACACTGAACTAAAAGTAGTCTCCTGCTTTTCAGACGGGTGTGGAAAGGCAACTATGAAACACCCAACTACCCAGTTTCAACACCATGAAAGCTGTTGCATGGTCAAACCAACATATGAACATATACGTTATTTCCCTATGGTTTAGCTTTCGTCATCTTTGGAAATTGTAAGTCTCAGCTCTAGCTGCAACTTAATTTTGTGATGGTCCAAAAGGTAGGAGCAGAGTTGATGGATATTATGACGTCCATGTTGTGACAATATGTGGCCTCTTGCAAAGCAATAGATATTAATCATTATGAATTTCCATTGACATAGGTGTACGTTCTGTCAAGAGAGGTAGAGTACAACAAATGAGAGCCAGTTTTTACAGTGTGGCAGTTACAGATTTGCATACAAAATGTTATTGAATTTATTGTATGGTTTAATACAGTTGAAACATTACAGACATCTTAAAGGTCCAGGAAATTTGAATCAAAATGTGGTTATATTCCCCAGAAGTGACAATTGATTGTCTTCTTAATATTTCTTTCAAGTGTGTAACCCAATTATAACCATTAAATTGTAATAAACACTATTAGATTCCCGTGACCTGTTCAATATTCATATCCGTACGACATGTCATATGTAAACCATTCCTCATCTCTCGGTTTTACCATGCGGTGGTTGGGCAGCAAATTATTTTTAGAAACGGGCAGTAGGTTCGCAACTGATACGGAAAGTGGCCCAAAGTGAAAACGTCAATATTATGCAGCCTCATGCCTAAGAAGTGTTTTAACGTGAGTGTCCCTTTTGACTTCCTACAATACTGTGTGTCAATATGATTCCGGTCTGACATCCACCGTTGCAACTTGGAGCACATTTTGTAACACAACTATACGGCTTTAACATCATATAGTTGAACCTGCAGTTCATTCTATGAGTAATAACATTGTAACACTGAACTAGTGTACACTAACATTAGACTCGGCGGCAGTCAAACTCCAGACATTACACCTGAATAAAAAAAGGCTTTGATTGCACATATTTAAGCATGAAACCTATTTAAGTATCACTAGCTCATGGTAGGCCTACTTACCAATCCCCCCAGGACTTTGCGATTTTATTTTCTGTGATTTTTGCTATGAAAATAAAAAAGAGAAAAATGTGGCAGTATTTTCCATAACTATGTGACACATTTTGCTTTTTTCCCATTTATGACCTTTTTACTTATATTCACGGAAATCAAATAGCAATACATGAGAAAAACAGACAATATGCATTGAATGATCTGTTTATTTTCGTGTCTCAGTAGGCATTACAAATTTCAGCATTCAAAACGTGAATTTCCTTTGAACATGAACTTCAATTGAGGAACTTAGAAGCTTCCAAATGTTGCAGATATGATTCTTAAAACACACTTTTATCCAAAGGGACATACAGGATTATGAAAGCACATAATTCAGTACGTGTAGTTTCCTGGATTTCAAAGCCAGAACCTTTGCATTGTTACTGCAATGCTCTACCAACACAGCCACAGGACTACATGAGGATATCTTTGCCCACATGTGTATGTGTGCGTGCATGTGTGTCGCACCGGACATTGTATAATTTGAAAACTGTTAAAAACATAAATCTCAACTTTTCAACAAATGAGTGTACGTTTGCATTCACTTGTTATAATTCTTTTACATCTCCCCTTCATCAAATAATTGGTGCTGTTTCAATGAGACCACTCTCCAGTTGCTGATTGTACTATAAGAAGACCAGAGCCCTTATGCAATATGCAATTTTCCCTCATTTTAAGCGACCTTTATTTTGTGATTTTTCATTTAATTATTAATAGCAGAATTTCAAAAGAATGGAGTGACTGATCCATCAAATGTCTGTTCTGCAAAAACCTGGAGTGTCACTAGCTGCAACAGTGTATAAGGGTGGTGAAGGGGGATAGTAGATAGTTGGTGAAGTCCTCCTTGCAAAAATGGGCACTACAAACATTACAGCGATGGTAAAGCGGCTGGACAATTTTGAATTTATTAGCCATTAATTCTTGATATCATCAAGGTACCTGACCCAATAGCTCAGAGTCTGGTAATAAATAACCAGAAAATAATGACCTCCACCCATTCAATCCCATTCAATTGGAATAGATGGAAATCTTTATACTGACACCTGAATAAGTTGATATTTCAATGCATTTTATTTCTCTAATTTTGCTGATGCTTAATGCATACCATAATAAAGCCATTTGCTGTAGTTGGAAGCCATTCCCTTAACTTTACAGTCAATTTAACTGTTGGAGCTATTTCATTATTGCAGTGCCCATGGCCCTCCAGAAGCAAAACCTATTTCTTGCACGTCTTGTTTCTGAAAAAAAAAAGGATTGGCATATTGGTTTGTCTGCATCCAGAAAAGATGCAATATTTAGGCACTTCCAACTTGCATGCATAAAAGTGGCAAGATCATTTACAAGTAGAAAGGATTTTACTGACCTCAGCAATTTAGTGACATACATTGTACCCACAATTGTACCAGCCCACACACTCAAAACCAAGCCAAGGAGGAAAGCCGGCATGGTTTTTTAAACATTATTATTATTATTTTTGCAAGAAAATATTTCTGGGCCACTTGAATTCAAAAACACTAAAACAACACATCAACAAAACAGCAAAGGATTCACAGATTCAAGTGGCCTGGACCTTTAAGGACAAACTTGTTGAATGCAAGATATTTTCTTTTTTCTCGTAATAGTATACTTCATATCCAATTTTTTTGATGCTGTGTGTATGCAAATGTACATCAGACTTATGAAAATGTGTTGATACACAATATTTCCCTCAGCTCTGTGAAAGCTTAATTTAACAGTGAATACAACAGAGCTGAAAGTTGTGGTTTCTCCAGTGTGTCTTTCCTGTCTCCTCACATTCTGCAGGTGCCAGTCACCAATGTTTTATGTAGCAGCATATTCTTCATCTGAGTACCATCTCACGCTTTCTTTCATGAACAGCTCGGGTGAAAATAGTTATTTGAAAATGAAAATCAAACAGAAGTGGAAGAGAAAGCTTTCATGTTGCGCATGTGACTCAGTCATTTCAATAATTATCAAAGCCAATTCAAAATGTTTTATTTAAAGGTTCAAATGAGCTCTATTGTGTGGTGTGTACAATAATGCACACTGTTCCAAAACTAATCTGTTTGATCTTCATTAGGTCATTCCCTTACACATGCTTTTCCATGCCATCCTATATAGTTTACATTGTATATGCTTGTCACAAGTTGGAATGAATCAACTGTGAAAAAATATAGGTGTAAAACATTTTAGTAAAAATTGTGATTTTGTAATTCTGCATGTGATATACCCTCAGGTGTAGATAGCCAAATGTAATCAAATAATTCACAGCATTTCCCATTTACAATTTTTGACCCTATCCATCATCAATATCATGAACAATGACAATATTCATTGTCAAAGAGTGCTTTGGGACAAACTTCATCCATTTGGGTCATATCAGGTTCAGGCAAGAGCAAATATTAATTCATGGCATCAGCTGCAATGTATTCAAATAATGGCAATACGTTTATTTTCTTATAGATCATACATACATTTTTTTTTGGGGGGGTTCAAAGTTTCATGGCAGGTTGGGAACTTAACCAAGACCCTAGCTCCTTGCGCTAAGTGTTCTGGGATCTTTAATATCCACAGTGAGTGAGGACCTTGGTGTGTCATGTCAAGCAAAAGACGGGTCCTCCTGCAGCACAGTGTCCCCATCACTGCACTGGGGCATTGGGCTTTAATTGACTAAAAGGAGGGGGGAAAAGCGGGAGGGCAGGGCAAAATACTTTTCTGCATAGGACCCCCCAACATGTTAGGCAGGGTCCTGTCGACACACAGTGTTATGTGCACTGGGCAGTTCTGTGCACTGTCCAATTCACAATGTCCACCAATACTCTACAGTACATCTGTATCTTCCAGACAGGTTGGCTGGCCCACCGAAGTGAATTGGGCAAGCGCATTGGATGAAGCTGCTGTAAGCCAGGAGGGAGAGCCTGCTCTGTCTGTAGGTAACAAGGCCTTCCTCCCAGTTTGTCTTGGCGCTACATTGAGGGCTTGCTCTCATTCATAGGGATCTGAGCTCTCCCGAGTTCATGGTGCCAGAGCTGGAATTACTTCCACAAGCCCTGGAATCTTGTTATTCAGAAACCCCCCAGCTCCCCTAATTGGCTTCCATCATTATCTCCTAAGCCAGACAAAGCTCAAGCCTGAGGTAGCGAACCCCTCTGTGTACTGCTTGCTCTCTAATGCTGTCTCCAAGCTCATAACAAGATGCCCATTCTCTGGGTGTGGGTCGGGTTTCACAATCCTCTCAAAACCCATCACCCCACACTCCACGAAGTCCTGGCCAGAGATCAGGGACTTGATACTGTGGTATAATGTAATGACACAACTTTAATGAGTCATTTTTAAAACTTCAATGCTAGGGCAGTAATGTCACTAGTCCCACCTGACCATACACAATACCCAGCCTGGTGTTTCATGGACTTTTCATATAGGTGTCAAATTTAAAGCATCTGAGTTGTTAACATATGATGTGGAATAAGACCTCCTGAACTCAAAGTATATCTTGCACACTTACACCTTCATAATACTTGAACTGGTACAGCACTAAACTGCTGAAACTGAAACCTACAAAAGGGGATAATGCATTAGAACAGGAATGGTTAACCAAAGGGATTTTTAAAATGACATGAATGATGAGATGAAAATGGTGATATTTATGATTTAATTGAGTTTAACTTAATTCACTGTTGACGTCTTCCGTTAGTTTTATTGTATAATTGTTGTCTAGATTTTCTTGTGATCTTTTTCGTTGAAGGTGAAGTATGCTGAAATTATTTCCAATCACACTGCTTTTCTGCATTTGCATGTGTGTGTCTTTCTTTAATTAGAATTAGAGTGTGGTGATGGGTCATAGTGGCTTCAATTATCCTTGTTAAAATGAATGATGCAAAACACACAAAAAATAGCTGGGCCTGTTTTGGGCGATTTAAACACTCAGAAGCTCAGATAACTGCAGACATGTTTGCCATGGTTGATTGAGTGGTGTAGGGTATTTAACATATCTTCTTCAGGGACAGTGTTCAAATTGCCAATAGTGATATCGACAAACTCAAATTTTATCTCTTTTAATATCCTGTTAAGCAAATCTTCTTTTTATTGATCACATAATTGACTTTTTAGAATGCAATATCAGGAACTATTTGAAAATACCAGCCAGAGTGATTTTTAATGACACAAAATTGATTCGTGAAGACACTTCATGGCTCCTGCAAGATAATGTTATCATCAACTATACAGCTTTATCAAGGTAATAAATTCAGCAGACACAATTCATCTGTTGTACAGAGGATTCTATGTTCATTACCATGGCAATTTCACCATTCCATCATAAGGTCGAACAGCTGAAAAGTAGTTAATTCCACTTAAAATAAGTATTTCTCAACTTAACAGAATTTAAAACTCCATGTAAAAAAATAGTTTTCCATCAATAAATAAAATAAAATACATTAACAAAAATTTTACTTTTCATCTGTTAACCATGACACAACACAAAGTGAAGCATTTTCGATTAAAATCCTCAGATTTTCATAGCTGTATGTCCAGAGTTTTCATTGGTTCAATGTTGTGTTTTGTTTTAGGCAGACGTTTAACCCTTAAACACATAACTGCAAAAAAATTAGAGAAGGTATATAATGTGATTTCACATTATTTATATTCAATATTTCACTCATAATAAAGTCTCAGTTGTTTTAAATGAAGAACACCATGGCCATTTGGAATACAAGGTTGAAGTTACTGGGAAGGAAAAAATAAGATCTTAATTCTGTCAAATACATTAAATATGTCCAGACATAATTTTTAGTTACATTCTGCATTGGGTATTTATTGTATGTGCACTTTAAATACAAAAAAAAACATGTGACTATGCTATGAAGAACAGCAAGCTTTCATATTTCTGTTTTTGACCAGATTTATCCTCATCCAGTTGCTCCACCACCATCTCTGTTATTTATGTAAAGCCATGCCATGGAATGGTCCAATCTAATTTGATCAGAAGTGTGTTAAAGACGGTGTATATGCAGTTACTGCACAACATCTGGAGAACTTGCCCCTTCCTCAACACCTTCTCAACCCAACTCCAGGTCCAAGAAATGGTACTGTCCTGCTTGGACTACTGCAACTCTCTGCTGGCTGGCCTTCCGGCGTCGGCTGTCAGACCCCTATAGCTCAGACCCCTAACGCCGCAGCTCGTCTAGTGTTCATCCCCAAACACTCTCACGTCACTCCCCGTGCTCATTGCCCTCCACTGGCTGCCTGTTATGGCTCACATCAAATGCATACCAGGCAGTTAAGGGATCAGCCCCAGCATACATCCAAAAGCTCATTAGACCCTACACACCTGCCAGACCTCTGTTCCACTACCTCAGGATGCCTGGAGCCTTTCCCTTGTTGCACCTGCACTTCCAGGTCACGACTGCTCTCTGTTCTGGCCCCACGGTGGTGGAATGACCTTCCCGTGGAGGGGGACCTTTGAGTCTTTGGCCACATTCAAGCGCAAACTGAAGACATACCCTTTCAGACTGCACTTTTCCCCTCCCTTCCTTATCTCCCTGTAATTTCTAGTTAGCCATGTTCAGTGGGCTCCAGAATTATTGGCACCCTTGATAAATATGCACAGCACAAAAATAAAAGTTTTATTTTCCAACATGTGCAATGCAGTGTTCTTTATTAATGATTCAATGGAATCAAACAAAGCCTTACATTTTTGCAATTAAAAAAGGAATCCCCCAAAAAGAGGTTCCACAATTATTGGCACCCCCTACTTTAATACTTTATGCAAACACCCCAGGAAAAGATGATATCCATGAGTCTTTTCATATATTTTTTGATAATGTTAGAGAACACATCTGGAGGGAGTTTTGACCATTCCTCCAGGCAAAACTTTTGAGAATCATTGATATCCTTGGGATACCCTCCTCTTCAGTTCAGTTCAATAATTATTACAATACTTCTGCCACCTGTGGTATTCAGAAAACAATTAGATGACTTAAATAACATTTACAACATGCCTGTAGCTTCTTCATTTCTCTGTGTAACTACACAGCACCCTTGTGGGGAAAGTGTTCATTGGCGGCTTGGTTATCATTTTGGAGAACAGTAATTGAGCAGAACATGGAAGTGAACAGGTCATTTTAAGTCATTTCTAAATAGATACAACGGAGTCAGTCCAGTGTACACTTGACCAGCCTACCCATATTGAATACGCTCTTCGCTCACCTGTTAATCGTTTCAGATGTATCCACAGCTAGGATTTATGTGTGGACAGGTGGTACTGTGGTCATTTCCCCCCCTAGCTGCTTTGAGCCTAATGAGGTGTTAATTGAATGGATCTTCAACCTCAAGGTCATACTACTCATCTGCTGATATCAAAGGTTTTCTTGGTCTTGGCTCTCTCAGTATAGCACCTCTCTTACCTGCTTGCACATCATGTGCAGTATTGTGCAGTGGACCAGGTTCAATGTGAATTTACCGTTGCACCAATCTGACACACGGCAGCCATTTTGTGAAAAAACACTCACCGCACATGAGCTCAGATAAACAATGCTGAATTTAAAACTGTAATTGGAATTAGAATGAAATATTTTGAGATAATTGGTAACAAAAAAGGAAGCAGGGAATCTGCCCATCCGAGAAAGTATGCATTTGATTAAATGTGCTGCCATGTACTGACATACTGTGTAATCTTCTTCAGCGGACATTCTGAAGAGATCACATGGCCTGCATACAGACATCTATGAGTGCTCCGCTTGCTTGCCATATTACTCCATCCCTAATCTAAATGTTTGAAATATTTTAAAGGGACAAATCTGTCACCCATATCTTCTCCGCTGGAGAAAATATTCTGAATATTTCCTCATTTTAAAATGGTTACAATGGTTACAAGCACTGCATCTTTGGCGACTGACACCTTGAATTTTTATCAGAAATAGGTATTTTGTGTTTCGGTTAATATGGAGCAAATTTTAAACCCACATGATGTAATCCAAGAGTTCATATAGCTCTGCAAACTCTTGAGACTGTTGTATGTGAAAATCCCAGGAGATTAAAGATCGCAAGATCACATTTTGTCCCCATTCTGTGGTTGATGTGAACATTAACTGAAACGCTTGGCCAGGTCTGAAAAACTGCTGAACCTCTTGACCACATCTGCATGCTTTTATGCATTTAGTTGCTGCCACATGATTGGCTGATTAAATATTTGCAGCCAATCAAGTAACCCAACAGATTACTTCATTCTGAAGTAAAAGTAAATGCCTTATTTCATGTTGAGAGTTAAATTCATATTGACTCAGGTAATGGTAAGTACTTTCCACTCATTAGCTATCACTCAAGCTAAAAAGCAATCTATTGTAATGGTAGCTAACTTTACAGGTAAAGTATTATAAAGTTTTGTCATAATAACTTTAGTCCACTCTGATTACTCAGTGTGTAACAGCACTGATAGGCTGTTAATATAACTTGTCACAGTGCTGTGCGACTTCAGCAAAGGTCAGAAGGGTGTGGCAGTTAGTATCATTTAGCTGCAACTTTCAAACTATAGAAAGCAGCAGCTCTGCCAAATACACCTGGAACAACCTGGCCACCAACAGTTCCAAATTTAGCTCAGTTGCATTTCTCAAAAACTAGTCTACATTGTGGTTGTTAAAGCAGTATGCCTGCAAATTTGTTTCATTGACTAAAAAAGTTTGACTTCAAATAGAAAGATTGAAGTCATTTGTCATTGTGTTTGCTTAATGATTCCCTTAGTAGTTTGGTCTTTTTGAAGCTTTGCAAATCAGCATTGGTAATAGTGCTAAAGAGTTTGGATGTGCAGCAACTTTTGGCTCTTGATCTGTCTGTTGACATACTCCAAAGTCATGGATTTTGATCAAGCAGTTCAGATATAATCAAAGGCTATGTAGGAAGAGAAGCAGACATGGTACATAATGAATATTTCTGTGCCGAATGGAAGTAAAGAAACAGTGTTCATTAAAATGCCCTTGAAAGTACCCAAAAGACCCTTCCATAGTGACATAGTAACAGCGTTTTTGCCTTAAGTGAGGCTTACATTGGTTCAGGAGTAGACTAATGTATTAGAATGAAATGTTCCACTGAAGAATACAAATTTATTTGCAGCGTTATGTGTTTTGTTTTTCAGACATTACCATCAGCATATTTCTACCTATCCCACAAGGATCAACTGCTGTGGAGAGAAGAGCAATGATAAAACATGGTTTATAGAGTAATGCAAAGCAAAGATTGCAGAAATCAGCTGGCTACATTAACTGCTTTTACAGTGAGCCCCATTGTATTCCACAATGGTTAATTTTTATTACAGGGTATGTTTATATTTCTGGATTCACCATGAAGAAATTACAACACTTTGTGTCATTCCCTCACCTACTGTTTCACTAGAGTATAAATATGAGGTAACAAGCATGCAAAATCCCTTTGTCAACCATCAGCATGGGAAAAGCCAAAGAACTGTTTTTTGAATGGGTATAAAAAAATACATAAATGGTTTAACATACCACTTAGCACAGTAAGGGTAATAATAAAAAAGGCATAAAAAGTGTAGATAGATGTGTAAATCAGACGATACATATTTGGGGCGGTTTAACTCTACTAAACAATGTTTTTTAATCTTTTAATTTTTTCCATTTATTAAAACAAGACTGCTTAATAACTCAAGGTGTTGTATTGTGAACCATTTCCATAAACTTCTCATGCAGGTTAACTTTCACAGAGTCAAATGATCTCAAAAGACGAAAATCCTCAAAAACATCAGCTTGAGGAACCGCTTTGTTCAGCAAATCCAGGTCTTCTTCCAAACAGTAAACGCTGTGACTTTCTGGGGGTATTCTGCAGAAATAGGAGGTAGACACAAAAATGTGCCCAAGAACCAGTCTCTTTATCCCTTCGGCATTTAGGGTTGACATTGTTACTGTGATCCAACGCTGGCGTTTATCATCACTGCCCCAGGTAAAAAATTCACTTTGCCTCTTTGATCCGCAGGCTAGCTCCTCGTAGCATATTCTCAAATCATGCCAGTCACTCACAACACCGCATTCTGTAATGCAGATGCAATCCTCATCTTTCCAACGGTTAACATTTTTTTGGGGCATCGCCATCCATGGAAATGTGATACCCATAGCCAGGACCCTCCTCCCAAGAAGAAACCCACTCATGGTGCAGTGAGCCAGCACAAACTTTGCCGCATGGTTTGCTGCATGGCCCCAGCTTCCGGACAGGTAGGTGTTGAAATATTGGACATGCTAGCCGGGTAAGGACTGGAACAACCACATTTTGTATACACCGAGCTGATGGTTGTTTCTGACATGTTAGGACATGTTAGGACAGGATAAAACCTGAGGGCTGGTTTTATGTGTCCACATTTTGCCAGCGCTTGCATTTTCTTTTAAAATAAAATCAAATAATTATGAAAACCACACCAAATAGCAGGGGTGGGTCAAAACTGGAAAATAACCTCATCAATCAAAATGTATTTTGACAGGTACCGCATCCCATATTCTTCTAACATACATCAGAATCCACACAGAAATAATTAAATAAAAACAACCATGTTCTGCAATGGCCATCGCAGTCTCCTGACTTAAATCACATGAAAAACCTGTGGTCTGAACTGAAGAGTGGGGTATCCCAAGGATATCAATGATTCACAAATTATAGGAAAAGGCTGTCATCTTTGCCAGAGGTGTTTGCACAAAGTATTAAACCTGGGGTGCCAATAATAGTGGAACCTACTTTTTAGAGGAAATACATTTTTTATTCGAAAAATGTAAGATGTTGTTTTTTTGTTTGAAAGACTCCCATTGGATCATGAATAAAGGTACACTGCTGTACACATTTTGGAAGCTTATGTCAATAACTGTCACTAAGCTTTTTTTGTGCATATTTATCAAGGGTGCCAATAATTCTGGAGCCCACAGTATATATGTCATCAAACAGTTTAAAGCTGAAATCCACTGTGCGCCGACTATGTGCAGGGCACAGTCACACTGTGTTACACTGTTCTTCAAAAGAGAGAATATCACAAGAAGCATTCTCTCTTCAATAACATGCAATTACTGTCAGTTGCATATGGATGTCACATGACTGCAGGATTGTAAATCTGCTCAACATTCCAGCTGGTCCTGACAGCTCACCCAATAAGCTAAAATGGGTTTCTACTGATTCTGTTGGTCCCAAAAGCAGCATTGAAATACTGGAATTATGTGTCTTTAGATAAATAATTTATTCCTTGTTTGCAGCATAGCTATTTTTCAGATCAAATGTTTACTAGTGACAATGCTAATAAACCTTATCCCCCAACCCATAACTACCACCCCCACCTCCCCCTGCCCCCAAGCCTTTTTGCAGATCACAAAGTAGATTATCACAAAACCACAAGTGGATTATTAGACAATGCTCTGGTTATACATGAAAGAGGCTCAATCTTACTTGCAGACTAAATGTCTTATCCAAAGAAATAATTATTTGAAGCCATTGGCATGGTTCGATTCAATTGAGAGTCATAGAATATTAGGCTCTGATGAGCTACAAAAATGTAAACACCAACAGTCCATGGCTGCTGTCAAAAATATATTAGGTTCACAACGCAAAGCCTCCATGTGTATTGCATAAGTGATTTATTCAGAATTCAGATACTGAATTGAATAGAGGGATTTTCTGTCATTTGTAAAATGGAAATTGTCCTTCTCCTGTCCCAATGGGAAACCTTTTTTTGACATGGGAATATCCAGACAGATTTTACCCACAGCCCCCCACTGCTCATTATGATTAAAATTATGTTCTAATGGGACTGGACATTTTGAGGGTAATGTTTGTATTGTTGAATCACAAAGGCAGAAAGGGTCCTGCTCTTATATCCTTGAGTCTGGAATAGAAGCTAATGGAATCTGCAGAGGACACACATCTATTAGGGATGCAATGCTTTACATTCTGTTATTTCCCCATTCTTGTGGTTGTCACTGGAGAGAATTCACATTTGGCTTAGTTGAGTTGAAAATTCAAGGAATCTTCATCTTCAAAATAGTATGTGTCATGTAGAATGCAATGTCAACAACCTTAATTCAATCTACAATCATTATGCAATGAAAACCATATTTTGAAAAAAACGAATACATGCCAATATATTGTAGCGTGGGGGAGATTCATGATGAGACTGACGACCAATGGAATTCAACTCAGGTAGGCAAGCATTCAGGCTTCAATACTGTACAGCGTTTGAATGGTGGCTGGGCCGATAACCTCCCAACCGCCCCCAAACCCCACTCAGGTAACACGCACTAGTTCGGCATATGAACACGTTTTAGTTTACGTTAACATAGTTTGCTAACTTAACGAGACAGTCACATACACAGTTTTGTGCAACAGCGCTTATTTACAGTAAAAAGTTTGTTTGCCAACCCAGAAGTGTGCTTCCTGGCCCCCAGTCCACACCCCCGGACGCCACATTATTTTTTTATATTTCAATATATTTTTGCTTGAATACAATTCCCTACTCTAATGGAATTCATCAAGAATTTCTTGCCTTCTGTAAATTTCAATCTGAAAGATTAGCAAACTTCAGTTTGCTTATCGGTCTAGCTGGCATCAGACCTGCTCTGGCTGTCAGCCTGAGGCCAGAAGCTTTAGGCAGCCTCTCCCGTTCTCTGACGACATTCAGTTCAACCATTATCATTATCACTGCCTCTGATTCTTCATTCCATTCCCCAAGTTGCACAACTTCTGTGGCATAATTAAGATCACTGAAAAAGAGGTACAAAAATAAAATGATGATGCTGTGTGCAAGTTCGGCGCTATCAGTCGGTAACACTGCATAATCAAGGCTGCTGCTAATATTGGATCTGCATCAATTATAAGGAAACACACGGCATAATTATCCAAACAATCTGCATATTATGCACTGTAAAAATTTTGCATGGTGAACATTGACTGTCCTGGGAGACAAGTTGGGCATCCTCAGTTGTTCAGTTTTCTGAAGGAAGCCCCAATCAGTTCCCTTGTACTCCCACCTTACCAAGTTGTTCAATAACAATGCTACATGGTCTCATTCACAACATGGTGTTCCAAATACTCCAAAATGTGTTGAGGCTCTTACCAGGGTGCTGTCTTGGAGAACCCGGGATAGTTTTTAATTACTGCCTATCCAGAGCCAGAAGAGTAATTGAAAACTTCTACGGATTTATTTTCAACCAGGCAGTGTGGGTACAGAAAGAATCTACTCTGAAGTAAACCAAGCTCCTGAAACCGTCAAGGCCATCGTCTGATTGCTCATTTTCCTCAGGGAAATTGAGAGCAAGACATACACTCACTGAGCACTTTAATGAGAGAGGTCTGTGGAGACTGGCCAGACTGGTCAAATCTGACAGGAAGGTAACAGTAACAAATACATGTGTTCATTTAGGTGTAAACGTGACAAATAATCACACATTACAACAGTGGTATGCAGAAGAGCATCTCTGAACACACAACGCATCAAACCACTAAGTGGATAGGCTACAGCAGCAGATGACTTAATAAGTTTAAAAAAATAAGTAATAAATATCTAATAAAGTGCTCACTGAGTGTAAATATCATGTATGTTCTTGTCACCACATCGAAAACAAAATGGCCATGAGGGGGGTCAGTCAGTCAGTGGCCAATCAGTCAGAAATAATGTCTGCAACCCAAAATGTGTGAGAGGGTCCAGTTCCACTTCTGCATTGACAAGTATGGGTTAATCCATATAGATTCTTTCTTTTTCTTTGATAGCTTTAGGCAAATTGAATGGGTAACATTAACACAGAATATGTCTTAGCAGCAACATTTTGGGAAATATACCTTCTTTCCAACCATACTTAGACGAGACGTGTTGGCTTAGTATGAAGACTTGAAGCATATCGGAGTCAGTAGCCTACCTCCTTCAAAGTGAAAAATACACCTCACAGCAACTATGAAGTTGTTTTATTTAGACAAGGTGTCATGTGTCTTATTTACAGGAGGTATCATGTGTATTTGAAAAAAAGAAACGTGTGATGTTTTTGGACTGTTGGAACTATAACTGCTGAACACAAATGTATCCTCTTCCGTCTTTCACTGGTTGAATGCAGTAATCCGAAGGTAGGTTTAAAAAGTATAACGTCTGTCATTTAAAAAAAAAAAAGTCCCGGACGTGTATTTCAAATACACATGATACCTTGTGTAAATAAGATAGCCTAAATTAAATTATTGCCACAACGGCTAATAATATAAAAAAAAACAACCAGGGACCGATTTGTTTTAATTCAAGCTTACTAGAGTGTGACGTAGGAAATGAACAACGCGGTTAGTTACAAGTCTTTAAATGAGCACAAAATGTAGTGGTGTTTTGAAATCATAACCAATTGCAAAATACCAAAAAGCTGCACATTTGGCTTAATGCCCAGAGAAAGGTTTCAAACCCAGATTTGCACTTTTAATTGCTAAGAAGCCCATGGCCAAAAACAGCTAACAGCAATAGCCTATAAAATTAAATCCGCTTGCTGACATTATTATGTATTAAAATCATAAAATAACAATTATGTACATAGCAGGTTTGCTTTCCCCTCAGAAAGCTCTGCCTACATTTTTTTCCGAAAAATTGTTTTTACACTGACTCTGTAGCCATTAAAATATATTCTCTACCAATAGAGACAATATATCCACATTGTGGGCCATATTTTGATCGTTATGTCGTTTATACCGTTATATCACCCACCACTAGGTTTAACCATGAATTTTATGACTCATATAAGGTTTTTTAAAAATTATTTACACCAGTGTTATTCAGGTTCATTCAAAATATGTAAATATGGTTGAAATAGTGCATTCTCTTCTCTTGAATACATATAAAAATAAAAATACAGTTAAGTAGACTTTGAACTTGTCAGTTCATTATGCAGGGCTAAAATTTAATTTGTCATTTTTACTGCTGGATGGTCTGAGAGCATAAGTGTGTTTTAATGCATAAACCTCTATGGCGTTGAAAAATACATTCACATACAACTTCTATACAATAAATACAAAAACAGTATTGGAATAATGTAAATAGTTGAATAGGTGTATTTGTAAATGTATAGCAAATAAAAACATTTCGATTCAATAATGAAATGTAATGTTTCTTCATCAGTGGCTACGGCACATTGGCATTGCAGAAATGGATGGACAAGGGCGGGGCCAGTGGGTCTACTGAGTTCAAGTTCATGGCACCATGGGGGATCTGTGGGTATCCAGTCATTGCTTTTTCAGCACAAAGAAAGCAACACTTTTCAGATGAATCTGGACTTTTTTTTTTTTTTGCTAACAACCCATCTGTGAGATGGTCTCAGATGCTGTACACTGCTATATTTGGTCTATGGCTTCGTCTGTAAGGATCAATCAGTGCTGGCTCATAAACCTGGCACAGAGTTTCCAGGAGAGGAAAAAATAATGTCCTGGCTAATGTCAATGCCCCAGCTGCAAGGTGACCACCACACCAACGGACAAATGGCTGTTTGCTGTTTTGAAAGAAAGAAAGAAAGAAAGAAAGAAAGAAATTGTAAATTGCTACAAGTAGATCAAACATAATAGATATGATTCTAATGCATAATTATTATTTTTGTTATTATTATTGTTATTAGTATTATTATTTAAAATTCAGAGCAAATGTGTTACATAAATTCACTAGGGGTTTACATAACACTGTTTTTTTATTTTTATGGTTTAGACAGTATGTCTTCTGAGAATATGGATACATTCAGAATACCATAACCTAAAAGTAAAAAAAAAAAAATGTTAAGATTTGTACCTTTGTAAAATGTTTTAACATTCACTTCACATGTATTATTATTTTTTTCCATGCTGACCCAAAACCATAATAATGCACTCATGTCACGAACAAAGAAAATTTTGTCAATGTTAATAAGAGCCGAGGGTCTTCAGGAGGGTACTGAAGAGAAAATAACAAAGGAGGATAATTTGTCCTCTCATTCTGTAGCAAATGCTGGTCAGAGTTGATTTGCGCCATTTGGCTTTCCAAAATAATGGCTGTGCATGCTCTGATTAGCAAAACGAATGTGGACAATTAGTCCACTCTCCCTGGAAATCCTCCGGGACATATTACTATAAAGTTCACCAAGATGGTCATTGCGGCGAATCGTCTCTGACAAGGAAGCAGGGACAACTGCTTTCAGGACCAGCAGAACCCTGCAGCACAATCACCACCAGCAGCTCTGTAATTTGGTTATGACTTTTATCCGCCTAATCGAATATGCATATATTTGCCACTTAACCCACAAAGAGGCAGGGCTACTGAAATCCATCCTTCTGGCAAAGTACCAGAAAGGGAGCGAACCTGAGCGTTTCAGGCCATCAAACACCATTACACAGTCCAAGGGCCTTCATATCGCAAAAAAAGTGTTCATCAGTTTTTCATGTATTTTTTTTGTAATGTTATCCCTATAGCAATAATCATTTGAAATATGCCTATTGTAGACTTATGAATATGAGACATTCCATTCAAATGTTGTCTCATACTGGACAGCTGTTTTATTTGTAATGTGTGCTCATGTTCACTGTGTTATAAATACACACTTAAGTATGACAGGTGTGTATTTATAACACAGTGAACATGACTTTCATGTTGAATGCTAAATCGGCAGTATGTTTCGACATGAAGAACTGTGGGAATGGCTGGTATTTCCAGGGTGCCTGATGTCATCGTGACATTCAATGTCTTTCTTTTTATTTCTTTCTTCTCATTTATTTAATTGTATACCCTTCTATCTATTCCTTACCTTGCAGTGTATATCTTGAATCATCAAAGCAATTAACCCGCAATTATGAGAGCCAGTCACTACAGTATGTGTCATGCTACAGGGAACACAGTAGTACACAAGAGGAGAGGTGACTCATTCACTGATGACAACTAGACAGAGTCTGCTGCATTGTTAAATGGTGCTAATATAACGATGGCCCAAGTACCCTCTAGCTCACCTAAATCCAGCCTATCCATTGTAAAATAAAATGAAGTCCGTTCCACTGCAGTCACTTGACACATGGCTGGCATAATCCCAGGCTTGTATCCAAGACACCTTAGCTTTAGAGAACAGTCTACCCTCATGAAAATTTTTTTTTTACTGACTTAATTTTCTGTTGCCTAGTAAAACACATTTTGCAATTTTGCTCTTAATATTGTGTAAGTGTATTTGATATGATTTCCTTGTCATGCAAAATCCACATGCCCATTATCTTGTTTTGCCAAAAGTCTCATCTACTCATTTAGTTCCCGATTGTATATGTGCCTTATTAGCTATTAGGGTCGTTCAAAACTAAAGCATAGTATTTGTAAAATAAAAAATATATCAATACATTTGCTGGAACTCATTCTATGCATGGCCTCAGTCAGAACTTTAACCTTGCTCCTTAGTACTCTAAATCTAAGTCCCCCGACTTCAGACTCCTCTTCTGACAAGTAGGGCTGCTCATTATCTCTGAACCACATATTTTTCCTCTTACGGGCGTTCTTGCTACCACCTCAATGGCGTGTGCGAGGGGTTAACAATGCATTCCTTCCTAACCCATCCCCCGTCAATCTCTCATAAGAGGGGCCTAGGGCCGGACACATTGGTTGGCTGTTCCTAAAAAAACTGTTTTGCTGATGCAAGGGTTTTGCAATGCTCCAATAATATGTATCTTGCCGTGATGGCTCTGTAAGTTTTTTAAATTATTATTAGTAGTAGTAGGTTATAATAATAGTAGTAGTAGTAGTAGTAGTAGAAGTAGTAGTATTTTATGCAACAACTGTGAATAATAAATTACTATTTAAGGATAAAAAAATGCTGCTCTGATCTAATCATATAGCGGATAAAAAGGGGTGCACAATGTGTGATGGTGTAGCTCTTTAAATACACTTCTTTTGAAAGCAATCAGGAAGCATGTTCTTTCTGCCTCAGCACCTCCGCTATGGATGATCAACCATTCCTCAGAGAACCAGCACATCTGATGCAGCCTGCCTGTGAATTTGAGCTTAAACTCCACATGGTATACAAGGTGATATTGACTCCTTCTGCCTGACTTGAACTGAGAAAGATTGTCATTTAATGATGAAAAGAAGTTGCTGATGCTCATCATCTATGAATTCTCTCCTCTACTATGAATTATATTCTCTAGCAAAGCCTCCATATTCCCATTATGGGATTTATAAAGAAAAATATAAATGCTGTACATGGTATTAAACTATGTTCAGGCAGACAGCAGAAAAATCTAAATTGGCACTTTGCTAAAGGCCCCAATGCTTACTTATAGGGAAGAACTGAGCACATCCAGCATCAGTTTTTGTGTTATTTGCATTTCCAGGCAACTCTATTACTCTATTAACTCTATAATACACTATTGATCTAGAACAGACAAATGCCATGAAGGAAAAATATTTAATCAGCCAATCATGCAGCAGCAACTAAATACATAAAAGCATGCAGACATGGTCAAGTGGTTCAGATGTTTTCAGATCAAATGTCAGAATGGGGAAGAAATGTGGTCTAAGTGACTTTGACCGTGGAGTTATTGCTGGTGCCAGACAGGGTTGTTTGAATATCTCATAAACCGCTGATCTTCTGGGATTTTCACGCACAACAGTCTAGAGTTTGCAGACAATAGTACGGAAAACATCCAGTGAGCAACAGTTCTGCGTTGTTAATGAGAGATGTCAGTGGAGAACTGGCCAGACTGGTCAAAGCTGACGGGAAGGAGACAGTACAAATAACCACCTAATAAAGTGCTCAGTGTGTGTAGATATCAAGGTAACAAGGGATATTGCCATTAATATGGTACTGTAATTACTATCATCTAATTATAGCAATACAAGCTGTATAAAAAGAGCAGCGACAATAAAGATGTATTACATTTAAAAATTAAACCCATTTGAGAGCATGTATATTATCATGAAACTAAAAAATATATTGGTTTTTTTTAGATGTACTACATCACATCATTGTAAACAAGCTGTTTTTCCGTGTTACCTGTAATGTATTTTCTTGCTTGATGAAACCTTGATGCCAAATACCCCCATAATGCCCTGTAAGCCAGCTGGTCCTCATGGACTGTAAATATCATATATGTCATTGCACTGGGCCAATTGAAATCATGTACTACAGTATATCAGATTTTCTTTTTATAATCCTGAAAGTGAACAAGAATTCTATTCATGTTGTATTCTCAAAAGCACTACTGCAACCAAATATAATTGTATGTACATGTCATCAATAAAAATATAATATTACAAAAAATATAGTATTACACATTATAACACAATTCAGGCTTAAAAGTATTTAGCCAGGTGCTTTATTTAAAAAAATATATTTTCTTTGATTTCTTACGTTTACACCATATGATCTACATTAGACAAATATTAAAAGCTTGCTACCATGTTCGTATTGCCTCAGGTGGATATTTGTAAATTAGTCAAGCTAACTTGCTAATTTGCTTGTTGCAAACTTGTTAATAGATATAATAAGTTAGCTAGCTAGCTAGTGAAAATTCAGTCTCCCAAGACGAACGTGCATCATGGAGGCAGCTATGGTAACAAACAACAATGTGTGGAAAGTAGGGGCACAGTCTTTCAATCACAGTTCTCATATTAAAAAGAAATATGCACATTTGTTTTATTGTTGCCTAAAGAAAACTGGCAAGTGTCACATTCAATCACCATGTTACTCCTTTAATGGTGCATCACTGATTCTGTGCATTTACAGAGAATGCACTTCTCCTTTGTGTTCTTGATCTGCATTCTGAGTGGTTTTGAGATATTGAGCTTCAATGATTCCAGGGTCCAAGCAGACACGACCTTCTAAATATTATACATACTTTTAAACATTATTTTTGTGTAAAACACAAATATATTTAGTGCCCTATACACAACATATTTATGAAACATATTTTTGTCAAAAATGGCAGTTAGAACCTTTTAATTCTAAGGTCTCGCCTTGTTGCACTCAGTATTCCATCCAACCTGACATCCAGCTCAACTCAACAACAGGATTCCCTGTGACTCCTCCATGCTTATTATGGGATGCTATGTGTCAGAAGAATGTTGCTGACAGGAGAAGACACATGCTGCAATGTTTAGATTTAGAATCCGACCCAGACTACCTCCAGGTATGACTCGAACTAGATTTGGACATATCCGATCCATCCACATCCAATTTCTTGTGTTTAGACTATAGTTATTGTGTGGTATTTATTGGATCTCTCTTGGAATCAAATATATTTCATTTGAAAAGGCGTAAAGGGGTCCAAATAAAACTATTATATTAACCACATATTTTATTTACCTTGGCATAAAACAATATACTACCTCATGATTGGCAAACTGTATTTCTTCATTTCCAGTGGCAGCAGTAAAATTAAGATGCGGCAAAATTAATTTCTTTCTGCAACACAAAAACCAAGATGGGCTCAAGATGGCTTTATACACTTTACTAGGTACACCTTTCTAGTATTCGGTATGATCTCCCTTTGCCACCACAACATCCGGAATTCTTCATGACATGGATTTGACAAGTTGCTGGAAACAACCCTTAGAGATTCTGGTCCATATTAACATTATAGCAGTATGCAGTTGCTGCAGATTTGCCGGCTACACATTGTGCCTCTTCCATCCATTCCACCACATCCCAAAGGTGTTCTATTGTATTGGGATCTGGTGACTGGGGAGGCCATTGAAGTACACTGAACTCATTATCATGTTCATGGAACAAGCCTGACAAGCATGGAACAGGCAAGGAACAAGCTCTGTGACATGGCACGTTATCCTGCTGGAAATATATTAGAAGATATCCTGTGGCCAAGGGATGCACATGGTCAGCAACAATACTCAGGTAGTCTATGGCATTTATACAATGGTCAATTTATATTAAGGGGCCTAATGTGTGCAAAAACAAAATACATTGCCCATGTATTTACACCACTACCAGCCTGAAGCAATGACACAAGGCAAGATGGATTCATGGATTCATGTTGAAAATTCTGACCCTGCCATCTCATTCCTCAGACCAGGTTGACAGAAGTGGAACGAGGTGTGGTCTTCTGCCAGTGTAGCCCATCCACTCCAAGGTTTAATGTGTTGTGTGATCATAGATATTCTTCTGCATACCACTGTTGTAATGCGTGGTTAGTTGTAACTGTCGCCTTCCTGTCAGCTTGAACCAGTCTGCCCAGTCTCCTCTGACCTCTCTCACTAAAAGGGCATTTTTGCGGGCAGAATTGCCGATCACTGGATGTTTTTTTTTTTTGTTTTTTTGCACCATTCTCTGTAAACTCTTGGGTAAACCCCTAACCATCCTCTCTGGCACCTACAATCATTCCATGGTCCAAGTCATTCAAAGTCACTTAGATCACATTTTGTCCCCTTTGCATTGAGTTGATGAGTCAGATGATTGGCTGATTAGATATTGGCATTAACAAACTGGTATAATGGTCCACATAATAAAATGGACACTGACTGTATACTGTATATAACCCTTACCATTTCTCCTCTTTCTGAACACAAATCCTTTCAGCCCTCATAAGGCTGTAACCTATGGAAACCTGGAAAAAAAAAAGCATATAATTGTACATGCTCTGAAACATTGCTCAATATGAGCTCTCCAGCACACTATGGTGCCAAAGGATCTGGCACTCCATATTGACTGTAGGCTGATGCATCATTGACCCACATAAAAGTTGGGAACATGCTGCTCTGGTTTGTTGCCTCAATCAGTGCGAATCGTCTTCAGGTAAATATCTGTTTTTAGTATGTTTTCATCATGTCACAAAATGTCTGAAATTCCTGAAAGAAAATCTGGTAATATATAATGAATCATGCTTTGTTTTGACGTAAATGAAAATCATATTGATCACAATGAAACCTGTACCAAAGTCAATGCAACCATTTTGAATGCTGGACTTTCTCATTGTTTACTGGAGAAATAACACCTGAATTTCCAGACCCAGAAAGCCAGGTTGCATGATACTAAGGCATCCAGCAGGAAGTGACAGTTCAAACGAATATGTGTTCCTTTTCAGGCCTTGTGCAGTGGCCTGTCGTCATGCCCACCAGGCACCCCTTGCTTGGCCAGAGCAAGACATGCCAGCCACATCACACAATGAGGGAGGGAGCTCTGATGGACATGTGAACATGGCCATTCCTCAATAATGTTTCACTCCATTATCTGGGAGCCGACAAGCTTTCAGTAATTACTACAGATGATACAGCTTCCAGTGTAATTAAATAACAATTATTTGGAGTGAAACGTGCCAGGCCGAGATCACCTCCTGTTCCCCAGGACCAGAACCTGAGAGAGGGCTGTCAAGAAAAATGGATGCCACTCGCTGGCTGGGGCACAGGGAGCAAAAGTGAATGAATGCTACTCAGGGCACATTATTTTCTAACTCTCCCTTTTTCCTTGCTGAAGTCAAAGTGATTATGTATTCGGGATGAAGTGCATGTCTCGGACACTGAATCCCCTCACCCCAATCACATCAAACTCAAACCGTCCTTCCTCAAGCACCTTTCTATTGTTATTCCTTGTCTATCCATTGCCCCTGAACCGAAAGGCAAATTTGTTCTGTTCTGCGAGCAAACCCTGGTTTTGTTGGGCTTCTCCTGCAGTTCAGGGCTTCTGCCTGCCATATTGATGAGTCACCCCGCACTAAGGTTTGGCAGAAAA
Organism: Conger conger; assembly: GCF_963514075.1. Classification (NCBI taxonomy): domain Eukaryota; kingdom Metazoa; phylum Chordata; class Actinopteri; order Anguilliformes; family Congridae; genus Conger; species Conger conger. The sequence continues at coordinate 25,475,374 of NC_083762.1, forward strand.
TGTAGCATACCCATGAAGAAATGTAATTATGAATACGCAAACATTTTGCAAGTCCAGCATGGGGTCAATTCTTCCGTTGAGGGGCATAGTTGTATCGCCTGCACGTTGACATTAGTCATTCTGACGGAGCGGCAGGATAGAATCCCAGGAGGAAAAGGCAATTAGGAAATGAGGAATCCACAGCTATTTGGGGCAACTTACATCTGTGTGCATGAAAAAAGGTTGATCTATTGCATTAATTAAACTTTCAATGTGTGTTGTAGTAAGTGTTGTCCCAGAGGGGTAACCACTGAATCTCAAACAGAGGTTGCATATGCTCATACTTTATATCTTAGGCAAGACCAGTTGAAAGTCATTAGTCTCACTAGTCATATTTTGGTCATTTAAAGAGTCTATTTTTTGTTTGTAATGCTGTTATTTGAGTATTTGTGGCTTGTCAGTTAGCTTGAAAATTTTTGCCCACTCTCCTGACCTGTCTCATTAACAAGCTTTTTTCATCCACAGAACTGAAGCTCACTTAATGGCTGCATCTGGCCCCAACAATCATCATACTCATTCTAATGTTTGATCAAACAAAAACTAAATCTCTTCACCATGTCTGCATGCCTTTTATATTGTGTTGTGGCCACATGGTTCACAGTGTGGAGGAGCATGCTAGTTATTGATACAGTATATACACACAGAAGTACTGGCTCAATTTTCATAGCTTTTATTTCTGGGTTTGTGGTTCATGCGGACCAAACTAAGACAACTCTGTGGACTGATGCAGCTGTCAAGCACAAAACCAGTGTTTCTCAGCTAAATTGCATGCCACACAGTTTGGTCTCAAATACTGTGCTGTCAGACGCCAAATGACAATCTCATTGTCTCTGCCAGGAAGAGACTTTGTTGTAGGTAGTTTGTCCAGCAGGACAATTACTTCAAACATAAACATCCCTCCAAATGTGTTCTGTAAACATATTACAAATTATATGGAAAGACACATGGCTGTCATCCTTGACAGGGGTTTTTGCACAAACTATTAAAGCAGGGGTACCAATAATTGTGAAACCTGTTTTTTGGGGATAATATAATTTAATTTCCAATTCAAAATGTAAGACTGGTTAATTCCTTTGAATCATTGATAAAGCACTATATATTTTTTTTTTCACCCACTGGCTCAAAAGAAAACCTGCGTTATTCAAAATAAAAAAATAATTGACTCATAATAATAATTTGACTCATTTGCATGTTTTTTAGATTTAGATATGCTCAATACCCCCACCAATTCCCTACCCTATCCAGGTAAATATTTAGAGAACAGTTTTTTAGGTGCAGTGTCTTTCTCAAGTCTACACAAATACCCCCCCCCCCCCCCCCCCCCCAACCCAATCATCTGGCTAGTATTTATTTAATCAAATACTGACCAAATGAATTCCTTTGTCCATTGGTCCATTGCTGCAAACCTTAGCTCAGATTCACATTTCCTCCTGTGAGCTGTGTTTCATGTCTAGACAACACCAGGCTAGTCATGGCAAAGAACAATGTACAACCACTTGTGCAATCAACATAAGTAATGGTAGATAATAAATATGGGATTCTTGTGCCATATAAAGATATTGTGACTGTTGTTTCCTTTATTACATTAGCAGCTGACCTAATGCAGATAAGTATGTCTGGCTTGCTGATTAGGACTTTCTAGGGAGATATAAAAGAGAGAATAAGGCGTAGTCCCTCACATTTCAGTTCAGGACAGACATGCAATAACATCTAAATGCAATGGGATTATCAAATATTAAATTTAAGGGGGCAATTACCTTTTCACAGGGGTGATATGGATTTGATAACTTTAATAATTAAGTAAATTAAAATCAACATAATAATGTGTTTTGTGTTCCCTTTGTCTACTACTACATTTTGTCAAAGGATCTGAAACCATTCAGTATGATTAATTTGCAATAATATAAGTAAATCAGGGAAGGGGCAAATACTTTTTCACAGCACGGTACATATTGTATCAAGAGATCTTGAGCATAAATAAAAGTGGTTATGAGATGGCAGAAACATATTTTACCGTGCAGAGGAAAGGTTACTTTGTTGACCCTTTGACGGAATAAACCGTCTGTGTTGCGGTGTACACTCACTATGCAAAACAGATCACTTGCATTGTGGGCTCTTTGAACTTTGTGAGATAGAGGGTCAATCATCAAATAAATTGCGATAGTAACTGAGGCACTGATGGGGTAGAGCAGGGCTGAGACAGTTTCAAAGTGTCACTCGTTCGAGCAGCTGACTGTGACCTTGGTGCCTGTCTTAGTATTGTAAAATCAGATTGAAGATAATCAATCCTCGCTTCATGCTACTTTTGAGCTGGATGCAAGCTGCATGCAAATGCCATATTTATTGATTTCAGAAGTAGAGGGGAAGAAAGATTTGAGACCGTAATTATGTGGCTATATCTGAGTGAGACACTGTGTGAGCATTGGCTTACTTGTGCCAGATGCACAGTATGATGCCAGCTCCTGCAACCATTAATTGCAGATTTGAATTTTTTTGAAATGTCAGCATTCAATTTTCCATTGCAGCTTACAATCTACAACCTTGATTAAAAATTACTAAATCTAACCCGCAAACAATTTGATTTGACCTTGTTTAAAAGAAACATCAGTCTACCTCGAACATTAGTAACTATAATGTGAATAATGTTACTAATTAATTTTAGAGATCATGATCCATTATTAGTGTATTAAGGTGACTCTGTTGATGTCAGAATTACAATCCTACTAAAACCACTGATATACAGTAGCTAAAATGTAGCTACTCTGTATAAATGGGCATCCCTTTGTTAAATTGCAGGATAAGACACACAAGGTCAAATAAACACTCTGGTTGGACTAAAATGGGACAATTTCAGCTTAGTTTATGGATACTAGCCCCAACTGTAAGTGTAGGCATACACCCAAGTTTGGAGCCAAATGCCAGGCATACTAGTACAACTGAGGGTATGAGCTATAGCACAGTCTAAAGAGTTGGGACAGAGTTCAGTCCCCACCTCATCACATACTAGAAACACCTCTGGGTAATTGGGCTCCTGCATGATGTTCAAAGAACATGTGCTAATCTGCATGAATAGCCAGAGGTTGCTGTTGCTATGGGAGAGGCCTCCAAAACAGAAGAAAGGAAAACAACTCACAAGTTAAAATGTTAATTGAAAAAAAACAAAACAAAAAAAAACATGGCAAATACAGTGCATCCGGAAAGTATTCACAGTGCTTCACTTTTCCCACATTTTATGTTTCAGCCTTATTCCAAAATGGAATAAATTCATTTTTTCCTCAAAATTCTGCACACAACACCCCATAATGACAACATGAAAGAAGTTTTGTTGAAATTTTTACATATTTATTAAAAATAAAAAACTAAGAAATCACATGTACATAAGTATTCACAGCCTTTGCTCAATACTTTGTCGATGCACCTTTGGCAGCAATTACAGCCTCAAGTCTTTTTGAATATGATGCCATAAGCTTGGCACACCGATCTTTGGGCAGTTTCGACCATTCCTCTTTGCAGCACCTCTCAAGCTCCATCAGGTTGGATGGGGAGCGTCGGTGCACAGCCATTTTCAGATCTCCCCAGAGATGTTCAATCGGATTCAAGTCTGGGCTCTGGCTGGGCCACTCAAGGACATTCACAGAGTTTTCCTGAAGCCACTCCTTTGATATCTTGGCTGTGTGCTTAGGGTCGTAGTCCTGCTGAAAGATGAACCGTCACCCCAGTCTGAGGTCAAGAGCGCTCTGGAGCAGGTTTTCATCCAGGATGTCTCTGTACATTGCTGCATTCATCTTTCGCTCAATCCTGACTAGTCTCCCAGTTCCTGCCGCTGAAAAACATCCCCACAGCATGATGCTGCCACCACCATGCTTCACTGTAGGGATGGTATTGGCCAGGTGATGAGCGGTGCCTGGTTTCCTCCAAACATGACGCCTGGCATTCACGCCAAAGAGTTCAATTTTTGTCTCATCAGACCAGAGAATTTTGTTTCTCATGGTCTGAGAGTCCTTCAGGTGCCTTTTGGCAAACTCCAGGCGGGCTGCCATGCGCCTTTTACTAAGGAGTGGCTTCCGTCTGGCCACTCTACCATACAGGCCTGATTGGTGGATTGATGCAGAGATGGTTGTCCTTCTGGAAGGTTCTCCTCTCTCCACAAAGGAAAAGATAATGTAATGTAACGCTGGAGCTCTGACAGAGTGACCATCAGGTTCTTGGTCACCTCACATCTCAAGGTTGATCAGTGGAAACAGGATGCACCTGAGCTCTATTTTGAGCTTCATGGCAAAGGCTGTGAATACTTATGTACATGTGATTTCTTAGTTTTTTATTTTTAATAAAATTGCAAAAATCTCAAAAAACCTTTTTTCGCGTTGTCATTATGCGGTATTGTGTGTAGAATTTGGAGGAAAAAAATTAATTTAATCTATTTTGGAAGAAGGCTGTAGCATAACAAAATGTGGAAAAAGTGAAGCGCTGTGAATACTTTCCGGATGCACTGTATAAGTGTGTTTGTTTCCAAAAAAATTGACTAAGGAATAATATAGTGTCAGTGTTTGAATAGACAAGGGGTGAAACAAAGAAATGCAAGTTTACCTGCATGTTACCTGGAACATGTGTAGCAGAAGATAGGGTGTTTTAGTTTCCCGTAGGTGGAGCAAGATTGATCCAGAACTGAAAGGCATGGCAGTATGATGTGTTCCATACCACAAAGTGTAAGTTTGCACAATCTTGTCCTTGGAGGGCGTGGCTATAGCAAGAAACAATTACAAGAAAAACATGCATTTTAGTATGTACAATGAAAATGATTTTTACTATGAGTGCTTATTAATTTTATTAGTAATATTCTCATAATATTCTCATTTCTATTTAAATTAAAATATTTGGAGCAGTCCAGTGTTCAGACTCCCAGGGGGCAAATGTATCTTGTAGCCTCTCCTTATCTTTCAGGAACAAATGTAACTTTTGTTTCATAATTATGAAAATCATGTTAAAATGAAAATAAATATAAACGCTTCAGGTGGCTGTGTCACTCTGAAATAAGAAAGTGCCCATTGCATAACAAATCTGCACTCTGACACAGTACACTGAACTACAACACTACAGTAATGGTCATTAAAAAATACAAAATACTTTTTTAGAACAGCCTGTAGCTTTTGGTAAAAGGGTAGATTTTTGTGTCATAGCCAAAGCCTATTTTTCACGTTCTTGACATCCTGAGCATATGGGATGTATTATATTTAAAAACTTAAAAAGGAACATGTTAGAGGATCGTGGCAAACATTTAGGAACATAGAGCAACATGGCAAAATATTTTAGAGTGACCATGTGGAACATATTTGTAATGGTCAAATCCCATTCATATGTTGGACACAATGAGAGAATGTGGGGGCTGTGGACAACAAACGCAGTCTTGTGTCATCGCTACATTCACTGTGAGTGCAGACCTTGTTGATTGCTTTTGTGATATCAATGCAAATGAATGCACATCCTTGAAAACACACGGGCAAATAAATCCAAAATACGTGTAATATGAAGACAGATACTCCGTGACGAGACAGACAGCGAGATCAAATTAAAGCCTTGCGGTCCTTCTATGCGTGATGATGCAAAGCACCCTTTAAAACGACCTTGAAAGCAGCAATACCTAATCCCGTTAATATGTCGATTGAATGTAGAGAATGTGCCGACAGGGTGCTGAAAAGCAAATCCCTCAGAATTGAGAACATTACCTCAGAACAATTCAGTTACACATCATCCTTCCGGCAATCTCATAAAGAAGACACCTCTAGAGATGAACTAAGATAACCTGCCATGCTCTCATGCTAGGGGCCTTGCATGGGTTATTTGTCACTGGCTGGACCTCAGAAAGATATAATTTATGTACCTAATTTACCTTTAAACAAGAAAATGTGTTCCACATTTAAACAAGAGTTTAATGACTTACATTCGTAAGTCATTAAGTCATTGGCCAAAATGTGCGTTTAAGTGCTGGTGTTCTGGGTACCTTTCCCACTATCAGTCTTAATTCTATATGCTTCTACATCCAGGTCAGTTTTAGGGATTTTACAAGTGCAAGTACATTTTAGTGGACATTTGATGATATTCAACCAGCCTTATATATTCCACCAATATCTAGAGTGTCCCACCCTGCATTCAAATCATTATCATGAAGTTATTTTCTTAATATGGGCATTATATACCAGAAGAAAGTACATAACAGAAAGTGAACTGGGGTGTTACTGGGACGGCAGTGTGTGTGTATGTGTGCGAACTTATCTACCTATCTAACAGGGGACCATGGTGTCATTACACATCCACCAAGAGGGGACATAGAAACCAAGAGGGGACATTTTCTAGGTCCCTGCTTGACAAATGCTTTAAATCGTGTTAAAATGATGAGTTGGGAGAGGGTACCGAATGTGTGTTACATGTGCAACCTCCGTACTCTGTGCTGCCCCTGTAGACTGGAGCTGGAATTTCACTCACAGACTAACACATGTCATTTTAACACTCCTCCTTACATGCAATGACTGAGATTGTGAACAATGATTTTTTAACTCAAGTAAACAATTTTTTTAAATGTTATTTTTAGTCCATAAACCATATGCCTACATATAATTCAACTTTAATTATTTAACTTTAACACTCAATTACAGTTTGCAGCCAACTCAAAAACAAAGTAATTACATTTGTTTGATACTGGACACCTTCAATTTACTTGAGTAACAAATATAATTACTTTGTACTGCCACATAAGGTGCACCAGAATATGCATTTCAGCTATTGTGTTTACAAACACCTATATTATTAACTATAATTTTGTCATTTTGACAGCTGATTCAAAGTCTCATACTTATGAGTTCATGATCCAGCCTAGTGAGCACTTTGTGAGCCACTGAGAAGTCCAAAAAAGAGCATGTTTTTTTGTTTAATTGCCCAAGGGGACTGGCCATTAAATACTCTGGACTCTTTAATAGACCACAAAAAATTTGCTAGATAAACCTTTGCATAATTGTCTTCCACAAGCATATTTCTGATGTCATTTTCCTTTTTCATATACTTTCATATACTTCAAGAATGAGCTTTTTGCGCATATTCATTGGCACTTCTCTATTGTCATTTGATGCTGAAAGGGATATTATAAATCCACCACATGTGTACAGGGACAATAGCCAGATATTGCCTAGGTCAGGTATTATTTGTTGGTCAATTTTGATGTATTTGTCAAGTCTCACACTAATTTTATATGGATAATTACCATTTGTTTCACATTCAGAGATGACCAATAGATTACTTCCATTTAAAGATTGATTTTTTTTTCTTATTGTGGTTTCATAATACTCAAACAGTACATATTTGGATCTTGGAAATAGAATAGAAATAGAAATAGAATAGAAAAAATATTCACTCAAAATCCATAAAAGGAATACCCACTGTGTGCGTGCATTTATGGAGGAGCAGGGAATGGATGTTTGTGTGTGGTAATAGGGGTAAGGTGTTAACAAAGAGATTAACAAAAGGGGTTCTTACACATGTGCCCATGCATTCGGGGCCTTGGCTCAGCATTGCTTTGCAACAATTAAATTGGTACATGTTTCACTCTGAGGGCCTTGTTTGGTATTTTCAAGTAGGCCAATGTACCAATCTTGTACTATGTACAGTGTGTACAGTAACAGGGCTTGGAGTATTTTTGGCCTTTTTAAATAATCTCAATCTACCAAAAAAAAACAACAAACAACTCGCTTTTGTTAAAGAAAAAAACAAAGATGACTCATTGCCAATTCTGAATTTCAATGCTACTCAGAAACAGCGATACAAAAACATTAACACCCCTCTTTGTCGAGCACTTCTCCCATAAAACTTCAGGATGTCTGGCCCTCCAGCATTGTGGGGCCTGTGATTTGTGAAGTCCGTTGGTTTATTACACTGCCTAGCAAGTTTTTAGTGTCTTTTTTTAATTAAAACTCACATTCTGTGCTGCCAAGCAATTGCTCCACAGCAACACTGCCTTGTAGCGATATTGTCTTCATCAGAATATTTTAATTTTGGGTGCAACCGCTTGCCATCGGTGCTTTGATTAAATGACAATCATCTGCCAATATATCGGTGCATTAATTAGACTCCACCTGACTCTACCCTGATAACATGAGGTATAAACGGCTGCCTGTGACAAGTCCTGGAAACGATGTCACTGACTGATGAGCTCAATATACATTAGAACAATCGGAAGGCAGACTTGTCAGAGCATGCCACATCACTTTGGAACAAAAGGAAGTACACTTAACCTTCGGTCTTGGCAAGAGGGTGACAGGGAAGGGCACACAATCACACTATTTAGCAATTCACACAATACCTCCGGAGAGTTAATTGCATGCAATCCAGCTGTTTAAATAGAAATAATTGTTTGTGCTATCTCTCCAATCGATCCCACTCCCCCAACAACACTCATAAATGCAGCATACTACTGTACATGTCTTTACATGTCTCCAGTATGCTCAAAATGTACGACACTGCAACACACTACCGTGATGCAGTATGTTCAAAATGAAAGAGTGTAGTGCAGGGGCACATGAATGGTTGTGTAGAAGATTTGGATTCAAAGACAGCGGGAAAAGAAAAAAACATTATTTTAGCCCAACATCCCCTTTGTTGTAAAGAAAATCAATATAGTCTCAGTTCTGTCTGCTTCACTTTTGCCGTGTATGCTAAGCTCAAGATGTTCTCAATTCTCAGTGGCTTTTCAATGACAACGATACCCAGTCACTTGAAAGTCTTAAATTGAAGAAAGGAGCCACAGCTGTGAGCCCCACTAACGGGCAGATAATGGCCATGGATTTGAGAATCAGTGGAAACGGCACGGGTCGATATCAGAGCTAATACAGTTGAAGTCCATCCAAACATATTGGCTCCCTAAATATTGTTATTTATTTGTTTTTATTTGTGGCTGAACCTGCCACATTTTTCTTTTTCTGTCCCTATGAACACAAAAAGGATCACTTAAAATGTTTTGCTCTGTTCATAATGTTGTAAATATTGATATATTTATAAATTCTATCCACCTTAACCAGTGCAGCCTGTTTTTTTTTTTTAGTTAAGACAGGATATACAAACTACATTCAATATGAAACATACCACATTCAGGATGAAACATACTATAAACAGCTTGGAGGTCTTTATCAAAATAATGGCATACCTATGTACTTGAATCCACTAGTCATCAGTCACGGAAGGCTTGTACTGGAGTGAAGGAGTTGTAAAGTGTATAAGCAGAGAATGATATTTTCTTGGCAGCCTACACACTAGCAAACAGAATTGAATATTGCAATACATTTCACAACATTCTAGTGTGCCTTTGAAACTGTCTTAAGTCATATATAACCTTCAGGCACAGGAACAAGGAGTAACAAAGCAGAACACTTGTTGCCATGGAAACTTTTTTTCTCATGTAAAAGAAGAAATGAAGAAATGAGAAGGCACATGGGAGATGGGTTTTTATGGTATTTATTCATTTAATTGTTTATTTTTATTTATTTTTGAAGTCGTTTGCAATAAAAACACGGATAAAGTATGCAATGGTGGCAATTAAATGAGGTGTTATGCATTCCTAAGAGTATATAAGGTCAGTTTCATTGTAGGTAAATGAGACAGAAGAAACCAAAAAGAGCTTATGCATGTCAGTGGGAAAATATTGTACTCGGACAGCAATATTATTATGTCCCTTAAAATGCTAGAGATTGCTATTCTAAATGAATAGGTATTATTCTGAGCATTCTTACGTCCATGTAATGAGCATTTTCTAAATAAATGCAGTGAGCTCCAGATGTATTGGCACCCTTGATAAAAATGGAGTATTATATAATAAACAACATGGATAATGATCTACAGTATATTTTATGTCGAAATATATACATTTATTTAAAAAATTTAACTGTCATGCTTCAGTGTTTTTCATTTTTTCTGAAAATCCCAAACAATTATTGTAAATAAAATCAAAGTGAAATTGACAATGCAATTTTACTTTGGTTAGTTAATCTCAGTCTAAAGGAATTATATTGAATTCCATCAAACCCCATGTATCAGTTGAGTATAAAAATGAATAGAAATATATACACAGTGTGTGTGTATATATATATATATATATATATATATATATATATATATATATATATATATATATATATATATATACATACATATATATATATATATATTTATATATATATATATATACAATAAAAGGCCTGAAACATATGGAATGGTTGCAAACTTGCCAGGAAAAGGAAACAAGTGCATATTATCCCCACAGACGTAAGTACAATGGAGAGGGAGGCCATAAGTAACCCAAGGATCGCAGTTTAAGACTTTAAGGGTGGCACAAAGACAGCCCTTACTGAGCGCAGGTAAAAAAAAAAACAAGCATCTTGACCAAACCTGGAATTATGCCTGGAAGAGAGTGATGTGGTCAGATGAGACCAGAATGGAATGTTTTGGCCATACACACCATCAACATGTTTGGTGGCAAAATAGAATGCATACAAGGAGAAGCACCTCATACCTACTGTCCAGCCGGACAATGACTCCAAACATATAAGCTCAAATTCTGTCACATCTTGCCAGTCTACCGGAATAGATCTTAGAACGGGAAGCTCGCATTGAGACTCCCAAAACATTAGAAGTAATGAGGAATGTATAGATTCATTTTCTGCTCCTCCCAATGCTAGTGTTAATGTTAGTTCTATTTGATGTTTTCAGTGCTTACTAGCCCCAGTAGCCCTTATGTACACAGCAGGACAAATTTGTAACTGTGAGACGTAGACGTAGAGGAAAAAAGTCCAAGATTCCCTTGCATCCCACGCCTCTCAAACTATCAATCTCATTCTCCCCACATGTGGATGAACTGTTTGAGGAAAGGAAATTAGCTGAGATTATAGGTGATTCAATAGTCAGAGACGACAGAGTCTCTAATAAACTCTAATAGCAGCCATAGTAAACTGCATTCCTGGTGCTGAAGCTACCAACACCAAGGCCAATTTGAAAGTCCTGGAAAATGCAAGCCTTAATTTCTGTTCAAAACAGTTGCTTAACTCATAATCATGCAACAACCAATTCCTTCTTATTGCAGTAGTAATCATTTCTTGAGTTTCTTAAGTGATAAGATCATTGGAATTAGAGATATCTGTCTCTACACCAGTCAGTGTTAGCCTTATTGATAACATAGGACTATCTCATAGATAAACAGAACAATAATTCACTGTCATCAGGTTATGTCCCAATATTACATTACATTACATTGCAGTAATGGCATTTGGCAGACGCTCTTATCCAGAGCGACGTACAACAAAGTGCATACCCATAACCAGGGATAAGTGTGCTGAAAGACCCGAGAGGGAAGTACAATTTCAACTGCTACCTGCTGTTATGTTCCTGTGTTTTTTTGTCCTGTGTTAGTACATCTTTGTTTATTGTCATTATTCTTGTAATTTTCTTTTTTCATATTTCATGTCTGGTGTTCTGTTTATATTCATTAGTCTTTGCACTCGTCTTCCCCTGTGATGTCTGAGTCTGAATGTTTACTAGCCCAGTCACTCCCCTGTCTGCGTGCCCCACTATTCGGGTGTTTACGGCAGTTCCCAGGTTCAACCTTCCTTCCAATCTTGCAATCTTACTTCCTGCTTTCTCTCCATTTCATGTTTGTACATAGCACTAATATACTAATCCCAACTAACATAGAAGTTGTACAGTACTAGTTATACTAACACACTAATATGTTTGTCAAACTGTGTTCTGTTGCCGTCCAAGACCCCGTTTCCGCCCGAAACCCATGCTCCCATCCGAGACCCCCGTTTTTCCGTCCGAGACCCTCGTTTCCGTCTGAGACCCTCGTTTCTGTCCGAGACCCCGAGGTCCCTTCCGAGACCCCTGTTGCCGTCCAAGACCCCGTTCTGTCCGAGACCCAAGTTCCCTTCGTTCCCTCAGAGACCCACCCCGAGCTCCCTTCCAAGACCCCTGTTGCCGTCCGAGACCCTCGTTTCCGTCCGAGACCCCGAGCTCCCTTCCAAGACCCCTGTTGCCGTCCAAGACCCCTGTTGCCATCCGAGACCCCCGTTTTCGTCCGAGGCCCTACCCAGTTCCCCTCACTGCTGACCTCATCATTCCCATTTCTTTGTGCTCTCCGTTTCTCTCTTGTTCCTCCCACCCTCCCTGCTCCTCCTCCCCATGGGTATCTGATGAAACTCCAAGAGTTTAACTAACATAGAAGTTGTACAGTACTAATTATACTAACACACTAATATGTTTGTCAAACTAACAAACTAACATTCACTAGTTTTGGGTATTTGTAATTTAAATCACTTAACTAACTAACGCATCTCCAGTTTCAATTCTGTTCTGTAACTCCGCCTCCCTATTCTATCACTGATTACTTGCTTAGTTTCAGCTGAGTATTCGCACCTGTCTCTCCGTATCTCTGCATCTCCTGATTCTCTGCAAATTGTCTACTCCCTAGTCCGGAGCCGTTTGTAGTACAGTCTTTGTGAATCCAGTCCATGTTTTCGTTTCCCCCTCGTTATTACCCTTTCATGTGTCTCACCTGATGTTTATTTGTTAGACCGCCCTCACTCCCATGCCCCGCCTAGTTTATCTCATTCCCCTATGTATTTATACCTGTCCTTTTTAGTTGCACGCTGCTAGTTCATCTTGTCCTGTTTTTTTTGTGTCTGCTTCTGGTTCCTCTGTCCTCCCTGCCGTAACACCTGCACAACAAAGATAAGGACCAGGGCCTATTTGATTTTTATTTAAACAAACAAACAAACAAACAAACAAATGCAAAAGTATGACCAAACCCCTTAACTAGCCAAACACGGCTTACCTAGCCAAACTACAAATACTGATACACAAAAAAAGTACATCACAGAGAGACAACGATTAAGGTTCACAGGGAGGTAGGGAGGGACGGGGAGAGGAGCTGCTTGAAGAGGTGTGTCTTCAGTTTGCGCTTGAAGATTGGAAGAGATTCTACAGTTCTGACCTGAACGGGGAGTTCGTTCCACCACCGTGGAGCCAGAACAGTAGTCGTGAGCGTGAGGTGGAAGTTCAGAGAGGGGGAGGTGCCAAGCGGCCTGTGGAGGCTGAACAAAGAGGTCTGGCAGGGGTGTAGGGTCTGATGATTTTTTGTAGGTAAGCTGGGGAAGACCCCTTAACTGCTTGGAAGGCTAGCACAAATGTTTTGAATTTGATGCGAGCCATGACAGGCAGCCAGTGGAGGGAAGTAAACAGGGGGGTGACGTGATTACTTGGGAAGGTTGACATTCTGCTGTCCATCACCACGCCGAGGTTCCTTGCACTGGGTGATGGCGTAAGTGTGGTATCCCCTAGGGAAATGGAGAGATCCAGATGGGGAGAGGTAATGGCAGGGATGAATATCATTTCAGTCTTGCCTGGGTTGAGCTTTAGATGGTTGTTGTCCATCCAGCTCTGGATGTCACTCAGGCAAGCAGAGATACTGGCTGTGGCTGTGTATCAGATGGTGGGAATGAGATGAAGAGTTGGGTATCGTCCACATATCTTATTAATGAACGATTTCTTCCTCTCCCTGTTTCTCTATTCTTATCCTACTTGACCTAAGTGCTACCTTTGATACCATACACCACTACATTCTCCTCCGTAGGCTGGAAAACTTAGTTGTCATAACAGGACATAAGCTCTTAAGCACTTAAAATCTTATCAGATCTCAATCTGTTAGCAATAGGTCCTCTGAACATTCCAGGGTACACTTTGGAGTACCCCAAGGATTGGATCCCTTGCTATTTTCTCTTTAAATGCTCCCTCTCGAGAACATCATATACAGACATTGTGTTGGATACCATTGCTATGCAGATGATACACAATTTTATATATCTTTTAAGCCAAGTGAAGCTGTCCAGCTAGCCAAATTGGAGGCCTGTCTTAAAGATGTTAAAGCTTGGATGACCCAAAATATTATTTGATTAAATTCAGATAAGACTGATAATAGGTCCCAAAATACTTATATATTAGATAATTTCCTACAGTTTTCTTTTAAATGAGATGGTTTCTGTTTCTGCCAAAGTGGTTGTTAAAAACCTTGGTGTAACGATTGATTCAGAACTGTCTTTCTTGGCCCGTATTAATAATATTACCAGAGTGGCCTTCTTGCACCTGAGGAAGATTTCCAAATTAAGGAAGATGTTGTCCAGGACACTGAACAGATGGTGCATACATTTGTTACTTCACGGTTGGATTATTGTAATGTTTTACTGTCTGGTTGTACTAATTTAGCTCTGAAACGCCTACAGAATGCAGCCACTAGGGTTCTTACTAGAGCTAAGAAATGTGAGCATATCAATCCAGTGCTCAAAACCCTTCATTGGCTGCCCATTAAATTTAAAATTGATTACAAGTTCCTTTTGTTAACTTATAAAGGCTTGGCTCCAGAATATCTCGGTGAGCTACTCATTCCTTAATCTCCTCCAAGATTACTTTTTTCTCAAGATGCTGGCTATTTAACTATTCCAAATATATCTAAAATTATGATGGGAGGAAGAGCCTTCTCTTATAGAGCTGCTATTTTATGGTATAATCTCCCCAGGCATATTTGGGCTTCAGAAACACTCTCTGTCTTTAAATGCAGACTCAAAACTAATCTATTTAGTGAATCCTATAGCTAAACGGTGTATAGTTCTGGAGATGGTTGGTAGGTGTGCATATTTTTTAAATCCACACGTGACCAGTGGCACTGAGCATGGCGACTTAGGTTAGTCACAACCTAAGTCACCAGGGAGGTTTGTGTGGTACTGGTATTTGGCAGGTCAGGCTACTAGTTCTTTGCATGAGAACATTTTATTCTGTCCTGAGGCATTATCTAGCGCCTTAACATCCTTCTTTGTTTCTTCTTCCTGGGTCATCTGCCCCCGAGCTCTTGGACCACTGGACCATTCCAACATTAACCCCACCCTGAGGTCATGGACTGCTGCAGCCCTGCACCTTTGCCTGCTCCTTGTTCATGCCCACACTTCAACATATTCATCCCCCTCCCCTGAACTGCATACTCTACATCCATCCTGTGGACTTTCTAGTTTACCTGCTAGCCTCATACATTAACTATTACGATCTTAATGTAGGCCAATGATGGTCATCTCCCTATAGTCCCTAGTACTTTAGAGCCAAATTCCTCTCAACATTTCATCCCATTGGGGGGGTTTTTCTTGCCACCGTTTGAGGATTTTTCTCGTACTTGGGTGTCGTTTATCTCATATGCTATTTTGGGGCTTAGGGCTGATATTTCCCATTTTCTAATCTTCTGTTTACTATGCAAAACATATTTGTGACAGTTTACTGTGAAAAGCACTATACAGATAAAATTGAATGAATTAAGTAAGTAGTTTTAATAAGTATGATGTCATGATATAGTAACTAAAGAGGACTCCAGAATTATTCACACTCTTGATAAATATGCATAGAAAATGCTGTAAACTGAAAAATAATAGTTATTGACATGTTTTATTTTACAACGTGTAAAGCAGTGTGCTTATTAATGATGAAATGGAATCAAACAACGTCTGACACTTTTAAACACAAATAAATGTATTTCCCCAAAAAAACAGGTCCCACAATTATTGGCACCCCTGGTTTAATACTTTGTGCAAACACCCCGAGCAAAGATGACAGCCATAAGTCTTTTCCTATAATTGATGAATAATAAAATAGCCATCCTTTGGTTACTTTTGGAGGCGACATGGCTCAGGCAGTAAGAGCAGTCGTCTGGCAGTCGGAGGGTTGCCGGTTCAATCCCCCGCTCGGGCTGTGTCGAAGTGTCCCTGAGCAAGACACCTAACCCCCAAATACTCCTTACGAGCTGGTCGGGGCCTTGCATGGCAGCCAATCGCCGTCGGTGTGTGAGTGTGTGTATGAATGGGTGAATGGAGAAGCATCAATTGTTCAGCGCTTTGGATAAAGGCGCTATATAAATGCCTGCCATTTTCCATTTACTTATGGCCTCCCTCACCATCTTCCTTACTGTCCACAGGGATAACATGCATTTGGGTCTTCTTCCTGGCAAGTATGCAACCAATCCACATGTTTTATGCCCTTTTATTATTGCCCTTACTCTGCTAAGTGGCATGTTTCACCATTTCCGCATTTTATTGTTCCCATTACCCAACTTGTGATGTTACATTAACATCTATATCTTATGAATTGACAGTTCTTTGGATTTTCCCATGCTGATGGTTGACAAAGGGATTTTACATGCTTGTTATCTCATTTCTATACTGAACAGAAAGTGATGGAATGACACAATAGTTACTTTAGAAAACTTTACTTTTTTTACTAAATTAAGTTTAAAATTATATTGCCAATTTCAGTTTGGTTTGATTAACAATAATTGTTAGAGGTGCCAATAAGTTTGTCACCTGTGTTTTTCAGAAAAAAAAACAGATTACTAAATAAAAAAACATTGAAACATGAGAGTAAATGTATTGAAATAAAAGTATATTGTTTCCCATTTGAGCTTAACATATACATAATTTTCTATGTTATTTTCATTTGCAGCCTTTTTTCTATTTTAATAAGGGTGCCAATAATTCTGGAGCCCGTTGTATATGACCTAGTGTTATGAGCTGTAAATTCGATTCATATACTAAGGAATTAATATATGCTGTATACTAAAAGTAAAGCTGACAGTCTGCACTTCATATCCATTGTTTCATTTCAAATCCAATGTGGTGTAGTACAGAGCAAAAACTACAGCAATTGTCTCACTGTCCAAATACTTATACAGACTGCATGATACTTAAGTGTCAAATGCAATTAAAGTACAAATCAAATATGTTATATAGTTTTCAGCAGAATGACTTTGACACTATACTACCTATTTTTTATTTTTGTATTGTTTATGTTTATTTTTTGATTGGCTGGTTTCTAAAGGAAAAACACTTTTTGAGGGTGATACCAATTTGTGAAATACAAATCTTAAATAACAAATGTTTCATGGCAAAATATGTCCTTTGGAGTCCAGGTTGGTCCTCAATTGTGAGCAGGCTTTAAACAGTCTGTTATCTCCACACTTCTCAAGGATACCATCATTTTCTCAAAGGAAACTTAATCAGAAAAGTGAATGATCAGGACACAATGTCTTAATCCAATAACTGAACACACAGCAGGATACAACAAATTGAATAAATGGAAGCTGATGATACAAGTTATCCATTTACTTCACAGTCAGTTCCTGTTGTACGGAAGCAAATACAATTACAAACCATTTTGAAAAAAAGCATTGTACAAAATCAGTTGGCATTTGATAAATTAAAAACAGCAGATTTTCAAAAGAAACTAAACCATTGGGGTTTTCACATACATTGCAAATTGTATTTAATAATTAAAGAATAAATTAATGAGTGGATGAATTAATAAATAAATAAATATTGCACTTGAAACAAGTCAGTTTGGGAGTCAAATTAAAGTGAGGAACATATTACTGGAAAGTCCTCTGTCACCACCTATCATTTCACTCCCACTAGGTTTGACATTTTAGAAATATTAAATTAAGGCATTATTTTGAAGAAATGCTTGTTAGGTTAATTAGAATATCTGCTGTAAACATAATTTGCAGTTCTGCTGACATGAATAGAAATGATAACACATTGTGTGCTCTTAACATTTATATTCCCTGTACAGGTGAACATTAATTGGTTAGATACATTTGGTCGTCCATCCTGCCAGAATTTTCAGAAATTATCTTTGTCAGTGTTGCATCCCTTAGTGCCTAATAGGGGGCGCTATTTATTAATTATCTCCTCCCTATACTTCCTGACTGTTGTTTTTTGGCTTACCCGGCTGTATTGCTTAACCATTTCAGTTGTTATGATATTCTGAGTTTTTTTGGGAAATAAAACAGTCCTTCGTACAACCTTATGGTGTCCGTGTGGCTGTAAGATATTGGGAGCTCATCCAAGATTCAGGATTTTTTGGATCGTTTTCTGTCAAGCCTGTTTGTAGCCTATACTTGTGGTTTCTGAAAGAGGCACAGTTAGCGTAGATTTTCTTTGGCTGCACCTATGTTTGTTGGTTCGGGTAATAGCCAAGTTTGTTTGACCGGCAAATGGTGGTGGTAGTCCTGTCTCATCCCAGTTGTAGTCGCCGGGCAAGCCAGAGGGCTTGTCATTTTCTTATTTTGCCTTTTTTGTTTTGGGTGATATTTCTGAGAGGGGGTACACTTCGGAGCACTGAAGCAGACTGATCAATTGGTTTGCTGAACGTGCCAACAAGCTCAGCGCTTGAAGTTGCCTTGGGCCCAGAAAGTCCTACAGAGACTAGGTTAGTTTTTATATAGGAAATCTGGGGGAGACTGGCCTGTTACCAGGTATTCGGTTGGCAGAGTCTCGCAGAAGGCGTATTTGTCCCTTTAATACTGTATACAGGCGTGGCACTCCATTCCCTTATTCCTGTGATCCATCATGGAATTGGCTTCAAATATTGATGGCTTTATTGCAAATCCATCAGAAGCACTGCTGGAGGTATAGACGAAAGATCAGCTATTAAAACTTGCGGCTCATTATGGAAACAAAAATTCACAGTAGTAACAAGATCCTTAAAAATATGGTATATATTTATGGTATATAAGTGATTTTAAAAGCCACCCTAATAGGGTATGGAGTTCTTCCAGCTATTGCAGAGGGAGAGGAAGAAGATATTCCTGAAAGCCCTGACCCGTGTGACTTGAAAGAGTTAGGGTTACCGCTAAAATAAGTTTAACTAATGAAATTAGAATTTGAGGAATCGGTGAGACGTGATCTGCATAAATGACCCAAAAGATTGGAGCAAGAAGTTAGGGAACTAGAATCAAACAAGAAAGACACAGCAGCTAGAGGATAGGCACCTCCTCTGATGAAGTTCCGAGCGCTCTCTTTATATATATTTTTGGCTTAACTGGCTGTATTGCTTGAACATTTTGATTGTCATGATAACCGGTGGCTGTGTCCAAAATGGCTTGCTGTTCACTAATAGCCGGTTCGATTCCTGCACTGGGTGTGTTGAAGTGTCCCCTGAGCAAGACACCTAATCCCCAAATGCTCCTAATGAGCTGGTTGGTGCCTTGCATGGCAGCCAACCGCCATTAGTGTGCATGTGTGTGTGTATGAATGGGTGAATGAAAAGCATCTTGCAAATTGTACAGCACTTTGGATAAAGGCGTTATATAAATGCCATTTACCATTTACCATTACTGACATTTTCAGGGCATTAGAAATATCCCACAATGCACCGTTACAAGCGTGGTCACTAGAAAGGTGGCTACTAGGGGCTAGCGAGTGGTGCATTACTCGTATTTGTTTCCGTATACGAGTAAACCAATGAAATTACCCGTTACTCGTACTCGGAAGTGGGCATGACTTAACCCGGAAGGGGTATCATTTAAACAGTCCCCCGTACTGCATTTCGATCTCCAGTAAATTGAAACCAAGACTTTCACCTGAAGCACAACTAGTACGGTTTTGCACTCTGTTAAGCAAATAAATCTCAATTAAATATTCATCTGGTTAATCTTAACATTAATTGAACCGATAAACTGAAACCATCTATATAAAATGATGTGTGAACAATTTTATAAGGAACACTTTGGCTGAGCCGCCTTCCTGTTCATAACCACTATCTGCATTATAGTCACACTTACCTCTTTAAACACACACCCACATTGTCCTAAAGCACTATTGTTACGACCTATGTGTACTGCGTTTCCCTTGTACTTTGCCCTGTGTCACCTGGTTCACCATTCACTGGATAGGGATTAGTAATGAGTGACTAGTGAGCCATTTCAGACATAATAGTGTTGCCTGTTTTGTGATGCAATTCAATAACCACAAAAAAGGATAAGACCCGCATAACTGTTCTGACACATTCCTGTGATAATACCAATGCATCTCTCATCAGGACTAGCCAAATTTATAATGATATGAAAACTTAAAACCACAGCTAGCTAGCTAGCTTTCGCTAGTAGTCTTCGTAGTAGCGAGGACAAAATCGAGCTTTACAGTGTAGGCCGCAGGAAACATTTGATTATGGTCAACGGCACCGAAAATTTGCTTTGCACCTTCAATATACAACAAAAGTAGCACCATAGGATCAATTTCGGTCTTTAAAAGTTATACATTTTCTGAATTGTCACCGATTTCTCTTGCTATGTATATTACAAGGATTCAGTATTATTATTTGCTTCCTAAACTTAGCGGCATCAGTCGAAATCATTCACGAGATTAGAGCCTGCCATGTCTATTATCAAAATCCATTTCAACTATTCACCAATTAGCTGGGACTTTCCAGAGTACAGCAAAAATATTGGCCCGGCTAACAGTCAGAATTCTGGGAATTCAAACTCGCAGCAACTGCCATAAACGAGAATGTGAAATCAAACTGGAAGAGCCATTGTTATTTCACTGTTCCCGAACCCCATAAATGTAATCTGCAATCTGCTGCCTTCTTCACTTTATGAGAGCCAGCGACAAAGCAGTAGCTCATTCTAAGCTCTTTATTTGTGCTAATCACAAATCAAATCACAAATCACTTCCTGTGTGCTGCTTCAGTTTTGGAGGGGATGCAGAGACCTTGTCCAGAGGTTGAACATAGCTGCTCTGGACACGAACCAATTTAACTGGCTGCATAGAAAACACCCCTTGGGTGTTTCAAGCAAGGCATTAACTTTACAGTTATAGCATTGCCCTCGAGGCAAATTCTAGTAACAGGCACAGACACTTTCATATTAACATTTTCTCAAGTCCTCTGCACTAATTTCTCTTAATACATTTTTTTTTATGGAATATGGGAATATTGAGATTTTTAAAAACAATAATAAAACACTGAATAAAGTAAACCAATGATCTCTCGCTGCTTTAAACAGATAATGCAGTTGATTCAAATTCCCCCCTCAAATTTAATTGCTACCATCTCTTTGTATCCACTTTGCCTTTAGTGGGCGATAGGACTTTTTCAGTCTGAAATGATGACACTTCAGAATGAAATGCATTGAACTTTAAATTGATAAAGCTAATGTTGTTTATTTTTTATTTTTGCATATATTGCTAATAAAGATATCATGCGCTATATCCTGCAGCCTAAAGCTGACTGCAGTTCTTTATTCAGGATCTGCAGTTTTGTCTCCCTCTCGAAACAGTGAATGATAAAAAAGGCTTAGTGTATGAACCTTCAAATTGTGTTATCTTTCTTTTAAGGACTTTTCCTTTGTAATAATATGAAATCTTGGCAATGGTGCCTGGATGGCTTTCAAAAGAATTTAATAAAAAGCAACAATGATAAAATTAGTAATGTCTATTGGCATTTTATCTTTGGTTATTATTGAAATAACTGGATCCACTTATATCATATTTTCCAATGCTGGGAAATGACATTTTTCGGATTATTTCCAGTTCTTTGAGTTAATGGTTTTTTTTTTTTTTTTTTCAAATGTAATTATTTATTTATTTATTATTCACAGCTGAATTGAATTATTAATGATCAATTAATATATTCACTGTAAACTAAAAGGATAAGGTAAACTACATAATGTCAAATTGTCTTATGGAAAATGCCTCCTCTCTGTCTGAGTGTTGACAAAATTAAGTTAAGCCTGCTGGTCTGGGGGATAGGGAGTTACTGAAATGTGTGGTATTCTGGGAAACCCCTATAAAGGTGAATATTAGATTATTTTTCTGTCTTTAACAGCATAGATACAGTGCAGTCCATAAGTACTTGGACAGCGATACAATTTCTGTAATTTTGGTGAAATTTTCAATCAAAATGGTCACAATATGGTCAGGATATGGTTTGAAAGTGTCATCTGTATAAACTATTTTACAATGCCATCACTTCAGGTTCCTTATTTTGTCACATGCCGAGTTTTGAATAAATAGAGGACATAGGCCGTATACGAATATGGATGAAGTGCTTGTGACATCACTCATATATTTTATATGGCTGGTTGCTCACTAGTGCATGATGTCCAATCCACAGTGCTGCCATTGCAACCAACGCAAGTGCTGTGGAACGGAAGGGTGGAATCAGGACTACATCGGAATCAGTGGAATCCGCCCCGACTGCATTACATGGCAATTAGATACGCCCAGGTCTGGAAAATTGGTGTGTTTTTTTTATGTTTAACTTTTTTTCTCAAATTCATTTGGCAGCAGCAGTCCATGTTCCAGTTTTGGAAGGTTCCGGTGGTTTTTCCACGTTGAACTCATCCAGCTACAGTGGTTTTTTTCATTTGGGGTTGGGAGATCTGCTGGGCAGAGGCACATTTGCAAAAATTTACATATTTTACACTATAACTGGTTATTGTTTGCACAACCACCACCAGGTGGCAAATGTGAGCACTCTAAACGACAAAATAAGGAACCATTGTCACTGAAGTGATGGCATTGTAAAATAGTAGCAGGATGGGGCATGTCCTTATAGGGTCATATGGTAATTTCGGAAGCCACTTTGCATGCGCTGCAGTTTTTTAAAAGAATCAGTCCCAGACAAGACATTAGAAAGGATGGAATTAGCTTGTCAAACCATAATTTTTTGGATAAAACAATTATTGACTTTATATTTCCACAGAGAACATTCACCTCTTTTTGGGCTTTTACCATTGACTTACAATGGGGAGGGCATGGATTCAAGTTCTTTTTGCTACCAGGCATTGCAGTTCACTCTTTAGTTTCTCTTTGAGAGGCTTGTTGTGGAATATAAAACAGAACCTAGTTCAGCATGCATTTAAGAAATTGATTAGGTAGCTTCTGTGCAGCTTCTTGGCAATGATAAACATTAGATGCCTAGCTGTTCTGGCTTCAGCTATAGGTCAAACACTGTTTACCAACCTACACACCATGTGACTCCCATGGGAGGAAAGAAGAGAAGGTCATGGGAAGATACAAAAATCCAGGGTTGCACCAGCTTTTATTTAAGGTTTTGTGGCACAGGAAGAGGGAGAGAGAGGACTTTGCCCTTCCCCATCATAAGTTCCAGGCAGAAATAATAAAGGCAAAATAAATCAAACCAAGAGATTGTAGCTTTTCAGCTCTGCTGCTTTTCTGCTCAGAGCATGAACATAGCTCTCTCTCTCGGATGACAGTTCCTGGGTCTCTGCCACCTACTGTGGAAAGAAACACACCTTTTAAAATCCTGGACTGATTATTATTAATTGTAATTGGTAAGTGTTGTTTAAGTTGTTCCTCCACTTTTATTCAGGAAAAACCATACCAAAGTTAGACAAATCTATATACATTTATGTAAAAGAATAAATAAATCCACCAAACTGTTACTCTGGCAGAAAAGTTTTTTTTTCTCATTACTCATTACACAGACTAACAATTATGAAATATGGAATTCTAAAACACAGCAGTCATGTCCCTTTTAATCTGTGGTTCTCTGCGAAATAGAAAGAACAGCAGAGCAAATCATTTGCTTGTTTTACATCATATGAGATGTCAACTGTAATGATGGAGGCCCACGCAAGATTCACTCAGATAAAGAGCACCAGCTGTATGTCTTCATGAGCCCAAGAGAGCATTGGCCTGTGAAGCAAAAACAGCTTTTGCTTTCAAGATTTTTTATTTATTTTATTTTCCAGAAGTTTGAAATAAATTCTATATTAGAATAGTAGCATGAAACACAGTTTTTTATATCTCAAGCCATTTGAAGAAAGTACGTCTGCTTTAATGTTAGATGCATGTGCCTTTAACTTGAAATGCCAATGTGCAAACATGGATGAAAGTGAAGTGTGAAACAGCACTGCCTTATCAGATAAACATTATTTATTTTGCTTCTTTTTCATCTAGTTTCTTCCGTGCCTCATAAATTACCAAAATTACACGAAGCAAGTTTTGGCTCCAAAAGCTTTGATTGTTGTAAATGAGACAAACCTGCAAACAAGAAACAGGGGAATTAATTACTTATGCTAAATTCACAAGGTACTACATGACATTAATTTAAGCAATACAAGGACATGCAATGTGGATTGGTAATGAGGCTTTGCTAAGTTAAGAGTGCAGTGTCATGAGATAATGACATTCCTTAGAATGTCTCTCAGCCAATCGCAAAGCAAGATCAGAACTACCTGTTGTATACAGTTTCAATTAGTACATTTTTAGTACACTCTTGTACGTTTTTCTGTAATCAATAGAGATTGTATCTTTTGTTGCATTGGGATGGGAAAATATTTCAGAAATGTTGACAATATCAGCACAGGGTACAATAACAATGCTCCCAGGGCCGTGCATAGACTTGCCCACATACCTTCCTTCCTTCCTTCCTAAATTTGGCAGTCCCTGCCCAAGGTTCTGCACCGGAGTGCAGTGGAAAGAAAAAAATGTAAACGTAACACTTATGGCCAGACCACTGGGTCGGAGCATTTCTGAAATGACAAGGCTTGTAAGGTGTTCCCGGTCAGCAGTGGTGAGTACCAACCGACAGTGGTCTGAGAAAATGTGATTGATGTGCGAGGGGAACAAAGGCTATCCCATTGGGTCCAAATCGACAGAAGAGCTACCATGGCACAAGTTGCAGAACATTTTAATGATGGTTACGGGAGGAATGTGCATGTGAATGTGCACACAGTGCTTTGCACCCTGTTGCGTACGGTGCTGCCGGCCCATGCTAACCTCTGTCCACCGCTGAAAGCGCCTACAATGGGCACACAAGCTGGACCTGGGAGCAATGGAAGAAGGTTGCCTGCTCTGATGAATCCCGTTTTCTTTTACGTCATGTGGACAGCCGGATTGAGGAACATGACGAAGAGTTCAAGGTGTTGCACCAGCCTCCAAATTCCCCAGATCTCAATCTGATCGAGCATCTGTGGAATGTGCTGGAACAACAAGTACGATCCATGGTGGCTCCACCTTGCAACCAAGAGGACTTAAAGGATCTGCTGTTAACGTCTTGGTGCCAGATATGACAGGGCACCTTCAAACGCCTCGGCGGGTCAGAGCTGTTTTGGCGGCACGCGGGGGACCAACAGCATATTAGGCAGGTGGTCATAATGTTTATATTGCCATTCTAACATCTTTTCCAAAATGCAGCTCGACAACTGTTTCTGGACAACAGGATGAGCAGTCAGCATATCATCAATCTAGGCTTGGCAACTTGACAACAAGATTATCCAAAAAACACCTAGGTCGATACCTAACCCCATATATAGCCAGCAAAAAGTATGACTTGTCATACTTTCATGCTTTACAGCCAGACCATGCAGTCTGAAAAGGAAGGGCTTGCCACTTTGTTACAATGTGCTAAAGAATGATGAATTCATTCTCAAAGAATATAACTTTGTCACATGAGTTTAGTACAACTCTTTTATGCCATCATAACAAAAATCCAGCATGCCAGTCCATTGTTTATCTTTTGGTTTTCATTAAGAGATCAAAACAATAGATTCAAGAGACATTTAAAACATTAATGCCATAGGTTATCTGCCCTGGCATCCAGACATCCAGCCAGAAATCAAAATTCACTTTTCCTCAATTTAATCAGTTCTTCATAACCATAGGATATGTAGAAAATTGTATTTTCACACACGCAAAAAATTCCCACCCACTTCTTAGAAAACAAGATTTTGTCTGATTTTACGTCATTGTGTAGTAGTGGGGTTTGTCGATTAAATGTCTGTCAATTTTATGTTCCCCTCCAATCAATATCCTCTTCATACAGTGGTGTGCATCCTCATTTGATGTTCACCTCCAATTCAATGCTTGCCCATCAAACCCCTCCCCCCCCCAAAGATCTGTTTCACTTGTGAATACTTCATATCGTGGAAGCTTGTGCGGCACTAACTTCCGTTTCAGCTTGGCTTAGTTCCGCCTAGTGACAGCTAAAGCTTAAACTATCATTTCAATTGTTCAACACTTTTGTCACTTTGGTTTGAACACCAACATCTTGGCTGCTTGGGTCATGATCTAGCAAAGTGTGCTAGTGCCAACGCTGTCCCTTTTTGACAAGGGAACAAAAAAGGGCTGGTGCTAAAGCCCCCAAGCACCCTGCCTATGCACATGCCTGAATGCCCCCATACAAACAGCTAGCTAGTAGTCCTCAATATGCTGGGGATTATTAGCAAACGTTGTCCATTACGAGCAATGTGAATATTACGATATGAAAAATATGACAACGCAAATTATGTAAATGATAAAAGCAGTAATACGTTCATCAGTACCGTATTTGTGTCAACGCTAGACTATATATTTCTGTCTGCTTTTCTCAACCACTCACCAACATGGTGAGAAATTGCAGCAAAATCCAAAAACCGGAAGGAAATTTTAATTATGCCTCGAACAGTTGTAAAACTGGTAACCCTCTTAGGGAAGAGGATTATACGTTGTGCTGAGTGCAAGGGGTTCATTTCTGTTCTTTTTCTTTCATATGTATTGAATATTATATTAGTTGAATATGCTATTGAACTTTGGTTTGCCCTTCTTGGCATGGCTGTTTTTCACTCTGTAACACCTGTGTCAATGGGACTCAATTTGAAAGAAATCAATTTGAACTAGTATTACATTTAATTCTTGCCCTGATAGCAAACCAACATTGACATCCAAACTGTACTCCATTTATGACTCAAATCTAAGCACATGGGCGAACAATGTAGATGGTGAAATAAGCTGTTAGCTCAATAATGATTGAACCTGGTGATATTAAAACAATGGACACACCCCCATAGACGTACAATACCTGAAAGCAGTTTTCACCACTGTATTGGAATACCTTCAGGCTATTTTCAGGCTTTATCTTGTTTCTATGATGGAATTGTGGTGAAGTGTTTGTATTTGTCCTAGAGTTCATGCTCCCCGATAGATGCTGTTGTCCAATGTGTCACTCTTGTTACAGATGAGACTGGGCATGTAAACATCCGAGATTGAGAAAACAACACTGCAGTCAACTAGATTGTTTAACATACAATTGCAATTTAACACCAGGACCATAACACTTTCAGTCTAAAATCACTTTGACACCAGAATTTTAACACAACCAAGTTTGCTGTGTGCTTCTGACTTTGCATGGACTTGCACCGGTGTACAGACTTAACCTGCTTCTACCCTTTAAACCCACAAGGTTACTCTGTTCTCAAGACCTAGTTGTCCTAAGAATACCTAAAAACTTGAGATGGTGGTAGATCACAGATAGCCCCACAACACAGTGTATAAGGGAGTCAGACCCAATCTTAATATTTAAGTATAGATTAAAAACACACATTATTCAGGTTTATAATCAGTTAATCTGGTATATTTTCCTTACTGTCACCTGTCAACAGCTGTGACGCCACTTTTCCCAGGCTGGCTCTTGATATTTCCCTCTCAAGACTACATGGTTTCTGTCCTTCAACACTGCCCTAATAACAATGCAGCGATAGAATACTCACGGTAGCTACCCTGGTAGGGTCACTTGTGTAATCTTCAGTCGATGTCCCTATTGCTCTATTGCATTTCCCTAACTGCTTTTCTATATTGTTGTTCCGCATGCTGCTGAGATTGCTGTTGTCTGGACACCACACTGCTGCTGTCTGGCCTCCCTCACCCTTCACCCCCCGCCCCTCACTCATCCTCACTCCTCACCCTCCCCTCCATTGCTGCCTGGCCTCAACTGCCATCCCAGGTACCACCTCAGTTATGTCACCTAGCGCCTCAGATTCGTTAATGTGAACATTGACTGGCTGACAGCGTTGCTCATTAAAACCGAGGAGAGGAGGACGGGTGCCTTGTGTCTGGTTGCTTTTCTTCCAATCTGGTTGCTCCTGCTGGGTTAGGCCAGGGTTTACAGTAAAACGTGTCATGACAAATGTTGTAAAATGTGCTACACAAATACATTTTGATTTTATTTGATTGGCCCACATATGATAACTTTCACATTCACTGCTTGCGCAATGCCTTCATTTTTAAAGCTATCTGAACTCAAACATAAGACTGAATTTCAGAACAGGTGGATCAGCTGATTTGTAACTAATCGCTTGCTGCAGTCAAGACCTTCCTAAAGTTAATATGCTACTAGATTTGCATCAAAGGTTGTCAGCATCTGATGTTTGTACTTGCCATGATCATATTTGGCATCTTACAAAATATTACCAAATATTGAAAGTATGTGTTGTATAGTTTTTGAAATGTCCTTTCTCTCTGCCCTGTGTTACATGAACAGGTCAAATACAAATGCAGGTTAATTTAGTGATCACTTATCATTAACTGCTTGATCAGCCAAACATTTTTTCTTCTGTCAGAGATGTAACATATTTGCATGCTTACACTTAAATGTCAATGCATCTGCCCCCGGTTCCATTATTATGAAATAATTCACTACTCTTATGCTTTGTACCACACCGTCAATTCATTTTATCAATTCCTCCTTAGCATAAAAGCCCTTAATATCTTCCCACATGTTGTTGATTTATTAGAATGTGCAATTTCTTATAATAGCCATGATCTTCTTTCCATTCTCTCTTAGGATAAATAATCACCGTTTCTTCCATAGGAGATGCAACCCATGTAATCCTCTGGACTCATTCAAAGAGAATGAAATATAGGTGGATGATTTTTCATGAAATGACAAGGGAATGCATTTTGAAATTGTTTTCTCTGAATGGAGAATTGTACACAGAGGTCCACCACTGGTTGAAAATGTCTTGCACATACTCCACTTCACTCTCCCATTGCATTAGTACCCCCACCCATGGGGTTGCCAGACGCCTTGTTTTGGACTGGAATGTAATTATTTTCAAAGTACTTGAACAAGTCCGGTTTGTGGGCTCCCTGCTCTGCATGTTGTCCGGTTTTTGCAAATTCTAAATATACTCTCAAAAAACACTCTACATGCATCCTGAGTCATAAAACAGAGTCGACCTGCTATTTTGCATTTAATGATTTGGACATTTTATCACAGTGTGATGCCGAATGAGTAAAGGATGACGGGGCCTCCGTTCCCAGGAGGCAAGTGGAAGAGAGAACCCCAGGGATTGGTGCTGTGGGCTTGGCAGTTCTTCACAGCCTGGTTGCTTTAAGATGTGTTGACACCATCTGAGACATCCCACTGACCTGTATTTTTATAATTTGTCACCTGTCAGGACACTACATAACGGTTCTACACACCCAGCATCAGGGCATTCCTGTTACCATGGACACAGAGGGGATCTACATACTACATGCTACTCCCTGTCAACTCAGACAAAGGGACCCTGTCTCCCTGTTTGCACTTATGTCTCTGTCTACCAATCCAATCTGCAGCCTAGTAGAGACCTGCACACTCCAGTAATTCAATGATTACATTAATGAAAAGGGAAAAGTTGAAGGGCACCTAGATGAGTGGTGCAGATGTTCATGTATCCTGAAGGCTGTTATACTGTCGATGGCGGATTATTTGCTGTAATAAATTGCGGTTTGAAATAAAAGCAGCAGGTTTTGGCCTATGGTGTCTTCTAAATAAACAGCTGGGATTGATGTAACCACCCCTCCTGTGAGAGGTAGGGGTGTGCGTGTGCTTGCGCATGTGTGTGCATGATGAGAGGTAGCGTGATGGTGGCTCCACCTAGTCCACTTCTGAATTGAAGGACTGGAAGCACAACCTGGATGAAATCTTGTGTTCTTTCATACCCTCCAACTGCACTCCCCCCCCCCCCCCCCCCCCAAAAAAAAGAAAAAAAATCCAATTGGGATTTCTCTCGGAGCATCAAAGCGCTGCACCTTGCCCCTCCAGTCAGAGGATCAAATGCATCCTCCCTTGAACAAACGCGGGATGGTCGGCCTATCTTAACATCACATCAAGGCCCAGTTGACCGCCAGCAACTGGGTATTCTGCTTATCTTCACACTTATTTGATCAGTGCAAACGAGGATTTATTTTATGCATTGCTCCCTCATCACAATAACAATATACCCTGTTTTTTTCTGTACTGGTCCAAAACAGCAGACCAGGGGAAACATAAAATAAAAACAAACATAACATGTTTTTCTGTAAAATCATTTCTCAGGGAACAGCACATTTGCAAAAATACATTCAATTGGCCCATCTACTGGCATACCGTGTGTCTGGTGCATCAAATATACGACACATGGTATGAAATAATGCATTGAACATGCTTGCATTCATCAGTTCAATCTTACCCGTAGGTAAAAACAAAATTGAACACTGTTAATAGCCTTTCATATTAATGGTCTGCTATTCACCTAAATTAATACATTATATTGACATCAACTGGATTGTTCTAATATTGATTGAATAACAAAAATATGATTTAGAATTAATAAATGATATGCCGTAGAGGCACACATTAAGCTCAGTCCTGGACTAAATTGAGTTTTGTATGGACAATTGACATTCAAAATAGAATTTATTCTAGGACTAGGCTTAATCTGTGTCTGGTATATTGAACATATTCTGACCTGTATTATTGCGATTGTATAATTGAAATGATATAATGGAATTATTTAGGCCTATTGTACAAAATTCTACATTGCAAAATGACTGAAAATGATTGTATTGAAGGTCAGTGGATCACAGTAGGGCAATGGCCTGTGTGTCCATCCACTACCGCACCCAAGGGCTTATCTTCGCCTTCTGGATGCCTTGGCTGGCCAAGCCTTAGAAAGAGAGTGTGTGTTTAGAAGCCGAGCCGATCTGTTTGCGGAGACGGATGAATGGCTATTGTTCACATTTAGATTGCTTCTCGACCTGTGTAACGTGTTGGAGCTGCAGCTTGAAAGAGAAATTTCGATCCAGCCCTGTACTACCGCATCTCCAGGTGCTCACCACTATTGGCTTCCGTAGAACATTTCAGAGAGAAATAGGCGACGGCGGCATTTCTCAGTCCTTTGTGAGCCGTTCCTTGCCCTCGGTCCTGAAAGGTCTCGTCAAATTAACACCGCGGTATATCAATTTCCATACACTGTGAACCAAAAAAAAAAAAAAGAAGCAAATTAAGAGGTACTTTTTTCCCCCCAGTCTCCCTTACAAAAGCAATAGATTGCACTCATGTAAAAGCACCCTGCCTGGATTCCTTCCCCTTCCTCTACCAAAAACAATACCACTCCAGCGACATCCATGTCATATCTGATGCAAAATGCAACCTTTTAAATGTCCTTGCACACGGGCCAGTGGGAGAGCATGGCTCCTGCTGGGAAATGCGCAGTGGGAATGCGTC
The DNA here is from genome assembly GCF_963514075.1 of Conger conger. Taxonomy (NCBI): domain Eukaryota; kingdom Metazoa; phylum Chordata; class Actinopteri; order Anguilliformes; family Congridae; genus Conger; species Conger conger. Next base: position 25,506,562 of record NC_083762.1, read on the forward strand.
TTGAGCAAGGTGCTCATGGAGAAGGATGGCTTGTTGGTAAGTGACTTGTCTGCTGTTAACTAGGGTACCTCCACACTTTTGCCTAGCAAACAGACTAAAACAGTTTATTCAAGGAGACAGCATTGCTATTTTATATGAGATTTTATTATGTGAGACTTTCAGAACATAGTTTATGCTTTTTGCTGCAATTTTCCCCAATATGGATCATATAGTTTGCAGACATTTTAAAATGTCTTCTTGACTGCTTCAGAAACTACTTGTTTGCAAGGGGGTTGCAGGTAGTTCTGGCTGTGGTGGAGAGGTGCCATCTTCGACCTTATAATAAATATACACCAATCAACCACAACATTAAAACCTGCTTAACCCAATTCTTGATAAAAAATGTTTTAAACCTGTCTATAATATTTAATTATATAATATGTGTACTTATGTAGGAATAGACAATGCATTTTGATGGTCTATGGTGGTCTTTATTTATTTTTTTAATATTACAAATTGTACATGTCCAGGGGTACCTATTAAGATTGACGTGATCTTGAACACCAGTACATACCAAGATATTTAAATCACAAAACAATGCACTCCCCCCCCCCAATGTGCTTACAAGACTTCCAATGGAACTTTTGAATGCAATTCACTTATGCTTCTCTGCTTATATACACATATAATATACTGAAATATGTTTAAGTGTTTATACAGTTTAAAGCATTTTTAATGTTTAATGTTATGGCTGATCGGTGTATACTGTACGTATATATCAAACACAACCATTTGACAATTCATTTAAAATACTACTGTGTTGAGAACAATTGAGCAAATGCAGATAAAGAGCAAAAATGCAAAGCATGTCACCTGCAGTAGCCTGTCGCTATGGAAAAAAGTATTAGTCATCAGATTATGTTACAGTGAGAGTAAACTACACTTAGTTTATTGATAGGATGGGCCCATAATGGGCAAATGGGTCAGAAATAAAAAAAAAATGTACAATGCAACAAGTCATTACTTTCAGGTTCTGCGGCAGCTTCTGGTACCTGTATACAAAATGGCTGTCCAAAGGAACATCTTCTGCCTCAATGCCCGACAGTGCTACCTCACCAATTATGCCTTTAACTCTCTCCTCAGTCTGAGTGACTGGGGCTTCCTGATCCGTCCACCCATCCCCCCCCAACCCATGGCAGCTGTATTGACTGCATCAGGCATTTTTTTGCTATTATTTTGATTTAGCTGGTCATTTTATTCTATTGCAAACACTTTGGAAAATTGGATTCTTGCACTTTGAGATCTGCAGTAGGAGCACCTCTATCCCCAAGCTTCTTGTTCTTCTTGAACCCTTTATAGGTGTCATTTTTGTGAATTACTTTTTTAGTTTGACAGGTCACAACAACTGCCCTTGTATGCCATTTTCACATGAATGTGTATTCAATTACGAATGTGCCATTTAGCAAATATACGCGGGTCTGTAAAGTTAGTTTCTGGAGAAACTCCTTGTACAAACATCTCTCAAAAATGAATATGTGAAAAAGTTGAGAGAAAAATAAAGGAATGTTCTTGCATTAGTGAGATCCATTGTCTCATGAGCACAATAGCACACATATTTTATCATGGTTAAATGCATGACATTTTACATATGGTCTGCTGCTTTTCACTGATTTAAACAATATCTACCAAAGACAGTACTAATATGCATAATAAAAAGGTCAATCGCTCTGGTTTCTATGACTTAGATGCAATTTTTATGCACATATTCCATCCATGTCTGATGGACATACATAATTCACAAACTGAATACTAATGCATAAAATCAATGCATAATGTGAAATGTCAAATTTAGCATGATCCTTTCCCTTTATTCTCTAAAGAAATACAACTTCTTTTTTTTTAATTGCAGGTTTCTTGTAACAATTTAACCTTGTAAACAATTGTTACACTTTAATTACAATGGGGAAGTTAGAGTTGGTTGACATGTATGACTTCAACAAATGAGACACTAAAATCCATAGCCATATATTATCATTGTTGATATGCCAAAAACAAGCAAAGCTTCAGAGCACATCATGCTGTATTGTGTAAACCGAATCAAACAGTTTGCATGTGGTTAAATTAGGCAGGTTGTGGAAAACTCTGTTTTGTCAAAATATTAGTAGACTACTTAATTGTAACACAATGACATTTAAATACATGCAAAAACAACCATTGCATTTGCAATTTCTACTAGCAATGATATGCTAATGAGATGCAGCAAGAATATTTATTTCCATATGTTGTTTCTCTTTTCTTTTTTTGTCATTGCCATTGACATTTATTTGCAATGTATTCCCCCCCCCCCCCGCCCCGCTCTTTGCCTTGGTCACTTGGTCTGGGTCTAATTGGTTCACATTAGTAGATCTGAATCAATTGAAATGGAAAAATAATACAGCACACAGATACCACTGTTTAGCATATTCATCAAATCCTATTCACAACAGACACTTCAAGCCACTGTAAAGATATATCTGTATGGTATGTATTAAGCATCAGCAATAGCAGAGAAATCTACTATTCCATCCATTCCAATGTGGGGATTAAATGGGTGGAGTCAAATGTATTTCTGGAGTCTGAGCTATTGGGTCCAGGGCCTTGGCGTCAAGAAGGACCTGACCTAAGGGCCAATACATGTTTTACATGCAGTGCTCTATGGCAGCAAGGTGGAGCAATGGATAACACTGTCCCCGCACCGCAAAAAGGTCCTGGGTTTGAGTCCTGTCCAGGGCCCCTCTGTATTGACTTTAGTTCCTTAATAGATGTAGCCATGCTAGTCGGGATATTTGCTTGTTTGTGGCTGGTACATTTTTGGGAGGAGTTGAAGGGGGGAGGGGAGAGTTGCGGTGGTGAAGCGGTTCCAACCATGCCCATACAATCTTTTTTCAAAATGTCTGACTTTAAATGTGTGTTATTGTACTTATTGACATTATTTTGAATATATATTTGGTGGCTGTGCATTGGATACGTCTCGCTTTTTTAATTTATGCTTATTTAAACTATTTTCAGCTACTTTACAGTCACTTCCTTATTTTTATGAGTCATCGATCTTGAAATCTCAAAGAAAAATAGAATAGAATGACGTCACAACCGGAGCTTGTATTTATTGTGTAGATAAAAACAATGAAAGCTGGTTGCTGACCAAGGTTTTAGACACAGTGACCACAGACTGCAAGGGCTCCTTTTCTTATCCTTTTTGTATCTTCAGTAGACATAAAAAAAGAATGTATGGGCACTGTATAGACATGTCCTTGAAGGGATGATAATCATACAATGAGGAGATGGAAAAAAGAGGGACAGCAATAAAATTTGTGCATTCAGGGCAAAGGTGGGCTGTTCCGTCTCTTATTTCTTCAGACAAATATTTTTCAGCAGGTATTTTATATCCATTCAAAAGCTCAAGAGTAAACGCATAAATTAAATCAAAAAATCTTAAATGGCGCTAACAGTAGGGCTCTAGTCATACTTCCTTCCTTGTGAATAATTAAATCATTAGATCCTAACAGCCATGAATGCAGCTTTTGAAGATAAAATTCAAATGAGTTAAAAAAGAAATAAATTAAGAAAAAAGTATCTGATTTACAAAATGATATAATCTGATTACAGTTTTAATTTTGTCTTCAGAGAATAGGCTGACCATAGCTTGGAGAAAAGGCCTCCATAAAGCTTGGTACATGAAACAGTGCAACACTCCAAACTGAATTTCTTTGAAATCTGTCATGTGTCCCTGCCCTCCACAGCCACCATTTTGGATTTGAAATGGCTTTTACAGTAGCTTCCAATCTGATGGCAGGAGGAAATCATTATCAGGGCCTGCTCATCAATTGACTTGGCAGGTTTACAGGGATGAGTAATTTTAAAACTAGTTATGGGAGTTTTCTGAACCAGAGCAGCAGCTGCTTGTGTAGGCAGGTGCTCCATTCAGTGCAAGGTGATAGATTTACTATCGCAGTAATCCAAAAGCTCAGAACGTATTCTACCATTATGTGTCAATGAAGCTGAAGCCAGCGCTTCACTGTACATCTTCATAAGTTCCTGCATCCCCTTTTTTCATGATACTTAAAGTGTCATATGAATAACTGTCTGACACCTGCATTCATAGTGACGGGTACATGATTGCTGCAGCTCAATTTGTTGTGAATGATAATGATACGTACTCTGAAAAATACTATGTTATACTTGATACTTGTGATTCTATGTGCTTTGACATCATACTGGAAAGAACACAATAAAAGTTGTATTGACATCATTTGATAAAATTGGGCTTTGTTGGAAACATATTGTAATGTCTTTATTAAACAAATAAAGGTATATTCTTAGATTTGTGGATGTAAACAAATGTTTGAAATATGAATAATATTTTTTGTTTAATAAATGTTAATGTTATAACTTCAATCAACCATTTAAAAAGGGCCTTTGAGAATATCCAAATCTTGCTTAATTAATGATAACCTGAAAAGCTGGCAACTGCACTGGAATGCGCATTCATATTGTCTTATTTTCTATTGTCTAATCTACGATGTTTACATCAAAAACATTAAATGAGGCCAGGAGTTTAGACCTCAATTCAAGCAACTGGAATGACAGACCCTGCTCTCAATTAATACGACTGGTTTATTCTATGAACACATTACTTCTTGTAGAAAATAAATAGATACATAAATAAATGAAAGTATAATAATCTTGCATTTGATCCAAACTGCATGCCACATCATTTCTACACTAATTGCTTTACTATTAACAAGCAGGAGTTTGCTCTTTTGGCATGCAGTGAATAGAGCCATGAACCCCTGCTGACAAGGTATCTGTATAAACTGATCCTATATATTTGCATGGATTTTATTTTTAGAATAAAAGAAAGTGCAGTTTAATTTAATAAGAAATGTGTGATTTTGGTCCATAGCGCAACATGCTCAACCTTACATGTCAATTGTGAGAAAATTAACACATTAAATATGGTAATGGGAATACTTACAACACCTATGATTAACTGTCCGTGTACCAAATTATCAGCCTGGAATTAGTTTATTTTTCTTTTGTCGCGTGTGAAAATGTATCCGTTGGGTTAAATTTATCTTGCTGTATTTAACGGTATTTGTTGCATTTATATCAGGGGTTTTGATTGGGTTGGCTAAGATCGTAAGCTAGAGATATGGTATCTCCCTTTTTGGTCCTTTGAATCATTGTAGAATAAGTGAATCTTCATTGTTAAGGATGTGATTTAATTAGAATAGTTATGAGTGTTCCAAAATTGCTTGATAACCAGATATTTATTCAAATTGCTTGACTCTTTTTCGAGACCGAGACACAGTTATGCACATTCAGTATGAGTGTTTTTTACAGAACATGCAATGGAATACAATACAGTATGCATATTGTTTATAATTGTGACGTGATGAATGTGCATCATTATGCAAAATGTAATGCAAATGCAAATGTGTTTTACATTTCACGATGTGAATAAAAAGCGATTGCTTTGTATTAAGTCACTGAAAATCTTAGGGACAACCTTTTTGACGTTTTCTTTTAAAACAAAATAAAACCAGGGAAGATCTTAACAATGCCAGTGATCCCATTCACAGCAGTAAAATGACCTTTTGCTCAAATGAAAGAATAGATTATAATGCACAATTCCATCATCAATTCACAACCATGGCATGGCTTACTTAAACTAAACAGAACAGAGCAATTTTATTTGTGTCCATGAATAGCATGATGCACATATACTTCATTTTTCAGCTATGGAACGATATGCCCCCCAGACAAAATGGCTTGTTGCTTATCACTCTCTTTGATATTGAGCATTTCCAGATGATGTTAAATTACATTTGGAGGAGATAGCTAATGCAGTTAATACTTGAAGCTGGCATATACAGCACTGGAAAAAATGATGGAAACACAGCACAGTTGAGTTCTCAACTAAGGGCAATTTGTGCCCTTTCCTCAATTGTTGTTGCGCTGAGCCATTTTCATCTATACTATGTGTAAAACATATTATCTTTTATGAATTATGTTCTTGACTGAGTGGACATTTGGTGGGCATCAGCAAGTATTCAAGCAAAAAAAAAAAAAAGTATGTTCTTTGTACAAACATTGTCATTTTACATACAAAATACTGGACAAAAAAATATAGTAAAACCTCAGAGAATTGACATTAAACTACACCAATTTTAGGAAAGTTGGTATTTAGTTTAAGTTTAAATATTAAGTTTTGAGTCATAATAAACCAATAACCTCAATGGCATTCACCTAAACAATAACTGTCATATGAAGTTCAATCAAATGAGCTAACAAACAAGAAGCTAATCTTGTTTGTTAAACATGGAAAATAGCTAAATCAGAAACAAATCCTTATAGTGATGTTGGCAAAGCTTGCACTCGTGTGACTGCATAATCCGTAACCATCGGTGTGACATAATCTTTGCTAGATTTTAAATTATTTGCCTACCTCTCGCTTCCATCCAACAGCAAATTTTGTTTTGGTCCTTTCTTTCTGTCTTCGGTACTTTACTTTTAGGCTTCCCTTTAGTTTTTTGTTCAGTTGTCATTTTTTGTTAATGTTGTACTTCTTACTTTTTTGGTTTTGGATCTATATACATATACACCCCGGGGACCAATGTATAAGAACAGCCATTAAAAACAGGAATAAGTACGGGAATTCAATTATAAAAAAGAAAAATGTCAATGAACAATAAATGCACAGCACTACGCATTTTATCCTGCTTATGGTATTTACTATCAGAGTCCAATTGGATAGCATATGATCCATGAAATCTATTGACTGGCTTTTGAATAGGCTATCTGCATGCATATATTGGGAATTAGCAATCCATTGTATGCTGGGCTGTGACTTCACTGATACCCCCTGCAATGGCTCTCCCCCCAATATGGCTCAAAATTGGGTTCAGGCGCATTAAATTCCATGAAAGAAATACTTCTTTGCCAGTGTGATGGCTCGCAACATGCACCAGCACCAGAAAATAGAGCCCTAGATCTCTCAAGGTTTTGTTGTATTCTGTTGTATTTAAGCCAAGTATCTCAGTCTTTCCTTTCTCTTCTATAAGGTTAACATGTGCTTTGCTCAGAGCGTATTCTATTTTCTCTCCCAGTAGACTGTCATCCTGAAGTTTTAATTTACACATCTGGCCTAATCTGAGTCACTGTATCCTTGCGGAGGCTGGCCTATTTGCTTTCCCTTCCCGTTTAGCACTACTGCCTCTTTGTCTTTTTTCTTTTTTTTCGCAGCTTCTTATTATCACCTCTAAAGCAACACTTAAGATCTTCCCACACCATCCTGTGATTGTTGACTGCATTTTTATTTTATCTTTTATAAAGTTGACAGTATAGTTGGACAGTTTCCTTCTCCTACCTTTTTTGAATCTGTGACAGCATGAATGTAAACTGAACCAGATATGGTGCCATGGTATGACATGACAATTGGGTAAATAACAGCTGAAATATATGATCTATTCTGGATAATATTTCCTGACAATGTGAATGAAAGGCAACGTCTTTATCTGAGTTTCTATGATTATGAGTGCATTGTGTCTGAATTCATCATTCTGTTTCCATTGAGTTGGGTGTTTATCATCATCCAAGTCATTGATATTTGTAAACTTTCTAATGGACTTTGCTAAATGAGCGACAGATTATATATCTTTGACTGTCACTGTGGTGTATTTGCACAAACACAAATATAAGAGACAGTTAACCGGGCATATTTAAGATTGAATGGATTGATTACTTAATTATTTTTCCCCCTTTCTCATATTCGTACAGTTTGCAGGTTAGCTGGGACATTTCATGCACAAGAGTAACAACAGTCGATTTTCCTTCTCTGGCATACATTTCTTGACAATTCATTAAAACAGACGACATTCAATTCTATGCTCAGCTGATTTGAGGTAACATTTCAGAATTTGACAAGTTTCAGAAAACCTTGCCTCCAGGTCTGTTCTTGCATGGAAAGACCAATTAACAGGTTGAAATCCCTCAGATATTTTTTAAATGAGCTGGCATTTGATGAGAACATGGGAGGGGAATATATCATTTAACAACTTTTAAGAGAAAAACTTAAAAGAGAAAAATAGATTTTTTTAAATGCACACTCTTATGTGTTCAATAGATGTGGCCCTGTGTCTTGGAGATTTTTTTTTTTAAATTACTAATTACAGTGTTGTTGGTTAGTTTTCAAACATTCCATATTGCATTGCATTTACTAAATTACAGTAGGCACATTATATGAAACTAATAAAAACAGATTTTATATTGAAAACCATATAGTACACAGCATGAAATGCAATACTTTTCTCCGCTTCACATTCACAATCATCGTGAGGTAAAGGCTTTTATCATCTGTCACTAGCACTGTCTAAATCCTCTCCTCACTGTGATAATGGTTTGCAGACCGGTTATGCACAACTTAAATTCACATCACATTTTACTGCTGTATAGACACACTCACGCACATACTCACTCACACGCGAACTATTCTCAAATGTCGTGTCACTTTCTGAAAATTTACCAGCAGGATCATAGGGAAGGAAGCCAAATTGCGGTGTTGACAATTGCAGCAGTAGTCAATGGAGGACACCAGGCATGAAGCTTTTAAACTCCTCGACCAGACCAAGTGAGCTTGAATGTGCCCCTCTCACTGCCAGCAACCTTTACATATGCTTTCAGCTCTTGGCAAGAAGGTACTTTTCAGCTGGAACAAACAGGTGGCAAGACTGCTGGGGATCAATTGGGGACCGGACATCTGTGCACAAACTGAAATTTCTGATGAAAGACTGGCAGTGACTATTTTCACTGTTTTATATTAATTTTTTGCTATTTATTTTATTTCATGATTCAGATAGTCTTTGTACAGCCAAGCCTTTTGGATTTATTGGACGGAAATAAACAGGACTGTGCTTGTGTTCTTGGCAAGGGCAAAAATAAAATATCAAGTAAGGATTCCTATCCTGGTTAGGTTATTTATTTATTTATTTATTTATTTATTTATTTATTTATTTATTTATTTATTTGTTTGTTTGTTTGTTTGTTTGTTTGTTTGTTTGTTTAGTCAGTCTGAGTCTGTACTCACAACCGACAACATTGAAAACATTGGTAAGCCCACAAAAATTGACAGGTTTCACAGATCTTTTGTCTTTCAGACATCAGAATGTGCACACTAGATGATTTGGCCAAGACTGGGCATCACACGCTTAGTGTTTATATTCACGATCAATCTCCTGACACTGCAGAACCTGAGATTTTGCAGAAACTTGCATGATCAAACATGAGCAAAACAAACATGGATCTAGACAATCAGACATAAATTGCTGTGCCCCCTGTGATTGTCAGGAGGGGTGAATTGGGCCCAAATCAGCCTGATTATCCTGTATGGTGCACCAGACATAACTCAACTTATAGTCTGCATTACAGTATACCATCAAATGCTATGCTGGCAGACTTATAAATGGCAGCACATCAAATAAAAAATTTTTGAAACCTGGGGTTATTCTTGGAACACGTGGCAGGTAGTGTAGGGTGACAATGTGGTGAAAGAAGCCAGACTTCGAAACAAACATTCAAACACACACACCCACTTACAGACACACCTATGTCAATGTACTGTAATGTCACACACAATTACATTATGTTTCCCTTTGCAAATAAATAAAATAAATAAATAGCATGCTAAATAAATAAACAGACCCCCCACAATGCACATGGCATTTTGATTCAACAATTACGTCTATGCAGGCGAATAATTAGGGACAGAACTTCAATTACTTTACTTCAGCAGATGCATTACGTTCATATTAATTAAAATTTAATTCATTGTGGTCCTGTACTACAGCGCAGAAAATCGAGTGACGAGCCGAAAATGGGACCGATAAGGGTGGCAACTCCTGGAGTGAGTCTGGAAGTATCAGACTTCAGATCAGTCGATAGATAAATAAGGGGAGGGGATATCAGGAAAAGAAATGGCCTGTGGGCAGAAAGTCTATTTTACACAAGCAGAGCCTGCAGGTCGCTGCGGGCAACATCCGCTGCAAATGACAGGTCTTGACTGTTCCCTCCCAGCCACTTGTTAAACTCCAGAGACCTGGGCCACTCACTAGGCCTGGTGTCAGCAGAAGCTGCCTCTGCCCACTCCACCAAAGAGGCAGGAAACGCCGCAGATCCGAGCAATTTCTCCTCTCCATTGTCATCGTTATAGTGCTGCTTTCACACATTTCTGCCAGAGCATAGTTTCACCTTGAACAGGGAACATCTCAACTGCTCTCTCACAGTGAAGCTTGAAATGTGTCTTAAAAAAAAAAAAGTAGTAGGAAGCCAAAATGCCTGCAAGCTTTTAAGTCGCTTTTGTCTTGAATGCATTTAAACTAGTTCTTGCTCAATCAATGGAAACGGAACATCCCCTCCTTCAAATGAAACAGAGAAGCAAAGCAGCCATCTGGTTTGGCACTAGTCCTCAAGTGATTCATGTTTAACTAGTTGTAAAGAAGAGGGGACACTGACTTGTGTGCCCTTGAAAACTCCCTCCCCCCATTCCCGCCAGAAGAACTTTCTTAGAAGAAAGACTGGAAACATATGCTGTAGGCCTATCATCTCCATCTTCAAGGCTTTCATTTCAATTGAGTCACTTGAGTAAGTGGCTGAAAAAGCCACAAAACCAAATGAAAAGAAAAAATGTTTTTGTTGCTATTACTCCCCCCCCCCTTTTCTATACATTTTTTTTTTATAAATGCTCCTCAAAATCTGCTTTGGTTATTTGTGTCTCATTTGTTCTGAAATCTGTGGTACATTAATTATAGGGCCCTATTTTAACAGTGAAGTGAGTACTAGAGGCAACCTTGGGGGGGTATTTAACCTATTTTGGTTTATTTTTCTCAAATACAAAGTATTTTGTTATTGTCCACCTGCTACACCAGGACATCATAAAAGAATTTGATGGACTATACACAAGATGTGAGGGACAGCGTAGAAACCACTTTAACAATGTTTGAAATGGTTACTCTGCCTTTCAGATGTACCATTTTGTCATTCTATAAAAATAGTCCTGAGCCTTGAAGGGTTTTTCTCTATTAAAATGCAGAGCCACTTTACAAGGATGTGCCATGTAAATAAAGACCTGTGTTGAAAACCTAATTCTTTTGGCTGTTAATAAATAGGGTAAACTTAACATGGAACGGAACATGGAACTCAGAAAATAAATCACAAGAATGTGGGGGCACGGGACGTGACAGAACCCGCCCCATCCACCATCAAAGGGGAGGAGGAGCTGGGAGGCTGGGTGGAATCAGGGGAGAGCTTGGAATGCTTGGACAGCTGGAGAGGCTCAGGTGGCTTGGGTCGGTTGGAGTCGGTGGAGAGACCCGGGTGGGTCAGAGTCGGTGGAGAGACCCGGGTGGGTTGGAGGCGGTGGACAGATTTGGGTGGGTCAGAGTCGGTGGAGAGACCCGGGTGGGTCAGAGTCAGTGGAGAGACCCAGGTGGATCAGAGTCGGTGGAGAGACCCAGGTGGGTGAGAGTCGGTGGAGAGACCTGGGTGGGTTGGAGGCAATGGAGAGACCCGGGTAGGTCAGAATCGGTGGACAGATTTGGGTGGGTCAGAGTCGGTGGAGAGACCCGGGTGGATCAGAGTCGGTGGAGAGACCCAGGTGGGTGAGGGTCGGTGGACAGATTTGGGTGGGTCAGAGTCGGTGGAGAGACCCAGGTGGGTCAGAGTCGGTGGACAGATTTGGGTGGGTCAGAGTCAGTGGAGAGACCCGGGTGGGTTGGAGGCGGTGGACAGATTTGGGTGGCTAGGAGGTGCTAGTGAGACCCGGGTGGTTCAGAGGCGGTGGGGAGACCCGGGTGGTTCAGAGGCGGTGGGGAGACTGGGGTGTCTCAGTGGCGGTGGGGAGACTGGGGTGTCTCGGTGACGGTGGGGAGTGTGGGGTGTCTCGGTGACGGTGGGGAGTCTGGGGTGTCTCGGTGATGGTGGGTTGGGTGAGTCTGGGGCTTGGGACACTGGAGAGACTGGGGCATGCGATTCAGGAAGCTGAATACCTAGGGGTGAAAAGGACAGAGGAGAAGGAGGGAAGAGGATCACGGAGGAAACATGAGCAGGCAGGTAACAGGAACAGGCAGGTAACAGGAGGAGCTGGGAAAGCAGACGCAAGAAAGCAGGACACAAGCACATGAAACTCATAAATCTGGGAAATAAGGAAATAACTAGAATACGGGGGTTAAAGGAAGATATGGGGCATGGAACGGAACCTGGAATTCAGAAAATACATAAAACCGGGAAATTAGGAAATAACTACAATGTGAGGGCACAGGACATGACACACTATACATATATTTAAAGTACACACAGTAAATAACTTGGGTTGATCAATTATTGATTGTGTTGATCAATTATTTTCAAGATTGTATTTGATTTTCAGAAAGTCTGACACTACTGATGATCTGTAAATGATTGCCTGCCACCTGGATTAAACTACATTAAAATGAAGATGTCATGCTACTTGAAAATGGCTTTCAAGTTGCGTTGAGATATTCACTGGCACAACAGAAAAATTACACTGAAATGAATTAAACATCAAAGACATTGTAGGCAGACATAGAGACAGAACCAGTGCCTCAGTTTTATCAGTGTCTATCTGCAAAATTGTACATTCTTTCCTGTTTGATGGAGGAAGGGGTGTATCAAATTTCTTATAATTATCTCATAGTGTGTGCTTTTCTTTGACCGTTTACTGAGGAAAATGTGAAAACAGAAAAAATAAGAAAACGGGCTCAAATGGGGAAATTGTATACTAGACCGGGGATTCTGAGGTTACAGGCAACAAACAGAACACAACTGGCCTGGGTACCCTCATGCCAGGTTGTGAGTGATGTTGAGTTGATGTGAGCATATTCAGTGGCGACCTGTCTCCTCGAGCAGGAAAGAGTCATTTTCACTTAGTAAAACACACTGAAGAATACATGAACGATAGCTCCTAAGTATTTTGCAGATTTGCAGACTTTATTCTTCTTACTCTTAAAGGCACCCCTAAAGACTTATAACCAATATGGCCTTGTATTCCATCAATCAAACCTGCATTTTTAAAAAATTTTCGAGATCTCCCTTGATGTCTAGATGGTATGTGAAACCCAAGGTTTTTGGCATTCATTCCTTTTTTCAGCCTGCAATTTTCAATCACTATGGTAACAGGATATACCGCTTTAAAGCGTTAAAACTCACAGTTCTATATACTTCACCTATTTTAACATGCCATTGCTTTAGTGACAACAGTTCCTTATTTTGTAAGATATGGGTTGTAAAACAATTGTGGGGAGCCCTCACATTCTCTGCACTTATTATTGTGATTATTTTACTTATTTTTTATAAATCTTTATGATCACTCGACCTGTTGCTGTCTGAGGATAGCTGCAAACCCAAAGGGTTACCAGGATTATGCCAGTAGTCAAAAGGGTTCAATGATTTTCTGTAATTTTTAATCTTGTCAAGAAAAGGGGCGATACTTAAGGGGTTAATGCTTCTCCGTGTCTAATAAGTACTAATGCAGTCCTTACAGAATCACGCTCTAGCTTTGACATGAAGCCAAGCATTCAGTTATAATCAGGATATATACAATCCACAATGGTTTACAAATGATGTAATGTTAATGTAAAGCACTATTGACCTGGATTCAGTCAGTATTGAGGCTCAAAGCTGTGCTGTCAAAGGACTGTCAGGAACACACATCGTTCTGCCCTCTACCTGGTGTAAGGTCATACTGTCAGAAATGCAGAGGGAATCATCACACTGCATTACTCAATAACACGTTGCTTGTCAAAACTATGTCGAAACAGATAGAAAAGACTGTCACAGAGAAAGTTGTGAGAAAGTGAGGTGAGTGTTCTTTGGGTGCCTGCCATAGTACAGTAATTCTGCTGCCTGCCTGGTACATGAGCTCCATGAGTGTGGACAAAAACATTCAAGAAGTGACTGTTCACCTGACTAAACAGAAACACATTTTCCCCAAATACTGTATTATGCTGCCCTAAGATGTGCTGTCATTTATTAAATGTTGAAACCAAAATGTATACAAATTCTCTTTAATAAATGGTGAAAATCTACTTTAACTACATGTGAATTTTTTGATACAAATCTAAAAGTACAGAGTACAAAGCCACATCTAGTCTTTGTCCCAAGACATATGGAGCTCACTGTTTATGCAAAGAAAAATGAATGAACATATGAACCAATGGGTATATACAAATACATTTATAAATAAAACGTAATATTACTCTGAATCTAGGTCTAAGACAAAGCAGCAACAGTTGACTACAAGGTTAAGGTTGGTCACTTGTTTACTGATCTTTGTCCCACTTCCTCGATTCAGATGGATGTGGGCCACAGAACTGTTAATACCCTGTTTGCAATGAAACTGAGGCCCAGTAGTGCTGGGAAATGGAGGCGCAGCTGTGACAGAAGCGAAGGGCTGAGATGTGCAGAGACGGCAGAGCCACTCCATCTCTCAGCTGGGAGGAGGGGGGGGGGGGGGGGGGGGGAGGCCCCTGTGGGAGCACTCTGTAAACCACCCCTGAAAAGAATGCACGGATGCACATGTGTATCCCAGCAGGTGTGCCTCCATTTCCCAGGATAGACTCTGGCTCCTTGGGAGGAGGCGGAACCCGCATCCCTGGACACCTCTGAACAGCTGTTGTGCTGGCTACGCTGTGCAGCTAAGAGAAATGCTGGAGATCAAATGCAAAGAGCCGTGTGTCGTTGTTAACTTTTTCGCCTGCTGTCCGGCGGAATGTGTTACAGTCAGCAAGCCGTTATTGCTCATTGCTCATCCAAGTACCGGCTCTTTGAGCAACCCAGGGTCCTGCAAACTTCAATCTCTCTCACTCATCAGTCCCTAGCTCTCAGACTGTGTGTGTGTGTGTGTGTGTGTGTGTGCGTATGCGTGTGTGCCTTGTCTTGTCAAGTTGCTTCCTCCTTGTTTCATAGACCTTTGCAACAAATTATCAACATAGGAAGGATAAAACTGCACTAGACTCCACAAGCAATGACAATTCAAGATCACTGGCTTGGATGACGTACTTGCCTAAACAATTAGATGTCTATTTATTGTCTTGAATAACAATTATTTTGTCATGTAGTGTGCATTTATGCTATGCAACATGACAAACACAATAATAATCTTTCAAATCATGCTCTGAACCATTACATTTAACCCATCTTTTTAAAGTAGGCTACATTTCAGATCTGGGTCTGATACAACACATGTGCATGTGGGCTGTATTTTTCGGTGCTTGCCTTTTTGTCCCATGATTTATCCTAAGATGTGAGCAGAGATTTTTGTCTGCACCTAAACCCACTTATTGCAGAGGTGATTCTCGTGAGTAGCTAATGATGCGTTTGAAGACCTTGGCCCCATCCTGACTGACATAGAGGCAGACAGGTTTTATTGACTTTTTAAAAATGAATGGGATTTTCTCTCCAAGGGAGATAGGCTCGCCGCCACTGGGGACACAATTTCTGTCACAGAACCGAGGAGGTCTGCTTTGATAAATCTGGAGCTCAGCTTGCCATCAGCCCAGAGTCATTCAGCCCCACTGCCGAAAAGGTTATGCGGGATATCCATTCATTTCACTTGTTGCGATATTTTATCTTCCGAAAGCTACGTATCAAAATTGAACATGAACTTTCGCTGTGTAATATAATTGAGTCAACAATGAATATGTATCTGAATATATCTCCCGGATCATTAAATGACTTAATGACGGTGGCAGTGTGAGGGGATTCAGGTTCATATTCCAGGCACTGCTGTTTCATTTTTTTTCTGTAGAACTTAGAAGGGATGTGGAGCATGAGAGTCTGGCTCAGAACTTCAACCAAAGAATACAGGAAAATAAAGCCATTAACCTGCAAACCATTAGACCTCATTATGAAGAATAAAATGCCCATGTTAATACATTGCAAACAAATACATAAGAACAGGGATTTTTGTTTTATTATCAATAGGCTCATAATTAGGTTGCTGACATATTGTCATGTTTTCCTTAAAGATATTGACTCAATGCAGATTTAGCTCATTATCATTTGCTTTGGCTTTGATATATTCATTACTTTCCAGACAGTTAGTTTTACTGGCCACACTTTCACCAGTTAGGAGCCTCTTTAATTTGGTCAGGTGAAATATGTTCTATGGTACTGTTACTTTTCTATATCACTGCAATATAGCACAATAAGCACAATATGAAATGATTGTATTCTTCATGACAGACATAGCAGTTTCTGAGATAATGTGGCTTAAGAGGGTAAATAAGGAAAATAAATTAGGAAAACAGCTAAGAGCCGCGGTGGCGCATGGCTAAGGCGTTGGACCTTGATGCAGGCGTCAGTCCGATGCAGTTGCACACCGAGGACCAGGGTTTGCGTCCCAGTCCTGCCGAAGCGGAGTTTGGCCAGCTTACGTGGGATTGGCATAATTGGCCCCCTGCTCCGAGGGCGGGAGGAGGGACTCGATATATAGCTGCACCCAGATCACTAGATCTCACCGGGAGTAGTTAGCATGGGTAACCGGAATAGATAGGGTACAAGTGGCAACCAATTTGGGAGAAAATGGGGAAAAGCAGAAAATAATCTGAAACAGAAAAATAACAGCTAAAAGTTTGTGAGTTTGAAATTGTGGTTGGAACGAAAGAGGTGGGTTAGGACCCAGGACCGAGTTTGAGAACCACTGCCGAAGTGAAATAAAGAGAGTTCATGGATAGCAACAATACAGTTACACTAATAATAAGTAGAATTGTTTCACAAATTTAACTTTGGTTGTTAATAATTTTGATGGCTGTGGTCAAATATATTACTGAATAAATCAAGGTGAATAATTAATAACTTTATTAGAATAAAAGTATGCAGTATGTATGATGTATGTTTCAGCATGAAATATTGATAATTATCTGACTGGTTATTTTATACAGCCCCTTTCATTCTCATCAAAGGTGGCAATAATTCTGGACATGCATGCATTATAAATAGTTTATGAAATAGAAATATCTCACTTGTTTACATCACAGTCTGGTCAAAACTGCAGCAGAGATGAACAGGAGATGACTAAATCCTTACAATTTTCCCATAGATTTAATAAGATTGTATAACCCATTTCCTCTAATTCACTCCCCTGAGTATCTCTCGAAGACAGGTACTCCTCTGACAAGTTCCATCCCTTTTGCCCAGACAGAAGCTGTCTCTATCACTATCTATCCATCAGACAGTATTTGCTACTCATTTTGGCATAGACATATCCACAATGGCAATGACATCACATCACACTTAAATTCCACAACAATTCAATTCATACATACTGTACAGTTCCCAACTCCCCCAAAACATGCTTAGTGTTCAAAAACATGAGAGAATACAAACTTTCACGTCTGATTATAAAATGAACTAAAACATTATTTATTATAACACAAATGTAAATATGACACATTCTAAAGTGACATTGCAGTGCCTCAACAGCTAGTGAGTCTAATTTGCAGGGTGTATTGAACAGGGTTGATGGAGACAGGGGCAAAGAGACAGCCCACATCTTTCAGAAATGATGACAGGTGACAGCTCAAGACAGTTATAAACGTTCAGGCCCGATTTCCTTCATCAGCAGTTCACAACAAGCTGGTGGCAAGCACATAACTGCCGTTTGTTTCCACATTGATCTACGTTATATATGCTTTCAGTAGTATGCACATAATAACCATAATGTGTTCCTATAATTTTAGACCACACTAATTTCAGCAAGCCTTTTCAATATCTGAATGTGGAATTAATGGGTTTTCACTGAATTAAGAACAGACTGTCACAACATTCAAAATCTTATGATCATGCTATTGAAAAGATCCCAATCTCAGTAGACAAGGCCGAAAGATTGTATTGTATGAAATTGTGTATTTAACAGTTTAAGGCTTAAGATCAAATCCAACAGCTATGTGCCAATATATCAAATCCTTGAATGAAATTATGTGGTACAATGAAATATTCTCCATTCTCTTACAGGCTTATTATTATTATTATTATTATTATTATTAATTAATTAATAATAATAATAATAATAATAGAATAATATTCTCATTATTATTATTTCCTTCATCATCATCATCATCATCATCATCATCATCATATTATTATTATTATTATTATTATTATTCTTTTATATTGTATTATTATCTTAAAAATGAGGCAAATTTCTTGTCCTAAACATCTTCTTTCTTGATGCATGTGTATGTATACTTCAGCCAGTTTAACATAGCCATACCACATATTCCCCGCCCATAAGGAATGCAGAGATATGCCTATGCTAAACTACCTGCTGCTGTTGATTATGATGCTGCCTCTTCTTGATTTTCAATGGCAATGATTTTTTTTTATAAAGTAATGCTTGGTTGTTTCACTACTTGATCTTTTTGCCATTGTGCCACTATAACATACTTTTCAGACATAACATTAGTCAGTCATTGATGTGCCACCAATGGTAATTGGATTGCATTTGGTAGATTTGTTTTCCAAAAGATATACACTCAGTGTACACTCAGACCACTTTATTAGGTAGACCTGTACACCAGAATGTTAATGCAAATATTTAATCAGCCAATCATGTGGCAGCAACTAAATGTATAAAACGTGGACAAGAGGTTCAGCAGAGGTTTTTCAGACCAAATGTGGAAGAATGGGGAAAAAATGTT
This sequence comes from Conger conger, assembly GCF_963514075.1. Classification (NCBI taxonomy): domain Eukaryota; kingdom Metazoa; phylum Chordata; class Actinopteri; order Anguilliformes; family Congridae; genus Conger; species Conger conger. The sequence goes on from NC_083762.1 coordinate 25,525,293, forward strand.
ATCTAAGTCACTTTGACCATGGAATAATTGTTGGTGCCGGACAGGGTGATTTGGGTATCTCAGAAACTACTCAACTCCACGTGCTGCGGGCCGCAGCGAAAATAAGTAACAACTAGAGGTACACAAAAGTCCACACTGGACAAATACACTGGGCTGCATAAAACCTCCATCTCTTGAATAGCAGACAAACAACGCATCAAAGGGGACACTGTAAGTAGTGCCACAGAAACAATACAGCCAAAAAATGTTACAAAAAAACAAAGTAACACACACACCTTTACAACTACAACAAGCACATTAATAACACCAATCTTTACACAACACCAAGAAGCATTGCCAACAAAAAATAATAATAACACTTGCAAAAAGGTCTGCAATAGGCCCAACGAAACCCAAGAAGAAAGCCACTAGCGAACACAGTCCGAAATCATGGATGAAGCCCCCTATTGTTATTTCTCACAAGATATGGTCTGTTTATATGAAACCTAAACATCCAAACCAAAACCAAAGAGACACGATGTGCAAAGACCACCCAAAAATGCAAAGTTTGCTGTCAAAACAACAATTTTATTGAACACAAAAACAGACTACCATTGGCATGTCAAGTAAGGGAAACAATATTGCAAATATTTCCTGGGAAATGCTGGCTGGACAGAGCAGTCTCACCGGTATCTAACTCGCCCTTCAAGATGGTTATTCTCTTACCTGCTTCCCGATTGTAAACAAGGAGGTCTGAGTCTTCCATCAAACGAGCTTACCTCCCTTTCTCTGCCTTACTGAAAAGGTGCAGAAATAACAAAACTTTATTTTCCGGGGAAACAAAAAAGAATATATATCCCATCAGCTGTTCCTCAGTCCATGTCCAGTAAACTCCTTCCTTATCTATCCTCTATTATTAACAGCTCCCTTTCCAGTGGTAATGTTCCCCCTGACTTTAAACTGACTCATGTTACCCTCTGAACTATTGACCAGTATCACTACTTCCCTTCCTGCCCAAAGCTCTGGAACAAGCTGTACTTAACCAACTCACTTCTTTTCTCCAACAGCACAACCTGATCAACCTCCAGCAATCTGCCTTCCGATCCAGACTGTCAACAAAGACTACTCTCCTGGCTGTGAGGGAGGCTCCACGGTGGTGGAATGAACTCCCCGTTGAGGTCAGAACTGTAGAACCTCTCCCCACCTTCAAGCTCAAACTGAAGACGCACCTCTTCAAGCAGCACCTCTCCCCATCCCTCCCTACCTCCCTGTGAACCTTAATTGTTGTCTTTCTGTGATTTATTTTGTGTATTGGTATTTTTAGTTGGCTAGGTAAGCAGCGTTTGGATAGTTAAGTTTGGTCACTTTTGCTTTGTTGTTTGTTTGTTTGTTTATTTGTTTGTTTAAAAAAAAAGATTGCACAAGTACTGTTTTGGTGTCATGGTGCATTGTGTGCAGCAGTTTGCCTTGATCAGCTTTCATGTGTTTGTTATTTTGCATTTTTTATTTTCCCCAAGTAGGTCAAATGTAGAAATAGTAGTAAGGTTTACCTGCAAACAACATTTTACATGTGAGGCTACAAATAAATTGGGCTAGAAGATAAGAGAGCAAGTGCAGGTCTGAGTGATATGCTCAGTGTTTGTGCATTTAAGTACTTTGATTTCCTGACAGATTTTCTTGCTGCATTTTTTCTTCGATGCTCATCTTGCTCCATTGTCTGCCCCACACCTCCAAGCAGATTCCCTGAGCACTCCGCCACTTGTACCTCAGCCAGATACTGTATATATTTAAACATGGTATTTAATTTAATCATATTCAGTATGTCTGAAGGCTACACTGTAGCATCCTTAAAACATGTGTTCACAAGCACGTTTTGTTATTTCATCCTAAAGTACACAAAGTAAAATGATAAAAATAGCACAAAATGAGTACACTCACGGTTTATAACCCTCACCTTGCCACAGACTCAGACAATAAAAGGCATATTCTAACAATCCTTGATACCATTTCTCTGTGTCAACAATTCAGAAGTTGTATGGAATTGCAAATAATTTGATACATCCATCCATCCATTATCTGAACCTGCTTATCCTGATCAGGGTCGCAGGGGGGCTGGAGCCTATCCCAGCATACATTGGGCGAAAGGCAGGAATACACCCTGGGCAGGTCGCCAGTCCATCACAGGGCACACACACCATTCACTCACACACTCATACCTACGGACAATTTAGACTCTCCAATCAGCCTAACGTGCATGTCTTTGGACTGTGGGAGGAAACCGGAGTACCCGGAGGAAACCCACGCAGACACGGGGAGAACATGCAAACTCCGCACAGAGAGGCCCCGGCCGACGGGGATTCGAACCCAGGACCTCCTTGCTGTGAGGCGGCAGTGCTACCCACTGCACCATCCGTGCCGCCATAATTTGATACAGATATAGTTATTAACTAAATATCCCATCTGGGTATGAAGCTATGACTGTTTTCTAATGTTGAAGCTTTTCATAATCTGTTCAGCTATTTTCGGGACAATACGTAAGCGCATGGTGTTTTGAACTGCATCTTGTTGCATAAAATGCATTGCTAGGTCATTTCAGTACCAAACTAATGTAAAACATAGTAAGCTTATTGTACGGGATTCCCTACCCTTTCCAACAAGGTATAATGTGTCATATTCAGGAGACTGACAATTTAGGGATATCACTGCGTTTGCATAGAATTAATAAGCTGTAAGACATGTTATGTTTATGTTATGGCCTTAGATAGAAGAACAGGGTATATGCAGTTTCTAAGAATGCTGCTGTCCTAACATCAAAGTCTGAGATCTATTGGCCCTATCTCCTGCAGAGTTGTGAATGGAGACACCGGAATACATTGGTATTTATGGGGTGTCAGGGCCCTGCCAGGAGTTTGTCTTTCCACACTTTAAGTTTTAATGCAAGCCGTAACATTCAATATACAGTACAATGTAAATATGTAATAACATAGTAAGTTAATATTGATAATGATTGTGGACGCTGGACAGTTGAAATCTAGAAGCAGTTCCAGATTGAAGTGGAAACCAACGAGGTGCTAGTTGGTTTTATTGTATGGAATATGTGGATGGAGATTGTGAATTTAACAATTATTTGTCTACAAATATGACCTCTTTTGTTGGCAGCAGAAGTAAAAGAGGTATTGAATAGCTAACCAGGATTACTTCCTAACACATTCATATTTGGTCTCATTAAAAAGATTAAAACCATGAATCTTTTCGTAATAATATTAACTCTGCATCACCCAATCAAGGCAAGCATCCATGGGTAGCCTTGTTAAAGTATTTAAGATGGCCGCAGGAACACGTCTGTGTGTTAGAAGTTGGGAATTCTTGGAGAAGGAGGCTTTAACGCAATTCAGGGCCTGTCCAAATAACTGTTTCAGCTCATGAAATATGCCTTATATGGGCAAAATAAAAATAAATTATTAAATAAATCATAATATGCTGGAGATTGGTTCCATAAATAATTTGATTGTGTAGGTAAATACAGCTTCCCAAATAATTCCCTTGTATATTAATACATCATTATTTTAAACTGTATATGTACAAATCATTAATATACCATAAATACAGTAAATACAGTATATATATCTCTCTCTCTCTCTCTCTCTCTCTCTCTCTCTCTCTCTCTCTCCTCTTTTCTTCTCTTTAACCCTGAAGGGTTGTTTTACAGATGCATTTGTTGATGTCTTGAATGAATTAACCTAGTTTTATATAGATTTGCCTAAAGCATATACACATGTGTGAAACTCCTAAAGTAATGCCTGAGAAAACAAAATTGAAACTAGATGGATGTCTCTTTATCAAAGAGTAATGTTCCCATAGGAAACATTACCATGGAAACATGCAAAATGAATTACATATGTCCACAGCAACATCCCAGAAGAAGTTTTCAGGGAACTGGGCAATGTCCCTACTTTGGGTTGCTCTGTAATTGGGAAAGCAAAAATGTATTCTTATTATGATGATGGATTTGAAAATGAAACATATTTAACCCAAAGTCAAGACAAACTGAAAAGATAGAACCCTCTCCAGTTATTTTTATACATGTCATGAAAAAACCATGGAATCCATTTTTTAATGCAAAATTGAATGGGAACCCTACTCATTTATTATGTCCAGCCCCTTGCAGAATAATATTGCTTTGATTATTCCATGACCACACTTTGTTAAACTTATCTTCCTTCCCAGATTTACTCAAACTTTGAAATGCTTGCAGCCATCTCAAATTTGCATCGCACACATACCCCACTGCACCTTGGGGAAAATAAGGCAGTAACTGAAAATTCAAAGCATCACATATGGGATTTCTGTTACAGCCTGTTAAACATTAACGTGTGTGTGTGTGTGTGTGTGTGTGTGTGTGTGTGTGTGAGTGAGTGAGTGTGTGTGCGCACACATGTGCGTGTTTTATATTATTGCTAATGTTATTATTGTTCAAAGCTGAGTCTGGAAGGTTTTGCACATGGGATAACCAGACTGTATCTATAATGAATGCCCAGCAGAAAAACACTTCTGTCACAATGCACAGAATTTGTGGGTCACAGAATGATTCTTTTCATCAGTGTACACTTTTTTGTGAAACAGTATTTTAGTTCTTGTATACTCTGTGCCTTTTTCTGTTTTGGGTACAGATTTACATACTGGCCCACCATATGACACTGGTTGGAAAGTAGCTAAGCATTACACTATTTAGCTGTTCTGCATGGTCAGTAAATGTATTTTATTTAAGATGTGTCAGGCAATGTTGTTCAATGAGTTGTAGTAAGTGTAAGTCAATGCATTGCAAATTGCACTGTTTATCCATCCATACAACCATCCATACAACTTATGAAGGATATATGTAGTGCACTAAGTGCATGTTGATGCTGGTAAATATAGAAAATGTTTTGGAATCTACAACGTATATAAAAAACGTGATGAAAAATCTATTTATAGCATTAGTGTCTTCAATGTAAAGATGATTTTCATCTTTTTTTCAGAGGCATAAACCAAAATGATGTGCTACTTAGTATATTGCTTGATTAACCCAGTAATGGCTTTCTTTTAAGTTTATTATTCAAATGGACAAAACAAATTCAACCTTGAACTGACAACCATAACTGCATCAGATGTTAATTTGGGAAACTGCCTGAAAGTACTTGTTACAGCCAGACTTTTAATGGCTGAAAGAAAGCAGATCTGTCTGCACTTGACAGGTCAGGGCGTCCTGACCATTCAGATGCACAGACAGGGTTCCTGGATTTCTCTGGCAAAAGTGAAAATGAAGCCTCATGCAGGGATGCTGCCTAAAACTGTCTTAGTTTTTGTGGAAGGAGAGCTGTGTGAAAGAATATGAGAGAATGGATGTCACAGTTGCTCTGATTGCTAAAAATAAAATGCCATACCAAGAACTGGTGAAGATTCCGCGTCACCATGCGACTGTGAGGTGGGTCAAACTAAAATCAACCCAAATCAATCAAACTAAAACAATGGTATGTTCTTGTATACAAGGAAATGTTCTCAATATATTGACAAATACATCAATTCATTAGCAATACTATGAGCTGTTTAATTAAAGCTGGCTAGTCATGAACAGCGTGTGTGTCCAAAGGCAGTTATCTCTGTCAGTGTTCCTTCACTGATGCTGCATCTTATCACACTGCAAAAATTGAGGTCTTTAAAGGTCCAAAAAGCTGTGAACAGACACGTGGATAATCAGACACATTACCATATGGACATAGTCATGAGGCCAGAGCCAGTCTGACCCAACACAAGTGAGAGATGCAGTATGCTATGTACTAAAAATACTTTTGCTCTGAACTTGTGTACCTAGTCCCCAAGGAATTGGGTATAATTTTAGAGTGACAATTAAATTGGTGTTATTCGCTTAGAAAATGTGTCCATGGTATGATAAAAAAATCACACGCAAGTCACAAGTGAGCTAAGGTACATTTTAAACAGTAAACATGAAACTGCACCCAAATAAAAAAGGCTTGCATATATCTTAAATAAAATGTTATAGCCTGCTGAAATTTGCTGAACAGATTGTTCCCCCATCCTTGTCAATAATGACTACACAGATGAATTATCCATGTTTTTTCTTTCTGTAACTCTCATGTAATTAGCATTTTATTAATTTTATTTTTCTTGATCACATTTATGATGCACTATCTCACTAATAAGGGTGGCACTTGGTCATTTTCTGAGACATGATTGGCTGACAAACAACAAAAAACTGTACACACCATTGTCATAAACAGAGTGCAGCTAGGTCCCAAAAAGCTGGCCTTTACCCATACCGAAGGTCAGTAGAACCACAGAACGGGTTGGATACAGAACAATTCATAAAGAATCAGTTCTACAGCCATGAACATTAAGTCTAGTACACATGGTAAATAGGTTTGACGAATCATAACCCCCATGAAGCCATTGTCTCAAATATCACAGGGCCCCATTGCATAGAAAGTGTGGTAACGTCTACATAGTGAATCCAGAATTTCTAAACACACGTTTTAATAAAATCTAAAAAAGCTTCCCTGCAATCCAAGTTGAGTACACAGACAAATCAAGAAAAAAAATAAAAAATCATTAATTTCATGGTGGAAGTCGACCACATTTCTCCATTCTGAAGTTTGGTCTGCACAACAACTGAATGATTATAAACCATATATACAGTACCAGGCTGATTTAAGCTGACAGAAGATGAGAGTAACTCAAAAAAACATGCAATAGTGGTATGCAGATGGGCATCTCTGAACACACTGCACATTGTGGATGTGCTCCAGCAACCCAATTACAAGTCCCAATAAGTCTAATAAATGGGGGAGCGTGGGTAAGTAATCCAAGTTGTCACATGGGTAAGTGAAGAAGAAACTAAATCAGCTGTTATGTCATCTTGTAACAGCTGCTATGTCATGTAACATAACATAAGGTAATGGTGAGGCCATTCAGCCTAGCAATGCTCGCCTTTTCCTAAGTGTACCTACTGCCTCTGTGTTAGACAGTGTTATGTCAGCCTTATGACAAAGGGTTCAAGTAAAGTGTCAACCGACCTACAAACATAAAATACAGATTCGAAACATACTAGGTTGAGGAGCCATGCCAAAAGGCTACAGAATGAACAGTGGTGTCTAGCTCTGTTGATATAAAATTGAGCCATACATATGTGCTCTCAGGTGTCTAATAAAGTTAGAGGTTATCGATCCAGCATCTTTTATTTGTGTGCAACATTCTTTCCACATTGCAATCCTTTTGTTTGGCCCAACAGGCTTAGAGTCTTTGAACTGAATGCAACCACATGCAGAGCTGAAGCTGAAGCCATGTTACAGTACAGTGAGTGCATGTGTGTTCTGATTAGACATGCTCTTCCTGCACAAAAAGTGTGGTGGGCTGATGAAAATCAAATAAAACATGAAACTATTTTGACAATGGCTCAATCTTTTAAAGATTCTAATTGGCAAGTCCAAGTTGAGTCTAAAGTCATTTAAGAACAAGTTGCAAGTCAAATCCAAAACTCAAGCGTAACTCGAGCATGAGTTGCCAGCTCGTGAGCATTTCGGGATTAAAATAACAGTTATTTGACTGATGCTTTTATCCAAAGAGACGTTGGCCCTTTCGGTCAAATGTCTATTTCGGTGAACCAGTTAATCAATTTACCATGCCCATTCCTAAAATAAATGTTTGACACTTTTTATCTGAGTCATCTATAAATAGAACAAAACATAACCATAATTCAAATGTTTGTTCCGCTCTGCCGATTATTTCTGTACTTTATTTACTTCTGGAGACTTTTCAGCTCTATAATGATAATGCAAGCTCCTCATGATCAAAAGGGGGAACTGCTGCCCCCCTACTGTTGGAGCCTGCAAGTATATTACAGTGCTCACATATGCCACCTGGTGGTGGTTGTGCAAACAACAAGTAGTTACTGTGGACAAAACAAAAAATATATGCAAATTTGCTACTGCCCAGCGGATCTCATGAGGATTGAGTGACAAATAAAACACAAAACCACTGTAAGTTGATAGTAGTGAAACTATGTATGTCTAACTTAAAACCTGTAAGAATGTGATCCCCAAAACCCATTGTGTTGCAATACAGATGAGAGAGAATAGGAATTGACACTGTCTTTGAAAAAACCCCACTTAACATTGCCCTCCATGCATGTATTTAAAATAATTATGCCATGAGCACATTGACACCCACTCCCAATTCTTCACTGGAAATCAAAGACTAACTAGAGTCTGCTTTAAATATAGTGTTGAGCAATCATGTACAATTATTTTTGCCAGAACCCAAACTAACACTATTAAATTAAATTACTCCAATCTAATTTATCCCCATTTCCCTGATTCCCAATCATTCCCTGTTTCATGATTTATTCATTTTCATGCAGAAGTACAGCCGACATGGGTTTTGCAATACAAAACAATCTAGGAAGTAATTTGCAGATGTGTAATTCTTAAGGCTATTGAGCTTCACATAATAACAACATAAAAAAAGAGAAAATACTTCATGCATGAGATCAAACCATACATTTACTGTTCTCTTTTCCGGGCACCCTCCCAAACTATGCTCAAATGTACTTAAACACACCTTCCGTAGGTGACTTCTAAATAATCTAAAATCAAATTTATATTGATGAACAAGGATTGTGGTATCTTTAGAAAATAAGAAGCTTGCCACCAAAGTGAATTCATATTCATTGACTCCATTAACTGAGCAAATTAAAGGTGGGCCCCTAGTGACCACATGATGTCAACAATGAGATGTGCACTTTCATAAATAAGATGGAAGCACCATAATCACCAAGTTTATGAAGGTGTTATGTAGTGTTATGTCATACAGCTGTCATACAGCTCTTCATTTTGAGGAAATGATACTGCATAACCCCCACCCCACCCCCTCATACTTCCCAGGCAGCAATTGGTTTCCATTCATTTCCATATGGTAGCCTACACTTGCTGTGGCAGGACCTGAAACGAGCAGTGCATGAGCAGTTCATGCTTTTTCCAGAAACTAATCAGAAACTCCTGTGAACCCCTTTGTCCCAAACAGTATGCTGCACTGAAATGGCAGAAATATGTGCTGCAATTTCTACATGGTGAAACTAAAATTTATAAAAAATATCTGTTAATAATAACCTCATGTGTATTGTTCGACTAAAAATCTAAAATTTTACAGTGTGAAATGTCTTATGGAATTACGGAACTCACTGTATAGACACTCTCCAGAATCTAATCCTCACTGAGCCGGTGCTGGTAATGGCCAGGTGCATTGGGACATATCATGTTTGTTGCCCAGTGAGGGCGGGCTGTAGTCACGGCCATGTTAAACCAATGGGCAACATGGGCTGCGGCCTAGGGCCTCCCCATCGAAGTGGCCTCCCCAGGATGTCTTAAATAGTTTTTTCATTAATCATAGGCTAATGTAACAGTACAAGAAATACGTGTTCATGTAGTATATAATATAAAACTATGTTTAATAAAATAAACAAAACCATACGCAAAATGTAGCCATATTTGCGTGCCCTCATTCGCATAGGCTAAAGCAAACGCTTTTTATGCAAGCCATACTTTTCAGTTATTTAGTTGCAGATCACATTGTAAGCTAGCATACATTCACAGCATACTTAAACTTTTTGAGAAGTCTGGTCTAACATCAGGAAAATAGAAAGCGTTAGTGGAAAATCCAAAAATCTGAAAAGTCAAAGGCAAAAAAAAAATCCTACATTTACATTTTACTTTAAAGGGAAGAGTCAGGCAGAAATAAAAGTGGCAAACCAAAAATGCTAACATTAATGTGCACTTGGGTAATGTGGACTCACTGTGATCCGAACACCAAGTTAGCTCATGATGTTCCGAACAGTGCGACTTTCATGACAGATAAATAAGAAATTACTTCCATATCAGCTTTGATTTTTATGTGTGTCTAATTCCTTCCATTTTCTTAAAAGCTTGGTGCGAGTACAGTGACAAGGTAATGGTGCTGGGGGAAGCTGTTGCTAATGGGAGACTACAAACCAGGCAGGCTTATATGGCTCAACCAAAATTGTTCACGCACTTACACACATATTTTATTTATTAATGTTAAGATTAACCAGATAAAGGTTTAATGGAGATTAGCCAGCATAATGGAGTATACAACTGTAGTAGTGGTGCTTCAGGTGCTGTTTGGAACATCATGAATAGGTGTTCGGAACATCTTGAGCTAACACGGTTTTCCGAACACAGGGAAGTTGTGTCTAATATTTGGTCTGAACAACAGCTGAACCTCTTAACCACGCCTACATGTTTTTATGTATTTAGTGACTGCCACATGATTTGCAGATTAAATACTTGCAAGCTGGTGTACAGGTCTACCTAATAAATTGCTCACATAGTGTATATTGGCTTTGAAGGAGACTAATGATTGTCAATCGATTATGATTGTGAATATCAATGTGAAATTTCATGCTCACAATCGGTTGAGGGTATCGCTCTCTTGGGGGCTCACCCATGCGTTAGCCCCGGGCTTCCAAACCCCTTAATGCGGGCCTGGCTGCAGTTAGTACCAGTATCCTCCAGCTCTTCACAGATTCGTTTCTCCCCTGGTCAGTCAGGCTCCTGCTGTCTGCCGCCAGTACCGGCAGCACAAGAATGACAGTCCTATGGTGCAACGGCTATGCAAGCTCAACTGGGGAAATTGAGTTAACAGAAGCAGTTCATGACAGTTTGCATCATAGCAAATACACATGACAGTACTCTGTGTTCTTCAAAGTTGGCAGGGAACGGCATGGGGCACCCTAAAAATACAACTGAGCATTCTGAAATTCAAATTGTTTCAACAGCGAATGATAACATTTTTGTTGAAACATATACAACAATTGGCTTAATGAAAAAAAAAAGGATACCAAAAGACCAGAAATCCTATGAGCACCAATATTGTGTTTCCAAATGAACCAATTTTATATTTACAACTTTACAAGTGAAATTAATATAAAGTTAAAGTAAATTAGTTTCATATTTTCCATAATAACCAATGTATTCAGAACAACTAAAACAGGTACCGTACAGTTACGAATCTTCCATTTTAATTTCAGCAAACATTACATTACATCTACATTTTGTAGAGGGGAAAGTAACGAAAAAGCTTATGTCTCCAAAAAGTACAACAAAGGGTGCATGTTAACCCCTTTTTATATCTCATATATCTTTCAGTTGTGCTTGAAAGCCAAAACCTTGCTGTCATTTATCTCATAAGGAAATAAAACAAAAGCCAGTGAATATGGAGACAGAAGGTGGTGGCTAGATTTGCATCATGTCCCAGCCAGCTGCTTTGCATAGCAGTGAGAAATCGGCAGAGGCCAGGAAGATAATTAACTAACGATCATGCCATGCTTAAAGCACTCTGTGTGTTGTGTGCCAGAGAGCAACCTTTAGGTCATCAGTGATGATCATTAACATACTTACAGCTTGGCCGTTTGTGGCAGAAACATTCAAAACAGGTGGAAAGACAATCGTGTATTGTGTAGCAGAAATGTGCCACGCAGGTGAAAACAAAATAGTGTACTTGTGTCAACACCCCAGATGTCTCTCTCTCTTACTCTCTCTCCCACTCTCTATCTTTCTCTCTCTATCTCTCTAATGAGCACCATTGTCTATTTGCCCCAAAACTATAGATAAATAAATAAGCAAATAAATAAATGAGGGAACATTGACACACTAAAACTTCATATCAGTTACAGTTAACATAATTTGATGAAACATCCGTTCATTAGGGATTACATGTCTTTGCAAGTACTGAGTGTGAAGAATTGAAAATGGCGCTTCAACTTGCATTAATAAAGACAAAAAAACCATTAGGAATAAACAAGGAAGAGCTGTTTGTTTGCTGGAGGATTATAATGCCAGCACTGCCAAATGAAATCATGCTACTCAGGAGACTATACTGACTTTTCTCAATCAATTTCACTGTTCTGAAAGATAATTATTCCATAAAGGAAACAAGAGAGAAAGAGAAAAAGAGAGAGAGAGGCAGGCAGGCAGACGGACACACATCTGGGCCTAGGTTTTATAGAGTTGAATAATAATACATTTAAATAATCTTAGCTTAAAATAATACATAAATTCAAACAACCACAGAAGCATAAACTATAAAGCGACAGGCCTGTTTTTTTTTTTTTTCTGTATTCAGTCAAATGTAAAGCAGAGAGGGTAGCATATAGAGAAGGGGCAACAGTTGATATGGTGCCATGTCAAGAATTGAGAAACATTTTCAGGGTTACTAACTCTCACGCTTTCAGGCAGTGTTTCACGCTCTCAGACAACACATCTCATGGCACATACAAAGACCTCCACTCCCTGATTAAACAGATTACGTATCCGTTCACAGGTTCATAAACATTTTAGAGAGATTGTCGATTGGCTTGCTATTTATCCCCAACATGCCCATCTGCCATCAATCTCACTCCAACAACTGACCAGTTGGCCATTTTAGGAAAGAACTACACTGCCCGTCCCAAAAAAAAGTCACACACTCTAATATTTTGTTTTGTAAATCTGGACTCATCAGACTCACCACTATCCTTCCAGTTTTTAATAATGCATTGGACAGTTAACGCAATTTTAGTAGTTTAAGCAATCTCCTTAGTTATTTTCTTTGCTTGACTTTTTTTTGGCCAGGCAGTGTATATTTATAGTGGATGATATAAAATACATATCAATGTAATTCAAAAAGTTCAATCATATTCTTTTATACTAATATAAAAACGATTGTTCAGAGAAAGTAATCATTTTCTTTGCCCAAAACATTTGTTTCTTTGTCTCACAACAACTTCTACCTACAATATATGCATACATTTTGGAGAAATGTGCAGGTTTTCAATTTACCTCAGGAATAGCATGACTCATTTGTCAAGGTTCATATCATGGGTGAACCAATCAATCCTTTGTTGCCAGAATTTGATTTCAATTCGTTTCTTTTTTTGCAGTCAGTATGTTTTTTCTTCTTTTCTTTTCACTCCACTTCTGAGGAGAAACTAACAAAGTCTCACCTCAGGCAACCATGTCCATCCAATCCAGGAAAAATCAAAATAAAGCTGGTGCGGTAGGAGGAAACTCCCGCTGGTAAGTACTCCCCTCTGTTAAAAAGAAGATGAACATCTGTAGAATGCGACTGCAGCTATAGAATGTCAGTCAGGTCAAACATTGTCAATGGGCTGAAAAGAGACTATCAGGGACTATTAGAACCGCCTGATGCTGGGAATAAAGGCTTCTAAACTCTCAGTGATGACACTGTTCCGGACATTCAGCTCACAAGAGCCGGTTCTCCATGAGTCTCCCTGCTGCCTTTCAGGGTAAAGAAAATAAATAAAGAAATAATAATAAAGTAAATAAGTAATAGCGATGGGGATTCAATCAACCTGGAGAGATTAAGTTTACGATTTTTCCACTGTAAAAATGCAAACTGCATCCACTGATCAAAAGCGCTGTTATTGAATCAATACCCAAAGGGTGCAGTATCAAAGTGTGGGGAGGGTAAAATGTCAATGAAATGTGGACAAAAAAGGATAAGATAAGCAGGTCCAGGAGAGCAAGCCAGAGATGTGCTCACATCACCATGCGCCAGAAAAAAAAACTGACCCCGTAAAAGCAATTTATATTGCTGTCTATTTCATGATCAGTTATGAGACAAGGTCAGCACAGTGGCGTCTCTTCAATAACTCACCAGAACTGACCCAAGTAAAGGCAAAAACTTATTTAATCTTCCTAAATAAATTGTGTGTGCATGTTTGTGTGTGTGCGTGTTTGTGTACAAACTCACCCACACACAAATATAGTGGCTTCAGAAAGCATCCAGACCCCATCACCTTTTGCACAATTTTCTCTGTTGTAGATTTAATTTGACTTTAATGAAATTGCCATTTTTTTCCCATCAATCTACACTCAATAACCCGTAATGACAAAGAGGTAAATTTATTAAAATTCAAAAACTCAAATCTCTGATTTATATAAGTATTCAGACTCTTAATTCAGTACTTTGTAGAAGCCGGTTTGGCAGCAGTTACAGCTTCAAGCCTTCTTGGGTAAGTCTCTACAAGCTTTGCGCACCTGGATTTTGGCAGTTTATCCCATTCTTCCTGGCAGATCTTCTCAAACTCTGTCAGATTGGATGGGAAGCTGTGAACTGGTGTCTCCACAGATGTTCTGTGGGGTTTATGCCTGGGCTTTGGCTAGGCTTCTCAAGGACAGTCAGTCACTTGTCCTGAAGCCAATCCAGTGTTGTCTTGGCTGTATGCTTTGGGTCATATTGTGGTGCTGGAAGGTGAACTGTCGCCCCAGTCTGAGGTCAAATGTAGGTTTTCTTCAAGGACCTCTCTGTATTTGGCTGCATTCATCCTTCCCTCAATTCTGACCAGTCTTCCTGTCCCTGCACTGAGAAGCACTCCCATAGCATGATGCTGCCCTACCATGCTTCATAGTTGGGATGGTATTAGCCAGGTGATGAGGAGTGCCTGATGTTCAACAGCCCTTGGAGTTCAACATGTTCAACAGTGCTTGGAGTTCTGTCCAAAGAGTTACATTTTTGTCTTATCAGGCCAGAAAATATTTTGCCTCATGCTCTCAGGGTATTTTAGAATTCTGAATCTCTGTTAGAGTGACCATTGGGTTCTTAGTCACCTCCCTGACCAAGGCTCTTCTTGCACATTTACTCAGTTTGCCCAGATGGCCAACTCTAGGAAGAGTCCTGGTGGTTCTAAACCTCCTCCATTTCATTATTAATGAGGCCACTGTGCTTCTGGGAACACTCAAAGCTTTAGAAATGGTTTTATACCTTTGCCCTGATCTATGCCTTGCCACAATTTTATCACAATTTTTTGTCCTGACATCCTGTGTGAATGCAAACAGGATGCATCTCACCAAAATTCAGAGTGCCACAGCAAAGAATCTGAATACTTATTTATACTTATTTACTTTTTTTTTTTTTATTAACCCAATTTATATCATGGGTCATTATGGGTTATTGAGTGCAGAGTGACGGGCAGAAATGGCAATTTTATCCGTTAAAAATTAAATCTACAACACAATAAAGTGCGCAGAAAGTGGAGGGGTCTGAATATTTCTGAAGCCACTGTATATATAATACATTTGCATGGAGAAAAAAGACATTTACAAAGCACTTAAGACAAGAGGCTGAGCTTAGAAAGCCATTAGGGTGTGGAATTGTGTGAAGGCTCGACTCCTGCCAACTGAAGTGTTTCTCTGTGTCACATAGGCTTATTGGCGTGTTGCATGCCAATTTCAATGAGCTTACACTGCTAGCAGCGCAGAGGGCTCTGTCTGCTTTCCAGCAGCGTGCGCACAAGCTGAGCGAGATCCGTCCCCCGAGCCTCTGTTTACCAACCAAGTCGGATTTACTGGGCGTGCAGACGGGCAGGCTCACCTCACCCTGGAGCTTTCGCTTTCGTCTCACATCCAGGCTAACTCGGCTATAGCCCGAATCCGCTCAAGAGCTCCCCAGACTGAGGGGGCTTCTATGCAAATCACTGCACCAAAAACATGGTTACAAGCCCATTTGATATTTCGACAGCCCGGAAGAACACTTCAAACAGAAACCGTTTAATTCTCCCGCAACAACATGGAGAACATTTCCATCATGGCTCTAACACCCCCCCTCCTCCTGCCGGTGGCTTATGGGGTTTGTTCATTAGCTTTGCAGAGAAGAAAAAATTTCAGCCTTTCTTTCTTCAAGTGGATTTCCATCAGAAAGTATTAGAGCAAGATGGATGTGGATTTTGTTCACCTGAAAATAAAGGAATATGTAAAAAGAAGTGTACTACGTTCTTATGCTTATTGAAATCCATAAATTATTACAATGGAAAATATATACAATGTACATATTACAATTACATATGAGTGTACATTTCCAAGTGCTTGGACAGACCAATATTTATTTTTATGTGGTTTGTTCAATGTTTGGCCCTTCAAAATGTACAGTACAGGCTTCTTGTTTAAACTTCTAGTTCACAGAATTTGGTTACTATCTGAAATATATCAAGCGTTGATTTCATAATTTATAGAGGCATGGTTGCTATTGGGGGACTCTCCCTTTATGCATACACCTACTGTTATTCAATAAAATTATACTTAAAATACCTGAATGAAAAGACAAAAGCTTTGAAACATTTCAAAGGAGCTTTCTCATTTCTCGTGAAAGAAGGTAATGAATGGATGAATAAATAAAAAATAAAAAGATAAACTACGCTTTTTCCAGAACAATTTGAAATGTATGTGACCAATGCTGAAGGAACCTCATTGAGAGATGGTACAGCTGATTTTTTTCCCATGGTCATTCTCTCCTGGTCTGTCATGGGGGATGGAGAGCGAGACAGATCCTGTCACTCTTGGCGTAGGCTTGCCTGACCCTCAGACGTGAAATCAATACTGCATGCTCCACACCTGATGGACGGGTACAACAAAAGACAGTCTCCACCACCGAAAAACTGCAGCTGATTGTTACAAAATTCCTCTTAGATGGATAGACTGACTTTAGCTGGCTGAGCCCATCCATCTATCTATTGCCTGTCAATGCTTCAGTTCACATCAGACAAACCAGGCATATCACACATTTTGTATGTTTTATCTACAGTGTACAAATACGGAGACAACATGAAACTATTTCTCATGTCTGGCATGAGAAATGGCACATGGTAGACAAACAGGACTGTTTTCATGAGATAAAAGATCTTACATAAGAAAACAAACGTGTAACAAATAACAAAAAAGGTTATGATTATTCTTGCACATTGTTCTTTAGATATAGGCCCATCTCTTAGCTTAAAATGGAAATTTGTTATAAAGCACATGCTGATATCTGAGAGGTTGCGCACATCAAGAAAATGACATCCAAAAGAACACAAACATCCAGATCAAAGTCCTTCTCCCTTCCTTTGAGGAACACTGTATTCAGGGAGAAGATAGAAGGGACTGATCATTATTGTACCATAACTCTAGCCCTGCCAGTAAGGAGTCTCATGTCATCAAGAGTCCCGACTGCCACACAGTTGGAATCAGTGATGACAGTGACACACGGTTTTTACGTGGATAATTACTTTGTAGAACAGCAGAAAATCCGGTTTTGGCATTGGTCGATTCCCATATGCCAGAAAGTTCCATTCTTGACTGGAGGGCAGATGGAATGCCAATCATACTCAAACAACTGGGGTCCAACCAGTCCATACATTTTGGTAATTTGTTTATATGTATTACATAATCTTACCTTCTTCATTTTAAATATCATTCCGAAAAATAATTAATTTATCAAACATTTGTTTCTTTTTATCTATTAAACCACAGAATCTGTAGAGATATTTTTTTTCTTTTCTTTTTTTTGTAGGGAATGATATTAGAATGAAACTACAAAACCAATGTGGATTTGAACAAAATTTCCCAATTAGCAAGGATTCCAACGAGACATCTAATGTTTTAATATTCAGTAATTGCACACCTCCAAATTCATATTCATTGGCCTCAGCTCTTCTGCTGCTTCACCCCATCCTTTCCCTTACAGGACCTGTCACTGGAATCATTTCGCACACACTGCTGAATCGCAACTGACGCCCTGAGTAATTTATTCTCTGTTTGCTGCACCCTTGTAGTACCGGTGCCAAAATATTTTTAAAGACAGCCCGCCACTTGCTGTGCAGAAAAATGTTTTCTAGGGTGTCCGCTACAAAAAGTTACACAGAGGGGTTTTCATCCAACCAGCGTGAGTGAGTTTAGACGTGGAATTAGACAGAGTGACATGCCGGGGAAACAACCATGGGGGGACAATCTTTATCAGAAATAGCAATTTCGAATGTTTATGTTTTTTGAAAGGAACAATGATATTTCTTTTTTCACTTAAGCATAGCATGCATCATGTAACAAATATTTTTGTCACCCCCCATTACACAGCACTACATCATTCTGATATATCTCTATCATTTATTTATTTATTTTGTATATGTAGATGGCGAGTTTTAATAAATCTAAAACCTCCAATGTTTGCTTGTATATAACTTGTCAATGGTTATACTCCAGGGGTCCCCATAGGCACTCCAATGGCACAGGTCACAAGTAACTAATTGTACAATTGAGTTTCTAATGACGACATTTCTAAAATAAATAGTTGATCTAATAAGAGATGAGTCAGGAAGGAAAGTGAACATGGATTGAAGTTTAAATGCGATGAAAAGCATGTGGTCCTCATAGAGAGTCACAGGGGCCTGATTGCTTCCGTGGTTACTCAGACCTCGAGTAGCACCGCAACTGATCAGTTAAAGCAGTTAACTCCGGTCACCTGGTTCTTTACTGTATGTCTGAATCAGTTGCTTGTCTAAAGGGGGAAAAAAACAGTTGACTGTGTCTGGGACCAAAATTGTGTACCATGGCAGCAAAAAAAGAAAAATGCATCCATGAAATATATATATATATTAAATGCACCCATCAATCTAATCAAAAGTCAAAATTTGAAATGTCATGCAATGTCCCTTTTATGCCACTATAAAATGTGCTTACACAAGGTCTGGAGCAGTCATAAATATTTCATCTTAGATACATTCACTTTCATTTTGATAATACATTCAGTGAAATTGAGGGTACACACGTTAAAAATCAAATTTGATTATGCTCCTTTTTTATAAAGTTCTTTCATCAAAAACTCAGTTTGACAAGTTCAGCCATGACCAAAATGAACTCACCAAATAAAAATAAATACATATTGGAAAGTCAAACTGGAATCACAGAAACTTACAAAAGTGCATTGAACTCCAAAGACAATATTTTAGACTGTTGGAAATTATGAAACAGTATGACTGATTCCACAGTAATATACTCTCTAATTTGTCAACATGTGAGAACATTTTGGTGAAATGAAGCCAAATGCAGAAAAATAATATTTTACATTTTAATATGTATTCATGACATTGGTTAATAAATGATTATGTAATATATATCTGCATTTTTATTTGTGAAGTATTTTCACATAAATGTCTGATCTGACAACTATGCACAAGGTAGGTGTTGCATTTTGTCTTTAGTATACAAACACATTTTGTCTTGAGGTGGAAGCGCACATTGTACCAGCAAAGAGGTGGTTGGAAGTTAAATGTTTTCACTTATAGGTTTGTTAGTCTTTGTGTTTTTGTGAAGTTTTATAAAGCATGCTTCTGATACTTGAGCACCAGCCAGACCAAAGCCTATGACTAGGCCAAAGTTTAATGCATCTCCTATGCCATATTCTTGTAGGCATGGGGTTATGAATCAAATAACTAATTACAAGCAGTATTTGCCATTAACATGAAAAACTACTGTGGATATGACGGTGGTGTGCGAGAACTAGGCATGTTCTAATGGATAGGCCACCAATACATATTGGCCGATATTGATGCAAAAGTGTGGGATCAGATACATATTGGCCGATATTCATGCTAAAGTGAGGGATCAGATACATATCGCCCGATATTCATGCTAAAGTGAGGGATCAGATACATATCAGCCGATATTCATGCTAAAGTGTGGGATCAGATACATATCAGCCGATATTCATGCAAAAGTGTGGGATCAGATACACATCAGCCGATATTCATACTAAAGTGTGGGATCAGATACATATCGGCCAAAATGCACGCTAAAGTGTGGGATCAGATACATATCAGCTGATATTCATACTAAATTGTGGGATCAGATACATATCGGCCGATAGTCATGCTAAAGTGTAGGATCAGTGATCATTCATTTGGCTGTTCCAAACAGCCATTACCATGATGCAAGAAAGTGTCCTATATGTGAGTACAGTTGTATGTAGATGTGGGAGGTGGGGCGCTGTGGATGCTAAACATTTAGTCACATTAAAAAAATTAGCATACATTTGTCACCCAAGCAATTAGATAGTTGACCATCTGGAAATGACTTTTAATTACTTCTATGTGAAGAAATTGTATCAGTAAGTGAAAGTGCATCCCATTCAAATAATATTGTATAGGATTCTGAGAAATTGCACGGCTAAAAGTGCAGCAGCTACTGCTTTTCTGGCAAGTAATGAAGGTCGCTTCCCTGCTCTGGCATAAGCAGTACGAGCTTACCTGTGCACATCTTGCATGAATGTTGACAGTGAATGGCTGTCCAGTACAGCAGTGCATACTGTGGATGAGAAGAGGAACAGAGTGTCTTCTAAAAATACAGCTTACTTTATGTTTATGTGTTGCTACAGGGTATGCGTGTACAACATTTGAAGCAATGTTATGGCTAATTTATTCTTGCACATCCGTTAATAGCAGTGGTGGCTGGCGAGCTGACAACATAGACGGGGTGTAAAATTTCCCCCGGTCTGGTCTCAGCCTATATTCATTCATTGTCCTTGAATAACAAGCGAGCCAACAACCCGAATAATCAATTGGCAGGTAAACACAGTTTCTTTCACATCATATTAGGGAGATTAAACAATACATTCAATTTCAACAGGAAATAAATTCAAATTCAATCTGCAGCGACTGTGGAAATCATTACAGACCTGGTTCCTTCCGGATTCGTTCCTTAATGTTGACACCACTTCAGTGCAAGAACTATTGCTTTCAGTCACACCAAAGGAAACCCCCCTCAAGAGGATCAATGCTGTCATTGGCTAATAGCTACGACAGAGTCCAAATGTAAAATAGGTGTAGCTGCAATTTCAATGAATGGCGAGTTTGCGACTTTCTGAGAGCTGAACCGAAGGAATGATGGTAATTCAGTTCCTTTCACTCACCAAAAATATAAATTGAACGACACACCACAAAAGGTGACAGGTGCTAGAGAAATGGAGGGTGCCAGAGACCCACACAATAGGCCTGCCATACCGACGTGAAGGCCGGGCCCGGGCCAATCACTAATGAACAATATCAAAGACACGTACACTACTACCACTGCCAATGGCGGAAATGTGAAACCAAGTAAACAAATAAAGATGTTCTATTTGCACTTAGACCCAGCAGAGCATCCTCCCTCTCCCTCAAGTCTGGAATTAAGAGAACCATGGCATTTACGTATATAGGCTGCACTTAATGAAATAATGAGCACCCTGTGAGGTTAATTTCCCCAATAATCCCAATGACGATAATGCTTCTCCCTTGCATCTACGCCCATCCCCATTACATGCCACAACACTATCTCTCACACACTCACACAAACATGTGTTACATCTGTCTTCATGTAAGACAATTATGGGTGTGGGGGTAAAAGTGAACAGCATAGGTAACTTTTCAAGTGAACACCTGGGTCCAGCTAATTCAGTAACCAGTAGTCCTCCGTGATTTTGTTTGCCAATGTCAACGGTGTTGATGTGCTCCTTTCTCCATTATGGCATGGATGCACAGTTCCTGGAGGGCTGGTCTGCATGTTGGTTTTTGTTCCAACCAATTACCGTAGCTTTAGTTTTCTGACAGTTCTACAAACTATGCTGCTACTAGCCTTCATTAGGCTATACCCATACATGTGGGGCCAGTGCTGTTCCTATACAACTGTAGTACCTCATTAAAATTATTGCAATGTTTGGCGCCAGATGCTGTAAGAAAATGAGGTTTAAAATGTCTCATACAACAATTTTAAGCGAACTGGCACACTGGCTTTAAAGAACTACTGGATTTTATTTTTTTGGCAAACAGTTCATGATGGGTTTGAAGTTTGGAGCTTTTGGCCCACCCACTTTTCATATATTTTGTAAGCAGTGAGGGTAACAGGGAAGGGACCAGAGCTGAGAAGGTGCCTCATTTGTCACTGTTGCTTTATGAGCAAGGCACATTTTGTCTGTAAAAACTTTCCACTGTGGTATAATTTTCTGGTTTTCCTGAAGAAAAAATACATTGGTTATCTTCTGCAATTCTTCAGCATCACTGTCTTTACTTACTTACTTACTTACTGTCTTTTCATCACCTATGAGGAAACCTGAACATTGGGACAGTATTGTTGATGTGAGTGTCATCTCTAATCATGTACTGAGTGAAATTTAGTTTTAATGATATTATTACAGATATCAACCTGGCTGCACTACATTTTATTTATATTTTCACGTTTAAAATTGAATTACGTTAGCTTATCATATCATCGTGAAATGAAAATATTCTTCAACTAATCCACTCTTCATGCACATTAAAACTGTTATAATAAAAGGTAATGTATAAACTATTGGTGAGAATGTATTTAATGTATTTATTTTCTTTTGAAGGTTGGATAAATTCTTTATTATGAGAGAAAGTATGTACTGCATTAGATTCCATTCCACGAGGACCTCTGAACTTTGGAAGGACAACAAGAAGTTAGAAAAGAGTGTGCATGTGCGTGTGAGTGTGTGTGCATGTGTGTGTTTTCTCTCTTATTGTCAGGTGTTTAGATGGCTGAGCTAGGCCCTTACTTTATCCTCCTCCATGTCATACCGGGGAGGAACCATGAATGACGCCATGTTCCCTTGGACTTGATCAAATCTAAATCTAAATGCTGGCTTCTGAGCAGGTTTTTATAGACCTAAAGAATGTGGATAAGGTTGGAGGTCATGGTGTGCTTATGCAGTATTCATGATATGTTAGACAAACAAATTTCACTATATGCACATGTATTACCCATGTGCCAGTTTGGTTTTACTAATAGCATGCAACCTATCATGTACTTGTTCTTATTAGTTTTGAGAAGCGGGGACTCCCCCTGCCCTTTAGTTCCGTCTTGTCTACTTTGGTGTATGTATGTGCCAAGTTACAATACACTTTTACAACCGATCACACCCATCTCCCCACCTGGTAGTCACATCCCCATTCCTCGCTTAGATCCATTTCTAACTTTAACTCACCTATATATTGCATACATATACATGTACACATATACAGAGAAATGCATATATACATATATACGGGGAAATAATAAGTCTGAATCTTGAGCAGACAAATATTCTGATAGATATACAGACTTTCCAAAAATAAATATAACAGCACATGCTTTAGACTCTTAGAATCACTTAAATTATTAATGACCCATTTGCATTCATGTCTAATTAAATATTTGGAAATTAACAACACAAACTGCAAGCCGCAGAAGGGTATTTAAGGGGGATTTCAGAAAAGGTGCTATAAATGCCAACTTGCTGGATATCCATTTCCCACCATATGAAATCTCTGTGTATATTTTCAATAGCACAGCGGTACAAAGTAGATATTTATCATGGGGCTATTCTGCCTGAAAGAGAGAGAATAGCACCTTTCCTGGCACTCTATTGATGACGCTCATCCTGGCAGACCAGAGCATATACAGACTCGTGTCTTCTAGCGCTGGAGAATGCAGAGACAATGAATCCCTCAGGCGAGAGTAAATCTTTCCAAAGGTCATGGAAGCTACCGGGGAAATAAATATGCCATCAATTGCAGAGAGGGAGAGAGTATTTCTTTAGATGATGGTTCAATAATCAGCCTCACCCACTCAAAGTGAGGAGGATGGGAAATAAATAAATAAATAAAAAATCCTTGGGTGAATGGAAATGGCTAAGTGCCTTGATGGGTTTGAAGGTACCTCCAGAGGCATGGGAATTCTGGGAGATGAGTTCAATAAGGCATCGTGAAATTGCAGCACAGTAAGGCATAATAGGAGAAAATAATTATGTGCAACTATGGTATTTTGAACCAGCAAATACATCCAAGGCAAACAAAAGACTACTTGAATAGTTTGTCTCACTTAAATACAACTACTTTTAGTACTATATGTACTCAGTGGTCACTGAGTATATATAGGGTAGACTGTGGCCATAAAGGGATGCGCATGGTGATAATGCTTAGGCCAGATGTGACAATCAATTGGTATTAATGGGCCAAATGTGTGCTAAGAAAACATTCCCTCATAATGTGCTCTCCTTCTTCTGTTGTTATAAGCAGTTTATTTTGGTAAGCCTATTGTTTAACCTGTATCTCTAACAGTTTTGTTTGTCACTCAGCCTCATAATTGCTTTCATGACTTTCATTGGCACAACTCTCGTCCTCATGTTGACAGACACCAAAGCCCTATAATACCTGAATTAAGGAAGCAGATGAACACACCTGACAAATCAGGAACACCTGTGAAGCCATTTGTCCAAAATATTATGGCACCCTGAAATATGGTTGTATAAATATGGTTGAAACCAAAATCTATATCTTAAAAAAATGCTTTAATAAAATCTGAAATTCTGCATATGTGAATTGTTCCTTTACAAATCCTAAATAGCAGCTCAAAATCAAGAAATAAATTGTGCCAAGACTATGACAGTGTATTTCAGCAATAACTTAGGATAGGCAGTGGTATATATACATTATATTAATATAATATCTATATTACAGACACAATAAATAAATAAAAAATTCAAAGCGTTCTTTATTAACAATGTCATTACAAGTAAAACATTCCTGCTGCTGACAGATAGTGCCAGGGAGTTGCTATTCAATGTTTGTAACCTCTAACATTGTTCCTCCAAACACACTAGCTAGTTAACTTCCAAGCTACCTTGAATGAGCAAACAAGAGTTTATTCCTTTGTATGTTTCTTTGTACGTTCCCATTGTGCAAGCACTGAAAAACTTTCCAACATCAGTGGGATCACATTGCCTAGGCCTACTAATTTTGGAGAAGTGCTGCTCTGCTTTCTCTGGTCCACACTTCACAAGTTCCGGATACAAATCTCTCTCAAATCAAGACCTGCATCGGATAGTTTCTGAATCATGTAGAAGTGGAGACAATGTGTAGCTCTGTGTGCCTGCTAGCTAATCCAGGGTGACATTGCTGCAAGGTGATGTGCATCGGCTAGCATCTAACGGTTTTTCATTTTGAGTTGAATGGCTGATTCTTTGTGGAGTGATACTTGAAATAGAACCGCAAACAAGCATTAGAACTCATAGCAGTGGTATATAGTTATTTCATCAGCGCTATGACCAAATCGGATTGAGATTATACATGCATATACATCAAAAGCTATATGCTGTGATATCTTCATGAATTAATTTTATTATTACAGTTCTATTTAGAAAAATTACTTTCCTTCCCTCAAAACATTACATTACATTACATTACATTATTGGCATTTGGCAGACGCTCTTATCCAGAGCGACGTACAACAAAGTGCATACCCATAACCAGGGATAAGTTCGCTGAAAGACCCTAGAGGGAAGTACAATTTCAACTGCTACCTGTACAACAAAGAAACAAACAAACAGAGCAAAAGTGACCAAAGTTAACTATCCAAACACTGCTTACCTAGCCAACTAAAAAAACCAATACACAAAGCAAGTCACAGAGACAACAATTTAGGTTCACAGGGAGGTAGGGAGGGATGGGGAGAGGTGCTGCTTGAAGTGGTGTGTCTTCAGCTTGCGCTTGAAGGTGGGGAGAGATTCTACAGTTCTGACCTCAACGGGGAGTTTGTTCCACCACCGTGGAGCCAGAACAGACAGTAGTCGCGAGCGTGATGTGGAGGTTCGGAGAGGGGGAGGTGCCAAGCGGCCTGTGGAGGCTGAACGAAGAGGTCTGGCAGGGGTGTAGGGTCTGATGATTTTTTGTAGATAAGCTGGGGAAGACCCTTTAACTGCTTGGAAGGCTAGCACCAATGTTTTGAATTTGATGCGAGCCATGACAGGCAGCCAGTGGAGGGAAGTAAGCAGGGGGGTGACGTGTGAGTATTTGGGAAGGTTGAAGACCAGACGAGCTGCTGCATTCTGGATGAGTTGGAGGGGTCTGATGGCAGACGCTGGGAGGCCAGCCAAGAGGGAATTGCAGTAGTCCAGGCGGGACAGAACCATCGCTTGGACCAGGAGCTGGGTCGAGTAGGGGGTGAGAAAGGGGCGGATTCTCCGTATATTGTATAGGAAGAACCTGCATGACCGGGTCACCGCCACAATGTTCTCGGAGAGGGACAGTCTGCTGTCCATCACCACACCGAGGTTCCTTGCACTGGGTGACGGCGTGAGTGTGGTATCCCCGAGGGAAATGGAGAGATCCAGATGGGGAGAGGTTTTAGCAGGGATGAATATCATTTCAGTCTTGCCTGGGTTGAGCTTTAGATGATGGTTGTCCATCCAGCTCTGGATGTCCCTCAGGCAAGCAGAGATATGGGCTGAAACCTGCGTATCAGACGGCGGGAACGAGACGAAGAGTTGGGTATCGTCCGCGTAGCAGTGGTAGGATAGCCCATGTGCATCATTTGTGCGTTATCATTTAAAAACTGTTAGATGACATGATCCTTGGTCTTAATCTCACAAATTGTATATTGTACTGTGCTGAAACTACACTACACTACACTATAAATAAATTATAAAATCATAGCACATTATTTCCACTTCTGTCACTATAATACAGGAAAGTTAGAAACAAATGCATCCATTTAACGATGATACTTGAACATGTATAAATGTTGTTCCATCCAGTACAATATAATTCCAGTGTTGGCCTTTTTCAATACATTTTGAAAGTATCAGTTTCAAATTTGGCGGTAGCACTGCCACCTCACAGCAAGGAGGTCCTGGGTTTGAATCCCCGTCGGCCGGGGCCTCTCTGTGTGGAGTTTGCATGTTCTCCCCATGTCTGCGTGGGTTTCCTCCGGGTACTCCGGTTTCCTCCCACAGTCCAAAGACATGCAGGTTAGGCTTATTGGAGAGTCTAAATTGCCCATAGGTATAAGCGTGTGAGTGAATGGTGTGTGTGCCCTGCGATGGACTGGCGACCTGTCCAGGGTGTATTCCTGCCTTTCGCCCAATGTATGCTGGGATAGGCTCCAGCGACCCTGTTCAGGATAAGCGGGTTACGATAATGAATGAATGAATGAATGAGTTTCAAATTTGGAATTGCAAGTTAACGGCTGCTGTCAGATTTTATTTATTTTTTAGGTGCAAAATATTCTTGATATCCAGAAGTGGCATACATTGCAAATGGTAAATGGTTGGCATTTATATAGCACCTTCACCCAAAGCGCTATGCTTCTCATTCACCCATTCATGCACACACTCACACACATCGCTCATCAGGAGCCTTTTGGGGGTTCGGTGTCGTGCTCAGGGACACTTCGACACACCCAGAGTGGGATTGAACCAGCAACTATCCAATGGCCAGACAACTGCTCTTACCACCTGTGCCAATGCCGCCCCATTGCATCATGGGATTTATGTTTTAGCCATCACAATTTTACAGCATCAGGGATTTGACACGCTACAAAATAAGCATGCAAAGCATGCTGTCTCAAGTGTTGTTCATGTGCACTTAATATGATTAAATGTGCAAAATAGAAAGGTTGTCAACTATGGCATCCTCTAAACACCATTTTAGAGAAGCAACTCCATCATGAATTGCCATCTGCTGACATCCATTACCAGCTTTCACACATGTAAATCTCTGTGGAAGTAACTGTGCTCCTGTTATTGTTTTTGCATTCATGTATTGCATTGTGTTTTCTAACAATAAACATATAAGCTTCAAAGAGACACTGCTGATGCAAAGGATTGGAGAACAGGACAGGCAGCACGTTAACGCTATTTTTACAAAATATATCGACAATGTATGACGGCACACCAGGGAACTGACTTTTGGAATGTGAGGGCTTACTTTGAAGCAATTTTACAGAGAAGTTGTGTCTGAATTGAATGTGTTCTCATTATAATGAAACAGGGAAAACAAAACAGTGGTATCCTTTCACTTATCTGATATCAGTTGCATTACATAAAATAATTACTGTGAGATACTGGGGAGCGGGGTAATCCCAGAACTAAGAGAAAGGTTTACTTTTGATTCACAGACAGGACACTGCGACTCTACCCTTGAAATTACCCTGAATTACTGTCTCTGAAAAAATATGAATGATTGAATGAATGATATAGTGATGTAGGCATACATTTGTCATTTCCCTTAGATAGGGATCGAGGGGAAATATTCGTGAGGAATATAGATTTTGACAAATGCTTTCAGAATGTATTTTTATCACGACCAAATTAGTTTTTTTGAGAGTTTGGCATATTATATTTCAAGTTATTCCCAGATGTATACGATTCAGGGTTCAGGTTGGAGTTTAATACTGGCATACATGGAACATGTAGCAATTTTATAAGAGTATATATAGTTTGTTGCATATTTAATATTCATTGTGCATTTTAGCCGTGCACTTCCAGAACTGATCAGTGTGTAATTTGCTTTTATATAAAAAAACACAATGCCATTGTAAATGGTAAATGGCTGGCATTTATATAAAGCTTTTATCCAAAGCACTGTACATTTGATGCAAGGCACCAACCTAATAAAACACAATTCCTTATGAGTGTTTCTAAGAATGTAGGGACATTACTGATGCATAATAATAGCACTGCTGTGTAAAAA
Source organism: Conger conger (assembly GCF_963514075.1). Taxonomy (NCBI): domain Eukaryota; kingdom Metazoa; phylum Chordata; class Actinopteri; order Anguilliformes; family Congridae; genus Conger; species Conger conger. Next base: position 25,553,650 of record NC_083762.1, read on the forward strand.
TGGTATGTAGGGAAGATGCACAGTGCTGCTTTGTAAGTTTTGTTTCTGTTTACCTGCTGATAGAATCATCCTTTTGCTATTGTGTCACTTTTCACTGCACGTCATAACAAAACGATGAGTATCTACATGTGTCCACAGAACACCACTGTCATATTGACAAATCTGATTTGCATAAAACAACTGACATTTTCCATCATTCCAGGACCAGCAGGTTCAACATATAATCTTCATGTACACAATGCAGGCATTGTTATTTGGATGGAAATTTGCATTTATGTCAAGTCCTGTCCTGAAAATAAAGCACTGGTACACTGTTGGTTAGGTTTGAGATGGCATCAACATTTGTATAAAAAGATATTATAGTTGCAACTTCAGAGTGTAACAGGCAAATAAGACCAACAAGATTAAGCTTAACTCCAGAAAGTTGCCAATTATCTATGATGTATTATGTATGAGCGTTTATTTTTGAATCGTTCAGGGTATTAATATATTCTACACACAACCTTCAATAGGAATAATATAATATTCCTAATCATCCATTATAGCTATTTTTTTATATTTCATGATATTATTTATTTCCGTAACCCAGATAGCCAGGGACTCCATGTCCAGAAGTGCCGTTCTGGCCCAGAGTCGCTGGTTCTCTGGGATGGTTGTGTTTTTGAATGGCTCGTACAAAAATTCAGGATAGCCAAACATGTCAAAAATCATCCATGAAAAGTTCCAATGAGATTCCATTCACTATAGGCCTCACTCAAACACTCAAAGACAACATTACAGAGTTCAAAGGTAGGACTGAAACAATTGAGGCTAAAATTTAAACAATTGAAATGGAGGAAATACCTGAATCTTCAAGAGAAGTCTGATCCCATTGGCTTCCTATGAGTAACACTTCCAAAGGGAATCCTTCTCTACTGGGCTATAGCATTGAAATTGCCCATCACCTGCACAATGGCAATGCAGCTACAAGGGGGGCAAGACATCCGTTCTCAGTCTCCTGAGATATAATGACATGCCATTTTTTTTTAAAACATTTTAAATGGGGGCAGTGATAATCACTCACTGAAATTTATACAGTCCAAGAAGAAAACCCAAAAATCCCTCACAAAACTGAAGATGCCATCTGAGAGAATTGGTCCTCATCCAGCCACAATCTGAACTCCAGAGAAACTCAGCTGTCTTCTATGCACAATTTTCAGGTTGAACATTTTTGTTTTTTGCTACTCTTCTTTGGATGGACTTTTGGTCTCTGTTCTGAACAATCTTGCTTTTTAACTAGCATTAGTTTAACTTCAATTTAACTGTTTAACTTGTTGCTGCCAAGCAGGGTGGTTTGAGTATTTCAGAAACTGCTGATCTCCTGGGATTTTTACGCACAACAGTCTCTCTAGAGTTTGCAGAGAATGGCACAAAAAAAACAGTGAGTAGCAGTACTGTGGGCTGTTGTTAATGAGTGAGGTCAGAGGAGAATGGCCAGACTGGTCAAAGCTGACAGGAAGCTGACAGTAACGCAAATAACCACACATTACAACGGTTGTATGCAGAAGAGCATCTCTGAACACCCAATGTGTTAAACCTTAAAGTGGATAGGCTACAACAGTAGAAGTCTAAAAAATAAGTCTAATAACTACCTATTAAAGTGCTCACTGACTGTACATGTAAACATTTATGTAACAATAAAAATGTTTCCAGTGTCATGCGTACGCTACTCAGTTCAAACCAATGACAATGATGATGCTGTTCTATTTAACTGCAGTGAGTCGTTTTCTAAAGGAGTTAGGTATTTTCAGCTGAAATAATTTACAAGAAATCCCTGAGGCTTTCTTTCAGACATGCATATTAGATGCTTATTGCAGTTATATCCATACATTCCTTTGAATTATTCACAGAAGGATGTCTCCTTTCCTGCAGTTGGCAGTACTGAAGTTAGGGAAATGCCAGCGGAGTGGATGCTTTGTGCTTAAGGGAGGCTGCTGTGCACTGCTTGAATTGGAAAAAAAGTAGTGCCAGTACCCAAATCACGGAAGTCCTGGTACGGCATACTGGTTCATTCCAGCCCACTGGTACTAGCACTACAACAGTCTCATACTGGGGACAGAATATGGATGGGGGCAGAAAAGAGGAACTTAAAATAAGTGTCTGTGTGTTCAAATAATAACGGCACCCCAAGGAACAAAACATAGAAGTGCCTTTACTGCACACTTCAAGCCCACTTCAAGCAGAGACAGAATCCAGCGCCATCAATGTAGAATGTTTTATGTCACAGGTTCCAAGTAGGTGAACTTGCTGAGGAGGGGGCTCGGCGTTTCAGGGGATGCAATGACCGACAGATGAACAAAGCCATCTCAACACATCTCATTTCTGGGTTAATTATATGAAGGGCTCATTTGCAATTTCAATGAGGAGGGCGTAGTTAAACTTGAATTGCTCCAAGCAGCTGGAGGAGATACAGGCCTAAAAATGCAGCTGTATGATTAGTTTCAACACCCCTCCCTTCCAACCATCCCAACCCCCCTCGAGTCCAGTGCACTACAAAATCGTTATGCATGTTATATCCTCAACCCCACAGTCTAAAGCCAGCTGCTTGTGGGACAAAATCACCATGTAAGTACATCTTTAACATGGCGTGCATCATCTCTAACCCCACCATAAGCAATCTACGAGAATCGCCTTCACTTTTATTCAATGCACAATGGCAGAATTTAGCTCAAGCTGACTTGAGACAGGAAACGCAGACAGACGGTGATGAGAATCTCAAGTGTTGTTTTCATCTAGGTTTATTTCTGAAGAGTCAATAATCACCTTCTACTCCTCTCCACAGTGTCAGTGGCTGCATCTTTAAATGCTGAGCCTGCATGCACATGCTGTACATACGTAAAGAGCTGGATTTATAAAATGCAAGCCATAAATAGTATATCACATCACCAACAAAAAAAAAAAATAGTTTTTTTAAATCTCATCTTTAAACACATGTTCAGGAAAATCCCATATGGATAGATTTCCCTGTGAGGATATCCAAATCAAGAAAATGAATGAGATTTCACAATGACTAAAATGAGAGAATCCACCACTGAGATCAGTGGTATTTCCAACCTTGTTTATATACAGTAGAACACTTCCCAAAATGTCCAGGTCATCCTTGCTCAAATATGTCTCCATTAACAGATAATTACTGCATTAAGATACAGTAATGGGGTGGAACCTGACTGTGCAGGGAGTACCTAAAGCCTGCATTCCTGTGATGAGAACTAGACTAAAGCAAAATAAATCATAACAAAACTGTTTAGTTACAAAATAGGGCAGATAAACATAAAATAGTGACTTTATCTTTCATTGTGTATACACACACAGTGACCACATTATCCAGGAGAGGAAATAAGCCTGTAGAATCTCCCAAAACGTATACAGTAATGCTGTGCACTGGGACCCGGCTTGTGTCCAGCTAGCTGACATGAACTTAATTTAGTTAGCTAATAATGGCTGCCACATAATATCACTGAACGCTGGCTAGCCACTTGAAAATGCTTAGCCACCAAGGCTATCTCTGGAAAATCCAGCTCAGCACAGTAGTAGCTCTTTCCGTCCTCCACCTTCTATTTTATCTTCGAGTGTATGAGTTCAGTATACTACACACATGCCTTTCAGATGCAGCACTGAAATGTGGGCCACACCCTAAGTAGCTTGAACAGTTTTTAGAATGACAAATACAAGGCTAGGTTGAGGCTAGGGTTGTTGGCCAGGCAGAGAAGTTCCATTACAGAGCTCCGCCAAACAATGCCAATGTCATGCTCTTAAAGGTACAATTGCTACAGTACTATCTTATAATTTATTATACATTAAAGTATTGCTTTGTAACAATAAACACAATGTTGGGTTGGCAGTACAGTTTCAAGGAACATGTTCAAGGCATTCAGTAAATATATAACTTTCTTTTTTCTTTCATAAAATATATTCTAGGATGAAAAAATATTTTCTCAATCATGGCACAATTTTTGCTCTAACTTTGTAGCCTATGTGCGACTTATAGCTAATTTCTTTTTCAACATTTAATCATTTCCATAGATACAGTATGAATTGGAAGTCAGATTGTTGGCATACATACACAACATATAAAATTCCAGTGCGTATCAGTGCCATTCATGGGGACATGTATGGGCATTTTAATTCCCATGGTACATAAAAGTTTTATTTTTTATTTAGAGGAAATGGATTGTGAATTTAACTGATTATGCAGCTGCACACAACTGAACAGCCCTCCCCCTTCCCTCTCTTTCTCTCCCTCCCTCCCTCTCCCTTTGACAAGCATGGATTCACTGCCTGCATTATGGGAAGGCCAGCATCAAAGTTTAAAATATACATGGTTTCATAATTAACATGATTATTGTAAACTTCCCTCATCAACCATAGCCAATGTTCTCGTTCTGCATTTTTCAGTTTAATCAGTTTAATCGACAACATTGAACATGAACTGCTGCGTTCATTTCAAATTATTCTCCCTGCTTCCACAAGACCACTGATTTGTCCAGCTTTGTTTGTGTCTTGTGACTGCCCCACAGTGGCACCATGGAAACGGAGGAAGCTCATGCCTGTTTACTTACTCTCTGTCGCTCTCTCACCAGATTTATTTCTGTTTTTTCATCTCACCATGTTAAAAGATATTTTACCAGTACTTTTCCCCTTTCCACACAAGCCAGCATTGATAATGACATAGTTTAATACTGAACATTATTTTTTCCTGCTTAAATGGTTAACTTATATGTATTCAGTATATTGAAAATTAAAAATATAAATAACATTGAAATCTGTTTTTGAAAGGGTAAATCACAGTTGGTCAGTATGTCCCAACTACTAGTCCTCTGTTCAGAACTGAATTTCTACTCGCCCAAACATATTTTTTCAAAGCAACAACAAATTTCAATTACATTTATTTGTTTAGCGCTTTTCACGGTAGACTGTCACAAAGACACTTTACAGAGTAACAGAAGGGAAGACAACATTGGAAATACCAGCCCTAAGCTCCCAGACAGCATATGAGGTAAAAAGAAAAACCCTAATGGGGAGAAAGACCCTCAAACAGTGGTGAGGGAAGAGATCTCTGGAGGATCAGTAAGTATGCCGTACGAGTATGCAGTTCAGAAGGAAGGGGGGATGCATTTGTAGCTCCAGGATGCGTTGAAGCCTGGGGATGAACCAGGGGTGGAACAGGGCTGCGGTGGTCCCTGAGCTCAGGGGTGAAGGTCCAGGAGCCCCAGGAAAGAGAAGGATGTTAAGCACTTTATAAATGAGCAGTACACCAAATTAGATGTTGTTTCTCTGCTAAAGCTTCAATTCAGTTTCAGTTGATGTTCTAACTAATGTACCACATGCACAGAACAGTAAGGCTCTTCCTTACATCGTAATTTTATATATGGAGTACTATTCCTTACATCTTCATTTTAGATGTACAGTCCTGTTCGTTACATCTCAATTTTAGGGATACAATACTATGCAAAAGTCATAGGCACCCTTAATTTTTTAAGATGTTTAGTTTTTCAGCATTTCTGTGTCAGTAGAAAAGAGCAAATATATTTCTGAGCATTTAAAAATGATAATAATAATTTCATTAAATAAAATAAAGTAACATATTAAGCAATATACCACTTTTATGATAAAAAATCTGATCGCAGCTATCTGGGACTACCTTGGAGAGTTGAAAGGAAGTGAGACAGATGAAGTCTGAAGAAGAACTGTGTCCAGTTCTATAATATTTTTGAAAAAATCTCCAGTCAATTTTCTTGCATACTGTAACTGCAGGATAGTTTATCCAAGAGAATTGATGCAGTAGGGACTATCCAAAGTCTGGGTTGGCTGGTCCTGGTCAATCCCCCCTATAGGCACAGGGTTAGGGTTAGGGTGAGACTCGGTTTGAAAAATCCATGACCCATACTGCTGTAGGGGTCCTCGCACGGGACTCCAAATTAGGAAGGGGAATTTTACTCTCTACGAAACCGGGGCGCCAGTTAAACGTTGTGTTGCAGTATAACTGCGAAAAGTAATCAGTCTCATAAAATTACTGTTATCAGAAATATCCAACCACAAATATAGTATTTCAATTAATAATTAAAGTAACCAATATTAATGATTGAACATACCGATAACCTGAAGGTTGGAAGTTCTTCGAAAGACTGCTTTAACTCGGCTCTCATGTCTATGCGATTCCAAAACGGACACCGGGGTTTAATAAAATATATTTATTAAACAAACATACAAACACATAACAGATAAACTAACGGGAAGTTAGTAAGGAAATTTAGTTTGGTATGTGTGTGTGCGTGTGTGTGGCGCGCGCAAGCGCGCGTGTCGCTAGAGTTCTGGGTGTGGTAATGAGTTAGAGTTAGCTGTGAGAAGGGACTACTTGCGTAGTTTTACTCTATATATGCGCAAAAGACGGCGAATCAATTCACGTACATATATATGTAGCTAACCAAACACATTACAATGGTTGGATGGTAAATATTGAAACACAGATTCACAAAAACAGTTAAGACTAAACTAAACACTGGCTATGCCTGAATGTTTGTTTTCTTACTGAGTCCATACGCATTGCTGGATCCAAAAGACATGCTGTCCTTGTAGAAGCGGCGATGGTGCTGTGAATGGTGTCTGGGAGAGATGCGCAGGCTGGGGTGTTCCCGTCTTAGCAGCGCGTTGTCGTCTGATCCGCTGGTCCTTTTCCAGGTGTAAAAGTTCGTTGCTGTTTCGTTGTTGAGCTTTATTGGGGTAAACTGATGTAGCGTTCCGCGTACAACAATTTCCACTCACTATAGGCCACGTAGTTACCGCGAGGTAACTGGGTGTGTCCGTAGGCCTGGTAGTGCGCTGTGCAGCATTCAGCCTCTGTCCGAGTCTCGGAGCAGATGAGCTGAAGCGACTGGCCAAAAGGGGTGCGTCGAAGAGAAGAAGCAGAAGAGGCAGAAAAAGCAGAAGAGCCAGAAGAGAGATCCCAAGAACGTGTCTTGCTCTTATACGGGACCGTTTATTGCTCCCGCCATTACGGGATTGGCTGAACCAAGTTAGACGTCATTCGTGGTGGACGTCGCAGAATTTTCCTGTGGGAATGTGGAAGTTGTAGTCCTTACATCCCCCCTGTGGTCTCAGGATGCGGCTGAAGCCAGTGTTCCTTGAGAGCACAAAAGTCAGTTCACAGTCCACAGGTCAAGTACATTGGGTCGGTAACACAGTTCACAATTGACTGACAAACATCCAGGCATTTATCAACAATTAACTAAACTGGTCTAAAACACATGATACAAACAATGTGAAACACTAAGGTCGAACAGTGAATACATTGTCACAAAACATGAGAAACCTTGGTGAAAGGGTTAGTCGTTTTGTTAGTTCAGGTGTTTTGTTAGTTATTGGATGGTGTCCAGAAGGTGGAGCACCAACAGGAATGACCCAGCCATGAAAATGTTCAGATGATGTAGGGGTCTAGGATGGAGAGGCTGTAGCCTTTTTGGAAGTCTTGTTCAGACTGACCAATTGTTCTAGTCCCTACAGTCAGGTTGCTGATGAGGGTTGTCATCTGAAATATGTGGGGGCATTTTCAAATTAGGGCAGCTTTCTGTATCCAAGCTTAACCTTATGGCTGTGTCATCAGGAAGGAAATGGAGAGGTGGTCTCATTTCTAAATGATGTGGTAAGCTCACAAGTGGTCTTGTCTTGCTTGGGGAAGAGGTGGAGTAAGGCACACTGGGGTGTGGCAATATACTTGTAAAGATTACACTGTAGTTTCTACATGCAATACTTTACGATGGTTCAGTAGGTGTAGAAAGAAGCAATGAACGTTTACGAGTTATAACAGGTGTCGGATTTAACTCTACAGTACCTACTTACGATCTGCGTTTGCTGCTGCTACATGCAAATCTAAGTGGCTGCTATAAACTACCAGTTTATTTTGCCACCCCCCTTTGGTAGGAAAGGTGTGCAAAAGAAAGTGGTCAAAGCTTCAGCTGGGAGTCTGCCTGTGAAGAGACCACGGCTATAGATCAGTCTTATTCAACGTCTTTTGATGGAGGTTGAACAAGACCAGATAGCTCTTTGGAGTGGTTACTCAAGGCATACACACTACTGAACAAAGGTTAGAGGCTTTAGTTGTCCTCAGAGGAACTGAAGAAGCTCTCTTCAGACAAGGTATCTTCCCTATCAGAGTCATGCTGGTGACTCTGAGGCTTGGGCCTACCGGGTCGGTCTTCTCTCCAATTCCGGCTGGAATCAGAGTGTGAGAAGCGACCATGGTGGCTCTTAACCGGGAACTTACTCACATGCCGTTGTTTTGAGCCATTAGATTTTAATGGGGCAACTTGGGAAGTGCCAGCAGGCTTGGTTGGAACAACGTGCTTAGCTGTTTCCAATACCTCGTTCCTGGGCACAATCCTTAAAGTGTCCCAGACCATTTGGGCTTCATTTCTTAATTCAAGGGCTGAGTGTTGGCCCCTTGAAAACAGTGAAACATGAGTTCGGACACAGGGGTGCAGGTTGTGCACAAAAAGGGATTTGAAGGCTTGATCTTCATCTAAGCCTGGTCCGTTTCTGCCCTGGAAAAAAGCATGTTTAAGTCGTTGGTAAAAGTCTTTTGGTCGTTCTGTACGGCTATGTTTAACCTCCACAGATTTGATCATGGCTGTGGCCTGATCAAACCGTGGCAGGTACTCAGCTACCAACGCTTCACAAACCTTGGGATAGCTGGAACGAACCTGTGGTGGAAGTTGTTCCATAAATGTATGGATCTCTCTGGTAGAGGTTTTCCATACAAGTCGTACCTTTTCTCGATCGGTTGCCCTGGGCAGATCCGAGAGACAGTAGTCAACTTCTCTCAAGTAACTCTGAATGTTAAATTCGGAGTCCTTGGGGTCAAATGTGTGGACATACTTCGCCATGGCCTCTAGCTCCTCAAAGCGAAGACCATGTGAAGTTGCACTAGTTTGCCTGTTTGGAGAAGGAGAGACTGAAATCACATTTGAATGTGAATGCGTTTCATGCGGAGCTCGACGTCCTCGGTTTGGTTTAGGGGGCGGAGCTACAAAACAGTCATTCTCACAATGGTTGGCAGAAGATGAATTGTCGCTGTCAGTGTACTGTACAGAGCTGTCACCTATCCTCTCAGTTATAAAGGGAAAGCTAGCGGGATTAGCGTTGCTTTTTGTGTGCCCAATTAATAACGTTAGATCTCCTCTACCGTGTCCACGGGAGGGTTCCCTGACCTCCTCATGAGAGGGGTGGGCATGGAAGGTGCAGTCCTGTACTTGCCTGACTGTTTCTCCCTTGCGGAGATGGACCACCGTTGGGATGGAGTCCCCCCTTTCCCTCTCCAGGGAAGAGGTGGGCAAACCATTGCATGGGTGGTCAACAGCACTGCAATCTGAGGAGACTGACGAGTGTCCATCAGAGCAAGTTGTGGAACCGGGATCTGACAAACCCGAATCAATTTGTGACCCCCCTTCCCCTGCCTTGTGGTGTAAGGAGGAAGCAGGAGAAGCTGGAGTTGGGCAAGCCTGAGAAAGCAGGCTTACAGAAGAGAGTGGATGCAGTAGCTTGTGGCATCTACTCTTCAACTGAAATAATTCCTCTCTGTAGGAACAAAGATCTGATTCGGCTGAATGCAGATCACGCAAGTATTGTACTGCTTTCTTGCCAACAGTTTGAAGCTCAAGTAAAACACTGGTGTGTTGTCCTTTGAGGTATGCCATCTCTGATTCTAAGTTTTTGTTGCTCTGAAGAGCAAGACTAATCTGTCTGGCAAAATTCAAGACCAGACAACTTAGAATTGGGTCTTTTGACTGGGTGGGGGAGTGACCTTTCTCGTTGATTAAGGAGAACATTTCTTTCCTACAATCAGTGAGGTTCATCTGATTCAGGAAAGCTACGTAGCCAGGTGCTAAACCTTGGGCTAAAAAGGAAAGGTACTCATCAATAGATATGGGTTCCATATCTCACGCCAAATAAAGCTAAAAGCTGAATCAGTAACTTAAGAGGGTACTCTTGAAGTTAACTATTTCACAAGGGCCTTGAGCTCCTAAAAGTTGGCAATGAATTGTTCACCAAAATCACAATCCAACATACAAGTTGTGATGAAGGATAAAGAATTTAAAACGCTCTTTGAATATTCTCTAACTATAGTACAAGGTAGCTATAGCATCACACAGGGACTCGAGTTGCACTAGCGGTACTGCAATGCAACAACAGCAAAATGACCGAACATATGGCGGATATTCAGACCGTAAAATAGGAACTGTGATGCTGATCACATTAATCCTAAATACCAGAATGTGATTGGTTGAAATTACAATTAAATTTGGATTTAAATGTAAAATTCAATTAATTATTAAAATTACTCTGACAAAGTAATTATAATTAATAATACAGTGCGGTTAATAATACTATTATTGATAATACGTATTATACCGGAAGGTAAATGCCAATCAACAAACTACCGTGTAAGATTACGAATGTAATGCCACAATGTTACACGAGGGGGCAGTATATTGAGAAAGCGGCTCATGCAGGCTTTCAAAAATGGTACAAGGGTGACATCTAGCGGTATTTTCAAAAAATTGCACTGGTGGCAATTTAGCTGAGAAAGAATGCCGAGAATTCGTTCTGGAGTCACGTGACATGAGCCAAAGCTCGTCTTTCTCACGCAGAGCTCCAAATTAGGAAGGGGAATTCGTTATGAAGTCACAAGACATGAAATTTGAGCCAAAGCTAGTCTTCCTCACACGGGGCGCCAAAATATGTAGGGGTCCTCGCACGGGACTCCAAATTAGGAAGGGGAATTTTACTCTCTACGAAACCGGGGCGCCAGTTAAACGTTGTGTTGCAGTATAACTGCGAAAAGTAATCAGTCTCATAAAATTACTGTTATCAGAAATATCCAACCACAAATATAGTATTTCAATTAATAATTAAAGTAACCAATATTAATGATTGAACATACCGATAACCTGAAGGTTGGAAGTTCTTCGAAAGACTGCTTTAACTCGGCTCTCATGTCTATGCGATTCCAAAACGGACACCGGGGTTTAATAAAATATATTTATTAAACAAACATACAAACACATAACAGATAAACTAACGGGAAGTTAGTAAGGAAATTTAGTTTGGTATGTGTGTGTGCGTGTGTGTGGCGCGCGCAAGCGCGCGTGTCGCTAGAGTTCTGGGTGTGGTAATGAGTTAGAGTTAGCTGTGAGAAGGGACTACTTGCGTAGTTTTACTCTATATATGCGCAAAAGACGGCGAATCAATTCACGTACATATATATGTAGCTAACCAAACACATTACAATGGTTGGATGGTAAATATTGAAACACAGATTCACAAAAACAGTTAAGACTAAACTAAACACTGGCTATGCCTGAATGTTTGTTTTCTTACTGAGTCCATACGCATTGCTGGATCCAAAAGACATGCTGTCCTTGTAGAAGCGGCGATGGTGCTGTGAATGGTGTCCGGGAGAGATGCGCAGGCTGGGGTGTTCCCGTCTTAGCAGCGCGTTGTCGTCTGATCCGCTGGTCCTTTTCCAGGTGTAAAAGTTCGGTGCTGTTTCGTTGTTGAGCTTTATTGGGGTAAACTGATGTAGCGTTCCGCGTACAACAATTTCCACTCACTATAGGCCACGTAGTTACCGCGAGGTAACTGGGTGTGTCCGTAGGCCTGGTAGTGCGCTGTGCAGCATTCAGCCTCTGTCCGAGTCTCGGAGCAGATGAGCTGAAGCGACTGGCCAAAAGGGGTGCGTCGAAGAGAAGAAGCAGAAGAGGCAGAAAAAGCAGAAGAGCCAGAAGAGAGATCCCAAGAACGTGTCTTGCTCTTATACGGGACCGTTTATTGCTCCCGCCATTACGGGATTGGCTGAACCAAGTTAGACGTCATTCGTGGTGGACGTCGCAGAATTTTCCTGTGGGAATGTGGAAGTTGTAGTCCTTACACTGCCCTGTTAGGGGGTGCAGGGAACAAGAACCGGCTGACCACTCCAGCATCTCTTCCTGCTTATGGAGCACCTTAGCATGGACATCTGCCCTGGGGAAGTCCCATTTTGTGCCTTCCAAACATCATCTCAGCAGGTGACACTCCTGTAGTTCCGTAGGGACCCAAGAATCTGGCAGGGCGTGCCTTCAGGGAGCCCCCTGTCGTCTCCCGGAGGGCCCACATTAACGTCTGAACTGCTCTTTCCACTGAGCCATTTGTGGAGGGCATGTAGGGTATAGATGTGACATACTGAACACCATTCCCCTTCAGGAACACTGTGAACTCAGAGCTGGTGAAGTACCATGAACGCTGAAAACATTGTGGAGGTGTTCAATGGTTGTGGCAGAAGTGGCAACCATGACAGGGAAAATGTCCAGCTACTTTGAATGTGAATCTGCTGCCAACAGGAATATTTCCCCCTCCAAAGTCCCTGTATAATCAATGTGTATGCATGTCCAGGGCCTTCCTAGCCATTCCAAAGGACAGATAAGTGCTGCAGGTGGTGTATTTCTCAGTTTTTGACAAATTGGGCATGACTTAACCTGGTGCTTCAGAACAGAAGAATGGCAGCCATCTTGAGCTTATACACAAACCCTTGGTTTCTCTCTCATCTTCTTTTGACTAGGTGTGTCACCTCACAACCACACTCACACAGGCCTCTCAGTCTTTAGCTTAATGATGGTCTATGAGCTGGCAGAACCAAAATGCGGGCAAAAAAATTTAGAAAATGGAAAAATCCTCCCAGTGATATAGTTTCCTTCCATACCCTCCTATCATCCTTCTCTTACTCTGCCTCTCTAGCTAAATCATCATTCTTTCACTATAAGATTAATACAGCTGCCTCTAACCCCCACAAACTATTTTCAATCTTCTCCTCTCTCCTCACCCCCCATCCCCCACCTCCTTCACAGCTGATGACTTTGTCTCCTCCTTTGAAAAGAAGGTAGATATCATTCACAATTCCTTCTCCCAACCCTTTCCCCCTCCTGACCCTCCTACTTTTCTAAACTCCCTATGCTTTCCTCCCCTCTCTGATTCTGACACCTTGAAAATTCCCCCACCGTTCCTCACCTCCCGCCACTCAAAAACCGGTCCTCTTGGCCCCATCTCTGCCCTTCTGAAATCCATCTTTAATGTCATTCTCCCATTTCTCTCCTCCGTAATCAACATTTCCCTTTCTTCTGGCACAATGCCCTTTGCTCTTCAGAGGGCCACAGTCAACCCTCTTTCCAAAAAACCCATCTCCTCCTCTCCAATTGTTTCTGACTAATGCCCCCTGCAGACTGGTGTCCCGCAGGGCTCAGTTCTTGGCCCCTTCTTATTCTCTCTGTACACCAGGTCTCTTGGTTCTGTTATCTCCATGGCTTTTCTTGTCATTGTTAAGTCGATGACACTCAAGTCTTGGTTTCCTTCCCTCACGATGCTCCAGTCACCATGCAAATCTCTTCCTGGCAATGCATTTACACAACAGTAGGAAGTAGTTCAAGATGACAGATTCACTTGGTTATATAACCAGCAAAAATATAGTCTTCTACAAAATGGCTGAAAGGATTACAATATAAACTTCAGCGTTAGTCAGAAAACAGTTGTAGCTTCATAACCAGGTTGGATATTTGGTTCCATAAATATGTCTGTATCAAGAAATTGGCAAAACTTGTATTTCTACCAAACCAGAAATATTCCAGCAGTTAAAACCAGCTAAGAAAAAAAATTTGTATTCATGCAACTTCTGAATTGTATATTTTTGTTCTTATATTGGAACATATTTTTTTGACCTAGAGAAATGATCAAGGATTGTTAGAATATGGCTTTTATTGACTGAGTCTGTGGTGAGGGTTGTAAACTGTGAGCATGGGGGAGGCTGAAGTTTTGAGGCTGGAGTATTGCCCTGCTTTGCAAATACAGTTGGAGTCATTTAAAATGTGTGCTGTTCCGTAGGGAGTGATTCAGCCGTGGTATAATACATTTTAGCCTAGTCTTAAGTATTTGCTCCAAGGCCAAGTTTGTCTTGGAAGCATGGGAGGACAACATATTTTCATCTCAGACTGTGGGGTTATGCTCTTGGGAGAGTAGAATGTAAAAATATCTCAACGTGGTTTTGTAATGGCTAGCCTATATTGCGTTTTTTGGTGTGCATGGTTTTGTCATAGGAGCTAGTTAGCATGCAATTAAACAGCTAACATAGTTAGTATGTAGCCCGTTAAAGTAATCAAACAATAAATTTTCCTGTGATACATTGTTCTGATGACTAGTACAGCTTTCATATTCTGCTTTCTGTCAGTCTGTAGTATACTCATTTTTATATAAAGCTAGCTAGCTAACTCGATAGCTTATCCAGTATAAAGGCTTAACTACATATAGTATCGCCTATATGTTTTAGTTTTTTTTCCATAGATGACTCCCAAAAAGCCGCAGAAGCCTGGGAGAGACATATAAAGACTGTCAAGAGCTAAATAGAATAACAGATGAATGGGGCATAGCTCGGTGGTAGCAGTTGCCACAGATAATGGTGCACATATGGTTTCTGCAGTGCACAAGGCGCCCACACCTTAAACTTGGTGGTAAAAGATGGAATAAAAGCTGTTTCTGAAGTTCTTCAGCTGATGCAGTGATATTTCTGGCATGCAAAGCCATGCTTGTCCACAAGCACAAAATAAATCACGAAGGCTCCCAACCAAATGATAATGTCTGCTGAAATGGAAAGTGTGAAAAAAGAATACATTCCGGGGAAATTTGTATTGCCACTTATTTATTTGTTTTGGCTCCTGAGAAATTGCCATGCCATCAGATTTAGTACATTTTGTGTGCCACAGCTGGGAAAAAAGGTTGGAGAACAAGGGTGTACATAGATAATCAATCCAGACCTAAGAGAAAATGCAATGTAAGGCCATTTTCAATAGAACAGTAAGAACCATTTCAGGGTAATTTCACATTTAATCAGTTAGTTGTACAGTATTTTGATTATTCAGAATCTATTTCAGCCCACTGGTGTAGCTAAGAATGCCACATGACGCTGAAACCCTGTTTTAACACTTAAAAAAAAGAAATAGCACTTGTAACTGTATTCCATATTCTCACACTAGTTTTTTCTACATTCTGTGGTGGCTAATAGATAATTATAGCAAACCAAGACCTACCTTCGTACCTTTTTAACCCTCTCCTCTCACCCTTGTACAGCTTTCCAGACTGATAAAGTTAATGTGTGTGTATCCTCATTTCCCTCCTGTGGTTTCTGTTTTAAGTATAAATAATGAGTCATAGATCTAGTGGGTAAGGCTAAAACATACAGATCAAAGGCAGTAGAAAGGAACACCCCATTTGATCCTATCTGCCAAAACAAAAAGAAAAGTCTCTCCAGGTTTGTGAAGCTCTCATATTGACCCTTTTTCTAGCCCCCAGCTCAGCAATTGTTTGGGTTTTTAAAGGTAGGCATGAGGCCTTGGTTCTCTGGCTTGGTATTTTAACTGAAGTGTTTAACATGGCACTATTCCCATGATACGCTGTGCTACAGAACTCTTCATCATGCAGATTGCTTTGGGAATGTTTTTACCACACTAGGGTAAATATAAAAGGGCTACATGTGGTCACATGCAAACATGTCTCCTTTTTTCCCAGCAGTCTCATCAACACATGAAAGATTTCCTGGCTGCTGCTCCACATTCATGTGTCCCTAGCCTTTGCAATGCTAGTTAAACACACGCTCCACACCGGTTTATCAAATATAATGTTTAGAGGGCTGGTCACTTTGATTCCCATGCCTGACTGTACTGCAATTATCTTTATTTAATGGTTCCCATAGCCCTGGTGGATTGAAGTGACAACTAAAGTAGATCAATGTAATCTCATAAAGGTTACTGCACCATAATTAAGATGTGCCGAACCTTATATTGCCATATGCAATACTTTATAAACTTTTCCTTCTGATAGCTTTGCCCACTGAGAAATTATGTGTTCTGAAAACTAGTTTCACTAGTTTTGGCTAAGTGAAGTGGCTAAGATGTAACCAACATACTCATACCAGAAAATAAATGAATTAATTAAAAAAATATATAATAATCTGTATTATTTACCGAGACAGTATTTACCGAGACAATTTGCTAGTTCAAAGCTTAAGGCATCAGAGGTGGTTGGGATGGGGGAGGGGGTGTTGTATGTGTATGTGTGTCTGATCTACACAGTTGATGACCAAAGAATTCTCGGAATTATGAAAAAACAAAAAAAAAAAAACACCTGGACGTGCTAGTGACTACTCTCTGCAAAATACTTGACAAACACTAAGGAGGCTAGACTGCAAAATACAATCCACTAGTTAGCTGTAAAAACAGGATGGCCAGGTTACAGTTTGCTATGTAGTACAAAGAAGAGCCTGCAAAGCTCTGGAAATAGGTCTTGTGGACAGATGAGACCAAGATTGACCTGTATCAGAGTGATAACAAGAGCAAAATGTGAAGGTCAAAAGGAAAGCCTCCCCCCTTATCTGTGAAACGTATTGGTGGGGGCATAGATAGCCACATTTTCTGGCTCACTTTTATTCATTGATGATGTAAATGCTGATAGCAACAGAGGCATTTTATCTGCTGAAGTTCAAGCAAATTCCACCAAACACATTGGGTGGTGCTTCATTCTACAGCAAGACTATGATTCAAAACATAAACATTGCGAAAACAATAAAGTTTTGAAAGCCAAAATGTGAATATTATTGACTGGCCAAGTCATTTACCCTATCTGAATCCAACTGAATTGCATTTAAGAAGATGTAAGGTAATTAGCCCCCATAACAAGGAACTGAAAATGGCTGCAGTACAGGCCTGGCAGAGCATTACTAGAGAAGATCCTCAGCACCTGTTCTAGACGCTATGTAATTTTTCCGGTACAAACATCGTTATTGGCCTTGAATTCTGCCGGACACTGTTACAGCAGTACTGAATTAATTCTTTAGCTATAAAAGGTGTGGAAACATAGTACAACCATGCCCTGGGGGCATTCCAGAGTCCAGGATTTTATCCAGATCTATTTGATCGAAATGCTACATTTTTGGTTCTGTGTCAGTAACTATGGGAACTTGTGCTCTGAAACTACAAACCTGACCGACCACAGCATTTACTGAGATTAATTAGTCAGATACGACAATGGAAACTGAATGAATTTTATCTGACCTTATGAAGTTTCAGTCGCAACAGATGCAGCAAATTTTTGATACAAAATCCTTTTGAGAAAATTATCACCGGTCTGTGATGAGACTTTGAAACGAAACGTTAGCTAAATAAAATAATGCACCGATACTGCACCCCAAATTCCCCAAATTATCCGTTATTGTTACTAGATTTTATATGAACAAGAAGTTGTATTCTGAAATTTGGGAAAAATATTAACATTCTACCATGCATATAACCTACTCCGTATTCTTGCATGTGTATAGAGAATTCCATTCCATTGGAATTCAGTTGGTTTAATTTATTTCGCGTTCATATGTTAATGTGAAGCCAATAGTCTAAAATCTGGATGGAAGAGTGAATGAGCCCACATATTATTCATGCAAGTGTCTGAAGGGTAAGGCCACTAAGTTGAAAAACAAAAAATAATTCCCACTATACTGTCAAGTAATATTTTACTAATTTGGCCTATTCCTCATGTCGTTACAGTGGAGCATTTTCACTGAGGTTAATATTGTTCATGCTGTAATGGAAGCTGTTGGCTTTTGTAACTAAGATTTAAAAGGGCATTAATTACTAATTTACCTAGCATACTGATTCGAGAAAATGGGAAAGCTTTTACTTAAAATGGCAAAAAAACCCCATAATTACTCATTTAGCATTCTGAGTTCACAAACTGTTTGCGCGTTGAGTGCATTAGGAGAGGTCTGTAGTATTGGGGTTACGGAATAAAGTGTATTGTTTCATGATACTGCAGTGAAGGGTCATTCCCTACATGTCAGCACTGTATATGTTGGCCGACTATTTCTAACTAGTCCAAACATGCTTAGATAATGCTGTTCTGATGTTATGGCCCTAACGTCCAAAAGGGGTATATAGGATGTTGAATACTTTCCATGGTGGCACGGATGGTGCAGTGGGTAGCACTGCCGCCTCACAGCCCCGTGTCCGCGTGGGTTTCCTCCCACAGTCCAAAGACATGCAGGATAGGCTGATTGGAGAGTCTAAATTGCCCATAGGTATGAGTGTGTGTGTATGTGTATGAGTGAATGGTGTGTGTGCCCTGCGATGGACTGGCGACCCTGTTCAGGATAAGCGGGTTAGGATAATGAATGAATGAATGCTTTACATATTTTCTATTAACAACCTCTCATTATTTTGAAATGGGAAATTAACTGAACAGGGCAAATATGGCATTGTGATTGGCTGAGATGTGTCACATGGGTGGTTCATGCTAACAAGAGCAGATCAAACATTCCTTATAATGTGTATCATTTTTCAAGTTATTTCTTCATAACTGACTTGTTCATAGGGTATTATCTCATACTTCATTTGACTGGGGTATTTAAAAACTGCTATTAGCATTTGGTATTGCTTTACAAACTCAGGACAGGGCTCTTTATGGTAATGGAGGATAAGATGGCACTACATGTTTATATAAAATGGCATATACAGTCATTTCTTGTTTCTTCGGCGGCAAATTTGCATATACGTACATTGATGTTACAAATATTCAATATGTAAACAAAATATCGGATTAATCGTCAGAGTTTACAAATGTAGTCTCTCCGTAAAAGCGCTACTGTCGCTATCCTTTTAACTACTGTCATGTAATTCAAATGAAAATATTTTACGTTAGGAGAAAATAAATTGTGTTATGCCATTCTTCTCACTACAGATGGGTGTAAGAAAAATAAAAAAAATTCCATACCACAGTTTACAATGACAATAGCCACAAACAGTTAAAAACAGAAATAAATACAGGCATTAAAATGATAAAGAAGCTTTTTGAAGATCCTGCTTGTAGGATCTACACTTAGTGCACTTTATCGGGTAGACCTGTACACCAGCTTGTTAATGCAAATGTTTAATCAGCCAATCATGTGGCAGCAGCTAACTGCATAAAAGCATGCAGGTTCAGCTGTCTTTCAGATCAAATGTCAGAATGGGGAAGAAATGTGATCTAAGTGACTTTGACTGTGGAATGATTGTTGGTGCCAGACAGATTGGTTTGAGTATCTCTGCTGATCTCCTTGATTTTCACACAAAAGAGTTTGCGGAGAATAGTGCGAAAAACAAGAAACATCCAGTGAGCAGCAGTTCTGCAGGTGGAAAATTCTTGTTAATGAGAAGGGTCAGAGGAGAATGGGCAGACTGGTCGAAGCTGACAGGAAGGTGATAGTAAGGCAAATAACCACTCATTACAACAGTGGTATGCAGAAAACCATCTCTGAACACATGTCAAAGTAGATAGGCTACTGCAGCAGAAGATTAATAAGTCTAAAAAAATAAGTAATACCAAATAAATTGTTCACTGAGTGTATTTCAAAGAACAAACTGAACAGTATACTATCCATGAAGACTGGTAATTTCTGAAACTTGTGCCTTAAACCTGGGTTGAGCAGGTGAGTGGCAAAAGGGTGAAATACGGACCTGTCTGACCAGAAAATTGTGAAAACCTACACCAAATTGGCAATGAGCTGCTCACTCTTGTCTGACACACCCCGAGCAGTGGCTCTCCTCCCACTTCGCTTTCCGTGAGTCCTGAGGCATCCGGATCATCCAGAAAATACAAAATCAACAGCATGCTAGTGCACCATCATGCTAGTGAAAGGTGCCGGCTGGAAAATATGGCCCTATGAGTTTTAACGCTTTTGGTATATCCTATTTAACGGTATATCCTGTTACCACAGTGATTGAAAATTGAACCGTAAAAAAAATAATGAATAGAAAGGCCGATGAGACTTAAGGAGTTAACACGTTTCGTTTGTCCATATTTTTTTTTGTAATTGAACGTATTAACACAATACAGGTTGATCACAATATTGAGGATGGCTATCTGTGAAGTTATTTTGGAAAACATTACAACGAAAACGATACCAGAAATACAGGCTACCACAGTTTCTGACATTTGCAGATGTTACTTCGTTATTTAGCTAGACTTTCACAGTATACAGTATTACAGTATATACAATAAGAGCAAGATTGGTGCACAATTAGTTGGGTCAGTGGAGAATATGGACAATTCCAGTGGTTATACACTTGCCACATTTTTTCCGTTTGGTGTCAGCTGGAATGCTTGGAGTTTAGATGTTTGAAATTTCAACAGGGAAATTCAGAGCTCTGATGATTTGAAAAAATGTTGTAAATCTATGCGTAAAACATAGGCTTTAATGGTAGACCAATGTTTAAACAACAAAAACAAAAAGCACATACTGTAGCCTACAAATCGGAGTGTAATCAATACCATACACAACACAAATCTTATTTGTTACTGTTGGGGTGAAGTCCATGACCTGGTTGGAGTGTTCACATGGTGGTGGCTGACTGAAAAACAAACCCTAAACAACTATGCATTGTAATAAATTGTAATCTTGTTACAAATGACTGCCCCGCCTGTTAAAGGCCGAAGTGCTAGCGGCTGCCCCCTACTGATGAAAGCTTGCAAGTATTTATTTCTGGCCGGCAGCATTCTTGCCACAGAGGCAAAACGTCTAATGAAACACAAAACCACCGTAGAACAAATTTGCCTCGATAATCGATTATGTCCACCATATTGGACTTCCGCAATTTAGCATTTCAAATGGTTCTTCTCCAAATTGCATTGCAAGTTTCAAAATGCTATACAGAATTTTGAAATATTAAAACTCTAATGTATTCGTACTATTGAATCAGTAGCCCTATAAAGCACACTATGTTTAAAAAAAATAATACATTCATGAAAAAAAAAATTTGTCTTTTAAATATGTAAAACTGTATCAGTTTGTGATCAGTTTGGAACATAGATCGGCATCGTTTCATCCTCTAGGTGGCTGGCTGTGTGTGCTTGGACCCTGTGTTTCACTGCTTGCAGCTATATTTATTATCATTATTGCATTCAATATTTCACCATTACATACATTACATACCATAAAAAAAAAAAAGCCTACTGTCCTAAAGCCATCTGTCCAGAGAAACAGTTGGGCTTTTGTTGAACAATGGACATCTGACTATATGTTTGGTTGTATATCAATGTTGTGCCACCCATGAAGATAAACAGGTGGGCTGTTGCTGCAGAACAGTTGGTTTGACCTATATAAATGAGAAAACATGACAGTTGGCCAACATTGGAATGTGAAAGTGCCACAACAGTGACCCAACGGAAATTGTTTACTGGGAGGTTACTCATATTTCCACCTTTCCACACTATTTCCACACTCTTGTGCCCCCAATGTTTGGGAAGAAGTCCTCATTTCACTGGGCATCAGGAGGCTGAAAGGTTTCACTGCCAGTGTCACTTGGTACAGATGCTATCATGTTTCCACAAACTTCCCTGCACGTGTTGATTTCAACATCATGTTGGGCAAATTGCAGCGTGCTCAAGTTTAAACCGCAAGACCAAAGAACTGCATTTCAACTGGAAGTGCTAATCCACAGCTTTTGGCTAGCTGCTCCAGTTGTTATGCAGTTCTAGATGGTTTGAGCCTGAGGTTTAAAGTCCAGTTAAGGACACTGCAATTGACCAATTGCAATTTTTCAAATGATATTCACTTCATTCAAACTAGACACACAGACAATTTAGTTTGTCTTGTTTGTCAATTCAATTTAGAAAATCATCATCAATAAAGAAAAGGAAGTCAGTTCTAGTGGCAGCCACACATTTATGAATGTATTTACACTATGTATGAAAAAGCCTGTAATTCCTACAAAGTTTGGCTGATATGGATGTAAAGTGTTGTGCAGGCATCCACGTTGATACGTCTGCTAATACAATATCCAAAGCCAGCAGCCCCTCCATTATCACAATCTATGGCTTTTGGCAGATGCTGCAACCTTTTCAGAAATTTGTAAGTACATTTTTAGATGATCTCCTGAATGATCCTTGAAGCATGTTGTGACTTTTGATGTCCATTTAAGGTTCAGATCTGCATATTTAAGACTCATTGTCCTTCAGTTGCATACATAGAAATAGTATGCCTTTGAATTCAGTGATTGGTCAAATAATCATTTTACATTGTATAAAGTAAACAACATGATCTTGATAAAAAGAAGACAATGGTCGCAGTACTTTTGTGTAACACTGAGATTAGATTATGCACTGCAGAAGAGTCAGTGGTGGAGAATGTGATAAACAAGGCTATTGGTAGTTGGATACACCACAGTATACATATATTCCCATGTACGGAGAATCCGCCCCTTTCTCACCCCCTACTCGACCCAGCTCCTGGTCCAAGCGATGGTTCTGTCCCGTCTGGACTACTGCAATTCCCTCTTGGCTGGCCTCCCAGCGTCTGCCATCAGACCCCTCCAACTCATCCAGAATGCAGCAGCTCATCTGGTCTTCAACCTTCCCAAATACTCACACGTCACCCCCCTGCTTACTTCCCTCCACTGGCTGCCTGTCATGGCTCGCATCAAATTCAAAACATTGGTGCTAGCCTTCCAAGCAGTTAAAGGGTCTTCCCCAGCTTATCTACAAAAAATCGTCAGACCCTACACCCCTGCCAGACCTCTTTGTTCAGTCTCCACAGGCCGCTTGGCACCTCCCCCTCTCCAAACCTCCACATCACGCTCACGACTACTGACTGTTCTGGCTCCACGGTGGTGGAACGAACTCCCCGTTGAGGTCAGAACTGTAGAATCTCTCCCCACCTTCAAGCGCAAGCTGAAGACACACCTCTTCAAGCAGCACCTCTCCCCATCCCTCCCTACCTCCCTGTGAACCTTAATTGTTGTCTCTGTGACTTGTTTGTGTATCGGTATTTTTAGTTGGCTAGGTAAGCAGTGTTTGGATAGTTAACTTTGGTCACTTTTGCTCTGTTTCTTTGTTTCTTTGTTCTCAAAAAAAAAAAAAAAAAAAAAAAAGGGCCCTCGTCCTTATCTTTGTTGTACAGGTAGCAGTTGAAATTGTACTTCCCTCTAGGGTCTTTCAGCGAACTTATCCCTGGTTATGGGTATGCACTTTGTTGTACGTCGCTCTGGATAAGAGCGTCTGCCAAATGCCAATAATGTAATGTAATGTAATGTAATGTAATGTAGGAGATATGATTATACAATTCTTCTACACCACCTTTGGAAGACAACCACAAGCTGAATTGATACAAATTAAATGAATAAATAAAAATAGTGACAATTGGTAGAAGGCATACATATTAAAAAGGATTTTTAACAATTTATTTTTGCAACAAACTCTCTCGGGTTTACAGAGACTGGTGCAAAAAACAGCCAATCAGAGGCAAAAATGCCTTGTTAATGAGAGAGGTGTAGGGGTCCTCGCACGGGCCGTAGCAGTATAACTGCAAAAGGTAATCAGTCTCATAAAATTACTATTATCAGGAATATCTAACCACAAATTTAGTATTTTAATTAATAATTAAAATAACCAATACTAATGATTAAACATACCTGAAAAACCTGAAGGTTGGAAGTTCTTCGAAAGACTGCTTTAACTCGGCTCTCATGTCTATGCGATTCCAAAACGGACACCGGGGTTTAATAAAATATATTTATTAAACAAACATACAAACACATAACAGATAAACTAACGGGAAGTTAGTAAGGAAATTTAGTTTGGTATGTGTGTGTGCGTGTGTGTGGCGCGCGCAAGCGCGCGTGTCGCTAGAGTTCTGGGTGTGGTAATGAGTTAGAGTTAGCTGTGAGAAGGGACTACTTGCGTAGTTTTACTCTATATATGCGCAAAAGACGGCGAATCAATTCACGTACATATATATGTAGCTAACCAAACACATTACAATGGTTGGATGGTAAATATTGAAACACAGATTCACAAAAACAGTTAAGACTAAACTAAACACTGGCTATGCCTGAATGTTTGTTTTCTTACTGAGTCCATACGCATTGCTGGATCCAAAAGACATGCTGTCCTTGTAGAAGCGGCGATGGTGCTGTGAATGGTGTCCGAGCGCGTTGTCGTCTGATCCGCTGGTCCTTTTCCAGGTGTAAAAGTTCGTTGCTGTTTCGTTGTTGGGCTTTATTGGGGTAAACTGATGTAGCGTTCCGCGTACAACAATTTCCACTCACTATAGGCCACGTAGTTACCGCGAGGTAACTGGGTGTGTCCGTAGGCCTGGTAGTGCGCTGTGCAGCATTCAGCCTCTGTCCGAGTCTCGGAGCAGATGAGCTGAAGCGACTGTCCAAAAAGGGTGCGTCGAAAAGAACAAGCAGAAGAGGCAGAAAAAGCAGAAGAGCCAGAAGAGAGATCCCAAGAACGTGTCTTGCTCTTATACGGGACCGTTTATTGCTCCCGCCATTACGGGATTGGCTGAACCAAGTTAGACGTCATTCGTGGTGGACGTCGCAGAATTCTCCTGTGGGAATGTGGAAGTTGTAGTCCCTACAGAGGTCAGAGGATAATGGCCAGACAGGTTCAAATGACCATGTCTTACAACATTTGTATACAGAAGAGCATCTCTGATCACACAACAAGTTGAACCTTGAAGTAGATGGGCTACAGCAGCAGAATAATTAAAATCTCTCATAAATACCTAATAAAGTGGTCACTGAGTGTATGTATTTAATATAAGCTTCAAGGGTGTCAGCTTAGCACATAAATAATGTAATGCAGATGAATGTAATTTCATTTTCCATTTCCATGGCAATGAGCATATGCCCGCAAGAAAGTTTTTTTATGCTCCAGGTACATTATTGGAGTTGATTGCTTGTCTTAGTTTCTCTCAATTGCTCATGTTTCTTGACTTACATACATTCGCATTAATTTTACTGTAGCTGTGTTTCCATGCTTGGATATTGTTAAGGGGAGGCACCATAGGTAAAAAAGGTCATTTTGACTGGATAGGTCAATTTTAATATATTATGATATTTATACTTGTCCCTTTTTATACATAGTTCCCCCCATTTTAGGGGACCAAAAGTAGTTGGACAGTTGGCTTCTCAGCTGCTTCTGAATATATTAAAAATATTTTAAAAAGAAAAAAGAATTATGCATTTCTGTCCACATTCAAAATATAAAAATGTAATTTAGATGTTTTTCCTATTCACCTGTGGTGCCTCCCCATGCATATCCAGCATGTAAGACGCAGCACAGGAAACCGCACCATATTTTACACCAACGTTGATTTTCATTCCAGTCATATGTGGAATTTATTTTGTGAAGACTATACAATTCGTAAGTAATTACTGTAGCAACTATGTTTTGATGTTAGTTTGGAAAATTTGGAAATATTATATGATAAAATGATTCTACTTCAAAATAAATATATGAATATTGAATGTAAAGAAGACACACTTCCTGTGCCAGAGCATTGCTCTGCACTCCTAGTTCTACACCTTGTTTTTCTTTTCTTTTTTCTTTTCTTTTTACAAGTAGCAAGTTTTGAAACTCCCCATTAATTTGTTTGTCTGAAATTGGTTCTAACTGGACTTGTAAGTGACTTTCTCTGAACAGTTGTCCTAAATACAGTCTTCCATATCTGTAAACAACCTCAGGTATAATCTGGCCATTGAAAAGTCTATGAAATGAAACTGCACTTGCAATATGGCACCTTGAAAGCCAACTGAAATGTTTACTTAGTGCTCAATACCTCTAGTCATGTTTCTGAAAGAAACCAAATCCACTTTGAATCTGTTCCAAGGAACCATGTTTCTCAGGATGGTAAACATAACCTCCTGTATATAGTGGAATCATAGGTACCGGTTTAGGAATGTTGTTAATAAAACCATGATACCCATATATCTGCTGTTGAAGTAGTGTAGTAGTGAGTAGTTGGGTCACTGGCTGTGTGTGGGAGGGGCCGGTGACCCTTGAGGGGTTAGTGACCTTTGAATGGCCTCATCCATACACAGTGCTTTCTTACTGAAATCTCAACATCCTTGAGACAAAATTGAAGGATAAACAGCATAATAAAAATACAAGGCACCCGGTACTGGAATGCAACTTAAATAATAATAATAATAATAATAATAATAATAATAATAATGGTGATGATAATAGTAGTAGTAGTAGTAGTAGTAGTAGTAGTAGTAGTAGTAGTAGTAGTAGTTGTTGTTGTTGTTGTAGTATTGCACTCCATTAGCTTTAAAATATCCTCATCATTATACAGTTTAATAGTGTATATGCATGGACTTGTTGTTTTGGGTTGACATGACATATCTTTCTATCTCTCTCTCTCTCTCTCTCTCTCTCTCTCTCTCTCTCTCTCTCTCTCTGTCTCTCTTTTGATCTTGGTGCTGTCTACATTTAGTTATGGAGGGCAGCTACAGATGGCTATGCCAGAAGATGGTTACTATTGAAGGAGAATAAAGCCCTGTCTAATAGACTACTTAATGGACATCTACTGAGAACCCATGGGACATGCTTACCCATGATTACATGTGAAGTGTCATTCAGATATTTCGTTAACAACCACACGTCTTCTTGTTTGGAAGGTTAAAGGACTTTCTAACGCAATAACTGATCGTCAGAATGTATAGGGAGACAATTACTATCGATCCACTTGCATGGCGGTACTGCCAGCATAAATTAATCTGATATAAATACAAATATAAAACCATTTCACTTGTCATTTCACTTCGGGATAAAAATAAAGCAGTATTCTACAGTGCGGAAAGAGGCAGGAGAAAAACATGACCACCCAAATTAACATAATACTTGGACTACGTCTAATAAAAAAAATGCATGTAGCCAGATTGTCACACTTCCATAACGTTTCTGAGATGAATCCCTATCAGGAAAAATAATAATAACGCAAATAAATAAATAAATAAATCACAATTTATTTGCAAAGCGAACAGTGCCCCCCTCTAACTCGCAGGCGCCAATGCCGTTGCATCTCGCGTACTACTCTCGCTAAAGCTCAGTGCCACCGTCCTACCAACGGCCAGTGCGGCTTTAAGGAAAAACCCATCATTTGTATTCTGTTCTAGGCTCCTCCTTCCACAATGATGTCAATCGGAGGTGGAGTGGTAGGCAGTACTAAGGGGCTGAGTTCATTCGAACACAACTGAGAGAGCCAGAGATTTGCGCACAGCAACCTCATAACGCGTAATTCAACAACTTCTGAGAGTGATGCTGAACCAAGCCATACTCGCATTCTACTTTTCCAGGGAAAATATGCAGTAGCTACAGCTCCCACACATATTTTTTCAGAATAACTCTGGCCTGTGTCTGCCTTCTAACGAGTTATTAACGATAATAAAATCAATAAATGGCGAGAGTTATTATCAGCGATTTTAGACTGTAACATTCTTTCGTACATGAGTCGTGGATCTAATACAAGTGTGTAATGTTTAGAGAGCTGGCAAATTTTCATATCGATGAAAGGGACTGTATGACAGATTTCACAAATTTGTACTAACAAGAATATACAGTTGAAATCGCACATATTGCGAAAGAGACGACTTGGACCATCGGTGTCATCAATCCGTTGGAATTGCACAGCAGTTTGCCCAAGATATCCGAAGAGGAATTATTCTGTTTCTCAAAAATATAACAAAGTAACTGAATATCAATGTGTTTTTTAAACGGTTCTGGACCACATACTGCACAAAGCAAGGATCATTTCCAGTAGTCGGATTTAATTTTATTAATACATTATTATATTTCGGTTACCGGGGGATTTTTTTTTCTTTCTCTCCTACCACCCCCTCTCACCCCTCCTCCTCCTTCTTCCTTCCTTCCTTCTCAGTTCGATTCATGGCACATCATCTTCTAAAGCACTGATGTCGCTACGTATCGGGATTTGCTAATAATTTGGCATTTTGCTTCAAGGAATTTAAGGTAAGACGAATTCGTTTTTCTCATTAAACTGAAATATTGGACACCCTACCATTTGACAGCATTGCACATTTAGGAATGCACATCCATAGGTTGACGTAGAAATCACCGGTCAGTGTGCGTGTGTACCTACTGTATGTCAAATTGCGTTAAGATAGACTCCGGATATCAAAGTTAATACACCATTATACTGTAACTTCCATGGTAGTAAATTGGTTTACATAAGCTTTATCCACGTAAATACGAGCAACAATTCAGATGGCATCGACTTATAAGAATAATCAAGCAAAGAAAGTCGTGGTAGGAGTTGCAAATGCATCATGTTGCAATAGAAAAAAATGAAAACCATTATTTAGCCAACACGTGATTGTAGGCTATTTGGGTAGCCTACACATCTCAACACTCCGATGTAGGCTAATCGTTAAGTACCAGGAGCGTATTATGGAACATTATATTTTAAAACATTCTAAACATATTGCCAATCTAAATCATTAAACTACACTGCCTGCTACAGCCAACAACATACCGCCGTTTTAGGTTCGATGAACGAGCACATAGCGACAAACTAGAAAACCAGTTTTCGCTCCATAAATTTCAGTGTAGCTTATTACACGTGTGATTGTTGCCCACAAGCCGGCTCCATAATATCAGTGACAGAACGCCAATTATAACATTTATCTTGCGGATAAGCGTATTAGGGCTACATTACGCAACAAATATAGATGCGCACTCCTTGGAAATTCAAACATGTTGAAACTGTAGAAACTGTAGCGTATTCTTTCCAGCATGCAAGAGGCTTTATTAACAGAAGAGATACGGCACGATCAAACAAGATTGCTTGATTTCTTTAAAGCTGTTAGGTAGTGCGAGGAAAGGCTACTGACCGGCGCTAGCGAGGCAACTTTATTAGAATGAGGAGGATGATTCCAATGACGTGATATTGTTCCTATTTTATGAAGTAGAAGGCAGACTAATGTTCAATTCCACATCATTTCTACATTCCTAAATCAAACCAGTTGAAACGGGAAACTATCCAGCTCAAATGTATTAAAGCATATACCTAGGAGGGCATGAAGACCGGTGATAAGATGCGTGCTGGGACAATGTCGGCAATGTCTTAACACTCACAACTGTAAGGGCAAATAACCGTGATGTGTGATTGTTTTTGACAATTCAAATAGTGTTGCTGGTGCTGACAACGTGTGATTGGCATACTCGTTGGACTCTATACTTCATGAAGACATACTAACTGCCCTTACGGCTGCTGAGCATGTTTGTGAGCATTATACGGCAGTGTTTAAGTTGCATGGCCATACTTGTACCTAGTAGGATATAAGGCAACATCTATCTACAAGTTAGCAATTTGTATGCGGTATTTATCAAGTGCTACGTGCTTTTTAGATTGATGCCAAATCGGATCGGCTGAAATAAATACCCAACGTATTCCTTTTAATTGATCGCCAGGTTGGCCAAGGATTACTGCTAAGAAAATCGTTTTCAGCTTACACGTGATTTACCTTTAAGTATTTACTATGAGCATACATGGTGAAATACACGTTTTGACTATGGCAACTTCAGTTGCTATATGCTATTTTAGCTCAGTTATTTTGAGTGAATTGCGGCCCATTATGAAACTAACGTGTTACAGGCTTAACTTTGCTGGGGTTTTTTTCCTTCTATTTATTTATTTATTTATTTATTTATTTATTTATTTATTTATTTATTTATTGGCTGGCCTATTATATTAGATAGTAGGCCCTATCACATTTTGTCAGTATTCATAAATTGATTATGTCATGAAATCACTGTCAGATAATTTCTGGTCTTTCAACAAAGTGGAGTCTGATAATGTCTGTCTTTCATTTTAAGTAGCTATTATTAGCATACTCTGATGCCAGAGTATGCTGATAATTTTGTATTCAGACAAAATTGATTGCACTTTATGCATAATATAGAAATTATATTTTGTACAACTTACAATACACCTCCCAAATACACTGAAATTGAAATATTCTTCTTTCAAGATATTACTGCAGGGTCATTTTACACAAATGTCCATCACGTCAGAAATCCCTGGTTATTAATGTAGTCTGATTTGCGAAATATTCTCAATTTCAGATTGCAGATACACTTCCACTACTAGGTGCAGAGAATTAAACCCTGAACCGCTACAAATGGAAGGAAGTAAATAGCCTGATAGCAATGCTACTTTTTGTCAATCATATATTCTTCCTCAGTTGAAAATCTGAAGAAGCATGGATTTATTTTTACTGGAAACTTTAATCTGGAATTACAGTCATCTACCTTCACAGTTTGTTGATTTTAAAATGATACTGTTCTGTAATCTCAACATATCTGTTTCTAGAGATGACGCTTGTCATGAAGTATAAATTGAGCACTAATTCATTTGGAGGGAAGGATCCTTGTTGGAGCAATGACTTGCTGCATTTTTTGTATTTGTAATTTTTTCAGAATTTTCAAAATTCACAGTTTTACTTTGAATATAGGAAAACACAATTATTATTCAAATTGTATTCCACTCATTGCAGTGTTATTGTTTTCATATTCAGAACATACCCTTTTTGCATTGCCCTGAAACACATCCAATGGGGCTAACCAGGATTTGAGCACAGAAAAAGATGTTCATCTTGGGTTGGTTTTCTTAACTCATGCTCATTTACACTATTTTATTCTGCAAAGCTGGTATGAAGCAAACTGGGAATTAATATTGTACAACAATAGAGAATATTGACACTTGCTTATACCTGTCCCAGAAATGAAGTATACATTTCAGATGAAATGGATTAGTGTGTGGTGTGGGGAACAGGATTTCTGGAGTTGTTGGCGAACAACTGAATGTGAATATGGAACATTTTGACCCTCTGTAGCTGTTTAAAATGTAAGAAAATACATTTACTATTTTTATTTGTATCTCTTTGTGGATGATTCTGGTGGCACTTTTCCATACAGGTGCAATATAACTAACCTTGGTCTCTGAAATGAGATGTTTCGCGCAGATTTTCCATATTTATTGATAAAAGGAAAGTAATTTAGGGAACAATAGAAGGCAACACAGAAAGTGTAAAAATGTTTCTATTACAGTAATTTTGTATCTATTTTAATTGACTGGCTCAATTTGACATACATAAAAGCGGTAATACAATCTTAACATAATATTTAAACACATCACTAAAAGCCACAGAACTGGGATATGTTTAGTCGATAAACTGATACATTTGGATATGTACCATTTGATAGATAGAGTGGATGTGATAATGAATGCGTAGTTTCATTTATGCATTTATTTAATTCAGTGTGATTGGTCAGGGCAGTTAGGTGTAAAAGCTATATTTTGCTGAATTTTTGTCTTCTGAGTGGCAATACATGGAGTGAACTAATTTGCAAATACTAATTTGAGGGACATTATTCATAAAATGGCATCTTACACTACTCATCCAAGGGGAAAAACACATTACTTGACTATCATTTCATTGTTGGATCATTTAGTTGTGTATAGTCGATGGAATCGTGTTGGGATTGCTATAGTTCAGGATGGAAACTGCTTTTGATAGATTTGATTTTGATTGTATGTTGATACATTAATTTCACAATAAGTACATCCACTGAGATTAGAGTACAATTTGAGTTCATAATGGTAGTTTGAGGCATTTGTACTTTTTCTAGGTGTCGCTCAGATATCATGGTAAAGGCGATCTGTAATAGTGTAATTCAGTGAGGTAAAGGAAACCTTAATTTTAAGAGGCCACTGACAAATATGTCAAAATGTAGTATTCATGATATGGTGAGGCTTCAGAGCCCATTGGCTGCTCTAATTCCTTGGATTTTATGCATTCAGCCCATGAGATTTCCTGTCAACATTGCCATTTTTAGACTGCCCTCTAGGGGTAGGACTATGAATATTGTTACTACCACTTGGTTACAAATTCCTCATAAAGGTGTTAAGAGTTTTGTGTGAAAAATGAATGGAAATTTTTTTTTGTAGTTGTTCAAATATGTAATGTATATCACAAAGCTAATATAGATTGTACATTCAAAATATATATATTTTTTTCATCAATGCTTTCAATTGCAGGCCACAGTTGGGTAGTTTGCAAATGCAAATCCCAGTTGGACACATATTTATGAAAGGTCAACAGTTAGTTAAAAAAGGTATCTGAGGGCGAAGTAACAGACAAATTACCAAAAAGCAGCTAATTTCCTGAGCACTAAAATATACAGTCAATGATATACACACTTTTAATATCTGTCCTGATCTGTAAACATACAATGAATGCAGTTATGTATGACACAGGCAACCTTTGGAAGGGGGGAGGGGGGTGAGGGGAATGTTAATCAATTACCTGTCAGCCAGTACTAGAAGAATCAGTTTTATTTTACTGAATATTATTCTTGTGTATGACAATTAAAACTACTAAAGCCGTGGACATTTTATCCTCCTTAATTTAAGAGCATTGAGTGCCGTCATGACAGGTGGCACCATCGCCTTTGGAAAGTGTCTCATATCCTGGTCTACGCTTGTCAGGCAGATACCGCTGCTGCCTGCCGCAACGTCGGTGGCAGCCGGTTTAAAGACCATGGTCAGTATTACAGAGCTGAGGTAGAACCAGGAATTATTCTCTCCTGACAGCTTGATAAGGCATCTGCAAGGTCATAGATCTTGAAAAAGGATTTAATGGATCACTTTGGTAGGCCTGTCTCTCAGACTGCTAGGACACACAGGAGTCATCCTCATAGTCCGCTGTCGACTCTGAGACACTCAGCCTTCAGCTGCCTCCAGAAAGCAAACCCCCAGTATCTTAGAATTCACATCTGCGTCACATTTAATGTTCTCCGCTCACTAATTGCCTTGTCAGTCGGTGAATCTCTATAAGCAGATTATACCTTACCTCATGCTGACAAAGCCCTGTTTGAAGACTTTTCAGCTCATGATAGCCAAAGAAGCAAAACAGTATGCAGATGCTGCATTTGTAATTTATGTGGACTCCTTCATTGTGCCATTGTTTTAAAAGAACCCCCAACATCGGGCAGGAATATAAATATGTATTTGTTTTGGGCATGTCATTCTTTGTACAAAAATGTGTCTTTGTACATATGTTGGACAAAGCAAACAGGATAAAATAAAATAAACATAATTCTTATTTCACTAAATATATTATGTATATACCCACAAAAAACCCCGCACAATATCATTTCTCATGCCCATGAAAATAATGCCACGCCCATGAAAAGCAAAGTCAGTTCACAACCACATTCTCCCAGAAAAGCCCAGATTGGATACCTGCAGCCAACTTTAAAATGTGAAGGGTACATACAAAAAAGGAGTTTTGGCTCCTCCAAATGCTAAATGGAAGGGAGTGAAAGGGTGTGCGGTGATATTAAAGCAAAGCGACACCTTGTTAGCTGTGAAATTCAGCAACAGGACACATGAGTAGTATGAGAAATTGTTTCTTGGGGCCTCTGCGGTGATGCGTCAAGTTCATTCTTTCACCCACGGTATGTCGTCGCACCCGATACTATCGAAGAAAATCCTGAACATGCCAGCGCCAACTGGGGCCAAGAGTCCTACAGGGCAATGTAAAATCAGTCACAGTGTTAGCCAGAAAGGGTTTCAGTCTGCAGAGATTTTTTTGTCTCACTACTTCACCAATGAACTTCTCTGAAATGTCATGTTATCACAATGACAATTTCCCCGGAGAGAAACCCCCCGAAATAAGAACTTTTCTTTTTCCAATGTGAGTTCAGTACATTTATTTAGTAATCACTAAAAACTCTGTCTTGAAATGAAATGTTTGCATTTGCCTCAAGCGACAGGAAATTAAATTGATCAGCCCTAACGCTAACATCAGCCTGCTCTCCATCAAGGTGTATCATCACAGATATCTGATGACTGCTACAGCGATGTATAATGTCTACTGTACATCACGCAACATGTGCTCACCCCTGGACAGATTAAGATGGAAAAAAAAAATCATAATCTTTTCAAAATGTCATATTAAATCAGGGGCAATCTACTTATTTTGTACTTTTTCTAAAGCATGCTTTATTTCCTTGTGTCTTATTTGGGACCACATATCTTGTATCACTCTTTCAATATAGTTTGTCCACAAAGTGTGTCGCTACATAGCATACAGTTTAATATTACCATACCTGCATTAAAGTGTAGAGTGTATATTATGCTCTCTTTCATATAGGCCTACTTCATGTTGTATAGGCTATAGTATAAGTATGTATATGGGCCTATATATAATTATTAATATTTGTCCAAAAGTAGTTGACCAATTAAAGTGTCACCGACAGATCACTTTTGATTCTCACTGTGGGAATAAATGGTATAAAGCTGTTTGTAATATATGCAATTTATTTTGAATCTGTTAAAATAATAAGATGACGCTGTGTTAATGCTATACAAATAATTGGGTATAAATGAGAAAGTCTTGTTCTGCACAAAATTAATATAAACTACAGGGCTGTAGCATGTTTATCTGTGCAGATAAACTTTGATGGGGAACTGATGATAGCGGTAGGGCTGATCAATCTATTTCCCTGTCTTTTGAGGCTTTCAGCAAATGCAAACATTTCACTAAAAAATATTATTTTTGTGATTCATTTACATTTTCACCAGGAGATGCAATTAATACTTGATAGGTAATTAAAATGTGCATTAAAAATAAAACCCTTGGCTGAGGCTTAAAGAATCTATTCGGCCCATGAGTGGTTTAACTGTAATTGTCCCCATTTCTTATACACAGATACCATCTACTGGCAAAAAGTGGTATTTTTCTGTGAATTGAGTGAATTCTCAACCAAAGGTTTTGTTTTTAAAACTAGCCAGCGTGCACTACAATGCATGATTTGACAGTATTATTATAGTTGGCATTATTATTTTCCATTACAACGATAATTCTGCTGTCCGAAACGCATTTCTTCAGTCAAATTTTAAGGAGACGGCAGTTGTTTACCATCAACACGGTATTAGCATATTATCTTACGAGTGAAATTGCTCATATCATGTTCTCTCATGTCAGCCAGTCAGCTAGCTAGCAAGGTAGGTCACAAGCTACTTTTAAGAGCCTAAATATAGGCCAGCTAGTTAACTAGCAGGCATTAGCTATCACTGTCACTACTATTTTCCATGTAGCTAGAGCTAGCTGGCTAGCCTAGTGAACTAACTTTTTTGCCGTTCATGAATAGCCTAAGAAACAAACATTGCCGGTGAATTAGCTGTAAGTTTTCTGTTCATGTACGCCAACCTAGCTGGTTTCTTTTTGGCCGCCCTTGCTTTACTGTATCTGACATGTTTTCACAAATTGAGTGCTTGCTTGCCACTCTGGACATTCACCATGGAACGTCATCTGGCTATTAACGTTACCTGCATGCGATAACGTTGCTGAACATAATGGTCCATTTAGAACATCAGATTAGCATTCATTTTTGCATTGTGTCTTGCCATGTTAAGTACATGCACAATTCATCGTCGAAATTTAGAATTTTGAGGTCTAAATCAAATTTACTAAAATGTACAGTCATGAAATGAATGAGTGGTCTTAATACTGTACCCTGTTTGTGCATTTGTGCAGATTTAAAGAACAACATGTTGTAATCAAACATATACTGTTGCTGCTTTGTCTGTCGGATGAATATCATTTCGTACATTAATGTAATTAAACTGTAAAAAAAAAACATTCAACAATATTGGCCAGAACTTGCAAGCAAGCACACACTGCCTCCTTTTCCACGTGATTCGGAAACTGATGCACTTCTTGACTTGTGTCCATAAGCAGGCAGAAGTACACAAAAGTTGTGGACCCGAGAAAGCATAGCAGCACTTCTCCAAATATTAAAATGAGTAGACCTAGGCAAAGTGATCCTACTAATGTTGGACAGTTTTTCAGTGCTTGCACAATGGGAACGTACAAATAAACACCAAAAAGGCATAAAGTCTTGTGTGCTCACTCACGGTAGCTTGCAATCTAACAAGCTAGCAAGTTTGGTAGAACCACATTAGAATTTACTAACATCGCATAGCAACCACCTGGCCCTACATACTGGATTTGTAATGAGCTAATTTCTTTTAAATTATTCGTGCAATGAAGCTGTTAATAAGAGATGAGAGACGTCAGAGGAGAATGGCCAGACTGGTCAAAGCTGACAGGAAGGTGATAGTAACGCAAATAAGCACACAATTACAACAGTGGTATGCAGAAGAACACACATAGTGTCAACCCTCTAAGTGGATAGACTACGGTAGCAGAAGACCAATAAGTCTAAAAAATAAAGTGGTCACTGAGTGTATATAGCGTATCTGTGCACTGTCCATAGAGATTCACACCAACCAAACACAACAGATACAGACTCTGCACTTTTTAAAGTGTAAATACAGTTTAACACAATAAGCAAAATAGTAATAATTGAGTAATTAAAAAAGAAATCACAATTTCACTTATATCTGGCTGCACTTCAAGCAGCGATGGGTCACAGAAAACATATTTTCTCATTAAGTGGGTCGTAGGCTCAGACAGTGCGGGAATCACTAGCTTAGAACATACTGTAATTAACTTTAATGACAAGAACAACCATTCAGCCCATCTTGGCTCATCGTCTGTTGTCAGAATATCCTCTTGTGCTATTTGTTTACATTACAAAATTCACATCACTGCTTTGCTTTTTATAGTTCTTTACATAATACAAACATGGTTTTAAAGTTGTACTTAGTACTATATCCATAATGACATGTGATATGGCGTTTTAGGTAGTGTGTTACAAATGCACCTATGCTTCTTTTATTCTTTACCAGTTTTTAGACAGGAACCTGACAAAGAACGAGCTGTTTGATCACACAAAATAGACTTGGTCCCCAGTGCACTGCTGTTGATGGTGCTATTTTAGATTTTAGTGTCGCGTGGCAGCCATGCAGGATGCTAAATGGATAAATGGCTAAGATTGTATTTCTCTTTGGGGGTTAGCTATATTCCGTTTCAACCATATATTTTTATTTTAAAATCAGACCTTTATCTGAGATATTGCTTCGTAGATTTGGTGGGGGGGCAAAGGTGTATTTGCTTCCAGAGCCCTAGTTTATGAATAAAGACAGACAGCTCTGTCCATCATTTCTTCGTGTAAAGCGATCCTAGCTCTGGCTTCTCTCCTCAGCCCTGGCTCCTGAGGATGGAGGCAGGTTTTGCGCCTGCTGGATTAAATCATCCGTCTAGGGCTCAAAATAGCCTCCTGGAGACCAGGGGAAATGTAAGCATGGAAGATGGCCTCAAAGGCATTTGTGGTTCTTTTCTCTTTCATGCTCCATTCTTCAAAATATGTCTCCCATACACACCGCAGTGTTAGTTGTTCTGCTGCACAACATGTTTTTTGAAAAGGCACCCAAGGTGGTTCCCTGAGACAATAAAAACCTGCCGAAACTGTGGTTGGATGTATTACACAGTTATGAATCATCCTCATAAGTACTGTTGACTAGGTGTGTGTATGATATGTCCAAGTAAGTGCATTCCTGGGGGTTCTTTTTAAGATACTTATTGACCTTATCCAGGAAGTATAACAAATGAATGTCAAATGCTGAATTCAATTTGAGACATACCCTCTCTCTCTCTCTCTCTCTCTCTCTCTCTCTCTCTATATATATATATATATATATATATATATATATATATATATATATATACTCAGTGATAAGTGTAATAAATAAACTATACACTCATCGAGCACTTTATTAGGAACATTTTTACTTTATTACTTTATTACACCTCCATGCGTTTATCTAATCAGCCAATTGTGTGGCAGCAGTGCAATGCATACAATTGTGTAGATACGGGTCAGGAGCTTTAGTTAATGTTCACATCACCATTCTCTGCAAACTCTAGACACTGTTGTGCATGAAAACCCCAGGAGATCAGCTGTTTCTGAGATACTCAAACCACCGTGTCTGGCACCAAGAATCATTCCATGGTCAAAGTCACTTCGATCACATTTATTCCACATTCTGACATTTGGTCTGAAAAATAGCTGAACCTCTTGACCACGTCTGCATACTTTTAAGCATTTAGTTGCTGCCACATGATTGGCTGATTAAATATTTGCATTAAGAAGTTGGAGTACAAGTCTACCTAATAAAGATTTTAAAGGAGATGCACCTCATACCTACTGTCAAATATGGAGGTGGGTCATTGATGTTTTGGACATGTTTTGCTGCCAGTGGTCCAGGAGCATTATTGAAGATCAACAGCACAAAGAATTTCAACAAAGTATCAGGACATTTTTCGGCAGACAATATGGTTGTCTCTACTACAAAGCTTAGGTAAATTGTCCAGCAAATACATTTGATTTTGGTCTCATCTGACCATAGCACCCATTCTCCAGTCATCAGTGCTACCTTTCAGCAACCTAGAGTTTGTTGCTATGGAGGTACCATTGTATGGTTCCTTTTGAGACTTTGACACCACTATGCAATAAATCTCTGCTATACTTAAACTGCGATCCCTGGGTTCTTTATAGCCTCCCTCACCATCTTCCTCAACAACCATGACAACATGCACTTCCGTCCTCTTCCTGGAAGTACCTTTTATTAGTACCTTTGTTATTATTGGCCTGACCATGCTAAGTGGTATGTTTTTAATGAAAATACATAAATGTTCATTTTTTCATTTTTATACATTTTTATCTTTTCATTTTTGAAGTAATGGCATGACGCGATATAGTTACTTTTGACCAAGAGTTTATTGACAATTTCATTTCATTAGATTTTAGCTATAATAATTGTTATGGGTTCTGATAAATTTGATACCTTAGAAAATAGAGTACTTAATAAAAAGACATAATGAATGTGATGTTTATTATATGCAGCCTTTCTTTTACTTCTAATGAAGCGTCCCGATAATATGGAGCCCACTGTATATGTATAGTCTTTGTGGTCCATTTCCAATGTGCCATGTAATTTCTGAAATTTGCTCATGCTGGACATGGACAATATTCATTTCAGATGTACACATATCCTTTGCCCTTGAGTCTGTTTGACACAATGGATGCAAAAGAGGATAACTGACCTTCAAAAGATCTACCACAGATTCCACTGATTAATCACATTAGTCCAACATATTTGTTTTGTTTACATTTTTGGTTATTTTTTTCTATTGTTTTTTTCTCATCCATTCTTGTTCTCAGTAGCTCAGTATCCAACACCTTGTGGGAGTGGTGCAATTAGTTCCATAAATCATGTGCTGGCACAATGGCAGGCGAGCAGAGCCTGGAGGCATGTTTAAATACCGTCCTTAAGCCAGTTGTCAGAAAGTGTTTTGTGTGAGGAGGGTCAAATGGCAGTAGTTGTGAAGTTCATGATTGAGTGAGGTCAATAAATTGTCGACACTGACCAAGGAGCTGGTCACAGTTTGCTGTCAGGGCCACGGGGTGCTACACCTTTGTGGTTCATACGCATACGATCCGACACTTGGATTTCTGAGCATGACGGTCAGAAACATGGCCTTCTGAGGTCTGGGTGGAGCACTGCTAACAATTTGGTGATTGATGTACCATTCATATAGATGACCGTGCATACTATACAAGGCACTGCCACACATTATGGAAAACTGTGTTTAAAAAAGGCACAGTTTATTATGTTTATTTATGTTTTTTTCATGGAGGCATTTGCATCTGTGTACATTCATTTGTAACAGCTATCTTAATGACCATGACATGGTAATAGCATTATACGACCAGCAGCAATTTGAAATAAAGTATACATGCAAAAACAAAGCATTGTGCATTAATATGATCATTTTATGTAGAAAAATAACATACAAAGAAATACATGTACAAGCTCATTCTACGCTTCCAACAGTAAGATACATTAGACTGCTTAATGTGTAGGTATGACTGTAACTATTACATATAGCATAGTGTGGAGATGATAATTATCTATTTTTATTTTATGTTGATAGAAGATTTAATACGTATTGCATGTATTATTCCAACAAGAGAAATGATTGCAAGCTCTGATTGTACAGTTGCGAAGAATGTAAAGAATGCTACATGTTTAGTTGAAGCTGTCCTTGGAGCCATCTCTGTACTTTTGGAGGTCAGTCTGACAGCTTTCGTCTCTGATGCTGGCAGCTAAGGAGGATATATTTTGGCTTTTGATCTTATATCCAGCTCGCTAGATTTTGCCCTAGCAAGTGCGTTCTTTTCATTACATATTATATGGTGCAGCGAGGAGTTGCCAGGGCCAGCGTGAGCTGTGGAATAGTAATTGCCCACACGATCTTTAAAAAGGTACGACTTGAAAGTAAGGCAAATAAGGAGCCATGTCTTTTCAAAGGGCAACACAACACTTTGTGTAATGGTGCAGGGAGCGACTGGCACATTGATCACTGTCATGTAAATAACTGCTGCTTTTCTCCTGCCCAGCGGACCGATAATGAGTCTCTCCTGAGTTTTCCCTTCTTGAAAGCATTGCATTGTGACAAATGGCATGGCGCATGAGGATTAGCATGAACAGTGGATGTCACCGCTTTCACCACTCACCTAATCAAAACATTAGCTTTTTAGCTCTTTTAATAAGTCGCTCCCTTAAAAAAGGGCAACGTGAAGGCAAATGTCACTGCAAACACAAAGCGAAAAGTGTCACATTTAATTTAGGAACAATTATAGTCAATCCTCAAAATAAATCATGTTACTTTTTTTATGTTTATTATGTTTTCTATATACATATGTTGGTCTTCTGTGCTGAGTGGATAATGTATCATGGATAAAATGAATGAAAGACAGAATGAATGAATTATGTTAATTTTTTTGGATCAAAAATCCCTGGAAGTTGAGACCACCAAATTAAGCACGCATGAATATGCCAAGTTGAATTTAATTTTCCATATTTTCCTCATGATGCAATATTTTTGCTTGCAAGAAAAGACAGCAGGATGACATTCTGGTCTGTCTTTGGAGATGTCAGAAATCATCCAGGGATTAATACTGCATTAGACACTTTGCAAAGTAACAGTACTCTGCTCTGTAAACTGCCCGGCATCTCATCCACCATTTCCACAATGACCTACTTCAACTTTTGGTGCTCACTGAAGAATTCAGCCCTACAGCCATTTTTATTTATATTCAGCCAAAATTGGATTTGCATTGCTATCAAATAATGCAACATCCGACAGCTAAGCCTGCAAATTTAGAAATTGTGTCAGATATGACAAAAACCTACAGGCGCTTAACAT
Organism: Conger conger; assembly: GCF_963514075.1. Classification (NCBI taxonomy): domain Eukaryota; kingdom Metazoa; phylum Chordata; class Actinopteri; order Anguilliformes; family Congridae; genus Conger; species Conger conger. The sequence goes on from NC_083762.1 coordinate 25,594,776, forward strand.
GGAACTCATTGCACTTCTTATGGCAGACTTACAAATTAAATGTGACCTAATTTCTCATTTTTGGTCATTACCCAATGCAGTAGTAGATGTATATTGTGCCATTGTGGCCTATGTTATTTGTATGGGTGTCAACGACTAATCCTGCCTTTGGTCGTCCGAGTCAATTATTATAGATTGAACATGGTCTTGTGAAGAAAAATATGCCAGTGCTAATAAGAAAACACATTTGATCAATACTTAAATACTAAGGTTAATGGTTAAAGACATGCACATGAGGCAGTGTGATCAAAAGTTTCTCCCAAGGAATTGATGTTGCAGTGAAATTGAATGCACAATAAACAATGAATAATAATCTCAATACCTCTCCCATTTATATTAAAAAAGTAGTGTGCGCATCCCATTGAGCCAATGAGCTGTCTTTCCACCTGCAACTTAACATCACATGCAACTACAAAATATAGCGGTTATACACAGCATTTTCTGGGTGTGTTGCATTCCTGACGTGCAATACAGCTGTATCCCAAGGTAACAAAACTCTGAAACCTTTTGTAGTTGTTTTGAAGGAATTCACCAGTGAGGATTGTTGTCATGCATATTCCCACAGAAGCCCCCAAAGTCTGTCCACTTTAAAACTGAAACAGTGTTTCCATGGGTACCCTGGGAGAATGAGAGGATGAATAAACATCAGAAGGAGCCGGTGACTGAATAAGTGAACTAATTACTTTTTCATGCCTATGCAGCCCATAGCTGCCGGCGGACAACAGAGGTTAATTGTGTGAAACTGCGCTCTAGCCTCGCGCCACGGCCTCTGTCTGGCCTGCCGTGGGGCTGATGTGACAAAGGGCTGTTTATCATAGACCTAAGGGGGTTCTGGCTCAGCACCGGTCTAGAAGAAAGGGGTTAAGTTCAAAGGTCAACGCTGTCACAGACAGAATGTGATTGTGCAACGGGGAAGCTTGAACTAATTGGAACAGAAATGGCGGAACTGTGTTTTAAATGATTTGTATCAATCGCACATTCTGTACCCTTTTCTCTCTCAAACTTTGTAGGTCTCTATAAAGACCGTTTGTCGTTATTGTTTCTCTGTCTCTTTCTTCTGTGATTTCTGACACATTTCTTTGTTTTCTTTGTCAGCGCCAGCAGCCTTACAGTGAAGGCCCTCCCCCATACTGAATATGGACTTAGCCTGTGAGGCACACCTGCTGGTGGTCCTGATCACCTGCCTGGCCTTACAGTCCTGGGCCCAGGAGAAGGACTACACAGTGCGGGAGGAGCTGTCTGAGAACGTACGCATCGGAAACCTGCGCAAGGACCTGGACCTGGCCCTGGACCCCAGCGTTAAGTTGTCTTCTCCGCTGCAGTTCAAGCCCGTCTACAAGACCGGCGACGTGCCTTTGGTGCGTGTGGAGGCCAACACGGGAGAGATTTTCACCACCTCCAACCGCATCGACCGCGAGAAGCTCTGCTCGGGCATCTTCAACGAGAAGCGCTGTTTCTACGAGCTGGAGGTGGCCGTGCTGCCCGACGAGATCTTCCGCCTGGTGAAGATCCGCTTCCTCATCGAGGACATCAACGACAACGCGCCCTTGTTCCAATCCACCGTCATCAACATCTCCATCCCGGAGAACACGGCCGTTAATTCCCGCTACCCCGTCCCGTCTGCTGTGGACCCAGATGTGGGGATCAATGGGATTCAGCACTACGAACTTGTGAAGGTGAGACTTTTATAAATGAGGGCTGTGGATAAGCACCATCGATCCTACAGAGCGCTGTCGGGACAGGCACACTACAACACAAGACATGGACAGAACAAGAGTGTAGCTCTGGTGAACATCAAGTGAACTGCATTTTTACCACTTGATGCCATTTAGTATTGGGATTACACGCTTAGGGATATTATTCTTACATCAGGTGTACATTTGGTGCAGATTTCCGTGGCTTGACATGCCAGGATTCGGTCCTTATGCATTACACGAGGGTTACTTGAGGTGCGTTCAAGGTGCAACTGCTGTGCTGATATTACATTCCCTGTATCATACATACAAGAGATTAGAGTTTATCGTCTGAGATCAGAATGTATGATCTCCTGTTGATCTTTGTGGTATATTTATTTATTTGCACAGGCATGAGGGAGGGGCTGAAGCCAGAATCAGAAAAAAATAACACCTTGGATTCAGACTATGTAGTTGTCATGGTGATACTATGCTGTGATTAGATTTGAACATAAACACTGTCTTTTTCTAATTATTTGGGACTTTAATAACATTGGCTGCAGACTCATATTATCTCAGATTCTGACAACCACTGCCTCTTTTTTAAATTTGTTTAAACCAAATTTGTTTTTTTCACCAAATTTGGAAGCCAATTCTACCCTATCCATTCCAATTATTTGCGTTAGCTGGGGATACACTGCTTACTACCCTGACGCTTGGCGGTCCGGAGAGATCTGGCAATCCAGAGAGCGGCACGTCTTCTTCAAGCCGTATCGTCTCAGCGCCCATGACCGTGATTCCAAGGCGACCGGGGCGCTGTTCAATGCGGCGATCCTACTAACCCCTGCTGACTCCCTCCCAATTATGCCGCTCCACGTGAGCCGGCCAAACTCGGCTTTGGCAGGACCGGGACGCAAACCCTGGGCCGCCGTGCGACTGTAACAAACTGATGCCAGCATCAAGGTCTGTCACTTTAGCCGGGTGCCACCGCGGCTACCCCATTGCCTCTTTTTAAGTTGGGGTAAAGGTCAGGGCTAAATGGGTAAAGGCAAGTTTCTAATTGGGGCTGAATGAATGGAAAGGAAAAGATAAATAGATGCCATTTTGCTGCACAAGGCATGCGTTTCTCTCATCTTCTAATTGATGTTTTAAGTAGAAAAAAAGAAGCAAGCAATAGCTGGCACAATATTCTCAGTGGCTCAATATTGTCCATGTGCCCAGAAAGCAGCATAATGCAGGACACTCTTGAATCACTTATTACACCAGTCTCATTATGGAAACTGATCTCTATTTTTCCGGATTCATTCATGTTGGTTTTTCAGTTTCAGTGCACATGGAGGGGAAACACACACATACACACACACACACACACACACACACACACACACACACACACACACACACCCATTGTACATGTGGATTCACACCCAAAGTAGGCTTTAAGACTTTTTTTAAAATAGCCTTTCAGAATTGTCATTTCTGCAATGGACTAGCAGAGAAAGCAGATGTCTGTACTCAATATATTTCTCACTGTGTCCAGTTAGACACCACACACACTCAACAGAGATAGTTTTTACAAAAAGAAAGGTGATTCAAAAAAGTATGTATGTATTTTGAAATGGTCAGTGGACTGTGTCCAATCAAAAATAAATGAACAAATAACTATACACTCACCGAGCACTTAGGTATTCGTTAGACTTATTTTTTAGACTTCTACAGCTGTAGCCTATCCACTTAGAGTTATTATGTGTTGTGTGTTCAGAGATGCTCTTCTGCATACCACTGTTGTGTAGTTATTTGTGTTACTGCAACCTTCCTGTCAGCTTTGACCAGTCTGGCCATTCTCCTCTGATGTCTCTCATTAACAAGGTGTTTCTGTTTGCGGAACTGCTGCTCACTGGATTTTTTTTTCGTTTTTGCACCATTCTTTGCAAACTCTAGAGACTTGTGTGCATGGAAATCCCAGGAGATCAGCAGTTTCTGAGATACTCAAACCACCCTGTCTGCCACCAACAATCATTCCATGGTCAAAGTCACTTAGATCAAATTTTTCCCACATTCTGATGTTTGATTAACTGAAGCTCCTGACCAATATCTACATGATTGCCACACAATTGGCTAGTGAGATAATCGCATGAATAAGTAGGTGTAATAAAGTGAAAATGTTCCTAATAAAGTGCTCGGTGAGTGTATACGCACAAGACAAGTACACCGTTTGAGTCTGAAGAGTCATTTGCACCTTTTTTGGGGACAAATAAACAGAATTCCCTTGCTTTTTGTGTCTGACTTGATTACCAATTTGCATTTTTAAAGAGGTTCTCAGCCAAGGCCTCTGTTGCTCTGACCCGAATTGATGAGAAGCTGAGTGAAATTGTTTATTCCTGGAAGATGACCAGCTTAATGCTTGTAGCATCACAATGAAGAAGTGACACCATTTCCTCAGCCAGTGTTATCATTTTATTTATTTATTTTACCCATCTGTGTCACAAGAGAGCATTTGAGTTTGGGGACCAGGGATTGACATTCCCCCTGAAGCTTGCAATGTCCTTTGGTTAGCGGAGGTAGTGCAGTTTATTAAGCCTCTGGTGACACAAAGCAAATTTCCCCTTTGAAGTCCATCCAAAACTATGACCTATACCCTGGTGAAATTAATATTTTGGACAGTACTTTTAAATTCTAAAATGTCTTCACACTAAACAAATTACTTACCAGGGACTGATTATATTTCTGAGCCTCACAGGAGTAGATGCGTGGCGTCACATTTAGGGACCCAATGTGTATGTCCTGGTGCCAAAAAAGCACTACAGTCCAACATGGCAGCTTCCATGAACTGGCTTCATGTGGCACTGGGCAGCTCCCATAGGAATCCATGCAACCAGTAAGCGGAAGCTGTCTCCAGTTCTTATGTGTCTTGATCATTTGAGCAGATTAAATATACAGTATACTGCTATACCAATGTAAAAGGGCAGCAAATGCTTTGTATGCTTTTAATTCAGCATTTGTAATAATCAGTGCCTTAAATATCATAACCACCAGTAATAAAACTAGCTATGTTAGGTCTGTGATTAATGCCATGTGAGTGTCACAGTCTACAATGTTTTTTGAGCTGTTACTTTTGCAGTGCTGCTGTTCATGTATTCTTCAATAAGACAACACTTTTAGGCATTGTTAAGGTTGTGGACTCAATACTTTCCTTTATTTTATCTCACTAATTATTATGTGTGTGCGTGTGTATGTGGGCGTGCATGTGTGTCGACATCGTTCTGCTATTTTTAGCAGAGCGTAGTCTAACTTGGATATGCCTTTTCTTTGTTACCTGGAATGGTGCACTTTCTGCACCTCAGGAAACAGCCAAGGTCATCCCAGGGAAAGTAATACCATGCATGGCTAGAGAAGGGCATTCCATTAAGAGAGATTTTATCACTTAAAAAAGAGACCCTCTTTACACCTTTCATCTCAGGGTAAAGTGGAGTCCAGCTCTCGCCCAGAATTATTGACTGTTTCAGGTTTGCCTTCTCCTTTGTGTGTGTGCATGTGTGTGTGATGTTTAGCTAATAACAATATTTCATATAGCAGTAACAATGACTTTTAACAATAGTAACTTTTATGTACCTGCCATGTGTGTCACTGTGTATTGAACATGAAAAGTTGTATTTAGTGGTGAATCTGGTTCATTCCCGCACCTGGGAATGCTTGAAAAATCACAGTTCCATTTGTTACTCTGGCAGTAGGTTTTTTTTTTTCTGTGCAGCATCAGCTTGACTGATGAAAGAGAGCGAGGGAGAGGGAAAGAGAGGGTGAAAGAGAGAGCTAGGGAGAGGGAGGGAGAGAGAGAGAGAGGAGCTGGGAGCTGTCAGCCCACAACAACTATAAGGCCATGCAGATGCGCCCATCCGTTGCTTCGGCCTGTTAAATTCACCGCAGGTCCTCAGTCTCCTTTAGCTTCTTAAAGGTCACGGAATTGATCGGGAGATGCATCAGCTGATAATCTGAACTATTGAAAGTGTCTGCACATGGGCTTTGGAGACATCTCCCGCAAGCTAATGCCACCTGGGCTTCAGTGCTGTTGTTCAGATGGTGCTCCACTGTATCAGTTTCACACATGCTCACCAGGGCTTATTGAACTGGAAGGGCAAAATGTTCATATTGCCTGTAAAAGTTTTTTTAAATCATAGATTCCTTTGTTAATAAAACAGCTGTTATTTTTTCAATTAAATTTTGTGAGATAAAGAGGGACCTGGCTCTTTGTTTTATTAAAACACGTCGTATTCATTGAGCCGCAAGTCAATCAACTGTATGATTATATGAGAATAATTTTATTGTTTTTTTTTTTCTTTTTGTAATAACTTGCTTCTTGTTTCAGAACAGATAATGCTGTCTGTAGTGACTGCCACTTAACCTTATAGCTGGTGATTCATGTTCTCATTCGTTTGTTTCTAAACCTGCCCAGGAGGTAATCAAAGTTGTGGAGGATCTGTCAGCTTTCTTTGGCATGAATGGCAATTTAAAGGGAGATGATTGATCGCAAGCAAAGGCTTCAGACAGAGCTTGTATTGGCTAATTAAACGCACCGGGGGTGTCATCAAAAGTAGAATGTCTGTTCGACTCTGGAAACAAAAACCTTGAGAAATATCTGTTGTCGCAATCCTGTATCTCTCACAATGTGAGAATGGGCACAGATTTGCCAGCATGATTATGGGCATTTCTTATGTCTGTGCCATCTTCCATATTGATCACGGAATATAATCAAATCTTTTTTAAATAGTCCTCAGCATGTGGCCAGTATGGGTTCGTTAGATTCGATTTAAATGTACCTTTTTTCAAGTGAATATGCACATATTTAATCTCATTTGAGAGCTGTACCCAGACAGGGTAATCTTTTTAAACATTATGTGGCACACAAAGCTTATCTCCCGAGAAAGATGCGCTTTCTTGTTATAGCATGGAAATGTTTCTGACTGAAAGAGCTTCAAAGAAGCCCTTTGTACTATACATGTGTATGAGTCTCATTCAGGTTCCGAGCCCTTTCTTCCTCCTTGTTTCAGCCTCGCCCTACATCAGTAGGACGAAAAATGTGCCAGGTGCTAGCTTTACCGCATAGTAGGTCTGTAATCGTAAATATTAGTGCTAGTTTTAGGGGGTGGGGGGAGGCAATTACTTTGAACAGTCAAAGCTGGTTTCCCATGGGGATTACATATGCATTTGTTTTTTTCCATTTCCTCAGACTGTGCTGTTGCCTAGCCTGAGCTTTTGGAAGAAAAGCGTTTTTCTCTTTCTTTTTTTTAATGCACATTTTATTTCTGACTCTCCTCCCCCTCTCCTCTTTAATCTATGACACTCTTGCAGCATATTTTAAATTGAAGCTTAGCCCTTTGGCTTCTCTTTCAACACTCCCTCACACATATGACCTGCCCTTGAAATCCTGTGAGCTCCCTTCTGTCCATGGTAACTGCCACACGATAGCAGGGGTAAAATGAAATCTCATTTTGGGTGAGGCATTGGAGAGCCAAGTGGAGAAGGGACAGTGCTGAAATCATTCTTTGATTAAAGGGTCATCATTAGATAAGGTATGGAGGCTTTGTACTTTGAATTGGCTTGGCAAGCTCTTTGCTTTCTTGCGACGGTGCAACATCACTTTAAATTGCTGTATGTTGGACCCTGAAGTGCGTCTCCAGGCATCAGCGAGAAGCTAAATGTATTTTACAGGAGGATGACAAATGTAAGGCAGGGAAAGCAAGAATAAACAGCCGTATTAAAAGATACAGAAGAGAAATAGGACACCAGATATGGGTTAGGTTTCAGATATTTTTCAGAACCCAGATATCCATTGGGAAACTAAAGATTACACGTTGTACAAATACATGCATGGACGGGCATACACGCACGCACACACACACTTTTTTAAGCAGGTGCCTGAATTCAAGTTCAATACTGCAATACTGGGGACTCAAAGATGCAGTTTGAAAAGGAAATAGAACAAAACAAGCCAGCTGTTCCAATTCCAATAGTAAAATCATATTTCATTGTTCGAGACATATTTGGGAACATTAAAAAATCACTACTATCTGGCATTACTTAATTATTTACACCACTGTGTATGCAATTTAAAGTAAGCTATACAACACTGAGCTATACAAATATATGGACTGGCTTTTTCTGTGAATGTAGAGAACTGTTTGTTCTCTTTATTGCAAAGAATGTTTGCTGGAGTCATCACTTTTAAGTGGGTAATTTCCTCTGGTTGTGTTCTCTAAGTCAATATTTTGAAGACCGTATGCATCTTTTAATAGGATTAAATAACTTTCACCTCAAGGTAATTTGTAACCAATAGAACAAACATCTGCTTAAAGCTGAAATAAACTTGAGATACCTAATTTGTTTTGTTTGAAAGGCCAACTAGAGAATAACCCTCATGTGGTGTTCTGGTCAAATTGACCTGTTTTAAATTTTCACTGGAAGAAAAGTGATTTTTTTTAAACCTGAAACTCCATGGCCATTGCTGATTTTCTGTGAAAAGAACACACTTTCACTGAGTATCCATGGTACACAACTGATCCGATGTTCAGGTCAATTTGACCCGGGAATAATGAAAGTGTGGAAACCGTAGGTGAAAACGGACAGATCATGGTAAATGTGAAGCAAAAAGGGGTCTGTACATGAATACTTACATGCATATCTATGCACACATATATTGTTGCCTTCCTATGAATCAGATTTTTAACATACTTCATGGATTGGAAATAACAGCCCTCTCCACCATGTTATAGACATACTGCCAAAATAAACTGTCCCAAGCCTAGTGACTCACCTCCACCCCCATATACACAACACCCACCCCCACCCCCTTACTCCTGGTCCATAAGGATTCCTTCAACACATTTATTTTCAAAATCACCTCTCAGTTTCTCTGTGGATTTCAAGCACACACACACACACACACACACACACACCCACACACACACACACACACAAATTCACACACAGACACATTCAAGGACTCACACACAAATTCACACACAGACCAGAGACACATGCATGCACACACACATACACACACACATATTTGGGGAGGGACGAAACAGATAAATCGCTTTGCATCACAGTCTGTGGGTAACTTAACTATAATCCATCAATATGATCAGAAGACTCTCAGAGGATACAAAGACACTGACCACATGCAGCAATTGCAATAAATAAGCCTATATTTGTAACACACACACTGCAATTCTGTCCATCATGTGGTGTGTAGACAGGCATACTTACAGAGTGTTGTTTTATCCAGGCAGGTATTCACATGAACACACACACTCACACACACACACCGTTACACATAGTGAGTTATGAAAAGTGTTACATTTCGTTCTTGTTTTAAACATCAAGAAATGAAAGTCATGAAAACTGTGTTTCATTTGCATTTTCTCAAGATAAACATGATTCATGCCGCCCATGTCTTGATTATCGTGAATTTCTTCCATGAATTACAACTTTTTCACAAAAACAAATGGCACTATAATTGTTAAATTAGATCTCGCTGAGGCAATTAGCAGGCATTAATCATATGTTTTATCTATATAATTTGGGAATAAGATAAAGACAATATTTCTTAAGTATTTTGACCCATTTTTATTTCTTTATTGCCTTAAAATCCCATTAATGTTCAGGGTCAATTTGACCCGGTGAACAGTACCAACGTATCCAAAAAGTGAGCAGACCACAAGGCTTAATTGAAAAATACTGAGAAATATGTTTTAACCCACATTTTGCCTCAGGTTATCACAGGCTAGCAGATTGAGGTTTGCTTCGCAGTTCATATGTCACTGCACCATTCAAACTATACAGAGGAACAAGGGCATTATTTACAGCAAGCTAATCTGTATCAGCATTAATCTGTATCATAACATTGCTACTTGACAAAGTAAAGGAAACAGATAAGAATACAAACTCACTCATGCTGTCTGTTTTTATTGTTTCTCTTTGTAGAGTGTCAGCGAATTTGGACTGGATATCATCGAGACCCCGGAGGGGGACAAATGGCCGCAGCTCATCGTCCAGCAGAACTTAGACCGTGAACAGAAGGACACCTTTGTGATGAAGATCAAAGTGGAAGACGGAGGGACTCCCCCGAAGTCCAGCACTGCCATCCTACAGGTCACCATCTCTGATGTAAATGACAACAGGCCGGTGTTCAAGGAGAGTGAGATTGAAGTGAACATTCCAGAAAATGCCCCCGTGGGCACGTCAGTCACCCAGCTCCATGCAACGGATGCTGACCTAGGCTCCAATGCACAGATCCACTTCTCCTTCAGCAACCAGATATCCGCAACTACCAAACGGCTCTTTACAATCGACAGCAACACTGGCCTGATCACAATTAGGCAGCCACTGGACAGGGAGATGACTCCGGTTCACAAGCTCATCGTCCTGGCTAGTGATGGAAGCTCCACACCATCGCGGGCGACAGTGACGGTCAACATCACGGACATTAATGACAACGTGCCGTCCATAGACACCCGTTACATCATGAACCCCATTAATGGTACCGTCCTGCTGTCTGAAAACGCCCCCCTTAACACTAAAATAGCCCTGATTACCGTGACAGACAGGGACGCTGATCTGAACGGGAAAGTGACTTGCTACACTGACCATGATGTTCCCTTTAGGCTGAAGCCCGTGTTTGACAACCAGTTTCTGCTAGAAACGGCTGCTCCTCTAGATTATGAGACGACCAGAGAATATGCGATTAAGATTGTGGCCTCGGATTCAGGAAAGCCCCCCCTGAACACTTCAGCTATGGTCCTCATAAAGATAAAAGATGAAAATGACAATGCTCCCATCTTTCCTCAGCCTGAAATTCAGCTGTCCATCCCAGAGAACAATGACCCTTCGACGCAGCTGATAAAAATCAGCGCCACAGATGCGGACAGTGGCCGGAATGCCGAAATAACTTATTCCCTGGGCCCTGACCCACCTGAAGGCTTTAACATCGATCGGCGGTCAGGAATCCTTTCTGTCGGGAAAAGGCTTGACAGGGAAAAGCAGGAGAAGTATGCATTCACTGTCATTGCCCGGGATAATGGCTCCCCTGCTCTACAGAATAATGTGACGGTGAAGGTGATGGTCCAGGACATTAACGACAATAGCCCAGCCTTCACTCACCCCGAGTATAACTTTTACGTGCCTGAAAACCTGCCCCTGTATGGTACTGTGGGCTTAATCACAGTCACGGACGCAGATGCCGGTGACAACGCGGTGGTCACCCTCTCCATTCTGAATGGCAAAGACAATTTCATAATTGATCCAAAAACCGGCGTGATAAAACCAAACATTACATTTGACAGGGAGCAGCAGAGTTCCTACACCTTTGTGGTGAAGGCAGTGGATGGCGGTAGGCCGCAGAGCACCTCTTTCGCTAAAGTCACGATAAATGTTGTTGATGTGAATGACAATCGACCTGTGTTTGTCATACCTTCGTCCAACTACTCCTACGACCTGGTCCAGTCCACCACCAGCCCTGGGTCTGTGGTGACAAGAGTCTATGCCATAGACAATGACACAGGTATGAATGCAGAACTACAATACAGCATTATTGGTGGATCTCAAAGGGGCCTGTTTGCCATAGATAAAACGACCGGTAACATCACGCTGCAGGAGAAGATTGTTGCTGCTGATCAAGGCTTACACAGGTTGGTGGTGCAGGTCAAAGACCTGGGACAGCCGGAGTCCTTGCATGCAATTGCCCTCGTCCACTTGTTCGTGAATGAGACTGTGTCCAATGCTTCTTTCATCCAAGAGCAGCTACGCCGGAGCATGGAGACCCCGTTGGACCGCAACGTTGGGGACACTGAGGTCACACCCCAGGCTAACGGCTATGTCATTGTGGTCATCGCCATCATCGCAGGCACAATGACCGTCATCCTGGTCATTTTCGTGACCGCCCTGGTGCGCTGCCGCCAGACGCCCAGGCACAAGGTGGTCCAGAAGGGTAAGCAGAGCGGCGAGTGGGTGTCACCCAACCAGGAGAACCGGCAGATCAAAAAGAAGAAGAAGAAAAAGAAGAGGTCGCCCAAGAGTCTGCTGCTGAACTTCGTGACCATCGAAGAGTCAAAGCCAGACGACCCCACCCACGAGCACATCAACGGCACCCTGGACCTCCCGGTGGAGCTTGAGGAGCAGACGATGGGGAAGTACAACTGGGCCACCACTCCATCCACCTTCAAACCAGACAGTCCAGACTTGGCGAAGCACTACAAGTCTGCTTCTCCTCAGCCTACCTTCCAGATAAAACCAGAGACCCCAGTCGCACCCAAGAAGCACCATGTCATCCAGGAGCTGCCCTTGGACAATACCTTTGTGGTGGGCTGTGACACACTTTCCAAGTGCTCCTCCAGCAGCTCCGACCCCTACAGTGTGTCTGAGTGCAGCTGTCAGGGGGGCTTCAAGGCGGCTGGGCAAATCCACACCCGACAGGTAATGCACCTCTTCTGCTGTTCCCTCTTTAAATCCTGCCCACTGCTATTGCTCACCCTCACCTCTGCACTATACAGTTCCTGTGTTTCTGTGTTGATAGGGGGGGGTCAGGGGATTTCACCATCTCCCAATGTGCATGAAAACCATCAGCACCAAATAAGGAGGGAGGGAGGTTTGCAGAGAAACAGTTTTGGCATCCTTGAACGCGGCTGACAGCCAAGCATATGGGAATAGCTGGAAGAGACATAATCCGTAGGTGGCACTGTGGCACTTTTACCTGCTTTCAGGAAATGTTATGAAATATTGAAGTGTGCTAAATACAAAAAAGATGTTAAGAAGGAAACTAAGAGGAGAAAACGTTAAGCCTGTGTCAACTCTTCCGTTTGTATGTATGGAAGAATTTAGGATAATATCATGGGAGTGCAGAGTAATAACATATTTCAGGATGCATTAGGTTTGTTGTGATGTCAATAGAGTGGTGTTTGGCTGCATTTGCCAAAGAAGGAGTTCAAACCCAAGGTCTAATTCGGGCCGACAAGGAGATATTAGAAACACATGAGAGGGCTGGAGGGTGACAGAAAGATTACAGCTATGTTCAGGCTTTCAAGAAGGTTTTGATTGACACTTTAAAGACAGGCACTGTCAGACAGATGCGGTAATGTGATTTGACAAGAGACAGTTAAAAAGAGGTACACTTGTTTCTTATGCAAGCCGTGAATGTAGTTTGGCGGGACTGATGCTCGCAGTCCCGGGATGGAACGACACTGACTGCTTTGTGGCGCGTTTAGGCGTGTGGCCGAAGTGGGAGATTTATAAGCAGGAATCCGTCTGGCCGAGGTACCAGCAGTTTTATGAGGGAGATTCATTTGAATACCTGTGGCACATAGCTTACGCCTCCCTTTGCCAAGTGCCAAATGCAAAGTGGCTAATAAATAAAGGAGGAAAATTAATGTAAATCTGGGATGAGGCTGCCTTGCTCAGCGGAGATGAGCTCCGCCACTTCACATGGTAGATATTGAGGAGTGCTATCTCCGGTCACAGGGATCAAGGTGAAGACCAAGCCAGGGGACCAAGACGCTTAATTAGTTTGGGAGAGAAGATGGAGAATAGGTAATAGCTTTCTGTGCAACACGTGGCATCTGGTTAAACCGTGTAAGGCTATATTTTTAATGAGCAGACAAATAGTCTGTTGTTTAAAGGAACAAATGACAATTTAATTGGAAAGTGATGCTTTTATAGACATTCCCATGTTCTTGTCTCCTATAACAGGTAGGGCTATTGTTTTTGGGCTACATCAATATCTGTTCAATTAGAAGAACTGCATAGCTCAATCTGTCGGTTAGTGTGAAGCTAAGTGAAATTAAAAGAAAGAGGTCTGCTGATATAAATAAGTGTGACTGATGCAGATACTGTATATTTATACAGATAAATGGAACATGTATGTGGCCATTCCTAGCATGACTGCATCTGAATGCATTACTCAAACTGGGTTTTGGCAATATACGGTATGCTTTTGATAAGGCATCATAGAAAGCTGTTTAGAGTGAAAATACTGGATCGTCAACTGTAAGCATTTGTATTTAATTTGCACCAGTAAATGGAATAACTTGGAATGTAATACGGGTCTGGAGGAATGCACAGTATACATTATGTATACATTATTTAATTTAACCCTGCAGTACATTCTGATTGAAACTAGTGTATATTGGAAGTTAAGTGGCATTCACTTTGTTCAGATATGGGAATGGTGAATACATGTATGGTTTACTTAGATACCTCAGAGGTTATCAGCAGTTCTCCAAAAAATGTTAATTATAAAAAAATGAAATAAATGTTTCCACTTAACCAAGTGTTATATATCCATCCATAATTAATGAGTTTTCGAGATATCTGTGGCAGCTCACCCTGATACAATGGACATCAATGAGACCAATTTGTGTAGTGCTCAATGAGCTCACGTGAGTAACCATGTCATTATATTTGTAAGGAGATGTTGCTGTTGAGTTTTTCAAATATTAATATTTGACACTTAAGACTTCTTGAGAGAGCCGTAAGAATTCTCATTGAGGTCTGTTGTATCAGGTTATCGCAGTGGATAGACAGAATTCCGCATAGCTTTTAAATTCAACTGAATTTTTTACATTTAAGGACGCAATTTGGTTTGAATTGAAATTATGATTTTAATATGAAATTAGTATTTTAAGCTCTGAGTGCTAATGTGGCAAATATTGTCTCATATTGTTGACATTTTGGATGGAATGTCATGTTATAATTTGTTTTTGGAAAGTTTCCCTTGGGCCAAAAACATACATTTCTAATCAGTATGGATGAAACCTGTAAATAGGTATGGGAAATCAATGTAATTTTATTTTTATGGGCCAAGGGTAATTTACTGGCAAAGAGCTGTATAACAGAATGAGCTTTTATTGATGAATATCAGCATAAACCTCACAGCTCAGGTATTGCTTAATAGATCCATAAAAACCAGACCTTTTGCATTACGACCAAGATTATAATCTGTTATAATTATGACCTCTAAAGATAAACTTGATAGCATACAAACAAGTAAAATGCTGCAGCGATATATATGTGGAATATTCAGTAGTCTAGCTGTAGTTTCATGTGATCATTTCCATGCAAAAAATTTAGAAAAAAAAAACAGACCCAGATTGTTCTGCAAAGTCTGAATCTACGTTTAAGTTCTGCATATGCTGTATTTATTACATTGTTATAGAAAAGCAGTGGCTTGGATCCTTGATTCGGTCATCTGCCATTGTGTGTGCAGTATTTAGAAATAAATAAATAAATAAATAAATAAATATATATATATATACTCAGTGAGCACTTTATGAGGTATTTATTAGACTTCTGCTGGTGTCGCCTATCCACTTAGAGCTATAATGCGTTGTGTCTTCAGAGACGTTATTCTGCATACCACTGTTGTAATGTGTGGTTATTTGCGTTCTGTGTTTGACCAGTCTGGCCATTCTCCTCTGATGTCTCTCATTAACTGTCTGCAGAACTGCTGCTGATTTTATTTTTATTTTTTTCAGCATTCTTTGCAAACTCTAGAGACTAGTGTGCATGAAAATACCAGGGGATCAGCAGTTTCTGAGATACTCAAACCACTGCCACCAACAATCATTCCACAGTCAAAGTCACTTAGATCACATTTTTTCCCCATTCTGATGTTTGATGTGAACATTAACTTAAGCTCCTGACGCGTGTCTACATGTTTGTATGCATTGCACTGCTGCCACACAATTGGTTGATTAGATAACCACATGAATAAGTAGGTGTAATAAAGTAGTTTTCCTAATAAAGTGCTCGGTGAGCGTATATTGTACTGTGTACTTCAGTCAAGTTTGTGTGACATTTAAAAACAACCAAAGGTGCAATGCACGTGCTTGTTTCTCTTCACAAATCACAAAACCAAAGCCTGCATTCTTAACTTCAATACCCTCATTATTCCATCTCCTTGACTTTCCTTGTCTCTTGAACAGTAAATCCTCTGCATATTCCCTGCAAATTACACTTTAGCCACTGATATGTTGTGTGCATGGTAATTTAAGGTGACACCTACACAGGGTTGAAATGTGTGTTCCACGTCCACCTTTTTTAAAGCGTATGGCTGAAATTCAACGCTCTGCCTTGACACATTACCCATAATCCTTTGTACAAATGTAGGTTATGACAGATCATGTAATGCAGTCTACATTTACTGTGCTCCTTGCAAATTGTCAGAGTGGCTTTCTGCTTCATTTCTATATCTGTCAGAATTCTATTTCTGCAAAATACATTTACAGACATTTAAAATAAGTGTGAGCATACGTGATACTTTATAATTTGTTAAATCTCAATGTCCTTTACTTACTTTACTTAGTTTACTTAATTCCTTTACTGTTGAAAGGTCATTACTATGATAATTCTGCAGACGAGAACAATAAAATGATTTATCAAAACACAAGTTGCTCTTTAGAAAATGATTACCATTCCACGTTCTCAGAAAAGGGATTCAGACAGTTCCAAGGCCCTTAAGGAAAGATTTTGAGACATGGCTGTTTTATTTGCATAACCTTTTTTTCACCCTGCCCAGTGGTATTGCCGCAGCCAGAAATTCAGAAAAATATTTGGAGAAAATTTAGAAAAGTGTTGTTTGATTTGCTTTTGAAACAGCCATTGTAATGCCCCGAACCCACTGCACACTGCCACACTTGACTTCTGGTCCTATGTTATGCAGCACTTCTCACTGGCTGTATGGCTGGTGGATGTGGAGCAGATTTTTCCACTCTGGGCCGAATTTTGTGGGTGTCATATCACCAAATATTTACGTTTTTCAACCTAGTAATAGCTTTACAGTTGTTATTCATTATTTTAATATATATTATATTTTACTATAGGCCCTAATGAATTAGGGAACAGAAACAATCACTATTGTGGGATGAGTGAAGTTAAATGAAGTAATACATTTAGCATATAACCAGTTAATCCTGTTTGTATAATGCTTTTTATTATAGTATAGTATATATATATATATATATATATATATATATATATATATGAATTGTTGTTAACCCCTTAAGTATCGCCCCTTTTCTTGACATGATTCAAAAATAAAATGGATACTATTCTTGAACCCATAACCCTGGTCTCTTCAGAAAGGTAACCCTTTGGGGTTTGTTCAAGAGTCGGAATTACTCTAAATATTACTAAAACGGAATATGACAATACAACCAAAATCTGCATTCTGCGTTGTTTTTTTTGAGCTATGTCTCAGCAGTTTTCCAAAAAAGTATGTTTGGCGACTTCAAAAGGACACTTTTATATTATATTATGGGTCTTATAAGGCGTAGGCACCGCAAAATAAATGTTTTGTTATAAAACGTCAACCTTTTTTGCCATAAAATCTCTAACTAAATAACTGTATTTGCTGAATTGCGGTTTTGTTACACAAAACATCAGTTTGTTACGCAGTCGTCCTATCAATATCATTCCCATAGTCGGCTCTTGTGTACTCTATTTTCTTACGCACGGATGGGAGTAACACATTTTCTGTGCAAATACATTATTGATAGTCGTCAGAGAAACTCATATGTGGGCTCATCATTTTCCAGGGAGCCTGAAACATAGATAATAGCATTCATATGTTCAAGTATGCGATGTCCCCCCACACTTGCGATGTCACCCACATGTTACAAAATAAGGAACTGTATTGTCGCTAAAGCGACAATTAGTGACGAAAAATTACATCATGAAAAAAGGAATGAATGAAAAAAAAATGTCACCGGCCCACTGTATGAGGGAGCTGCTTTCAAATAATAATTAAATGTAATAATATTATTTATGCGGTAATTATATTATTCATGTATTTCATCTGGCCAAAAGCTTCTGATAGACACTGATACTTCTGGACCCTTTTAAGTAGTAGTGAGTTTCCTACTCTGATGACCACCGCAGACTATATTCTGGAATAACTCTTACTGGCTTCAGTACATCCCACTGCTTCTTACTCATCTTTGTAAAGCTGTCGAAAGGTTTTCAAAGGCTAATAATAGTCAAGAACCTGAATGGTTTGGTAACCTCTGATTTGTAATATACTGTGCAGTGTGAGCACCCTTCCTAAGATATGTAAGGTTAGTGCTTGAGACATTCAGAGACTGTCGTTTATCAATGTCAAACTGGTCTGGAGGTTGGCAATTTGCTAGAGACATTAGCTATGGGAGATCAGGGCTCCATGACTATACAGATGTCATTATGTCACTGGACAAGCCTGAATGAATCAAGGTGTTCTTGTATGGGGGCAGAGTCTTGATTGGTTGATATGAAGCAAGTATTTACAGCAAATTGAATCACCACTCTTTATTATGTAAGGTGAAGGACCTTCAATCTCCTGTCATTAATAATTAACCTGTGATTTCTCCAGGGGGTTGATTCAATCAGGCCACTATTTGCTTTTTGTGATTTTGACAGATACATAAATCAAGTATTTTTATGAATACATACACCAGTATGATTTACAATAGTCAATGGAATTTATGAAATGGTGTAAACACTTGTTTAAATATGTTTCTTTAATATCGCAGTGTCGGGTTACCATGGCTTGTTGAAGCTGGAAGGGAAGCCTTACTATATATTAGTTCATTTAGTTTTCAACCCTGTAAGGGACAGTTATTGGAAGGTATCCTTAATGAGCATATAATCAAGCAAGCATACTCCTACAGAGAACTCAGTGACTTTTCGATTTACGTATGCAGAGCCATGACTTTAGGCCCTGCAGTTCTAAGAGATGGATATACAGTAGGACTTTGTAAATCCTTCCGTTATGTGATAAACTCAGTGTGGTACCTTATTAATCTAAATTAAACATTCAGTTGCCACAGCGGTGTCTAATATTATCTGAGAAAGGCTAGTCTGGGTGCAAACTTTTATTTTAGTCCAGCACTGCGGCACTTTAGTCAACTAGTTAACTTATCGGGTAATGAACTTTATCAATTGAATCAGATGTTTTTGTGCTGGAATCGAAGAAAGGGAAAAAAAAGCTTTTATATCTGACATTTTCAGATCAGACATTTGGTTTATAGACTCCAGAAATCGCCTTTGCATCTCCATTGCATAATTGGTCACATTCCTTTGACTGCTCAAAGTGAAGGATTCTTCAGGGTCAGTTCAGTTAGCAGAACGACAGGGCACGGATGGAAATTGGCAACGGAGAAATTCAGTACAGAAATGAGGAAGTATTTTTTCACACAGCAAGTGGGCACTGTGTGGAATAGCTTGCCAGGACATGTAGTGGAGGCAGAAACACTAGGGGTTTTCAAGACCAGTCTTGATACTGTGCTAGATACTATTTAGCTTTTAGGCAGACTAAGCAGTAGGTAGAGTTGAGCATTTCTGAGCTGAATGGCCTGTTGTTGCTATTACATTATATTTTGCTATGTTATGTTGTAAAAATGTTAATTTTTTAAAATAAGTCCTTTGTCACCCATAATCCCATTGCTGCGCAAAAGGCTATTTTCACTGTTCAGAAGAAGAGATCATTGTCATCTGAAAATGTCAATAAGCTAGTCACTGAACAATGGGTTAAGTGAAACAAGTGCCAGTGAATGAGCAAAACCTCCATAGATAGAACCAGTCCATTCAGGAACTTCCGAACGTACCAAGCTCACGTTGAAAAGACAGGTGCCATTCACAGAAATATACCATTGGGTCAAGAAAGACATTTTACAAGTCGTAAATGGGTGGTATGCAGTTTCACACAGTTTGATAAACTCACAGTTCTAAATTCCATAAATGCATCGGGAGGTGTCAGCTATTGTCAGAATTATAATCCCATATATGAATTTACCTTTATTTTAGTAGTAAACCTTTGCAAATCCAACCAAAAACTTAAATCTTCTTATTGTGGTAAAGAACTACAGCTTGTGCATTTGTATCCATTAACAACTGTCGATATGCAATAAGTAGTAAGGGGGGCCTACATAAATATCGAAAGTGAGTACCGGCCCACTTCAAGCACTGGGAATGATACGTCAGAGTGGGAATTAGTCATTTTCAAAGGTTTTGCTTTCAGTTCCTAAATGTCTTATTGAAATAACTGCAGAGAAAACCATTGTTTAAGCTAATTATATTTAATAGGATTTCTGATTTCTGTCAAATGGAGGCCTTTCAGTTCAAGATGGTTAGATATGATTTCTCGGTTAGATTTTCATAGTACTGTTATGGGTTTAAAGTTCAATGGTATATGAAGTTAAAGGCTTGAAACGCACCTGTTTTTGCTTTATTTTATAAACTTTTAGCAAACAGCTTTAAAGCTCAATACCTCAAAACTATTCAGAATGCAGATAGAACCATGTAGCCACACACTGATTACTTCAATTAGCTTCAGAACTAATGCCTTGAGGCTAAGGACTGACTAACAGGTTAAATGTTTCCCAGGAAACACCCCTCAACTTTGTTTTCTCACCCACTTGGCACACAATGTGTTACCACTGTGCCTTATATTACCCAGTCTTATATTAATATAGCCATTTGGATTTTCAGTTTCCAGAGACCCTCCTTGCCCGAGAAGTACATTTAGCTTCCGAGCAAAGTGGCAGAAATCCAGCCTGAGGATGAACTCTTTGTCTCCTTCTGAACTCAGATAATCTCCAGTCCAGCGGCAGCTAAATTGCCTGCTTTTAAGATAGAGTGTCTCAGGGCTTCTTTCCAGTTCAGCATTAAATAAGGAAACCCTGCCTTTATGGGGCCCTACCAGAAAGTTCTGCCAACCTGCCTCACTGATTGTAATGCCTCATAGTATTTTATTTTGTATTTTGGAGACTGCCAACTGATAATGCCTTTATTGTCACAAAAATGCCATTGTATGAAAGTAAACCTTAAGCTATGTGGACAAACCTGCTGTATACCCTAGCCCCAATACTGTATGTGGTCTATTTCTTGAATTCATTATCTTATTGGTTTAGTTTTCTGCTTAATCAGAGTGCAGTTTCTAAAATAAAATAAATAAAGACCATATAATCTTTGCACGGCATTTTACATTAGACTTGCGAAGATAGAATCGGCATTTATGCAGACACCACCTTGCAGGCCAGACGCAGGAGAAATATTGGTTTCACACATGTGAAGCCACGTGTGTGTGTTCTGATGGAAGGAAAAGTGAGAGGCAGCCCAGTGTATTTATACGAGATATTTGAGCACTCTCCATCAATGTTTCTGGGCGACCTTGTGCTGAGGGAGGCTGAATTATAGGTGACGCTGTCTCATACCCGCTCCAAATGAAAGCCAGTAGAGGAGGGCACTCAAAGGGCTCTCTGTTTGGAATTCAAGGAGCAATCAGCTATTTTGATCCCTGCTAATGAGCCAATCAAAAAGTATTAATTCTACACAGTTTTGTTTAGGCTATGAATAGCAAAGAGCCTGATTTACTCATGCAAATGGATTGTACAATGCATGTAATTGACTATATTTAATTCACTCTTAATACATAATTTCAGTAATATTTTACAGTGACACTAAACTCCTTCGTTACTTTGTAATTATTGTTATCATGAAATGATCAGATGCAATTTAAATGTTATGCATATTTTGTAGGACAGCTTTTCATATATACAGTATATGCACTATAGTCAATTCATGGCAAGTGGCTTGCCTCTATTGATTTAGTATCCACTCACATCAAAAAAATAACATGTCCCGAACAGATATATTGCAACAAAGAATGACGGTAGCCGTGGCAATAGCAATAATCAAATGGAGAAGATGCAAATAATTACACAGGAAATAAGAGAGATGGCTTTCATTTAAGAAGTGCATGCATACAAGGGAACTGAATGCTATAAAAGCCATCCAGGTTTCCTAAAAGCAAAAGCTTGTCAAAGACTTCAGGGATTCCATATTTATGGCACTGTACAGCTCTCAATGCCATAAGAGTCTGTCTGGACCAGCCCTTAGGAGCATAGAGATCTACCATGCATTGCCCCGCTGGAGTGGGGTTTTAAAATAATTTCAAATCAGTCTGCTTTTTGCTTGATTGGGTCTAGATACTGCTGGGTTCTCTTTACATTGCCATGAGTAGAAATAATATTATTCTCCTAATGGCAAGACATGTGGCAGGCCACACTGAAAAAGTCTGTGTGTGTCGATTGAGTGCGCGTACGTGTGTTTGTGTGCATCCACGGGTGTGTGTCACTAGTGCCTGCAGAGATGTGTGTATGTCTGAGTATGTTATTTATTCCTCCTCATTTATACTCAGTATACTTGATAAACCCATGTCATAGCAAGAAGATGGCAGTAAATTAGAGTAAGAGAAATGCATGTTTTTTGTATTATACATTCTATGGTGCGTTCTTCATTCTGCTTTATCTTCTTTATCCCGGTATAAAGACAGCTTTTCTTGATTGCAAACACAAATTATATTTGATAAAACAATGTGCATGTATGACACATGAATGTCAACACAGATGGGAGGAGTGAGTATTTTTGTGCCTATTTCCTGGACTGTTTCTTGAAACATTTGATCATTACCTTGATATTTTTGATTGTGCTCCACCAAAGCTAAATGTTAACTTTTTCAAACTATTAAACATGTTATCACTGACGACATGTAATTCTTCATTAAAATTCTTCATTGAAAAGAGAGGCGTAGTTCTCTTATCCCAGCATATATAGTATATAAATTAAGCTCCAGAATTATTGCCACCCTGAAGAAAGATTATCGAACAAGTGTAATGTAGTGTGCTTTATTAATGATTCAATGCATTCAACCAAAGTCTCACATTTTTCAAATAAAATAATTATTTACCTAAAACAGAACAGGCTTCACTATTATTGCCACCCCTGATTTAAAACTTTGTGCAACCACCCCTGGCAAAGATGACAGCCATGAGACTTTCCCTAAAATTTATGATAAGGTTAGAGAACATTTGGAGGGATTTTTGACCATTCCTCCATGCAAACCTTTCAAGATAATTGATATCCTCAGGCTTGTGCTCATGGACTACCCCCTCCAGTTCAGACCACAGGATGTTGATGGAATTTGTCTGGAGACTGAGATGGCCATTAAAGATGTTGTTTTCTCAGCATTTCTTTTGGATTTTTGTATGTTTGTTTGGGGTCATTGTCCTGTTGGAAAGTGACCTCATAGCAGACACAACCAGATTTTCCACCAAAGTGTCCTGGTACTTTGTTGGATTCATTGTGCCATTTATATTACACATTGCCCCAGAGCCACTGGCCGCAAAACATCCCAAAAATATCAATAACCCACCCCAAATGTGATTGTAGGTATAAGGTGCTTCTCCTTGTATGCTTTCCTCTTTTTCTGGCGCATATGCCAATGGTGTGTAAAGTTCAATGTTGGTCTCATCTGACCATAGCACCCTTTTCCAGTCATAATTCCAATGACGTTCGGCAAACTCCAGACACTCGTTTTTGTTTGTTGTGCTCAGTAAGGGCTTTCATCATGCCACCCTTTATGGTTCTTTTTTTAGACTCAGGGATCCCCAGTCAAGCCAATATCTGCAATTATTAAACCATTATCCTCTCTATCCATGGGGACATGGTGGACTTGTGTCCGGTTCCTGGCAAGTTTGCAACTATTATACGTGTTTAACTTTTTTTGATTATTGCCCTTACAATGCTAAATAGTATTTTAACCCTTTATGCATTTTGTACCCATTACCAGACTAGTGACAGTCAAGTATCGTCTCTAATTTTGAATTGATGGTTATTAGCTAGTGATGGGCATTCAGGCTCTTTTCAGTGAGTCAGATCCTTTGGCTCAGCTCAGAAATAAGAGCCGGCTCTTTTGGCTCCCAAGCAGCCCATCTTTTCCAGTTAATAAAAAATAAGCCAAATCTGGTGGTGGTTTGACATATGGGGCCATATTTTCCCAATCAACTTCGCATTGTGCATTGGCACAGTCACCTGGCGAGCTGTGTGGCATACTGGGTGTGGCGACTGAATCTTGCCATTTTCTGAAGGCAAGTGAGTGGTGCACCCAGAACACCACCCAACTCACCAGGTGACTGTGCCAATGAGCTGGGCGAAGTTGATTCGTGGTGCATCGGCAGGTGGAATGCTCACTGTATTATCAGTTAGTGTGGTGAGTATGATTCATTCATATTGAATCAAATTACCTCTTTTCACTACCATTAAGATCCATGCATATTGTGCAGGTTGGATTGGCAATTTCCATATTCTCAACAATGAAAGCCGAAGATGAGGCAGATGTTTCTACCAAAAATGTTATTTGATGTCAGATACAGACTTGCACTGATTTTATTCCATTAGATTTTTTTTATAAAATTGATGAATCTCATAAATAAGAGAAATCCAATTGAAAATCTATTGTATTTTCTTCTGTCAGAATTTCAATGAAACAAAATGTTTATTATGAGCTAAGTTTTAATGCCACATTAAAACTGTAGTTCAATACTTTTAACATGCTATTATATAAATACTGACACATTTTTCAAGTATTCTTAAGCTTTAAAAAACAAAATAAATCAAGGGAAGACCATGACACAAGCCATAGCAATGAATGGCTTGGTAGCTTCTGTTATGATCTTCCCTGGACAATTAAATCATTAATTCATATGAATGATACGGCTTATTAAACTGAACTGAGTGACTTCTTTCGAGTAGAAAACGGGTTTTTGGGGTTCACACACATTGCGTATGCGACTTTCTGCTTGGTTATTTGAACTTGAACCCAAACATTGCACTTGATTTTAAGGCTATCTATCGACGTAGTTAGTCCTCCTTTGACTCAAAATAAGGAAGAAATGCTTATGCACTCAATGCACAATAGCAAGTCATTGCTAACACAGCACTATGGCTTGTCTACTCATGCCTGCCCCATGGAAAAATGATTTAACACAGCAGACAGACTAACAACACATCAATTCAATTGTCGCTTTTATTTATTAATTTTGTATTTGCAGCATTACATTTGTGTATCTACTGTATCAAATTAATCCATTGCCGCGTAGCTAACATAGCTAAATGTTAGCATAACATAGCAACCTCCTGGCTGCAGCCTACCAGCCAACCCTGCTGGTAAAAAAACACATGACCACACATTGACCAATATATGATTTTACTGAAAAGTCTCTCTAATCAGGGAAATCGGCCTTTAATAGCTGAACTGCTGTTGTAAATGGAACAAAATACATGACTAGAGGGTAGTAGGATTTTCAAACTGAATGACTCCTAATACCAAGCTAGCCCATATGAACCGAGAGAATGGATTGGAATTGGAACCGTATGCTCCAGACAAGTTAGACAAGTTACATTCTCGGACCATCGTGGCCAGCCAGCTAATGCTATGAAACATAAATGAATTTAGTTAGCTAGCTAATAACGGCAGGTAATTTATTAAAAGCTGACCAACCATTTGGTTCATGCTTAGCCCCCAACTGACCCCTTGTTTCTTTAACCCCAGCCACTGGGCAGCCAATTCATGCACATTTCCTCTTGCACTCCTCCTCCTATTGACCACATGTTTTTCAGAGTACACAACGAAAAATGGTCATGCCCAGAAATGTCCCAAATAACGCATTTCAGACCGCAGAACTGCTGCTCACTATTCATTGTTTTTTCCCACACCATTCTCTGCAAACTCTAGGGACTGTTTCTGAGATACTCAAACAACCTTTTCTGGCACCAATAATCATTCCACAGTCAAAGTTACTTAGATCACATCTCTTCCCCTTTCTGAAATTTGGTCTGAAAAACAGCTGAACCTCTTGACCACGTCTGCATGCTTTAATACATTTAGTTGCTGCCACATGATTGGCTGACTAAATATATGTATTAACATGCTGGTGTACAGGTCTCCCTAATAAAGTGATTACTGAGTGTATTTTTCTCATAATAACGTCTCAGAAGTTTCCAGTGCATTGTGAATACAGCTATATTGTCTCCCATTACAAGTCCTTTCCTGTGCATTCCTTCTGCAGCCCCACAACCTTTTCATAATCTCCATTACATTACTATGATGTAATTGCCATGAAGCAGCAACACCCCATTGACCATCAGGCTACCTATATTTCCTATCTGTAAAGTTATCTTTTTCTTGCTAATGCTCCATGCCCATTTCACAGCGCCTTGTAATCTGGATGTGTAAGCATTTTCCTATGAATGAGGGCGTTTAATTTCTTAATTAGTAACAGTCTTAGGAAATCAGTTGTTAATGTGTCGGTATCTGCGACCGCAAAGGAGTCGCAATAGAGCAAATATTTTTACATTGCGACTTTTTCCTTAGTAAGTCTGACCCTGGCTATCTTCCCTGGTGATGATCTGCCAAGCCTGTACTGCAGCCATCTTCAGTTCCTGTATGTTTCAGGGGATTTTTGCCTCCAGTCTTCTCTTCAGCATGTGAAACACAGGGCGGTCAAGAACATTCCACATTCTTGTTTGCTTTAGCAGTGTGTTTTGGGTCATTGTCCTGCGGCAAGATGAAGCGCTGTCCAATGAGTTTTGAGGCTCTTTGTTGGATCTGAGTAGATAAGATGTTTCTGTACACTTCAGAATTCATTAGGTTGCTGCCCTCAGCAGCCTCATCTTCAATAACAACAAGTCACCCAGTTCCAATGGCAGCCACACATGCCAAACCATAACACCTGCCTCTACTATCTGTCTACGATGAGCAGGGGTGCTTTGCAATATGAGCAGTTCCTTTTTCTCTCTATTTATTTATTTAGAGACTGGCCTCCCATGGCCTACTAGGTTGTTTGCTCTTGCTGAGACCACTAGTGCACTCTTGCTTTTTAACAAACTACCACACAGTTCGTTTGACACAGCGAATGCTTTGGCAATGATACATTTTTTTTTTTCCACACCCATGATGGCATGCTTTACAGGAATTATCACCTTTTTTTTTTCTTGTGTTGAGGCACCACAGCAAACTCCAAATGCAAATTCCACACCTTGAATCAATGTTAGACCTTTAGCTAGCTTTCTTGTGTACACACTAATGAAGCAACAGCATACAGCTGCCCAGGAAACAGCTCAGCAGATAATTAGTCCAATTAGTTTTGGTCCACTAAAACACCAAAAAGCCTCCAAACTACAGTGTGTGTGTGTGTGTGTGTGTGTGTGTGTGTGTGTGTGTGTGTGTGTGTGTGTGTGTGTGTGTGTGTGTGTGTGTGTGTGTGTGTGTGTGTGTGTGTGTGTGTATATATATATATATATACATACTGTAGGCGGCACGGATGGCGCAGTGGGTAGCACTGCTGCCTCACAGCAAGGAGGTCCTGGGTTCGAATCCCCGTCGGCCGGGGCCTCTCTGTGCGGAGTTTGCATGTTCTCCCCGTGTTTGCGTGGGTTTCCTCCGGGTACTCCGGTTTCCTCCCACTGTCCAAAGACATGCACGTTAGGCTGATTGGAGAGTCTAAATTGCCCATCGGTATGAGTGTGTGAGTGAATGGTGTGTGTGCCCTGTGATGGACTGGCGACCTGTCCAGGGTGTATTCCTGCCTTTCGCCCAATGTATGCTGGGATAGGCTCCAGCCCCCCTGCGACCCTATTCATGATAAGTGGGTTAAGATAATGGATGGATGGATGGATGGATATATACTGTATGTACAGTATATATGTATTTGTTTAAAACATATTGTTAAAATTCAGATTCAATGGCACTGTGTAACATTTCCTTAGCCTTTATCAAATATAGAGCAGTAGATGCCTGCTTTATTCTGATCTGTCCTAGTTAGTTTTGCAAGTAGTCAGCTGCAGTATTTTATTTCTTTATTTATTGCAAGAAAAGAGGAAAACATAGAAACGGCAATATGTGTGCTTGAGTGCGCAGGATGAAATCCCAGCAAGTGTTGGTGCGAGTGCCTTGAATTCAAAGTCTGCCTCTATTATGAATCTCATTAAGAATCCAGCAGATATGCAAATTCACATGGTTGGACAGAACACAAGTTTAGAGTACAAGAACCCTCTGTATGTTTTTAAAGCATTGGCATTAATTTTCCCTCGGGCCTTCTAGCTTCATAGGTTTTTGGCTCACTTGGACATGCAATTAAACGCATTTTATTTATTCATGTCTGTTTCTGTTTTCTGATGCCACACTTTATGGTTCTCAAAGTTTTATTCTGAAACAGTTTTCATGGTAGACATCTTAGAACAGTCACTGACAATCTAGGCAGTTGCACAGATGAGCTTAAGAGGTGAAGGGATTCATTAAAAGAATTGGATCTCGGCGCAGTTCTGTTACACAGCATTACCGCAAGTTCTCTGATAATTACATGTGTTCAGGAAAATGTATCTGTTTTATTGTGTAACATTGCTAAAACTCTCTTTGACGTGTTCAGAGTCACCAAGAATAAGCCACATTTGTTTTGAGCAAAGGGTGGGTTGTGCAATAGCGTGGTGGATGCAAGACAAAAATTGGAGCACAAAGCAGTAGGATAAGTCTGCATGCTGTCAAAAGTAAAAATGTGCAAGCCTAGCACGCATACAGCCTTCTTCAAGGAAACCTGACAAACGAAGTCACCCATATAGAATCAGAGTGCCTTGAAGAATGCTCTATTCCTCTTCTGTTCATGTATCTCCAGAGATTTGTTTTCACTGATATGATTATTTTTTACAGTAGAGAATACACACTCTGCAGCTTAGCAACTACCCAGAGCTTGTGATAATGTAACCACAATCTCCCTATATCTGTCTGTCTCTCTATATTACAGGAGACGGCACTGAAACCACCACTCTATGGCACACTGTGTGGCGCAGGTACAGCTCGCTCCCACAGGATAAAAATCAATCTCTAGCTGCCAATACCTAGAGAGGGAGGAGGTCAAAGACTGAAGAGGTGACACACACTTTAAAGGTTCTACAGCCTAAGACAAGACCTAGAGAGGATCGCCCCTTTTTTTAATTGAAAGAAAAATAAGAAAAATACCTGAAACGAAACATGTCTTGCTGCCTACTTGAAGCTTGTCAGAACTCTTATAGTGAATTTATCGGGGTCTTGAATTGCACTGTTCAGCTTCCCCTATGCCTCGCTTGCCTGCGTCACATGTGTTGGCACAGAAGAAAAAGCCGTATTAAGCGGTTTTCCCACCCAGTAAATAACAAACATTACAACCACAATGATGTAAAGATTGTTTATATGTATGTACATATGTTTGTATGTTTGTATATTTACCACAGTCATAGTTAAAAACTCTCTCAACCCACTGGTTTTGCTTTGAACTTTGACCTTTTCACCTGTTTTTTTTTTTTTTATTCACCTGTCCATTATCATAGGACTGGCACTCTGTTCTTAATCACAGATCATGTGACCAATGATGTCACACTCCGGCCCACATGACTGCTCTGTATGTGTATGTGTAGCCCCACTCTCCCACTCTGCGTGACACTGCTCCAGTCTAGTGGACAGTGCGGTTAGCATTAGTATGCATAGCCTTCATTAGGAAGTAGCAACAGACTACATTACCTAACTGCTGTGCCACTGGTGGTCAGGGGATTCCAGTGGGGACTCACAGGGATAAAAGAATTTGTAATGCTTTGAGCTAAGCCATGTTTTGAAGCACTGCAGGCTTGGTTCGGAAGCAACAGATGTTACTGTATGACTGTAGAGTAGGATTCCGAGGTCTCTATGTCTTCACAGTATCAAGAAGGTTCTTCATGTACATGTGATGTAGACAGCCGCCAAACCATTTGCCAAAAATAATCTAATTCAATCAGCGTGATGTTTTTAATGATATTCAAGATCAAGGCATTAATTCTGAATGGAAAACCTCAGGCGGTCTGTAATAAGATGCTGTATGACTCAAGCAAAAGGACCTGGTTGTATGCACTTGTTTACTCATTTATTTATATTGATATTATTTATTAATTTTAAATAAAGAATTGCAAATAATATATTGAGCACCAAAAAATTTAATAAGCACCCAGGCTCCATACGACAGCAATAAGTTGTTTCAGTGAGGATTCATTATGAAAAATATAGACCAGGTACACATAAACATTAGATTAAATTTTAAGTTTGTGACTTCTGCTTTTTTGAATAAAATAATGGAATTATTTACATAAATAAATACAATATAATATATTTTATGTATATAAAGGCTATCTTTACACATCAAAGAAACACACAATCATATGCTACTTTTGAGACACCAAAACTCATGGAGTAACAGAATTGATCAGTGCACATGTAACTAAATATGCTTGATTTAATGGGGCCACATTGTTGTACAATCAGTAATCAGTTTATCGTGGCCTACAGACTGCTTTGGTAGAATGGCTCCCTGCAGCAGTAAAATGGCTTCCTGTGAAGTGAAATAGATTTAGGGAGAATGATCTGTTTGTTTCCTCTAAGTAGGATTTCAGCTGTATGGCTTTTGCATAGGAGTAACTATGTGTGTCCTGTCGGGACACCTCACTGTAAATTACATCATGGGATTTGCCTGATATTGTGGAGAAAAAAAAAAAAACACAATGAGCTTTTTTTCCTTTTCTTTTCGTTGTTGTTGTTGTTGCGTAAGGGAGAGGAAGAAAGGATCCTCACCCGGGTTTCATGTGAAGTAAAATATGCACCTTAAACAATCTTTGTATATGAATTTGATTTGCCAGTGTGTGAAGAAAACATGAAATGTGCTTAAAATGTTTTTGTTTATGTATGTTTGGGCTTATGAATTTATTAAAGTCTTTTGCATTGTATAACACACTCCCCATGAGCCTGTCTTTATGACTCACTGATAGTTCCTATATGCATCCCATATCCATGCTCCTTCAATGAACGCAGTCAAATTCACCTTTGACAATGACAATGTGCTTTTTTCTGTCGAATGTTTGCCCGTGGACCTTCTTTGTCTGGGTTTATACAAGAGGAACAAGGGTTGAAAACCACAATGTTTGCTTTAGGCTCATTCATAATCTCGAGATTTAAATATAAATAAATTCCGGCATGGCCAACCATGATATCATACTGTCTCTCCCTTTTCAGAGTAGCCCTACCAGAATATCTGAAATGTAGCATTTTTAATAATTATAGTAATGATAATATTATTATTATTATTATTATTATTATTATTATTATTATTATAAGAATAATTGAGCATCGATTATCTTACATGGTTTATTCAATATACCATTGTATACAAGGCCTTTGGTCCTTTAAATTCTGTTCCTGCAATCAGTCCTTCAAGTCAATTGAGTTGTCATTACCTGTACTGGTTCTCCATTAGTTGATTATCTGCACTGATTCCCAGTAACTTATGTCATAAAGGATACAATGGTGAACTGTCATTTTGTTTTATTTGTTTTCTGGGGGGGGGGGGGGGGGGTGTTGCGGTGGGGATGGGGGTGGCGGGGGGATGTTTGATGTTTGATATTTCATCTATATAGTTTCTCCTGTTATTACATTTTAAATGTTCAAGAAGGATCATTCTGGCGCCTTTTATTCGTATAATGATATATGCTTTTCATGTCACATTATCATTATTATTATATATGAATTGTTATCAGTATACAAGTTCCCCAAAATTTGTAGAGTGCTTTCAGAGTACATTGAATATTTTATGCATTACAGCCTAGACTATAGCCTATAGTTCTGTATAATTATGTCAAAAATCTTACATATACTAGTACTACTACTACTACTACTACTACTATTAATAATAATAATAATAATAACAACAACAAATGACATTGTCGCTATAATCCGTCTAACCCATCTTCTACTTGCATCTCCATTACATGAAATATTGAAAGCATACCTTCTCACACAAGCCTACAGTGACTGATTAGCACTGTATGACAACTTCAAACATAAGGACACCTTGTGAAGGAGATACTTGAAAACAGCTAAATTGTTCTTTATTCCACGATATAAAAGCAACTGTTCCAAAAGTACACATGAAAGGGAAATAATCTGAGAGCAGGAACGGAAATAATTTAATGACTTATCAAAGTTCCTCAAGATTTCGACACTGGAGTGCTAATCATTTCCCTTGAGGAAAGGATGTCCTTGGTGATTAGAAAGTATAGAGCACAGCACTACTGAGCGCACGCAGAGGGGGAGCAAATGTCAAACTTCTATACATAGCTTTATGCAAACCTGAAATTCTCAAGGATGGTAATTTATTCTCTTTTGAAACATTGAAATGGCACTGGGTTTATGCAGACCTGTTGTTTGCAACCATTACAGTGGGTGGTGTGTGATTTTCTCTCAAACCCCTGTAGATTATTCCTTCTATGTGTGTACAGGAGATCATCTTCTCCAAATGTGATATTTTCTGATTCCCCTTGTTTTACTGGGGAAGCATGTCATTACCTGGAAACATTCACAGAGTGATTGTGTTTCTGAGAGCAATGTGTCCGAAGACGCCGTTCAAATGCAAGGACGAGGATCGGCCTGGTGTTCCTTGAATCCGATGAAATCAGGTAGAAGAAACATGCCAGATTGGATTTCTCCAGGGTGTCAGGGATACCAGGGAAATTTATGTGGTGTTCATTACAAATATGTAGCTATTATGATTTTGAGCACAGGTCTCCAAGCATGTGTTGATGATATACATCTGTCGTCCTGCTATGAGCGTAAATATTCTCTGGTTTTCATCCGACGTAGGATGACATTCAAAGGTCGTCTGCTGGTGGTTTCGTGCCATGGACAGGGTGGGGTGTGGAGTGTGATTGGGAGTGGGGGTGGGGGTGTGGGTGGAAGAACATTTTTGAATGTTACATTCATGACATTTTTTATCCATAATTTATGAGGCACAGGGATATAGGTTTTCAACTAACAGCCCAAAGAGGTGGCCATATATTATTTATTCATTGCTGTTTAATTACATACAATGCATTGATCTGTCTGCTCATCTATCAAGAAAATACAGATGAAAAACTGTTAACAGCATATGATTTTTGTACCCAATGTCTTGTGGTCACACTAATGTGAACACACAACGCGCCCGCAGGCACGCACAACATACGCACACACATTTTTTGCTATCCTACCTGTACTGTATAATCTTAACCACAAATCAATAACATGCTGTGGACAATTTCAGTGGGAAAGAAAAAGTAGAAAAGGTTGTTTATCACTGGTTCTGGACAAGATCTTCTTGCAGAGCTTGTTAATAATAGCATAATGCATATTAATGAGTGCCTTTCGCTGAACACGTTTCTCGTATTAGGGAACTAATGCAACAGTGGGAGTGAAAAATAAAATGTATTACACATGCTGGCACATTCCATCGCTGAAAATGCACTTTAATTAAAAGCAAGAGCCATTAACCTGTAATAACCCTCATGCAGCTGCAGTAATATTAAATCTGCGCTTATAATATTTGATGTTACTTGACAGTATTTTTTCCCCATTTCACTCCATTTTTGTTAATTAGATTTTTTTGCGTGTGCGCTGAATGCTTAACAGTTTGACGCATTCAAAAATGGTGGGACACGGTAACCTTGTCAAAATAATAATAATACCTGAAGACAATCATCAGCAACTTGTAATTTACTTTTATTGTTTTAAGATAAAGACCTGCATTTCAGTTGCAGTGAATAGATTTGTTATTTTGTGCTCATCACTGATGCTGTTTGAACAAATGTGAATCATCTCATGATGCTCATAGTGGTTATCATAATGAACGGACCAATAGGAGAAATTTATTATATAGCGTTATATGCATTATCATAAACGATTAGAGAAAATTTGAACTGAACATAAAACGGTCAAAGCATTCCATATAATATTTTTTTAAGGTCCTTTATTTTTAGTTATTTGGCACTATAGGTAACTCACAGACTCTTTCAAAAGGTCATTCACTGGAGTGATTCACCAGTGACAGTTGGTTTAAATTATTGCAGCTCATCTGAAGAAAATTACACTGAATGGGAGAATGCTGCTGACAATAGGCAGAAGGCAGTTCACACTGAGGGCCGTCACAAGCAGCCTCACTCGGTCATCGCAAGGGTAAGGTGTTTGCATAGGTGCCCCGAGGTTCTAGGGCATTCCGGATCACACGCAGATAAGCTGACTGTTTCAAAGATCAGGTGAGGGAATGGAGTGGCCGGGTCCTGAAGCCCCACTGTTGGGCAGCACGGCACAGTGCCCTGTGTGTGTGTGTGTGTGTGTGTGTGTGTGTGCTCTGTGCAGTGGTGCAGGAGACAGGAAGATGCTGTCTCACTGCTGCTGCTTGCACTCACAGCACAGCACTCCTCCACAGCCGCTGCTAAAGTGAATAATTCAATCACCCCCTTTGCTGCTGTCGTTCTCCTCTGTGTGTACATCCTACCATGGTAATCAAATTGGTAAAAAGCTAGTGAATGGTTCTCTGTGACACTCCCAGGACCGGAGGTTTTATTTTTTGAGGAAAGATGAAGCAATTGCCTTTCAAGACAGAACATTTTTAACCTCTGATCTTTGTCTGAATAAGACCTTAATAAAAAATGAGGTTTGTGTTTCATATTATACATAGGCCCCAATGGTGTGAGAACCATTTTTTTGGATAGCTTTTATTTTGCGGCAGTTTGCATACTATGCTGGTTACGATGATGTCCTTGTGAATGAAGGAATTTGTGATTTATTGATCATTTTTATGGTGTCTGTGTGTCAAATTGCCAACCATATTTGCAAAAAGGGAACGGCAATTATTTTCAGTTGTCAGACTAGGCAGATAGATTAGATCATAAAAGTACAAAAAAAAGATAAAGCATACGGTTGTTTTGTAATTCGCTTCTCATATGCATACATTTCTGTTTCGGGAAGCTTGTAAAGCAGTAACTAGTTTTACTTTCCAGTTATTTTGTAGTAGTCCTATAAAAGTGTCATTATCTAAAAAACTACTTAGTGCACACACATAGTTGAAGATTTAAATTAAAGAAGAGACTTGTACCATTCAGAAATTTACAAAACAAATTTACACTCACTGAGCACTTCATTAGGTATTATTAGACTTATTTTGACTTCTGCTGCTGTAGCCTATCCACTTAGAGGTTTGGACGCATTGGGTGTTCAGAGATGCTCTTTTGCATAGCACTGTGGTTATTTGCATTGCTGTCACCTTCCTGACAGCTTTGACCTATCTGACACCATTCTCTGAAAACTCGAGAGACTGTTGTGCATAAAAATCCCAAGAGATTAGTAGTTTCTGAGATAATCAAACCAACCTGTCTGGTAACAATAATCATTCCATGGTCAAAGTCCCTTTTCTTCCCCATTCAGACATTTGGTCTGAAAAACAGCTGAAATTTCTTGACCATGTCTGCATGATTTTATGCATTTAGCCAGATGATTGGCTGATTCAATATTTGCATTAACAAGCTGGTGTATAGGTCTACCTAATAAATTGTTCTCTGAGTGTATGTCAGAGCTACTTCATATTTGTGCACAAACTTGATCTCAGTGTATGTACAGGATTTGGTAAAGACATCTACAGACATTCAAATTCCACATGAGTCTTCCCAAAACTGCACCCAGATGTTCATACGTATCCCCAAATCTCTCCAAATACAAAACATCTGCATATCTTTTTCTCCAGACACATGAACGATCAGAAGCAAATTAACCTTCATGTGCGTTTTATTCACATATATGAGAGAATGTTTTTATAAAGCATACCCAATGTCCAAAAAGCTCTACAAGAACGATTACTCACCTTATTGCTTACTAACGAACTTGCATCACTTTTAAATAAAATGGAACTTTATTTCAAGATTAGGTTAACCAGAGCCCCATTATACTTGTCAGTACGATCATATGTTTTACGTACGTCTGAATATAAATTTTGCTATGCAAATGCAGCAATATTCCTAAACTGTCCGTCACCTGAATATAACACATTTTACCTTGTTGGAAAGGGTAGGAAACCCTATACAAGAAGATCGCCTAGGTATAGTCCCAGGAAAAATATATTTTTCTTGAAAACAACGGAACGGATTATGAAAATAAGGTTAATAAATGTTAGCCACAAAACAGTCGTAGCTTCATAACCAGGTGGAGTATTTGGCTCTATAATATGTCTGTCTAAGGATTGTTAGAATATGCCTTTTATTGTCTGAGTCTGACTAGTTCAGGGTTATAAACCATGCCAATACCGTGGGGGAGCCTGCTGTTTTTTTGCCCTGCTTTGCAAATAAGAGGCTGATAAGCTGATAAGTGCTGTTCTCTAGCTGAGAGAGTCTTTTTAACAATCGGGCATCACCATCTTGTGGTTTTTTGTCGCAGTTTTTATTATCTTAGAAATATGAATGCAACAATAATTTGGGATGTTGACAACTCAAGCACAAGTAGACAGGATGGATGGGGTTAAGAAAGCATATTTTAGTGAACTTTTTAAAATTATTATTTTTGTTTTTATTTTATTGTTTACTTTTGACCCTAGTAAATAATGATGTTAAAGCCCAAGACATTGCTTGCATCTCGACTGGAAGTACCCCAGGTGATCAAATAACTTCTTTTTTCAGCAGCAGGATTAGTGTTTTTGAATACGTCCACTGAACCGTAGTCTTGAAATTCCTTTTTAAAAATGTTCCCCTTTGTGGATTAAAATCAAATTGAAAGAAACAATGTTGTTTGACACTGATGTTCATAAGGCAGAAAGAAACAAATATTGGTTAGGAAACCACACTGTAATGTTGAGACAAGCATTGCCATTCTCTGTCCATGGATTTCCTTTGAGAGAACGCTTGCTCAACCGATAGACCTCTGC
This sequence comes from Conger conger, assembly GCF_963514075.1. Classification (NCBI taxonomy): domain Eukaryota; kingdom Metazoa; phylum Chordata; class Actinopteri; order Anguilliformes; family Congridae; genus Conger; species Conger conger. The sequence continues at coordinate 25,631,119 of NC_083762.1, forward strand.
CACATGGGCATTTGAAGGTCACAACCATCTGTGACGGGAGGAACTACAGAACCGAGTTAGCTTTAAACACAGAGAACATTGTGTGCTTTTCCACCCTGCCTCATTTTACCCTTGATCAAGCAGACACTCTTGAGCTGGTCAGCACTCTGTCATGCGATAGGCTGATTGAGGGAGTTTTCTCTCTGGCTCAGTTTCCCCATAGGTCAATTGGTTTCACATAATAATGCCGAGGCCCTTGCTCCAAACCACTGCGTTCTCTGTGATGCAGGTACCAACTGGCAGCCTTTTGGCTTAATGTCTCCTTTCTCACTGTCCTTTAATGCGGCAATTGTGTGACCTTGACACGTTCGACGGCTGCATTCTGGTCTATGGGAAGTTCTCACAGATCTTTGCCTGTTCAGCGATATGCAGCACAGTTGGGTGCACGGCTTGATTCGATAAAAAAAGGAAAAGGTAAAGGTCAGAGGCAACGTGAAAAAAAGAAAAAACAAACACAAAAAAAACCCAACAAAAAGTTGATCCTTACTGCGTTTATTCAGAGTGTGGCCTTGATGCCCAGAGGATACTTTGATGTGACATTCAAGGGAACACAAACAGCCTGGATGTTTGCGAGCACTGGATGGGATTTGGACGATGAAAAGCCGGGGGAAGCAGGAGGAAGCCGGTCTGAAGCACGGCGACTTAGAGATGGAGCTGAGAGCCTCGTCTGCTGCCATCCTAATCCCGGTAATCCCATACAGAATTCTTGATTTGCTTTTGCAAAAGAGATTGGAAGATGATAAGAGCCCTGGCCCATCTTGGAATATCTGATAATCTGGTTGGGATCGAGGACTCTGGGGTATTTATACTATCCTGACATTTGTAGAAGCAGATGGTGGGATGGGGAGGGGGGTGGGTGTGGGCCTATTCAAACTTCTCAATTTATCAACAGGAAAGAAAAGAACAGTGGGTGATAATCAATGTTGTTTATTTTGCTGCTTCACTTCTTATGTACTTTCAGCCAGATTATAGGCTTTCCTGAGGATAATCGGAGACGGCAGACAATTGCCTTTTTTTCATTCAGCAGCCATCCCCTGTGAACACGTAAAGAGGGCGGTTTAGAGTGGATGCCGGCATCTAATGCCTGATTAGTCCCATTCCGGAGTCTGCTAAAATTAAGTGGGCAGGGTGCTAATCACGGAGCGTCAGGCAACCCGGCCCGTTTCTTCAAGGAGCAATTGTCCCGCGAGAGCCCAGAGACCCGTCGAGAATCGACTGCAGAACTGTCCAGAAAAAGAACCCTCCGCTCAGGGGATAAATGGTCATGCCAGAGCTTCCTTCTGTTTTTACATTTTTTCAGGGTTTCCGACTTCAACATGACCCTCCAGGAAGGTGGTCATGGGCATGCGATACATGCACCAGTTCTTGCCTGGATGTACAATTTTCACTTTTTTGCCAATTGCGCAGTTTCCCATGGGGAAAATGAAAATAAGTGAAATAGCCATGAAAACCAAGTAATGGTATCTTGGTGTCATATTCCATATCTAAGAGCAGAGGGTCATTGTAATGCATTACATTTACTACATTACATTTACCTAAGTATGTTTTTAAATATATTGTACATTTATTTATGCAGTTTGCCAGGTGTCTGGGTAAAAGTTGGAAAGTTTTGCCATTCCTCTCAAATAGACACTTGCAAAGACAATTAGCTATCACTTATATGCAGGTACAGCTACAGCACAGCAAAGTTCTCTGGAAATCATTCTTGCTCTCATCATCTCAATGTCTTTGTGCATCTCTGTTTGAGTTTCAAGGCAAGAGAGGAGGACTCCCTTTGTGAAAGGTCAGCCTTAGACTGGATCTGTTTGCTGGACAACGTATTACGTCACTCGCAAAGGTCATCATGCATATTCATAATGTTCCACAAGTGAAACTGGCCAGGAATGACAGATTTATAACAATGATTGATACAATTTTTGTAATTCCTAAAAGTTCACATGCTATAGCCACATACTGAAACAAAATTAGTTATGTAACGCTAGACGCAGTTCACTTAACATTGCTAAGAATGTTAGCTTGATGTTGGTAGTTGATACTGTCAATAGAAGCGCTAAGGCTTATCGCTAGTTTATATTGTCACTACTAATGTTAATAGCGAATAGTCATGTGATATATGTTTGCCAGCTTGTTCAAAAAACTATGTTTTTCAATTGAAGTCATATGTTGTACAATATCCTGTGGTAATACAAAAAGTAATTAAGGACACAATTGTCCGTGGGGTGGAGTATTTTAGAGTATTTTTAGAGTATTTTACAGTAGAAGGGTTCTCCCATTTCTCACTTTCACATCCCCACCAGATTAACCTATATATGAGCTTTTCTCTGACAAACACAGAAATGTTTGTTACACTTACTTTACATTAAACATTACATTACATTATTAAGTAAGCTAGCTATCAATGCGGTATGTCTCTCTTTCGCTCCCCTGTGTGTTACTCTTTTCCCACTTTGTTCCTCTCTGTCTCTATTGCACAGGGTCTCATATTTAAGCAGTGTTTTCTTTACAGTCTATCATAAACAGTAGTTACATACACTGCCTTCTTTGTTTGCCTAAAACATTGACATTTCAGCCTACAGGAACTCAATTTGAGAAAACATGGTGGTAAGTGGTGCATGATAATAACTCTAACAGCTACCATTGCCTACATTTATCTTGCTAATGTTAGCCACATTTGCTCTCAAGTAAAGAATGTTATGATGCATAACGTGAATGTTAAAAAACGATGTTAGCCAGGATCCATACAAATGTTTATAAAGTTATCCATGTTTGCTAGCAAGCTAAGAATGTCTTGCTTAACATTCATGTTAAAAACTAGTTTTAGCCGTGATCTTGCGGCTGAAATTGCCTTATGTTTTTTGATAAATTGTATTTGTATTTATTATTGAATTAATTATCGAGTATTGTTTCGCTATAATGATATTTGATTTAGGCCCTGTTTTAATTTCCACATGACTATTTTATATTTTGTTATATTAAATTATGTTGACCTTCCTGTATGTAGGCTATATCAGGCTGTGATTCTGCAATTCTGGAGCCCTTGTACAGCTTGTTCTAGGATTAAATATTATTATGAATATTATTATTAATCATTGTTGAATATTAAATTAAATATTTAGTGGATACTTTTTTTTACACTTACTGTACAAGTACTATAGTTATTTATATTTTATAGTATTTGGCTACTGAACCCACCTCTGTCTAAGACCACTTTTAACGGAATGTATTAATATTCTCCAAATTAGTAGTAACTTGTAACTTATATTACCACTTTCACAGTGTGCAGTAGAGCTTCCACCACACACTAATACTGTATAAACATGATGGCACACAGCCTAAAGCCACCTCCTTCTCCTTCCCTGCCCCCATCCCACTACCATAATGCTGCTGGCAATCTCTACAGTCAGAAATGAATGTGTGCAACAAAGGCGTTTTTTTCTAATTAGTTTGGTGCATTGAGTAATTACATTTTCTGTGGCAACTGTGTGGGCAGTTTTCGACTTGTTTGCTTATCATGTAATCCTACTCAAATACATCTCCTAATGGTACCATACCTAAAGCTATGGTAAAAATACCAGACAAAGCTTTAGTCTTGTAGCACAACTGAGCTAGTGTACATGCAATGTTACATTAGTCCATAAAAATAATTCAGGTATTTTAGGGGACTTTTTGGACATTTTACCAGCCAATGTCTTGGTATTTTTTCTCAGAAGCATACATAGATCACTGTAAAAATGTTATAGGCTTGTAAGTGCATCAGTCAATTTTAAAGTAAAATGGTTGTAGTATCAGATAAAACATTTTGATAAATCGACAAAATAAATCCAAATATAAATATAAATATCCATGCACCATATCTTTAAATATATATATATATTTTCTACCTAAGTTATATACTACAACACACAAAATAAAAGTTTTCTTTTCAATGTTCAATAAATCAGGAAAGTCACTCAAAGAAAAGCCTGTTCACCTGTTTGTTTAAAATAGTTTGAGAATATGACAAAGTTCCTCTGAAAAGCCATATTTAGCTCAAACACAGAGCAATGCTCTAATAAACTGTAAATCTATGTAAATTCATTGAGCCAAGAAGCAGTTTTAATCAGCTGAACTCAGCTTGACAGGCAGCTAAGATATCATCAAGCGTGTGGTCTAGAGGCTTCACAGCATAGCTACTGTTGTGAGAATACTGTATGGGGGGAGAGCGGATGAGAGGAAACACAGTTTGAGTGCATGAATGCTAAGAGAATATTAATATTTTCAAACAGAGCTATCTTCCTCTGTAGCAGCTCTCTTTTACAAGCACATACAGAAACCACCCAAAAAAGATTTCAATATTCTAGATACAGAATTATTGAAGTCTTTGGACATGCGTAAAATAATTAAGTTGGATGTATATTTATTAATTTTGTGCATTTAGGATAGAGAAACATCCAATAGGTTGTAATATATATAACACAAGGCTAAAATGTGAATATGTTTTAAAAGAGTCACCTTTGGCTGACCTGTTCTCCAACCCAAAATGGATTGCATTATCTCCCTTTAAGAATCTGGCCACGTTTTTTTGAGAAACAGTTTTACTTTGAAGATGTCTTAATGGAAATCGTTCCTGACTGCACCTTGGTTTGCCTCTGGAAGACAATGCATTAGCTGTGGCATGGTTCCCGGAGGTGGTGAAACCCAAAGAGCACTTGCTGAGCCACCCCCATCAGTGTCAAGAGCTCCAGAACAGATCGCAATGCAGCCCTGTCTTTAAAGCATTGCATGACACTGCAGGTGAACTGGTACAGTATGTTTATACAGAGAGCAAAAAAAGCAGTAGATTTTCACATCCTGACAATAGGTAACACAAATAATAATAATAATAGTTTTGGCTCTCCAGCACATTAGATTTGAAACAAAGTGCAGATTGTCATCTTTAATTTGAGGATATTTACATCCATATTGGGTGTCCCTGTAGGGATCACAACCCTTGTATTCTATTTTTATCAAGCTCGAACCTGACCATTCTCTTCTTGAGGCTTACCATTTTGCCCATAACCCTCAGAGGTTATGCTGATGTACAGAAGTCTGCTCATTACAGGGGTCTTTGACACGCCTATACCTACATCCTGGAGAGTCTTCTTCATCAGTTTCTTTTCAATATTCTTTTACATTTTATTTGCAATAGAAAGTATTATTTGGTCTTCCACTACTGTGGTAATCCATCGTTGTTTTTGCGATTGCGCAGCTCACCAGTCCATTCTTGCTTCTTGACAATGTAGGAAACGGTTGACTTTGACACACCTAATGTTTGGCTATGTCTCTGGTGGTTTATTCAGATTCTGCGTCATGATGGCCTGATTTACTTGCATTGACACTTCCTCTGTCCTCATATTGAGAGACAACAGCAGCATGCTAATGCCGCACCTAGAATAAACTCTAGACCTTTTGCTTGCTTTCTTGTACCTGAACACACGGACAAAGCCAGTGATGCTTTTTAGTTGATCGGACACACACACAAATTATTAGCTCATTTTGATGTGCTCTGCTGTCATGGCCGTTCTGTTTGGCTGGTTGGATGTTGATTATCTGGTGATATGTATTCACCTCAGGTGTACCCTGACAGAATTATTGCTCTTACAAGCACGTCTCCCCCCTGATTCTTCCACCGTTGAATTACCATTTTTCAAAAAGAGCTGCCATTCACCAGGGCGAGGCAGGTGTGGCAGTGAATACAACAATGATCTGAAATGAAATATGCCATAACAGGCAATGCAAGAACATAGATACATATACAAAATACATGAAAGGAGTCTTTGGCTGTTATTAATTGAGCAAGGTGTTTTACAATGGCACATGAACCCTTTACAGACACATCCACTGTGGCTTCAGTCACAGCCATTTTCACCTCCTTCCAATGGCTTTGGCTAATTAATGACCAATCTGTGGTAATTAAAAAGGAAAGGTCCAGGTTTTTACCAGGCTCCCATCAGGTTTATCTCACTTGGCAGGTTTATCTCACTTGATTTAAAGCATAGGCCTACTGCTTCCAGTGCCTGGCTTGAAAGAGTGATCAGAGCTCAGAAATCTGCATAAGAGATACTTCACCTCAGCCCCCAAGGCTGGGTAATAAATAGAATCGGACTTCCAGAGACAGGATTCTGGTAGAGGTTGTCAATACTTCCATTCAAGAATATTGTGATAAGAACAAGAGGAATTGTCTTGTGAATATGTGATCAATGCTCAATAAACAGTACTGCCAGCAGTTCTCCTGCTGAGAGGGAATGCAATAGATCCAGCTCTGAGGCTGGATTCTCAATTGATGAAATGTTTACATGGATTTTCTTTCTTCCCAAAGTTCCCTCCAGAAAGTAAAGTCACTAGCAGTATATCCTTCTTAAAGTTTGACTTGTATTTGACTTGGTATGACCAGTGACCGTTTGAACACTGCAACCATTTGAACATGTTTCCATGGTTAATAACACAGGACTGTCTTCATTAGCGCAATGACTATCACTCCTCCAAAAGATCTGGGATGATCAAACAGGACATATACAGTGGTGTGAAAAAGTCTTCCTGATTTCTTATTTTTTTGCATGTTTGTCACACTTAAATGTTTCAGATCAAACAAATTGAAATATTAGTCAAAGACAACACAAGTAAACACAAAATGCAGCTTTTAAATGAAGGTTTTTATTATTAAGGGAGAAAAAAAATCCAAACCTACATGGCCCTGTGTGAAAAAGTGATTGCCCCCTAAACCTAATAACTGGTTGGGCCACCCTTAGCAGCAACAACTGCAATCAAGCGTTTGCGATAACTTGCAATGAGTCTCTTACAGCGCTGTGGAAGAATTTTGGCCCGCTCATCTTTGCAGAATTGTTGTAATTCAGCCACATTGGAGGGTTTTCGAGCATGAACCGCCTTTTTAAGGTCATGCCACAGCATCTCAATAGGATTCAGGTCAGGACTTTGACTAGGCCACTCCAAAGTGTTCATTTTGTTTTTCTTCAGCCATTCAGAGGTGGACTTGCTGGTGTGTTTTGGATCATTGTCCTGCTGCAGAACCCAAGTTCGTTTCAGCTTGAGGTCACGAACAGATGGCCGGACATTCTCCTTCAGGATTTTTTGGTAGACAGCAAAATTCATGGTTCCATTTATCACAGCAAGTCTTCCAGGTCCTGAAGCAGCAAAACAGCCCCAGACCATCACACCACCACCATATTTTACTATTGGTATGTTCTTTTTCTGAAATGAGGTGTTACTTTTACACCAGATGTAATGGGACACACACCTTCCAAAAAGTTCAACTTTTGTCTCGTCATACCAGTATTTTCCCAAAAGTCTTGGGGATCATCAAGATGTTTTCTTGAGATGAGCCTTAATGTTCTTTTTGCTCAGCAGTGGTTTTCGTCTTGGAACTCTGCCATGCAGGCCATTTTTGCCCAGTCTCTTTCTTATGGTGGAGTCATGAACACTGACCTTAACTGAGGCAAGTGAGGCCTGCAGTTCTTTGGATGTTGTTGTGGGGTCTTTTGTGACCTCTTGGATGAGTCGTCGCTGCTCTCTTGGGGTAATTTTGGTCAGCCGGCCACTCCTGGGAAGGTTCACCACTGTTCCATGTTTGCGCCACTTGTGGATAATGGCTCTCACTGTGGTTCGCTGGAGTCCCAAAGCCTTAGAAATGGCTTTATAACCTTTTCCAGACTGATAGATCTCAATTACTTTCTTTCTCATTTGTTCCTGAATTTCTTTAGATCTCGGCATGATGTCTAGCTTTTGAGGATCATTAGGTCTACTTCACTTTGTGAGGCAGGTCCTATTCCAGTGATTTCTTGATTGAGAACAGGTGTGGCAGTAATCAGGCCTGGGTGTGGCTAGAGAAATTGAACTCAGGTTTGATAAACCACAGTTATGTTTTAACAGGGGGGGCAATCACTTTTTCACACAGGGCCATGTAGGTTTGGATTTTTTTTCTCCCTTAATAATAAAAACCTTCATTTAAAAACTGCATTTTGTGTTTACTTGTGTTGTCTTTGACTAATATTTAAGTTTGTTTGATGATCTGAAACATTTAAGTGTGACAAACATGCAAAAAAATAAGAAATCAGGAAGGGGGCAAACACTTTTTCACACCACTGTATATGTCTGTGAACCTCACTTGGTTCAAGAAATATTTTTATGTATTTAATGCTGAGCTTAAAGCATCGCTGTGCCTGGTTTCTTGAAGATTAACCCATTATACTTGTTGTCCATAGCTTACTGTGAATACACCCCTTCTTGCATAATCTAAAAGTGCCATTTGTTAAAATATTCAAATATTATTCTAAAATGTTCAAGAGAAAAGTTCAATAATGGATTATCCATCCGGATATTTCAAATAGTTCACTACATAGATAAGCACACACCGGACCCCTATCTGCAGATACTGCAGGGGAGCTGGGAGTACTTTGCTTGGTTTCCGGCACTGGCCACACTTTAATGCCCAGAAAATTGTTTTCTCCTCCTTGAGATAATGACCACAGCCTCCTTTGTGTTTGAGGTGATGACCTGAACCAATGCTGTTCGGATGCAACCGACGTCTGGTCAGACTACCAACTGATTAGGGTCAGCTACAAAAATCACATTTCTATGACCTTGCACTTGCATCGGCTGCTGTTTGAATTCACAGGGGTGGAGCTGGTGTGTTTTGGGGGGGGGGCATTTATGTTATTCTGCCCAAGGCAAACGGCTGTCATTGATGGTTTGCTTGTAGGTGCCACCAGGGCAAAATGCTCTAGGAGCACTGATTTCACATCTCTTTGTCTTTGTTATGAGCAAAACAGCAAACAAACCTATTTCATAGCACCTGCCTTCTCATATTATTGGACACCTATATCACATTGGAAATGCGAGTGGTGTAAATAATGCATTACCCCTAATAGAAATCCACATTCAAGGTCAAGCATCTAAAATCGAACATGGTTGAAGTTACACAAAGACAAACATATCCGTGCGCACCTCCATAAGCTCTGGCAATTGTAAAAGCTTATAGAGCTCAGATCCATCATATATAGGTTTGTCCAGTGTCAACAGACAGTTTCACCTCGTGACGCAAACCAGCAACCGTATCAATGTTAGGTGTGAGGGAAGATGTCTCAGCACCCTGTCTGTGTCCATTATGGTTTCTCAAAGGCCTTCCAGAAACTATCCACTCCTCGTGTGACTTTTCTATTTATCTGGTCCAGTCTACTTTGACCTAAATGACAGGTCATTTGACAGCTCACTCTCTGGAACACAGTGTAATATCCCTTCCCCCCCCCCCCATCTTTGCACACTCCCGAAGCTTTAGGACAGAGCACGCAACGCCCCTTTTCCTCTAAGGTAACATCGCCCCATGAAAATGAAAAAATAATGAAATAAATTAATAATTAAATGCACAGCTTGTAACTGATAAGCAATCAACGGCCAAACAAACACCATGCCTGTAAATCGAAGTTGTGTGTTAAGCAAATGGGCATATCGCTGCGGGCTATCAGGGAAAAACGCTGTGTAACCGCTGTGTAGACTGGCAGGCGCTCCCTAGGCCAACGTCTTTCAGAGTGTGTCATTCTGTACATGGTAGTTCATTTCACATTAGACCCACTCAGTTGTGCAGTTAATATTTAATTAGAAAGTCTTAAAAGGGATTTCTCTGTCAGAGTGACATGGTTCCGGCTGCTTGTGTGCTTGGGGGAGAACATGAATTGTTGCAAAATGGAAGCTCATACCTGCCCCTTGAGGCTGGTGAAAGTTCAGTGTGGCTAACACTGGGGTTTCTCTTGTATGCTGTCAGCTTCACCCAACAGGGATTGTTCTGTGAGGCTCTGATACTATACATTTAAAATCATGTGTAAGTGTGTGTGTATGTGTGTTTAAGGAACCCTCTGGCATTCAGATCATTCTTACTTAATTTACTTATCAGATTATGAATAAATAAATTCAAGCAATAAAATATTTTTTTGAGCTTTATTATTTATTTTTAAACACACTGTAACAGTCACATAGTATTACTCATTTTCTACATCTAAATTATTACTGTATAAAATTCTCCAATGGCATATCACTGTAAATAGCTTGTACTTTACTGTTTGTTTTTGCTCAGTATTTGTAAATGTTTGCATATAAAATAAGGGATCTACCTGTTTGATCCTGTATACCTGTTGGACAATCCTGGACTTTCTCTGTCATGCAGACATACAATAGCCGCCCATAGCATGTCTTTATTCATACACACAGCTTGAAAGCTCTCATGACTTGATATGCAATGTAATGGGATCACAATTCAAATATAGTTTAATAATCCAATAATATATTGTCTACTAAAGGCTGCCTTGCATATGATCACTACGGAACTGTAAGTAAGATCACCAAAAGAGACAAAGGAACAATCACATAATAACTTTTGGATGGGATTGATGTTGAATACAGTTTTCTGACGTTTGAATGGAAACAAGGTTATGAGGACAGGATCGTTCTTCCTCAGAATAAAAACAGTATCAAGAACTTTGAATCGAATAACAGCTATACTAACCTCCAATTGTGTTTGTAAGAAAGTGTAGTTGCTGGCAACAAACGCTTTCAACTTCTTTTCAACTTCCAATCTGCATTCCTTGTATAAGTTACAACATTTTGAGTCGTGTTTCATTCATTTTCTGAAGCACTACGCAACTCACATTCTATGTCTTCGCTTGAAGAATATTTTGTCTCAGACTGGTAAGGTAAAATATGGGCCTTTTCACAATATACTTTGGTAAATTGTTCTGTACAGTACCACTCCTGACTGTAAACTTTTAATGCAGAAACGGCGAGCAACTATGTGACATCACGCTCCCGTGATGCTTAGCTAACTAGCAAATATGGCGGCGCCCAGGTAATTCAAGACTAGTTAAGCCTCTACTTTTGCAGTAAATAAAATAAAAACTAAAGGTAAGCAAACAACTTTATTGCTTGGATTTATTTATTCATAGTCTGATATGTAAATTAAGTAAAAAATTATCTGAATGACAGAGGTTTCCTTTAAAATATTCTTCATTGTTTTGTTTTTTTATATTTTGTTCTTTGTTAATATATTATGAATAGTTTATGAAAACATTGTGAAGTCACAGATAAACCTTTAAAAAGGGAACAAAAGCTGCTCCATCAAATATTACAGAAATTCTGAATCCTGTGCAATGTTTTAATATTTAGCTTGTGTATACTGCAATAGGTTAACTGGATTGACAAAGACTTGAAAGCATGACCTTGTGATTTGATGTTTCAAAGTTTCGAAAAACAAATGCCTTCAATGTGTCATAGACAAGACATTGCCCTTAGTTGTTTCTGTTGCTCTTTTTAGAGATCAATTATTGTTAAAAAGGACATGTCACAAATGTGCTGCTAATTCCAGCACAAAACAAGAGCTGTCATTTCACGCAGTGAAACAGGATTCTGATATCCAGCTGCGGAACCATCAGAAATAGACCATGTTGCCAAAATGAGTGAAAATCAATGCTGGCCTGTCTTACTGTCACTTATTTCACCCATTTCAAGTCTGAAGAGTATTTGAACCAAGGGTGCTAAAAAATCTTGCTTAGAAAATACAGTTTCCATATAGACACATGAGAAGCCCCCACGGAGCAAGAGTCAAGAAGTTCAGCTAAGAGACATTTATAGACAAGAAGTGCTGGAATTGCTAGAGGACATTTGCCATCAGTGAACAAGGTGTGGGGACCTAGAAATGTTTTAACCCCCCACCCCCAGGACGGGTTCAATAAACTGTCCATTTAACTTGGCCGATTGATCTTAACAAGCCGGAGAACAGTTCTTCTTTGAAATCAGTTGAGTGGAATTATACAGCTGCACTTTATATCAACCCAGTAATGGAGTATTCAGTTCCAGGTATTATATTATCAGCACACTTTAGTGAAACTTAAATTCCTTTATTGTCAGCTCAGTTATGTTGCAAGTTGACAGTCACAATTCATCAGTTTGTAGCAGTGGCAAGCTTGAGCTAGTGTTACACTTCTGAGGGCTCAGAGTTCAAGCTTTTTTGAGGCAGGTTACTGAAATCAACACCCACACTTGGAAGAAAGGACAGCTTAATAGCTTCTTTCTCTTAACATTAACAAGAATGATTGCAATAAAAAGTAACTGTTACAGATTTATTGCTCTGCAATTTATATACAACAGATTTTCCTGAGTTTTATAACATATGTGTGGGTTAAGGTGCATTATTTTGGTTCAAAAGTTTAAATTTCCAAAATGTAACCCTGTACGCTTGATACAAATTAAGAAAAGGGCTGCATGTAATAAACGACACAGATTATAATCTACAGTATATGTTATTTTCAAACATATGGGATAATTATATACTTTAATTTCAGAACATTTGCTCTGAAATTAAAGTATATAACACTTTTAGTGTTTTTTATTAAGTAATCCCTTCTTTCTTAAAAACATTAGTGCCAAAATTATTGGCACCCCTAACAACTATAGGAAATCAAATTAAACAAAGTTAAAGTGCAATTTAACTTAATTTAGTTCATCTCAGTCTAAAGGAACCATATTGTGTATATTCCATCCCTTCCTGTTTCAACTAGAGTAAAAATGAGATAACAAGCCTAAATCTACACCCATGCACAACCGATCATTCATCCATGTAGCTTATTAATAGGCTGCTGTAAAAAAATATTTATGCATTTGTACCCATAGATTTACAATATAATAAAAAAAACTATTGTACACAACAGAGTACCTCGGTCATAATACTGTCATGTGTGCACAACGCATTTAACCAGGGGTGCCAATAATTGTGAAAACCTTTTTTGGGGGAAATATCTTTTTTAGTGGAAAAATGTAAGGTTTTATTATATATATATATATATATATATATATATATATATATATATATATATATATATATATATATATGAAACAACCTTTTCTTAAGAGTCTTCAAATCTAACTGTCCTTGACTGCTTAACTTTAGAGAGCTGGCATAAAAGGCAGATTGAGTCAAGACACAAATTCCTTCCAAAGTGAGGAACTCTGCCTCTTATGTGTTTGATTTTGCACTTGGGGAATTTTTCTTCATCTCTTTCTTCAAACGTCAAATGCCAAATTCATTTACATGTGCTGGAGGCAGTAAAAGATAAAACAAAGGCTAGTAACTTAGCATGGCTCAGAGTGGGATTGGTTGGGTTGATGTCTGAAAGGGGCACTGCAGGTAGAGTGAGGCAGTTCTATGCTAGAATGCATCACAGACTTTGAATGCTTTGTTTGGCTCATTCAGCCTTTCACTTATCCAGAACTGAGTGACTGGCCAGGATCCCATGGACGTTAATTTAAGTTATTCTTTAAAAATTAAGCGACTGGATCTGTATTTGAAGTTCCAGGGAACAAGTTAGGGAACAAGTGTTTGGAGGGATGTGAGCTGATTTTGACACTTCACTGAAGATTTTGGTTGATTGTAGAATCAGATTAGAATTTGCCAGAAGAAAATGTTATGTGTTATGGACAGATGAAACAAAATAAATTGTTGCCAAAGTTATGGAAAGTGTGGAGAAAGGAAGGAACAGCCCATGATTCAAAGTGTACCACCCCGTCTGTGAAATATGGGGGGGATAGTGTCATGGCTTGTGCATGTACAGTATGTCTGCTTCTCCAACAAGCTCGCTCGTCTTTATTGATGATGTAATGGAATGAATTCAGAAGTGCAAGGACAGATTTTGTCAGGCTGTGTACAAAGAAATTCCTTGAAAGCTCATCAGCTGGCAATTTGTCCTGCGGCAAGACAATGACCCCAATCACACTTCCTCCACAGCCAAAGCTTTCATCAATGGGAAAAAAAAACTGCAAAGTTTTGGACTGGCTAATTCACTCACCTGATTTAAATCCAATCAAGCAAGCATTTAACTTGCAGATATAGACTAAAGACAGAAGCCCCGCCAACAAATGATCAACTGTGTCATAGACTAAATGCCGTTATATTTCCGGTAGGCTACCCATTTCTACAAAAAAGTCTGTTAATTTGGTCGTGCCTAGACAGGAATTTGTAAAATGTCTATTACACCAAGGACTTTTGGGAGACCAAGTAGTGTGTTGATGTTTCACTTGGTGCCTGTGTTGGAGCATGGGAAACTGAATTAATTCAGTTGATGCAAAAAGCCTAATTAAAAAATACTAAACTTGATATACTAAGCATAGGCCTAGCCTACTTTCCTACTTACCTAGCCTACTTGCCTACTTTTTGTAAGGGGACACTTAAAACAAGGCTTGTATAAAGTCATGCTCCTGTTTGTGAGTGACCTAAGATTCCTGTTAAGAGGGTAGCAAAAATGTACTAAGACATGGCCTGGAAATCTATATCATTCAGTCATTTTACATCTCCATAATTATCTAAAGGGTGGACGCAATCAGAGAAGATTCTTTCTTGAGCCTGCCTCTGTCTCCACACTATCAGAGGAAATGCCATATATGCAAGGAAAAAATGGTTGCACAAGAGGTCTGTAGGTGATTTATTTGCGATTCACAAGTGACGCCTTTTCGTGAAACGTTTTGATAAGATATTGCATTCTGTAAGTGAAAAATCCTCATAAAGCACTTTCATGAAACAAGCCCCTGTATTGCAAAATGATTGCTATTGCTGGCTCTTTTTTGACCAGATGAAACACATGGAATGAATTTAGAGGCTGTGCAAATGGCAAAAACAGCAGATAGTACTCTATTTGAGAGCTACACTTGCCAAACAACAGTACCATACATAACACAAGGAGGGGATAGGGGGATGGGGATGTGCGTGTGTGTGTGTCTGTGTGTGTGCGTGCGTGTGGCTGTGTGTATGTGTTTGTGTGGTGCTGAGGGGGGAAGGCAATTCTTACCACCTGGCTCAGAATTTCCATTGGTGTTCTTGCATTTATGTGGTATGTAGGGCATGCTAACTAGCCTAGGGGTACAGGCATTTCATCTGGGAGAGGTGCAAGTATTACTTGTAAATGCTGTTTAGTTGATCATGTTTATCAGATTGAAAAATGATAGAAACATTTTCCCGCCTTTCCTTTCCATCCTTCCATGAATATCTAATTCATCAATTGTGTTTAAAGAGCCATGCCATGCATGTAAAAGAAACATTATGGGACTCGGATAATCCTTTTGAAGACGGAGCCAGAAGTCGCCCGGGGGGCCTGAAGGAGAACTGAGGGAGCAGAATCTTTCCTTCTCGTTCAGTTCACAGCCGTTATCTGGGTTCCCCGTCCTCTTGTTTAGTCATATTGTGTTGTGTTCTTTGACATGCTTGTTAATCCTGAAAAGAAAAAAAAAGAAACAGGGGAAAAAATTAAACAGAAGATTATGTCGTTCCTCTGAACACTGGATGATATGCTGTCTCATGCCTCAAACCCCAGAGGCTATCTCATCATTCTGAATTTTCAAATCAATAAACAGGTTCTGTATTTTTCCCTCTTTCTTTCTCCTTTCTCGTAATTTCACTCACAGCAGTATCACCTACTTTAGATATCGAGGAATTACTTGGATGCATGGGAGTTAACCGTGTGCTATGTGTATTGTGCATAAATAACTGAACTGTTGTGTAGCATTAGTGCATTTTCTGATTAGTGCTGTCTGTGTTAAATTAGGGCTCATAGAATCTGCTGTTACTCATGAAGTCAGTTGTTGCTCATTAATAATCTAGTTTATCAAAAATACAGGCCAATGCCAGGCTGATGACTGTTCAGACACAATTGTTATGGTCTGATTAGGGATATAATAGTACTCAGGGAGGGTGTGTATTACACGTTGCCAATATCAAAGCTGTATTGGGTATCATATGCTGCAAATAACAAAAAGGTGCTTTATTCTCCTTCTAAATAAGGTAATCAGATCTGTCTATCTCTTTTGAATGAGATATTAAACCCGTTACTTAACTCAGTGTTCTTCCTGATCTCATACCACTTATCACAAAGAATAGAGGGGTCCCTGGTGTCCTGGTACATTTCAAAACTTGGCTGTCTCTATCTGTCCATTTAATCTTCCCCTTGTTTAATTGGCTTCATAACGTGCTTCCTCGCTGTCTTAGCTGATGTGTGGTAAGTGTTCTTGTGCAAATTGGCTAAAATGCAACATCTAGTTTTTTGCTACAGACAGGTGGTAGTTTATAGATTATTCTATTACATACTACGTACTACATGCTATATTTGCATTCCTTCCTCTAGCAGACCTTCCTAGGCTTCTTATTCTTCATAAACAAATTTGGGTGAGTTTTGCTTTCTTTGCTGTTAAGTAGTCGTGGGTTATTTTTGACCCTAAAGACAACACAAGGGTTAAACTTACGTCTGTGCATAGCCATGCCCATGAGCAAGATATACTTCCCCTGAAATGCTTTTGTAAATATTCAGCTGAATAAAATTATGAATAAAACCTGCGAGTCACTTGGGATTGAAATGTCTGCTGGACATCTTAAATGGAAATTAGTCACGATAAAACAGACAAAAGAAATACGGCAAAAAGTTTTTTGTTTTTTTTACAGATAACTTGTGAATAGTTTCCTCCTCCTGCTGGTTGGCTTAATGCCAAACCAGGGCTGAATTATCTTTCAGAGAGTACGGGAAGGAAATGATTTCCTTGTGGTCATTCAGCTCAGACCACCCCTTCACTCCAGGGCTCCGTACCTGATGTGTGTGCATTCGCATAACCACCCGCAGGACAAATCAACATGACGGCCTCCTGGTGAGAGAGAGGGTCGAGGAACTTTAGTTTGTTTGGTTTCATAAAAACATTCAGGGTGCTTGTGCAACTCCGATTCTCTCCGCCAGTATCCTTTCACAAGAGAGAAGTGAGCGGATAGAATGCCTGACCTGCTTCTGTGCATCGGGCAATGCCTTCAGTACCCTGTAGCTCTTTGCTGGAGCGTGGGATCTGAATGTTTCATGCTGAGCATGTTATAGCACTTGTCTGAAATTGTAATTAGCCCAATCTCACATCCGAGTCAGTTCCGTTCAACATCTCTCATAGTTTCAGATTCCGAAATTGTCTGAAAATCAAATCCACAGCTTACCTTCATGAAATACTAATGTTCTATCTACCTATCTATCTGTCTATCTATTCATCTATCTATCTTTTTTTTTTTTCTATCCACCAATTAATTTATTTTTTTGTGGCAAAAAATGATGGGTATCAGAACCTTTTGTTATCTTGGGATCTCCTCCTGGGGCTTTTGTTTAGTTTCTTGAAATGTAGGACCTGATTGAAGCTGTTTACTGAGAGAATATAAAGGTAACTTCAAGGAAAATGTCAAATTTACACTATTAAAGTAATGCAGTAATGAAAAAGGAAGAAAAATAAAAAAGGAAGAAAATGTTTCTTAAATAAAGAGCATTAAAATACAATCCTACACACACACATAGACACACTGACACATCCACACATGCAGTAGTTTTGTGCTTCCTGTTTTCTCTTTTGTTATTATAATGAAAGTATTACTTTGTTCTTTGATGTTTGATCGTGTAAGCAAGGCATAGAACAGACCAAAATGGCAGACACTATACTATACTATACTTTACTATATATACCACATAAATCCATAGAGGAATGCTGCAGATTCGGAAGGATGCAGCAATTACAAATGAAAATGAGAAACAAACATTCCAATACTCTAATACAGTAAAATGTATGTAGTGCACAGTTAATTAAACAAATGCTGGAGGTCACAGGTACAGAAATGCTGATTTTACCCAGTCTACCTCATTCGGCCACTTGTCCCCCTCTCTTGCTATGCACTTGGAAAGAACCTCTATGCATACCTGATCTATCCCTGTTATAGTCAGGCATCTGGCATCCATCCTCTATGTTGAATGTCTCCACACTTACTCCTCGCCCTCTTCCCCTCCATCATCCAGCCATTTGTCTTTACCCGCTTTACTTCCTGGGTCCATCTTGAACAAAATCATTCCAAAGATGTCCCCTTTTTTTGAAGATGGTCATTAAATTTAAATTCCCTCAACACCTGGGCAGGTCTCCAACTGAATCGGCTGTGATTGCTCTATTCAATAACCAATTCACAATCAGCAGCATAATCTGCATCAACTTCAATGAGCACTTTATTTCTATAACTGTTATGAAAACTTTTTTTAGGGTTATGAATGCATTTCAACATAGCATTTGCGGCTTACAAAATTACAATCCATTTGAATTTAAGCCTATATGTGATATGAACTTGAGTGTATCAGTTTTGAAATAGAGTTCACAAACATTTGTGCTGTTTTGCTACATGTATGAAGAATTTGAAGTAACCTCTCATGTAAAAATGCAATTGTGAAATAAACTGTAAGAACCTAAATTTGCCCACCTCACAAAAAATGTAAAATGTTAAACCTATGTTGATTCCCAATGTGACCGTGTTCAATTACATGGCTGCAGTATAAATATCAGTGACTTTGGGAGGTTTCACTAGTAAAACAGTACATCAACTCATAAAGACCAACTGCTATTGGAACTTTGAGATGGAGTTGTTTAGTTAAGAAAACATTTATTTTAGCATGGTTTAGTTCATTGTGAGAAAATTGAAAAAAATGAATGTGGCCCATAGCTGACATTAGCAAGATGAGGCTCATCCAACTAAACTGAGTGCCCTGATGAGAAGGACACTTGTGAGGCAAATAACCACGAGGCTAGCTGAGTTCATTGGCAGAAATGTGAGACATACCAGAGATCAGCAGTCTAGTCAATACTTCACAAATTTGGCCACAGACTTGGAAGAGTGGCTAAACTGAAGCCTCTTCTGTGAAAGGCCAACATTAAACCATACAGACCCTGAGACCTTCTGGCTAATAATTATGTGGTCTGATGAGACAGAAGCTGAGAAAGCAGTTGGTGGAAAGCAAACACACACTCAGGTAACACCATCTGGACCATGGAGCATGGCTGTGGCAGCATCATGGTGTAGGATTGCTTTTCAGCAGGGGGAACCAGTAATCCTGTTAGCATCAATTACAAGATGAGTTAATATACTGTATATCCATGCATGAATCAAAATGATACATCTCGCCCTTTAAATTGGATTTATGTGTAAATAAATAAATACCAATGTAATATACTCACCCTACTTTTCTTCCTCATAATTGAAAGGTGACGATTTATAAAGACATTCAGGTGTAGCCAGATGGTGTAAAGTCATATTTAAAATGCATAAATGCATGAAATATTTAGTTTGAAACTGATTCACTTCAAACAGAAAGCATATCCCCTTTTTATTAGAGTGCTTTCATGAGAAATTCTCATTCACAGCCTGGTGATGATCATATGGGGCAGGGAACTATTTATTTGAGTTGTGAGCTTAAAAAAGACCCACCTGTGCAAGCTACCAAGACTGGAATTAATGTGGATTTGCCAATAGAAATGTTTAATTTTTGTGAGCTCACACCAAACACTGCATGCTTTTTCTTTATTATCTAACTTTCTGCTTTAGTATTTGATGGTAATTACTGAGAAATGTCAATTTTCACGTGACAAATCTCTGTAGAGCTTGGGTATTTGCTGCTTTGCGCTTTTAGCAGCGCAGCATAATAAGTCTGTAGCCAAATAAAATATTAATTGACCTTTTTTCTTTTTTCTATCAATCATTTATCAGGTTGGGGTTTGAAGAGACACACTCCACCATCTCATTTTCAAAAGTTCCCAGCACGAATCGGCAGTCATGTAATTTATGACCAGCTCTATGCTTCAGATACATGTTTAAAAATTTTATTTTTAGTCTTTCATCTCATGTTAACCCCTTTTCTTGACACAAGGTAACCCTTTGGGGGTAGTATACAGAAGGTTACAGAAGCTCAAACACAATGGAAGAGGAAGATTTATTTCTCACTGAAAGGATTTTCTGGTTTTGAGTGGATACAGATTATTGTGGCGGTACCTGGTGCGCTTAGAAATACAATGGAGGCACAGCCAAAACATTGGACAAAATACCTTTCAAATTTGATGACAATATCTCCAACATGAGCTTTCTGCATAGTTTTTTTCTAAGCTATGTCTAGGCAGTCTTCCAAAAATAATTATTTATTACTCAAAACAGTAATAATAATAATGATCATAATAATAATAATAATAATAATAATAATAATAATAATAATCCATCCATCCATCCATTATCTTAACCCGCTTATCCTGAACAGGGTCGCAGGGGGGCTGGAGCCTATCCCAGCATACATTGGGCAAAAGGCAGGAATACACCCTGGACAGGTCACCAGTCCATCGCAGGGCACACACGCCATTCACTCATAGCTATGGGCAATTTAGACTCTCCAATCAGCCTAACCTGCATGTCTTTGGACTGTGGGAGGAAACCGGAGTACCCGGAGGAAACCCACGCAGACACGGGGAGAACATGCAAACTCTGCACAGACAGGCCCCGGCCGACGGGGATTCGAACCCAGGAAAATAATAATAATAATAATAATAATAATAAGCAGACCTGCACCTTATTTATAAGCATACTGAATAATAATTAAATATTTAGAGAATATATTTAGATGCTCACTGAAATAAAATGGAGTCACATTAATGAAAATGCCCTCTATAGCAGAGCCAAAGGTGTTACAGACGAGAGATTCCTCATCCAAAGGAAGTCCTCTATTTAGACATAGGCATCACAAAATACATTTTTGGTGTAAAACGCCAAACCTTTTGGCCATAAAATCTCAAGAACTGTTTTTGTTGAACCAGTGTGCATATTGAAAATGCTACAGTTTTTTTACGCAGGCAAAAAAGTGCTGTGTTGTTTTATGCAAGCAAAACGGATAACAATGATAATTCCTCCAGAGAAATTCTAAGTAAACAATGGATATTATATTGACGTTTCTGCAAGTTTTAAGAATTGCATTATTATGCAGTTGGTTTGTCCGGTTGACTTGGCAACGATAAACATTAGCTGTGCAGTTCTTCTGGCTTGGGCTTTAGGACTCCACTGACAAACACTGTTTACTGACAAACACAGGCATTTTAAATCTAGCTTAATGGAATAATGACGGCGGCAACAATGCAGTAATTGGGAAAGAAACAATGAGTTAACCAACAAGTGGAAATACAATCTCATTGTACCAATGTGCAAAATGTACTTATACCTTGTGCTTATACTCAGTGTTCAGATGTTCCTAATCTAGTATGGCTCTGACCAACCAAATACATTGATATGCCTAAATAACTAGGCAATGATCAACAATTTATACACTAACCAACAATTTATGCACCTTCCTTCACTGGTGTTTCGTTGAGGCCCATGACACCTTTAGAAAGCTCAACGGTGAAGTCTGGTGTCCCAGACGCCCTTCATTAAACTACTAGTGTGTGACATGCATAGAATGCCAGTACCACATGGACCTCCCTGATGATTAAGGTTGTAATTAACCCCACTGGCACTGTTAAGGTGTGTTCAGTGCCACCGCTCCCATATGGATTTATAAATAACCACCAGGCTCACCTCCCAACAATATCCAGAACAATACAGCACCAATACATTAATCATCCATCCCACCTCTACACTAAACCATACTGCAAAATTATAGCAAACACCATGGCTAGTACTACACGGACCTCCCGGTGACTACGGTTGTGATAACCCCACTGGCACTGTTAATGCATGCTCAGTGCCACCAGTCCCGTATGGATTCCTGAGCAACCTGCCAGCCATCAGCTACTTTAATATGCCCCCCAGCTAGTCTCCCTTCTCCTCATCCACAGCCACTGACTGGCTCTTTCAGCTGCTTCTGATAGCTCTTTAACTGCTTTCCTTAGTGGTCGACCATGAGCACCAAAGTCTAAGAGGAGCGATGTCGCTAATATAACCACAAACGCCCCTAGCACCTGTTTCTATTGGTCTCACATATGCTTGCCACCACATTCCATCACCTTGGCAACCAAATATGTGTATTTTAGCTTCTTCCTCTTGAATGCTACCTCAATAGGATCCTCACACAGCATTGTTAACTCAATAAAATAAATCTGCTCGTTCTCTGAGTACAAAACCATATTAGGTCTCAAGGACAACAACAATAATCTGCGGAACCTGGAGTTGCCTACCAATATCTGTTCATAATTTCCAGTGCCTTGCCCTCCACCATCTACCAAAATGATTTACCGGTACCTGAACACCACTACTCTGCCCCATCGCACAAAACCAACCAAGATATTTCCACTGTAAACTGGAAGCAAGTTAACCTCAATGCATTTGCTTTCAAATACTCTAAACATTTAAGAAGTTGATTGTGATGCCAGGTGCAGTAACCCTGCATCAAACTAACCTCACAGCCTGACATAATATGCCTCAAAGTAGGAATTCCATTACCCAATGTACAACTAACATCTTCAGCTACTCATTGCTTAAAGTGTCAGAAGGACGTTGTGGGTGATTCCCATAATAAACTTAATGTGGCTCGCTTCCATAACCCACAAGTTATGCCAGCTGATCTTCCTCCTTTCTATACTCTCCCAGCTCATCACTTGTCCCTGCTTTGCTTGATATTTCACCTTTGTGCACTTGTCTGATGCCTCCTGCAGCTTAATGTTGCTAATTAGCGTTTCTGGCACTGTGGCTTTAGCCCATGAATTCCATGCATTACCTGATCCAAACCCCACCCTCCCCTTTTACACCTGGCCAACCACATCTCTACGTTCTAGTGCTCTCTGATTTAACCCTTGTGTAGTAACCCTTAACATTGTGTATACTCCCCTTGCCCTAAGGGTAAAAAAATTACCTGCCTTCACTAAACCCCTAAAATTAAGCCGCTTAATTGAAATGCAGCTTATTTCAAGTAGGTTTACTCTGCTGTTAAACATAGTGCTGGGTAATTTTTGAACCTTAAGACAACACAAGGGTTAAGGATACCATACCTAGGTAGCATTACATTACATTACATTAAAGGCATTTAGAAGACCCTCTTATTCAGAGCGACATACAATGAAGTGCATATAAAACCCAGGGACCTTTGTACCTTCTGGACCCTAGAGGAAAGTACAGTCCTAGCATAATCACATAGATACAACTTGAACCCTTGAAGAGTACACCAACACCAACTACCATACCACGGTTAGCAGCTAGAATACCCTGAGTACTACAATAACTATACATACGTGCTTTTATAATCTATGGCATACACAAGGTCATATATCACATCTCGCACTAACTATAAACAGTAATGACAACTACAATGATACATGCAAGTTTCATAATAACTGTACGACAGTGCTCCACAAGGTTCCACTGTATCGTTCTGTGAAGCCTCATTTGGACAGCTATTTCTCATACTACTGTACTTACTTTATAAAATGAACAAAAGACACAGTCGCATGCCAAAATGTCAGCCATTTTTTGTGCTGATTTCAGAATCAGAATCACCCTTATTGTGCAAGCCAGCTTATAGACTCTAATTCAAACTGTATGAAAGAGCTACCATACCGTAGCTGAGTAAAGTAGGCTATGCAGGACAGTGGGATGTCATGGAATGAAACTTTATCATTCTGCCCACTTCACTCTGGGAAAAATAAATCACTCTGGGAGCTATCTAAATGTATTGTTATAGTTATAATTCATAGTAGTTGTTATAGTGTCCACATATACAACCTGTTCGTTCGAGACAAATGCATTGCCGATATCGTTACAGTTAGCATTCTTAGCGCAAGGGTAGTTGATCTGAAAAGTGTTTCAAAAAGTGGTACAAAATTAAATTAACTGTGCCTTATAACACTGACCAATGAACAAAGGTGGCTACCATAGAGGGAGGAAAATAGCCAAATGTTGGACCGCAGAAGAAGAGCATGACTTCTTAGCTCTAGCACTGGAGGACAAATTAGTTAAAACATTGAACAAAAAATCTGATCTTCAGGAATGCAATTTTGGTAATTTTGATGTAACGTTTTTCGCCTCCCCTGTGTAATTGCCAAATGTGAGACACAACCAAAGCTCGTGCTGGGTCACACTTATCTTTGGGTTGCCCCACCTCCTTTTTCAAAATGATGGCATTGCTTTTGGTAATTGTTTTGACTCATTGAAGGAGAATAGAATGTAGAATGTAGTAGTGAAATGTATGGCCCAATGTAGTGGGTCTCCTTTTCTCATGTCATGATGATGCATCTTGTAGATGAATATACAGTTGGTGTTGATACCGTTTCTATCATAACTGTCATGTAAACATTACTGATAGATATTTCTGTACCAGAAGCAAGCATTATATGGTTATCACAATAAGTACATGGGAAGTAAAATCTCAGACAATGTGTTATCTGAGGAGTGTACCTTATCCCCAATTTCATGGTTTATACAGAAATGATCTAATTCAATGCATTAACCAATGCAGATTTTGATACAGTGTGATGTTCAGGGTCATTTCATGAAAACACTTGCCAAATGGTCTGTGCAATTAACATGACTTCAATGCTGTAACACCAGTATAGAGTATAATTACTCATCACTAGATGAACATTCATGAACATGCAAAAAAAAAAAAAAAAAATCTGGATCAGTATTTAACCCCATCCACTCTGCCCCCTGGTGGTTGACTGGTCACACACATAACATAGTTATATTTATAATATATAAAACATAAGGAGTTGTATTTTTTTTGGTATTTTAGTGTAACCTTTGTGTACACTGTATGTACATGCTCTGACATAAATTTGCTCTTTTGCCTTCTTGAGTACTGTCATATGTTATTATGGATTGCTGCTTTGCAATTGCAAATTTGAAGTTTGAAGAGCATTCCAGCGTATTAGTGGTAGCTAATTGCATTACCTGCAGAAGACTGATGGCGCCGGTTAAAATGGTTGGCTTTAGTTCAAACTATTCTGAAGACAAGTGCATCTCTACAGCCTTTACATCATGTCTCCGGCTGGAAGCTGTTATTGTCAGCTAAGTGATTTTCTGGCATGTTTTATTTCTCCCACCCCCACCAACCACAGAAGTACACAGTCTGCCAATCAGAAACAAATGATGTAATTTATGCTTAATGTCACAAAACCACTGAACCACAAAAATGTTGATGTGTTTGCGAAGTAGAAAACGTAATTCCGAAAGAAGAAAATAAAAATGTTTTTAAAACCCTTTTTAACTCCTTTATATTGTAACATAATACATTTTGTTGAATTCCTTCGTTATTTTGGCATGTCCATTTAGCGGACTCATTGAGAAAGGAGTGACTTTGATACAGAAAAAACATTATTTTCCTGCGCGCTGTTAAAAGGTGATGCCAACAAACCCAAACAGCCTGTGGCAAGGAATCCAGGTCAAAATCATCTTGTATTTCAACAGAGATTCACAAGTGAAATGTTTTTGACCTTCCGAAGCGCAGACCAGTCGAAATCGAACAGAAAGACAGATGTTTCTCTGAACAAACAGCAGTGACCATTGTGACCTTCTCTGTCAACATGGTAGCCTCTCTCACATTAAATCCTGAACAGGTGCTCAAAATAAGAGGTTCAACCGGCAATCATTACAGTCAAACTACTTCCATGAAAGGCTCCAGTCTCCTCAGTATTCTTTCCTAAGAATAGTAAGATAAAATGGACACTGATCTCCTTGTCATGAGGATATTATTTGTCATAGACTTTGTTATAATTTATTGTTATTATTGTTGTTATAATAATAATAATAATAATAATAATAATACATATTAATAATAATAAATTGTTAGTTTTTTGTCATTATACAGTTCAAGCAGTACCGTTATACTACAGTGTCACAGATATATTCAAATGGTTCAAAATCGCATTGTTATGTTTGTGTCTGTATGCATCCCTGTGTGTGTATGTGTGTGTGTGTATTATTTGAAATTACCCAGTTTGTAATGCTCAGTCTCATGTGACCCCATCAATACACCAAGGAGAAATGTTTTACCTGGATACAGTCCCCTAGGGTCCTCTCATTTTTAATAGACATAGACATTTTGCGCTATATTTTCCGAAATCAACTATCAAAGACAGCCTGAACAGCGTACTGTAAACTAATACTGTTAATTACTTTAACTTGTGCCTTAGACCTGGGTTGAGCAGGTGAGTGGCAAAAGGGTGAAATGCAGACCTGTCTGACAATAAGCTACATCAAATTGGCAATGAGCTGCTCAGTCTTGAGTGACACACCCCGAGCAGCAGCTCTCCTCCCACCTCGGAATGCCCTGAGTCCGGAAATTACCAGAAGCATCCGGATCGTGGTGAAAATGCTAAATCAACAGCATGAACATGGCAGACATCAGCGGGAAAATATGGCCCTTTGTTATGAATGGCATTACAGAACTTTGAGATTGCATTTTGTTTTATCAGTACGCTTATTTTATTTTAATGACAGGCAAAAATTGGAAATGAGAAACTAGCAGAATGAGGTTGAGGTGCTGAGGGTAAGGAGGTGTTTTTCAGTGTATAATTTTATCTGGGGATTTGGACAAAAATAGCACATGATAACATGGGTTTAGGGGAGGTGGCAAGGGCTCATGGCTTTCCACAGCTGAGAGAGTGCTACCACTTTTCAGCTGTTGTGATGATGCTCATTTGTAGAGTGGAGAGAAAGTGCCGATTCCAGCTGAAATTGGTCCACTGGGAATACTACCTATTGGGATTGTTAACCTTCTACCATTCAGCTAAAAAGCCAGTGAGTTCCATTAAAATATATAATTCATGAAGTGTAGCAATTGTTTGCCATTGATCAGCACTTGAATAAATTGAGTTGCCGTCATTTTAACATATCCAACAATGCTTAAATTGAATTGTATATTTATGCTTAAGAGTAACAAGTATGCGTAAATTTTCTTAAAAAAAAAAACTAATTCTAAAACATTCTTCAATGGTATTTAACAAGCCTTAAGTATCAGGCAACAAGCAACCTTCCTTTGGTTGCTTTACTGTACTGTGTAAAAGTTTAAATCAATTTAAGATAGCTTTTTAATAATAACAAGCATGTGTTGCATAATAGGATTTTTGATGAGTTTTTGAAGTGAGCACTTGATTGCTTAATTAATTCAGCGAATTGCTTAAACTGTAACAACTGACATGGACACATCCATTAAGTTGCCCACTCACTAAACCCAAATATGTCGTTAGGTTCAAGTAGACATCGCATTTCACCGTGCTTCATTTCCTTTTCCTTCTTTCATATTATGTGGGCCAAGCTAAGTGGTAGCACTGTAGCAGCTCTGCAGCCTGACAACACAGGAGATATTTCTACCGAATATCTCTGGAATAGCAGTGGTTATTAAATCTTGGGCATTTCAGCTCATTGTGTAGTTTCTCGCTATTTATTTTTCAATTTTTCTTGAATGTTTGGTGCCGCAGACTGTCTGCGCTGTGGTTTTGCTGAGCAGGGCAGATGCCTCATTTAGCAGTGTGCGGCGTGCTACTCTGGGCTGGCGCCTGTCTCCCCCAGCACAGTGTCTGTAGGCTTCTCTGACTCACTCACTTCCCCAGTGGCCGCACTCTTTTCATTTTTCACAAAGCATTTGCATGTACTTGCATTTAAGCAATTAGGGCCCAACCTGTTATTCTGAGAGGCAGTTTCTCTGTCCCTAAATGCGCTTTTAGAGCATGTGTCTGTGCCGAGTCATCGTGGGACCGAGCCGGCGACCGAACCGAGAATAATTAGGCCAATTTATTCCGGCAGATACCCGTTTGCCACGTGTTTTCCCCCAGTCAGATCTGGCTAGGGGTATGTCACGTTGTCCCGTGCGGCCTCTGCCCTGACCCACATCGAGGTAAGGAAGCGTTCGCTGGTGGCTTATCCTGCTCCTGGCTTTACCGCAAAAATGCCAAGGAATGCTGCCAAGAGAAGAAACCCTTTATAAATAAGTAATGATAATAATAATAATGCTGGCACTACCCGATAGGATTTGTCCCAATCTATACTGCAGAGAGAAGACCCCGCCATGAACTGCTTTGTAGATTTTGACTCAGAGACAAAGCCCTTAAAGGTCTCCGGTAGTTCTTCCTTCCTGCTGCTATGGGTTCGTTGTTTGCAGCATCTTGCAAATGTGAAATTCTAAAGACTGTTTTTGTGGTTTCACATTGTGGTACAGTAACGATAGTGTATTTGTTTTTGCACGCCTCTCAATGTGCAGGCCTCAATATGAAGCAGATTCAGTCCTTTCAGGAGGATCTGAGAAAAGATAAAAAGATATCCTAAGATTAATAATTTAGTTTTGAACATGACTTCAGCAAGGAAGGGATTGGCTGAACACAATTAGCTCCCCCGACCCATCACACATGCATGCACACACGCATGCACACACACACAGACACACACACACACACACATTGCGAGTCCTGTCTATCACAATATTACATTTGAGTAAAATGCTTTATAATCATATTTATGGCTGTATTGGTCACAAACGTTCTTAAATTGGGAGAAATACAAATAAACTGGCAGAAAGATTATTCACGGATTGGTTTATTGGCTTAGCTGGTACAGCCATTGATCATGAGTGCAAACTGGGCAACATGTTTGAGTTGAGCTTTGCTTCAATGACACCTCCGAAGCAAATATATTTGTATATACCACCGTGGGTGTGGACGTGTAATGCCATCTAAAATACCATCATGTGCGGTATTTAATAGAGTTAGCAAAATAACATGGCATTATCATGTGATTAGCCATATATCAGTAAAAAAACAAACAAACAAAAACACAGAGGGCAAGCAGCAGATGAAAGCTTTCACAATTAAGATGGAAGCAGAAGAAAAGCACTGGACTGAAACATACATTTACCCAGTATTTAACTGGGAACACATAATGCTTAATTGGAAACTACACCATTTAAACCGAAATCAGATAGACAGAACAATATTTCATAGGTACTACACATTCAGTTAATTTTAAAGTCCATGCTAATTACTATTTTGTTTTAGAATAATCTTACAAGAAGTCTAGTGTTGTAGTCATTAAAGTGCTTGCTTGCTATCTAGATACCACCTCATTGTAAGCATATATTAATACGTCACTGTCACTATTCCAACAGGAATGTATGGGCGTTATATAGCTTTTTGCATAATTTCTCTATGTCTAGAAAGTAATATGGAAACAAACTCCTCAAATTCATGTCAACACACATTGCATAATTTTCTTTTTGAAAATGATGTTGGTTTTCCTGTGGAGGATAATTAAATATCCAAAGTTTTGAGGTCTCATCAAATTAAAGTACTGTGTATATTTTTGCTCCTGTCTATTATCCAAATACTTCACCTCACAAGGTTATTTTCAAGGGTTTAATTAGAATTACTATAATCTCAAAGTAATTGTTTACTTCAGTAGCTGAACGTGTAGTCCATTTTGTTAGGGTGATGTTTCCATAGAAATGGATGTGCTCAATCATTTTTAAATAGCATTTTTAAAACCTGCAGATTGCTGAAAAATATATAATTAACATAATATAAAGTCTATGAAAAGCATACATCGACAGTTGAAATGTATATTTTTTTTAATGGGTAGTGTGAACAGTTTAAATCATATTTTTTAAATTGGGGTATATGCTCACTGAGCACTTTCTAGGAACATTTTTACTTTATTACACCTACTTATTCAAGCGATTATCTAACCAGCCAAGTGTGTGGCAGCAGTGCATACATGTAGATACGGCTCAGGAGCTTCAGTTAATGTTCACATTAACCATCAGTATGTGAAAAAAATGTGATTGACCATTTGCCCATGGGATGATTGTTGGTGGCAGACAGGGTCGTTTGAGTATCTCAGAAACTGCTGATCTCCTGGGATTTTCTCCCAGACTAGTCTCTAGAGTGCAAATGGTGCAATCCAATCCAGTAATCCAGTGAGCAGCAGTTATGCACACAGAAATGCCTTGTTAATGAGAGACATCAGATGAGAATGGCCAGACTGGTCAAAGCTGACAGGAAGGTGACAGTAACACAAATAACCACACATTACAACATTGGTATGCAGAAGAGCATCTCTGAACACACAATGCATCATAACTCTTAAGTGGATAAGTCTAATAAATACCTAATAAAGTGCTCACTGAGTGTATGTATGTTGATCACTGGATACTAACCTAGCTATGTATACCCCTCCCTCCATCTACCCACATATGTTGGGTGCTGTGGATGTGAGATGCAGATGACTTCACGTGCCCTCAAGACGGACAACGTTGAGCCCATTGGGTTGCCAATTAAATTAATCTAGTTAATGAAACATATTCATTTTGTCCATTACCTTACTTACTGTAGTACAATCACTGCTGTTTTAAAAAAATTACAAAAGAATAACAATACCATCGGCACTTTTCATGATAGGCATTTGTTATCAAGATCATTTTTATGATAGGTTTTTGCTATCATGATAATTCTAATTACTGAACATTGGCGCACCCAATTTACATCTTTGAAGGAGTGTTAATCCTTGTCCCAGATGCACATTGTATATGCTGCTTTTTGTAACTTCATGGACTTAATAGGGTATAGCCTAATTATGATATTAATTCAACAGTGATCTGTATTTATGTTTTGATATTTATCTTTCCAGTTAATATACGACAGGAAAGGATGAAATGAATATTATTTTAATTATGGCTGTGATACACTGGGTTTGTTCGGCCCATTTTTTTCCATGGCTTGTACAACATTTGTGAATACACATTTTATGACTAATTTGTTTTTACAGGACCCCAGTTGAACAGAAATAAGTGTGAATCTGTGAATTTCCTTTAATTCTTCTTTTGGCCCTTGTATTCACCAAGAACTCCAGATCAGAATTCTGTGTAAAGTAAGCACTTATACATATGTAAAACCAGCATACACTATGTGGGAAACTGTCCTAAAGACCCAGGCAGAGGAGTCATCAGCTCTAGGTTTCCTGCTGGAAGCGGTCCAGTCAGACATTGCAAAAGAGCAGATTTAGTAGATCTTCTGTCTGTGCCCACTGTAATCTGGGAGAGCATTACTGTCACAGAAGTGGAACAATAAAAATAATACATATCTCAATAACATGCCATAATCTCCTGTCCCTGAAAGCATGTAGCATGTCTGCTTTCAAGAAATCCCTGCCACCAAATGACCTGAACCTGACCTACCACTTCACAATCATTTATTGTGTTTTCTATTATTTGTAGTTTATTTTATTTTACTGGTATAACTTTCTGAATCCAACAGAATGAAGAAAAGTAAGTGCACACATTTGGACTCCTTATCCTCCTGAATATGCAATAGGCATATCATATACACAATCTATACTCTGGATCCAAAACAAAAGCTTATATTTACATTTAATGCAATAAAAAAAGAAAGTGTCATTTTTGTCCGTCCAAAAACACAATTCAGCTGTCCATAAAATTAACTGACCAGGCTGCACTGTATGTGCATGTGTGTGTGTGTGTGTGTGTGTGTGTATGTGTGTGTGTGCATTGCTCCCGGGGAGGATTGTTTTCTGCTTAGTCTAATCAACTGTAAGTCACTTTGGATAAAAACATCGGCCAAAATTACATGTAATGTGTGTACAGTACTGTACAAATTATGGAAACACGGCATTTATAAACATGGTTTGATTAATGCAAGATTTTCTCTTTTTGGCATAAAAAGAAATAAAACATAAACATAACAAAACAAACCCCCAAAAAATAAATAATTAGCATTTCTGTTAAGTAATAATCATTGCTCTTTTCTATATTTATTACTTCATGCCTACATAAATGAGCATGCATCTTACTGTTGGAAATTTGACAATCTTCTTGAATATATATTATTTCTCCAGCATTTATCTACATAATATACAAAGCACCCTGTCTGCCACCAACAATCATTCCACGGTCAAAGTCACTTTGATGACATTTTTTTCACATTCTGATGGTTGATGGTTGATGCCAACATTAACTGAAGCTCCTGACCCGTATCTAAATCATTGCATTGTACTGCTGCCACTCAATTGGCTGATTAGGTAAACGCATGAATAAGTAGATGTTATAAAGTAAAAATGTACCTAATAAAGTGCACTATATATATATATATATATATATATATATATATATATATATATATATATATATATATATATATATACACTTTATTTCAAAGTGTGATGGGTGTGGGTGAAGATGATCATATTTCGTCTGAGATTCATTTTAATTTTGAATTTGCTTCAGAGGCTGAATTATGTGGGGTGATGAATCTCCTGGGTGGACCAGACCTGTATGACCATCAATAACGATTCAAGTTCATTCCCTGGAGTAAAGTCCTTGTCCATAACCTCTGATTCTAAAAATAGTTGTCATCATTTGTTTATGCTGGCTTCATGACATTTTATGCTGGTGTTTATTTACCTGCATAGATATATTGATTTGTGAATTGGAGCTTACCAAAAGATACCTGTATGCTATAACAATCTCCGCGGCAGGAAACATTAAAGGTGATACCACTTGAGCTTGGATTCACCGTTACGATGGACTACCTTGCCCCTCACTAAGAGATCTATATTAAAACTAGCTTGTACACTTTTGAACACTATCGCACTAAAGCTCATAGGTTTATTCATATCATTGCCAAAGGAGTGCATCTCACAGAGGAGAACTTTTTCAACTTTTTCAACTTTTGTGGGAGTCACCTTTTGCCTTCCCACTGCAGGCAAAACAAAATGGAGCATGGCTCTGCAGTTTGTTCACACAAAGTCAGAAAACAGAGATGAAGGGGCCCGAGAACATGTTGCTTATGCGGATACGCATCTTACTGTTCTGTTTCAGGGAGCAAAAGACAGAGACTTTGAACCAATGTTTCTTTTCTCTTGTCTGTGTTAGGAACAACATTTGTGTGTGTGAATTTGATTCCCTAGGCCTCCAAACCACAGGTTGCCTTCAATTTATCAGCAGGAAAAAAAAATCTAATTCAAGGAAATGGAATGTCTCACCTTTATCTTTGCCCTTTCCGGACAGAGGTTGCAGCTTAAGAGTGAATCTTCACACAGGTCTTGTAATTCTCTACTTAAAGCTGCTTGGACTCCCAGCAATGGATTTACTGGCGACATTTAAATGGCAAAACCCCCAGACAGTGTGTAGCTGGAACTAAAACTATTACTGTGACCATTACAACAAAAATTATCATTATCATTATTACATTAGGAAGAAGATATGTGTGTGTTTATCGCTGGAGAGAGTAATAGTTGCTTCCATCAAGGGTAGGATTTATGTGGTTTCATAATTTCTCTGCCTGTTTTGTGCAAGCATTATGTGTATTCAAATGAAAGTTGGTCAAAGTCAGTCAATCATTGTTCATCATTTCAGATAATTGTGTTCTTTTTTTACACAGTGTAACTGAAGCTGTAAGTGTAGTTCCAATGCAAAAGCACAAGTATGAAAATGTTGAGCTACTTGTGAAATTACAAACACGTATTGCTTGTTTTCTCTCACACATCCTATACTGCTCCCTGCTGACACACACACACACACACACACACACGCACACACCACACACCTCATTTCTGCAAACCTTACAACCAGTGTGGGAAATGTACACCCACTACCTGCCAAATACAGGTGTTTGCATTGGCTGGTACATTTAGAAAGCCTACCATCCACAGTGGCGGGTACATTTCCGATAGTATCTGAATGGCTAAAGAGTGAGAACAATGGTGCTGACACCTTAGCTGCAGTACATACGCACACAGTGTAAAATAACCTCCAGAAAACGTGAAGAATCCATGGCACTTATATAGTTCCATAAATAGTGGAGCTGCAAAACGAGGACGTAGAACAGTATCCACACTTGTGAAACCGTGACGTGAGCTTGGATAGAAGCATCCACATGAGGGAGCATTTTAATTTGCGTATAATACTGCAGTCCAACAACCCAACAACCACGGAGTTGTGATGCTCGCAAACTTGGCTTTCTTCAGATTGTGAGTCAAGTAGATTTTTCTGACTTCGGAGGCGGGAATTGGATAGAGAGTGTTTGGAACCTGAGAAGCCCCTTACAAAAATAAATTGCAGGAAGTTAGTCCTTTCACATTTATATGTGAATGTAACATTTTGTAAACATCGCCCTGCGAAATGAAAATTTCACATGATTGTTTTTTTCACATGTAAATGAAAATGGGTCACATTGAGTCATTTCCATCTTCACATTTGCACATGTGATTTCCACATCACACTTTTTAAAATGTGAGCTACAATTTCCAGTAGCTCACATGACTTGAACTGGCATAGGTTACCTTTTTCGGCACTCATCTTATAAGTGTGATCATTTGCGTAGTTCACATGTGTACTCTCCACATGTTAGGTGTTCACACATAGTTTTTGAACGTGATGAAGGGTCAAGCTAAGGTTCAATCAGAAGTAGTGATATGCAGTAGTAAGGTGGGGAAGTTGTGTGACTGGTTCTTTTAACAGTCAGGCACTACATCTAGCCACCAGGCTGCCATTTTATTTTGGTGGCAGACAAACTGTGTCACCTTGGTATTTTTGCAGTGTGTGTATGCGTGTGTGTGTGTGTGGGGGGGGGGTGGTCTTACTGGATATGTAAGTATGTTTTTTACATGTACTAAATGTTGTTTAGTTTAAGCTGTATTATATGTGTATGTGTTTCAAGTAATGTATACATTTTTTTGGATGTTTCTAAAAGTGATAGAAATGTAGGGTGACTGCTAATAATTGGCCATCTACCAGCTGCAGTGACTGGCGGGCCAAAACAAATCATTTCCTTCCCTGTGTCCAATTTCTGCTTACAATTTTTTTTATTGTAAATTAAGCAGTAGCATGCTCCAATTTCAAAGAAAAAACTAAAACATTTCATGATAAAGTTGCTAATCTTTCTAAAGTTGCAAATTTTGTGAGCTAATGATCTGAAACAATCTAAAACGTTTTAGATTGTTTTGATGCAAGTTTTTGATTTAGAGAAATGGGATCATGCTCTTGAGGGCATTATTTAATTTTGCTAATTAGTTTTGAGGATTTAGGTCAGGTGTTAACTGTTTTGAATGAAGTACAAACTGTTTTGAGAATTTCTGATATCATGTACTGTGAAGATATGATATCAAGATATGAAAAAAAAACTGTAAACCATTAATTTGGGGAAATACAAAAACAAATATCTATGCCTGTGTTAAGGCAAATGAAAACAGTTTTCATAATTAAGATCAAATCACATGATGCTATCTTTTTGATAAAAGACATTTAGGAAATAAATGAGCTGTTCTGGTAGTTATGTGCTCAAACAAAAGCTTTTATATTTGAAAAATTGACATTGTCATGTTATATAATAAGTATTGATGAAGCACTGTACTGTACACTGTACATTGGGTGAGAGGTTCAGAATATCTGATGTTATGAGATATATAAAGTGTCTCTCCTCGTAAAGGAGAGGCAGTGACTTCTCAATCAGTAGCAACTCAGGCAAGACAGTCAAATGTATGCTTCCAAGCATCCAACATCCATGAACACTGTTCTGTGGGCTGAATCTGGTCTGTCCATCATGATCATTATTTTGACCAAAAACAAATGTTAAAAACTTGCTGAAGACAAGACAAATGTAAATTTTAGTCCAAATTTAGCCAAACCCAGATTATTATTATTACACAGCATTGCCATTTCTGAAAGCATTATTTTTGACCGGACTGCCTGTTCATTTTGAATGATTCTGACACCATACTGTTTGGGACTTATTTTCATGGAAATGATCGTAGTCATAATTAATACTTTGCATATTTTTTGCATCACTGTTTGAATTTGAAGTCTTTGACCCATGGATATCTTCAAGTGCTGAATATCCTCTCTGGTGATGCTCTGCCAGGGATGTACTACAGCCATGTTCAGCTCTTGTTGCTTTGGGGGCTAGTTGCCTAACATTTTCTCTTCAGCATATGAAATATGTTCAGATGGATTCTGACCGGCTGGATAACCTGG
Source organism: Conger conger (assembly GCF_963514075.1). Taxonomy (NCBI): domain Eukaryota; kingdom Metazoa; phylum Chordata; class Actinopteri; order Anguilliformes; family Congridae; genus Conger; species Conger conger. Next base: position 25,666,992 of record NC_083762.1, read on the forward strand.
CCAGCTACTCTGTTGCTTTAGCAGTAGTTTGGGATTAGTGCCACGCTGATGACGCGTCATCCAGTAAGTTTGGAGGCGTTTGGTTGAACCTGAGCAGATAAGACTCTCCTGTACACTTCAGAATTTATTCTGCTGCTATCAGAAGTTATATAATCAATGAGCCAGTGTCTGTAGCAAACATACAGCCACACATTCGTCTATTCTGTACAATTTCAAATATGCCTTTGTTTTAAGCCCAGATATTTAGGAAAAGTCGTCGAAGGAGGAGCATATTGCATTTGCAGGGTTGGGCCAATTTACATTTTAATGCCCAAATGCCTGATGGCATTGGGTCTGGCCTTTCTAGTGTTAATTGAAGCTGACAATCTGTCGCAGACCAGGAAATCGGTGGAAGAACAATAACACCGAAAATGCTAATTGCACAAAAGTATAAATACATACATAAGTACATGAATAATACGACTTAAAAGCCGGTTTATGGATGGTTGTGGCCTGAAATGACCATTTATGCCAGCAGGCAATTCTACTTTCAACCAAAGCCGAACGTATATGAAATGACTGGCAAAGTCGTCTTTTAAATTGCAATGTTAATTTGCTGGTTGGGATTTGTCTAGGAACTAAAAGTAATCTTTTCCTGGGCCTGTAAACACTGTCCAATCCCCAAGAGAATGTGCAAATATTGCGTTCACTCTCTTTGTGTTTTGCAAACAATTACTTTCTATTCGTCTTCTGGCAGGTAAGCGATGTCTTTAGAAGGGACATAATGAGGGCACCTAAAACAAAGCGTGTTGAAGAATACATTAACATATCCTTAACAGCCATCAATGTCTTCTGCCAGGGGAGGTAAGGGATATAAGGCCTACATGTAGCATATATTAATACTCACAGCAATACTCACAGACATTATTTAGTTCATTTACGAAACAAAAAAAATCTAAATAAAAATCTTATCCGATGAATGCTTTCATTGTTCATATCAAAGAGCATCAGATTGATGTGTTTACTTGTTGAAATTCAAACATGTTTCCCGCAGGGTAGGAAGCTCCAAGACTCCCCCTGCAATGTTCTGGGCTAAGCCCCCAATGTCTTCGAACCCTAGCAATACCCCTGCTGTCAAACACAGGTTCTTGTCAGTATGAGGCTCTTGTGAACGTAAGGCCGATTTATGGCTGTAGATTCCAGGGGTGGCAGCTGGGGACCTATGCCCCAGTAGAGCTTTAAGTCTAGCAAGACCTCTGCAGCACATACAGTGCAGTCTGTGTTTGGACAGTGACACGATTTTTGTTGTTTTTAGTCTGTGGTCCAGCCTATTAGATTTGAAATGAAACAACAGATACGAGGTTTGCAAGAGAAAGGCTGTTATTTTATTACCTAGAACCGCCAAGCCTGACCCCAAGCAGCATCAGGCTTGTCCAGCATTACAGCATTGATTTCCGCACATACGGTAACCTAAACATGTAAACCAAATTTAGCAAAAATTCTTGAAATAATGGACACAACTGAATTGATTTCCTACTTATTTATTTTAGGTCACTGCGGGTGTTGAAATCAGTGCTGTAATGCTAGACAAGCTTGGTGCTGCTGAGTGTCTGAGTGGCTTGGCGGTTTGAGGTAATATTTGACGCTGGACTCCTTTAACTACTTGTGTAACTACTTTTGTCGTGCCTTGTTTTGCACATTTTTGTACTTTTCTCGGTGGGCATATTTGCAGCACATCATATGCAAAACAAGAAAAAAACCCACAAAAAGTAGTTTAATAAGTCCACAGTCCAATATTTTAAAAAAAGTAATTTCTTCAGTCATAACAAATTCATAAAGTTTTTACCTTCCCCTGCTCTTACTCATCAATTCTGCACACATCGAGAGTCAGGAAGCAGGCAGGGAAAATCATCACAGACCGTACACACCCAGGCCACAAACTTCTCCCCTCTGGCAGGCCCTGCAGAGAACTACGTGCCAAAGCAACCAGGCTCAAGAACAAAAACCAGGTTTTTTCCCACAAGCCATTTCAATCATGAACAATTAACACAACCCTACAGATCTCTCTCATGTGCAATTTTGAAGCCATGTGCAATACCCTAAATTATGTGCGATATTCACAAGCCAGAACTGTGAAGCAGGAATGTATATCGTTTATATTGTGTGAATGCTCTTTTGTATGCTCTTTTTTATATTAACTTAACCTCTTTTATACTTATTCTCTTGTGTATTTCTTGTTTTATATTATGTAAGGTGCTGGTGGATATTGTTCTGGAGTCAAATTCCTTGTGTGTGAGCACACTTGGCCAATAAAGCTATTTGTGATTCCACAGAGACCACATAGTCACCCTCAAATTGGTTACTTTTCACACAGTTGTTATGGAGTCTATTCAGTTCACTCCGCTCCGCTAAAAAACACAGTTTTCTCCACTTCAGTGAAAAACATATGTTGGTGCCATTTTGTCTGTGGGGATATAAATCTATAATTTCTATAACTAAAATGTCCACAGTTCCTTAAAGTCTTTTTCAACTTCATATCACAATAAATGCATTCCATGTGGTTGTGCAAAATGAGTTCTGATCGAGCTGTTCATAACAAAGCGGTCATTCAGTTGCTGCATGCAAAAATAGCATGTCAGAAGGGAGGGTCACATTCACACCTTGGTACCTGTACCTGCTGCCTCTTCTCTGGCAGGGTTTTTTGTGAAGACAATGACATGCTGCATTTCTTTACTGAGTCGATTTTTGTTCAAAAATGCAAGGAAAAGCAATGGAAGGAGGAGGGTATTGCATTTACAGTGTTGGAGTAATCTTAATTTTAAAGTCTAAACGCTTAATGGTGTTAGCTGTAACCTTTCTAGTGTGAAAGTACTGACTATCAGCTTTAAATGTACAGTATTTATTTTGTATTTACACCATTTTCATATATAATTCCCCCATTTCAGTGGACTAAAAGTAATTTGGCAATTGGCTGCTCAGCTGTTTTCTTTGGTTATACACTATAAGCAGTGTATGACAAAATATCAAAATAATAATAAGCTCTAGTGACACTATTGCAGTGACACTACTTATATTTACCACCACTACTCCAATACTTCTAGCAGCATAATTAAATCTGTCTTTAAGTCTGGTTGATGTATTTAATGTAAAGATAAGAAGGCACAAAATTGAGTCATTAAACATGAAGGTATGCTGATTGGCCGCAGATTCTTTTTACAATTTTTATTTCTGGAAAATGGTGCCGGCACCAAAACATGGCTGTCACCCTGCATGCGCAGCCAAGCCTCACGTGTAAAATGGATGTGGATCTACATGCCTCAGCCCTCTGACGGCATGACCATCCTGAATATTTCATGAATACATAAACACTGCAAACCGGTGCTTAGTTTACCATTTCGACCGCATCTATTTATTTATTCTCTTTGTACAAGAACGTAGACATATTTGAAATAATATTTTGTTTTCAAAGCTCTCAGCTACTCAAAATTATTCCACCCAATTTCCTTTGCATTCAGTACATGAGCAAAAAAAAATAAAAGGCGAGGAAATGATTAAATCTCTAGTGCTTTGCTTTTTTGGGCTTGAGTGGTCTTTTCCGACAGACTCCAGGGCTTAAGAGTGTCTGCATTAAGACTGGGGCAACACTCTGCGTCATGTCACTGAAGGAACGGAAGGCTGTGCAGACTCCATTGTGTGTGAACAGACCTGGAGCAGGTTAAACGGGCATCTTACCGAACACGGATCCTCAGCTTTCGGCCTTGGGGGAAAATGGTTGCAGAGAAATTGTAGTTCAGTTGGTGTGTGCATGTATGTATGCATGTGTGTATGTGTTTGTGTGTGTGTATGTGAGTGTGTAGTGTGCAGAGTGTGTAGTGTGCAGGTCTACAGTGACAGTCCCCTCTTTGTAACAGAGACGTGTATGTGCGTGTTTGTGTTTTTGGAGGGTTCTGTTGAGGGCAAGATGCTGGTGGGGCGGGTGGTGGTGGGGGGGGGGTGGTTGTTAACTTTATTGTACAGATCTGTCTTCTCTGTTTGCTCTTTATCCAGCATCTCGAATGGGGGAAACGCTACCTAATTAGGCTATCCGCGTGACAAATTGGATGTGATGAAGCTGTCGGAGCATCCCAGGAGGGCACAGCACTAATCACTTACAGAGTTTAGGGGGCAGTAATGGGAGTGTTGACACTGTGAGGACACATTATCAGCTGGGTATTTCTGTTCACTGTATTTAACATCCCCCACCCCCAGTCAAACCCCCCCGCATACGCAACACACACACAGACACACACATGCACACACACACACACACAAACACACACTCCATGATACTTTCCACACTGCACATGCAGTATATATTTTCAAAAAGGTGAGCAATGCTTTCCTTGGTTTTAAAAGCACAGGCTGCAGGCTCATCCAAATTAATAGCTCCATGGTCTTTCAAGGTGCTCAAATGTAATTCTCATTTCCACTGAGAGCATTGAAACAGGACTGAAAGGTCTAATTGATTTACTGCAACATATTGTTCAGGATGAGTGTATGCATTAGGAAGTGTGTGTGTGTGTGTGTGTGTGTGTGTGTGTGTGTGTGTGCGCGCACATGTTTGTATGTGTTCGAAAGTATGTGCTTTTGCTATAAAACAGACACCACTGACATTTCTGACCTAGTTAACTTAGCTAACAAATGTGTCTTTGGACTGTAGCCTCGTGATGAACCTTCATATTACCATTCAGTTTGACATCTCTTAAAAACCAGTTCGCTTTTTTTTCATCTTGACACCACATGTTTTTTTGTTTTTTTTCTAATTTGGAGGGATTATATAGTAAACATGCAATAATCATGTCTTCAGAAGTCTACAGAACAAATTTGCATGTGTTTAAAATGAGATGCTTCTCAAAAAATTTTCTATTGTAATAATTTTCCTTTCATTTGGTCATAAAATGTTAACATAAGGGTTAAATCTAATTAACTGATTGAATATAATAATAGGATCAAAGAATCAGAAGCTGTAGCTTTAAATGTCAAGATTTAGGTATTTCATGTGACAGTGTGGCTGTCTGTCCTCAAGGGTTATTGTATTGCCAATTTAGAAATATTTTCCCTTGATGATGAAATTAGTTCATTTTATATACTTTCTGCGGAAATGGCCCCTTTTGGAAATACAGTGAATCGACTGTCTCCACAGATAACAAGATAAAGTTCTGGAACACTGACCTTGGATTTCTCCAAATTAATGTTTCAGAAATGTGCATCTTTTCAAAGTTTTGATAGCCATGTCAGTCTTCTTTTCTGATTGTTAATTTCTAAGGGGATTATAAAATGCGTGTAACTCACATTACGCTTGTATGTCAAAGCAAGTTATAAATAGAAAGGAGGGAAAATATGTTTAATTATTCTACAAATGCAGGGATAAATAATTATTGTGTTGCTGTAGTTGGTTTTTATTACGTATTTAGGCCATTTCAAGTCACTTAATTTCAGCACTGGGAGATTGGAACCTTGCTAGGCTTCTTAGAAACAGCTGTGCATATAAAGCTTACAGGAAGCTTACAGACAGCTGTGCAAATACACTGCAATATGGATCTGAATGCAGAGAAAAATCACTTTCCTTAATCAAGCAAAAAAGTCACCATCTCCCTAGCGATGGTCAGATTATTTGCAAGCTTTTCACTATTACAGTGAGTGGAGGACCTAGCTAATCCCTCAGCAGAATCAGCAATGGAATGAATGATTATTATGCTAACCAATACATTGGAAAATAGTATAAATAAATAAATAAATAAATATTTATACATTATTTAGTGAAAAACACTGTACTCTTTGTTACCTGTAACCATTAGCTATGTTAAGACTTTAATAATTAATTCTGATGTAGAATTAAATATACGGTACCACTATATGATATCAAAACACATTCTAATATTTAAATGTAATCTTGAAATGTTATCTGTTCTAACATCTGTCAAAACTAATTAATGGACAACGTATAAAGCCAAACCATACAATATCTAATCACTTTCTGTTATCTTAGTGTTTTTGGAGGATGAGAACTGTATCTTACTATAATCATATTTGGCATTACACATCGCTGTTAGGCCTTGTACACAATAGCATTAAAATGTGCTTTAAACATTTCTTAAAACCATTAAATCAACAGCCCGGTTGGAAAAATGGAGAAAGGGATCATACACTTTGTGAAGGTATACAGAATTGAATGGCCTAAGCTACCCGTCAAATCATTTTCCTTCCATCATAAATAAATGAACAGTCAGTTCATGGTGTTTGTGAGTTGAGTTTTTTTATAATTGTGATATGTTATCTCTATATAATAGCGTCTGATTGCTGTACAATTTGGACGGAGGAGAAGACGCATTGCAGCTGCATAAATACTTGGAAATTAACAAGTGGAAAATTGATCCATGTTGTTTATCTACTATTTTTTTTCCGCAGAAAACTACGGTTAATACGGAGCGGCCCTGGGTAAAAGAAATCAGTGCATTCCAATCCGCTTGCCAAACCTTACCCTCTATTTTGCAAGGGAAAATCGAACGCACAGAATGCAAAACTGAGGGCATGGAATGCAAAACTGAGGGTACGGTTTGCAAAACTGGGGCTATGGATTGGAAAACGGACCGCATAGTTTACAAAACTGTGGATACAGATTGCAAAACCAAGAGTATGGATTTTCACATGTAAATATATTTTTTTCACCTGGGGTGAATTAGGGGGCTCAATAGCTTACCAAGGAATGCAAAAGATCACATCCGCCATCAATGATAAACGCTGTGTGGAGCACATTCTAGGTTTCAAAAACCGCAGAATGCATGCGAGCAACCTACACGAACAGGTCAAGGTACCGACAACCTCTCGACTAAAACGTTTCCCAAACTAAAATCGAACCGCGCCTGCCATTGTGCAGCCTTAACCGGTTTTGAATTTCATCTGCTGGCATTGTGCAGCTGCTTCTTCATCAATCTCGGTTCCACTGCTTTGCGGAATTAAAAGTGAAACCGAGCCGTGGCGATATTAGTCTAATTACGGCCGGTGAAGATGAAGGGGAGGCGCGGATGGTGACAGGTGTCCCTGATTAAGGTTAATCTGCCGGCCCTCTCTGCGGCCATCTCTAATCTTAGCCCCATGCCTCTGGCTTCTGACGCTCGGAGCCTGACTGCCGTAATGAGCTCTTCAGGCCTACACGGGAGGCCCTGGAGTGCAGTCCCTACAGAAGCGTAATGAGCACTCCAGCACACCATTGTGTGCTCTCCACGGCTGACGCTGAGCCCTCCCCGAGACACAGCCGCCCGGGCCAGGCACAGCTTGTTCTCTGCTCGCCTGGTGGTGGTGGTGGTGTAGGGGGAGGCTTGGGGGTGCTGCAAAAGGGGATTTCGTGTGAAGGGCTCGGGGCAAGCCTTGTGGCCCAAGGGGGGGAGAGGAAAGAGATAGAGAGAGAGAAAGAGACAGAGAGAGATTTTAACTATATACCCAGCTGCCAACCTTGCACCTGATTCTGTGTGTCTGCGCGCGAGCGTGTGTGCGTATGTCTCATCAGCCTGCCTTAGTTCTGCTATCTTGAGCAACCAGAAGGGATGCTTTAGCCAGAAAATTCCAGCATGGTGGGCCTGGAAGAGATTTACCTGTACAAGGCGCAGGCAGTCGACGTTTAAGGAGCAGTGAACGGCCGCAGCAGTTTGTTTTTATATTATATAATTACTCGTTCCATCGCCACATATGGGACAGTGCATTTTTTATTGTCCTCATGATTACATTCATCATTATTTAATAGATTGGAATCAGAATGAAGTGGGATTCATTTGGCAGGAAAAGGCACTGCACAATCAGCACAGAATTGTTGCAGGGCACTTAATTATAACATTGAATATTCACAAAACAAATAAAGCCAAACATAATTTGCATGAGGCTTTGATGGAAAACGAGGAGCTACTTTGAGGAGAAGTCACATTAACAATGCGGTGCGCGTGTCTCTGTCCGGGGTCCGGGGTGCTTGCGGAGTGCAGGTTATCTGAGCTTCCTCCAGACCCTCACATTCGGTTATAAAGAGAGTGAAATACGATCGCATTATTTATGCATTAACATGCGCGGGAATGGGGAAGAATCTGCACTGTTTGTCTTCTACTCACCCCCCCCCCCCCCTTCCTTCATACCGCTCTGCGTTTTAATGAGTTCACCTCTCCTCTGCATGTTAAGCAAAAACTCTGCTGGCTAGAAACAGCCATCCTCAAACTGCCCCATCTGGGAATACGGATTACAGTGTTATTATCTTCTGGGGATTAGGGATTTGTCTTCAACACAGAGTGGAGTGTTGTGAGAACATAAGCAAATCACAACACAATGCGAGAACAAAGCCTTTATTGTTCCTTTCAAAATCAAACAAATAAATAAATAAATCCATAACGAGTGGGTAATGCCACAGAATGATGAGCACGTATTGTTTCATTATAGTAGCATGTCAGATTTTATGGATTTAAAAAAGGAAACATCAAACCCTAAAGCAATATATTACATGCACGAATAATGTTAAACAAGATTTACTTCACGTTTTAAACAAATGATTTTATGAGAAATGCAAGAGCTTCAGGAAGGGAAGAATGGCGGTGGATTTGGACATAAATATTAACTTTGAAGCTGAGTAGAAACAGATAAATACATGCAATGCTTCATGCTAGAATTTCCAGGGTTCTGAAAATTCCTAAAAGGATTCAGTTATTTAATACATACTCAGTGACCACTTTATTATGTAGACCTGTAGACCAACTTGTTAATGCACATATCTAATCAGTCAACCATGTGGCAGCAGCTCAATGCATAAAAGTGACAAGTGCGACTAACAAAAACATCCAGTGAGCAGCAGTTCTGTGGGCGAAAATGCTTTATTAATGAGAGAGGTCAGAGGAGAATGGCCAGACTGGTTCAAGCTGACAGGAAGGCAACAGTCACTCAAATAATCTCATGTTGCAACAGTGGTATGCAGAAGAGCATCTATGAACACACATGTTGAACCTTGAAGTGAATTGGCTCCAGCAACAGAAGACCAACCACTGCAATTACTCTGTGTGCTGAAACAGAACAGCAATCATTTACTGAGTTTATATAAAATGACTTTCATCTCCTGGGACTGCACTCAGTAGTGTCGGAAACACGGCCAATAATAGTAATTTTCACTGAAGTTCATTTGAATTCACTACACATCCAAAACATGATCCTAGCTTTTAGTTTCTGTTAAAATGAATTGCATGAAGTGCAGATGAAGATATGGTTTGTTGGTATGGTTAATTTTGGGGTATGATTAATTGAATTGTTGCTACAATGGTGTACTTAATTTACTAACTGACTCGCATTCTTTACTAATACAATGGAGCATATACAGCATTATTACAGTCTGAGGTTGCTGAATTCAACTGAGTGCTTGCATTAAGGTCTCTGTACTAGGCAACACCTGTACCTGTAAATGTATGGAATGACTCATGGTTTGATGAATCAATTGATTATCATAGGAATTCAACTTTTTATTGGGCATAAATATCATTTTTATATCCCTTTTTTTAGCTAGTGTTGAGCTTTTTTGACATAGCACCGTGATACTGATTCAGCACGACGAATAAACCATCATCATTCCTCCAACAGCAAATGCTTATATACTCAGTCATTTGCACAGCTTTTCATTTTTACATAGTTTTTTTTTTTTTTTAAGATATTTTTTAGGCCTTTTTCAGCTTTATTGGACAGTATATAGTATAGAGAGACAGGAAGAATGATTCGAACCGCCGATGTCGCGGCTCGCAATGAGCATGCGGTTAGTGCTCTACAGGCTGCGCCACCGAGACACCCACATAGTATTCATTTTTACTACTTGCTTTACAGTATACGGAAGAAATTCAGTTGAAGAACCTTACCCAAAGGCACAATGAGAGACCATCCTTGGGGATCCAACCTACACCCTCTGGGCTACAAGTGTAGTTCCCACCCACTACCACCCCAATGCCTAATTTACAAAGGCAATGAAGTGGGCATCTGTAAAAAGAAAGATGGACTTTTTATCCTGAATTCTGACATCTGACATCGTGGTCCAAATGTATTGCCTCTGAGCCACTTGTGTTTGCCATGAATTCACATAATTGGCTGTTTTGAAATGTGCACAGGGCTCTGCAAGGGTGGCATGGCACAAGTGCCAGAGGGCCTTGGGTGACCTTTGACATCACGACAAGGTATTCCAATCATTTCTGCTCTACCTGATGTACGCTCTGCTGTCTCGTTCACCAATCGTTCCCCTGCAGTCCTCATGTTTATCCATCCTAATGACAACCACGCACCCCCCTCCATCTCCATTTGATACAACCAATCACTGGATTGAATAAAGAATAACAGGACTGTACTACTTCAGTGAGTGAAATTATCATGCATTATACCGAATGATATGAAGTGATATGATGTGCAATGGCTTTTTGGCTGGCTTGTTTGTCAATATCTAAGGGCTGCTGTATGACATGCTACCTGCAAAAATGACATAGTTTCAGATGCCATAGTTTCAGATGTCTTGAAAACGCCTCAAAATACACTATCATGTTATCTTTATCCACTTTTGTCTTTATTGTCTTTTTTCTCACTGGCCCAGGGCTGACCGTTTTTTTGCATTCATTAAATTTTTCACGATGCAATTTTCAATCAGTATGGTAACAGGATAGACCACTTGAAAGCGTTAAAACTCACAGTTCTATCCGCATAACATATTGTAAGATGCCATTGCTTTAGTAACAAGAGTTCCTTATTTTGTAACGTGGGTGGCAAAACAAGTATGGGGGGACCTCACCTTCTCTGCATTGTGGAAATCCACTTGCAACAAGAAATAATGTCCATGTCCTTTTCACGGCAAAGGTCCAGCGAACCAAATGCATAATAGTTTCTCATTCTAAAGGTGTGCTAACTCGGAGGAACGTTGATAGAATGCACATTGTTTACTTAGAATATCTCTGGAGGGATTATCATTGCTGTCCGTATTGCCATTGTACACTTCTACAAAAGTACTTGTACTTATGAATGCTGTTACCTATATTTTGTATAGGCCCTACGGAACTTGATGAGCCCATGTAGAAGCTTCGGTAAAGCAGTTGCGTTACCACCATCCGTATGTAAGAAAATCCAGTGTAACTTCTACTCAACTGACTACGGCAATGTTATTGAAGTGATGACTGAAAAGTATTCTAGCTAATGGCATTAAGTTTCCAATGGTGTATCATTTGTTTGGCTTGCATAAAACAACACAGCATTTCTTCTCCTTCTTAACAAAACTGTATAATTTTCAATACACACGGTGAGACTGTTGTGCTTCAGCAAAAACCGTTCTTCAGATTTTCTGCCAAAAAAGGTTGAGGTTTTACAACAAACAATTTATTTTGCGATGCCTACGTCTAAATAGAGGACATTCTTTGGAGGACTTCCAAGGAATCTCTCATCTGAGTGAATATTTCTGTGGAAGACAGAAAAAACACAGTTGACTCCACTATAGAGGGCATTTTCAGTGACGTGACCCCATTTTATATCAGTGAGGATGTAAACACATTTTCTAAATAATTTATTATTATTCAATATGCTTATAAATAAGAATCAAATAAAGTAAATAACGTGAAATTGTGGAATGCTTTTCGGTGTTTGGTATTTGACAAAAACTTCAACCAATGGACCTCAATGAATATATTAGTATACAAGATGTTATTATTGTGATTATTGTACTGTCTGAGGAGAGCGCAAAGAGATCAGAGAGTTGTCACAGAGAGATACAGGGAAAGTGACAGGTGACGGAAAGGATAAAAAGTGTTGTATAGTTTAGTAAGCAAAATGCAGTATTTTACACAACATGAGATACATGATATCATTTAGTTTCCATGTGTTCTTTTGGAATCTCCAATCTCCTTTTTGGAAAACTGCCTAGACATGCCAAAAAATTATGGCAAATGCTCATTTTTGGTGAAATTGTAATCAAATTTCAAAGGGATTTGTATGGTGTTCTCGCTCTGGCTGCATTGTATTTCTTAGCACACCAGTCACAGGCACAATAATCAGTAACCAGTCAAGAACACTTCCACTTCCACTTTCAGCTTTGAGCTTCTGTAACTTTGTTTTCGTAATATGTAGAGTAATTTTGACTCTTGGAAAACAAACCGCAAATGGTTACCTGTGGAGACCAGGATTATGCCTCTCATCTAAAAGGTTCAAGAATAGTAACAATTTAATTTTGGGTATGTCATTTTCAAGCTTGTCTTCAGAAAAGGGGTGATAGCTAAGGGGTTAAGCTTTGAATACAAAATCTAAGTAATCAATGTATTTGTTATACAAAAAACCACACCAAGAGTAGATTTCAAGCTTTTTAATGAATGAAGACTTATTCAAACAATTAATTCATTAAATAATGAATCAATCAATAATAAAATAAATACTAATTACAAAACTACAGAAGCAAACATGTATTTATTATTTGAAACAGTAACAGTCAGGCCAGATATATGACAAAGTTATGTTTTTTTATTTTTATTTTTTTATTCTGTAACCCAGAGAGAAGAGTGCAATTTTCAGTAGCTCACCAATACCGGCTGGTATATAATTTAGAGAACAGATGATAATTTGCATATACGGCTGGCAATTTCACTTCCAAGTGAGGTCTTTCCCTTTGTTCCCTAATTGAAACCTTTACAATTCCTATGCTAATTAGTGAAAACGATAACCTTAAAAATCTAACTTACTACCTGGCAAACTGCCACAAGGAAGGTTGTTGATTTGTGCATAATCAAATAGGGTTTGTAGCAAATAGTCTCTCACGTGGTCTGGCTTAGGATTTTTATTCTCCCCCACTGCATTTAAACCACTGGCCTGCTTCCCAAAACAGCTGAAAGGCACTTTTAATATGGCCCAAAATGCACCGCAAATCAGCCAGAGAAGTTTCTGTGAAGGAAGTTGTGGGGTCAGAAGATTTATCTTAAGTCAACTTCTCACTCAGCAGAAGTTAAAGCTGACACAGATCTGTAGTTTTATTAAATAATCTCTGATGCATAACATATTCTGTTTGCAGTCAAAATACCATTTCCAGGTTTACATGAGGAGTACCTGTAACATACTGTATAATTAATACATCCACTCATGGGTCGGTTGTCTGATATTAAGAGGAGGATTTTACACAGGTAAGCATTTGATTTTGTGAAGTGGACAAAACAGATGCAATGTGAACTGTGGGAAAATACTTAAAATTAAAGAAAGAAAACCTTGGTGACGTGTTGTGTGTTCAGAGATGCTCTTCTGCATACCACTGTTGTAATGTGTGGTTATTTGCATTACTGTCTCCTTCCTGTTAGCTTTGTCTGGCCATTCTCCTCTGACCTCGTTAACGAGATGTTTCGGCCCACAGAACTGCTCCTCACTGGATGTTTTTTGTTTTTCGCACCATACTCAGCAAAATCTGCAGACTGTTAAGTGTGAAAACCCCAGGAGATCAGCAGTTTCTGAAATATTGAAACCACCCGCTCTGGCACCAACAATCATTCAATGGTCAAAGTCACCATGTTCTGATGGTTCATGTGAACATTAACTGAAGCTCCTGACCCGTATCTGCATGATATTATGCATTGCACTGCTGCCACACAATTGGTTGATCAGATAAACACGTGTTCCATACTGTATCAGCATAATTTACAGCTGAAGCTATTCCCTGCCCCCAATTTCCATAGAGATCCATTCAAATGTAAATAGTTTTAGAATAACTTGTAGGACAACCTGAAAATAAGATATCCAGACTCTAATGATGTTGATAGGTCACAGATATCAGGAAAGCATGGCATGCAAAGGATATGCAACAAAATACTAAACATGACTTTAATTTAAATTCTGTAACATTGCTATGTCCCAAACCTTATGGTGACATGAAATGGGGGACTATGTATAAACACTGCTGCAATTTCTACATGGTGAAACCAAAATGTAGAAAAATGTCCTTTGTATTAATCTCAAATTGTGGACTACAAATAAATAAATGATGGGTCTTTGTCACAAACATTCCATACATATACACTGTGAAGTCATGCAAGTTTTTGGACAGTGATACAATTTCTGTTCTTTTGGCCCTAGCACATTGGATTTGAAATGAAACAATGACTATGAGGTTAAAGTGTAGACTGTTACTTTTTTTTGAGGGCATTGACATCCGTATCGGTGTTAATGCAGGTGATCGGTGTAGGAATTATAGTCCTCATTATACAAAGCACCATAACACATGACTAACAGCTTCACAGGTGCTTCGGATTAGTCAGGTCTGTTCATTTGCTTCCTTAGTGCAGGAACAAGGTAGCCTATAGCCGAGTGGCTAAGGTGCTTGACTGGGACCTGTTGAGCCCTTGAACAAGGTCCTTAATCCCACGTTGATCCAGGGAGGATTGGCCCCTGCTTAGTCTAATCAACTGTAATTTGGATACATTTTAGGCTTTTCATTGCGTTTGGACTCTCTTATTGGCATTTGTCAACATGAGAACCAGCATTGTGCCAATTAAGGTCATGGAAGCCATTACGAGACTGAGACAGACCAAATAATAGGCTTACCAAAACAAACTGTTAGGAACGTCATTAAGAAGAAAGAGACTGGTGTATGTTTGGGATCAGTCTTGTTGTGAGATGAAGGCTGAGAAATGAGAGAAAAAAACAGGAAGAAAAACTGGCCAGCGACATAGGCCAAGTCTTAGGCTTACCAAAATCAACTGTTCGGAACATCACTTAGAAGAAAGAGAGCACTGGTGAGCTCAGTAATCACAACAGGAGTGGTAGACTAAGGAAGAGTCTTAGCCAAAGGCCCTGGTGTTGATGTTTTTAGTTTTAGCATATTCAGCTAGAATATGATGCAAGATCTTTGTGGACACACCACTACTGCATGCATGGAACAAATAATTCAGCACAAGCACACCAAATTAATCCAAAGAGGGCGTGCAATCACATTTGCAGCTTTTTTAGATTGTTTAGATACAAAAATTGATGTGAGAATATTTAATATTTATTTTCTACCCAAACATGCACTGATCTAACACACCAAGGCCTACAGTTAACTTTTATTGAACATATTATCTTATGCAGTAGTCTTACTATTCATGTATTCTCACAAACACATCAGATATTGAATCAGATATGTCATATTTTTGTTTTCAATCTTATAACAATGGATATTCGTTTTATTTTGAGCACAACATGAAACCTAGTGATAGAGATATATATCATCATAATTTATTGTCTTTGATATGGGGAATTAAAATATGATGTTTTAAACAGGATCTACAGTATGTGAATGCCTATACAACAGCAAATATTATAACTAGGACTATTTGGTATAAGCAGTGCATGGCTGCCGAGGTTACAGTATCAGGATATTAACACCCCTTGAAACTGAGAAATAATACTGCCCTATGCTTTTGCACCAATACCCACCCATACAACTGACCCTGCCCCCTTTCCACTCACCCAGAACAAGCACTAAAATACAAGTTTGAAAATAACAACCAAGGCCCAAGGGTGACATCCTTTTGCCTCTTTGTGATGCTCCATGGCTTCGATCTGCAGTTGCAAATTGCTGCAATTATGTTACCGAAGGGCATATTGCATCCTCAAAATAGAGCCCTAGATGTCTTTGTTTCTCTTCAGCAAATATTGAAAAACCACCACTTTGGTTTGGATACCTGTTCTGTTTCTGGCTAGATGGACAAACAGGGAGGCCAAGGACCTTCAGGGGCAATAGTGCCAGATCACTCGATTCGAGAGGTGTAGCCAAAACACCCCTGTGACCAGACACATTGCAGTCTCACATTTTGAGGGCTCAAAATGATTAAAATACACAGGGGCTCCCCAGGACCAAGAATAGGAACCACTGTAGTAGAGCATGATTCCATAATATCTTTGATATTTGATATGAACCATAATCGCAGATACTCCATGCCAGGATGAAGAGAAAGGCAGAGAAATGAACTGTGTTTCAGCTGGTAGATGAGGGCCGATCCCACTCAGTCTAGGAGGTGGTGTATGGCTGCTGGCCTGTTTGAAGTAGGCCCCGGCGATGTGAACGAGGCCTCCTCACGGAGCTTTGTAGTTAATGAGCAGACCATGGGAATAAGGGTTTAAGGCCACAACTATCCCATAAGGAGAGATGAGAGGCAGAAAGCGAAGGGGCGTGACTGACCACTTGACACCCCACTGCAACGGTTTTGCATTGAATGCATGTTTTGATTTAAAAGTGGTGGAGGGACCTCAGGAAAGGGCTAGTTTAAGTATAGGTGAGAAAGGAGAGAGCAGAGAGACCTCTGGCTGTAGATGACGACACAGCCTGAGAGGCTGGACATGATGGCACAGTTTAGTATAACATTTGAACTTGGAACTAGTAAATGAATTGAGTAGGCGGTGCGTAGGTGGACAATCCTGATTTTAGCCGTGGAAGAGTGGCTGTACTGGGTCAGCACAGCGATGTTGTGCGGCAACACATGCACATTTTTAAAGTAACTCTGAAATTCTGGCAAGTTGATTTTCTCTTGGGTGCTGGTGAGGTCCAGGGCCAGTGATGAAACTCACTGCATAGAAGTGTTGCATTTCTGACCTACATACACGGGCAGTCTGAAATCGACTTTAGTAATCATCGAAAGCCAACAATACAGGCTGCAAACGTGTACACGAACAAGAGCAAGAGGAGAATACTTTACTGTAGATATTACATATGTGCCCTCTGACTATGTTTTTGCATCCCATCTATTTGGAGTGGGAAATTGGCCATTTAGCCATCATTTGGAGAAGGGATTGCCTAATTCCCTGTCAAAAGGAAAGTCAAATTCCTGTGCGAAATGTGAGATGAATCAGCTCTCAATTACTCAATCCCCATGTTTCTAAACTCAGACCAGAGAGCGTTCAAGTATAAATGATCCTGGCCTTGGTTTAAATGATTATTTACCTTATTTATTATATGCATAGATTATGCTGAAGCATGACATATTTCCCCAACATTTATTCAGAATTTCAAGCATACATGCATATTTGATTTGTATGTGCATAGGGGATGGCATCGGCACAGGTGGTAAGAGCAGTCGTCTGGCAGTCAGAGAATAGCCGGTTCAATCCCGCCCTAACCCCTATATATATGCTCCTGATGAGCTGGTTGGTACCCTGCATGGCAGTCATCACCTTTGGTATGTGAGTGTGTGTATGAATGGGTGAATGCGAAGCATCAGTTGTACAGCATGTTGGATAAAGTCGCTATATAAATGCCAACCGTTTACCATCAAATAAAACTATAATATGAATTATATTTATATCATATTATTGTTGTTGTTTTTATCATTATTATTGTCATCATCATGCGCAACCAGAGAATACGTTGGATAGAAGTCTATTAACTTCAGGAATGGTAAAACAGGCAGGGGTCAATCTGTCAATAAACAGATATAGTAGTGGTAATCCAAGACAGGGTCGATGTCACAGGTGAATGTTCATACACAAATAAGCAGTCCGACAAGCCAAAACAAACACAAAATCTGAATTCAAGAAACTGAAGTCGGGTTACACAAAACGGGTCAAAACACAGGTCAGGCAATCCGGAAGCCTCTGGAGAGTTTGAGACAAGCACATAACAATCTGGCAAAGAACTGACATAAACATATGGGTATAAAGACACAGGTGATTGAGCTGAAATGACAAATAGGTGTGAGTGTGAGGAACAGGTAAACGAGGCACAGGTGAAATTAATGAATGGATGAATGAAAGGACTACGGAAAGCAAGAGCGGACACAAAATGTCGACATCAGAGACAAAACAGAAAAGCCAGAACAGAACATACACAAAGTATGACAGTCAAGTCAAAAGTTTATATAACAAAAACTTTTCACTTAAAAACTGGATCAACCACTGACTGAAATTACACTCATACACACAACTCATATCCTGATGTTTTGATGTCAATGTTGGCATCAAAATCATTGTTGACATTATGGCCATTGAAATCAAGTTGTAGGGTGATTTTTTAAAAGTATGATTACATTTCTTGGGGGTGTCTTTATGCATTATTCAACTTGTATTAAATATGCATAAAGCCACACTGTATGTGCTGACTCCCACTGAAATGCCCCCAGATATACTTTTTAACAAGCTGTAAAAACTGCGTTGGGAAAAACAAAATCAGAAACTACGGGATGTGGGAATAATGGTGTAAGCATGTGAGGTATGAGAAAAAAATGGTATTCACATACGATTATTTTACTTTTTTCTTAATTTCAGGGGGTGGGTGTTCTTTAGACTTTAAATATTATTGGAGTCTCACTTAAATTGTCGAGAACAATGTTAACACTGTTGAATGATGGAGAAGCAATCATTTAAAATAGACTGCTTGGGTTGCACAGTTTGCTTTCCGGAGAAGAAATTGCTTTGCCAGTGTGCAACATATGCCAGTTATTGCATTTAGAAGCTAATGAAAGGCAATTTTCACCACATTTAAAATTTCATTTTAATGATAGCTGACAGCTTAGATGTAGTTCTTAAGAGACCTGTACAAATGTATAAGGTTATATACCTAGGAGGCAGAGAAGTAGAATTTTAATGAGCTGCCAAAAAGTATTGCTAATCTGTGAAATGGAATCAAAGAGATATGCTAAATCTTCCTTAAGGCTGAGTTTATTTATTTATTTAGTTGTACCCCAAGACAAATAAATCAAACATATCTAAATTTCAAGCTCCGTGTTTCCAACTTCATCCTATGAATTAACATTTATAAAGTTTCTATCTAATCTACCTTTCAACTAAAATGAAAGCCTCTTGGAAAACAAATTTGGTATTCAGCATAAAATGTCCGTACTTACATCACCAAAACAAAATGTGGTCATATGTTGAATTGCTTTCTTATGGTTTGTAAATTGAACTATTGCAAATAAATTAATAAGGAAAAAAAAACTTGAAAGCCAGCCAGGTATATAACAAGAAACCGGTATATAAGGTATATAATAATAGTATGAAATGCTGATAAAAATATCAATACAGAAGAAAGAGCTTAGCACACTTTGACACATAACACTTGAACATTTACAGAAACTATAACAACCTTATCCAAAAATCCCTTCAAAAATCCCTCCAACATTGTCCTTTTGTTTAACCATAGGCTTTCTTCTTGGAACTGCACACGTAATGATGTTCGAACAGCGACATTTACAAGAAATAGGCCTAACATTGACATAATAAGGACAATGTCATTGTAATACAAATACCATTCAGTCATATACAGTTATTTAACACATGAATAGAGTGGTGGTATTCCACACCAAGGATGAGAGCTTTCAGCTGCAACTGATCCATACACACAAGCGTATTGATCCTGAAAAGTAAAGAAAGCTGCCTTACAGAACTTTCACCACAGAAAATGTCATCACTCCTCGTGACATACATCAGTTTGACAATTGACAGAAAAAAACATTATCGTCAAACATAAGGTTTTGCTCTGTGCTCTATTATTTGAGGAAATCGTAGTTTTGTATTAAATGTAAAGCTGGAGGCAAATTTATGTGTGCGTGTGTGTGTGTTACAAGTAATGTATGTAACAATAAAAATTATGCCTTATCAGATTATCTCTCACCCAAGTCTTTCTCAATGCCTTTTTTCAGTTTTCCCCTGTAGGGACAGGGCTTTATGTTATGAAAACACATTCTGTAACAGCACTTTTGTAAAAACTGATGAACCGTGAGAAATACATTTTGATTGCTTAGAGATAAAACCCCTCACTGATGCAATGCTGTACTGCCTCAGCCCTGCGTATTTCCACAGTGTCTTTAAAAAGGAACATACTGAAAGCCTAGATTAAATCTAATCATAGATCTTATAATGAATTTTAGTTCTCAAATTAAAAAGGCATTTCAGAGCCAATGTTCCCTACTTTTGCAATGACTGTAAACCCAGAATTTAGTCAGAACGACATAACAGGGATCTTGTGACCACCCTTGAAAGATACACCTCCCCATACATCAGGCAGGCGAGTACTTTGACCATAAACAAAGTCGCCAAGGTCCCTGGTCACCAAATAAACACATGTCCATAAAATAAATAAACTAAAACAGTCCCCATGAAGGTGAACCATATCATGAACGGTGATGAGGTCTCCCAGTGCAGAACCTGTTAACACGGCTGTGAATAACTTTTGTCTGAAATGGCCTTTGGCCATTGCCTTGCGTAAATCAAATGTATTGTCCAGCAGAGTTCTTCGAGCCAGCAATGTAGATGCTGGTTCTGATAGAGAATCAAGAGGGGCGCAAATGAAGTTCCTGCCCTTTTGTTAATTATTTGTAATTAAAATGGTGAAAAAGCAAGTATGCCAATGATGAGCACTGATAATTTGAAGAATGTCAAGGCCAGCAGCCATACCATCATGCACCCTGCTCCTGCAAAATGGCGGAAGCTATGCAGGTTACAACTTGGGTGGGAGCCCTCCTGGGAAAGGTTGCTGGTAGAAGTAGTGTTGGTGGGCCAGTGATCTTCCCTCTGGGCATATTACCCCCAATGCCCCAGCGCAGTGATGGGGACACTGTGGTGTAGGAGATGCCTTCTGGATGAGATGTTCAACTGAGGTCTTGACTTTAGTCATTAATGATCCCATGACAATCATCGCAAAGAGTAGGCGGTTCCCTGGTGTCCTAGCTAAATTCCCAACCTGGCTCTTTCAACCTGCCATCTAGTCGTCTCCTGATTCAATTGGGCCTCATCACTGTAAAGCACTTAGAGTGTCTAGAAAAACACTGTATACATGCAATACTCTATCTGTCTAGATATAGGTTTATCTGTTAGTTTTATTGGTTTTTGCAGATGTCAACTGAATCATACATGACACACACCAGCTTTTTGATCTAGCACCATGATTAAACTTAACTTACTTATTTTTATTAATTTCACTCATGGTTGGCTTCTTTTTTAAAACCCTTCACTTGAACGTGCAGATTATTAGCTACCACTTGCTGCTGTCTGAAATTCACTTTTCTAGATCTGTAGTTTTTTAAACTATACATCCAAAAAAGAAATTTGACTGATGCAGCCCATATAAAAACATGGCAGAGGGACAGTTTGACTGCGGTTTGTTTGTTATTAAAATGATATTCATTCAGCCTTTGACGGCTTCTGCCTGAAGCCACACCTAGCATTGTTTTCAGGTAGGCCAATCAAATTGAAGTGCTTTGTCCCTCGAAGCAGCATCAAAATAATTCTTCTGATATATTGTGGTTTTATCTGCTGCTGAAATAAATCGGAAATGAAGGGAAAAAACTAAATAATTTTCAGAAGCGAGCATCTAAAATGAGACATGAATTTTAGTTTAATTTTAGCCTAGTATTAGACACATTCAGAAATCGTACACATGAGAAATACAAAAATGCACTGTGACCACTTTATTAGGTATTTATTAGACTTATTTTTTAAACTTATTGGTCTTCTGCTGCTGTAGCCATTTAAGTGGTTGGACATGTTGTGTGTTCAGAGATGCTCTTCTGCATATCACTGTTGTAATGTGTGCTTATTTGCGTTACTGTCATCTTCCTGTCAGCTTTGACCAGTCCGGCCCTTCTCCACTAACCTCTCTCATTAACATTGTTTTTCGCACCATTCTCTGCAAGTCCCAGGAGATCAGCAGTTTCTTAAATATTCAAAGCACCCTGTCTGGCACCAACAATCATTCCACGGTCAAAGTCAAAGTCTGCATTTAGTTGCTGCTACATGAGTGGCTGATTAAATATTTGCATTAACAAGCTGGTGTACAGGTCTACCTAATAAAGTGCTCACTGAGTGTATATAACACATGCCTTTTGTGAAATGGCCCAAATAGCTTTTAATGGATGATAGCCACATGTTTGCTTATAGGTATTATTATTTTGATCATTCTGCAAAGAAAAATCAGTGTGACATGACCTTGTGTCAGACATGCAAAAACAGCATGTCTCTTTCTGTTTTTTGTTTGCTATTTAGTTTTTTAGATGGGAGGTTCACTGCAATTTCTGCAATTGGCTTCACTTCAGTCATAGGATTCAGAAAACAGGTGGCCAGAATGAAATGTGGTTATGCTGACCTGCCACTCTCTATCACTCTTGGGCAAAATCATACATTTAAAAAAAATGAATAACACAAATTATTACTGGCTACTGCAGCACACATCCACTTCAAGGTGCTAGTGTTAGCATTTCAGGCTGCTAAAGACTGCCCTACTGTACAGCCAGACTCTAAATGCTCCCTAAACCTCAGCAAGACCTGGTCTGGCAGCTCTGACTTGTGGTTCCCTGATAACGAACACCAGGTTGTCGAGCTTTACATTCAAGATGAAAACCACTAGTTATTATCCGGAAAAAAATGGCTGCAGGTTATAGCATGCTAAGTACTTAAAATAACCTGCAGAGGTAAGGGAAATGGTCTTGTGGAAAGATGAGACCAAGATTCACTTGTATCAGAGTGATGTGTGGAGGCCAAAAGGAACTGCCCAAGATCCAAAGCACCTCCCCCCCCCTCATCTGAAATGTGAAACATGGTAGTCCCCACCGTCTTATGGTCTGGGAATGTATGGTTGCCACAGCAACAGCAAAATTAATTCTGAAGTGTACAGAAGCATCTTATCTGCTCTTACAGAAACATCTTATGGGGGCAAGTTCAAGCAAATGCCTCCAAACTCATTGGACACGCTTCCTCTGACAGCAAGACAATGCTCCCAAACACACTTGTTGTTCAAAGCAAAAAACTGGAACATTCTTGATTGGCCAAGTCATTCACCCGATCTGAGTCCAATTGAACATGCATCTCATATGGTGAAGAGAAGACTTAAGGCAACTAGCCCCTGAAACAAGCAGGAGCTGAAGATGGCTGCAGTACAGAGCTGGCAGAGCATCAACGGAGAGGATACTCAGCAGCTAGTGATTTCAATGGGTCACATACTTCAAAGTCATTATATGCAAAGGATATGAAACCAAGTCCTAGACATGACTACTCTGATTTACATTACATTAATATGTCCCAAACATCATGATGCCCTGATACAGGGGGGCTATGTATTAACTACATAGTGAATCCATGTATTTTCCAAGTGTATGAAAATATCCTGCAATAAATTGAGTTGAGAATGTGCACTTTAACCACATGTGGATTGTTTGTGAGATGTAGATGTATAACTACATCTCACAGTTATACAGATGTATAACTGCTTAGCAGGCACATCTCTCCCGCCTTTTCCCAGTATTCGTTTTCTACAAAACTACTGCTTTGTTCGCTTTGTGTTCCATCAGAGCCACTTCTCTCACTGAGACCAGAGCTAGGCAAATCCCTCTCTCAGGCTGATCTGCAGAGAGACAAAACCCTTCTCATCTGATCTCTTGTTTTCTCATTGCTTCTGCATGGACAGCTGTACTTGCTTAGCATACCAAGGGCTATTCATATAATTATTTATATATATATATATATATATAAATATATATATCTGTATACACACTCAGTGATCACTTTATTTGGTAGACATGTACACCAGCTTGTTAATGCAAATATTTAATGCATGAGAGCATGCAGATGTGGTCAAGAGGTTCAGCTGTTTTTCAGACCAAATGTCAGAATGCAGAAGTAATGTGATCTGTGAAGAAGTGACTTTCACCCTGGAATGATTGTTGGTGCCAGACATGATGGTTTGAGTATCTGAGATACCTGAGATTTTCACACACAGCAGTCTGCAGTTTGCAACAACAACAGCAAATAAAACATCCAGTGAGCAGAAACGCGTTATTAATGAGAGAGTTCAGAGGAGAATGGCCAGACTGATCCATGCTGACAGGAAGGTGACAGCAATGTAAATAATTACCTGTGGTACAACTGTGGTATGCAGAAGAGCATCTTGGTACACACACTCTAAGTGGATAGGCTACAGCAACAGATGACTTAATAAGTATAAAAAATAAGTCTCATAAATACCTAATAAAGTGCTCACTGTCTATACATATATACATATATTCACTGCAAAGTTGATATGTATGGCATTTGGTAGGTAATTTTATTAATTAGTTAATTCATTATTTTGTTTGTTCTTTCGCTTGTTGTTTGTTCATTCATTCATCTAGGGCTGAGTGCTCCATGGAAAATGATATACTTCTAACCATAGTCAGCTCCAAGCTGGAAATTCAGCCTGGGCCTGGCAATTTCTCGTTCAGATACTATACTAAGGCAAGTTGATATGCAATTTGATATTTTATTCATGAGTGAGGTGTGACTCACTTATAAATCAGGTGACACTACTAATTTAAAAGAGTCATTCTATTCGAATTTCTGAATTAATGCACACATTTGGAAACACAGTTTACATTAATTACATTACATTAATATGTCCCAAACATCATGATGCCCTGATACAGGGGGGCTATGTATTAACTACATAGTGAATCCATGTATTTTCCAAGTGTATGAAAATATCCTGCAATAAATTGAGTTGAGAATGTGCACTTTAACCACATGTGGATTGTTTGCTAACATATTCCAAAATTTTGGAGTACAGAACCGAATCAAGAAAAACTGATGTGCAAACAGATGAGATGACAGACGTGGCATGCATTAGCCAGTGTGTAATTGTGCTTTGGTAGGCTGCATTACTGACGGTTCAGTTATGGAGATTTCTCTATAGAGCACCTACTATAGCAAGGCTTGGTTTCATAGTCGTATTGCTCTCACAGAGTAGGGGCCTATATTGTAGTCCTGTATCTCCACTGGCAGTGCAAGCCAAGGTTATGGATTCAAATCCCACTCACTGATGCCAGCCATACTGAAAAATGTATTTGCTCATGGTATTGTAAGGTGCTTTGAATGAAAGCATTCATCAGATGGCATATGTTCAAATAGCATATTTTCAAATGCAATGGTGGAGCATGAGCTATTGATAGGTATTAGACCTTCAATCCAGTATCAACACTAGCCACCACTGGTTGTGAGGTGCTCCTGGGGTGGATCTCCCAATAACGTTGGAATTTAGGATTAATGAGTGTTTTTATGAGGTTCTTAAGCAACAGACATTCTGTCTTTACTTGAGTTTCCCAAACACAGTCGTAGATTGTAAATTGTGATTGTAAGCATGCATTGAAAGCACGTATTGTGTGGGCTGTGGGGTCTTAAAGAGGTTCTTTGCTGTGAGCGAGTGATCTTGATCTCCCATAACTTAAGAGGGATATGAAGAGACACTTTTCTTACGAATGTGTTCGGGGAAACTCATGTTATTTTAAGAGCAACCGTAAGATGCATTTAAAGAGGTTCGTAGTGTTAAGAGGCTTTCCCCACCACTGACCAGTCAAAAATAATAACAAATCTTAACAAGTAATTTAGTTATAGCAGTGTATTACATTCCTCTGCAGGAAATCACAGATGTACAGCGATATTCACGAGAGCAATACTGTTTAGTCTAAGCAGCAGCTGAAAATGTTACTGTTTTCCTTCTCACTAAACACATACATATATGACATTAAAGGTATACATTCAAGCAAAATGGTAACAGTTGCTGCAGGTGTTGCTCTGAGCATCTTGTAAAGGGAAGTAAGCATCTTGTAAAGGAATATGCCCTCAAACTTTTTTTTTTTTTGCTTTAAACATTCTCCATTCTCACCAGCTGTCATCTCCCACTGTCATGCTACAAGTGCCCTAGGCAATGTGACTCACAGAGATTGGGAGAAGAAAAATAATCTGCAATGAGATCAAAAACATTTTATACATATGATCAAAAATTCTACACATGTAAAAAAAGTCCCCCTTTCCTTTTTTTCCAGCACAAGATATAGTTTTTTTTTGGGTGTGTTTTTTTCTTTTTTGTCAGTGTACTACCATAGTAGAGAAAACTAGAAGTAGCTTCCGGAAAGTCCTTTAGAGAAGCTGTCAGGAAGTACAGAACATAAAGTCCCCTTGTGAGAGTGAAGAATGTCACTGGAGCAGGCTGCCACCCAATGCCAATGTGCCAATATGCCCTGTGCTTTTCAGTTGGGGCTGAATGAGATACTTGTTTGATAATGAGTCTGCCTCGGCCATGGCTTTTCCTCCCCACCTGGTGCATGCTGGGAAGGACATACCAACATGCTTTCACAACATTTACAGAAAGAAGGGGAGCCGCAAATTAATACCACAGAAAAGGCTATTGCCTAAGCTTTTAAGGCAGACAGGGTACAATAATGACACACAAAGGACTGGAATGTATCTTGTGTCCCTGGTACCAGGTCTCTCTTTTGTTCTTTACTTGGAACAGAAAAAGGGCAAATATAAAGTCAGGAGATGCATCTCATGGTCAATGATTGTTATCTATGTGTGAAATAATCTGTGTTTGTGATGTCATAGGAAAATGTAATTGGGCAATAACAGCAAACATAATATATTATAATATCTAAAAAAAAAAGTCACACCATTTTTATAAGCAGTGCAATAAGTATACGCATCTAGTAGAAAAATGCGATATGAATTGCAATTTGTTCGAAATTGTCCTGTTTATTTAAATAAAAATATACATAAATAAATAACAATGGGCAATTGATTACCTTCACACAATAAATCACAAATTATGAGAGGGGTGAGAAACAGAATAATATTTCCAAATTGCATGGCCCAATTGCTGTTAATGTTATTTATATTATTTCAATTGTTTCTCTTTTAAACTGTGTTGAGCACATCTGCTGATGAGAAGCTGGTATAAGTAATGCTGGGATACCCGCATTCATCCATTCAAACACGAAACCTGTCATAGCTTCAAAGTGATTGTCACATGCTGTAATAATAACCTACTGCTAAATTACCTCAGTTGTGTGCAAAAAAGTGTTTACTTTGAAAAGAGTGTCGCTATTTTTGGCTGCGCAAGCAAGAGTTGAATTTCCACAGAATACCCACAGTTCAAGCTCTTGAGGAACATAGCCTCTTGGCATATGCTTTTCAGTTCGGAAACATAGATGTATAACTGCTTAGCAGGCACATCTCTCCCGCCTTTCCCAGTATTCGTTTTCTACAAAACTACTGCTTTGTTCGCTTTGTGTTCCATCAGAGCCACTTCTCTCACTGAGACCAGAGCTAGGCAAATCCCTCTCTCAGGCTGATCTGCAGAGAGACAAAACCCTTCTCATCTGATCTCTTGTTTTCTCATTGCTTCTGCATGGACAGCTGTACTTGCTTAGCATACCAAGGGCTATTCATATGATTATTTATATATATATATATATATATATATATATATATATATATATATATATATATATATATATATATATATATATCTGTATACACACTCAGTGATCACTTTATTTGGTAGACATGTACACCAGCTTGTTAATGCAAATATTTAATGCATGAGAGCATGCAGACATGGTCAAGAGGTTCAGCTGTTTTTCAGACCAAATGTCAGAATGCGGAAGTAATGTGATCTGTGAAGAAGTGACTTTCACCCTGGAATGATTGTTGGTGCCAGACATGATGGTTTGAGTATCTGAGATACCTGGGATTTTCACACACAGCAGTCTGCAGTTTGCAACAACAACAGCAAATAAAACATCCAGTGAGCAGAAACGCGTTATTAATGAGAGAGTTCAGAGGAGAATGGCCAGACTGATCCATGCTGACAGGAAGGTGACAGCAATGTAAATAATTACCTGTGGTACAACTGTGGTATGCAGAAGAGCATCTTGGTACACACACTCTAAGTGGATAGGCTACAGCAACAGATGACTTAATAAGTATAAAAAATAAGTCTCATAAATACCTAATAAAGTGCTCACTGTCTATACATATATACATATATTCACTGCAAAGTTGATATGTATGGCATTTGGTAGGTAATTTTATTAATTAGTTAATTCATTATTTTGTTTGTTCTTTCGCTTGTTGTTTGTTCATTCATTCATCTAGGGCTGAGTGCTCCATGGAAAATGATATACTTCTAACCATAGTCAGCTCCAAGCTGGAAATTCAGCCTGGGCCTGGCAATTTCTCGTTCAGATACTATACTAAGGCAAGTTGATATGCAATTTGATATTTTATTCATGAGTGAGGTGTGACTCACTTATAAATCAGGTGACACTACTAATTTAAAAGAGTCATTCTATTCCAATTTCTGAATTAATGCACACATTTGGAAACACAGTACACTTCTGCTCTTGATATTTATGCATTTGTATAAGATTACATATGGGCTTTTCCACTGTGGTGATAAATTAATGTGTTTTTGTGTGAACAGCTTTGTTTGATTTTGCTGTGAGAATGAGATGTGATTTTAAATGCAGTTAATCCTGTTAAAAGACATTGCGAATAAACTCATTACTGCCTGAGGAAAATATAGTGGTAGAAGGGGCCAGGCTGTTGCTTCTCTGCTGTAGGTGGCAAGATTAAACACAATATGAAATACAGCTTGTCATTTTCATTCAAGACGTAAGCCTGAGCCACTGCTTTGTCATATTTTTGTTTACCTACCGGTATTTGTATAGGCTTTGGTCCCATGAAATGGGGGAGGTATGTATAAAAAGGGCTGTAATTCCTGGATAACTTGTTATGGATGTAAATACACTGAAATTAAAACTGGTTTGTTCTTTAACCTCATATTCATTGGTCACACTTCACAAAAAGGGTACATGAATTGCCATTAACTAATAGTAGTTGTAAACATGAATCAGTTCATTACAATTGCGTAATTTAAGCATGAAATTAACTTTTCATTTGTTAATGGATTTAACTATTAACTAATGTATTATTAGTTACATTTATATTCATCCATTAGCAAACCACAGGATACAGTTATAATTAATTAACCAATATTATAACCATTTGTGTTCTTTCCAATCTGAATTAGCATCTGCTAATGGAGTTGTTAACATGAATAATTGGTGTACAAATTCATGAACAAAGTTGAGGAGATTCACTTTTCAGTAGTTAACAATTAATATGCACAAAATACTGTAAACTAAAGAATAAGTTATTGATATGAGCTTTATTTTCTCTCATGTTAAAGTAGTGTGCTTCATTATTCAATGGAATCAACCAAAGATATAAATAAATAAAAAATTCTCCAAAAATCTGGCTTCACAATTATTGGCACCACTGGATGAATAGGTTTTAACACCCCTGGCGAAACTTACAGCCATGTGTATTTTCCAATACTATAATTTGTGGTATGTTTAACTGTTAATGCATTTTTTTGTACCCATTACCAGACTTTTGATGGTCAAATTGAATAAAAGTACATTGCTGATTGCACTTTTTTTGTACTGATTTTATGTACAAAAATTACGGGTGGCAATCATTTTGACATCTATGGTTTTCAGAAAAAAAGATATTGCATTGTAAAACAATGTAAACAGGACAGTAAATCTATTGAAATACAAGTATACCGTTTTCCCATATGAACAGAACATATATTGTAGCTTAGTCAGGTGTGGTCAATTGCCTCCTCAGTGCAGGTATAAGAGTATGCAGTATTTCATTTTGATTCTATGCTTTTGATTGCCTTTGGCATTTGCCAATATGAGGACCAGAAGGAGTTGTACCAGTGAAAGTCAAGGAAGTTGAATGCTGAAAAATAAGAAAATAAAAACCATCCGAGACATCGACCAAACCATAGGATTACCAAAATGAACAGTGTGGAACACCATTTAGAAGAAAGAGCTTTGTTGAGTAATCAGGTAAGAGGAAGTTGATAACAACACAAATTCTCGCCATAATGAAGAATAACCCCCTGTCCGGAAGATCAGAAACAGTCTTCAAGAGGCAGGTGTGGATGTGTCAATAACTACTGTCTACAGAAGATTTCACACACAGAAATCTGGTGTAAGGGTACACTGCAAGATGCAAACCAGTAGTTAACCACAAAAATAGGATGGCCAGGTAACAGTTTGCCAAAAGAGCCAAAAGATTTACCTAAAAGAGCCTCCAGAGTTCTGGAAAAAGGACAGACAAGAGCAATATTGACTTGTATCAGAGTGACTCTTATCTGTGAAACATGGTGGGGGACATAAGCCAAAACAACATAAATGCGTCACTGTCCATAGTATATACTCTTCAGTATTAGAGAAGCTATTCTGAACATATGTTATAAAAGTGTTGAAAAGTGCCTGGAACTGTGTCAATGTGGTCATATGCACATTTTACTTTGAGGTATATGTCTTCTAATGCCTCATTATATCATCTCAGTACTCCACCACAGACCACAGTCAGAAATTCAAAAATTGGATTCAGACAGGTTAGCAAATGAGCTCACAGCCAATGATGTGTCAGTGCCCTATGCCCTTGTGGGAAGCTGTCATCACAGAGAGAAACCTCTTGCAACTAGAGCACTCTGAGTTCTAGTCACTCTTTTCACACTGCATGCGAGATTATTGTGCTCTGTGGGCTGCAGCTCCCGTCCACTGACACTTTTCTTATCACATTATAAAGGTACTAGGTAGGAGCCGCGGTGACGCAACAGGCTAAGACACAGCAGACTTGCGGTTGCAGTTTGCTGCAGTTGCACACCGGGGACCGGGGTTCGATTCTCGGTCCTGCCAAAAGCCAAGTTTGGCCGGCTCACGTGGGGCAGCAATAATTGGCTGGGAAATGCTGCTGGCTGGGAAAAAGTACTTGCGAGGTTCTGACAGTCGGTGGCAGCCGTCTTGCATTTTCGACCTGTAACAGGCAGAGCAGTCATTTGTAGCAAGATGACCCTGATATTGTTTTTCACACAACCACCACCAGGTGGCAAATGTGAGCACTACTTGATAATGTATTTACTTCCTAAAACAGACATTTCAGCTTTATAATGATAATTCATGCTCCTTGTGATGAATTTCTGCTCACATTTGCCACCTGGTGGTGGTTGAGCAAGCAACAAGTAGTTTCTGTGGAAAAAAACTATGTTACACTAAATTTGTGCATATCATTTGCCGCTTCCCCCCTTCTCCTGAGGTGAAACAACTGTACCAACTGCCTTGAGGTGCAGGAAGCTGGTTTGCACTGGGATGGACAACTACTGTTTTGGGAAAACTTTTATACTATTGTTCATTGTTTAAATTGTTTTTGTATGTGGTTTAAAAAAAGACTTCTAAAGATAAGGGTTGAGTGCTTGGCATATAACTGCCTAAACTGCCTGTGTTAGTAGGGAATTTGGTCATGACTGCTCTCCATGACACTTTTCAATCACATGCCAACTTATTTTTAAACTTTTTAGTTGGCCAGCTTGCCACAATGTAATGTACATGTTCGAGAAACTGGCATCATTGCCAGCCATTAAAATTCAAATACATGAACATAGTAGACCCTTCAAGCTACCCTACGATATTAAATTATCCTTCAGAACTTGTGAGCCTTGAGGAGTTTCAAAATTACATTTAATTGCATCATGCTCTCTACTCTCCATGAAAGAGAAGGAGGGAATGATGCATAAGAGTCAAGACATATTATATCATAATATTTCTTTTTAACTGCTTTGATCAATTTAAGTTAACATAACCCTATAAGAAAATGCACACAAATAAAATTAATTCAAAGTACAGACTAAAGGATTAACATATATCTATTGGATTGTGGGGCAGAATTTATGTGCCGCTATTTCACTCTGAGAATATTAAACTACTTTAAATATGTTAAAGTTGAAATAGGGATTGGTGGAGCTTCAACCATTTTCTATCAATTTTGACATACTAGAATACATGGCGTATTAGTGTGTGTGTGTGTGTGTGTACGTGTGTGTGTGTGTGTGTGTGCTTACTATACAGAAAACCAGACATTTATCTTTTAAAGGGGCTGTGTGTCTTATGTTGTTTCATCCCAGATTTGGTGAAAACCCTCAGTGCTTCTAAAATGAAATATAGATGTTGAAGTCTGGACGGTGTTTCATCGTGTTCGCTGATACCATAAGGAAACCATTAATAGTGTCAGGGAGCATTAGCCATGCCAAATGAAGATAATTGGATATGAAAGTCTGACTGGCGGCACCTGCTCAAAATCTGTGCTGTATCCTGAGAGAGAGAGAGAGAGAGAGAGAGAGAGAGAGAGAGAGAGAGAGAGAGAGAGAGAGAGAGAGAGAGAGAGAGAGAGAGAGAGAGAGAGAGAGAGAGAGAGAGAGAATACACATTAAAACCACCCTTATAAGAAAATAACTATAAGTGAATTGCAGTCAAAAGTTTAATTTTTAAATGAAAATGGAAATCTTGTAAACTCACTGGGAGGGGGGTTGCATTGTTTTGTTATTTAAATGTACATGCTGGTGTTCATGATGACATCTATCTTAACTGATGCTCCAGGGCCTGTATAATTTTTCATATTTAAAAATGCTCGGGATCTAATCCAACATGTGGTTATTTGTGTTACTGTCACCTTCCTGCCAGCTTTGACCTGAGTGAAAATGCCAGAAGATCAGCAGTTTCTGAGATATTCAAGCCACCCTTTCTGGCACCAAAAATCTTTCCAGGGCCCAAGTCACTTAGATTACATTTATTATTATTATTATTATTATTATTATTATTATTATTACTTGTTTCATTATTATTATTATTATTATTATTATTATTATTATTATTATTATTATTATTATTATTATTATTATATACTTTATTTCAGCTCAATAACATAATAGGTCAAGACATTACAATGAAAAGAAAACATTATAAGGGCAGACCTCTTTTTGTGATGGTCAAGCGGTGAACAAAGATATACACAACAAGAAGAAATAAAGACAAAGTACATAATTAAATCCATTGACACAGTGACTACATAATAGAGAGATTCAATTTATTAAAATAACTGTATGATGCAGACTTAAGACTGGCTTGTGATTTAGAATCTCTAACATGGATAGAGATTGTTCCCCATTCTGACATTTGGTCTGAAAAACAGCTGAACCTCTTGACCATGTCTGCATGATTTATGCATTTAGTTGCTGCCACATGGTTGGCTGATTAAATATTTTTAACCTAATAAAGTGCTCAGAGAGTGTATAATCTCATTGATCCTGTGCGTGGTATTTAAAACTGGGCTTATAATTGTAAGATTGCAATGCTGAATCTCATGGTAGCCTTAAACATGGAACACAGAGTTATTCTGTGGAATAGATAATAGCAGACTGTGGGGTCAGATACAGGGCCTTCAACAATACAACAACAATGCCCCAACCACCCACGCACACATACTGTACTCAACCGAGCTCAACCTTTAATGCATGGACATACAGGCATGTGTGTATACAATGAGTGCAACATGCCATGCCTATATATTTATAATACAACAAGGCTTATCCTGACGGCATGCCAAAGCATTTCATTTGTCGTAAAATGCAGGACATTTTAAAATCAGAATTTTACACTAATTAACTTGAGTTGTGATAAAACAAATTAAGTCAACACTTTCTTTTAAGAAACACTGCATTTATAGCTACATTTATAGAACCTTATGATATACCTCATAATTTCCATTTGAAGGAACCCATTTGAAGTATCCTATAAAATTGACCAGCAATGCAGTGAATTACTTTATTAATAAAACAATCAGATTTAAACATACAAATGACATTTCTTCAATTTTGGTTCTGGTAGCTTGCAGAGAATATCCCTGATGGCCCTCTCAGTCTGCCAGTGTTAATAGTAAAATATTTAAGCGATTCTAGAGAGCATTACACAAAGAAAAAAAAATCTGTGAATTCCTGAAAATTAAACGGAACAATGAAATCTGTTGCGTGTTAAGCAAAGAGATGTCAGACCCTTTTATCTTCTTGAGAATAGGGAAGCACAAGATGGGGGGTGTTAACAGATGTCAATCTGTCAGCCTCGTAAAGCAGACTCATTGACACTGTCAGGCAGGGCTGGCTCTTGCCTTTGTGCCACCCTAGGCGAGATGGCAGACCAGCTTTAAGGGGAGGGGGGGGGGGCAGTTACAGATCGCCAGGGGTTGGTTATGATTGCAGACCGGTGGGGGGATTTT
This sequence comes from Conger conger, assembly GCF_963514075.1. Classification (NCBI taxonomy): domain Eukaryota; kingdom Metazoa; phylum Chordata; class Actinopteri; order Anguilliformes; family Congridae; genus Conger; species Conger conger. The sequence goes on from NC_083762.1 coordinate 25,700,922, forward strand.
GCTGACTATCTTGAATGCAAAGTGTTCCATTTTCCCGATTTGTTTCCCCTTCATTTGGTGCCCCTCCCAGATGGTTGGCGCACCCATACAGATGGCGCCCAAGGCGACCGCCTATATTGTTTGTGCCTAGAACCGGCCCTGCTGTCGGGCATTCGCTGACAATGAAACATTTGTATTCCATTGCTTTGAATCATTAAAATTCATTTTTTACCAACAACACAAGATTGTATGCCCCCCATTTGCAGTATGACATATCTTTTCATAAGCTATGCAGCGATAATGTTTTCAAGCACATAAGCTGCAGGGCTGTGATGTGCACTCTGCATTCTGTGACCCTGACTCCTCAACTCCCACTCAGCTAATAGCAATAGTTAAATCTCAAGAGATCTATAATATTAATCCTTACAATTAATCCATATTGAACAAAGACTTGAAAATGAATCTTATTTTTCTTTTCAGTACAATATTTAAAATTAAATATGGGAAATAAATCAAAGTCAAAACATGAACATGTTATTAAAAGAGTTAATTTTCATAGAAATAAAATTAATGGTAGAGTGGTAGATAAGCTATGTGTCTTAAGTTTTTCAGTGAAGACTGTCATTTGGATGCACTCACGATTTGGTTAATTGAGTTAAACAAAATAAACTGAATTGTTGGAATAAGCATTGTATTTATACTGTAATACATCATAGCTTCACTTCCTTAAAAGTAGTTTCAGTGCTTTAAGCCCAAGCACACCCAAAACAATAACTATAACGATAACTATAATCATAAAGATGTCAGCATCCACACTGCTGAACGATAACGTTCTGTAAATAGTCTCTCAGCTATGTCATCTGCCATTTTGTAAATTTGGATGCATTTTCATTGGCTGTCAAATGACTGATGAGACAGATAAGACAGAAAGAAAAGCAGGACTTCATGCAAACAGCTCCATCAACCCCACCCCCCAATAAAAAAAGGAATACAAAAAAAAAATAACATTGTTCACCAAATTAGCTAACTGGAGTCATGGTCAGTGGCAGGCCCCCTGTTGCATCCTCAGAGAAATTTGCTCTTGACATTCTGTTGTGTTTCTCTTCTAGAATCAGAGCCAGACCCCTGACAAGACATTCAGCTCAGCTCCACCCACATGTCCACATAAGGTGAGTAGTTCTGGCTTATTTGGACTTTCCATGAAGTGATACAGTTCATACTGAAAAGAAAATATTTTGATAGTATTTAAAAGAGAGATATGCCATTAATTTGGAATACAGCTGGATATATGTTCTAATAATACATTTTTAAAAAGGTACTTTTACTAAATGTAAATATAAATTTAAACGGGGAACATCTGAGGGCATTACCCAGATAAGCAGGTAGGGAATTCAAGGATTTGAGCCACCAGTCTAGAAATGGGGCCAGTATAATGGCGTTAAAACCTATATTCTGTTTGGTAAATACCATAAGAACCTTAATGACTGCAATCAGTCAGAATCTGGGTTACACATCTCATTTCATCTAGCTGCAGGATAGTGCCCTCATCTCTTAAAAAACAGGGGTATGGTTTTTAAGCCCAGCAAAATAAGTCAATCATTACTAGTCTGGTTTTCCCAAATGGTTTTCCAAAAGGTGTCCCATTTTTCATTGCTAGCCAGGCCCAGCCAAAGCCCTTGGCCCATGACTTTGTGAACTACAAGGCGTTTGCATTGATTTTACAGGAAACAGCATTAGTCCTTGGAGTCAATAAAAGAGCTCAATGAGTTCCTGAGGTGAGGAACCTGGGTCTTCAGCTTAGTGAGATCACCATGTCACTTGTCAGGAGTCATGCAGAACTCCACACTCTGCTTTCACAATTTATGAGTGCTTAAGCATGAATTTGGCATTCATGCTTAAGCACTTTATGGAAGGGATTTCAACTCTTAACATACAGTAGTATGCAAATATTTGGGCACCCCTGGTCAAAAAGACCTCTAAATGATACAATGCTAAACATGACACATTTCTTTTTTAAAGCAAGAATACTTTTTATTAGAATTCTTTACAGTTTCAATATCATAAAAAAAGGAAAAAGGCCTGTGATCAGTCTTCCCTGGAGATACTTCATGGTTGATTCTGAGGTATGCTTTGGATCATTGTCTTGCTGGAATTCCCAACCTCTCTTGAATTTAAATGTCTGGACTGACCTTTGAATATTAGCCTCTACAATTTATTGATATTTGGTGGAATCCATTCTTCCTTCCACTAGCACAATATTTCCTGTGCCCCCTGCTGCCACACAATCCCAAAGCATAGATGGATCCACCTCCATGCTTCACATTCGGCAAGGTGTTCTTCTCTACAAAAGGCTTCACCCTTTTTTCTCCAAACATACCTTGGCCAAAAGTTCAACTTGGTTGCGTCAGTCCAAAGCACATTGTTCCAAAAAGCTTCACGCCTCTCAGTGTTTACTTTTGCATACATCAGATGCTTAATTTTGTGTTGTAGTCGTAGGAAAGGCTTCTTTCTGGAAACTCATGTAAGTGTTTGTTGTTTAAATTCATTGTTTTGTTGTCCTGAGAACAGGTAGACCTAACAATGAGTAATCCAAACGGGTTCCGAAACGTTTTCACAGGGCCTTTTCCTTTTTTTATCTTTATAAATAGTAAAAAAAAACTTTCAAAAAAACCAGCAATCTTCCTTTACAATCTGCAGAAAGGTGTCATGTTTCACCATTGATAGTTCAGGTTTGCTTTCGATCACATACTGATTCATTGTAACAGGCATTTAAACCAGGGGTGCCCAAATTTTTGCACCCCACGTTAAGTACAGTGTGTCATTGCCTTTGAAAAGAGCTCCAGTAAGAACTGATTTACAGTTCTATTTTGATTTTCTTCTCACCGCCTCAGTTTGCTGTCTGTGAATGTGCTAAACAGCAACTTCTTCACTTGAAAACTTTCCCCTTTGGCAACTCCAAAGTGTTAAAGCGTTTGTGTCCTTTTATGGTTGACTAACAGGTCAACGTGAAGAATGTGACACTTGGTAAGAAGGCGAGGTGTCACATCTGAGTGCCTGTTACTGGCTGGTCAACATGCATACTGTCTGGAGACAGTGGTCGGTGCATTAGATGTCTCCATGTTTTTCACTCCCAGTGAGTCTGTAGTATTAGAGACCACAGAAGACATCACAATGGCTAAACCATGCAAAATTACATTCAGTTTCCTTGTAAAATAAGAAAAAAACGCAATCACTGTCGTTCTGACTGAGTCAACACAAAAAAAGGGCCTAATTGCCAGTAAGTCCTTCACATGAACCTGAACTGTTCCCATTAAGATCACCTTTAATGAGGTGTTCCGAGCAATGGCGATGTGGTCTGAGTGTGCCTACACAACATCCAATCATCCTTGGAATTTAAGGAGCATTATCTTCAGCTCCTGTGGAAAGAACTGATCTGGACTGGCATAATGATAGGATGCCAAGCATTTGTAACAATGATAAAAATTTCCTCTGCAACCAGTGGAAATGTCTTTCTGGTAGACTCGCATTAGTGTCCACGAGCTGTGCAAATGAATATGCTTAGAAATAAATTGAGGCAGTGCAGCAATAATTGAGCATCTCACTTAATGTAGGTTAAATGCATGTGGATAAATGTGTGAATATCACAGGACATACAGTACATTTATGAATTTTCATACCAATGTGCTCTTATGTGTGGTGGGGACAAGTGTGGGGGGGGGGTATTTTGAAGGGGAAAATACATGCATGAGTGCGAGTGAGAGATGGCAGAGAAACGAGAGCGAGAGAGTGAGAGGGAGAGAGAGATAAGTGTAAGTAATTGCACATGGTGTCACTCTGCACATGGGCCAGATTCTGCTGAGCTCCGACCAGACTGGAGATGATTAAGCAGCAGTCCAAGTGGGCCGGCAGCTCCCTCTCTGTGGAGTCCCCGTCTCCATAGCAATCCCACTCCAGTGGCAGTACTTCACATTCAAGTGCTCCCAGAGACCTATGCATTGCAAAAGTCCTCAAACATAAAAAAAACAAAACACTGTACCCGCTGCAGTCCAGCCACCATTGGTCACCAAGCATGACTGTAGTGACCAGATTGCCGTGTGTCTGATTTTCATCTGTGACTATCTGTGACTTATCCAGCATGCCAGCATGTTGACCCTTAAAAAGAGACCCTTTGGATAAAAGAGTGTGAAAAAATGATTGTGGAAACCAAAACTTTGCTGTTTGTTTCCTTACCATCATAGCCGCACGTTTTTATTGCCTGTACCTTTATCCTGGAGTGTGAAAACAAGGCAGATGGAGCAGGACCCACCCTGAGCCTGGCACTGCCAGACATCCAAAATTGCTATGACAAACACGCCATTGCACACACACTGGAGGAGGCGGGGTGTTCTCTATACTGTAGTAATACGGAAGTATGAACACCTCATTTTACAAATTATGGGTACCAAGCCTGAAATGTTATGAATCACTGGTAAAATGTTAGGAATTTGGCATTACTTCATACACTCAGTGTTCACATCACGTTATTAGGTAGACCTGTACACCAGCTTGTCAATTCCAATATTTAATCAGCAAATCATGTGGCAGTGACTAAATGCATAAAAGCATGCACACATGGTCATGATGTTCAGCTGTTTTTCAGACCAAATGTCAGAATGAGGAAGTGACTTTGACTGTGGAATGATTGTTGATGCCAGACAGGGTGGTTTCTCAGAAACTGCTGATCTCCTAGGATTTTCACAGTCTTTAGAGTTTGCAGAGAAAAACAAAAAACTGCAGTTCTGCGGGCAAAACTCATTGTTAATGGGAGAAGTCAGAGGAGAAGGACCAGACTGGTCAAGGCTGACAGTAACGCAAATAACCACACATTACAACAGTGGTATGCAAAAGACCATCTATGAAATACATAATGCATCAAACCTCTAAGTGTACAGGCTACAGCAACAGAAGACCAATACGTAAAAAATCTAATAACTACCTAATTAAGTGCTAAGTGAGCTATTTAATTCGCAAACTCTAGCATTACACAATTGCACCGACAATTTCCCACTCCATCGTACAGGTAGGAGTCCTGAACATACAGTATGTGTAATTATGTGTGGGTAGCACATATGCAATTATTTTGTCAGATGTATTGGCATTGGATGGCTATTGCTAGTGATCTATTTATTGAGAGATGATTGGTAGCTGGTAAGATAACAACCGAGAAAGATATATTGCTAACTACTGAAAGCAAATAATTGTCAGTCTCATTGCACAACCACAGGAACTTAAACAATAATTGATATCGTAATTGTTATATTGAGTATTGCCATTCTTCACTTCACCTGCACGAGATCACAACAAGGAAACAATGGGAAGCTCTTGCCCCTCCCTCAGCCTAGTACACAGGGACGTAGAGGGCCAAATGAAACCAGCAGCTAGGGCCTCTTCAATATAATCCTTCATAGTGGCAGTCTCTGGACCACACAAACAAACCAGCCCCTAGGGGGTGTAGTGCTCAGGAGGAGGTCGATAGCACTACTGTAGGACCTAAGGAGGTAGGACAGTAACTTTTTGTTTACTGTACAGTTTGTTAAGATCAGCATACTCAGAAGGGACCCCAGTAAGAGTTGGAGAAAGTGTAGACCTGAGAGAGGCTGCCCCAAAAGGGTTAGGGGGCTAGAGAGACACAGGAGTAGAGGGACGGCAGGTTTCATGAGGGGCAGAGCCAACAGAAGTGGGAGTATCCTTAGCAGGGCTGGGGGACTTGAGAGAGGACGAGCTGGTAGCAGGGAACTCAAGGGCTGTAGTTAAACTGGGACTGATTGAATGCAGCAAGATACAAAATGTGGACCCCATTCAACAGAAATCACCAACTCCAGTTGATATAGGGAGTGTGTTTCAAGGGCTATGGGTGTCACAGGGCGTTACATCAATGGGCAAATTAATAAGAAAAAACTGTGTCCTCTCACATGTTTATCAATGCGTGTTTTAAAGTGGCCTGTAATTCTTTCAACCCTCCCTGAACCCAGAGGTCACCCATCCAATACCATAACATGAAGTGGACACAAGGCGAAATATTGGCCAGTGTGGAATCCTCAAAACAGCTAGCCACACCTGAATCCAAAAACGCAGGGAGTGTCACATTCCATGTCCCTTTTTTTTGTTTCCCCATTTTCTATGTGTTTTTCTGTGTTCACACTCTGGTCCTTGTTTTCTTTCTCTCCCTATTATGTGTCTCCGCCTTCCACTCCTTATATGTATTTCCTTCCTGTCAATTGGCTCACCTGTTTCTCATTGGCCTTTATTAGTGTTGCTCATAAGCCTGCATGTGTCTGCCTGTCTTTGCTAGTTTGTTTTGTGTCCTGCATGTATGCTCATTCACCTCAACTTCTAGCCCAGTTCTAGCAGTCAATCTTTGTTCTGTTTGTTTTTTTGGGTTTCCCATTCTACCTGCCTGCTCAGTGTCCTCCCTACCTTTTTGTACTCCGACTCCTGTTTTTTTGGATTTATGTTACCAAACTTTTTCTTGACTGTTGGACTGATTCTTGGTTTGTGTTTCTGTACTGTTGCCCTGTGTTTGGACTGCCTTCCCATTTCTGGACTGTGTTACACGATTAAAAACATAATTGCCTCTGTTTTATCAGTTTGCCTGCATTTGACCCGTGCCTGTCTCATTCTGCCTACTCTACATTGGAGCCTACCATTTTCACTTGATCCTTGAGTCTGCTAGTGGTTCCTCTACCTATGACCTGGACGGAAGAATCTATCCACATTTGGAACAGTGTGACTACATTATTTCTTAAGCTACCATGATGAGGAAAGTCTTTGACTGGTCAGCTGTGAGGCACTTCTCGGGCCCTTGTGCCATCTCCATCTTCGGTCCCATTTCAGACACCAGCTCCAGCCCCAGCTCTGTCTCAGACTCCAGGCCCCTCCAGGTTGAGCACACTGAAGCCCCAGTCACCTGAAGCCCCGTGGTTGCCTGAAGCTCCACGGTAACCTGAAGCCCCGTGGTCGCCTGAAACAACACGGTAACCTGAAGCCCTGTGGTAGCCTGAAACTCCACGGTAACCTGAAGCCCTTTGGTGGCCTGAAACAACACGGTAACCTGAAGCCCTGGGGTGGCCTGAAGCTCCACGGTAACCTGAAGCTCTGTGGTGGCCTGAAGCTCCATGGTACCCTGAGGCCCTGTGGTGGCCTGAAGCTCCACAGTAACCTGAAGCCCTTTGGTAGCCTGAAGTTCCACTGTAACCTGAAGCCCTGTGGTGGCCTGAAGCTCCACGGTAACCTGAAGCCCTGTGGTCGCCTGAAACACCACGGTAACCTGAAGCCCTGTGGTAGCCTGAAACACCACGGTAACCTGAAGCCCTGTGGTCACCTGAAACTATGTGGTTGTCTGAAGCCTCGCAGTCACCTGAAGATCTGAGGTTGGCTGAATCCCCCTATTCACCTGAAGCCCTGTGTTGACCTGAAGCCCCGTGGTAACCTGAAGCCCTGTGGTGATCTGATGCTCCACAGTGGCATGAATTCCCGTGGTGGTCTGAAACCCAGTGGAAGCCCCAGTCTCTTCAATCTCAGGTTTCTCCAGCCCCTCCGAGCTACCTCAGTCTCTCCAGTGGCTCCGAGCCACCCTAGGCACCTTAGCTCCTCCGAGTCATGCCCTTCCGAACCTCCTCAGTCCCCCCGGTGCCTCCAAGCTATCCCAGTCCCTCCGGCCCCTCCCAGTTACCCCTGTTATCTCCAGCATTTCCGAGTTACGCCTGTCTCTCCAGCACTTCCAAGCCACCTCAGTCCCTCCAGCACCACCTAGGCACTCCTGGCTCTCCAGAATCACCCGAGTTCCCCAATCCACTCCTGTTGCCCAACACCTCAGATCTAGCTTCTGCTTCCCCTTACTATTACCTGTCTGTTCTTTGTTCGGTTTGTCTTTTGTGTTTCCCATTCTGCCTGTCTGCTCTGTTTTCTCCCTCCCTTTTTGTACTCCGACACTTGGTTTTTTTCAATTTGTGTTTCTGTACCGTTGCCCTATGTTTCGACTGCCTTCCCGTTTTTGGACTCTGGCCTGTTACACAATGACGAACCCGATTGCCTGTTTTTTCAGCTTGCTTGCATTCAACCCCTACCTGCATCATTCTGCCTAATCCTGCAGTTTTCACTTGAATTTGGGTCTGCTAGTGGTTCCTCTGTCAGGGAGGGGAGGCTTTATTTGTATGATCATTCAACTAAGAAGGTGCAGTTGTTGAGTGAAGTGGGGAAATTTGTTAGACTCATCAGAACCTCCCCAGGCTCTAACGAGTGGTAGAAGTTTCCCTGCATTCTTTTTTTCCCTGAATTTCAGGGTACATCCAAATGCAACAACTGGCATTACCACAGTATACATTGGACACAGGATTTGTCTTCTCTATCTCTCTACCTGAGAAAGCTGCTTGCATTCATCCCTATTCAGGCTGCATGGGTATATGCCTATTCAGGGGCATATGGAGTGATTTGGATATTTTCTGAAAGGAAGTTTGTTCCTTCTCTGTTATGTTCATGGATCCGGTTATCGATACGAATGGCCAACGAGATCAATTCCTCAAGCGAGTCAGGCACATCGCGAGAGGGTAATTAATTTTCAACTTTCTCTGACAGTGCATGGATAAAGGTCGAAGTCAGATCTTCCTTGTTCCACCCAGATTCAGCAGCTAAGGTAAGGAATTCAATGGAGAATTCGACAGCGTTGTTTGAGCCCTGATGTAGATAAGTATTTTAGCTGCCTCAAGGCTATTGCTGTCATGGTCAAACATTTCGCTCATTTCAGCTATGAAAAGTGTAGAATTAGAACAGATGAAAGTTGTTTTCCCCACAGGAGAGAGCAGTGTCTGAGAGGAGCGATATGTATGCCAACAGTGCTAAACCTTGATAGCTGTAACACCAAGCTAAATTGAGTGATAAACCCTTTACATTTTCCAGGATACCGGTCATACGGCATGATATCAATCACATTCTGCCCAAGCCTTTTTGTCCCATACAATTCCTTTTGGCAAGCAAAGACACAATATAACATATTGTTTAGTGGAAACATGCAACTGTGTCGGATGGTTAGCCATCGTAAAATGTATAATCATTTAAACTTACTCTTTCAATTTTGAATATATATTTTGTGTTACATTTATACATCTTCAGCAGACCATTCGTGATAAGTGATAGTGACATAGTGATTGATAAGGCTTACATTTTACTTTACACAGCTGTGTATTTGCCTATTTAATTTGAATGTGCATTTTTTACAAACCCAGTTTGTGAGAATGTTACCTTCAGAAAGTTCCTGGTTCCTGCTTGTGATTCTCAATTCCATGAGCACTTCCTGTTTTGATCACAGCTGTTCTTGACTAATGTTAACACAGTCCTGTTTTACAGCCTGTTATTTTCCCCAATTTAAATGTTAAGCATAAAGCTCAGTTGGCATGACAGTTGGGCTTTATTGACAAAAAAAAAAAAAAAAAGTCAGCAGCAGTTGAGCTGATTTCTCATATCTGCGGTCTCATAGGGGTCATATATGCTTTGCTTTTGAATAAACACAACTTTTTGATTCATGCAATGGCACTTATGTTCTGTGCCAAATATTTAGAATCTCAGAAAGGACGGGAAGAATTATTTAGTAGATGGGAAAAAAGAGAATCACGCATGTCAAAATGGTGTTACTTGAGGTGAAAGCTCATATTTAATTTGTCACATTCTGCTAACATGGATGTAATCATACATTCATACATTAATTACCTCAACAAATAAAGAGAAATGCATCAATTATAAATTAAATAACATAAACAGGGATACCTGCTGATCCCTTATACAATGCATATTCAAGTCGTACCCTCAGTCACCTGCAATGATTCATCAGAAATTATATCTATAAATATATTTTTGAGTTACAGAGTCTCGGTTTGGATAATTATACATCTGTCCAATGTTATTTTGGACTATTGAACCAACGGACCATTGGCATTTTTTTTTTGGGCCTTTACCATAGGACAGGAGCAGCCATCCATATTACTAAGCACAGCACACAGGCACGTGAACAGTATACATAGTATCTAGAAACTAACAGAAACATCTGGTATGCAACACTCACAAATACTCTTGCTAGTAAGGCCCAGAACAGTAAATAAAGGACACCTTTTTTTCCTCACTTTTCCAATTTGGCACAAGGCATCAACTGCATGGCTGCCATGTCTATTTCTGACCCAAAAGCCATTTCCTCCCATGAATTAAATTGCTGCTTATGTTAATGTTTGGTCCATTTCCTCCCCCCTAATTGGCTGAGGCATGCCATATTTTTACAGGCCCGTTAAAGTCTGACCATAGTGCACTGCATTTATAGGGTCATATGTTTCAATGTCTTGTGGTCATGTTTGAACCTGCTAATGAAAATTTGAGGGGAATTCTAACTATGGTTGTACAGCAGTAAACAAGGCAGACCAGATGATTTATCACCATAAAACCAGATTGCTGTGATATTTTTCATATTAAGGAAATTATTGTGTTGATTTTATACTGCGGTTTAGTCAGGGTAGTGGAGAATACTGATATTCCTCAACTCCAATATCTGAGATGGTAGTCTTCTATGCCAGACATTTTTTCAAATAAAATGTATTTTATTTTGTTTTGTTGCTGAGGAAATATTTGCAACATATATCTGTTCACTATAATTAATCAAAATAATTTAAGTGAAATGCTTGCATTTACTGAAAGACAGGAAATGTTATTTTTATTTTAATGCAAAAATCTGCCTGCTGTCCATCAAGGTGCATCAGCACTTTACGTTTCAGAAAAAGTTTTCTCTGCGGAGTTATATTTAAGAAATAACTCACAACAGGCAGTGGTATGAAATTTTATCACAGCTATGGGGGTTGCGACCCCCTGCTGTGTGTCGGGCCAAACAACACCCCTTAGCTGTGATAAAATTTATATATACTACGTCCTGGAGTGAGTTATTGCTTTTATAAAATGGTTACCAAACATAATAATATAGATATTATGCACACAATCCAATTATAACCGTTTTTTCGGAACAAGAAAGTGCCAGGTGGTTGCTATGCAACGTTAGTAAACTGTCAACTGCCAAACTCACTCACCATTGCAAGCACTGAAAAACTGTCCAAGATTAGTGGGTGCATGTTGTGTAGGTCTACTCATTTCATTATTTAAAGAGGCGCTGTTCTGCTTTCTCCGGTCCTCCAAGTTTCAGTCACCCTAAAGCTCTTGCAGTTCTGCCTGTTCATGGGGAGGAGAAAAGAGTAGGGTAGAGAATAGGGAATGTTTTAGCTGTCAAACGGTTGTCTGTACATGCATTACAAATGAAAAGACATGTTCCCAAAAAAGCTTTTGCAATACTGATATAGAATAGCAGGAAAACAATTAGCCTACTTTTTAAAAAAAGAGTATTTAACCTTTATGTAACCAGGTTAGTCTCTTGAGATTCAGAATCTCTTTTGCAAGAGAGACCTGGCCAGGAACACTGAAATACTGAAATACTGGTCACAGACAATGACACACATAAAACATTTAAAAATAAAAAAACATACGATGAAACTTAAAACAAATAAATAAATCCATCCATCCATCCATCCATTATCTGAACCCGCTTATCCCGATCAGGGTCGCAGGGGGGCTGGAGCCTATCCCAGCATACATTGGGCGAAAGGCAGGAATAGACCCTGGACAGGTCGCCAGTCCATCGCAGGGCACACGCACCATTCACTCACACACTCATGCCCACGGGCAATTTAGACTCTCCAATCAGCCTAACCTGCATGTCTTTGGACTGTGGGAGGAAACCGGAGTACCCGGAGGAAACCCACGCAGACACGGGGAGAACATGCAAACTCCGCACAGAGAGGCCCCGGCCGACGGGGATTCGAACCCAGGACCTCCTTGCTGTGAGGCGGCAGTGCTACCCACTGCACCATCCGTGCCGCCCTAAATAAATCCATACAACAATAAAAAAACACAATTACAGTGCCTTTTGTGCTGAATTATTCTTTGACGCATTAAATTCATTTAAACTAATGAGCTCCAGTAATTTGTTTGGCCATCATTCCAAGATGTAGGAGCGGAGTATTTGAAGGCCTTTTTACCAATCTCTCCCTGGACTTCTGACACAGTCAATGAAATATATAATATATACACCATTATACACCATAAGGTAATATGTGACCAGCTCCATGCTTTTGATGTTTTCAAATTTGAAAAATGAGGTATCACTTGGGAAGATTGAACACACTTTTGAGAAAACTTGCTTGAAAGATTTGGTGGGAATTTTGCCCTTTCACAACATAAAATACACCCTCAAACCTGGAACTATATATATTTGTGTAGTACCTAAACCAGGGCTTGCTATGACTTTGAATAAGTTTCATTAGGATTGTATCCAAAGCATAATTTCATAAAGATATGGAAAAAAATACATATCTCAGGTTTAACCTCTAATTTAGCTTTAAATCCTGTCCCTTTTTCAGTATTACACTTCCATAGTTATTTTGGGGTGGCCGCGCTATTGTCAAAACAATAATAACTGCTCTCTCTATAAAAACTGCTCTCTATATTTAAAAAAATTACAAAGAGTATTCAAGTCTTCATATTCATGAGTGTGGCACTAGGCATGTTACTTTGTTTGCAGAGTCATCACAGAACTCTCTGATCGTATCAAAGAGGTATGTCTGTCTGGCCATGTCCAGTCCAGGGGGTGCTTGCAACGGAAGTCCATCTCTGGAAGGCAGAACTTTAACATCGCGGAGCAGCTGGAATCTGACCTCCTCTCCACTCTCTCTGACATCAAAACTGCAAGAGATGAGAAAAAATCAATGCCATTCTTGACTTGGATAGTGTTAAAAGCATCTACCATCAGTAACAACAATATAGCAATCTGAATAATTTCAGGAAATACATAATGCACTGGCAATACTAAGCAGACGTGCTGGTACTTGATCAAGGGTCTGAAGAATGGTCAAAGGCTGCTGCCAGTTGTACCTCTTTACCAGCACTGTGCCGTTTTCTCTTCCAACCAGCTGTGGGATGTTCATTCCTGTTACTGTGCTGTCATATACTCCAGCAATATCCACCAGGGTATTCACTCTGGTCTTCCTGAAGCGCTGTTTAATGAGACCAAAACACCAGTCAGGAGCAAATTTGGTGTGCCCAGCGATAAGAAAGTGGAGTTCCAGCTTGTCATGCAGTCCAGTCCACCAAGAACAGTATTACAACACAAACCTGTTGTTGTTCTGGCCACTGGAGTTGTCACAGTGAAGTTCAACATCCTTCTCCCCCTGGTCAGAGACAAAGTCGTGCAATTAGCTGATGACGGCGTTGCTGCCTTTGCTGGATGCATTGCCCTCGTCAACCAAGTAGTTAACTTGTTGAGGTAATCCCTCTCAGCAGACACCAAAGAAGCCACACTCTGAGGAGTCAAGAAGGGCCTGGCTGAAGTGGGTTAGATGGAAAGTGAACTTGTAGGACAGAAGGAAAGTTGATAGGGAGAAAAACAAGTAGTGGATACATGGTGTGGTAGGCCCTTCAAGAATCATAACTGGGCAGGACAACCCACCCACACCTTCAATAACCCACATGTCCATTCCATGATTGGGAATGAAGAAGTACTCAGAAGTATTAAGTTTCAAAATACAGTGGGTGTCGCTTGTCAAGGAAGAGAGATACTTAGAATTGAGAACAATATGGCTTTCAATGTGTTGAAATCATCTCTACTTGTAATCTTTTTTTTTGAAAACTGCATACTTTTTGTGTTTTGTACTTTAGAGCTGCCATATGGTGCAGATAAAAAGACTCATAAAAAAGTTTCCCAAAAGAAACAGCTGTCGGTTCTTTTCTTTTTTTGCATTTCTTAAACTTATGAATACATGAAAATACAGTCTGTTCGAGTTATAAAGACCAATGCATTGTGCCTATTTGTCTCCAACACTGTTTATCTATAATAGGTAATTGGGTACAATTTTGCATACACCTGGGTTTAGGTATTAATATCAGTTTCTCATAATAAAGAAGTAAAGTACAGCTGAGTCATATGTATATTTATATCATCACTTTCCCTGATTATAGATTTTGACAGGACCCCCTAATGACCGGATCAGGCTACATAATATGTAATAATATGTCTTTCACAATGATCACCATGTCAGATTAGGCAATCATAGTGCCATACATTTCTTGGCTGAGATAGTGGCAACATTACAAGTATGACCCCGTCCAATCATCGTACGCATCCGTCATCACGTCATCTGATGTCATCACGATCTTGCCAATTGCCATCACGATTGTCAATCATGGCTCCAGAAGCACTATGTGTGATGCTGGCAGTCTTGCGTACCGAAAGGAAAAAGAAAATAAAAAAAACAATTGTGGACCCATTCCTGGGTGTCACAAAGAGGGTAGTATGGACTGTCTATCCTTCCAAGAGAACTTGAGCTCACAAATGTGTTAACAATAGCGTCAATAGCATTACATAAATGCAGCTCGCAACCACGTTCGCTGTATGTAAACAGAACGTCTCATGGAAAAAAAAGATCGGGTTTTGTTAACTGTATACTCTGGTACGTTAAACGAAGATACAAAGATATGTTTTAATATCAGGTGGTTTTACAATCACTATAATTAAGGAACACGTCATTGACCGTCAGGAGTGTCAAACTAGGCAGGAAAATACTAATAATTCTGACACGCTAGACTTTTCCTCAGAGTGTCGTGGGGTGTCTCAGACACATCGCTGATCACTTATGTCACACTAAACGGGGTAAAGACGCCCGTTCCTCGTTCCCAACATTCCCGTTTATATTCGGCCCCGACGAAGGAAATGTGTTGGTGGCAACAAAATCGTGTCAAAACTGACTGAATTTGTGTAGTCTGATCCCGACATAAGGTATACAATTACATTTACGTACACTCACTGTACTACATGTTTTTATTTGATGTATGCATAGAGTTAAAAGGATATATGGGAGTTGGTAACATAATTTGGAGAAAAGTGAGATGAACAAAAGACCTCCTGCTTAAATGGTTATTCAAATTAGTCTTTCAATCCAATCTACTGCGATCAGGCTCATTATCATTGTATTTGATAAACAGACTGCTAAACATTACAGTCATTTAACCTGTGCAAGTAAAATGCATGGGACGGCCCTTCCCAGCTCAGCCTCATATGTATTCAAACCTTGGTGAGGAATGAAGGTGGCTGGTATCCTCTGATGTGTGGCCACTGGAAATATATTCAAACTTACGCACTAAAGGGTTAAAGCAGAAAAATGCAAGGTGTATATATACTCAAAGAGCACTTTATTAGGTATTTCTAAGAGTTATTTTTGTCTTCTGCTGCTGTAGAGGTCTGACACATTGTGTGTTCAGAGATGTTCTTCTGCATACCACTGTTACCATGGTTATTTGCATTACTTCTTGAACATGTCTGCATGCTTTTATTAATTTAGTTGCTGCCACATTATTGGCTGATTAAATATTTGCATTAAGAAACTGGTGTACAGGTCTACCTAATAATGTGACCACCGAGTGTATATAGTAATGCCAAATTCCAAACATTTTACCAGTGATTCTTAACATTTCTAGCTTGGTACCCAACATTTGTAAAATAAGTGTTCAAGTGTTGTGTTCATAGTCCTGAAGGTATGGGACAAAGTGCTCAGTGAGTGTATAATTATTATGATTTTTAAAATAATAGTTTTTATTATTAGTAGTATTAGTATTATGAATAGAAGCATACTTGAAATCCACCATTTACAATTGAATCCATATGATACCTGACCGGAGAAACTGTCCTCATACAATGCACGGAAGTGTTAACAAGGGACTCCCACTCTGCTATTGGTTAAAATATGCAGAATTTTGAGATTTCTCAAGTGCTTTAAGGCAAATAAATGTTCCTCACCTTCTTATGACCTTTGTGCTTTACTCTCCATGCCATTATTCATAGTTTTCTGTACAAAGTAGTACAATCATTTGTGTACTATTCTTATACCTACTAGCCTTTCTCGGGGGAGGCCACTGATGGAACAGATAATGGCCTTGTTTGCCACACTATTTAATACAAATTGTTGAGTGGAGTAATTGCTGTGCTTGGCTTAGTATGAGAAAACTGTGATTTTGGAAATATTTGTTCTGAGTTTGATGGAAAATGAAGACGATGAGGAGGCAGAGGAAATTGTATTAGTATTGTGGTTATTAAAAGGATGTTAGCGCCCCACATCACATAATTATGGCATGCAGACAATGTCCGAAAATATAAAGTGTAATCTAAATGTGTTCATTTGCCATTTGTATTGAGGGAGCACCACCCACAGGAAGGGAATTGCATAATTCTGAAGTTAAAAGAAAGGGAAAACGAATAAATTATGAGAATGATACTATTGACTTCATTTCATTCATTGCCTGCTATCTAAAGCAGATATTGCTTATGTTTGTCATAGTTAACATTTACAATCTTTCCTGAAGGTTGCAGAGGAGGACAAATTAAATTTTAGATACAAAATGAGGCCAAATGGCTCATTTTCTTTTCAGCAGTTAACCTTTACAAATAATAATTTATTTCAATTATCAGAACATTTCAGTCAGACAATATTGCTCTTCATTCCATTTTTTGAATGATACTACTTCTATTTTTGAATTAATCAAGATACTCCACTCAATAAGAGTAAAAAGATGTCATGATATATGTCATATTTTGTACAAAATAAAGGACTCTCAATTCAGAAAGAATAGGTATGTACAATTCTACTACTACTACTACCACTACTACTGAGAAGAATAAGAAGAAGAAGAAGAAAAAGAAGAAGAAAGTGTGTTCAATTTCTTTGACATCGACATCTAGGGCAAACCGCATAAAACCGTATAAAATGTAAGGGTTATGACAACCTGGAGTTGTCGAGCCTTGACTTTCCTGCACTTCACTGTGCTTTAGGGGTGAATTAGCTGAGCTAACCCTGCTACACAGTGAGGAGCAACAGTCTTTAGGAGCAAGCTACAGATATGACGCCATGATCAAGAGTGAAGCTAGAGCATATGGTGAACAAAACTTATTGCAAGATAGAATGAAAGAGGTGGTTTTCATTTGTGACAACAAAATGTTATCTTGGTTATCTTATCTTATCTTGATTACTTGCTACTGTAGTACCTATTATGATTTCTTAAATATGGCTTGGAATAATGATTCAATATGAAGGCTATATTGCCTTCTGTGTTCAGTCTGAAGTGCCCTTTTAGCTAGCACTGCAGCATCTTTGGCCTTTCCATTTATTTTTTCTGAGCTTCTTTCTCCAAGCCAATCAGATTACTTGATTTGGAGAATTGCAAAATTGTCAATGACAGGAACTTAACCCTCAAATTGGGCAGCCTATTGCAGATAAACACACATTTCTAGGAACCAGAACAGACAAAAATTTTAGGGGGACCATTTACCACTCGCTCCACATTGAGGGTGGAAGGACCAACCCTGCACCCCGAAAATCTAGCTAGCTTTCTAATTGTGATTTTCATTTACACCTAAGTGTTAGCAGGCATACACATTTATATACAAATATCAATATGTTTCCCACAACTGCCACAGAAATGTAACATCCAGGGGTGAGTTTCCCAAAGCATCCTGTAGTGGTAAGGATGTCTTGAAGTATCTCATCAAGACATTCACTCATTTCATGAATGTTTCCCGAAACATGTAGCTCAAGTAGTCCGTGATTTCTTTTTTGATTGAGTACTGATTGAGGACAAATCAATTACCGATAAAACCTCTGAACAAATTAGACTAAAACTATATCCCTACCTTACCACACAGCAGTTTTGGAAGAGTGATCTTATGTTCTACTGTTTCTGCATGTTTAGCTTAATTTTCAAACTGCCTATGGGCAGCCTATCATCTAATTTGAATTATGTTGAAGAAAGTGCACCAACTTCTTAATGTAACACACCTGAAAAGCTAACTGAAGTTTTTCAAGAGTTACTCATTAGTCATCATGTCATGTTTTGGGAAACGCAAGTGAGATTTTCAAGAGCTGTCTTGAAATTGTGCATGAAGTATATTGTGCATTTTCAAGACACATCGCAATCGGGAAATCCATTATTTTTAGTTAGAGAGTCAGCTGTCTTTGTACTTTTCTCCTACATTAATTCACCATGGCAAAATATTCTATGGTAAATGCTGTCCTGCAGATATATTGTAAGTGCCATTGTTTCAGCCTGTATTTGAAATGCACCAGGGAGCTAAATTCACATCCCAGGTCCATCATAATGGATAAAATCAGTCTCATTTGTGTCTTTAAATATCTCTTCATACATTTCAAATGGTAAAATTATTTAATTATTACAATACTGTGGGAAGGACACCTGTTAAACTGTAATTTTGTTGGAGGTAGCTGCCATTAAGTTATTTTCTGATGATGGCTGCCATTTCTTTGCAGCACCATCTGTCAAAATAGTTTTGATTTTCTGTATTTTAATTGCGGTTGACATCCAATGCCAAGGGATAAGAAGACAAGTACTGCAACACTTGAACTTTTGCTGCAGCACCATTCCATGCCAACTCCAGGAGGTTGCAGCACCTTTTTTTCTGTGTGTTGGAAGAGGATGATTAGATATAGAACTCCTGGAAAGCTGTGCTTGATAATATTTTGTTTTTGCCAGGAGAACCATTTAAAGTTTGCTGGGTGTCGCAATTAAGAATGTGTCGTGGCACAAAATGCGATTTTTATAACTTTGACATATGGAGAAGCTGTAAATCTGTGAAAATGCGTATCTAGAGGTAATTTCATACAGTATGTAGAATTCCAAAAAATATGTTTCTTCTAAGGTAAGGTTTTATTTGGATAAAGACTTACTGATAGTACTAGCTGATCCATGGAAAATTCAGGATGGCTGCAGTAATAGATTAATAGACCCTGTTTAAAGTGCATAGTTCACACTGGCTAATTACAATTGGACTCTTCCATTTTAGATAGGTCAGCTAATATTATTAGTAATGAGTTTATTTATTTATTTACTTTTCTTCACTCATTCAGGTTTTTTCTTTAATTTGTTACCCGTCTCCAGGCAATTCACATCATACCTATTACCCGCATCTTATATATTTTAAATTACAATCATAATGTTTAATGGGGCTTAAAAATCTGCTCATGCCTTTTTTTTCCTATACAGTATGTCATAAATTGACAATTAGTGAGCACTTTATTAGGTAGACCTCTACACCAGCTTGTTAATGCAAATATCTAATCAGCCAATCATGTGGCTAAAAAGTCTAATAAACAGCAAATAAATTGATCACTGAGTGTATACATCATAATAGATTATTTACGATTCCAAGATTCCAGATCTGCATTTATCTACATTTATTTGATCAAATCAAATCTGATGATGTTTTTTTTTATTTTTTATTTATTGAATATTTTTCCTGTTTTCTCCCAATTTAAAAGCCAATTGTACCCTATCTATTCCAATTGCCCATGTGTTAGCGAGGAATACACCGCCTACAGCCTGTCCCTCGGTGGCCTGGATGGATCGGGCGATCCTGAGAACGACACACGTTCTCCAAGCCATATCATCCTCCCCCGTGACTGTGATTCCGAGGGGCCCGGGGTGCTGTTGTATGCAACGATCTCACTAACTCGATTCCTCCCCCCGCCTTCGGAGCGGCAAGCCAATTATGCCGCTCCATGTGAGCCAGCCAAACTCAGCTTTGGCAGGACCAGGAATCGAATACCGCTCCTCGGTGTGCAACTGCAACGGACTGATACCTGCATCCAGGTTCCTCTGTGATGCATCCTGTAAAACTTTAGAGAGCTGCACGGTGATACTCCATTTATCGTGTCAGGTCACAAACAGTACATAGCTAGTAGCTCTTGACTGACTAAATCAAAATTATATGTACCATCAGTATCTACTTTTGGGCTTGCTCCAAAGTTCCAGAATTTGTAGCATTACCTTCTATTTGATCTGCAATAATAAAATATATCTCGCTATGATGCGAGAAAGTACCCAAATCAATTCAGCGTTCTTAGCGGGGTCGCCAGCGCCACAATTCAAAATACAGCGGCGATAAATAATAAAATGAGGATATAAATAATTGAATGTGGAAACACATTTTTTTATTTAATTCTTCTTGTTGACATTTCATTTTTTTATTTCATTCATTTTTCGCGGCGATACTCCTCCGTGCCGGTCGAGTCTTCCAGTGGATAAATAAATAAATAAATAACTGGATGACACAAAGGCGAGGTGTCTGTCTCCCTCAGGCCTCTGAGCGGGATGCTGTGCCACGCATGGCATCTCACATTTGCATAGATGAAGGAAGCTCTCCTCCGGCAGGACTGACCCTTGCTTTAATGAAGCCTCTTCAAAACATCTCCCGTGTGCTGGAGGTGAGGGGGGCAGGTGTGTGTGAGAAAGACACAGCAGCAGAGGGTCAGACAGAACTTCCGTATGTCTGAGTGCCGGGTTCTCTTTCAGGATTACACTTTCGCTTGTTTTTTTTTTTCTGCTGAAGACTCAAGCAAAGGAGCTTCTTTTTAAAAGCTAGCGGCAAACCTTCATTATATCGTTTCGGTATGAATGCAGCCTGCAAAGCGTAGCCATACGGCCTTATTTCTATTTTGATTGGCTTTTTATGTCGACAGCTCCAGTGAAGGATGTTTAAGTCAGAGATGCATGACTTTAAGGGACCTCCTTGAACTATGTCAGATTTCAAGGGATGGATCTGCGATGCTTGCTCTCCCCTTTGTGGAAGGCATGCCTAATTGAATTTTAATACGTAATTAAATCAAGCAATAATTCAGTTCAACTCCCATTGGCTTTTGGCTGTTCAACACTCCCAAGCACCGCAAACCAATTATTATAAACTTATTATCAGAACTGGTGAGATGTTAAAAATATCATGTTGCTGTTCATCACATTTTTTTAATTTAAGTGGTGACAGATTACTTGGTATAAATCCAGTTATTTTCTCTTCACTAGAAAACAGTAAATATGTATATAATTGACATAAATGGCAATACTGTTTGGGCAGTATACAGTAGAACCAAATGTGTTCTCTAATCTTATCACAAATTACAGGAAACAATGGATGTCATCATTGCCAGTTGTATTAAAGCAGTAATAAAAGCCAATAATTGTGTAAGCTGTTTTCTAGGTCTTAAATGTAGTGTCTGTTACCGAGTTCAATTTGAGTTAGGGAACTATACCTAGAGTAAGAATGCTCCTTTTTATTTTTTAAAAGTATATACAACCATACAAACTGGGCAGTTTGACAGCCAACTGACAATCAACCACCTTCCAGCTGCTCACAAATCTGTCCAGCTACTGAAATAGTCAGTGGGAAATCAGATTCTTCTTTGTGTTCATGATTTTTGTCTCTGTCCCTGGTATGTATTCTCTCTTCCTAAATGGATGAACAAATGGATGATTTAAAAAATACTGCCGCACTTGAAGCACAGCAAACCATTCTGGTTTCCCTGTATAAATATTCATATATTGTCCCCTTGTTTCCCCTGTTTAATTTAGCCAATTTGTCGATCATAATGAAAGACTGAAAAGTTGGAGTGTGGAGTAATTAATGGTGCCAGGGTCTAATCAAATCAGGAGGGAATGGCATGCAAACAGGGGATCGATTGAGTGGCTGGACAGGCTTCAGAGACACTAATAACACTTTACCTCTCAGTGTGATTGGTAAAGCTGGTGAAACGACAAGACCATTGGCATTGAAATAAAATTAGACTGAGAATGAAACTGGAAATTGACCCTTCTGAGAAAACTGTCAAGAACACACTCATTTGTGCAGAATGAAGCTTGCTGTTTGTGTCTGCAGTGGGAATATTTTTTTGCTATGTTTTTATGTTCTATCTTATGATATTCTTAATGATATGAACAGTCACACCTTGGTTTTACGTGTTCTTTTTATATGATGAGCTGAGAATTATATCAGGATAGTTCAGTCTTTTTGTTTCTGAGCTTGTATCTGGTTAATTTGATATGGCTACACTTCAGAGTGAATGAAAGCCCTTTGTGAGTGTTTTTTACACCTTAATGGATCGAAAATGAATTTCAAGTGGCTGTCTGCTAGCATTATCAGACTTTAACATGGAAGTTATGGAGATGACCTTTTGATACTGCAATAAAAAACTGTAAAAAAGAAATAATACTGAAGTGAAAATAATTACCAACTATTTTTTGGAGCAGAAGACAAACTGCATGTAGTAAGCCTAGATTCTAGCACCATGTGTCTAGGTAATGACTCACACCAGGAACTAGTCTTACTAGGAATTAGCCCAAATATTATTAATGTATTTATTTATTTAAATCTATGAATATCATTAAGGCCCTGAGCATTATATACTGTACATTATAAAGAAAAAATGCAAGGATACCGATATGGGAAGTTATTTCATTGTTTGGAACTAAATTGAACGCAGGCTTCTTAAAGTAAGTCATTTTTCACTGAAAGGATCTGTGTGCAAAAGCTTTAGATTCACTTTCACCATCAAGTAATATTTTTACTTTAAAGAAATATAAAAGAGCAATTTTGCATTTGGATAAGTGCTGGATGCATTCTTTGAAAAGGGAAATGTTGCGGTTCTAGCGTTTACTTTTTTTCTTTTAAGACTAGCAAGGATTCAGTATATTGAACTTAAAACTAATTGTGTTTGAGTGTGTACACAATAGATTCCAGTCAATCCAGAGAGGCAGTATACTACAAAAGATTTTACTTCAATAATGGGAATATGTGAATGACAGTAATAAAAACAGGGGTTGATATCATCCTGCAGATATAATCCATCACATCGTCATTTTGAGGAGATTCCTAATGCTCAGAAAATGTGCCTCTTATCCACCTCCTAAAATGTTTCTCGAGATTAGAAATGTGCATGTCCCTTCCCCCTGCCAGTATGCAGTACTGTATGCACTGCCACAGACTTCTTGAAGCTCCAAATTTATCCCAAAATCCTGGAAAAAAGCTTCTGAGAACAATGATGTAATTTCCATTGAAGTGTCCTCAACACAGTACAAGCCAAGCACAGGGGAGAGAATGAAAAAGAAGGGAAGAAGCAGTTCCTGTTCTTTGCTCGGGTCCCTCTCTTTGACTTCTGTCAAACATACAGATTCACACTGCCTTGCTCCTCTTTGACCAGGAGGAGATGTTGTTTCTCACAGTGCATGCTTCTGGCAATGACCTTCACATTATTGCAATGTTTTATACACCTTTTCAAGAGTTGTTTCTAAATTGTGTTTGGGTGCATGTCTTCATTCATTCTGCTGTAACATGCACTCTTACAAAAGGATTCATTGACACAGGACTGATCATCATTAGGCTTGGCAGTGGTGGCAGTGACTCCAGACCACTGTTTCTGAGATTATATCAAGACCACAGAATTTGAACACCCAAGTCTGAAAGCAAAACGCTGTTTCTTTTGTATTGGATCCAGGAATATATTGATTTAGTACTGTAAATTAAAGTAGCTGGAACAGGACCAGCCAACATGTGAATGGAAATATGCTTTCAGGATTCAGTAAGTGAATTTGAAACTCATGTTTCTTAATGATTTCCAAGTTCTTGGAAATTTGGAATCAGTTCCAGTTGAGAACTGGTTGTCGATGCCCAGCCATATACCCCAGTAAAAGTCAGATCAGACGTCTCGCCATTCTAATGTTTGATTTAACAACACACAAACCGCTTGACCTTGTTTGCCAAGTGTCCAATGGGTGAATATGCATGACAGAATGTAAGATTGCAGATGCAATATATAGTTTGCAAATAAACAGTTATTTAATTTGTCCTGCTGCAAATTTCTCTCCAGGTGTTGGGACAATCACTGTCATGTTAGTTTCCCTTTCAAGGTCCTTGGAGACCAATGGCTAGGCTTGATTCCTTTCTATAGCCTCTAATAATGCATGGTGATTGAGCCTGTAATAACTACCTTTGATTTCAGTGATACAGTGTATTGATCTGAATACAGATCTGGTAAAGTTGAGGTATCGAGATGCAGAAAAGTCTGCAGGACTTTCAAAACCAACACAGAGACATCATTCTCCAGGAGATGGAGCAGGTCAGCCGGTATCCTCTTCACTTTTTTCAACAGCACAGAAAGTTCCGGTCCCCGCTGGTATGACATTTTCAGAGTGCTGAGCTGCCAACGTGGGTTACGCCCGGTCGTCATTCCTCAGACTTTCTTGCTGACCGCAACCACACTCACTTCCAGAAGGATCATGTCAAGCCCTCAGTCATGTGTAAAGTGCAGCAAACGTATTGCTCCAGCAATAGGGGGCAGACCTGTCAGGATTTCTACCCCTCCTTTGGTCTGTGGTGAGTGTCAGGGGAATAGACATCGAAGCTGTGGCAGATGATCGGCCTTTTAATGTCTTTCCTCTATGGTCCACAAAGCACTGTCCTTTGAGTGATAACAGGAAGGCTTCGGGTGAGAGACTGTCTGTCACATGATGTTAAATATTTCCCAGCATAGTAATTCAATAAAATCACCTGGATAATGTTGTCTGTGGAAAACCTGCTCATGATTTCAAATAGCATTTCAAGTATGGAATCTGGTTGAGAATTTATAGCTGGAAATCATTGTTACACAATTACAATAATTAAGCATTATTTGAGGGATTAGATTATTCTTAATGCAATAAACATGGAAGCAGCTTCAATTGGGATTTCGGTAAATTTTGGGAGAACTAATTAATTTATCTTGATGGTGTCTGCGTTGATTGATTTCTCTAGTGGGAAGCAGTGTCGAAAAGCAATTGTTTGTGCCTGCCACTATATAAGCAGGTATTGTGAAAACGAGGTGACTGGGAGTTCGATGTGAATTTCACAATGCTCTGCAAATTGCCCTAATGTGAACAGAACATGCCATCAGAATGTGAACACTGTCAGCCAGTCAGGCATATTTATTTTGTAGAAAAGTTAGTTCCTTTGCCTGCTAATTATTTCCTAACTGTAACACGTTAGAATTCACTAACGTGTATGTTCCCACACCCCACACTGATTCCCTTTTTTTGTTTCTTGGCTAATAAAAGGCTCAGCAATGAGCAGTCTTCAAATTAGAAATGAAAATGACATCTTGATTAATGAAATTAAAATATACAACTTCCCAAAAATTTGGTATGGTTTGCTGAGCAGGTGTGTGCTGTGGACACAGCTAAATACACCACACCTGACAAGACTGGTTAAAAGGAGAATTGACCAAATGTGTGAGAATTTAAAAGTGTGCAAGTCCTTCGGCCCAGAGCACAAATGTTGCACTAGGTTCTAGCCCGAGTCTGGAGTGGTTCAGGGCTGGTTCACGGCAAAGACAATATAAATGATTGCCTAGAGCACCCTCTGTCTGCAGGTTGTGAAACAAAGGGAGAAAAGAAAAAAGAAAACATGCAAAAAAATATCCATGGTAGAGGGCAGCAGAAAGGCTAGAGCTAGGCCTGGCTGGACCCAGAGACCAACAATTTGTTTTATTTCTTTGTCACATAATGACCAAGTCCTGTTTGGAGGTGCAAGCCTGTTGCCGGTCTGAATTCATATCTGGATCAGAGTCCTTTGCTATCAGGGGTATCAGCTCTTTCGGCATGCTTGTGCATGCAGGCACGTGTGGATATGTGTTGCTTCACTGTGTTTCTTGTTCTTATGTGAGTTTTTTAAAGATATAAAATCTCATAGGTACCATCAAAGGCACACCCACATATTCAATCATTTGAAGGTGGAAAAAAAAATCTCTACACTCAACTCTGAAATAATTTGGAGCCTTGAGAAGTCTAGAGCACAATAAGCCCTGCCATTTTAATAAATTATTAATATAATATTATAATGATCAGAAAGCCTGGAATGATCAAAGCTCCCTCTTGTACATCACTGCCTCTGCTTACTGAGACTCAGCAAGTGAAGACATGAAAAGACACATTTATCTTGCTGGCTTGCTTGTGCCAAGTAGAGGTAAAACTACTTAGGAACACTGGCCGTGTGAAGGCAAAGGTTTGTGACCTTGAGGCTTATTTAGTGTGGTATTTATAGATACAGTGTATTGTTTGATTTATTGCTAGTTATAGACTGTATGTGGGGATGAATAATTGTGGATGTTGTAAATCACTAAAGATATAGGTTCTCTGTGGAAATGAAGAGTAAGAGGAGACTTTAAAATGTGTTAAAGTGCACTCCAAATAGCGGGCACAGGGGAAGGGAAAAGTGCAGCTAATTCATTATTACTGAAGAAATTTAAAAGAAAATCGCACTTTGTATTTTGACATATTCTTCCCCCATATAAAGTATAACAAAACGGATATAATTTCGAAATAAAAAATACTTGGTTTCCAAATCTATAGGAAATTATGTCCTTGTGGATGCATAAATCAATGCTGTAATTCTGGATGGGTCTCGGAAGTAAAAAAAAAAAAACAGCCTTTCTAGCCTTATTAAATACAAATGAGCCAGTTCTAGTGGCAGCCATACATAAGCCATAACACTACATCTAACTTGTATCACAGATGGAGTGATATGCTTTGGATCATTAATGGTTTCTTCTTTCCATCGCTTTGGTAATACTCATCTCACTGACCATAATAATTTTCTCCAGACTTTACAGGTTAGAGTTTTAGCAAACTCTAACCTGGCCACTTTTTTCTTGAGGCTTGCCAGCAGTTTAAATGCTGAACCCTTTAATGTTGAGGCTATGCTAGTATAGTCTTCTCTTGTCTATGAAGAATCTATGCCTAAGTCCTGGAGTGTTCCAGATCTGCTTGATAGTTGAAAACTTCACTATTGAAAGTATTGTTTCTCTCGCTTTCATTCTGTATTCTCAGCCTCATGATGTCCTGCTTTACTGGATTGACGCTTCTTTTGCCCTCGTGTTAAAGGAAACTTCTGCCATTCAGATAATTCTTACTTAATTTGCTTATAAGACTATGAATAAATAAATCCAAGCCATAAAATGTTTTACCTTTAATTAACTGTGAATGTAGGGGCTTATCCAGTCTTGAATTTCCTGGGCACTGGCAAGTTAGCAAAACATCTAGAGAGCGTGACGTCGAATGGTTGCTCGCCGTTGCTGCATTACAAATGTCAACTTGCAGTCACGAACGAGACAGATACTCGAGTATCTACTAAAGTATATTGTGAAAAGGCCCATATTTAACCTTATCAGTTTGAGCCTGAATATTCTTCAAGTGAAGAAGTATAATACAAGTCAGGCAGTGCTTCAGAAAGCGAATTAAACCCAATACAAAATGACGTGACTTGTACAGGGAATGCAGACTGGTGCCATTGGGCTTCCTGTTTGCAGCTGCCAACAGAAGTTGAAAGCATTTGTTGCCAGGAACTACACTTTCTTTCAAACACAATTGGAGGTTAGTAAAGCTCAAGACTACAAAAGCCCGGACCTTCGCAGTAAATAAATCTAAAGCTAGAAAAATAATTGCATCTCTTAAATTGATTTATTCATTGTCTGATAAGTAAATTAAGTAAGTATTATCTGAATGCCAGAGGTTTCCTTTAAGAGACAAAAGCAAAAGAATCCAAATGGAAATGTTACAGCAAGAATCAACAATTACTTTTTGCCCTGTAAAATGGGGGGGAAATGTAAAAACCCTCAGATTAATGATGTGACTTGTGACTGCTGAGGACAGTTGTGTAACATTTAGCTCTGTAATCAAATTTGTAATCAAATAATTCCCATACACTCACTGAGCACTTGATTCATGCGATTATCTAATCAGCCAATTGTGTGGCAGCAGTGTAATGCATACAATCATGTAGATACGGTTCAGGAGCTTCAGTTAATGTTCACATCAACCTTCAGAATATGGAGAAAAAAAATTATCTTAGTGACTTTAACCATCAAATGATTGTTGGTGCCAGAGAGTTTGAGTATCTCTGAAACTCTTGGGGTTTTCACGTACAACAGTCTCTGGAGTTTGCAGAGAATGGTGTGAAAAACAAAAAACATCCAGTGAGCAGCAGTTCTGCAGGCAGACATGCCTTGTTAATGAGCGAGGTCCGAGGAGAATTGCCAGGGTGAAAGCTGACAGGAAGGTGACAGTAACGGGAAGAACCACACCCTACAACAGTAGTTTGCAGAAGAGCATCTCTGAACAAAGTGGATAAGCCACAGAAGCAGAAGACTTAATAAGTCTCAAAATTAGGTCTAATAAATACCTAATAAAGGGCTCACTGAGTGTATTTGCTAATGTGCAATTTACAAGACCAATTGTAAAAATACAATTAATTAAAAAATACAACATACACTTTGCTGTGTGTGTGTGTGTGTGTGTGTGTGTGCATGTGTATGTCAGTGTCTTGTGCGCCATGATTAGGGCTCAGAATTACCATCTAACTTACTTCTTTAAACTCTATGTGAGGAACTGTATTGTATAATGAATTTGGTCTTTTTCAGATTTTGCTCTATACATTCTTGGTGTGTTAACACATTATGGACTAAGGCTCCCAATAGAAAACCCATAGAAAGGCCACACAGTTGTGTGTCTTGAAAAAAATGGTCATATGATCAAATACAATGCTGGCGTCACATCCGTCTATTAAGGGAGATGTCATGCGCAGGTCGCATCCTTCTGTTAAGGGGTTAAATAATGTATTGGTATTCCACCCACACAGACGTAGGACACTACAAACACAAAGACCCATAATATGTAGAACAATTTAGGTTTATCAAAATAAATAAATAATAAATAAATGACTGGAAGGCAAAACACAGATTGACTGAGAGTTGTCATCTATTATGCATGGATACATGCAAGCAGCAGATTAAATAGCAGAGACTGCTCAGTTCTCTGAAGTCTAATAAAACAGCTCGTAATGAGGCATTTAGCTGTGTGTCGAGCACAGAAACAAATAATTAACATAATTAACTTCATGGATGCGTCAGTGGTAGCACCTATTTCCTCTTCTGATGGAGTGCTGCTTTTCTGGGCTTGCACTGAGGGCTGTCACGAAAGGCATGCTGGGTAGCAAAGGAGGAACGCAAGTGGCAATTGCTTTTCCTGCCGGAACAAATTGTAATCGGTTTCCGCATCAATTCGGATGAGGTTGCTTACAGGGGCCACGGTGACACGGTTATCATTCCATGCTATGTGAGACGGCGCTGGTACGGCACATAGCCTAAAAACCTTGACAGGCCGCATCACTCAGACCCACCGAGACGCTTGTCTCCGGAGCCTCTCCTCCCTTGAAGGAGAATCGACTGCACATTTTTATGTGATTTCTTTGATTCACTGACATGAATACTTGCTTCCTGTTTGCTGATAGATCAAAAGGTATAAGCATCACTTCAACTTCCGCAGCCATCCTCCCTGCTCTCTCCATCCTCATTAGTTTTTTTCCCCTTCCATCACATCTCTATTTTACTTTTTAAAATCCATGAGATGCAGCTGCATTATTATATTGAGAACAAAGAAAACTAAGTGATGAAAAATTAAATACTGTTATTTCTTTTAGAGCTATTATCTAGTTCCCTTGAGAGACGATGCTATTTTGCTGCCTCTTTTGTTTCCAATTTTGGAGGCTTGTCACTATTTATTGTTATTTTCCAATGGCTTGTTTGATATGCTGTGCTCTGTTGGTGGCATGCATGGATGTCTTCATCTGTATAACGGTTATTGCTAACCATTCCAGGTTTGAATTGTGTAGAGAATTTGGAAGGAAAGAGGTGTGAAATTGGCTGAGTTCGACCGTATGGCCCAGATTCAACATACCCACAAAGTGGCTACATCTTTAATTGTAAATAATGTCATTAAGCGAGTGAAACTTGTACAATCCTTCCACAAAATTCAGAAATAGTACAATTATTTTTTATTCATTTATTTTTTTAATGCTGGATAGAAATTTAATGAGGCATGCATTTCAGACTGACCTCTTTGTTTCTCTTCCGTTAAAAACTAGCAATGCATGTATTGCTTGTGGTAGCATTTCCTTTCTCCAAGCTACATTGATATTACGCACTTTGCATCAACATAAAGACAATAACTTTAACTTTAGAAGGCAAACCATACAGTAATTGGATCATCTGCAACTTTCAGGATGAAAAGCAACATTGACCAGCTGTAAAGATTTTTTGAGTATTATACACTGTAGTTTACACTTGACTTCTGTCAAGCCCAATCTTACACAACATAGCCCTTGTCCACTGAATGTGGTACAGAGGGCATCATTAATGATTATAATTTCAAATGTATTAAATGTATTCTGTTTCAAATGTCTGAATGGTACATGCCTCTTCTTTAATTTAAGTCTTCAACTTTAAGTGTGTGTGCAGTAAATAGTTTTTGAGATATTGATATTAGTGCAAAATAGGTGGAAGGGCAAAACTGGAAAGGGTTAACAGCCGGTGCGGGTTTTTACATTTATATTTATATATATATATATATTTATATATTTTTTGCATTAAAGACATCCTAACTTTGTTTACTTACAATTTCTCAGGAGGAATTATCATCGTTGTCCATTTTGCTGTTGCATACTTCTACAAAAGTACTTCTACATAGGAATGCAATTATCTATGTTTTGTATAGGCTCTCTGGTACAAGAGGAGCCAACATACAAGCTTATCTGACCAGTATCGGTAATCCAGTTTCACAGTAAAGGCTTGATGAAATCCTGATGTCCTTCGCACAGGGCACCAAATTATGTAGGGTCCTCGCACGGGCCGCCAAATAACGTTGGGATTTTACTCTCTACGAAACCGGGGCACCGGTTAATGTTATGTAGCAGTATAATTGCCAAAAGTAACTGTTATCAGAAATATCTAACCACAAATTTAGTATTTTAATTAATAATTAGAATAACCAATAATAATGATTCAACATACCGATAACCTGAAGGTTGGAAGTTCTTCGAAAGACTGCTTTAACTCGGCTCTTATGTCTATGTGACGCCAAAACAGACACCGGGTTAAATAAAATATATTTATTAAACAAACGTACAAACACAGAACAGGGGAAGTTAGTAGGGTGTGTGTGTGTGTGTGTGTCCCTTGGACAAAGGAAAGGTAAATCGGGCATGTCAGTGATAGAGTTAGCTGTGAGACTACTTGCGTAGCTTTACTCTAATTACATACGCGAAAGACGGCGAATCAATTCAGGTATATATATGGCTAACAAAAATACATTCAAACGGTAAGACGGCAAATATGGAACACAGATTCACAATATCAGTCAAGACTAAACTAAACACTGGATATGCTGAATGTTTGTTCTCTTACTGAGTCCATATGCACTGGATCCAAAAGACGTGCTGTCCTTATAGGAGCCGCGATGGTGCTGTGAATGCGTGTCATGGAGAGGTGCGCAAAGCTGGGGTGTTCCCGTCTTTGCCGCGCGTTGTTGTCTGGTCCGCTCGGTTGCTGGAAGGATGTTCGCTGGTCCCTTTTCCGGGTGGAAAAGTGCTGTTGTTCTTTGGTGAGCTTTGCAGGGGTAAACTGATGTAGCGTTCCACATACACCAGTTTCCATTCGCTATATGCCACAAAGTTACCGCGAGGTAACTAGGTATGTCCGTAAGCCTGGTAGTGCGCTGTGCAGCATTCAGCCTCTGTCCGAGTCTTGGAGCAGATGAGCTGAAGCAAATGGCCAAAAGGTGTACGTCGAGGAAAGGTGGAAGAAGAGAAGGAAGAGAAAGATCCCAAGAACATGTCTTGCTCTTATACGGGAGAGTTTATTGCTCCCGTCATTACGGGATTGGCTGAACCAAGCTAGACGTCATGCGGGGTGGACGTTGCGGAATTGTCCTGTGGGATTGTGGGAGTTGTAGTTCCTACAATACTTAATACATTAAGCCCAGCCTAGCTAGTGGTATGGTATTGAATGGGTTAGTCAACTATTTACAGAAAAGCCTCAGAATTGACTCAGAAAACATTCAGGAGAACAAGAGTAATACTTTCTTATGAAGTATATTTACAGAATTACAGGCATCCTATATTCAAATTAAGAAAAATGTTCTATTAGTATCTGTGTTCATACAATAAACACAGATAATAATCATATGCTCAGTAATTTTCTTTATTAAGCGTACCAAAGGTCCTGCGATCAAATTGTGTTCCGTTTTAATGTGCAAATGGCCTTCGAGATCATGCACGGTGTTTTATATGACAAACTAAACTGCCTTTTCATCATTACAAGCACATGCCCCTTTATTATCAGGTTAAACTTTAAGATAAATATAGGCTAATGTATTATTGGGAGCTAGTGAAAAGATAACATGTGGCAGAAAGGTTTGAAACTCATAGAGTAGGCTACTATGCCTTTTGCTATTGCAGAATGTCTACCTGGCTAACGCCCAGAAGAGAAAGAAAAACATGTCAATGGCGACAAATACATGCCTGTTGTCTGTTATCCATGTGTTGATGCTGCAGTTCAGGCCTGTTTCACCTCCTCTCCTCCAAATGCAAGACTTTTGGCATAATCATTATTTTAGTGATTCATTTCAAGGATGTCTTGGCAGCTGTGTTGACAGCCATTTCTGCCGGGTGGATTGCAACCATTTTTTTGTGTTATTTAAATTTACAGTGATCTTAGAGACGATTTCAACGGATATACTTGTATACTTGTATATATGATGGAAAACCGCAGTGGACAGAAAACTATAATCCAATAAAAGAGATGAGGAACTGTAGTATTTTTCTTTTTCTTTTTAACCAATGCACAAGGGAAAGCGCAAAAAGGAGAGAGCAACTGTGATCTGTAAGGTACAGACATGGCAAACTGCTTGCCAGTGCTGCTTGCATTAATAGACCAATGATATTCTAAATCAGAAATCAGATTAGTCTGCCGCACCTTGCATGCTGAAATGAGTCAAAGGGATACACTGGATAACTCATTGTAAAATCATAACATAAATAATACATAAATAATCAAATATTTTGAGAACGTATTTAGATGCGCACCGATATAAAATGGGGTCATATCACTGAAAATTCCCTTTGAGATTTGAGATTTTAATCAGATTTTTGCCTAAGCGCAACCATGTGTATTGTAAATGTTGTTTTGTGCAAGCCTATCAAAATATACACCGTTAGAGATGTAATGTCATTAGCTAAAATGCTTTTTAGTTGTCACTTCAATAACACGCCCGTAGACGGTTCTTTGATGTGCTGAAGTTATACTGAATGTACTTACACACGGCTGGGGGAAACGCATTTTCTCGGCAACTACATTACTGATACTGGTCAGAGACAGTTGTACTTCATGTTAGGGGTGGGCTAGTACCACATTACTCGTATCCGTTTCTGTATATGTGTAAACCAATTAAATTATCTGTGACTCTTTACTCGTACTTGGAAGTGGGCGTGACGTAACCCTGAAGAGGTGTCATTTAAAGTACATTGCGATTTGCAGTACATTGGAACCAAGACTTTCACCTGAAGCACAACTACAGGTAAATGCAGGAAAATCTCTATTAAATCTTTATCTGGTTAATCTTAACATTAATTCAAAACCAAAACCGTCTGAACACTTGGCTGAGCCACCTTCCCATTCGTATCAGAACTACTATCTGCGTTATTGTCACACTCGCTTCTTTAAACACACACCCACGTTTTCCACTGAGGAGTTATAAAGTACTAACTGACAGGGTTCCCAAACTTTCACGTCTTTCACTATACTCTAAACTCATCCATCACAGTTTGTTGCATAAATACAATAATGCAGATAGAAATCACACAAATAACATACCGTAAATCACAAACACTTGTGTGACCAGCGACCACACACAGAGGCAATGGAGGCAATACACCTCATTCAATACACTGGGCTTGTATTAATTATCGGTACATTTCGGAAAGAGTGAAAGTAACAAAATCTATCCATCACCCACACTACAGTACAGTCAGCCCAAACTAGCCGGCTAGGCTACCAACCACTAAGGTAACAATACACTGGCTTATTCCAATTCAGCTACTTCACCATTTTAGGGGCTAAAAATGTATTCTTTGTCATGATCATTAAAACACGGTACTTGAAAGTACAATTGATTTATTTAACACAGCACAATCCCAGTAAATAGCTAGCTGGCTAATTAATACATTTAAAAATGTACCGTACCTTGTTTGAAGCTGTGTGTTTATAACAGGTCACCTGTTCCCCGTCAACAACCATTTCTGCATGCAGCGCAAGTTACCTTTTCAAATTGTAACTGAAAAAGGTTTGAATGTGTTTGCTAACGCTTGCCATCTTGAATGCACCCCTGATCACATGATGACAAGAAACTAGTTAAGTAGTTATCTCCTTAATCTACTATTGGAACAAGTTCACACAAGAGTCTCTTGACATGCACAAGAGAGAAGTGAGGGAAATAACAGCATGCAGTAGTCTTGAATATGGTTAAAAGTGAATAACAGGAATCAACACCAGAAAGAGCAAAATTTACAAAATGTACTACCTTACCTCTAACTAAAATAATGTCCATGTCCACAAAATTGTGACCGCATCCTCCATCCTTACAACTAACTTGGACATTTTTAATCCTGGATAATTTGTGTCGAAAGTTAGCTATGCCCCTTAGCTTGTTTGAAGCCAAAGGCTGTGTGTTTACAACAGGTCACGTCTTCAGCAGTGAGCAGCAGTGTGATAAAGATACCAACATTAGGCTACAGTATCATTAAAAATACCAACCACAGCACTGGAAACAGTTTGTAGTCCTAAACATGCACCCCATTTTCATTTCCCCTCCTCTGTCGTTCAGCTTGCTGAATAGCGGGCCAGACACATTCCCACATAACACAGCTATCTACACCTATTGAATATTGTCCGGTGGTAGGGGTGTTAGAGTTGCTTTTCCCATCCTACAAATTATGACCTCAAGAATTGGCTCTCTTAGCGTCGTTGATGGCTACTTATTTTCTAATTATCTAAATCAGGAAAATGAAGAGCTTGTGAGAATTATGTTGTTGCAAGCCATAAAAAGATTACTGGAAAATGGAAACGTTTTATTTTAATACCTATTAAAGTATAACAGAGTGTATGCCACCTAGTGTTGGTTCTGTGAAGAACAAAAAATATATGTATGCAAATGTGCCACTACCTGGCAGATCTCCTGAGGGGGAGCAGCAAATTAAAACACTGTAAACCTCAACAGTCTGTGCAAGCTGAGGCGAGACTATGTCCAAACTAATTTTGGGTATGTGTGTAATGTTTTGCTTTTTGTCTGAAACCAGTGAAAAAAGAAAACAGTGCTGTCCGGTCGGATCTATCTACCAACAATAATCCATCCCACCCCAACGTCCTCATTCCACACTTTTATCACATAACTTCTTGTTCCTATGTGAGTTGCTGAATAGCATAGCTGACATATTCTACCTTGAAAATGCTGCAAAGTACCTGTATTTGTTTAATGAATCTTTTTTTAAAACAATCAAATCTGATCGTATGTTTTTTTAGATGAGGCCCAGTGTCTATCCAATTGTGTTTACTATTTCAGAGTGAGGAATGCTGTGCTTTGTTGGTGACAGCAGAGCTGCTATTGATTCACACTTACAAGTCCTGTGGACCCTTGCTTTCATGAGGATAGCAATAAAGTAGGCAAAGAAAGATGCATATTGGAAATCAGTTGGTGGAATACTTGCAGTTACAGTTTGCGCTTGCTTCCAGGCTCACGATGGTGTGCTGCTGGCAATCAGCTGCATTTCTTTTGTGTCAATGGCTTTTCTATGGTTTAGATTTTCTGGTCAATTTCACTCAGAATGCATGCTGTAGATCTACCACAGCAAATGACTCATATTACTGTGCGGGTAGGGAGGGGGGTTGTTGCTATGACCTCAGGGAAATAAGAAGAAGGAAGTCTCATGACAGCACTTCATGCTTCCTCTGGCCTGTACTTCACATCCAACCCTCATCTAAGATGATCTTGTTTTTTTGTTTTTTTTTCTCTGGACTCTTGTCCCTTCACATTTGATAGATTGTCAGAATTCCACCAGGTGATTTGAGTTCAGTTCATCCTGATTCATCACTGAACTGTGTACTCATGCAAATTATGACCTCATGAATGAGTAAGCCACACAGCTTTTACCATTGCTTTAGATCTTGGGAAGAAATACAGGTGTCACAGTTAATGACTGACATTACACTGAGAGGTATGTCACCACCTACAGCCCTAATGGTAAACCTGTATACAGGGGGTTTGTATTTAGTGACAGGGCTGCTTTTTGTTCTTTTTTTTGTAATCGGCTCTTGTCAAACAAGCTATATGCTTCACAAGCAATTTGTATGATCGCACTGGCATCAAAGGTCCTTTACTTTTTCTAAATGTCACTCTAGAATTCACTGTGCATTGCTTTGATATGAGGACCAGGGGCTTTTTTTGCTTTTCCCAGTTCTCAGTCTTGTGTGTTATTTGAATGGTTCCACACTACCTTAAAGGGATATTTCACCCTTTTATGCAGTGCTGAGCAAAAATGTGGGCACCCCTGGTCAAAAAGCCTTTTTCAATTAATATCTAAGTGAAAAGAATTGAACCTCACTTCTAAAAGGTATGAAGTTAAACATAACACATTTCTTCAAATTCTAAAGGAAGATTACTTTTTTTTACAGTATCAAAATCATTAAAAAAAAGAAAAAGGCCCTGTGCAAAAGTTTGGGAACCCTGTCAGTTAGTGCTTTTACTCCTCCTCAGGAAACTATAACAGCTTGCAAACGCTTTCTGTCGCCAGTCTTTCAATTCTCGCTTTTGGATTTATATATTATATTACCTCCTTGCATGTACGGCATGTTTGAGATCTGTCCACGGATTCTCAATGCTATTAAATTCTGAGGACTGTGGTGGCCATTCAAAAACCTTCATCCATCTTTCCTGGAAGTGCTTTTCCTGGAGGTTGATTTAAAGGTAAAAGTCT
This sequence comes from Conger conger, assembly GCF_963514075.1. Taxonomy (NCBI): domain Eukaryota; kingdom Metazoa; phylum Chordata; class Actinopteri; order Anguilliformes; family Congridae; genus Conger; species Conger conger. Next base: position 25,737,733 of record NC_083762.1, read on the forward strand.
GAGACCACTAGTGAAAATGCTTCTATTTTCTAATTCAGCATAATAACAACTGTGCTTGAAAGTGGTCAAAGACTCTCTGGTGTAGATGGAGAAGAGGAGGGGACCAAGGACTGAGCCCTTGGGTACTCCTGTAACAAGTGGACGAGGGGTTGATAGTTTCCCAGCCCAGGTAACCTAGGAGGACCCGCCAGAGAGATATAATTAATCCAGTCTAGGGCTATGCCGTAAATCCCTGTAGCTGGCAGGGAGGATAGGAGGATGGAGTGGTTGACCGTGTCAAAGGCTGCAGAGAGATCAAGACGGATCAGGACAGAGGAGAGGAAGGCTGCTTGATGGAAGGGAGTGCGCTCTCCGTCGAGTGGCCAGGTCTGAAGCCAGACCGGTGGGCGGGCAGCAATTTATTCTGTGAGAAGAAGGAAAAGAGTTGGTTAGAGGCAGCTTGTTCCAAGTGATTTGGATAGAAAAGGAAGGAGAGATTGGATGGTAGTTCTGTATACTGGAGGGATCCAGAGTGGGCTTCTTCAGGAGTGGGGTGATGTGGGACCTATTGAAAGATGAGGGGAAACATCCAGAAGACAGGGAGGAGTTCAGAAGGGAGGTGACAAATGGGAGGATGTCAGTGTGATTGCCTGAAGGTGGGATGAGAGGATAGGGTCAAGGGCACAAGCAGTAGGGCGGTAGGAGAGCAGGAGTTCAGAAACATCAGCGTCGGTGAGGGGAGAGAAAGCAAAAAAACAGGAGGCAGGTACAGAGCTGATGGTGGCTGTGAAGTTGCTGCGGATGTCTGCAATCTTCTCATCAAAGAACACTGCAAAATCATCAGCAGTAAGGGAGGACTGAGGTAGTGAGGGAGGTGTGCTGAGGAGAGAATAATGCAAAAATCTTCCACTTGCACAATATTTCCGGTTCCCCCAGCTGCCACACATCCCCAAAGCATAATGGATCCACCTCCATGCTTAACAGTCGGCAAGATGTTCTTCTCTACAAAAGGCTTCACCCTTTTTTCTCCAAACATACCTTCTTTGGTGGTGGCCAAAAAATTACATTTTGGTTTTGTCAGTTCAAAGCACATTGTTCCAAAAGGCTTCAGGCTGCTCAGTATTTTCTTTTGCATACTTCAGATGCTTAATTTTGTGTTGTAGTCATAGGAAAGGCTTCTTTCTGGCAATGCTGCCATGTAGGTCTTTGTTGTTTTGTTGTCCTGTGAACAGCTATACCTATGTCTGCTCCTTTTTTTTCTCTCTTTTTAAAAAAAATGTTTTTAAATGTTTAATCCTACCACTTGTTGCACTATTAGGGCAATGATTTAAAAAAAGTAAAACATATGGAATGATAGCAAACTTGCCGGGAATAAGACAAGTGCATGTTATTCCCACATTGTTTCCACATTGTTCCCACGTATTCACAAGAATTGCTGAGGGAGGTCAAGGCCTGACTGTTTCTTTATATTTCTGAGCCTCACAGTGGCTTCCTTGAGTTGCCACTGGTCCTTATATTGACAAACTCCAAAGAAAATCAAAAGTCTAGAATAAAGACTAGATTCTGAAAGCTTTCTTATACCTGCCATCAGGAAGCAAGTGACTACACCTGACTAATCAGAAACATCTGAGAAGGCAACTGGCAAAAAAAAAGTAACAAAAAGTACTTTTGTATAAACAAAAAAATGGTACTATGTATAAAAAGGGATCTAATTCCTTCAGTCGTTGTGGCTACGATCATTGCCAAACTGTAAACCGCCCTTTTTTATGGATATAGGCTATTAGTAGTAACTGGTAATAGTAGAGGATAAAGCCAGGATATAATAGAGTGCACATACTTGGGACTTGTTCCAATTAATATTGATAATAGCTAGATGCCAATACTAATGTATCCTGCATTGGCTGTACTTAAACAAGTAGTACGCTCAGTTAATTCAGTGGGGATGGAACTAAATTACAAGGAGCTATTTGCATCAGTTGATGAATTAGTGGGAACTTTCCAACAAGGACTGTGTTGGTCAATATGGGTTGTCTGTATCCATAAGAGTCATCAACAAAAGAGAATAATAAAATGATAAAAGATAAAAGAAAATTACTAATCTTGCAGTATGTGCCTAACAAAGCCCTCTAGTAAAATGGATATATGAGTTTGTTTTAATTCCTGAATGCAAATATCTCTGAAAGAAAATTATGTACAGCTGGAGTTAAAGAATGTGTCCAGATTAAGACACGGTCCTTCAGGACTTCTACTGAGTTTTCAAATAGCTCACCACCGTTCACTGTGTAGTAACCACCTGTTTTTGAACTAAATTACTTCATTTTCATTGCCAGCTGCAATGAGGAATGGAGAAGGACATTGCCTTATAGAGTTTTGCTGCAGTTTCCAAGTTCTTCCTAATAATACATTTGTGACTGACTGAATTTAGATGTGATTTTAAATCAAGACTTTTATATGCTTTTATGTATTGTTCTTCTGCTGTTGTAGCCTATCCACATAGAGGTTTGACGAGTTGTGTGTTCAGAGATGCTCTTCTGCATACCACTGTTGTAATGCTTGGTTGTATGCATTTCGTTCACCTTCCTGTCAACTTCGACCAGACTGGCCATTTTCCTGTGACCTCTCTCATTAACAGCGTGTTTTTGCACGCAGAACTGCTACTCGCTGGATGTTTTCTGTTTTTGCGTCATTCCGGTGACTGTTGTGCATGAAAACACTGGAGAGCAGCAGTTTCTGAGACACTCAAACCACCCTGCCTGGCACCAACAATCATTCCACGGTCAAAGTCACCTTTCTTCAGATTTCTCCCCCATTCTACCATTTGGTCTGAACAGCGTCAAAACCTCTTGACCACATCTTTTATGCATTTAGTTGCTGCCACATGATTGGCTGATTAAATATCTGCATTAACAAGGTGGTGTAAAGGTCTACCTAATAAAATGCTTACTGAGTGTATATTTAAAATGGAAAATATAATTCCCCAATAACCTACACTTCCTCATTGAAAAATAGCTAATTAAATAAGTAGCTACACTATGCAGAGATATTTCTGCTCCAAAGTTTCTATTCTCAAGCGACCCTGCAATCATAATTTAACTCACAAATTGACCTTAAATTCCTTCAGACGGCAATGTAAAATAGTCTTACTGTGGAGTTGCAGAGATCATTCAAGGTGTAGTTTTTTTAATAGTGATTCATCTGGGGGCACAATTCCACCTTCCACCATCCTTCATGCCTGGCCAATGTGCACTGAAGCCCTTGTCACTGATGGCTTTATCATGAATCAATAAGTAATAAACAATACATTTTTCCAGTGTTCAATTTCTTACAAACATGGGAACACAATATTATTCCACACAATATTAGGACAAATTCCATGTCTAATTCAAATAACAATAGTTTACATTTTGTTGCAGTATAAAATAACATAGTCTAATTTATAATTGTACTCTTATTTTACAGATTATTCTTTTACACTTACAAAATAAATTCTTTTATAAATGCCGATCTAAATTCAACGTAAACACAAAGAACTTGCAACTGTTTTCGAACCATATTAGCGGCAACAATTACCTGAATAGGGGGAAGAAATAATAATTGTAACACAGTGTTTCTCCACTGATAGCTTTATCAGGAATGGGCGCCAGTTCTCCCCCTACTGCACAAAGGCAGGCATGAGTAATCAATATCAGGTTAGCATAATAAGATCGTTTTGCAGATCACTGATAATATGATTATCTCTTAACTTTTTACATTACAGACCATGGATTCAGTCTTCCTAACTGAAATTATTAGTGTATTACTGCTTTTCACTTGTCACATCTTCTGTGCAAACGGAGCCAGTTCAGTCCCATATGGAAAACTTTGACTCAAACACATGACTGTGTCAAATCAAAGCTTTTGGGCCAACTTATTTTACATTAGGTCACTGATTTGCTTATGAGCCAACCTTATCCAGGATGACTTACATGGCTTTTCATTTTGTATGTTGCCCATTTTCATTAACTGAGGCATCACCCCTCAGTATGCCAAGGTATCACCCTTTTCTTAACACAAGCTTGAAATTGACATACCCAAAATAAAATGCCTCCTGTTCTTTAGCAGTATTTGGATTTCCAAAATGCAGAGAAGACGAGATCCCCGACTCTTGTTTTGCCACCCACATGCTACAAAATGGGGAAATGGAATGATAGCAAACTTGCCAGGAATAAGACAAGTGCATGTTGTTCCCACATTGTTGGGAAATGTTGTCACTAAAGCAATGGCATCTTAAAATAGGTTATACTAATAGAACTGTGAGTTTTAACGCTTTAAAACAGTATATCCTGTTACCATAGTGACTGAAAATTGTACTGTCAAAAACGGAATGAATACAAAAACAACGTGAGACTTGGGGGGTTAAGGTTAAGTACCACGATCATGGACCTGACAGGGATGTGGACCTGTAACACATATCTCCAGTCCACACTGCCATCCTTCTTCATTCCACCATTATTAAACCTGGCATTGAGTTCAGTGATCTTCTCCTCATTGGTCTCCGAGGACAGCTGCCTGTCTAAGCTGCCTGGGTCCCTATGTTCTGGCATTAACACCAGCTCCTTCTGCTACATTTCCGCACTATTTATTTGGTCTTTGTTGCTGGAAATCGGTGTCCAAGCCATACCCTGCTTGCCCAATTACCATGTCTGCTATAGCACATAATTTCCTCTAATCTATTAATTTTATTCTCTATAAGGGAAGGAATGAAGACATTCATCGAATTTGATTACATGTTTAATTATTCAATGAATCTTAAATATTTAGATCACAGTAAAACATAGAATATACTACTCAAGCTTAACATGATATTGCATTATAACCCTTGTGAACTGTGACCAGCAAATGTCAATATTTTATTTTTAGAAGTGAAGCTTTTTTCCTCAAATCCAGTTCTGTGGCAGGATCAAAAGTTTCTCTTTGGTGTGGCGTGGAGAAAATAATACTCTAGCAAATAGAAAAAAGTAAATGAGATCTCTTTTCTTCATTCGGTTCAAAGGTGAGACTAGCAAGAGGTGAGACTAGCAAAACTATTGGTTTTTTTTTTACTGGTAACTTCAATACAAAAAAAAGTAAAAACTAAATGTGAATAAACACCACTTTCAGCACAAAATTACATTACATTATTTTAGTTTATGATTCAGCATTTTTCCAGGACTACTACATACAAAGACAAATATTAATATTGTAATAAATGGTCTAGAGAAAAGTCTGATCAGACAAGCACTCATGCGGATGATAACATCCCTGTGTTTCCCCTGACAAGGCGTGTTCATACCAGTGGAAATAACTCTTAAAACTTACATAGAAGTTTGTTTGTGGTACAACATGCACATTTATCATATCAGAAGCATGTATGGCTACGGGCCAAACAGAGGAATGTTAAAGGATGTTGTTGCCTTGCTGCCTTGCAAACAACTGGCTTGGTGAACGTGAACCCACCGCAGTTTATTTGTAGTCACTGGTAGGTGGGCACCACTGAGGGACAATCCTCTGAGTCAGCTTCAGAACTCCCACGCACGTGGAAGTGAAATCTCGTATAGACAGCCGTGTGCTGGCAGGGCTGCCATTATGATCCCAGACTCAGCTGGGTGTGCGAAACTGTAATAGCACAAATAAAAAAAAGTATCCGCGTGAATCAATGCCAAAAGTAAATTATGCAGCACGCTGTGTCTCTCTCTCTCTCAAAAAAAAATGTATTTTCACAATTTTCACATAATATATGGTGAGAACTGTTGTACTGCTTGTACAGAATCTTTACATTTAAATTGGGCGTTTGATGTATTTTAAATTCCAAAAAACAGTATAGCACATGTTAGGTAATGAAACCAAGCAATTATCTTTGGTTCAATGAATACAGTCAGTTTAAAATCAACACTGACAGAGTAATTCTAACTCTAATAAAGTGCATCCGGTCCCTACTGGGCCCCATATCGTGTATATTTTTTGCGTGGAACACTAATAATTCTGCTGTGGATCCAGCATGCACAGAGTAGGCGATCTTCAATGCGTGGCAAGCCACAATGTGTGGCAGATGCTTTTTTAAGATAAACTCAACCATAGCAAGGTAACTCTCAGAAGACTTGTTAACAGAGACATGTATGCAGTGCTGGACAGCCACCTAATTCAGATTTCCATGGCTCGCAGCGGGCGGCAAATCTCACTTTACGCTTAATCGGCTTTCGGCAGGCCCAGGTGGGCCCGTGGGCTTGATTTTCATCTGCATTGGCAGAACAAATCTCTTGTGAACCACTCTTTACTGATAACTATTTATAATTGTGAGAGAAGGACGCTGACTTTGTTCCCGTACTATGTTGTTAACTTGCTCTCCTCCCCAGTATTCGTTGGGGCAAATTTTAGGGTGGGACCGCTGGTTGTACAACTCTTTGGTCTGCGACTCTGGCCTTCTGCGTGGGGGGACACCCTATCCTTCCGTCACTCTCTGCACTGTAATAGCAAACTCACCAATTGTACTTTTACATTACATTATTACATGAATGGCATTTGGCAGACACTCTTATCCAGAGCGACGTACAACAAAGTGCATACCCATAACCAGGGATAAGTGCGCTGAAAGACGCTTTTCAACTGCTACCAGTACAACAAAGATTTTTTTAACAGAAAAACAAACAAACAAAACGCAAAAGTATGACCAAACCCCTTAACTAGCCAAACACTGCTTACCTAGCCAAACTAAAAATACTGATACACAAAAATGTAAATCACAGAAAGACAACCATTAAGGTTTACAGGGAGGTGGGGAGGGACGGGGAGAAGTGCAGCTTAAAGAGGTACGTTTGCACTTGAAGGTGGGAAGAAATTTTACAGTTCTAACCTCAATGGGGACTTCGTTCCACCACCGTGGAGCCAGAACAGACAGTAGTAGTTTATACATATTTAATTTGTATAAACTCAGGGCGATATTTTCCGCAATCAACATCGCACGGAGTGGTGCGTGGCGTGCTGTTTCCATTCATATTGTACAGGTTGTACAGGCAATTTCCGTAGTCTCTACAAATACAATGGAATATATATATATATATATATATATATATATATATATATATATATATATTACAAAAATGTATTTGTTCATCCAAACACAAGAAAAAAATAATGAACAACTAAATCATTAATTCAGATGAATGATATGACTTAAGAAACTGCACTGAGCAATTTTCTTTCGAGTGGAAAACGAGCGTTTGGGGTTCGCACACAGCGCGACTTTCTTCTTGCTTATTTGAACTTGAACTTGACCCAAATAATTGATTCTTGATTTTGGGCCACATGTCAATATAGACATAATAACAACATATCTTATTGTTTATCAGTCTCTTTTACATTGACATGGCAAAATATATGGCCCTCGGTCTGTATATCTACCAATAAGGCACTTCGCATAAAGGTGGCTTGTACAGAACTAGGTTTTTTCTAGGTCTTCTAGGTCTTCATGCTCGTACTTCTTGTTGGTGGCGTATTATCTGCTTGCCAAGGCTTTGTTTGGTCTTGATATCTCTTACTGCAGCCTGTGTTTGCTTTCCGGATTACCGGACATATTCTTTAAACATGTGATAATGCTTCACAATGCCCACGCACCTTGATTTTGACTTGTGTTTGGCAATATATTTGCTTTTTATTGCCTGATTTATTTATTGTGCTTTAGAGTTGTGTATTTTAAACAGAATACAAAGAAAGGGGTTCACAGCATCCACACGTACAAGGAACAAAGCACCATGGGCGGTAGATATCCATGTTAAAACAAATTTTACAAGCAAACACATTCTATGCGCATCTTGCATTTTGTTTGTTCAAAGGTCAGAAATAATATGTACTTTCAATCTGACGGTTTCCACAATTTGATAGCAGTTTACATTAATACAGAAAAGCGTGGCTGGATTTGACAGTCAAGGCTTTACCAGAAACCAAATTCCATTCGGTTGCAAATAAATTACATTATTATTTTGCATGTGCTGTGTGATGCATATATCTTTCACATCCTTTTTTACAGTTTTCTGATGCTTATTTCAAATTCCTAGCTCTTCCAGTGTGAGTTTTTCCATCAAGAAATGTCCCTGTGTTCATGGAATTCATTTCACGGTGGTATTTTTTCTCAGTTTTTTAGTGAACGTCCACTGACTCTATCAAATTTCAGACAGGGCTTCCAAGTTCACAACTTCTGTGTGGAGTTACACTGTATTTTCTTAGTTAAGTCAATGTCAAAGTTCTATGCCTGTCTCATCTAGAGAGAAAAAACAGCTCATGGATTGTGCTTCATAGTTTCCCATGTGGCCTTTGACCTTCCACAGTCAGAAACTTTGCTACAGGTTTGGACTTAAATTTCTTTCATCTGTGTAAAGCATAAAGACTGACAGACGCATGATCATTTATTTAAACATTCAGTCAAATACTGTCATTCTGGATGTGACCATTTTATTCCTGCCCCACCCACATTCTATAGTTTCTTATATAATTTGTATTCATTTATCTTGTTCCCATATTAGCATGTCATAAAATGGCCCTTTCAGCAAATACTGCCTTCCAAAACATGACCTTCACTGAAAACCTAATGAAAATCAATTTGAGGTAACTGCAAAATGAAGCTTTGTTATTAACTACCTGAAAACCTGTAAAAGTAATTCTCTAGATTGCATGGCCTAGCCTGTGATTTATCAGCTGCCTCTACGCCTTTTGACAGCTTCTTCATTATGACCAGTCTGTTTGAGCCGTCATTTCAGACACCTCTACAGGCTGTTGGAATTAGCCGCCCTGCATGATATTAACTGAAAAAAAGCCACACGCTTTTTCCACATTGTAAAAAAGTCAGAATAAAAATAAATGGAACATAAACACACATGGAAGATGCAATAACAGGGAGTGCTTTCCTATGCTGTAGATGTGTACCATGTGGTTTGTGTGCCAGACGTCTAGTGTGGTTGCATCTTTGAACTTGGTCATCTGTAATTTGTAAACCTTGTAGTATCATCCAAAACTCCTTAATTCCCAATGCCCTCAAACTATATACATTATCTAAGTCACCATATTCTGATGGTTGATATGAATATTATTTGGAACTCCTGACACATTTCTGCATGGTTGTATGCATTGCACTGCTGCCACACAATTGGCTGATTAGATAATCACACTAATAAGTAGGTGTACAGGTGTTCCTAATAAAGTGCTCAGTGAGTGCACATACAGTAACTTCAGTCCAGTCAAGAGAGATGGAGCTGTGAGTAGATATGTTGTTCACAAAGAAACAGATCAATGGAACTGGATGTTGTGATGCAATTTCTTCAGATGGTTCATTCAGTCACTCTTGACTTTTCTGTTTGGTGCGCATATGCTGTTGTTGAATCCTCACCATCAATGGGTGCAGTACATCCTGTTAAAAGCTCTCTATATCTTGTACTATCTTTTTATTGGTTTTATTGGGCTTTATGCTTTACTCAAAGTACATAGTAAATGAGAGCCCACTGGCTGTCATTCGAGTGAGACTTCAACACTTGAGTCAGAAGGGTCCAACAGAGTGCAACCAAATTAACTTTTGTGATTTATTTTTTTACAGAGGTAGTCCAGCTAATTGCATTCAACTAGCTCAATGAAAAATGTTTGTGTGTGAACTGGCCATCATTACAACTGGTGTTGATAGGGGTGGCCATATGCCCAACAAATCTTCAGGATGTATAGGATGTATCTCTCATTGATTGAGCCAAGAAAGGAACATGCTCAATTTGGAGGAACATTGTAGTTTACAAGAAGAAACAGGTCATTTACTTGAAATCACATGTTTCACTGTATGTGACATTGTTCATTTCTGAATATGTATGCAACAAACTATGTTTATACATAGCAATTATTTTCCTTTCTATCAGTTAGCAGCTTTAGAATCTCAGTCAATAAAAGAGTGGTAATGTAAATTGTATTACTTAGTGAAACACCAAAAGATCATAGGTCATAGCCACTTCCACAGATATATTTTTCCTTCAAAACCATTATGGTCTTGCTCAATAAAATTTCCACTTTTCTTTAATTTGTAATTTCCCATTCTCTGAAGTTTATGGTCATGTTTTACATGAACACAACATACTCTCTATATCTCATTGACACAAGAAGAGTGTTTTTACCAATTACTTTACCAATTATTTTGTATGTTTTCATGGATGAAGAATCTGACCATTTCTGAAAGTTCAGCTGCACTATGCACTATGCATTTTGTTTGCATTATGTTTTAAGGATCCATAATAATTGATTCATAATTATTTCTTCTTACAAAAATACTTTGATTGCTGAACTTAATTGTAGGCTAAAGTTATTCACTAAAATACTAATTACATTATTTAACAAAATTGTTATTGTGCAAAATTCATATTTAATATTGTACCCAATGCAAATCATTTTCTCAACTATATTTGCACCATTTCACTTTTCAAATACCTTCTTATGCTGCATAGTCATAATTAACAAAGAAATTAATTTCTAAAATCTCTCAAATCTCCAAGTACAAATAATTCATTAATTCATTCATTATCCTAACCCGCTTATCCTGAACAGGGTCGCTGGAGCCTATCCCAGCATACATTGGGCGAAAGGCAGGAATACACCCTGGACAGGTCGCCAGTCCATCGCAGGGCACACAAACCATTCACTCACACACTCATACCTATGGGCAATTTTAGACTCTCCAATCAGCCTAACCTGCATTTCTTTGGACTGTGGGAGGAAATCGGAGTACCCGGAGGAAACCCACGCAAACACGGGGAGAACATGCAAACTCCGCACAGAGAGGCCCCGGCCGACGGGGATTCAAACCCAGGACCTCCTTGCTGTGAGGCGGCAGTGCTAACCACTGCACCATCTGTGCCGCCAAGTACAAATAATACGGTACCAAAATGAAATTCTGGTCTGTGAATTGCAGTAACATACTGTGTTCAGGTTTTCTCTGTACACAATTAAAAGTAGGCTGTGTAAATCAGAATTAAGAGTGTGGGGGCAAGAGCCCCTTTTGCCCTATTGAGTAGTCACTTATGCCAGTGTGTATCTACTGGGTCATGACAAAAAAATAGCTCACAATAAAAATAGAAAAATATCACAAAAGGGTGTCAATTGACTGATCCCTAGACCCGCCTTATTTTCTTGTCCCTCCAATCACAGCTATCTGCCATAACCACCATTGTTTCCTGTTGACAAATGAAACTTTTCCATGATGTTTAACTACTTTGTCATGTTTGCCAATATATTCCATTGCAAACACTCAGATTTATTCATATTGGCCTGGCCATGCAAGAACAGTACCGTTTCATAATGTTTTCTTCTTCATTTCCAACTGATATAGGTGATTGTGTTTCCTTTTATGCTTTTATATATGCCTTTATATAATTTTATTAACCCAATAAATGTTGATTGAGTCATCGATGTCCCAAATTATTGTTGCGTTCATATTTTTAGTATAATATAAACTGCGCCATAATAAAACCGCAAAATGACGATGCCACATAGTTCAAATGACTCTCCGCTAGTGAGAACAATACTTTAGATACTACATCAGGTATATTCTAACAATGATTGATACCATTTCTCTATGTCAAAATACTTTCAATATAAGAACAAAAATCTACAATTCGGAAGTTGAATAAACACATCGGTTTTTTTTCTTAGCTCATGTTTGCATAGAAGAATCAATATACAGACGTGCATAAACATTCATTGAGCATCTCTGTTGCAGGCAAATATTTCTCCAACATCAATAAATATGTGCAGAATACACAAAGCTTTCACCACAGGGATGGGCTATATCAATGTAAATCCATGTTTTTAGCTTATCCTGGTGGTATTTATCTGGCTGTTGTGCATACATGCCTGTGACATACGTCAATATCCAAGGACAGTTTATTTGTAAAAAGTTTTATGTTTGTTTGCCTCCTAAAATGCAACCCCACGTTCATGTCGTATGAGGTGGTAACTGGCAGTTATGGGGGTTGGACTTGCTATTGATATAGACCTGTAATTGTACTGGCTAACGGGGCTCTGGTTAACCTATTTTTGAAATAACGTTCCATTTTAAAACTGATGCAGTTTGGTTAGAAAGCTTTCAGGTGAGTAGTAGTTTTTGGACACTTGGGGCATGCTTTATAAAAATATACTCTCATATATGTGAATAAAACATGTGTGAAGGTTTACTTTCTAACCTTTTCTGATCATTCATATGTCTGGACAAAAAGATGTGCAGATGTTTTGTATTTTGAGAGATTTGGGGACATTTGAGGACATCTGGATGCATTTTTGAGAAAACTAATGTGGAATTTTAATGCTAATTGATATCTTGACCAGATTTTGTACACACTTTGACATCAAGTTTGTGCGCAAATATTAAGTAGTTCTGGATTGGTAAAATGCTTAGAAATGGAGATATCCAGTGCTAAACTATAAAAGTATAAGGCATTATTTTTGTTTTTTTAATGTATATTAAAAACTATACATTATATTTTTAACTAAAATAATTTTGTGTATACTGTATGTGCATGATCTGACATAAATTTATTATTTCTCAAACTTCTGGTAAATGGTACAAACCTATGCTTTCATTTAAATATTCAACCATGTGTATTTTTTGAGATATTGACACTTTCATAGGACTAGTACAAAATAGGGGGCAAAGTGGAAAGGGTTAATTTATTTTGTATATCCTTAAGGCATGCTGGAGGCCTTGCGCGTTGGCTTCTAGTGGATGTTACCTAAACTAACCCATTGATTCTTGCTACCTAGTCTCACAGGATATTCATACAATTGTGGAAGCACTATTATGTTCTCACAGGTACACTGATGCAGTTTCGACATCAAATATCCACTGGGACTGTTAAAGAAAAGCTTAGGTATACTTTAAATGACTCGAGAAAAGACAGGCTGCTGGTTTAGTGTAGTTGTTCAACCAAGTGGTTAGCCTATCAGCTTTTCTCATTTGCGATCCGAGTTCGAAAACTGCATTTATAAAATAACATATCAGACTGCTTGACGTAAATACAACAAACTATATAAAATCAAAACAAATCAAGAAGGAGGGTCTGGTAAGTTTGCAGAATGGCACTGTTTATTTTTCTTAATTAATCTTCATTTACTGTTCTCTTGTTGAATTCAAACAGCTACCACATGACACTAGTCTACCAAATGCATAGAAATGTACCTAATAATACATTCCTTAAAGTCTGGTGGTCTTTACCAACCCTAGTGGACATTTTGTTTAAGTGCAGTGAAGTGTACGTGTGACAATGTAATTGTGGTTCTGCAAATAAGTGCTCAGATGTATGTACTGTATATGCCATGAGACTGGGCTGGTTTCTTGTGGTAACTGGCTAAATTGAATGACTCCAGTTTTCAGAAAGCTTGACTGACATAGCAAGGATGAACAAGTATGTGTGGGCTTGGAATCAGTCAATGAAGGTTATTAGAGGGATATGAGCAGTGTGCATTATAAAATTAATAATTTATTAAGGTGGGATTATGGCTTTGTTTACACAACTAGCTGTTCATTTCTAACATTGAAATGATACAGGCTGTGCAAATACACCAGAAGGAACACTGTTTCAATGTGAAAATGTGCAAAATGGCATTCCCGAAGGTGGAAAAGGTTCAGGAACACTGACATGGTGTGTCATTATTTGTGACAGACGCAGCGCCGCGTGACCTTTCACCTCCCGGACGGCTCTCAGGAGAGCTGCAGTGACAGCGGGTTGGGTGACCAGGAGCCCAGTAGCAGCACCAGCACCACCCAGCCTCTGCCCCTGGGCTTCACACAAGAGGAGTATTACGAGCAGACCTCCCCCAACAGTCGCACCGAAGGAGACGGGAACTCAGACCCCGAGTCCAGTGAGTACTGCCAGCTGCATTGCATTGTGGGATTGGGATTTGGGTGGAAGGACACCTTGGTATGGACTCCTACCTAAGCCTTTGTGTCTGTACTTTTGCAAATCATTTTGGATAAGAACAGCCGCTAAATGCGTAAATGTAAATGCGACTCGAAGTGTAGAGAGAAGGCAGTTGTCCACACTGATTTCCATCCAAACAAGAAAGGCTATTGATTCTGATCCTGTTTTTATTTCCCTGAATTCTCTGAGACTGTTCCAGCAGACATGAAATAATCAATAGAAGTAAGGTGTGTTTGTTTGTTGAGCATGCGCATGTGTGTGCGCACGTGATGCTGTTTGTAGCTCTCAAATCTTTTTAAAAATTCACCATGGATTGTGAACTTTACCTACATTACTGCAACCTCATTTTAGGACAATCACAATTTGTGTAGGTAAGCTTTAAATAAACCAATAAGCAACCAGTGATGATCAGGAACGTATTAGAAAAAACATATGCTGCTTTCCAAATAATCAGTATTTCTTTTATTTCTGTTGTTCACCTTAAAATATGTTTGATTTTGTTTTTGACAGCATGATTAATTTCAACTCACTGCTATCACTTTTGCATCACTAATGAAGAAGAGCTTGGTCTTGATACGATATAGCTGTTGGTGGTGCGGGTGGGGTTAATTTAATTTAATTTTCATACAATTTAAATAATATTCGGTCAACATACCACAGCTGTAAAAAATTGCATTTTAAACACCATATGCAAACACATTCCTATTTATATAGTTTTGACAACACGTGATGGGTTCCAAGAGAAAAGCTTTTTTGCACAACTGTGAAATTGTATTCAACAAAAAGGTGTCCTTAGCTTTGCTCATGAAGAAAATTAATGTTCCTTCTCCAATTTCCACATAGAAATAATTTATATCCATGAAATTTATTTCCTGCATACAATGGGCTTCTTCATTTTATTTTATTATTTTTTAAGAAGTGATTTATAATGTCCTTCATTTAATTTACGTCATTTTATTTTTCCACAGCTTTTCAGGGCTGATATGGCACTTTAATTTAATTAGTCTGCTGATACTTTAATGAAGAGAATTCATTGGTTCTTTCAAATTGTTATAGTTCAATGAACCACACAGGGAAAGCTTGCAAGTATTTTCATCAAGTGTATCTGTACAGTATTGCTTCTCATTGTCTGCCAGTGAATGGATTGACTGTTCCTACTTGAAAAAGACTACCGTCACAGTTCATTAGCCAATGTCATTGGCTGAGGTTAGGTGATCCCCTGTCCAATCTTGACAGGGGAAGCATGTCCAAGTCTGTTGGCAGCTGAGTATGATGTTGACATGGTAGGGCCTCCCATGTCTGTGGAATTCATTTGGCCTGTCATAGCTTTTAGCTTGTCTTTTTCTTCTTGAATTTTCCCACAATATTTCATCTTATGGTGATTAACTACCATTTTCTGTTCTGATGTAAATAACTTCCTCCACACTTGCAGAAATGTCTTGGTAGAAATTATTCATTCATTCATTATTATTTATTTATTTATTTATATATTTATTTATGTATTTATTTATTTATTTATTTATTATGTATTTATTTATTTATTAATTTGCTCATATATTTCAAAGCACTGTTGCAATAATGAGGCAGTGAGGCAAGTCAATGTCCATCCATCCATCCACTATCTTAACCCGCTAATCCTGAACAGGGTTGCCGGGGGGCGGGAGCCTATCCCAGCATACATTGGGCGAAAGGCAGGAATACACCCTGGACAGGTCGCCAGTCCATCGCAGGGCACACACCCCATTCACTCACACACTCATACCTATGGGCAATTTAGACTCTCCAATCCTGCATGTCTTTGGACTGTGGGAGGAAACCGGAGTACCTGGAGGAAACCCACGCAGACACAGGGAGAAGATAGATAGATAGATAGATAGATTCATCCCGAGGGAAATTTTAAGGAGCCCAGAACACGCACAGAGAGGCCCCGGCCACCAGGGATTCGAACCCAGGACCTCCTTGCTGTGAGGAGGCAGTGCTACCCACTGCACCATCTGTGCCGCCCCGCAAGTCAATGTGACTGTCAATATATTTGTTAAATGTTAGAGAAGGCAGGAGACACCTTCAATGTTGACAAAGCCTTACATCATTCAACGGATTAGGGGCCTGTATCACAAAGCAGGATGACTGAGTTAGCTGTATAACCCAGAACAGCTGTTTTTACTTGAGTTCCAGATTTGTGAGGATTCTAGGTTTTAGGGGTGGGGGGGGGGGGGGGGGGTGGGGTTCCAGTACAATTATCCAGCAAACTCAGTAATCCTGCATCATGCATCATGATACAGGCACCAGGGCCCTATTTATGCTACAGCCAACACACTTTTATTGAAAGTAGCAGCAGGTGACTTTTTATAACTCTTCTAATGTACCATAATAAATATATGTCAGCAATCTGTCCTCACATATACTAACATGGCAGTCATCTGTCAATGGCAAAACTGTCGGTATGAGAAATTAGTCATGGGTCTCAGATAACACCCAGTGTAGAAACCACACTAACCTATTATTGATACTTTAATGAAAACATAGCAGTGTGGAAAGCTGGTTTACAGATAAGGAAATTGGCTAAACTTTCTTGCTACCACCAAACACAATTAATCCTTTAAAGTGACATGTTTACAGAGAATCTTTTCTTGTAAACCAGAATGCACCAGAATGTTTGGCTTAATTTCCATCACTACTGTGTCCAGTAGTCAGAAAAAAATTATACAACAAGACTCGCTACCAGAGAGCAAGAGATCCCTATCTGACATTTTTTTCTATTAGACATTTAAGTACTTCATCCAGTGTGCATTAGTTCATTCATCCAATTATTTATTCCCATGTTTTTGCACAGTTCAGAAAGCCCAGTTCTAACTGTAGTCATGTCCCATCACTGCAAAATCAGGAGTCACACATTTGCACACAAGCCCTCTAAAAGGCAAGCAACCAGCCTATAATTAGTCTGCAAGCCAAGCTGTTAGGCACAGTTAGCAATGATGCAGTTCACATTTAATCTGGGCTGTAGGGGGTACCTACTGCTTGGCCTCCGCTTGGTATGCCACCTGAGAGACTTCCTAATGGTTCATGATCAGAGTCATGAAAATCCCAGATCATACGAATCACACTTATGAGACTGCAAACCTGCGGAAAGAGTCCGACTGTGTCGCACTGTTTTGACCCGAGAACGTAGAACGTGGGTCCGAATGGATCCGAGTGAGTTCCTTTTTGCTGCATTTTTCAAATAAAATAATTTTAATCTTAATCTTTAAATCTTCAAATCGTTAGTTTTTTATGATCAAATACCATTATTTTAATTGCATTTTTTTGTATGATTACCCCTAGAAAGTATGACATGGGTCCAAATGGACCCATATTAATTTCCTATGGAATTTGATGCATAGCTGAATGCTGTCAAATTTATGGTAGTAATACAAAAATGATTAAAAAATTGAACCTAAGAAAGGGAAAATAAATATAATGATTTGTGATCATCCAAAACAAGATAATTAATGAATACATTGAATATAAAATGACTAGAAAGAGGTAACAAAGAGATCCTCAGCTGTGCATCAAATTCCATAGGAAGTTAATATGGGTCCATTTGAAACTATGCTGTGCATTCTTGGGGTATTCAATAGGCTGAGCATTCTAGGTAATTAAAGGTAATTTGAGGTATTAGGATGTCCCGCAGTTTGGGATATGCCACCCTATCCCACCCCCCAGGTTGAAGGATGTTGTTCTGGAAATCATATGTTGGTACTTGACAGGTTCAGCTGTACAGTGTCACTTTTTAAAGAGCAAAGGCTAATTTACAAAGCAGTCCACATGCTAATTGCAGCTGAAACAATGCAGCTGTTTCGTATTTTTTTGTTTTGTTTCTACCTTTATGTTCATGGAATAAGTTAGTATTGTGATGTTTGGGACTATGTAGTTATGTCCCTAAGAGCAATGTGTTAAACAGGGAAACACAGAGTAAAATGTTCAGTCTTAAATCCATAGTAAAAGAACAAATTAACAAATTAACTCCTTTTTAATAATCTCGTACCAGTCAACCCGTTGGGCTCATAACCTCTGTGATAATTCAAATACACTTTCTGTGTAACCAGAGAAAAAAAGACAAGGCAAAAACTTTCCACTGTTTGAGTTCTGCCCAGATTTGCATGTGTCATGTATAATCTGAAGCAGAGTGCTATTTATGGGGGATAAACGGGGATGCTGAACACTCGGTTTGAAGCCCGGGGAGCTCCGTGCACACACTCTCAGGGGCGGTGGCAGCCGACCACGTTGCTCGGCTCGCTCCCAAAAAGTTCACAGATAAAAAGCCAACGCTGTAGCATGGAGTTGAAGCAGGCAGATAGAGTCTCTCTCTGTTGACAGTTACTGAGCTGAGCGCATCAGAGGCGTAGGGAGCCCAAGACGGATTAGACATGGTTTTATCAATGAGCGGCAGGCAGCTGCGTCCCTGGCAATTGCTTATCTTGTCGTCTCAATTTGAAAAGAAAGAGAGAGGGAGCGAGAGGGAGAGAGAGAGAGAAAGGGAGTGTAATAATAACGAAAAAGCTTTGAGGCTGTCTCCTTGACGGTGTTTGAAAGTTTGGGCGGAAAGGTTGCGGATGTCAGCGCTGCACCACTTTAAAACCCACAGAAAAGGCAGAGGGATATCAGCTCTTCTCATGACAATGACTTTTGGGTCTCATCTTTTTTTCCTTTTTTTCATACAAAAGGCATCTTTATTAGACCATCCGCTCTTGAAATAAAGTTCATGTGACATTTATGATTCTATTATTTATGAGGTTGGAGGCAATCCATTTTACAACCTTTTTTTTTTTTTGCTTCCCCATCCTCTGGCTTGCTTTATCAGCCTGTCAGTGCTCTTATTTGATTACCTTCCCTTCCAATGCATTCGTCGATGATGTCCACAAGCTTTGGAGTCATTTATTTGAAAAGTCGGCCAATACCAATTTAAATGACCAAGAACCACAATTAGCATGTCCATTGCTAGCTCCTCGCTGAGATCCAATCCCCAACCCAGACAAAAATGCATCTCCGCAGAAGAATGGAAGACCGATTAATCTCGCCTTTTCTGCCTTTGAATTTGCGCATATGTATCAGGATACATAATGCGCGCTGTCTCTTCTTGCCTTAGGGAAATAAATCTACGCTTTGTATTTAACTTGAATATATGTTCTGGAACTGTCACCATAGAAACAGGAAGGAAGGATGATGTTGTTCTCTGTCCTTCTTCCCATTGGGTTTACCTAATACTACCTTGTGTCCTCCCAAGTTATTTGATTTGTACTCCTGAACTCCTGAAGCAACAAAGTGATTCTGACCACCAAGTAATGAAACAATGCTTTGAGAGGGAGGTATTTTCACACTGTGGGTGTGCTACTCAGTAAAGCACACATTTGTTCATTCTCCCAAACAAGCCTTCTCACTGTCAAGTTATTTGCACTACAGTGGCTAGCTGGGTTTGATGTGTGTGTGCAAGACAGTGAAATGATTAAATGTCTCTACTCTTCAGAAGGTTGCAGGTTTGAAGCTCAGGTACGTTAACTTTACGTAGACTTTTGCATCATACACAGACCAGAACCTCACCCTAGATATCATCACATATTGATAATATATACAGGTATTAATATAAATAATAATAATCATTGTGTTGTATTGGCTTTTGCTATTGTGAGGTTGAGTTAAACTTGTGTTCACACAATACGTTTTTTGGTTATTGGGCTTTGCGGTCTCTCATCAAATGCAAACGATAAATATTCAGACTTGTGCAATGTCCCAGCAACATGCAGATACAATCAGGCACAGAAAACACTGGCCTCTCAGTCTTGTTGGAGTGTTGCGATGGCTAGGGTTATCCTGCCTAAAATGAAGTGCATTCTCAAGCAATTTAACTGAATTACATACCTCCTAAAGTTATTCATGTTAACTATTTTTACATAAAATGTACAGTCCATTCAGTTAAGGAAGTAAACAATTGTATGTGTATACAGTAATGTTCAGGGAGACCTGCAGTAAAAGGCTAGTGGGCTCATGAACACTGGAGTAATGAATTGGTCACAAAGAGAGTTGAGCAGACAGCTTAATCTATAGCATATGGCCTTCCATGAACATTTTATGCTTTGGATTTCTGAGATCGAAATCTATGAAGAAAAAAAAAATCAATCCTGTTTATATGCTGTACGTATAATGAGAATACAGTGTCAAGCCAGAAGACAGACCTTTAGCAAAATAGTTTTGTTCTACACTTTACCAGCTTTTTTTAGGTAATTAATATTTTTATGCCATTCAAAAACCCTGTATAGAGATATGGCCTGTCTATAATATTATATGGCCTCAATTAATGTAACATTTTTTAAACAAATTCATAGATTGGCCCTGAGCAGAGCAAAGGATTAATAAGTGTGTGTTACAATTAAATACAACCCAGTCAATTAAATATAGTGGCACATGAATACAGTTTTCTTAAATATAAAATATTCCTGAAAATAATGATTACCAGTGACTATCATGTTATTATGAGGCTCAACCACATGTGTCTTTCATTCTGTAAAAGTCCTTCATTCTCAAAAGAAGCTTTTCGGAGGGCAGTGAAATTGTAATTTTATTCCGTTTTTTTAATCATTTATTTATTATGAGTGTCTTACAGTATTACCATATTCGAAAGATGCCATTTCAGTACCTGTCCGTTAAGATGTAATGGAATAAAGAAAACAGTGACTAAAACCCATGAGTGGTCCATAAAGACATGCTTTACAATAGATAGATAAATAAAAATATATATAAATACATATTTTTTACCCTATTTTCTCCTTTATTATTTCAAACTTATATTAAAAGCAAATAAATTTCAGTGTTAGAGCATCTATTATTCAATGAAATTAGTTGTATTTCCTGTGGAGGCAATTTCCAATGATTTGAGTAAATGCGTACATCCCCTTGAATCTCTCCCCCACCGTATTTACTCTAATTAGTGCTATGAATGACTGTGGAATCAGTAACATGCAGGGGAACAGATTCAACGGTTTATTATCATCATCATCATTATTATTATTATTATTATTACCTCCATCAAGGCGGTTATGTAATGACGGTCATCCATGACAAACATATCTAGAAAATTAATGGCCAGATTGCCATAATATTTTATGTGCACATTCATGTTCCCAAGAAGAAGAAGAAGATTTTGTGTGAGCCCAGGTCCTTTCTTCTACCACTAATATCAGGCCAAAGTTTTCAACTGTGGTCAACATATCTTGAAAAGTCATTGGCTGGATTATATTTTAGTCTTTCTTCCTGATATCCCTTATCTTGCCTCAATGGGGGAATCCCCAAAATGGCAGGATAAAATATGGTGGCCTCATGATATGGGGTTTCGTTCCAAATTATGAAAGGGGTTTGAGCAATTATATTATCATGCTATCATGCTATATTAGCAAGCTTCCAGCAAAAAGGGCAATCCTACAATGCATACACACATTGCTAGTTTCATGAATAATTAATAAGTGCATATGTTGAGGGCTGGGAGTGGGAATTGAACTTTTCTCAGATACTTTAGCCTACACATTTTCTTAGGTTGAAGAAATGCTCACTAAGGTGCAGCAAAGTCCATTCAAAATAAGCTAGGGTGGTTGTTATAAATTATTAATGAACCATCCAGTTCCAGAAGTTATCCTATGGAAAAAAAAAAACGCACATGTGTGCGGGACTGAGGTTACCATGGCAACTCGTCCAATATTGGATGCGTCAAGTTTCATTTCGGTTTGTTCCTCATCTATCCGCCTTTGCAGAGCATCTCTTCAGTTTGCTTGTTGCATTTCACACATTTTTGTCACAAAATATTTAACTGGAGGGAAGACAGGAAGGGAAAGGAATGTCTTAAAGTGGAACCAAATTCGACCGTGGCCAAATTACCGTGAAATTTGCTGGGCACATTTCTGTTCCCAATCGGTAGAAACCGATTGATTTTGGGACTCCTTGATCTTTCCTTTAGCCAGCATCAGGCCAAACTTATCTCAGATGACTAAAGTACTGACTGGATTGCCAAGCATTTACTGTGCACATTCATGCAAGGGGACATTGGTATGCCTTAGCAGAAGTCGGCATCCTACTGAGTGCAGTCCGTCTGTTATTGTTATTATTAGTATTAGTAGTAATAGTAATTTTCACTGTATTTACAGTTTATGCTCCAATGTAAACACAGGCACATTATGATTGCATTAGCTATGCCATTTATTGGGATATGAGCAATTAGACACTGTTTATTATTTTTAATGGTTTGAAATACTATACAACATTCTAAGGCTTGTGTTTTATCCTGGGGGATGCAAATATTGTGTTGAGCCATGATTAAATATCTCATTTCAAGGTATGCCTGCTGATAAGAATTGCACATTTTTTCACATCTGATATGACAATGTGTATTATTGCAAATGAAATAGCTGTATGGTGGTGAGCTTATCTTAATTCATTTCATATGCATGTGGAAAGCAGTAGGAGTGAAAGTAAACCTGGAGCGGTTATTCAATATCCTCTAAATGTATCCAACCCCCGCTCCCGCACTAATCAAACCCCTTTCGCCAAAATTGTATTTCCGTTTTTAACGTGCGCATGTGTGTGTGTCTGTTTTCAATGTGTGATATGTGCTGTGGTGAGGGTGGGGGATAGGAGTCTGAACGATGTGCTCCATCAATATAATTAGTCAATGGAGGACTCCTCCATCAAAGACTAAAGGTCATTATACGATATTGTTCTTCTAACCTTCTGTCGAAACAACAAGGCTATTTAAATATACACTGCTTCATCTTTGAGCTGTGGTGGACCAAGAATTTCCCTTTCAACTGATTTGAAAAGGCACTTTATTTTGTGTTATGTGATGTTAAAGGGCATAAAGAAAGAGGCCTTTAAAATACTTAAAGAGGTATCAAGAGATGAAGTGGAACCAAATGAATGCTCGGTTGAAGTGATTTATTAGTAATTCAATAAATCCTTCAGTAACTCCTTGAATTATCATTTATAGCAGACGGACTTGTTATCTTTTTAATCTTTAGATGTGTAATTACTCTGAGATCAGTAGTGTTTATCAACATTTCTGTTTACAAACTTCTGGGTTATGTAAAAAAAAAAGCATTAGAATACTACAATGTTCTTTTAGAAACACAACCACATGGATTTCATTTTTGTTCCATAACCTTTTCTACAGCCAAAATCACTGTAGGGAACCTGGCGTGCAGTTTTTCTGGCTTTCAGCATGACCAGATACACAATTATAATAAAAAATCTGGTCGAAGTTAAAATTCACACTGTGCCTCATCGCCTTGTTTGTGACATCATGTGGGCATTACGGCAGATTTACAACTGACCCCAAGATGTTCCCATAGGAATACCATGGCTCATGAGCTCTGTAATCACGTTTAAGCACGCTTGCAAATTTATTTACAAATAAAACATGCTGTGCACATAGCCACACTGAAACACGGTCATAAAATTAACTCTAACACAGCAACATTTGTGTTCAACAGAGTCATTAAAATGCACAGCTCACCAGTCTCATCTGCAAATCTTTGACATCCGTATAATTGCATAGCTCATTATTAAACGTTTTAAGACTTGAATTCATGGTGCATAATATGCTAACAAAACGCACTGCTTCATAATGTTTGGATCAAAATTCCGAGTCTGTAGAGATGAACTGCACCCCCCCCCCCCCCCCCCCCTTCATTTTTTTTATTTTACAGCAGTATGCTCTCATTCTGGCCACAGCTGAACCTCCATTCTGAACTCACATGTTCTACCTCACCAGTTTTGTGTTCCATCTGCCTCCATGGCCCATGCATGTTCTAGTCATTAAAGGTAGCAGCTCATTTTAGCTATCTATATAATGCTGAAGTTGAACAATACAGAACAACAGTTCAATATCTTTTTTTTATTTAACGCATTTTAGTTAACTTAGACAACAAGATCCTATTTATTCATATATTTATTTATTTATCATCTATAGTATCCACTACTCTATTTAGTTGTATTTTATTGATTAATTAAATGGTAAATGGACTACATTCATATAGTGCTTTTATCCAAAGCGCTTTACAACTGATGCCTCACATTCACCCATTCACACACACACACTCACACACACACACCATCAGCGGCTGGCTACCATGCAAGGAACCTCCCAGCTCATAGGGAACAGTTGGGGGACAGGTGTCTTGCTCAGGGACATTTTGACATAACCAAGGCCAAACTATTGTTCTCCACATATATGTATGCAAATACAAAAAACTAAATTTTTCACAAATGAAAAAAAAAAAAGTAAGCTGGCAAATGTAAACACTTTGGCACCATACTAGCCAGCATCAATCTATTCTCTGACTGCTCAGAGGAAGTATGGACAAAAGGGACACAACAAATAAGTCTTCAGTTGAGCTGCTTCACACAGACCACTGAGTTTTGGCTATAAACGGATCTTGTTAATGTAAAATGTATGAGCACACATTGAATCTTCAGTTCAAAATGTCTTATTAATGTGTCAGAACTCCAGGTGTTAGATTGCTTGTGACATTATTTAAAGGTCCTTGGTACTACTGGTAATAAAACAGACCTTTACATTACGTTCTGAAAGTTCTCTTCAGACAGTGTCTACCCTGGCTATTAGGTATAAGCCGGTATAAGTATATATCTGTCCTTAAGGGCCGATGCTAATGAGGAAAACAATTAAATCTGTCAACTGACTGTGGTATCCCTCACTGTCTTTCTTGCTGCAGTTAATGAGAACAGAGGTCAATTTACTGAGCAATATTTTACAATTTGTTTGAAAAAAAAAACCTTAAGAATTCTCCAGTGTGATTGACAAGTTGTCATTTAAGTGACTCATTCTTTGAAGTAGAACAGCCATTTGTGATTATGCCAGTCTTGGAACATGTAAGAACTGCCTTAAGAATTTTTTCTCATTTATTAATTTGTCCGTAGCAAGGGCAGGTGGTGTTCTATCTTTCTCTTTTAGCGTGTGCCAGATATTTTATATTTTATTAGTTATAATCATATATATATATATATAATCAAAGGTGTCACTGTTGTGCTGTTGAACATTGGGGGTAACACAGGGGCAGGGCAGAACACAGCACCCTGAAATTAGCTCTTGTATGGGGGGGGGGGGGGGGGGCAATGGTAGCACTGCTGCCTCACGGCAAGGAGGTCCTGGGTTCAAATCCCCGTCGGCTGGGGCCTCTCTGTGCGGAGCTTGCGTGTTCTCCCCGTGTCTGCGTTGGTTTCCACCGAGTACTCCGGTTTCCTCCCACAATCCAAAGACATCCAGGTTAGGCTGATTGGAGAATCTAAATTGCCCATAGGTATGAGTGTGTGAGTGAATGGTGTGTGTGCCCTGCAATGGACTGGCGACCTGTCCAGGGTGTATTCCTGCCTTTCGCCCAATGTATGCTGGGATAGGCTCCAGCCCCCCTGCGACCCTGTTCAGGATAAGCGGGTTAAGACAATGGATAGATGGATAGTTGGAGGGGCATGCCAGCTTTTAGCAAATAGTGAAGTCACCATGTGCAGACAAAAGTTATGGAAGATTGTGAATCTACAGCAGGTATCAAGCATTGCTTCAGCCAAAAGCTGCACATAGTTTAACAACACTAACTTGCTAATAATCATCTTACAATAAATTCCATCTGTGACAACCTTGAATTTCACTCTTCTCAAAACGCTCAAAAGCTACAAGGTAAAATGCAAAGTCAATATCCAATCCAGTAGGTTATCTACGATATCCGGCCGTATCTGTGACACCGACATGACGGAAAATGCACATGATAGCAAGCTGGCTCAGCGACCTATTAGAATATGAAAAGCCCAAATCAATCCCCTTGAAAAACACTTTGTGTACTCACTCCTTTCAAGGGCATCAGCTCTAAAATGGCTCGGGGATGAGCAGGCCTTTTTGATAAATCTAAAGTCACTGACAGCAGTAGCGTGCTGTAGTTAGTAACATAGACGTTTTTCCCCGGTAGTTGTGAGTTTGCGATTGCTTTGTTAAAAAATCCATCTGACTTTGACAATTTGGCTACCTTTTCTCTAGAGATCCACTTTTTTGTGGTTTGTGGCATTTTAATTTGCTAGTTCCCTCATCTTTGCTATTTTCCTAACTACTAGCTGTCACTGACGTTCAAACCTCATCATGAAAACAAGCTATGGTTAGCTTCTTCACTCTGCATCATCTTTGCATATTATTAGAAAAGAAAAAACACTGCTTTCAAAGATCTATAAGCTACCACAGATAATTACATTGAAAGTGTTTGCAATATCTGCATTCTCTGCACATATTTGCCATGTTTGGTGGCCATTGTAAATAACAAAAACAAAAACATGAGCAACCCTGAAGTGGATATGTTTATAAAAATGATAGTATATAATAGGCATAGCTTATATTTGCCAAAATGGCTTGGCTATTTAATTCTTAGTCCTTCGTGAAAGTGGGAAAGTACAGTAAGTTATTACAGTTTTCCTTCAATATTTCTGTAGTTTGGAGGAAAAGAGGCAGGGCTCTGTGCATCTGGCCCAGTTTAAATCTTGGGGCCTAACATTGCAGGAGACAAGGTTTTCTCAGACATTTGGGGGGACACGTGCCCCGCGTTCCCCGTGGAAATTATGCCTATTTATATAATACCTTTACTTTTTAATGATTCCAATTTAAGTTGCAATTTACTATATTAGGTTCTTTCAACTTATGCGGTCATGCTTATTCTGCATGCATGCATGTGATCCACAATGCGAATCCTCATTCAATTTGCTTAGTTTAACGTAGCATAACATAACGTAAACAAACTAAATTAATTGGTGCCATACAGTCCCATAACTCTTTTCCATTGCCACAGCGGGCCATGGGACAGTGCTAAATGAAGCAACATAGAGAATTAACCTACATACTTTGCGTGTGTCCTCCTTTAGCTGATTTTAGGTAACCTCTCTCTCTCACTTTTTCTCTCCTGCTCTCACTCTCTCTCTTCCTCCCTCTCTCTCCCTGAGAAATAGATAAGAAAGAATTTTGACTGTCTCGGATCTCAGCTTGAGCTGAATGGGATTTGAATGGTCACATCTGTGTATCCATCATAGCCGGTGGGTTTTAGTCTAAGTATTCAGTTCTTAAAGGTGACCTGGAGGGTAACCCCTGTTCAGTCTGGTTCAGATACCATGACACTTATCTCAGAGAGACAGGCTATTGATCTGGTGCACAGAGTCGACTCAAATCACAGAAATCTTCCTCATTTCCTTAAAGAAGAATCTGGAAAGTGCAAGGGAGACGTGTAGTATGACTTCCTTCCTTGTCGCCAGGGCTCATCCGGAGTAAAGATACCCAAGTTCAGGTCAAAATCACAATCCAGCAGACCACTTAATACAGAAGCATTTATTGGTCCCACTTTATTTGAACTGGCAATGTAATGTAATCGCATATTAGTCATCATATTATGATTTTAAAAATAAATAATTTAGTTGACATGTTTAATTAAGATAACTAGAAAGAATATTATTATTAAGGTGACATGTGGAATGTGTTTTTCCCCTGTTTGCATAATTTTATGTAAGCAGCACCATTTCCTTCCTTCTGGTTTCTCCCTTCACTTTGCTCATTTGTTGCCGTTATTTGGCAGGCAGTTTTATTATTCTGTGTTTTTAACATGATTTGCACTGTAACGCTTGATGGTGTCCAGATGTTCACAGCGCCATAACATCCTTGAAAAATAGAGTGCTATATGACTGTGTGAACACCCTATCCACATTATGGTATGCACTTACAATGATTCACATAGCATTTGAGCTACACAAACAAAACTGTTACAAACATACCTAATATGTTTAATTACTGTATGTTTATTTTGCTCCTGTGCAGAATGATAAACTATAGTATGAACATGTCACTGTGTCAGTTCTATGCATGTCGTATTACAAAGATATTACAGGCCTGGTTGCAAGTGACTGCATAACCAGCAATTTGGCATAGGTAGTGATTTTTGTATAGGCAGTCATTACACCTCTTTCTTGTGCTGCTGATTATCATGTAACATACACATGCAGCTGAGGCACGCATTGGCAGTTCTGTGTGATTAAATATTCTCCAAAAACTAGAGCATGGTGTGATGGCATTGAAAAGCAATACTGCAGTATTCATTTTATCCTGCTGAATATGGAATGCCTGGTATAGTGCTCAAGCCTATGGTGCGGTTTGACTTTGTATTGTTTTTTTTATAATTAGCTAGATTTGTTTCCATGGCGACACTGTTTTAGTTACCATAACAGTGATGTTTATTAATCATCTGAATGAGCAGCTGAATAGAAGACGGCCTTCACAGCTGCATTGTTCAATTAGCTGTTAGTCAAGCTATTTAATTATGTTCTTTAAAATACCGCGGCAGACTCTTCTGGATGGAAACTCGATTCGATTAGAATAAAACAAGAGATCCTGTTTGTGAATGCCATTCCAGGAAGGGCCTATGTACCATTATTTGAATGGTATGGTATATTATACAAGGTATGTAATATTAAGAAAAGCAAAGTTGTTTCAGAAGCCAAAATATTTGTGTTATGAAATCGGTGACAGATCAGGGTTATTTAACCGTTGCGTAGTCTTAGCATTGTATATACTCCCCTTATCCGAAGGGTAAAAAATGACCCGGCTTCACTAAACCCCTACAATAAAGCTGTTATTAAATATAGTGGCAACTATGGGTTAAAATTAACCATTTAGAACCGAGAGATCAGGTGACTGAAAATACAGTATATGGACTTCAGGTTGAGTACTGAAAGAGTGTGAAGAAAAATGGCGATTAACCTTCATCACATCATGTAAAAACAATCCATGGAATAGACTTACCTTTGAAATACTGTCTGATCAGCTTCAGAATATTTGCCTCTTATACATTGCAGCCCTAGAGCATTGACAAAGTATGTAATGAAGCAGTTATGTTATTTGACTCAGTTTTCTTTTATAGAATAGTTTTACATTCATTATGCATGGAGAACATACTCCACTCTTAAATAAGGAATAGCAACAGAATGTTTACCTCAAACTTACAGAATGATACAAACACCAAGATCATCTGTTCAAAAATATTATTAATATCCGAAAATGTAGGTAAAAGTACCTGACTGCAATTTATTGTCAAAAGGAACCTTGATTATGTTTCAAGGCACTTAGAATTATTTAGAGCTGCAAATCTCATCAAGTTGCAATCAATGTATCCAAACACAAAAGCAAGCATCCCTGGGAATAATTGTGCATGATGAAAGTGGCAAGCAAGGTTAATATTAATGGCTCTTAAGGCAGCCTACAGTTGTCTAATTTCCAACTCGTTAAATATTGACGTTTGGGCAGAAGCCCTTGGCGCCACAATACCAATGCAAAAAGAAGCCTTTAGCATCAATTGACTTCAATAGAAACCTTCCAGTCTCTTTATTTGACAATGTTTATGAGTATATTGACAATGATTTCATGATAATTTAACATTATTTATTTACATTTCACAAATCATGGACAGAAAACTTTCCCTAATCTCTAATATCAATGTAATGATTTCATAAAATTATGATTCCCTTTCATAAATAAAGAAGCTGGAGGGTTTCTACTGCGACCTATGTCGTCAAGAATTGATGCCACTAGTCTTTTTTGAGATTTTTATCGTAATTTAAATGTTAACAGGTGATGATCTCAGTATGATACCATGCTGCTTTAAAGTTAATAAATGTTCCATGTTCAAAACTGACTTTTCATTCTTGAGGATCAGTGCAAGTTAGTGTAGTGTTTCCCCAGTGTGTTTACAGAAATATAACTTAGCTTTAAAATGAGAAATCTCTTATTTGGAATTGGATATTTTTTTAATGAGGGTCTGACATCAGTCATTAATAATTAAGTCATTGTTTTGAATGCAACAACTCATCAATAGTACTGTAGGCTCTCAAAAATGCAAGGTGGAGACAGAGTAAGTGAAGTTTGCCAGAGGTCAACGTTCAAGAGAACGAGGGAGAAGAGTAAGCTGTAAGCCTTTTTATATGCATAGCTGCCTGGCCAGATTATTCCCTATAGCTCTGTTACAGGAAAGGGTGCTCAAATATCTTTATAGTAATTAAAACAACCATTCTCAACTCGTTAACATGTTCATTACGTCTCGTCTCTGGCCTGGGAACAGATCGATACCTGCCGGGCTTGATCATGCCTTTAGACGGTGAAGCAGTCAGAACTCTGCGGGGTAACTAACGATTCAACACTGTCCAACACAACTGCTTCTTTTCCCCCTCACATTGCGTAGAGACGTTTCTTGCCGCAGCATCTGCATGTCAATATTATCTGGAAGTGAGGGGTTAAATAGTATAACATTTGAATGCTGAGCTGTTTGACAGTGTTGAAATGAAAATTGCGAGAGCAAAAGCAAATTATAAATGACCTTCAGACATACTTTTATTTCTAAACCAGCTCTGATATTTTCCTGATCTCATTGTTTTGAATGCAATCATCACTGTGCATCACTGTCCTTCATGTTGTATGCATTTATATTTATAAGCACTATAGTGTAGTGCTTTCTGAAATTAAGCTTTGATAGCAGAGAACGTATTTAAATGCAAATAACTACTAAATCCAATACCGATTTACAATATGATTGGAAAAAACTGTTATAATTACATTATTAATACAATTATACAATATTTATGTTGACAAACCACCAAAAAAAGAGAGGTTGAGAAGTTATTAGAAGGGCTGGCTTTGGGAAAAGCCTGCTCCTCACAGCCACAACAGGCCTTGCTAAATAGGCCTGAGTGTGTACTGCTGCCTGTCATTGTCTGTTGTTATTGTGGGCTGCTGTATATATTGTGTATATACTATGCTGGTGTACAAAATAATGTCCCCTTTGGGACAATAAAGTCTAAAGTCTTATTACCTAGAAGAGCAAGCCAGGGTGCAAGGCTAACTTATTTTAGTTAATCCAAAACATGTATGAAATGCAATTCATATCCGAATATTGCGAATTCAAAAAGATGTGTACGCTTAGACTTGGTTTAGGCTACTTGGTTATTGCGGATGTCATTAGCAATTTATGCCAGTGTTCTTGCCTATTTTTATCACATCTATTTGTCAAACTCATTCCACAGGATTTGGTTTACAGGGCAAGATGTTATTAGCAACGCTGATTCTTCATTTACAGAAAAATAATACATACATTACCCTTCAATGCAATTTAATCATTTTTAAACAATAAAAATGAATAAAAAGAAAAGGATCAGGAAATACTCCGCTCTTGTGGCACCCAGGGAGACGTGCTAGCTGATGTCACGTCCTCACATCAGGGGTGTCTAAACTAGCCATCTGCTCTGTCTTACAGATCAGATCAACTCTGTGGTGGGGGAGATTTACACTCTTTCGGGAAGACACAAAGTTGTATATTCGGTGTGTTCTGTCATTGTGTGGACGTCTCCATCATTCTTTTTTCTCGAATAGGGACCCTTAGGTCAGTAAGGCTCCTTGCACTCACATTGTCAGAATGTATAATGTCTATGTGCTATAGCCCTTCCACAGCTCTCAGATGGAGGGGGAAACTGTATACAACAATACAAAAATTTTTTTGAGAAAGGTAATGTTTCTATTTAAATCCCTTTATAGGGATTCATTTCCTATGAAGCCCTGCACAAATAAATCTTAAACATTAGGCCTTGGAACAGCAAACTGCTGAGGCTACTGTGTTTAATCAAGTGTGGTGCTGTATTGATCAGATTAAATGCAGAGCTTAAAGACAAGGCTCATGAGAGGCTGCTATCACAGGCCAATGAAAGTTAGTCTAAAGTGCAGCAAGCAGCATCAAGTTTGGTTGTATACAACAATAGGCAGCAGAGAGTTCCTATCTTTAACAACACTGAGAAGAAAAGTAATGGCTGTATGAGATGCCTAATTTCCTTTAAATGCCTTTTTTATTACTCTTATTTTCAAACATGCTGGACACCACAATCAAAGCAACATGCAAATATAATTTGTGAACTGCAAATATGTTTTGTGAAGGGAGGAAATTATCTTTTTGACACCACCCAGTGGGGCATTTAAGCTTAAATAAGCATAAGTATCCAATCAGCAAATTAGAAACAGTATGGATCCAAATTGCCTGCCGTTTTTAACGGATTAGAAAAATGAAGACCCTCGAGCATAGATTCCTTCAAATTTGGGACACGTATTGTATGCAACAGCAAGGCATTGTTTGTAAGCACCTTCGATCAATATAGATATTCTCCATTACACTGTGTGCGGCACCTCCATATCAGTCATTCATTCTAATTCAAACATAATGGTATATTGAGCCTGCCAAGCGTCCTTTCTTTCTGTCTCTTTCTGTCTTCCTGACATAAGCCACCGCCCCGCTCCACAATGGCAAACTGTTGGTCTCAATATCGGTTGTTTATTGAATCGAACGAGGCCGCACTTTTTTATAACGATGCCAAACAGCTCTAATGCATGGCTGTCCGGACGTGTGCACAAGGGGACCAGCTGCCTCACCTTCTGTCGTGTGAGAAGCATCAATATTCAGTATGGCGACTGAGCCCAGGGAGCTGGCACTGCCCCCGCGGTCTCAAAACTATGCCTCAGAGCAGGGGAAGTAAAGCTGACACAGGTGTTAAAAGTGCCCTCTGCAGCAGGCTAGCATAGGGTAAGATCAGCGCAGCCCGCTTGGGAATATGCGGGTGCAAAACTAGATTAAACAAAGATCTGTACTGAGTACATGATATAAAGATTACGGTTCTACAGGGGCTCATGTCCGTGGCAACATAAAACGATTTGAATGATCAAGATAGAGGAGACCAGAAATGACAGGAAGGAGTGTTGTATAGATAAGGCATTTTATCTTCTTTTTTTTTTATGAATGTAGCATTTAGGTTAAGCTATACATATACAGTTACAAAACTCTTGTTTTTGACTGTAGGAATGATGCTGAGTTTATTGTTTCTTGAGTGAATACTGTGGATAAAGATACTGTCATTCTCAGAAGATACTGTCAGAAAACTGATAGAATGAAATACATTCAAAACGAATAATAGTCTCTAGAGACAGTCAGTTTCAAGTGGCTTCACTACCAGATTCAAGATTTCCCTTTCAAAGAAAGTTTATATAAATGTTTACTCTGTACTCTTTTCATGCATTTTTCTATATTTGTCTGCATGAAAGTGCATACAAGTTTGCTGTTTTATTTAGCTCAATAATGTCATTCAAAAGCAAAAATAAAATAAAATGCTTACCCAAACAATGTTTATCCCGTATATAGTAGCAGTATGTAGTAGTATGTAGTATGTAAATGGAAAGCAATGAAAGAAAAACAACATTTTATTCTGCAAATAATCTGTCAAATGCTAAATGACTAAAATGTAAATGTAAATGATGTTGCAGACAAAACAACCATTGAAACCACATCATTCCTTGCTTTCACTTCTGCAGACCTGTCTGCCATCTGTCATCATGTAACTAAACAGAATATACTTGCATAGCATAGCATAGAAAAATCAGCCATTATCATTTATGTAAACGAATACAATGATGTTAGATGGTTTGTTCAGTTCAAACAAAAATTACAATAAAAAAATAATCAACCACAACAAATCTAAAAACCAGAAAGAAATGACATGTTCTGAGAAGTCTTTCTTGCCTACAGTCATGGCTTGACATTAACACCCTCCAAATGTGAATCACTTTAACTAGAAACCTTTGCATTTGTGGTGACCTTTCAGTACCATTTTCTATATATAAAAAATTGTAGTTCACAAAAGGCACCTGAAATAATTACATCATATCAAGGTTATACTACATGGTACTACATCTCCCATAAGCACTGGGTGCACACTGTGTGCTCATTCCACTAGCCCATCCACTTTGCCTTCTCGCTCAAACAAACCACACCATAAGTGAAAATACGTACCGAAAGTGACAATGATCACTGCACCAAAAGCAGAAAACAACAGTGGCTCGGTCAAGGAGCATAAAATTTGACAGAGGGGTGTCCATGATTTCAGAGTTGCTTTTTTTGATTTATCACTGCAAAAGAAAACATGAAAAGGCTTGTCGCAGTGTTCGGCTTAACCAGTGGCATACTGTGTAAGCCTACACAGGTGTAGTTATTTTCACACATCCAATGCAGGTATTTTTTTCTATCGCAATTTGCAAAATGAAGTAAAATTAAAATGAATGAATCAAAGTGCATCAGCAGAGATTCAATAATGACATTAAATGAAATGATTATAAGTACATTCACATTATGCCATCAGATATAACCAGTTCTCCTCAGCTATATACAAATATTTCTTATGTGCATCACAGGTTATTTCTGGTTATGCTGAAAGCTAACACAGTAGTAGAGTGGTTTCTGTTCAGATAAAATGTTTTGTACAAACAAATGCATGCAGTTTTATTCTCCGATTACCTATATTAAATACTCTTTCCTTTTTTGGGGCAATGTTATTGTCAAGCCCTGCCAACATTAATTGTGCATGTGTTACTTTTCCCCATAGTTGTGGGCCCTTTGTGTTTGTATGAGGTTCATGCAAAGCCATACATGGGGCACAAGGTTGAGCCATTCTCTAGACAAAACCACAGTAGCATACAAAGCTTTTTCCATTAGTCTCTTTCATAAGGAAGCATAGATGGAGTCAGTCACAAGGACAGAAAGGAGTTTCAAAACCCATCTCCACTGACCAAGGGAAAAGTGGATAATTGAACAAAACAGCTGCCTGTATACCTGTCATTCAAAGGTTGAACACATTCTGATACTCAGGGCTTGTACCATGCTTAGGAAATGTAATGTTGTTGACCTGTAACAGCCCTTTCTTATCCAGTGAAAAATGTGACTTTTGAATTGGACAACATACTGTATGTTGAAGGTCTCTTACTTAAGCTTAACTGTTATATTGCTTCCTTTTGCTGCGTGGGCACAACAGACACAGGGTCTGCTTGCCTATTAAGTCTGAATCGTATCCTGTTGGAAGCTGTCACACACAGATGACAGACTTGCTGTTGCCATGAATGTCCAACAGTCTCTTCTGCATTTTGCCAGTAAGGATGTATACATGAAATAGGACAATGAAATACAGTACATTTTACATTTAATAATAATAATTATTATAATGACACCAATCTCCAGTTTTTATTAATTGCCAAAGGTCATTACTACAGGAGCTCTGGATTTTTCTCTGGGAACATAATTATAATAGATTAGCATGTCACCAGCGACGGTTTCATTTTATTTGAGCACCCTTCTCTGAATGAGGCTGTTGTGATTTAATGCTTTTCCTTATCAGAATCATTTCTCAAATGTGGCGACCCTTTAATTAGGCTGGTACTGGAAAACAATGTAGACATCAGTTGCACCAACATGAGAATAATATGGTTGTGCTATGACACCAAACTAGAAAAGGAAGATATAGATAGAGAGAGAGAGAGAGAGAGAGAGAGAGAGAGAGAAGGGGGGGGGGGCAGAAAAATTATAAAATGATCAATTTACCCTATTTCTTGCTGTGAAAACAACCCTGTCTGAATTGATGACTCAATTTATGTTCAGTGACAAGGACAAATCCTGTGTTATTACCTTCACACAATTTCTTTATTCATTTTTTTATTGCCTTGTGTTCTTTATTAGATGGCATTATGCATATGCCAGGGGTTTAAAAAAGAACATCTTGGGTATAGGATTATCTCTATCAATTCTTGTTTAAAATCAGCGCTTCACCCTCTGATAAGTACAAATTGATTCTATCAAGTCATTTTATCAGAGAAAAGTAATCTCACACACTATCTCACACAGCCAGAAGTAGCCTGGCTGGAGAGCTTGGCATTCATCGAGGCTCTGATCTGTGCTCACTCGTGCCAAGGATGTTGGATAGTAAAAACAGGGCTTTGGTCACTGAAGGCTAAAACAGCTCAACCGTCAAATCGCCCAAGCCATGGCCTTCTTAGTCTGGCTTCAAAACCTTTGGAAACTTCAATAATATGTGGACAAATCAATGAAGTGACAGTCAATACAGTATGTGCAAGGAGCGATTGAAAGCAGAATTTACTTGGTAATCTTTTAAAATACTATGTTTTGTTTGTTTTTGGGTGATGCAAAGCACAGAACAGTAAATGTTAAGGGTTTCTCTGGGACAGTGGCTCACACAGACAGTCGCAAGCAAGAAAGTATTTAACTGGGGAATTTTCCCTTCTTTGTTAGATAGAGCGTAGCATGCTTTAGTAGAAATATACCTTTAGTACCCTTAAGTTCACTGGCTGGATGAGATTAGTATTAGCAATATTTATTTCTCATCAGCAATAAGATTAATTATCAATTATGCATGTTTTGTTTGTGTGGGTTTTCTGTTTTGAAATATTCAGAGCATATGTTGTTTTGTGTTTCTTTTTTAAAATTCTCATAGTGTTAATTCAAAAGAAACAATCACGCACATGCATAGACATCCATGTAAACACACATACATGCATGTATGTGCACACATACACACGCGCACACAGTCACTCACACATACATGTCCATAGTGGTATCTCCCAATATATCAGTTCAGAGGGCAGTCTGTGTTAATCAAGGTTTAGGCTTATTCTTGCATTCCCTGCTCAGTGGCAGACAGCAAACGTCTGATCAATGTGAGTAATAAATTGGTATTTGGAGACAAATGGAACACTTAAGAAAGAGCTTGCGGACTTGTAACACAGATAGATGGACTACATTGAACAGACAGCTTTGCTGAAAGGGAAAAAAACATTTTTTTCAAAGGCATCAGGAGAGGATGGATAGAAGGGCCCTGGCAGGAAATATTCAGGCAAACTGAAAATGACAGAAGCTTTCGAGGGCTTGACACTGAACATATAAAACTGGCCATGGTGTTCCCTCCACACAGGCAAATTGCAGCATTCATCACATTTGCCACGGTCAAGTTCACAGGCCCCGCTTCTATGAAGCATCTGCCGAACCTTCGGGCAATGTAGCTGAGCAGGCAGGTCAGTCAGCTGTCTGCCTTTCCACATTTTGTGGTTCCAGACCTGGCCATTTCCCTTTGCCAGAAACCATAATCCCCGGCAATAAGTGTTCTTCTGCCCCGTTGCCTCTGGACACCCACTTATCTGCGCCTGTGTGCATGCACAAGCACTCAGACTCACACCGCTCTTGTTCGTCATCAACTCCTGCTGGATTTACCAGTCAAACATCTGTCAAGCAGTTCCCTCAGAACATCAAAGTCAAAACCATATTTTATGTAAATCTTTATCATTGCATTAATGATCTAATTGCATCTTGGCCTACAGGTCCCAAAAGATCTACATTTTGAAAGCTGTGTGATAGAACATGAAAAACCAAAGAAAAATATGCAGTGGCTTAACTTTTCACTGATTACATTTGAGCTTGACAGTTAAAATGTCTTCATCAACACAATGCATTGTTTCCATCACGGAGTAGTCTATAGCAGAGGGTTTAGAAAGCACTTATGTGTAATTGTTTTCAAACAAACACTTATTCTCCGAATGGCCCAGAAATCAGATGAACTCTGTGACTGTGCAAAATGCACACATTTCAACTGTGCCCTAAGATTACTAACAATACCAGATGGCTCTACTGAATAATAAGTGTCTGTTGTAAATTTACAAAGAGAGCTTTCTTTTTCACACCGAAAAAAGAAAAAGAAAAGCATCTCTGCAATGTGTGCCCTACTTTTTTCTTCAAGTAAGGATATGGGAGAGGATTTAAATGTGCTTCACCTTGCTGGGAAATCATTGTGCACGTATCGCTCCTTGATTTCAGCCCTGCTTTTGAGGTGGATGTGATGGATCAGTTGTCATGGAAATAGAAACCCCCAAACGTGTCCTTGTCACCGTGATACGCTCGAGTTGACGGTCACAGGGGAAGGCAGATGTTGTCTCACGGCGCGGTCACACGGCACGCGCATATACCGTCCGTGCCTGCGGGCCTCGATGGGACATCAGGTATGGCCGGATAGCTGGGTCCCACCCGCCACAGGCCTGAGCCACAAGTGCAGAGAGACGAGAGCTACCCGTTTAATCTCCTCATGTATGATAATTGATGATCAGCCCTGCTGTCAGAGCAGGAAAAACCGCTGCTCCGTGCTTTAATCCGCTGCTAGCGCCTCACGCTACCAACTGCTGGCTGAAACGCCAACTGCTCCCTGTCACCAACCGCCAGTGGGATGCAGGTGACCTACCGCCCCAACAGAGGAAGCACCTTCTTCAAATGTGTGTCCCCGGCTGATTTCTATTGATGTTAGCTACCTAAAAGATGGTTCTGACTAAACTCGCAACCCTGTTCGGAGGCATACCCGTGCCTCATCTGCCCTCCTTGACACACTCTACAGCCGTAGGCATTACCAGACTCTCAGGTCTGTCTCACCTCAGCCAAAGCCCTGCCTGGCTTGAGAGGGTCTTTTTCAATGATTGGGTTCATTGTACTCTTGTACAGGGTGGACTCTCCTCAATAAGTCACACTTGTATTTTTGTCTCTGGTCGACTCAGTGATGAAAGTGCATCGGCACTGTTTCAGGCTTTTCTTCTATGAAAGTTGTGGTCAGCTTGATGAGAATAGTGTCTAAAAGGGATTTTCATTGCAAATATCTTAGCATTGGGCATTCGGCAGGTGATCCAGGGTGAATGTAGCCTTTGAAATACTTGAATTTCTAATGGATATGGGGTAATTTGCCCCTGCTCACACCCTTGAAGCAATTCTAAATGGGTTGGGTGCAAAAATTTGGGCACCCCAGGTTGAAATGTCTGTGACAATGAATCTGTATCTGTGATCGAAAGCAAATGTGAACTCTAAATGGTACAGAGTTAAACGTGAGACCTTTTTGCAGATTTTAAAGCAAGATTGCTTTTTATTTTCATGTTTTGCTGTCTATAAATTATATAAAAATTAAAAGGTTGTGTAAAAGTTTAGGAATCTTTTGTTTATTCTTTGTTACTTTTTAAAAATATTATTTTTTTAGGCCAGAGCCAGGTGATTTTCTCGTTAGGGCTTCAATGAGTCAGGTGAGTATGATTCCAAGGCTCCAATGTTTCAGACTACCTATTTCCACTGTCAGACATATTATTGTCTTATCTTAGAGGCTAATGTTTGAAGGTCAGTCCAGACTTTTAAGTTGAAGAGAGTTTGGGTATTCCAGCAAGACAATGATCCAAAGCATACCTCAAAATCAACCATGAAGGAAAGACAGATGAAGGTTATGGAATGGCCGCCACTGTCCCCAGACTTTAATATTATTGAAAATCTTTGGATAGATCTCAAACATCCTGTGCATGCAAGGAGGCCGAAGAATATTTTTGAGCTAGAGATGTTCTGCCAGTAAGAATGGGGGAAATGGGGAAATTCCAAAAGCGATAATTGAAAGACTCTTGCTGGCTGCAGGAAGTGTTTGCAAGCTGTTATAGTTGTTATGGAGGAGTTCCCTAACTGATGGTGTTCCCAAACCATTTTTTCCTTTTTTTATTATCTTGAAACTGTAAAAAAGTAAAAAAAAAAGTAATCTTGCTTTAAAATGTTAAGAAATGTATCATGATTATTGGTATGTTGCACCATTTAGAGGTCAGGTTCGCTTTTTGTTCACTTTTCCCACAGTGAGGCTACACACAGTAAGATTACACATGCAGTGAGACCACTCTTTCACAATTTATTATTTATTCAAGATGCTTATTACATTGTGTGCCATCACTATGTTTTGCAGAATAATGATTTCAATAACAATATACATAACTGAAGATAAGAAAAGCAGCTGCAAAATATAGCCAAGCAGGAGTATGCATGGAAGAGGCAAGCTAATGAAGCATGACCACGCTGCCAAAATATTATCACTATTTTAGATTGTATTGAGGCACTGGGTCAAACTATACAACATGAATCATTAAAAACAAAATCTGATCACCGCAAATCTTATACAAAGGGGGCAATACTATAAATTCTTAAAATGTCTTTCATCATTTTGAAGGCTTGGTTAATGAACTCATAACCGAATCAAATGAACCCAGTAATATGAGTGCTTGAACACAAAACAATATGTTTCAAAGTAAATAAGTAATAACATTTCTTATTTGCATGTGCTTTTTATTTGCATGTGATTTTGTCTCACAATCTGGTTTTCTTCCCCATATACTCCATATACCCCATATATTTGTTTTATACACATTCCTTTTCCTTACAAACTAACTGCATGCATCATAGCTGAAGCCTGGGTTATGTGTTGGATTTGTGCACCCGTTGTTCAGTCTCTAAGCCCCGGTTCAGTTTGACAGGCTACCCTCCACTGGAGCAGACCAGCTGATTGGCCCGGTCAGGCCTGAGTATTTTAGGGTATTGTTAATCATCCGGAGCGGAAAGCAGCACAATCTTTGACCTGCTTCTCTCACTTCATTGACTTTTTCCTCCCTGTTTCACCACAAATCTGCCACCATCTCTGCAGGTTGTGCCATGATTGAAGGGATGGCTTGATATTGAGCCAGACATTCTGCACAGTGCAACATTAGTCTTTTTTTAAATGATTATTGGTATTATTACCCTGCCTGAATGCTCTCGGCTGCCCAGCACTGAAGTACATCCCATCTGTTTTACCTTCCGAGCATCTGCCGTGGCTGGCAGGAACATCCACCTCACAAGAAGGGAAAAGTTGGAGACATCTGTCCCGACAGATCAAAAATCAGGATGCTCAATCCGCTCAGCCAGGTCTCTGCCTGCCATTCCATATCTCTCTATCCAGCCTGCCAAGCTAACAGCAAGCATTACCCATAAACATTTGTCTTCGGGAAGTTCTGAGTGCTCCTAATTTATTTGTTTTTCCTAGCTGAAAGAGACCATGCACTCACCCAATCGCCATCGTAATGGGGTTGATAGGTCAGAATAATTTTGTCACAGACAGCTACCTGAGGCATTGAGACAAAAATAGGAGAGAAAAAGAAAGTCTCAGCATGAGGGCCCTTCTTGCTCCTTGTGAAGGGCAGTTTGACTGTTAAGTGGAAATATGCATTATTTAATATGCATAATTTTTCACCATTGCCCCCCCCACCCCCCATAAACCCCTTCTCCCCCCTGGCCCAGCCCGTTCTGGTAGATTGTCTGAAATGTCTTTCAGTCTGTAGACCTTTTCCACTCCTATTTCTTCTGCGAAGTTGACATGTTCTTTTACCTCTGGGCAGATGTTGGCATATATGTATTTAAAAGCCTAGCTTCACGTGATTTATTGCTATAGTTGTGTACATGTGTTGAGGAGCTAACCTGTCAGAAAAACAAATGGGTGGGGAAACTAAGGCAGTGTTCAGTGTGGACTTATGGATGGCAAGACTGGTCCGGATTCATATAAGTTAGATGATTATTCTCTTTTTCCCCTTTGGGAAACACATTTATAGTCTATTTTTTGTATTTGTTACTGTTGTTGTTCTGTTCACCCTCAGGCATGTCCTGGCACTTGGACTTATTAAATCATCTGTAGAAAAAGAGAAAGATAAACCCTTCATGGCTCTCCCCTGCCCCCACCGAAACCTACTTCTAGTGGAATCTGGCTCATATTAGAACAGGATCTGTCTCTGCCAATATGTTCGTGGCAGCAAGCACATTGGTCTCTGTGAGAGTTTTCTGGTTAATCATCAAGAATGCCCTTTGCTCATGAATACATAAAACGCTGTTTCACAGGTAATTGTGGCACCTCGATTCCAACGATCAAGGTCATAATTTGTGTTGGAAATGTTTCCCAGTCAAGCAGATTGATATGGTAAAATAACGCTTTTTACGAAAATCATAAGACTGCAGTCATGCCAATGCCTTGACACCTACCAACCACTCACTTTCGTGTTTACATTTCTTTTTTATTTCTCATATTTCAAAATGGGCTGTTTACTCTTCCTGTTTATAAAATATTTTTGGGAAAATATTCAGGAATATATGTGTTGTTTTCAACAGTATGCTACTGTCTACAGTATGCCCTTTGTTTTGTAGATAAATCCCCAGGATTAGCTACATTGTGTTTTTGAAACATGTCTGGATGTATTGCTTGCTAACATTTGGCAACTCTTCCTGGAAATGGTGAAAAAAGTGCCAGGCTGCAGCACATTAATTAAATGCAGAATTTAAGGCCTATGATTCAGTTTTAGTTCATCCACCATTGAGTAGAGTTTTATGATATATAGAAGGTATATATTTTACTGGTACTGGTGTCCAGTGCTATCATTATGGTCCTCATAGAATGGTAAGTGTATTGAATCCTTAAAGACCATAGAGAGAAAGTGAAAATATTATGAAATAGCTATGCAACCCACTAATATCTTCCCTTCTGTAAAAGAACTGAGAAAGAAAATGCCAATCAGAAATTGCAGTATAATTCCAGTTTATTTGTGTGTGTGTTTGTGTGTGTGCGTGTGTAGAAATGGAAAAGAAACTTGAAAATTAAGTTCATAAACGATAAAATCTTAGTTGTTATTCAAACAAAGCATTATCTATACTTTTATCCACAACAGAAATTAATTGGCTGCAAACTGAAGATTTTTTACCAGAACATGTCATGTACAATACCATGTTATGAATTATCAAAGTGTGACTGCAAAGCTGAGGCAGAACAGACTCGAAGAGAAAAGGAGTATATATCTTTTCCTTTCCAAAACCATTTTTTTACCTGTGGGAAACCTCAAAGCAAACAGAAAGTGCCAAGCCAGTGTAAATCCAAATGTGCTGTTGAACACAGCACTGTTGATAGAGTCAAACCCGAGGCGAAATGATCAGCGGCATGTAAAAAGTCACCTGTGAACGCGTGGAGAGAGGTGTGAACCGCTGCTTGTTGTGGTGAGTTCAGGACTGGGCATACCGC
This sequence comes from Conger conger, assembly GCF_963514075.1. NCBI lineage: Eukaryota > Metazoa > Chordata > Actinopteri > Anguilliformes > Congridae > Conger > Conger conger. The sequence goes on from NC_083762.1 coordinate 25,780,500, forward strand.
AGGTTTCCCAGTGGCGTGTTGCCCTAGGATCGGATGACGTGCAAGGAACCATACTGTGTTGATGTTGAAGGTGTCTATATCAAAATCTGTTGTCGGAGGGCTGGAAAATCCAAGGCTTTTAGAATTAGGTATTTAAAATGCAGCCCATGTGCTCTGGGCCAAGTGTAAACAGTCGTCACCAGTGCTGCATTTTCTTTGCCCTGTCTTCTTTTATCTCTGCCTACAATTGTATTTACTTTCGTAAATAGAGCCCAGCTAACTTTGAACTGAAACGAGAATAACACCGGGGGCTTTTTTTCCAGAGCTATCACCAGCGATGCACCCTAAGCTTATGTGCTACCATATTGAGCGAAACAAAATGTCACACGCATGCACACACAATAAGCCGCCCGCTGCTCCCCCGCTGTATGCGGCCGCGTTTCCGAGGGGAAGGGATGATGAAATCATAAAAAGAGGATCATATGGCTTCTTTTACACGGTTACACATTGCCTGCTTGCGAATTTGCAATGCTGTCTTTCCCTGCAAATGCCGCAATTGAGGAGAACTTGAACATTGATTGCAAGAGTCCTCCCTCGCTCACGCAGCCCCAACCACCCCCCAAAACTCCCGGCTCCCCCCACCCCCTCACCCCCGTCTGTGCCCTTGCGCCTGGTGCTTGACCCACTTATTTTCTCATCTTTCCCTGTTTCCTCATGGGGGTTTCAACTGCCTACTGCTTCCCCCCATTACGAGGTGGATGCCTGCCAAGGATCCCGACTGCCCTCTCCCAAAATGAGTTAGGTGATACCAGCTTAGTTAGTCAACATCATCAATCACCAGATAAATTGACACATGTGGCACAAGAGAGGCAATCCTTAAGAGAGTCTGAGGACAGCGTACATCTAAAGTACCTCGCGATCAGTGGTGATATCCAAGGCTTATTGACAAAAGCTCTTTGGGAAAAGCCACAGTTTCAATTGTGGTCCCTGCCCCCTCTCCTTCAGGAAAACACTGTTTAAAATAGTTTGCTGTTATACTAAAAGGTCCTTATTATTGCCATTTGGGGATTCTCAACTTTCATACCTGAAAAGCTGGCTGGGGGATGTAATGCTATAATTATATTATAATAACAGACCAGGCAAATAATAGTGCTACCCTCTCTGCCCATAACATTTTTACAATTTATATTCATGTATTTTAAAGAGTTTATTTGCATTTTCTTATATATTTTTAAAGCTTATAAGTTCACTATGTGCATTTGACAAGCAATTATGAATTAGAAACTAAGAAATTAGTGCTATCTGGGGGCTTAGAGCTGGTATTTTCTATTACTCTGTAAAGCATCTTTGTGACAGTCTTCTGTGAAAAGCGCTATACAAATAAAACTGAATTGAATTGAAATTGAATTGAATAACATGTATTTCCTCACAACTGGGTGTGTGTATTTTATCCTTTTAGGCCAATAGATCAATGCAGAATAGACAGAAAACAAAACTTCAGCATAATAATACTATGCACTATAGATTAATACATTTTAAAAATTGTAATAATTTTCCTTTGTCTCTTTCCCAGTATTTTCTTGCCTTTGAAGTGATGCTAAAAACACACACTGTGCATTGAGACACCAACATTAACTATTCCTGGGGGAACCAGCACATGCAGTGTAATGACATATTGGGAGAAAACAATCAGAAACTCTCTGTTCATGTCTATTTACCATTGATTTTATGTCATTTCCCCCCTTTTTCCATACATTTCTTATTTTGCCCCCTCAGAGACCTTACAGTTTAAATGAGAGGGTTTGCAATCTTGAGACGTGAAAGACCTGACCTATAAAAAGACTTGTACAATCCATCCATCTATCATTCCACCTTGACGGTTGCATTATAAGTTATATGGTTGTAGTTTCCTAGAACACAACCAGGCAGACACCAGTTGCAAGTTGGGATGAGATGGACCAAGATAGGCAAACAGGCAAACAGGAACGTGGAACAATTAAGAAGAGCCATTAGACGTAATTATCGTCCTTTGGCTATGAGATGACACTGTTTCACCAAGGAGGAAACCCACATATGGTAATATATGCAGGCTCTACATGGATGTGAATAAATTGCTCTAGCTAATGCTCAGGAAAAGATAGAGCAAGATAATATGCAGTGTCTATTATGTTTATTTGTTTTGATGAGTAGGTACCACAACAGTGGCATGTACATATTGGAAAGAATAGCAAGGACAGAGAGCACTACATTCAGGTTGAAAGGAGTGCTGTTACACTTGTGATAAATGTAAAACCAGAAATGTTTGAATTTCATTATGTTATTCATTTGGCAAGGATTCACATGTTGTTACTAATGCCTTCCCAATCCCAAACACCAGCTCCTTTAGTGTATGTAAACCTCTGAGAGAAATTCATATATTTCACCCACACACCTTTAGTTTTTCGTAGAGAGATGTTCTGTCGTGGTCCAAGCCAATGTTTGTTGATGCTCAATGAAATCATTTCTTCTCCGTTGTTTGGGAAAATATAAGTGGAAGTAGGCTCTTAATTAGTAAGAACGATCCTATTAAAGTGATTACACAGTTGTTAATTAATGTGATGGTTTGAAGCTGAAACTCCCACTCTCCCCAAGCTTGTTTTGTCTGGCTTGCAATTAATGTGGAGATGGCACTACTGCTATTTCATGAGCGCTTCAAGATAAGCAGGAAGACAATGCCTTTGTGAGTCTCTTTATGAATACATATGATCCTTTACAAAGGAAATCATCCAGTGGGTATGTAAATAATGGAGAATGCCCAGAGTAGTGTAAATGTATTTTGATAAGTGTACAAGTAGGGATAAAACAGCAGCCATAGAACGCTAAAGAAACCCCTTAGCAACGTGAAGTGATATGGATTTACAGATTAAGAAATGACAACCAATTCTAATGCTCTTAATTCTGGCTCCTCAATTACGATACCTCAAATGCTGCAAGTAAAGCTTTAATAATATCAACGTTTCTAGAGAATAATATAATTTGACAAAAAAGCAATACACATCAGCCATAGTCCAAGGTTGATTTGGTATAATCAAATGATATAATGTTCCCTGAAGGAAGAGAAAGACTATTAGTATCCATGCACCTGTTTTTTTTATAGGTACTGTCAGTCATTGTAAACCAAGAATAAAACATTGGCTGTTTTTTTCAGTCACTTCTTAAGGTCATGATAGCCTATCACTATTTGAGAAGAGCTTTCTTTTTTTCCTGTTGTCACTCTTCGGTAATGAGAAAGGATTTATTGTCCCTGATGCATTCTGCTGAGAACAAGAAGAAACCAGACTTTTAAGGTCAGGGGGAAGATAACAAAAATGCCAGTAAGTCACAGCCCCACAGATTTCATGAAGGCCTTCTGTCCTAAAACAATGTATGAGCCATTATTAAAACAAAGCTGTGCTTTTCATGCACAAAAAAGTGTTCTCAATCCTTTGTGGGTGAAATATATAAATAAATAAATACATACCTAGATAGTCTACCACCTATTGAATTAGTAAAGACAAAAGTCCTTTGATTGACATCTGCCCAATGGATAGAAACCTCATTTGCCTTACAGGAAGGCTATATATTAATATATTAATTCACAATATTTTTGTATGCATACTGATCTGGGGACATGTCTATTTCAATTCTCTCTTCCTCATCCAGAAAGTAGGGGAAATGAGGACTTGCAGAATTTGCCAACTCATTTTCCTGTTATTTCTTCACATTTTCAAATAAATGCACTCTTTTTTCATCTGTTGATCGTTGCTATTATTTCACAAAGTTAACAAAATACAAAATGCTATTTTCTAAGGAAGAATTATATATTTAAACTACAATTTGTATTAAAATTGAAGGCCAGTATAAGAGATATTGCCAGAACATCCGCCTTAACAATGAATCCATCTATCACAAGTGTCATCATTTGAACAGTTCATTTAATAAGAAGTGAATTGGACCACATCTACACTTTTTTGAGGTCTATGTGAAAGCTCTGGATGTTCTGTAAAATATGTGAATTGTATGCTAAAGGAAGGAGGGGGAAATATTATCTTTAGTCAAGGCCACTCTAAACTTCTCTGTGTACTGTACAATATGTGCCTGCAACATTCCTGACAGCTTTGTAGAATACTCAGACATTTGCCTTTTTATTTACTTTATTTACTTTATTCTCTTAGAACCCATTGTTATACATGCAGAAATATTATATATATATATATATATATATATATATATATATATATATATATATATATATAGTGCATATCACATGAACATGATCCAGTATTCAAACTTGAAACCTTGATGTGTCCTTGCCACTGTGGATGAAGTGCAAAACAGATTATCTGCAAAACAGTTGCCAATGTCAGGTATTCTATAGAGCCCTGCAGGGGCGCACAGTTTTCATCTGAAAGCCATGTTGGCGTCGTACACAATGTTCTGCTTCAAAAACCAATTTCATGCAGTTACATGCAGAGTGAAATATGTCAGCATGTCAACATTTACTATTAGTGGGGGGATTACACTTAAAGCCACTTTTTGGTCATTTGAAATCCCACTTTGGACTTGTATTGTATTAGCTGCTGTTGTTCAACATTTTTAATTCATGTAACTGGTAACAAGTCATGGCGGAGGTATGCGAATGATTGAAATATTTTGTGGATAGTCATTGAATATTGAATATTTTTGGTGTTTCCACTGAATTGATTGCATGTGTAGAAGAATGAGGCATCATTAATCTCATAATGGGTAGAACGTTCATGTGCCATTCTGATTCATTCCAAGCTGTGTTGTGCTATGGAGAACATAGTCGCTTGTTGGACCATAGGACTCAGCTGATGTTGAAAAAGCAGTCGATAGCAGTTGAAACCCTAGTATTTATGAGCTCACTAAAGCCTTGCCGTGTCATCACAAACATTTACTACCCATCTACTATCCTGAAATAGCTTGCACCTCAGAGTGGATTAGACAAATAAATGAATGAATAGGCCATTTAATAGGTCCCTACAATGGCGTAAGATGACAGACGGCAATAACATAAAAATTAAGAGCGCACTACATGTGGCAGTCCCCATCATCTATTTACGTTTCATGCTGCCACAGGGCCTCCATTCTTCGAAGAGAGGGATTTGAGCAAAGAGAATGATGGCTCTGTTTTCCTTGGCTCTGCCTTTGAAGAAGAAGTTCACTGTTGCGCTCATCAATATGAAACCACTGCGGTGAAAATAAATAAATAAATAATCTGAGAAGACAGGCTGACACTCCACTCTCCATAAATCCAGGACCAAGTCTCCCCCTGTCAAGATTAGGAATCGTAGGGAAACAAAACTTTACTTTGCAGTTCTGTGCAAGGAGTTTGGGCTTTACTGTGAACGCTAGGCCAAAAAAAGGAAATGAAAATGAATAAAAAACAGCTGCACACGTCAGTTTTCCTACCCTGATTCTGTAAGGCATGTGGAAAGGGATAATGAAAATGCAAGAAGACCGCACAATGCAGGTGCCACATTTGAAATCCTCACGCTTGAAAGGTACGGCTTTGTGAATGGGATTTAATCTGCGAGGATGAACTGTAGTCCACTTAATAATATCCGGCGGAACACTGACACGGCGGTTTTTATTCTGACAGAGTATGTCAGTTTGTACATAATTTACTTGCAATATAGTGGATCTGACAGAGATTTTGCACGCAATTGCGTCATGGATTTCTTCAACATAATGTACATTTATATTCTCCGCTCCACACTATACTCCACACTATTTTGTAACACTCTTGGAATCAAGTTATTTTCTGCTTTATTTCACTTGAGAAAAGAACAATTTAAAAGTATATATTGTTTCATCTCTCCAGTCCAGAAATCATGGTTTCAGGGTACATTAGTGTCTAGTGAAATTAGTATTCCGACGTGTATCCAGGGTAGAGTCACATTAATGCGGGCACAGCATATTCAGTTATAAATGGTAATTTATTCCAAATTGGAATTTACACAGTGTGCAGCATTGATGCCGCAAATGCACTTCTTTCGACATTAAATTCCCACATATCCCACATATATGAATACAGTCTCTCTCATTCCCTGCAGAAATCTGTGTGTAAAATAGGTATGGGGGTGTTAGAGCAGGCTATACATCTGAAGGCATTGTCACATGCACACTGAATACAGATTTGCACTGTTGGCTTTGTATCACTTTTGATTTCCTAAAATGGAGCCTCTGGTCCGTTGAAATGCAAGCCTAATTTTCATTCCCATTACGTTTTGCCATGCAAATAGCAATCTCTGTCCTCTTGCTCAATGTCTCAGTTACAGAATACTCTCATTCATGTCACATGGCAATATCAACTGTGGTTACATAAAATGCTTCAAGTAAAGGACACTCTAATTTAAATGTATGGAAATATTTGTCTTCTCATTCCCCATCTCTGTACAGTCTTAAAATCTTCCAAAATTTTAGAAAATAAATAATTTCATATTCATTGCTGATGATTTTTTTCATAGCATCAATAAAAATGCTTTCTGTTCCATCCAACCTGGGCCTGTAGCACGCAAATCAATAAATAGCAGAGCAATCTCAGAATTGTGGTATAAGGTATCAGTGGCGAATAGGAAGATCCAAATATATATTGTATCTTTACAATCTCAAAAGGATGAGATCTATGTGTTACGGGAACAAAGCGAAGACTTTTGTCCAGTTAGCAAATTTCAACCTGAATGGGTTTAGCATACCGGAGTCATTCCTTTCCAGCACCCCATGCCCTCTGTGAATGATGTGGGTGATGAATCAGGTTTTATTGGTCTCCATGATGCCACAGGAGTGGCTAAAATTACATGACAGGGCCACTCTAACTAGCTCTGAGACATGGAGTACAGCAAAGCATGTGCCCTGAATGGACTTCTTATATAAAAATACTACGCATTTGTGTCACACACCCCATAAGTCTGACAGCTATGGTCTGTTTTCCATTTCCCTCTCTACTACAACTCTGCTGTGTCCTTCCATTTTGTTAAGTAAATTGGCTCACAGCTTAAATTACCCATTTTGTCCTTCTGTACTGGTGACTCATAATGAAAACAAAATGGCAGCATTAAAACATTAATAAATACCACAGCTGTCATTGTTCTTGTCTGTATGCATTCCCCTTTGAAACACTACATTAGTGGAAAAAAGATTTGTTAAAAAATATAGGGGGAATATGAAATTACTGAAAGGTTCACTCTGAGATATGATGTGCTTGTAGGAAAATGTGCCAACTCATTGTTCTGTCGGCCGGAGCTGACAAGCTAATCTCTTTGAAGCCATGTCCCTTTCATCATTAAAGCCTGTGCACTCTGCAGGTGGTCAAAATACAAATGGCCAAAGAAACCCACCAAACATACAAATTGAGGATGGAAGAATTGAAACATTGAAGTATTCAATAGAATATAAATTATTGAAATAAAAATGATCTATTCAATGGAATTTAAACAAGTAAATCATTATTAAAAATGTGACATATTTTTTATTTTATTTATTTATTTATTATTTGCTGTGCTTCATATGCATTTGTAATGCATTACTCATGCCCATGGTGATTTTGCCAAGTTATTACTAAATTGAATTTGGCTGCTTTTAAGATGTGATTTACAGTATGGGGGAACAAATTAAGCTGAAAACTGCACTCCAAAGTTAGACTGAAATGAGCAGATTTTTGTTTTCATCAATTTTACAGACATTAATGCCTGAATTATTTAAATAGTTTATCCAGACACAGGTCTTTTTTCCATTAAGACTGTTTTGTGAAAAGAAAAGAAAAGTTAATTGAAGGACAAACTTACTCAGAAATACAGTCTGTCCTAAACATCTGCAACACTAACCCCCCATCTGCTTATGCCATTGAAGGAGCTACAAATATTTAAATATAATACCCCTTGTCAAAACACTTGGTGGAGAGTTACATATGGTATCCTAGAAAGTGGCAACTGACATGAAGGATGTATTTTAATTCTGAACTTCCCATGTAGTAAATATATTAAATTTGAAAGTGTGATGGTACACTGGTCCTGTGTGTGGGCTTTCACTAATTTTAGACAACAAAAGGACCATCAAGCCAATATATTATACCATTATACAATTAGGTTGTGGGTGAGGAGGAACAAAACTCACACCAGCAGACCGCCAGATCTTTATTCCAGAACACATGGGCTTGTATTTTCCACAAAAAAGAGAAATGTCTGTGGAAATAGCACAGGTACTGAATTCCTTCATTGCAGAAAAAGCATGCTTAAATTAATTTAATTTAATTTTACACTGGGTTGCAGAGGGCAAGATCGCCATTTACATTTAATTTAATTGTTTCTGACAAGAGGGTATTGATAACAGCTATTCATCTGTCTGATTGCTAACAGCCTTCTTGGAATATTATGCTTATAATCTGCTATTTTGGGATCCCATAGGAGTGAACATTCTTCGTTTCTTTGCATGTTTCCACCGGGCTTGACATTCCTGTGTAAACATCTGCCTACATGCCTTTTGTCCATGCTGTCAGTTATATCCATGATGTTAAGTGTTCATTCTGGACCTGACTGTATACAAAACCAACATTTACTGCATACCTCTCTTTACCTCCTGCGGGCCTGCAGTGTCTTTATTCATTCTGGAATCTGCATACAGGGATATACTATGGAAGACTTGATGAGTAATAAGAATCTCAGAGTAGGAAAGGCAACCAGAATTATTTTCCAGAAATCAACATGGATATTGTGTTCAATTATTGTCATTATGTGGAATTTGATAACGATGATGAGAAACGGATAACGATTCAGAAAATATATAACTGAAATCGATCCTATAGTGTGACTTTTTGTCATTTATGTACGGTGCAATGGACATTTTTGGTGCCATTAACCCTAATTGAATGTTTTCATTTATATTGCTTGACTGACCAAATGCCATTGAAAAGCAAATTTTATGGGTTAGTGCTATTGGCTTATGCTAGCTACATCATACTAACCCCATACGGGGATCCGTAAGGGCTAACAAGATCACTATCACCGCTGCTGTGAAGTAAAATAGTGGACAAACTGTTTTCTGTAAGAAATGTATTGCTGTAAGGTCACATGCACACTCTGCGGTCTACATTCTCAAGCTCCATTTTGCCCTCCCTACTCAGAGTGTTTGGTGTAAGGTGTTTGAAAATAGCTTGCAATGATGAGGTCTGGAGAGGCAGGGAACTCAGTATCTTGAATGAATCTTTGCAGTATCGTGACTGAAATTCAGAGGTAATTTGGAATCCAAAACTGCACCGAGGGATGCAGTTCCATGCAAATATAGGGCCATGAGCTGATGTAAATTAGGTTACAATTGTGATCCAATTGAAGTTTCGATTTGATTTCAAGCACGTGTGATTTTGCATTACCTTTGCTTAAAACAGAAATATTTGCAAGTGGGAATCTACGGAATACCCAGAAGCCCACTTTGGCAAATGTTTTTTCACATGGATTGCTGGGATATTTTGGCTTCATGCGCATGCAATCTATTCCTCTACTTAGTCCATGGCTGTACATGTTCTGTCAGTTATGGCCCACTGCTGTGCTCCAGCTTTCTTCCTATACATAATGTAAACATGCAGCGAATGCCAATTGGTTACTGATGTCATCCCACTTCTACAAATATGCAACCAATCCCACAGAGCAAATCCAGTGTGATTAAATAGGATTTTCCTGCAGACGTATTGTTTTAAATGGGTATACTAGAGATTGAATAGCATATACAGTATGAAAAGATAAATCCTCAACCTTTTGGAATGTGTACAAAATGTGTGGTCTGAAATGGCATTGTCTTTACTTTTATTAAAAATGTGTTAAATATATCTTCTGCATTCTGGCTTCCATTAGAATTGTGGCTGGCCAGTTATTTCTGATACAGTGTTAAACAATGTCTAGTATTATTGATGTATGATTCTGAAATAGCTTCATCATTAACTTGAGGCATGAGTCCTCTTCGTTTCTTTGCAATAGTTCTGTGATTCCATAAGGTCTGAAGGAGCAGATTCAGTTGAGTGGTCATCTCATTTCTGGATATGAATCTGTCTCTTAGCCTCAGGCTGTCTTCTCTACAAGTGACACACAGGGTACTGTATTCACAACATAAGAACTACACAACTGCGTTTGCTTCTGCGGTGTGTTTGATCATTTGAAATGCCAGCATTCCAGTTAACCCAGTTTTTCTTTTAATCCATTTATCTCAATGTCTGTGTTAATTCCATAATAATGGCATGCAATGAATTTCCAATTGGCTGAAGTTCCTCAATTCACACAGTCATACATTAAATATAATAATACACGTATGTATAGTATATGAGGAATGTGGAAATTACCCCGTTTCAGGGAATAATTAATTACTAAGAAACTAATTGCAAAGCTTTCGTGGGAATATTTTTGTCATAAAGCTTAAATTCATGAATGTTTGAAACAGCAGAATTACGTCCTAAGATTCCTATTTAGGCACTCTTCTCACAGTTTTGAAATGTATAAAGTTGGTTTAAAGAAGGACTGGTACAGTAGTTTCATCTGGAGGCAGATAAAGCCCCAGGCTCCTGACACTTGTGGATAAGTGCAAGACGTCTCTCATATCTCCTATGGAATAAACTTGCCACACAGCTTCCCCTTGAGCAGTTAATTAGGACCAGTTGATCATTCTCCAGCTGCTAATGGCATCTCTATCCATATGGTGCATATCAACATCACAACATGGGGGCAGTGGATTATTAGAAGTAATCTAGCCACACTAAGGATGTTTTCTCCTTTGTTTCACACATGGCATTTCCAAATTTGTCATTCCTTTTCGTTTTTCTTTGAGTGACATTTTATGCCATGCCTTCTGACCAAAATGCCACAGTTTCCCTGACCAACTGAAATTAAAAAGCTTTGCTATGAACAGGCAATGAACAGATTCTCTGTACAGGAAATAGAGTAAGAACTCAAACAACCCAAGTATTGTAATGTATTTTTCTGTCCCTGCTCAATGGCTGAATTTCGTCTCATTAGTCATTCAACAGATGGTGAATGTAGAATTCAATGTGAATTGTGTTTTGGATTCTATCTATAGACGGTTCAGCTATATTATAAAATATTTGTTTTCCTGTCAGGGTTGCGGAAAAAATAACCAATAGCAGACTCATGGATGAAGTGAAATTACATTCAATAAAATTACATTTTATTCAGGACAGGAAGTTAAGGCAAACAGGTTCAGCGGAAATAAACAAGTTTGTAGTCGTGATAACAAGCAGGTCCAAAACACAGGTAGGCAGTCCAAACAGGCGAAGGCACCAGACACAAGCTAAGAATCAACATCCAATAGTCAGTAACAGACAATCCAAGACAGAGCAGAAGGCAAATCGAAATATCAAAAGTCGGGGTACACAAAGGGTCAGAACACAGAGCAGGCAGGCAGAATGGGAAACAAAAAAAAAACAAACAGGGCAAAGGAACAGGCAGGTAATCAGGACAGCGTAACAGAGGCTAGAACTACAGGGAACAAGCATAGTATAGATATTGTTGTTTTTTATTGGCTGTTGTATTGTTGTATTCAAGGTATTCTAGCTGCCAACTGTAGTATGCTAGTTTGAAAGTTGATTGTACTCTATCTGTGTTTACACTAGGACTCAGAACTGTACTGTCCTCTCAGGTCCTCTTAGCACTCATACTTGTGTTTGATTTGCACTTCATTGTATGTCGCTCTGGATAAGAGTTTCTGCTAAATGCCATGTAATGTAAAAAAAAATGTAATGCATACAAGCGAGGAAGAACTTGCACAGAACAAGGACACAGACAGGTTTATAATGAGAAAAGACAATGAGAAACAGGTGAGACAATTAATAGGAAGGAAATACATATAGGGTATATGGTGTGGAGGGCTGAGAGATGTAATGGGGAGAAAGAGAAAACAAGGACCGGAACAAGAACACAGAGTACACTGTGAGAAAATGGGGAAACAAGGAAAAAGAAATACATCGCACAGGGAAAACAAGAGATGATCAGAATAAGGGAAAAGGGCATAGAACATGACATTTTCCAATGTGTGTAGTGTGCTTTATTACTGATTCAGTGGAATAAAGAAAAGTCTTACATTTTTCTAAAAATATATATCTCACAACTATTGGCACCTTGTGGTTTAATACTTTTTACAAACACCCATCACAGTCATAAGTCTTTTGACCATTCCTCCCTGCAGAACCTTTCAGAATTATCCTTGGGTTTGTGCTTATAAGCCCCCCTCTTCAGTTCATACCACAGACTAGTGATTTGAGTCTGGAGACTGAGATGGCCATTTTGGAACATAGAAGTTGTTTTCACGCAACCATTTATGTATGGACCTGACTGTTTGCAGTCATTTTCCTGCTAGACAATCTACCAATTCAGCTTCCTAGCAGATTTTCAGCCAAGATTTCCTCATACTTTGTTCAATTCATTGTGTCATTGATCTTAAATAGTGCCCCTGGACCACTGGCTGCTAAATGTCCAAAACATCAATATTTGAAAGGAGGTTGGTGTTTGAGGTGCTTTTCCTTGTATGCATTCCTCTTTCGCTGCCAAACATGTTGATGATATATATGAGCAAAACAAAACATTTTTATTTCATTTGACCATAGCACTCCCTTCCAGTCATAATTCCAATGATGTTTGGCAAACTCCTGATGCTTGGTTATTGTGTTGAGTCTGTCTTCATGCCACCCTTCCAAAGCGTTTGTTGGTATGGTTCTTTTTGTTCTTGGGAACCCCAAGATGCAACCAATCTATGCTCTTCTTAAACTGTGAAACCAAACTCTGTTATTCTTTGTGGCCACCCTCACCGTCTTCCTCACCATCCATTGGGACAACATGCACTTGTGTTGTCTTCCTGGCTAGTTTGTATTCATTCCATATATATATATATATATATATATATATATATATATATATATATATATATATTTTATAATTGCTCTTACAGTTCTGAGTGGTATGTTTAACCTTCAATGTATTGTTGTACCCATTACCAGACTTGGTCAATTACCACCTGACTCTTCTGAATTGACAGTTGTTTGGCTTTTCCCATGCGGATGAATGACAGTGGGATTCTGCATGCTTGGTCATCCATGTCTATACTGTAGTGGAACTTGAAATGATGGAATGACGCAATACAGTTCCTTTATGCTGAGATTGATTATATTAAGTCAAATTGTATTGCCAATTTTGCTTTGTTGTTAGGGGTGCCAATAATTTTGACAGCTATGTTTTTTTTACTCAAAAAAACATTGACACATGAAAGTGAATGGATAGAAATAAAAATATATAGTTTTCACATATGTGTGAACATATAATTATTGATTATTAGCTTTGTTCTTTATTATATGAAGGCATTTTGCATTTGTATTAAGAATTCTGGAGCCCACTGTATATACAGTACATCTGAGATCCCACTGCATCAGATCTCTTTTTTAACACTCCATGGTTTCTGCTTCAATTTTCTGTCATTTTTAACAACTTCACCATGACGAACACCCAGCCTTAATTATTGTGTGACTTAATCTGTATAATTTGATGATTCAGTGTGTCTTCGAGCCCTATACCTGTGTATCCCTCTTGCTTGCATCTTGCTTTATGCCTGCTCTTTAGAAATATCATGCAAAATCATGTTAATTTCATGAACATTTTGAAATGATGAAATTCATAATTAAATATATATGTATAATGAAATTAAATTAAATACATAATCAGCCACACTTAATAATATTAATCTACTCGCAATTAGCAAAAGAGACTGGGATTAAAAATTGGACCTGGATTTAGTCCAGACTGGCCCACTGCAATCAGCCAGACCCCAACCATCCTTGCTGGTGATTACTGAATCTCAAGACTGTTTTTATTGTCCTGTTGTAGTTTGCTAAGGAGAGATGTCTGAAGTAAGTAGAGATAGTTGAATACATAACTAAGGCCTACTCACAGACATAAAAGCCTTCGTGACTTGCCCTGATTCTGTCCTCATGTACACTGTGTGCGGATGCTGGGCTGCGGTAAAATAAAGCATGAAGCAGTTTACACCTTTGGCTAACGTTAGCTAATAGTTACATAATTAAACTAATTAATAAAATTAAAAGAATGAAGTCTAAGAGAAGTAATGTTTGCTATGATGCTGTGTTGCTGTGTTGGTAACACCAGGCACTTATTTTGACTTAGTAAGTTACATTACAGCTACTTTGAGTGTCCAGGTTTGTTGTCACTGTCAAAGCTACTTTGTGAAAGTGACTTGTGAAAATCTCTGCCTAGTAGCAATTTCAATTATTTGGATTATTCTGATTCACCATGTTACCATGACAACAATACTGTTGCAGCCATTTTCTGGATAACAAAGAGGAATTGAATAAACATATTAATGTAGCCACTCTTTGATAGTTCCCTCTAACTTATTCATCCCATTTTTTCATTAGTGTTGTAAAATCTGGTCCTGAAGTTATCTACATTTATTGCACTGTGAATTTGACATATTGTGCAACTATAGTAGGAGTCACCAATCACAATTTGCTACTTTTACCAGCATAAAAGGAGAAAAAAAGGTTTGTGCTGTAAACTCACAAATTAGATTGTAACTGAATATTATTATTATTATTTTTGACACGACGGCTCAACTACAACATCTAAGAACATGCATAGAAATAAACACTGAAATAGATATGTAAATAAACGAATAATTACAGTGGTGGTGATCTCCCTTTCATATGTTCAACTAATTAAAAAATGATTTAGACATTAACTGTCTCGGACAAAATTCAACAGTTAAGGGCAATTAAAAAGTATTAAACCTATTCTAGTTATGTTGCCTATGCAAATATCTTTATTTTGAGTCACTTCTTATTTGCACCGGAAAAACTACTTAATAAGTTATGCACAGAGTAGATATGGTAACCATCAACATTTTTATGGTTAACATAATAATATTAATATCATATTATAATTTAAGTTACTGTTCTATAACACAGGTAATGTTATGACGGCCCTGGATACTGTTATATTTTATTTTATTTTTATATACACAGGTTGTTTTTTTTTTAACTTGCAGTGGTCATTACATAGACCATTTTATTTATGTAATTCCACCATTAATTACAATGTGTGTGTGTGTGTGTGTGTGTGTGACTTTTAGATTATTGGTCTTCTGATGCTGTAGCCCATCTACTTCAAGGTTTGACATGCTGTTTGTTCACCAGTTGTCTTTTGCTCTTTCCCCTGTTGTTACACATGGTTATTTGCGTAACTGTCACCTTCCTGTCCGTTTTAATCCGTCTGGCCATTCTCCTCTGACCTCTCTCATTAACAAGGCATTTTCACCCACAGAACTGCTGCTCACTGGATGTTTTTTGTTTTTTTAATTATTTCTCAGTCTCATAATAGCTTCCTTGACTGTCATTCACACAACTCTAGTCCGCATATTGACAAATAACAATAACAGACTCCAAAAGCAATCAAAAGCCTAGAATCAAGACTAGATACTGAAAGCTTTCTTACCTGCACTATGGAAGTCATTTAATCCACCAGACTAATTGGACAGTTGAGAAAACAACTGTCCAATTACTTTTGGTCTCATAAAATTGAGGGAGTATGTGTAAATCCTACACGGATCATGCGACATGGCTGTAAATACCTTCACATTTAAGTGACGGTCCAGACTTTTTGCTGGAGTACAGAGCCAGAAGAACAGAAATGGTACCTCACAAGGGACGGACCAAAAAGTGTCATCCATTTTCTTGACATAGTGACAAGCTAATTAGGCACTTTATAGATCACATATTTTCTTATTGTGTCTTAAGTAAAATATTGGCAATGGAATACACAGAGACACAGACATAAATCTATGGGAGAAAAATCTATATTTTCTCCATTGTAGTATGATGAATGATAGTGGTCAACCTATAAATACAAGTAATAATCAGAAGTTGCCTAACAGCAACTGACACGAGGGGGAAAGTCCAAAATACCACACAATTCCATAGTAGATTGTCTGAATAGACAATGGATGGTACAACGATTATGCACTGCAGTTATCATATTTACAACAGATCAATTGCTCATCCCATGGTTTGAAAGAAGGTTGTTTGGAATAATGGCTTGTGTTTAGAGTCCCAGTATGGCTCTTGTGTCGTCATTACAATGAACAGAGAAATATTATTATAAGGAATGCAATATATGAATGACAGCTATTATTACAAAGTACCCTTGATGAATTGTTTAATGTTTGTGCCAGGCAATAACAAAAATAATATATAATTATTAATACCTGGATATTGAACAGATAAATACACTGATGAGATACATCAAATTGCCTGGGATTTTCTTTAATCTGTGTGAGCCACTTCAAATCTCTACCAATAGCTTGGAACAGGTAGAACTTAGGTAAAAAGGTCACACACTTCAAGAGCTTAGAAGATCAGGTGGAATCCATGATAGTGAATTGTGTCTTCTACCCACACCTCTTTCACTGTGAAACCATGATCACCCAGACTGATGCAATATCTGTTGCATCACTTTGTGATCTCTATACATGGGAATCAATCATAAGTGTAATCCACACACCTGCCCAGAAGTTTGCGCGCTATTCAATTCCCTTGTTGAAACACCATGTGACAGTTTTGGGGATAACAAATAAATCACCATGGGTGAACTTTGCTTTGCGAAATGCATTATCCCCTGTCCTTACACCTGGTCAAAGTGCCTGTTCTGGGACATGGGGGCAGAAGCTCACCTTCATTGTCTGTGTGTTGACTGAATTTTGTATATTACATAGATTGATAGTTCCAATTATGGTCTATTACTATTATAATACAATTTGGTAAAGGGACATTTTTTTTTTTAAACATATAATTTTATTGCACCATAAAATTATACTGAATGCAGTTCAAGGCCATCTGACTTCACTGAACTCACTGAATACATTGTATATTACAGCATAGTGAATGTAATAGTGCATTTTCAATAGAACAGGGAATATAATAATAGCAGGATCAACAGAAACCATATATCTTATCATCGTTGACTTACATATATTTGAATATATTTGTCACTCTGGCTGTTTAAACGAAGAGGTGTAGCAAAGCCAATATAAATATGTTTGTTTTTAAAATAAATGAATAAACAGAAAAAAAAAAATTCATCAAGCTTCTGAATCATACCTTATGTGAGGTGCTGATCTCTTTTCGTTCAAACAGCTGTACAATGATTGTAATGAGCATTTTTTCTCTCGTATGATTCACTGCCAAATTACAAATTCTAACCGTTGTCTTTTCACATTTTTTAAAAGCGTTTTGTGATTTCCCTTCCATTCACTGAGGAATGAGAGATAGTTTCCATCACAATAGTCTTCTCCTTCTTCATTGTTGTGGATCAAGGCTGTTGTTTTGTGCTTAAATGGCAATAAGATGGGGTGCGTCTAATTGCAAACAGTATTCTCCCTTTATACACTGAGTATAATCTTGCACCAGGCATGCTCGACTCGATCACAACACTTTCACTCCCAGAGAGTGAACACAATTAATCTGAGCTATAATTATGCGCAAAAATCATTGGCTGGCACAACTGAGTTCATTTGAATAGGCTGCCTGGTTGTGATTATGAGACACATACCCCTTCAAGTGGGTAGCACTGTTATTACTCCATGCAACGGTTCATGCTAAGATTCAAGGCAGGCCCCTTCCACAGAACGAAGTCTCCTATCCTTTGTTAACCCCCCCCAGCGTAGCCAAGACAACATCTTTAACCAGGACAGCTCTATCTGGGGCATTTCTCGTCCTGTTTTTCTTTGGTGTTTTCCTTTTCCCTCTGTTTCTTTCAAACAATATCTCTTGTCTGTTGAGAGCCATGGCCGGCCAACACTTCTCCTGAAATAACAGCTGTTTCCACTTGCGTAATGACAGTGAGATGTCAGGCGGCGGCTGTGCTGGCTGGTGAAGCTGTCATAAGTCATTACTGAAGCCCCTTCCGCAGGCTACTCTGTTGAGCCATGTACTGCCGCATGGCCCATACTGGGGGGAGGTGGGGGTGTGTGTAGTTAACATCCACGGGAAGGAACTGGGGAGGAGGGGGGATACAGTTGCAGTGAGCAGCCGACTTGGCGAAACCGCACCCCCCCCTCCCTCACACACACACGGCGCGCGCACCCTTCGAGCGAGCCCAGAGCACTCTGTGCAGCTGAGCCTCTTAAATACCTATTATCACCGTATAAACCGATTCGCCGCCTTGTTTACAATGCAACGCTGATGGCTGCGTGCGCGGCCATGCGTGCGCGTCGAACGTTTAACCTAAATTAGGGATGATTGCAGTCGGATCCCTGTTGGGCTCCAGCCCCACACATCTTCACCGGCGCTTGGTCTGAGAACCGCGGCCAGATGAAGAGCTTTTGTCACAGAGCGGGCCCGTAAGTGGCGGAGAACAGGGCCAGTGTGCCGCTTAAGCCCAGCCCGCTCATCCAGCCCCAGCCTTTAATGAAGACGTATCGCCCACGTCACCCGTAGCTGTGTGAAAGCCGCGAGGTGTATGTCCCACAGTCGAGTGGGCTCCATGCCTTTGGCAAGCACTCCGCAAGGCAAGATGCCTTTGGGAGCTCCAGAAAGAGATCACACACCCTCTACTGGCCATAAAAGCAAGCTTAGGAAAAAAAAAGTACAGTTAAATGATGAACTGTAAACTGTGTTCTTCAGCTTGATATTTATGTTATTGCATGAATGAATGAATAAATAAATAATTAAATAAATAAATAAATATCTGCAAGTTAATTTAAAGCAAGTAGCAAGTAGAATTTACTTAAATCTTCAACAAAGCCTGAAGTGTATGTTCTGAGTATGTTTGAAAACCGTGTGGCTTTTGAACTCCTGGGGAAATTGCGGATTTTGGGGTGGGGGGTGGGGGGGGGGGTGTATGCGTGTCTGCGGGCCTTGTGAGGTGGGGGGCAGGGGGAAGAGTGGGTCGACACGACAGCACAACATTCTTTTATAACCATGCCACCCCACATTGTTACAGCTCCGAAGATAAACAGGATAAAAGTTAAATGAAACAAGGCATGGACAATGCTTGCACTGCACTATTTCTCCACAGAACAAAATCCTCTTAAGCCTCGGTGCTGAGATGACATAAATTAACACCGTGCCAGTGGTACCTGAGATTCCTGTGTCAGTTCAGGATACACTTGCGCACTTCTGACTCAGTTATGAAAGAATTGGGGCTTTACAATATATCCCAGGTGCAGATTAATAGCATTACAAAGTTGGAAAGGTCGTGGAAGGGAGATGTTTCATGGGGTGGCTGTTTCCTGCAGATCCCTTTAGTGCTATCAGCAAGTTTACAGCTCCAGACCAAAGCCCTGTGATATTTTTCATCTTTCATATAGCTTTAGTCAGCCAGTTATGTTTGTATCAGACACTGATCCAAACCAGCCACTCCAAATAGCAGCTGCTATTTATACTCAGTGACCACTTTATTAGGTATACCTGTACACCAGCTTGTTCATGCAAATATTTCATCAGCCAATCATGTGGCAGCAACTAAATGTATAACAGCATGCAGACATGGTTAATATGTCCAGCTGTTTTTCAGAAAAAATGTCAGAATGGGGACTAAATGTGATCTAAGTGACTTTGACTGTGGAGCAATTGTTGTTGCCAGATGGGGTGGTTTGAGTATCTCAGAAACTGCTGATTTCCTGGGATTTTCATGATTTTTCATGAAAAACTAAAAAACATCCAGTGAGCAGCAGTTCTGTGGATGCATTGTTAATGAGAGAGGTCAGAGGAGAAGGGGCCAGACTGGTCAAAGCTGACAGCAACTCAAATAACCAAGCATTACAACCGTGGTATGCAGAATAGCATCTCTGAACACACAACACATCAAACCTCTAAGTGGATAGGATACAGCAGCAGAAGGCTTAATAAATCTAAAAATACATAATAAAGTGTATGTATGTATTCTGTGATTAACACTGGCAAAGGCAGGGCAAAAAATAAAACAGAGGTGTTATGCTGTTATGCTGCTATCCAGCAAATATAATTGTTAAATGAGATCAGACATTAAATGACATAATAAGATAATGGCTGGTTTTTTTAACAGAATAAAACATTCTACCAGTTTACTCATGCACATGCAACGAAATGTATGCTTAAATTAACATTCATTGCTTTAGGATATATAAATGGTTAATGTGAAAAATGGAAGATCTTCCAGAACAAGGGTGGTAGATGACTGAAAATAAAAGTTGTATTGGACATTATCACGGTGTTACAACATGGATTTTTTTTTAAGATAACTAACATGAAATTTAGTTTGTTACGGAATGGATAATTTTCAAAGAACAAAGATTTAATTTAGATATTCTGTTTAAAAAATTGATTTGAAATTGAGAAAAAAAATGATGATTACAATTTTTAACATCTGCTCAGTCTTCCAGTTTGTTAAGTCTGAAGTGAAATTCATTTGTTGAACAGGGCTGCTGAAGGCTGCAGGTGGTTAAGGACTTCAAAGTAATTGGAAATGTGGGCATTCCAAATGAAACATTTTTTCTCTTTTTAACTGAAAGGCAGTTGTCATGAAATGTGTGTGTGTGTGTGTGTGTGTGTGTGTGTGTGTGTGTGTGTGTGTCTGTCTATCTGCACATAGAGTTATGAAATTACAACTGCATGTACAGTATGTGTATATAAAAGTGTATACAGAACTGGTTAGACTGTGGCTGTGTTCAAAACTGCATACTATCCTACTACTCAGACTAAATTTCAGGTTGAATTTCATTGAAATGTGATATGAGTAGTATGCCAAGTATGCCGTTTTGAACACAGCCTAAGATCCAAATTGTCTTAGGGAAGTAAAGGTTAATGTTCAAGGCATGATGCACCTGAGGTCATTAAATCACGTTTAAAGTTGCAACTAATCATTTTAGCGGCAGATGAGGTTGATATGATAAGTCATGACTGTAAGAGTTCACCCCAGAGAGCACAATCAACACTCCACTTACTTAAGATGTACTTAAGTCAACACTTCTCTGCTTATTTAGACTTGACACACCACTTTTACTGCAAGTCCTCTGGGCTCATGCTAACCTCGTATTATTGGCAGTGGTACTTAGCAGGTAAAGTCAAAGCAGGATTGCATAATATTAATGATACAATATCAACCATGAACAGTGAGAGTGGTGTGAAGCAGCCAGCTAAATGGAGCTGCATCAATATAAACCATGCCATGTGGGGAAATTAAAAGGCGCATAATATAAAATGTTCTTCTGGGACAAAGTTATGTAAATGTCAAAATGTGTAAATGTATAAAAGATTTTTCACTTGATCTTGCGATCTGCTGTCTGCTAATGTATATTAGGTGGACAACATGTTCGTATAGCTGTGCTATATTTATAAAAACCATTCAACCCATCACCTTCCAAATAGCATACTGTACACTGCTGGACCACTCATGAGCTCTTGTAGATATAATGCCATCCTCAATAATACCAGTAAAAGACAAAGATAGTGGCTATAGTGAAAGTAAATCATTGTGTATTTATTATATTTATTTTTATATAGTGGGGTGCAATTATTTGGGCATCCCTGGTTTAAATGTCTGTTACAATTAATCAAGTGTGATCAAAAGCATGTGATCAAAAGCAAACCTGAACTATGGTGCAGAGACCTTTCTGCTAATTTTAAGATTGCTTTTTACTTAAATTGTTTACTGTTTATAAAAGGGCCATGTGCAAAAGTTTGCGAACCCTTTTGGATTATTCTTTGTTACTTTGTAAAAAGAGGATTACTAAGGCGCAGACCCAGGTGATTTACTCATTAGGGCTTCAGTGAGTCAGGTGAGTATAATTCCAGGCCTGAACTTTTTATTCTGAAGTAACTGCATGCCTTCTAAATTATCCAACTGCAGTTGCTGTTCTGTCTGGTGTTTACAACCATGGGTTCCTTGTCCAGTTGTCCATGGATTTCAGAATAAAGATGGTTCATTTCCACCAAGAAGAAGAAGGCTATAAAAACTATTTCAATGTTTACCTATTTCCACTTTTAGAAACAGTATTAGAAAATGGAAGATAAATGGAACAGTTGAAGTCAAGGCAATGTCTGGAAGACCAAGAAAGATTTCAGATAGAATGGCCTGGTGAGAAATGCTCAGAAGAACCCACATATCACTGCGAAAAAACTGTAAAAAAGAGCAGCAACCACAGGTCTAGCTGTTTATAGGACAACAATATGACGTACTTCAAACAACAAATACCTACATGGCACAGTTGCCAGAAAGAATCACCTCAACAAAAGATGAAGTATCTGAAGTATGCAATAGAAAACATTGAGAAGCCTGAAACCCTTTGGAACCATGCGCTTTGGACTGACACAACCAAAATTTAACTTAACCACCCAAGGTATGTTTGGAGAAAAAAGGATGAAGCCTTTGTAGCGAAGAACACCTTGCTAACTGTGAAGCATTGAGGTGGATCCATTATGCTTTGGGTTGTGTGGCAGCTGGGGGCATATCAAATATTGTGTGAGTGGACAGAAGAATGGATTCCACCAAATATCAATACATTTTAGAAACTTATGTTCAAAGGTTAGTCTAGACATTGTGAAGTTGAAGGGAGTTATGGATATTGGAAGGCTTTGGAATGGCCACCACAGTCCTCAGACTTTAATATTATTGAAAATAGTGGAGAGATCTCAAACATGTCGTACATACAAGGAGGCCGGAGAATATTTCTAAGGTGTTCTGCCAGGAAGAATGGAGAAAAATTCTTAAAGCAAGAATTGAAAGACGACAGGAAGCATTTACAGGCTGTAATAGTTGCAAAGAGTTACAAAGTATTAACTTCCCAAACCTTTGCACAGAGCCTATTTAAATATATTTAACGTTGTACCATTTAGAGGTCAGGCTCGCTTCTGTTCTATTAGATATTAATTGTAAAAGGCTTTTTCAGCAGGGGTGCCCACATTTTTGCACACTACTGTATATTCAAACTTAATGTAAATATCCATTGGGAGTGTTACAGAGACAGTCAGAGTAGCCTTGAATCGTCTAATGTTCAATATGTATTAAGGATAAAAAATGCCTTGAAGTGACAGGAGCACAGAACAAGGCAGTAATGAGCAAGGCAATTTTATTTTCTGCTTCTTTGTTGAAAAAAATTACATAATTAAAATAATTCTAGTGCCACTGTGCACTGACATGACTTGCACATAATAGTACTAGAACCTTTGCATGCACGTACTTGTACTAGGACCTTTAAATGATATGTGCTTAATGATGATAATTGCTGGTCATTCATTTGTCCATCCAGGGGATGGCTGGAGAGGAGAGGAACATTGACCCAACTATGGAGATCATTTATCAGTGGTCAAATATGAGATAGGTGTGATCCATGTACACATTTCTTAATTGACTGGCTGTATTAGCTTTGGAGGCAATGAGCATTCTGAAGACCCGCCATGCTGAGACTGCAGCCTTAACGAGTTGATTAGAAATTTAAGGGAATGACATGTATTGGCCCGTTGGTTTCCTAACAAGGAGTGCATTATGTTATTGACCTAATTAAGATGGAATGCTCAGTCTCATTCCGGATGCATGTACAGTGATGTACTCATTACTTCCAGACTGGTTTGTGAAAGATTAATTTGTATTGCTTGACCTTTCGCAGTGGCCTTTGCCAGACTCTTGAGTGAGCATGGGTTTCATGGCCGAGAGGAAATCATCTTCATTGATCAAACCGAGGCCGCTTGGGGGAGGGTACTGGTGGGGTGGGGGAGAGCTTACCAAAGCCTTTCCTCCGGCAATCAGTCCACCACAACCACAGCAACATCAAGGCTGTCAGTGTGTGACTTAATCCAGCTGCAAGCACATCTGGCCTTTAATGTGTAAGTTCATCTGAATGAGCAATGAGACTCAGAAAACAAAGAAGGACAGCTTCACCTGTTACATCCAGCTGTTAAAATAAAAGGAAAACCTTTGACTTTTGAAATTTCTGTCAATAAGTGGGTGTTTTTTCATTAATATTCACATATTTCTATCTGAAAAGACCCTTTTATATAATCAAAAAATGCAAGGAAATGCAGCACTTGATCAATAATTTAAATTTTGAAGATTTAAATATTGTCCATAAATCGTCCTTCTTTCATTATAGATGGAGAGAGAAAAAGAGAGAGCGAGTCTTCGAGTCATGGTGTATTCTCATTCACAACAGAGAACATCAAAAGCAGATTGGGGTGGACATTAATTAATTTACAATATGGAGCTAATGTGCATACAGCCAACGGTTATGAATTATTATCCATTTGAAATAAGGAAAGTGGTATTATCAAGGCAGTGCAGCCAGTTCTGCACACCTAGAAAGCAGTCAAATCAACATAAGTAGGCAGAAAATGAAATGTGCTTCCAAAAGAAGGATGTGGCACTTCAAATGCCTTTTAAGTTGTCAAAAGACAGCAAATGTGGAGCAAAAAAAAACGTAAAGCGTCAGTCTATAGTTTTTGCTTCCTTCTTTGTTATTTGTTTGTTTCTTATTTTGGGGGTGTTCAGGGTTGGGGTTGTCGGGGGTTAGTCAGCTTTGTATGGAAAAGTAATTGCCCAGCTTATAGTCAGAAGAGTTAGGGCAGGATACCCATCCAGACAATGCTTTTAAGACAATTGCAATACTTTTCACCAAATTGATGTGTAATTTTGCAGTGTTTTTCCCTTGTACAATTTTCCCTCTTCTGAAATAAACAGTCTATTTAGACCTTTGGAATGACAGGTATTTTACAAAGGAGATGAAAGCATTACATTTGCCCATTTCTGCAAAAGACTTTTATTGTGGTATGAATACTAGTGTGGCTTTGTTTCAAACCTCTTTGCACCAAAAAGACATTGCATATTACGGTACTGCTGGGTGCAGTAGCTTAAGGTGTGTGGTGGGTCAAGGCAGACACAAGCTGCTGAAGGTCAATGGCAGTATAAATGTTTACAAAGGATACACCGAAGATTTATCATTAAAATGGCCATCGACCTTCAGGAAGACATTGTCACATGCTGTGCCAAGTACTTCACACAGCATGGAAATTTACATATCAAATTATATGTTTGGTAATGACAAATGTAAAGATTCAGGCTGCTACTACAGTGTATGGTAATTACACATTGCTACTTTTGCTCATTTAGCTAAGAAGCAAAAACTAAAGGTTTTTTAATAAGACTTTCCTTTCGCGACACCTTCTCACTTGTCAGTGAGCACTACTTTTATTATTCAACCCCTGCTTTTAACTTTAAGGAGTTCCTGTCCTACCTCTTTCAAATGCTTCAGTGCTACATAACATTCCTCCTCTTCTCTGATAAATAATTCTTCATCTCTTCTTTAAAGCAGGGTTTGATGTATGAATATATTTTACTAATGGATCATAAATAAAAATGAACAGGGTCACCTGCAAGCAAATTAGTAAATTAGTTTTCTGCTTGGAATAAGGATGACTGGGCCAGAACCTGCCTCCCAAAGCTTTGCTTTGCTCAAACAACTTCCTTCCAGAGAATGTAAATAAATAATGTGAGCTATAAAGAGAGCACAAGATTATGGACCAAAAAAGTAGCCTCAATATGTCCAGTGAAAGGAGGCAACCTTCACCCTCCCATATCCTGTTCACTAAGTAATCTCTTCTTTTTAATAGCCTCCCTTTCTTTCTTTTTGGACATAAATAACTATCATGATAATAGATTTTATTTTTATTTCATTATTAGCACCCTTGATTAGTCAAACTGTTTCACCTCATTGGCAATACTTTTTGTCTTATCTCGCAAAAAGGTAAATACAAAATATTTAGTAATATACATAATATTTCTGAGTTGCCGTGTGCCAAAGTAGGAGGAGAGCCACAGTCAGTGCAGCTCATTGCTATTGTCCAGTCAGAATAGTCTGCCAGTTGTACATTTCCCCACCAACTTCAACCCAGGCCTAATGCACACGTCACAGGCAAGTCTATGGCGTGTTGCTAATTTTCGGGCTTTCTCATGCAGCAATTAATGTTTTTTTATAATTTTTTTTATTCTTGGTCCTGGGTTCAAATCCCGGTCGGCCAGGGCCTCTCTTTGTGGAGTTTGCCTGTTCTCCCCATGTTTGCGTGGGTTTCCTCTGGGTACTCCGGTTTCCTCCCACAGTCCAAAGACATGCAGGTTAGGCTGATTGGAGAGTTCCCATGTGTGAGTGTATGAGTGAATGGTGTGTGTGCCCTGCGATGGACTGGCGACCTGTCCAGGGTGTATTCCTACGTTTCGCCCAATGTATGCTGGGATATGCTCCAGCCCCCCTGCGACCCTGTTCAGGATAAGTGGGTTAAGATAATGGATGGATGGACTGTCGTGAAAATAATAGCTACAGTACTGGCAAAAATTATGGTTAGACTGCAGTTGATATAATATTTTACTACAATTTCTTGTTTGAAAAGAAAGAAATAACTTATTCATGTATAATCAGCTTAAACATGCATTTTTTTGTCCAGTATTCTTCTACTTAAAACTAATATTTGTGCAATGAGGGAAAACCTTCTTTTGGACTGTATGTTTTATTCTGGATTATCACAGAATCTCATTTGTGGTCAAGAAGATAAGAGTTTAGCCAGTTCTGGCTTAGTCAAGTAATTTTTTTTACAGATCTACAGGGTAGGCTATGCCATAAGGAAGTCTAAAAATAATGTGTGTCATGCTGCAAATAACAAAGGAAAAAAGTCTCCCGCAATGTGTGTGAGCAGCAACTGCCCTTTTTCCCCTCTAAAGGTAATACATCA
This sequence comes from Conger conger, assembly GCF_963514075.1. Taxonomy (NCBI): domain Eukaryota; kingdom Metazoa; phylum Chordata; class Actinopteri; order Anguilliformes; family Congridae; genus Conger; species Conger conger. The sequence continues at coordinate 25,807,267 of NC_083762.1, forward strand.
GTTCAGTTTAGTAAACCATGCCATTCTTGTGAATTCATTATTAATATCATTATTATCAATGAATTGTATGTTATTTCTTTTTTTCCTATTGAGTGAGCAACAGAGCAGAAATTTGCAGTATGCCCTGTGCAACTCGGCTCTTGAACATGGCTCTTGAAAGGGAACGAAAATAAGTCGTTTGATTGGTTATGAATGAATTGAACTTGAACACACCCATCCATCCATCCATCCATTATCTGAACCCACTTATCCTGATCAGGGTCGCAGGGGGGCTGGAGCCTATCCCAGCATACATTGGGCAAAAGGACCCTGGACAGGTCGCCAGTCCATCGCAGGGCACACACACCATTCACTCACACACTCATACACTCATACACTCATACACTCATACCTACGGGCAATTTAGACTCTCCAATCAGCCTAACCTGCATGTCTTTGGACTGTGGGAGGAAACCCACGCAGACACGGGGAGAACATGCAAACTCCGCACAGAGAGGCCCCGGCCGACGGGGATTCGAACCCAGGACCTTGCTGTGAGGCAGCAGTGCTACCCACTGCACCATCCGTGCCGCCTTGAACACACCCATTGATGTTATATTATATCTGCATAATCCAGCCCATTTGCCATCAGTGCAGCTCACTTTTGAGATCAGTAGCCATACCAAGTATGTCCTGTGCCATTGACTGCGTCCCTGTGTCATACGACACTGCTTCCAGATAGGGCCTTTTGTGTCTTTATGTGAGATTGAAATACCAGTTTTTTGTGGTTTTTATTGGTTTTTGCAGTATTGTTATTAAAATGGGGTAGCTCACATACGACCTGTCCTATAGTGCAGGAAACAAATTATTTTTCAATGTTACATTGTGAAGAGGAGTTGTTTGCAAAGGAGTTGTGTTTCTGCATGGCACGGGGACATTTCTGGGTTACAGGATGTCTATTAAGTCTCAACACTGCCTTGTCCCATCTGAATTCACATTAACACATTTCCGCAGAAATGATCAAATTTTCTCGCAGCAGATGATGTTGTTGCATTACTCCAGTGGTTAAAAGGGCATCTCGTGTATAGTGTGAGAGAGACACAGCACATAGGGAGAAGTGAACACGAAATGAACATACAGTGCATACGTACATTCAAATGGAGGTACCTATCCAGCTGAGATACATTTGGTGAATGGAACTAAAAACACGGCTAACAAAACCCTGTTCTTAATCAACACGGCATGCTATTAGCCGTGTTCAGAGGTTCTGAAGGGCATGCAATTTTCCATTGTACCTGAGAATGAGTGAATATTCATCACAGTGTACAGAGAGGACAGGGAGGGCATTGAACATGAGACTACAGAGAAACTACAGAACAAGATCAGTCTGATTGCATCATTTCAGGTCATAGCACTACAATTACCAAAAAAAAGAATCCAGCAAAACTGTTGAACATTGATAAAAAGAGACTTCTTGGTGAGTTCTTGCAATGTTGGTTAGATATAATGCAATACCTTACAGGCAGGCATAAATAACTACATGGGATGACATCTACATAATGCTGCCCTAGTTCTGGTGGAGGGGTAGGAGGGCATTCCCACAACATGGATTGTAAGGCAGATAGTAAGGCAGAACCAAGAACTAGATTGGCCCACCTTGTATGCGGTCTGGTGAAAAGCCTTAAATAATGAAACTATCTGGCTCAGCATAATTTCTTAAGAAAACCCCTTTTGTGATGAAGTGATCTGTCTTGGCAAATAAATAAGCATACAAATAGTCTGCATTCCTGTCATGGCCCAAGGATTCAAGTATCATAATCTGTGTTTTAAGTTCCTGCTAAAATTTTTAATGACAACATGACAAATGACTAAATTGGTTATAATTCTGTCTGTGTCCATGCAGCCCTATAGATGACTCCATTCAATTAAACTCATGTTTAATAAAAATCTATGTAGCCTATATATGTCTATATGAGTCTATATATGTTGCTAGAGTATAATTAATCCGTTGCTAGGTGTTGCTAGGCATTTAGCAGCCAATCAGAGAGGTGAGATGATACTGCATAATGCAAGGCAATTGGTCTCATGGCAGCATATAAAGCACTTCATGTATGCAGTCAGTTATGAGCTCTAGATCACTCTGCTAGAGGGCAGAGACTGTTGTGACATCACAGGTTTCCATCAGGCACCCAGCTCATTTGCATATGAAATGTGGATTGGCTGAATTGAAATGGCAAGTAGAGTTTTAATGTTAGAGTGCGTTGTTCTCAAACAACCTCAAAGTAACCTTGAGTAATATTGAGAAACAGTCTGTATATAATTCTGAACATTCTGATGTATAAAAGGTGTATGTAGTGTAAAAACAAAGTTTCTAGGTAAAGGTATGCCAAAGTAGTTTAGTGCTGAAAAATTGTTAATAATAAAATATAAAATTATAAATGATAAAATAATAAAATAATAAAGAGTGAACATTACAGCTAGCCCACTAATAAACATTGGTGCCCATTTGTTTTGTTTTTTTCATGCCTGGAGCATGAAAGTTTTTCATTGTTAGTCAGATAGTGAAGTTGCTTGTTAGCTAACTGCTGTTGATTTTGTTGGTTAAAACACATTAATATAACCAATGAAGAGTGTAAACTATAATTGCAGGCCCTGTTAGCAAATCTCCATACAAATGTCTATAACAAGGTTAGCAGCTATGTTTATAACCTCATCTATTGTCATGGCGCTATGAAGTTTTCAAGCTTGTGATAACATATATTATGGTTTTCCAGAAATCCACTCCCACTATGGATCCAGCTGCCTCGGAAAGGGCACGTATAAACTGGTGCTGTACAGAATATGATGACAAACTATAGCAGTTGAACGAGACCGATATTTGAAAATAAATTCTTCAGACCAGATTTTTTGCCATGATAAATGAGAATGAGGAGATTGGACAAATTCTTCATTTTGTCAACGCAGCCTTGAGGCGCTGTTTGCACAGTATTCCAGATGGGGACACATTAGTTCTCTTGGAGTTGACACTAAACCCTTCATTTTGGACATCTTCTGCAGTCATTTTGGAACTATGCTAGTTAACTGATTGGAATCTATCTGTCTCCTGTATGTGTTATGGTAGGTTCAGATGGAAAGCAATTTTTCCAGGTGGCAACACTGCCTCCATTCATTTTCAATGAGAGGCGGCTGGTTGTGTCTGCAAGGCATTGGGATGACTGGTGGTGGAGGGCGAGCTGGAGGAGTGGAGGTGGAGAGTTCAAGGACAACTTTGTGGTGCTATAACCAATAGATAATTTTTGTTCCCTATTCCATAGTTCCAACATGGAGGGCATGTTAATAAAATGGCTACGATGGTGGTATTTTTGAATATAGTGCTATATTCCTAATATATACAGTATTTACAAATGTGCGTGTGTGTTCCTGTGAGTGCAAGTAACTAGCTACAAGTTGGTATGCTGCTGCAGTAATCGTTACAAATTTCCTCAAATTATCCATGGCATAGAACAATAAAAAACAATACTCGTACGTTTTGAGCGATGTCCCACAAAAATTCAAAAACAAAGTGAGATTGTATTTGATTTAGATTTAGATCACAACATAAAAGAGCTATAGTCCAGTGTATCACAATTCAATAGCTTAACTCAAATGAAAATGTAATCTTCCATTTTCATAATGATAACATACACATTTAAATAGATAAATGTTTACCAAACACAATGTGTCAGAAACATGCCGACAAGTAGCTGATTGTGGGACATACAATGGCCAGCTGGTCTCTGTTTTCACTTTTGGGGAAACTTGTCATAGTCCATTGTTCGAACATATACATCAATGTTGTACACATAATTGTAATAATGCAACTGAATTGTGATATGTTGCTCAACTGAATATGATCTGTGATCATTTAACATTTATTATACATCTTATACATTTAACTTGAGAAATATTCAAATGTATATATGTCAAACTGATAAAGTCATAGTGAAGAAAGCAAGGAAGAAAAGTTTTACATTGGCTGGTGTAAAAGCTATCATGATAAGCTTGAGCACACCTGGCGATTGTCTGGCAGAATAAGAAGAGAGTAAAAAAAAGTGAAAATTGTATTACATCTAATGACTCATGCAACATATTGGCTCCGCAGCAGAGTATCACATACTGTAAACTGTACAGTGGTAATTTTTGAAAATAATATAAAAACATTGTGACAGAAAACTGTTATTTGTTACCAATGGAAATGTAAGTGTGAATGGCAACACTAAACGTGTCTGTGTCAATCGTTATACCATTCCTTGCTCATTTAAATTATTCACTCTTTATTTTTTTTAAATCAACTTTTACACACACGGTTATGCACAGCACATTCATTTAATCTATGCCAGCAAATTCTGGAAAAGCAACCAGACATCCAAGCCATGATGATTTTTATTGAGCTCCTTATGTTTCCCTTATTCTCCCAGCCCCAGTGTCAAAGGGACCTCTATCAAAAGTATTGGTAATTTTCTGTCAGGTGAATGTGTTGCAAGCTTGGCTTCTTGAAAGCCAAAGTTATTATTTTAGTTTTTCCTATTGGGTAACACAATAGTCCCTCTCAAATGTCTGCCGATAAATAAATAAATAAACACATGTAATCAAAAGAACATGCTAGTCTCTTTCTTTCTGAAAAGTAATTGGTTGTGTTTAATGATGAAAAGCTTTGTTAGGTTGTTTAAATCAATCAGTGAAATATAGAGAAAAATGTGCAGAGCATAATCAGCCCCCACTCTGACAGGAAGACTAATTAATAGCAGATTAAAAGTCAATTGTCTGCCTACTTCATATTTCAGTGTGCCAGTATTACCTTATTTTTGTCCTCTCACATAGCTTCAGAATTTACAGACAGAAAAAAATGTTTGTTGTGGGAGCTCTGGGATCCACAAATTTGATTTGCTGATAACTTTCACTCAAGTTGGCAATCAGGTCCAATTCTATACTTAGTCTTAAGATGCATAATCAGTGACTCAAACAGTAACACTGCCAGCAGATGGCACACTTACCGAACCAAGAAATCCATGGCCTTTTTTAAATCCTTTTTAAATTACATATTGTACATTTCAAGAGGAGAACCGTACATCTCTTAGATGCTATTTCTTTTACATTTTCTGATTTCTGAAAAGGGATTGGCTAATGCTAGTCCTGGTCTTCTCCTAAAACATGAGCCAGTTTCTCTTTTAGAGGTGTTATACCTAGAAGAGCTCCTTGAAAAAACACCTATGGCTGTCATTCTTAGGAATCACATTTGTATGTGATATTGACATCATTATCTTTTCCTCATTTATTGGCTTGCATCCTATATTTAGAGATAATGCATGAAGGGAGAATGTGAGATGAATGTGAGAATTTTTCATCAGCTCTTACTGGAGCCCAACTGCCCTCACGCCACTGTGATTTTCAAATGAAAAGTGAGAAACCCAGAATAACCGCCAAACTGATTGGCACCATATTGACTCTGTGGCTGCTTTATTTACACAGAATGTCAGTATAAACTTACATTTTCTTCTGTGTTTACTGCACCCTCCCCCCCATTTGTCACATAATATTTTTTATGGTGATTTGACAGATCCACGTTGCATGTCCACAGTATCACTGATGACTGCTTCCAATATCATCACGCCTAGTATTTCCAGGGGTGCAGGTATTTTTAGATGGTCCATAGGCTGGTATAATAATAAAATATGAATTTTATGAGTTTTCTATAACCTAATGATATACATATGATGAGAGAGAGAGAGAGAGAGAGAGAGAGAGAGAGAGAGAGAGAGAGAGAGAGAAGAGAGAGAGAGAGGGAGAGACTGAGTGAGAGAGAGATGTCACTCAGGCACAAGGGAATACTGTAGTACCCACTGATGTTTGAGAGGGTTAATTTGGGTCACTTTCAATAATCGCACTAAATTACTGGAAGGAACATATCCAAAAGCATCTGTCTTGTCTGAGTGAAGGTTGGACACTGATAGCTTGGTTGCAGTATGGTTCAAATTAAATTAAATCTCTTTATAAATGGTAGCCACCACTATTCCGAAACGCCATCATCTTTAGGTGGTATCCCTGTGCTCTACCCAAGGTCACCTGTGGAGACTAGTTTTAATTGAAAAAGAAATTGTCTACCTGATGGGCCCACCTAATTATGAAGTAATAGATTGGAGAGCATAAGGTTTAGGATATAGCAAATTATAAAGGGGTCACCTTGGTTATTACTTTGAGGTTAAAGTGTGTTCAGAACTCATGGACAGGCCTTAAGCAACTAACCTTTAGTGCAACATACTTCTTTCCTTTTGACGAATGTGCATGTGTGCGTGAGATGGCAACATAGCAAACCTCCTGGGAAGGCAACTGATGTAACTATTCATGCAATGGTGCTACTCCAACCTTTTTAATTTTATTTTGTCCTGTTTCTGATGTTAATAATGAGATTCAAATGATCACATTCATGGTGCTGGTTTCCATATAAATAGGTATATAGAGATTCACATAGCAAAACATAGCAAGAAAACAGACAGCAGCCCAGGCCATGCCCACAGGCTGTTTTTTGATAGAAAGTGACGAGGATGAACAGGGAGCCCGGTTCCTCTGTTTGATGACAAATGCTCTGCGACTCGCTGACATTTGGTCCGTAGAGTTTATGTCTGTCCATGCCATCTCCAAGCTGTGTTAATGGGCCCTGACGTTACAGCTGTAAGAGATTCCAACCAGAAAATGTGACAGACCGCAGTTTTGGAACAGGGTGCGGGGGAGTGGGGAGGGAGGGGGCAGTGAAAAAGAAAGAGGAAAAAGCCGTAGCTACACAAAACTCAATATTTTGAGTGTCCAGGCACTGGGGGACACAGAGGGAGGAGCGATCCAGGGTAGATGGGTTGAGTCACAAACTGAGCATATTAACATTCAGTGGTTTTCGCCTCTGGCTAAACACAAATGCTCATGGCAAGGGGGTCAGAGAATTTGGGGCAGTCTTTTGTGCCCAGGCGTGTGACCAGTTCTGATACTTTTCCCTGTTGACTACCCTGTAGACTACCCAGTAGACCCCACTGCCCATCATTGATTCACTGCTGGTTCTTCAAGCTGTGCATGGAAGCTTTTTGAGGCCATGTTTGAGCCTGGCTCAAGGAATTATTTTTTCATTTTTTTATTTCTCAAGTGTTTTCTATTAACATCTCTCTTAAACTTTAGGTGACAGACTGAATGTGTTAAATCATACTGTTTTGTCACTTTGACATACATTAAATCAAACAAACAGTTTGTTATGCCCTTCAAAATGTAGTTCATGTGTAAAGTGATATCATTTATATAATTCTGGGCGGACCCCGTACTGTTACAATTTCCTGAACCTTGACCAGTTCTATCATGATTTATGGGCACTAGGTTTAAGACCTCCAATTCCAGCAAATTTAAATGGCCAGTTTTCCCAGACCCACTCCATTTTGAGTCTGCTAATTTTGTTGTTACATGAATCATTGACCAGAATGGATAGTGTCACAGAGGATGCTACCAAGAAGTTGTCAAATGTGACCTATGGCAACATTTGGAATTATTGTATTACATTGCTTTCTGTTGATGAAAGGAATAGTGAAGCAGCACATGTATAGCATATTTCCACAGAAAACAACATTGTCAGTGTATTAAAAGCCATACTACAAAGCATAGTATGGAGCAGTGGAAACTGGAAGCAATTTTGTGTTGCCAGTCAACAGCAGTAGCCTTTAGTAGACATATTGTACATGAATGGGTCATTATTGTTTTAACTACGCTATGCTTAAATGTATACCTATATGTATGAAATTCCTTCAGTCACATTTTTAGTAGGAGAACCTGTTCCCTAACTGTTAAGAAACACATCTTGCAGGGCAGCCTGTAGCGTAGTGGTTAAGGTGAATGACTGGGACACGTAAGGTTGGTGGTTCTAATCCCGGTGTAGCCACAATATGATCTGCACAGCTGTTGGGCCCTTGAGCAAGGCCCTTAACCCTGCATTGCTCCAGGAGAGGATTGTCTCCAGCCTAGTCTAATCAACTGTACGTTGCTCTGGATAAGAGTGTCTGCCAAATGGCAATAATGTAATGTCACATCTTATTCATATTCCATTATCCAATCATTTATTTATTTATTTATTTATTTGCATCTAAAATGCATGTTCTTGCCAAGCATAGTTTGAAAATGTAAACATTGCATTGTGCTTAATTTTAACACCAACAAATCTTCATGCCACCTTCACCCATATACTGTATTACAGTTTCACTGGATACAATAATCATTTGTAAATTATGAGGGTAAACTACTGAAAATGTGGCAAAAGTATAATTAGCAGTGCAAGGCAGGACTATTTATGAAGTACTGAGTATTCATTCTTTTTCTCAGCATGCCTGAAATGTTTGACATCCTTTGTTGCAGGGTTAAGGCAAATGACTCTGACCCAAATGGAAATTAAGAGCAGAGAAAGTGAAGTGAGAATCCTACATATCAGGACTCTATTTTGAGGGAATGATGGAAACAGCAGGAAGTCTGACAGGAAAAGATAAGAAGTTCTCACACAGATCCCTCTAGCTGTAGCCTGGGTTAAGATAATTAACACTGCCCATTCAATGACTATGGTGAGCGTTCATATGCTTCAGGGGAGCAGGGCTAGGAACATCAGCTCCCTTTTCATACAATGAGCAGTTAACTCATTTCTACCACAGCTCTCATTAATCTGGAATCCAAAATATTACAAATAATAACAAAATTGTTTAATGAAACATGGGATGGATATCCTACCTCAGTGGACACACAGAATGGACAACACTTCACAGAGGTGAATTAACTATTTGTAAGCAGAGCCCCTAAACACAGCATTGCAGACTCACTTAATGAAGGCACTTAACTTGAAGCACTGTGAATATCGAGATGTACAGACGGATAATGATTAACATGTAACAGGGGTGACATGGCTCAGGCAGTAAGAGCAGTTGTCTGGCAGTCGGAGGGATGCCGGTTCAATCCCCCGCCCGGGCTGTGTTGAAGTGTCCCTGAGCAAGACACCTAACCCCTAAAAAAGAAATGCTCCTGACGAGCGCCTTGCATGGCAGCCAATTGCTGTTGGTGTGTGAGTGTGTGTATGAATGGGTGAATGAGAAGCATTAATTGCACAGTGCTTTGGATAAAGGCGCTATATAAATTCCAACCATTTACCATGTACCTTCTGTAAATCACACCGGATTAGTTGTGACTACAAATAACAGTAATTCACATTTACACTTAACTACAATGGCACTCTGTGGTCCTCACATTCACACCTCGATGTGATTCTTTACCTTGGGAGCTTGAGTTCTGATGTGAGCTTACTGCACACACCATCATGTAGCTCACAGTAGTTCTGATGGGCACCAGGTTGGCCAGCTTCGTGTCTCCTCCAGAGGAAATTGGAAGTGGCTCCATTTTGGACCCGGCACAGAGGCATGCAATGGCAGCATTATCCCCACTCTTGTACTTTGATGGAAATGAGAGTGGCAGCTCTCAGCAGGGGAACACGGGTGAGATGCCGCACTGGGGCAAAGGAAACCTCTTTGCATTTCCCCTGCATTGCCTTGATTCAGAAAAAAATCAAGCATGGCTTTGTTGTCGCTCATGGTGTAGTGTCCCAATCCTGCTAAGAGCAGGGTGTACAGCATTCCTCAACTGTTCATTCTTAAACTGTATACATTTAAAACGAGGAAGGATGCTGATCACTTTCATGCTAATTGGCAATGACATAAAAAAATTTTGATAATCATCTTCCAAATCATACTGACATTGTGCATGAGTTAGTAAAATAATGAGCAGCAGCGTTTTTGCCATAGAAATTCTGGTGGGGCACCCATCAGCTTGTCAAGCCTTGCAGTGACTATTGTGAGCCTCAGCCTTGCTAGTTCGACACAGTGACACCCTTATGAGACACTATCATGTGCTGCTCACTTGCTAAATATGGCTACAGGGAAGTGGCTTACCCAGCATTTTAAATAAATGACGTTCAAACATAAATTTGGAAGGAAGATGAAATAGAAAAGTAGTTCACTTTTGACTAGATCATTGTCAATTTGATTACACAGGAAGGTAATCAGGGGAGCTGGCATTATTATCAGTACACCAGTCACCAGTAAGCTGGTATAATTACATGTTTATATTGCAAGCACATCCCATTGGGAGATCTCTGGAACCACTTGGGATTGAAATGACAGTTTTTATCCTTTACTGGTTGCTAATATTTTCTGAATGATGGGGGCCCATTCTTTGCCTGCCAGTTTATCTATAGAGACTAAGAAGTTTTTAACTTTCATTCTTGGTGATACATTTAGCAGCTGTGATATGTATTAGGCTACAGCCAAGCTACTACCAAGGTCCAGTAGTTATAACAAGACCAATATTACACTTACAGCTACTATGAGAATATCTACAGATAATTAGCCAATTGACACTTAGCTATGATGTCTGTATGTGCGCATTACCAGATGAGAGGCTGAGGCAATCGGGCCCCACAGGCCAACGTAGAAAATCCTTCTGACATGCGCAGAAGGGGTTCCCTGTCATACTGCCAGGGCTATAGGTTGTGGGGCCGGCCCCACTGACAGATAATTGCTTGCATCAGGTGAAACAGATTGTACAAACTATCTTTATTACTTTGAATGCATTTTAAAAGAGGAATTACGGATAATATCTATCAAAGTTTGAGTGAATCAAAACAAATGTTCTTCATTGAACTGCAGTGCTTCAGAGATTAAAAAAAAAAGTAAATGAGTTATAAGAACCCAATACTACCAACTAGTGGTGGGGTGGGGCCCCACCGGCCCTTAATGTAGTGGCACCACTGATCATGATAATACACCTTTTCCTGGGAGACTACCATATTATCTGTACACTTTTAACTTTACCTAAAATGCTAAGCAAGGCTAAACTAAGTAAATTGTGCCACCTGTGCAATATTCAATGAAATGTAGACTTACAGGAAAAGTATAATATAGTAAGTAGACATAAATAAGCATAAATGAAGTAGAAATCACTATATCCCATTGCCAACTGGATAACCATCCCATCCCCTGCCACTTAGCATAAAAATACTTTAGGCCATACCTGACTCTATTTGAGAATGTCATGATATATGACCTCTAACACATACAGTTCAAAGGCAAGACTAGAAGCACTCAGGCATTAATGTGATTTGAAGTGCTTCAACCGTTCCATGGAGAATGTTCCCTTCCAGCCAGGCAATCAGATTATACAGATACAGATTTCAGTTTTAGTGTAGGGAGATTTATGTTTATGTTGAACATGACTTTATGGAGATTTCATAAAGGTAACATCTTTATGCAAATAACTGTAGCTTCAATTAAGTGTATTATTATGAAAATTTATATTTTGATAATAATTTAATAACGCTCTAGATGAATACTTCAATAACTCCAAAAGTCAGCAGGATCAGTAAATTATTTAGAACAGTTTGTTATTGTCATGACCGCTGTATATGGATAATATTTGTAATATTTAGAATCACATGAAAGTGGATAATACTAAATATTAAATAGTAAACTTGAAGCTGTAAATCTACTCCAGTGCTTCAGTCTGAATCCAAGTCGTAAAATAAAATATTACACTTCTGCTTAAATTAGAGCATGAAACCTATGCCTCAGTTTCATGCCACACCTTGACATACAATAGAATCTCAAAATCAAACTCGGACTCAGAAAACCAAAAAGCCTGACAAATGCAGTGGTAACACTATTAATTAAAATAAAATTTTCCAGGCAAAAACAATGCTATGATAAGGCTAATCTAACAGCTTTTTGCTCCACCATGCATCCTCAAATTCTGCACTTGGATGTCAGATGATGTAGGCTACTGTAACTGTAGGATGGAATCTCCGCTCTTATTATAGAATTCTTTGGATTTTATCACATAATGTGACAGCAATGAAAGACGGGATATTCTGGGGGCTACATCACAGTGTGACATGTGACAAACGTAAAAGACAGCCAATGTCGTGCAGTATATACCCAGCTTAAACTGAACTGAAATAAATATTTAATTTTGTAAAATTGATGTATTTCAATGTCACTTTCAGAGTTCTAAACATTTCACAGTTCCAAATGACTTTCATTCCTGATTCATTACTGCATGTTTGGTTCATATTGTCCATTCTGCTGTTGATATACTTTACATTGTTTTTACTCCATTCAGCTCATTCTGGGTCTCTGAAAAGAAATATGAAGACTAATGCGCAGTAAGCAACAGTGTGCCAGTACCGAATAACGTTCATTTGAATTTATTTATCATACCCGGCTGTATAAATCAATATCATGCAAGAAATTAAGTTCTGCAAGTTCCTCTGATAAGAGCATCTGCTAATGTCTTAAAAGCAATTCAAAACAAGATTTTGAATCAAAGCCGAGGCAGATGAGTCAGATATTTTGTAGAGGAAGCTCGGAACACATGCTAATTCAGAAATCCTCTACGGTGTTTGACCCATATTCATGATTCAGTCATTTAAACCACATACAAAGCCAAGAAAGTCAGCTCTCTTATTGTGCAAGCCATGTGCTAACAGATCAGGGTTTTGGAAACAGAAAACCTCACAATGCATTCTAGGGACTGGATGAAGACAGCAATGAAAAACCACGCAAAGCTCTTGCTTAAATTCATTACCAATAAACATATAAATAAATAGCACAAATTACCCTGGTAATAATGACGATAATTATACAAAAATCCATTCTGTGTTTCCACATTGCAGACATGGAATGGTATGTTGTGATAAATGAGCAAAGACAATGGCAATCACTCCACTGTTTTAATATTGCACATCTACTTAATTATAAATTAACGAATGAACAGCAAATATCAATTATCAATTAATTTGGTCTTTAAAAAAAAATGAAATAAATAAATAATAGCAATAATAATAATCATTGTTGTTACTATTATTATCATTATTATCAACAAAAAGTTTGGTTATGCGTGATTTCATTATGATCAGTATGGACATCTCTGGATCCTCCTCCCTGACTAATTAAATTTGCAGTTCCATGTTTTAGCCTCTGGTGCAGGAGCAGTTGGCACCATTCCCAAAATGGGTACCTGTTCGCTGCGTAATACTGAGTAATATAAAGACATCAATGTCCTTTTTTCTTCTCTCTGTCCAAGTGCCTATCCTTTTACCTAGTCTATTCATCTCTTTCATCTCCACTGCTTTGTCCTTTTTCTGCTGCATTGTTGATGCTCCCTAACTGGTGTGAAGGTGAACCATGCTTTGTGTATTGTGAAATTGCATCGATTTCAGGATATATTCTTTTTCTTCGAAATGACTTTTCAACTCATTATTATTTCAGTGTTGTATTACAGCATATGGGGAGGAGAGAACTTTGAAGTGAATACGTTGAATACAAAATGAATTGAGCGGTTAGCACAAGAAGGAGATGCTGGGTCCCGGCTGGCCAGATCCTCTCTGCGTGGAGTTTGCATGCTCTCCCCGTGATTGCCTTGGTTTCCTCTATGTACTCTGGTTTCCTCCCACAGTCCAAAGCTATGTAGGCTCCAAGGCTCTTTTGTAAAAGAGATGTTAATCTCAATGTGACTACACTGATCATATAAAAATATTTAAGAAAATAGCACAAAATGGCATGATGTCACATAGGTGGCATTCAGAATAAAAACTTTACTAAAACATTCTAGTGGTGGTCCTACCAAGGAAATAATATTAACATAGCAACTGGTGAAACAACCAATGTGACTTGGGTTGGGAAATGTATGGGTAATTCAGCATGTGAAGGGAGAAGGCAGTGAAGGAAGTGAGTGCTTGGAGATTCACAATAGACAATAATACCACTATTCATAACATAACTATAACATAATGCCCTAACGAACAGAAGCACTATAAGGCACAAAGGTGTCATTTACATGGGGGGACGTGTCTCCCCCACAATATCTGAGAAAGCCTTATCCGTCCCTCGCAATGTTAGGCCCTTACATTGAAACTGGGCAAGATATGCGGTGCCCTGTATCTTCTCCCCAAAACTGCAGAAATATTAAAGGCCAAATGTACCCTAGTCACTTTTACTTAAGAACTTTCTCAACAAAACAAGAACAAATGTGCAAGAAAATCCAAAAGTGCAATATCCAATATCCGCTATATGTGATTACTGTCAGCCAACATTTGTTTACAACTGGTCTTCCACATTCGCCAAAGTTATTGTAATGAAGATTATTCATTTTTCATCAACTTAGATTGGGAGTTATTGACTGCGTATTGCCCCCTTTAGCTTTTGAGTGTTTTGAGAAGAACAAAGTGGTGACAGGTATCAGGTCTTGACAGGTTTTATTATACAATGATTATTAGCTAGCTAGCTAGCTAGTATTGCTAAACTTTGTGCAAACTCAGTGATCAAGTCAGGAAATACGTAATTTATATGTATTATATATTAAGTTGCTTTTCCCATAAGAGTAAGTTATTGGCTTGTTTATTTCAAAGAAGTCACTACAGTGCTGTTGCATGTAAAATGCATAGTCCAGGCACACCAAAAAAACATAATCTCTGGGTGCTCCATTCAGCCCTGCCTGCCTCCCAATGTTTAATAGAAAATGATGCTGTAAGCTAGTCATAAGTAACATTTGGTGTCATGCGCTGGTCAGCTTGCTGACTTCCCCCTCCCGGAGCATACATTATTAGCCCCCACCTTTTGGCACACATGCCTGTGGGGGAGAGCTAGAGAAGGATTCTTAGAGGCGCCTTCTTGGGCCCTGGGGGCCCCCCTTTTCTCACATTCCTTACAGGTTAGAGCACAGGAATACTGGAGATGGCAGAAAGATGTCTCCTTTCCTTTCATTCACCCTAATCAGGTTTATCCAAAAGGTATATTACCATGAGAGGCACAAATACAGATTTACAGCATAATGCAGTTATCATGAAAACTCCCAACTACAGCATTCATAGATATGATGGGGCAGCCTGTAGTGTAGTGGTTAAGGTCAGGAAGGGCTGCCATTTGTGAGGGGCCTGAGAGCTGGGGTTTCTGGTCAATGTTGTTTGGACTAAGGGAAAGATGTATGAGTGGTCCAAGGGCAGTTGGGTCATGGGAAAAGAATCCGCCAGAACATTGGTGACCTCCCTGTGACCCCATACCAGGTCACTTCAAAGGGGGAAGACTCCGGACAATGCCACATTGCCCTCATTTGGGCACTGCTGCCATTACACCGGTGACTGTTCTCCTAGATTAAATATTCAAAACTGCTATTAAGATAGTAAATAGACCCGGTAAAACCTTGAAAACATTGCCCATGTGATCCTTGTATTATTGCATTAAGTCTTATGTAATGGTAACAGGAATTGCATGTAAAATGGATAATCAGGAGGGAAATTTCATGATAACTGCAACATAATAAAACATAAGGGTAATCTGTTTGGTATGGATGTGATCTGGTAAAATCAAGGAATCGGATGAGATACATTTCATACCAAATGGAGTTTAATAAACCATAGTTTCAGTAACTCAAGGGAAAACCTACACGTCCTCTTTTGGTAATCATCTCATTTTCCTTACTTAACAACCCCCAAGGGTGGGGGTCTAAATTCCAGATTTGACCACCCCTCCAGGTTGATTTATGGCACTGCCACCTGGTTTCAAACGAATGATTTGGCATAAAAGCAAGGGAGACAGACCAATCTGGGAAGATCGTATTCGACTTCCCACACAACATGTCTTGGGTATGTATGTAGGTATGTATTTATGTGTAGCAGGGGAAGACCGTAACCGTAATTAAATTCAGAACAGCATTTTTAGCATTTAGCTGATGACAGTCCAACTATGAAACAAAATAGTTTTACACCGATATTATTTGCATTATTCATATTCTGATTGTGCTTTCTCTTAAATATTTTAAGAGATCAGTAGTAGCCTGGGGCAAGCCTGAGGCACCTCAGGTTTATAAACCTCTAGGCAAGAGAACTGCATTATAATTCAAATCTATGAATTAAGGATTAGTGTTTCTAATTGTTATGTAGTTCTGTTGCCTAGGGATTTAAAGTTGAGGTTTAA
The DNA here is from genome assembly GCF_963514075.1 of Conger conger. Classification (NCBI taxonomy): domain Eukaryota; kingdom Metazoa; phylum Chordata; class Actinopteri; order Anguilliformes; family Congridae; genus Conger; species Conger conger. Next base: position 25,823,310 of record NC_083762.1, read on the forward strand.
ACTCCAGCTTATCACACCGATTACACTTTATTAGGGGTCCAAGCATGAAGTTCTGGAACCGTTATTTTTGTTCTGTTCTGTTTTCATAAATTGTCGAGCTGTAAAAATTGGCAGGTAGGTTCAGTTACTCCACTACTAGTAAGGTTATCGCAACAGTACCTATCAGCCCCATGGTGGTGCTGTAACACAGCCATTTATATTTTAGCCCATAACTCCTGAACCATTTGGTCGAGAATCAACATGATTTTTTCCTCATATTCCTTGGCATTTGCATCTGCCAATTTTCTCTGCCATTTTGAATTTGTCAGTCCATTGCTATGGGCATGGTTATTTTTACTAAAACAGCAGTAACTCATGATTGCTTTGTCAAATCATCACAAAACATTGGCATCTGTTAGCCCTTTCAGGGGCACTTTAGCAAATGTTTGCAAGTTTGATAACAAAATCTTTGGCTACGTTTAATGGAAAATATTATATCTCACATCAGTAGATCCTGCTCCTTCCGATTAAACAACATCAGCAACCATTTTGATTGACACTGTAAGAGGAATATTATATGTAAATAAAAGTCCTACCTGAAGAAGGTTTCATTGAGCAAGTGACAGGCTTACAGTATCATCGTGAATCTTGAATTCTAGCTAGGGGACAGCATCTCAAATTTTTGGACAGAGACAGAAAATGATATGTGTCCTTACAGCTTAACTGTTTGTAATTGCTGCATGCTGCTTGGACCCCGTTAATTACCGCTTGCGGTTATTAATATTATTATAATGACGATGATTCTTCTTATTATTATTATTACTATTATTATTATTGTTTGTTGCTGTTGTTGTAGTAAACTCACTGATAACCTCAATGGGACCAGAGGAGAGGTGGGGGTACATGAAAAGTAAAAATAAACATACAGCTGATGCAATTTTAATAATAATAGCATTACATTGTTCAGAGGCCATAATAAATAAATGTTGGATGTTGTGGTATTCTTCCACCATGGAGTCACTCCAGTTATACGCACATTTATGTCAGTGTAAATGTATATTTATAAACAGACGAAGAACACACTTTGCCAGGAGTACTTAATAAAATATTTAACCAGTCTGTCAGTGTGATGTGTGTGCTACAGGAATGAGTATTTAGGAAGTTTGTGTTCAGGGTTCAGCATCTGTATGCAGGCATAGTAAACCACACTTTTGAATAAATGGAGTTGGGGAGCTGGCAGAAAGGAGGGGGGCATTTACTTGAACTACTTTTGTGCTTAGATGTTAAATTTGAGTTATGAATTTCAAATAGAGCAATTTGTTTCCGAACAGGTTCATAGACTGGTCTTGCTGACAGATAACCTGCTCTGCTATGAATACGCAACAGAAGTATTCAACTTGCTGCCAAGTATACAACAGAAGCCAAACCAAGCGGTGTGATGGGAGAAGTAACTTGATTAAAGGGAGGACTGTACTATAGAAGACCCTATTGGCTATACTGTAATGCTACTTTTTTTTCTTTTAACACAGCAAAAATCACATGCTGTTCTGGAAAGCATGTGAGAAAGTCCAGGACCTTGGTTTGTTTGAATGAAATATTGATGTTTCAATTCATGCAACGGGGGAGGGGGTGCCAAGCTTCCCCACTGTGAAAGTGTCATCACTTCTGGAGCATGTGTCTGGATACCCCTGAAGCAGAGAGGGACAGGCCTTTGAAAGGCTGGAGCTGCATCCACCACATGCAGGGCTAGGTGTGAAATCTGCCTTTTACAACTACAAAGAGATAGCAGCTCTTTGTTCTCAGGGGAGAGGGATAGAAAGACGAAAGATCTGTTATTAAATAAATAACCGATAAAAAATATTATAGCTGCTGCATAGTATTATTTACGTCAGTCCAAGAGTATCTCATGCAGATTTTCCTACTGCGTCCCAGGGATCCATTATTTATTATTGGATTGGCTTCCAACCAAGCACATATACTGAGGTTTTGAGCTGTTAATTGACTACTTATCTTGAAATCATTTATTTTGGCATATCTTTTGGCAACAGTTAGAAGACATTTGTGACAAGAATGTACAGTCTTTCAACAGTTTGAAGTGTATTCAAGCCTGTAAGAAATGTTTTTTTCTCAATTTATTTTTGTTGAACAATTTAGAGATACAGAACACTTCCCAGTAAATTCATTAAGATCCATTTGTTGTTCAATTAATTTTTAAAGGGCCTTGAACAATTAGGCAGCTAATGAAGCTTAATCAATTGAGACAGCTGGCATGCTTTAAGGGCAAACATTAATGAAAGCAAGTGCTATAAAAAAAAGTTACTTTTTTCTGTATATATATTTTTTTCATTTATGAAGGACTACCAAATAATTACAAAGAGAACTTCAGTGAAACAGGGCAGTCCTTCTGTTGCATTCAATTGTTTGAATGCAACCCATACAATGGCTTCTGAAATGATCATCCTCTTTTCTTGTTAATGTTTTGTAAATCTCTTTTTTTGGCTGATGTCTGTCTATTTCCAGTGTGCAGCACGTATAATGCTACAGTCATATACTGTTGAATGATGACAGTGTGTCAGAGGATTAGACCCCTTTACCATTATGGGATCGAGTTGGAATCCTATTAGGGGAAACGGAGGACCTTGGGGCAGCAGTAGCTTCTGAACTGATAACTCCCGACCAGTAAAAAAAGAAAGGTTTTCTACGGTCTAGTTTGGTTTTCTTTCTGGGAATTAATGGGGATGTCACTGATGGGTGACAGTGATGGCTCTCACAAAGTGAGCGTGCATGCATGCATACGCCACTCTAAATTATCTACTGTTTCAGACGACTGCCTCTATGTACTCTGCCTGCTGTACGTACTATAGTCTTAAAATACGTTCAGTCCCTTACACAAAATTTCTGTGATAATCATATGACCACGCAACATGTTGAGAGTACACATGAACTGGAAACACATGAACCCTGTCAGTTAGTACTTTGTAACTCCTCCTTAGGCAAATATAACAGCTTGTAAACGCTTCCTGTAGCCAGCTAAGAACCTTTCAATTCTCGCTTTCAATGTCTGCACTGACCTTTGAACATTAGCCTCTGGAATTTCTTGATATTTGGTGGAATCCATTTTTGCTTCCACTCGCACCATATTTCCTATGCCCCCAGCTGCCAGACTTACCTTAAGTGAAATGCCAGAAACCCTCATAAACTTCCTTCAGTATTGCAAGTCCCTTAAAATCCATTAAGTGTTGCATAAACCACCTTAACGACAACTTCCCAAAGTAGAATTTAAGCTTGGCTACACCATACCTAAAGTATCAGTAAACAAAATGGCTGGGTTTTTTGAGCCATTGGAGGGGGAAACTGTCCCTCAGCAAATGTTTCATGATAGAGAAAAACCTCTAGACTACAAGACAGATGAAAAGTTAATTCTTGAATATAGATTTGCACATAAATCTATCTACGAGATCGATCTGGAAGGCAAACTTTTGGGCTTTGAACGTTAATACAAAATTTTATTTTAACGTTACTTGATCAAATCAAATATGGCTTGCTATATACAGTTATCTAAGGCTTGCTATAACTTTAGTTATCACCAGTTTTGCTGGATTTCCACCGATAATTGCTCTTTTCTTTTGGCCATTACGGATATATTCTTGTATTTTTTAATGACCTCCGCCTCATGGCTAGATTTCTAGCGTTAATCTAATCAGTTATTTCCTCCCACATTTTCTGTTTTTTGGTTGCTGTCACAGTCAGATTGAGTTTGCTTTCCAATATTGTTTTCTTTTAAAAACAGTAACAGTATACACTTCTCCTCATCATCTAATTTGGTTTCCTTTTTTATTTTCCTTATTTTCCATTTTCACAAAAAAATAAAAATATATAACTAGGCTACCGTAGGTTAGGGGTTAAAACCTCAGTGAATAGCTTTTTAAGTACCTGTGTATTTTGCTACAGCAAAACATCAACCATTGCAGCAAACCACTTAACTTTTTTATAGTTAAGTGCTGATTTTATATAGAATAAAGAAACATCACTGTATGTGACAATGTGTTTGCTTATGGTCAACTTAGCTAAAATGTAGCGTAAGTATGTGCAACCAAACAAATACACAACTTTAGTTTTGAACTAACTAGTTACAACATGACATTTAGTATGGACTTAACTTGCGATCAAACGTTATACTGGTGCAACATGCTGCTGGTTTGCTGCTGGTTTGCTTTCGATCGGCTTCATTGTAACAGATATTTAGGGGTGCCCAAATTCATGCATCCCACTGTTTATTAATCGACTGATCTCACCTGCTTTGAACACATATACATATATAGAGAGTTTGCTGAATGGCTGTTTTTTATACTATTGCATTTAAATTGTATTTCGAAGCAAGGGTTGTGAGAGATGAAGATGAAACTTATGAAGATAGGTGACTGCATTATCTTTTTTCTTTAACATGCAAAAAAATGTTTCTTTGTTTATAAGTAGAAGATCTCAGAGTATATAGTAAAATTATTCATTATTCAATGCAGGGTTTAGTTAAAAGTGTATGATTGGCGGTTCCTCTTGCGATTGGTGTAAGTCTACTAAGTTTTTTAAAACAAATCAAGATGACAAAAAATAGAGGGTAACAACTCAACTCGACTTGATGCTGAGAGGCACCTGACTGCAAGCTGCAGAAGGGTGGGGCTTGATGTCAAACCCAACCTTTTGACATCCTACCGCCAAGTCCAATCCAGAGCTTCAAAAGGTGAAATTGTTTTAATCAATTGCATGTTTGGATGGATAGGGTTGAATGTCATACCTCTCCCATCGAAATGCGAGCCCACCCCTCCTGCAACCTGCAGCTGGATGTACTGTACTTGTCAATGCTTGAAACACTGAATGTTATTAGCTACAGTACTCTCAGCCCGATATCATCTCTTGAAAAGAAAAATGATATATGGCATCCCATCATCAGACGTAGGATATATTCAAGAGCAAACATTTTATGTCATTTAAATTTCATATTAATTTCATTCAACCTACGATTCATATCGCTGTGCTCGATTTTTTATACTTGAAACCTGTACATTTGCTAAAAATCTGTAATGTATTATATACTTGCATTGAACTGGTAAGAAACTAAGAATGTTTCATGAAAAAGCTAAACATCATAGATAACTGAGGAAAGAATTTTGAATTCACCTCATGTTCTGTGGCCAGTCCTGTCTGAGGCGTCATTGCTCTTTTCTTGTTTTAATGGGGATCAAAGACTGAACTCCTTGCCAGCATGTGGTTCTTGGAGGATATGCAGGGCACTCTGTCTTCTTTAATTCACCAAAATGAACTTCAGATTAGTTTCCTTTCCCTGAAACACAAAGAGGGGCCTTCAATGTAGTGTACGGCTGTAAATCAAACATTGATAACAGTTAATTAGCACTACCATTCATAGTGAGCTGTAAAAAGATTTTATTGTTTCCAAGGTCATTAATTTACAAAGACAACGAATAAGAAGCGGCAGCTGGTGTGCTGGCCTACCGGTTAACAGTTGAAAGATGGGTTCCCTAAGGCCATCATATTCAGTGACTATCTGCCTGATCACGGGAGCGGTAACAATAATATATGGCCAAGAGAACCAGAACAAATCAAACCTGACTCCCAGATATATGGCTTATGCAGTGGCATCTAGTTTCTTTTCTTTTCCCCCTGTGGAATTCAGTGAAAGCACAGATTGCTTCAAGTGTTAACGGGAGGGCTGCATTTCATTAGGGCAGCTCCCTTTGTAAATCCAGCCTAGCCTGACGTTCCTTCTCTGCCCAACCTTGTACCGTAACTCATCCTAAGTGCCAGATTTTGCACGATCCACAATATAGCGGCACACGGATGGCAGTTTAATATGTACCATTCGACAAGGCAGATGAAGTGCATTTAATTTGATGGTGTTCGATTTCCTCTGAGAAATCATATCATCTTTTAAATTGAACCGATTGTCATACAGATCGATAAGGGGAATAAAACATACTTCATATGCAGGGTGCATTTTACAATTTCATGTGCAAAGGCTGTGAAGCTGTCAGTTTCCATATCACTGTGGTAGTACAGTCAAGTAACTGCAAACCCTGACGAGGCAGCTCTTTTGAGAATGAGGAATAGTTGTACTGGGAATCTAAGCAACAGTGTGAAGTCGATGCCTTTCTCCTGCACATCGATCTGTTTGTCCAGTGCACTTCCTTTGTATGATTTATTGTTAATTCTTTAGTATTCTTTCAATTGAATTGACATAAACATAACCTGATACATATTACTGACATGCTCTGATACATGAAGAAATGTCAAATACTAAATTAATAATTACTTCATAACTTTTACGGCCTAAACTGTGTACTAATATTATTTATGACTGAGGCAACCTGAGGAGCCTGAACTGCAATAATAGCAAATACTTTTTTTTTTTTTTTTTATCACACAAAGACATTACATAGCACATTAGCTAACACGTTCATAGAAAAGTGAAGCCTGGATTATGCGTTAACCAGATGATTCACACATAAAAACAACCCAAGCTGCTATGTGAGCGGGTTGAAAAAATTAATAGCCCTGAGCCATCTTTAGTCGTGGAGAAAATAAGGTGCAGAGGGGTGCTAATAGGTCCGAGCCTCTGAGTTGTAAATATTGCAGTACAAACAGTACTGACCATGCTCTGAGCAAACGCAGGAGGGAAATGTCGGAGGGAAACCATGAGCTATTCCAAAAATCAATTGAGACAACCAGACATTACTAAGGCTAGCTAATTTAAAAGCAGGAAAGCACAGTTTTGGATGATCTGTTTTCATAAATCTTTATTTCAGCTAAATGTTTAAAGACCTCTTGCCACATTTAATTTTTTGCTATCACTGTTATAACATTTGTTGTTTGCAGAGTGTGGACAAATTATTATTATTATTATTTTTGCAGTGAATTTACAGCCAGAGTTTTGGAGATTAAAGGATGCATACATGAATGCATGAATAGATAAATACATACAAGAATAAATTGTTATTTGGTTCGCCCCTGCAACCTCTAAACCAAGAAGGTGCTCCTTGCCCTAAATGTATCTTGTACAGTAAATAATGGTAACCAGTGCCATAGAAACAACAGTCCTGGATTCTTGGAAGGCATTGGGTTGCTGAATAGAGGGCTTTATAATGATGGCTCTATAGGATTTTGAATGGCTTTGCAGTGCATTGTTTTATAAGGCCTGCCCTGTCATTGCTGATAACTACCTTTGGATTGACTAAAATAAGAAAATAAAAAAAGAGAAAAATAAATGGGTCACTTCCTTAATGGAAGACAGATTAACTTCCACAGTGTTCATTACAGCCATTCGGAGTGCCTGTATACAATTTGGATTAGTTAGGGTTTGGGTAGTGCGCTACTCCATCTTTATCCTTACCTTCCTTGACTTTTTAATCTGTCTCTCCCAGACATCACACATCCATCTTTGTTATTTCTGCTGCCAATAACCGTCCCTGTATCCATCTTTCCATCATCTTTTCAAAGGGAATCACTTTACACATTGAATCTCAATTGTGCAGGCAGATACTTTCCCTTTTTCCCCCATCTTCTTGCTGGCACTTGCAGTTGGACACTTTCCCAAAAAAGTCACCATTTCATTTTATTTCTTCCATCCCATCTCGCCCCCCTTTTTGGATACACCCCTGCCCTCCCCATCCCCCTTTTTTCACCACCATGGTTCGGGAAAAACTTGTTTTGATTCTCCGTCTAACAATCGTCTTATTTCAATCTTTTATGCAGAAACAATGCGAAAGTAAACAAAAAGAGTGTCAAGGTTGTGTTTTCGAAAGATTATAGCGCGTCGATTTTTTTGTTCTTTTCTCTCTATCTTTATTCTTCAGGGTGATGTAAATACATCGTTTCTCTCTGCTTGTGATCGTGCCTGAAAGATAACGGCTCTTGGCAAGACACAGAAACGCATGGCATGGATGTGGGAGCGCTTACTGTGTCATTATCATTATCAGCGCTGATTGCTGATTGTTATGGTGTTTGCTCCGCTCGGCTCTTGAGCGCACGCTGTGTGTTTGGCCAGCGCTGATTGTGTGGCTGCTGACGCCCCCCTCCTCAGCTCCTAATGGAAGGCAGGCTTGTGGCTTGAGCTGCTGCCATGAGGAGTGCGCTAGCGAACAACACATAATAAATAGGCTGCAATCAGAAATAGCACAGGAAAGAACACCCAACAATAGCCAAGAGGCTGAATGCGCCACACGCACCCTCTCCATGGTGCACCCTCTGTTTGTGGTGGGGTGAGGGGGTGGGGGGGGGGGGGCGAGCACAAAGATTGAGTTGCATACATTTCTACCTCTGAAATTTGGGTCAAATGCATAATAGTACTGCATCAAACAAAGCAAGCAATTGTGATTTGAATTTAAATGGAATTTTCTATGGGCAAGGGCAGTCTGAATGTGTGTAACAGTGTGAAGAAAGTAAATGTATACAGTGGGCTCCAGTATTATTGGCACCCTTGATAAATATGGACAGAAAATGCTGTAAACAAAAAGATAATACAGTTATTGACATAAGCTTTATTTTCCAACATGTGCAAAGCAGTGCGCTTTATTAATGATTCAATGGAATCAACCAAAGCCATTCATTTTTCAAATAAAAAAGCAATATTTCCACAAAAACAGGTTCCACAATTTTTGGCACCCCTGGTTTAATACTTTGTGCAAACATCCCTGGCAAAGATGACAGCAATGAAACTTTTCCTATAATTTGTGATTAGGCTAGAGAACACATTTGGAAGTATTTTTGACCATTCCTCCATGCAGAACTCTTCGGAATCATTATTATTCCTGGGATACCCCCTTCTTCAGTTCAGACCACAGGTTTTTCATGGGATTTAAGTCTGGAGACTGAGATGGCCATTTCAGAGCACGGTAGTTGTTTTAACCATTTCTGTGTGGATTTTGAGGTATACTTGGAGTCATTTCCCTGCTGGACAATCTGCCTATGACCAAGTCTCAGTTTCCTTGCAGAGGGAACCTGTCAGCTTCCACCAGTCTGGCCCTTCTCTTGTGACATCTCTCATTAACCATGCGTTTTTTCCCTCATATCGCTTCCAAACAGATGAACCTCTTGACCACCTCCGCATACTTTTATGCAATTTAGTTGCTGCCACATGATTGGCTAATTCAATATTTGCATTAACAAAGTGGTGTACAGGTCGACCAAATAAAGTGATCACTGACTGTATTTATTTTAGACTGAGAGTAACTGAATGAAAGTAAAATTGTATTGCCAATTTCACTTTGTTTGAGTTTATTTACAATTTTGGCACCTGTGTTTTTCTGAAAAAATTATTAAAAACATACATTACTAAACATTACTAAATTTAAAAAAATGAAACATGAGAGTCAATGTATATAAATAAAAGTAATGGTTTTTCCATGTTTGAACATGGAATATAATTATCTATGTGTTTATTAGAGGCAGCCTTTTTTCTTTTTCTCCAATTTTATTAAGGGTGGCAATAATTCTGGAGCCCACTGTTTATTTAAAAAAATTTTAAATCATCAATGCATGGTTTAGGAAAACCCATCAAACAACAGACATTGAATGCACAACAGATACATTAATTCTCTGTGCACTTTGTCCGAGATGTCACATTGTTATTTTGCTGTTTTAATCTCAGAACAGTCAATAGTATTATTTGTTGTTGAAAATTGTGTGTTAGAGCCTCTTTGGTACCTGTCAGCAACTTCTATTTGTTAGTATCCCTGATAAAATAATAATTCAATGGTGCTCTCGGACAAATCTTTCGTGCCTTTTGGATAGCAGGCCAGAGAAGCAGGAGATGAGTGTGTGTATGTGTGAGTGTTGTGTATGTGTGTATTTGTGTGTGTGTGTGGGGGGGGGGGGGGGGATTTGGTGTTAGGGGAGCTGAAGGTGGCTGTGGGGGGTTTAGGCACAGAGCAGCCATGTCCTGCTTTTTGAAGATGTAGAACACTGCTGAGAGTTTGACTATTATCAAGAGTCTCCATGTAGTAGCAGCAAATTGGATTAGAAAGACTATATTTGAAAGGTTTCCCTTTTTCAATTCCATATTTTAAGCTTTGGAAATGTCCCCTTTCATTTCTGCTGGAGAGCTGAAGAACCTTCAGCAGGATCAATGCTGCTAATGTACTTGCGATTCGTGTGTCATAAAAGTACAATAATTCTTTTTTGCGAACATTAATACATTTGTTGAAGGCTTTTAATGGGTAGCATTAGGGATCAATTTCCACTTGTAATGCTTCTGTGATGTTTTAGTCACTTGTAATATCCGTACCCCTAGTTTTGTAATAAAGGACAAATGGCAATATTAACAATTGAAAACCTAGAGAATACTGGAAAAAAATAAGCCCTTGCTCTTGTTAATATATAGTTGCAGACAAAATCCAAATTTAACCACAAATCCAATACTAGAACGTAGAAATGTAGCATATTAAGGCTATGGTACTGGCTGTAAAAGGAGGATTCTTTGCAGCCGGGTCATACTTTTTCATTGACTTTTTTTTTTTAAGTTTTGAAATTATTTAGTGGAAGTGGAAGGAAGTCAGTATGAGGAGCTGTAGTGAAAATGTCTTGTTTCAGCAAAAAAATAACCTCCAGTAATGCCCAGATGGAAACCTAAAGCTGTCAATCTAAAGCTCTCCTAAGATACTTGATTTTGCAGGGCTCACAAAGTGGACATATTGCTTAGTAGTCAAGGAGAACCTGATGCTAAAACCGCAGTTAAAATGTCGTCACATACTTCATCAACAAGGTCTATTATTATTTTGTCTTTGCATAATAATAGTTCTTTCTGTACTTACTGTGAAACCTCGAACCTAGAAAGATGAGGGGAAGGTGTATAAAAGGCTTTTAGAGAAGCAGTGTGAGGAGAGGTGCAAGGAAAGTGAATTGCAGATGAGCCTTTTCACATTGGATTGTAGGAAACTAATTTTTGTGAAAATATTTTTCAGTATGCAGCCAACTCTATGGTTGTAGCCTGCAGTGTCTTTGAAGGCCAACAGAACACTCCTCCTGCTAGTTATCAGCAGCTTGAGACTGTTCCTTGGCACAACACTGAAAGCACTAAAGAGCTATTTTTCTCCATTTTTATTCTGTATATGTATATACACATACACTCAGTGAACACTTTATTATGTAGACCTGTACACAAACTTGTTAATGCAAAAATTTAATCAGCCAATCATGTGGCAGCAAGTAATTGCATAAAAGCCTGCAGACATGGTCAAGAGGTTCAGTTGTTTTTCAGACCAAATGTCAGAATGGGGAAGATCAAAGTGACTTTGACCATGGAATTGTTGTTGGTGCCAAACTTCTGAGATACTCAGAATGGTGAGATGGGATGGAAGAAAGTCTCTAGAGTTTGCAGAGAATGGTGCGAGAAACAAAAACATCCAGTGAGTGGCATTTCTGCAGGCATAAACACGTTGTTAATGAAATGGTAAATGCTTGGCATTTATATAGCACCTTTATCCAAAACGCAGTACAATTCATGCATCACATTCACCCAGCCACAGCCACACACACACCAGCGGCGATTGGCTGCCATGCAAGGCACCGATGAGAGAGGTCAGACGAGAAGAGCCAGACTGTTCCAAATAACCACACATTATAACAGTGGTATGCAGAAGAGCATATATGAACACACAACACATCAGAACTTTCAGTGGATAAGTTACAGCAACAGAATACTTAAGAAGACTCATACATACCTAACTGAGTGACATACCTATCAAACCAGCAACCCTCCAACTGGCAAAACTATGGTATGCAGAAGCGCATCTCTGTACACACAATACATTAAACCTCTAATTGGATAGGCTACAGCAGCAGAAGTCTAAAGATTAAGTCTAATTAATACCTAATAAAATTCTCTCTGAGTATATGCACATACGTACCGTATACAGCTTTCAGTCATGTACAATAATTGTAACTAACTAGCCTATTCATTATTTTGAATATTGTTAAATGAGTGGCATGTACAATAGTTTTTTGCATTCACAGCTTATTGCATGAATTAAAAAGCTACGTGCCTGCTTTTTTGGGAACACAGTTTGTTTGGCCTCTGAAGTTATCTGGTCAAAAATAATGATGTACAAGCTACAGGAACGCTTGCCCTTCTCTGCACATCTGAATAATCAAGATGGAATTCAGCCAGCATATGCTGGCGCACAGCTTGTGATGTGAATTAAAAGAAATTAGCCCTGTTTTTCAAAACCCTCCTGCTGTGAGAGTTAAGACCATTAGACTGCTCAGTGCTTCTTTGAGTTGATGTACTGCTGTTTTTAATTCTCCAGTAGGAGGCAGAGGAGAGGGCACTTCAGGTCTCTGCTTAGATGAGCTCAGCTTCTGAGTTTATTCTTAAATCAATTGTAGACCAGGCAGACAGTGTCAAGGGACCAGCACAGGACCAGGAAATGTTACGTAAAAAGCTTGTTCAAGAATACCACAAAATATTTCAGCCCACTTAAATCTGAGATCAAACCTGACTGCACCTGGTTGGTGCTAGCCTCATATTGCTGTGCTCATGCAGGTATACCAGCCTTGCATCGAGGGGATCATATCTGCAAAACCGATAAGAACAGCCATTGGACAACAAAGCAGGAGCGGAAAAATGACTTGTACTTTTACCTTCACCAAATATGAACTGAACAAGGGTGAAGGAATTGGGGAGATAAGAACTCTGAGATGCACAGTAATTGAAATATGGTGAGATGGTGGGATTGCGGTGCAGTTACAGAGCACACAGCAGTAGCTCTTTCCTCAGACTCAGGAGAATGAAACATGGTCCTTTCATTCCAGCTGATGGTTGTGCCCAGTCCTCTTATGAAAAATGGCATCTTTCCCCTTGTAAAACGCCCATGGGGTTAAACCGTTTCATTATTATTAATGACCAGCCATTTGCCTGTCCAGATGTAAGGTTGGAGTGGGGGCCAAGGGGGAAGGGAAATAGAATGATAAAGTCTAAGTAATTACAAACTCAATTATTTCCTTTCAAATTTCATTTGTGGGACAGCATGAGACACTGTTAATCACATGTCTCTGTCTCTCTCTCTCTCTCTCTCTCTCTCTCTCTCTATCTTTGTCTCTCTCTCTGTCATCCTCTCTCTATAGCAATACCACCTCATAGGGTTGCTCTTTGAGAAGGCAGACTACATAGACAGACAGAATACTCCAGTTTAATCCCAGAATAATACAGTTGAACCTCTAAAATCCGAACCTCAGAACACCGAAAGGTCGAGTCATCAGACTTTCTGGATAGGGTATGAAATCGAATGATTTTAAAATCCAGCAAGGATCACATCACATGGATGGCTACGGCCAATGTAAGCGGCGATTTTGACTTTCACTTATGATTGGAGTTCATCGACAAGATTGTGAAACAACATTTGCCAACATCACTATACTGATTCGATTCTGATTTGGCTATTGTACAAGTTTACAAGTTTAGCTTATTGTTGCTTATTTCAGTGAACTATATACTATGACAGTTACTGTTTGAGCAAATGCCATTGAGGTTATTGATTTATTATGACTCAACAGGAACTAAACACAACTGAAAATAAATATTTAATTTAGTAAAATGAAATATTCAGAGTTCTAAAAAATTCAGTGTTCCGAATGACCTTCATTCCTGAGGTGTTCAGTTCTCTGAGGTTCTACTGTATTTCATCACAGCACAATGAAATCAATCAAATTTTATTCATATAGCAAGATTTGTCACATTAAGTTTCACAGTTTACCTTGGTCTGAACCCCCTCATAGCAAGTCAGATGGAACTCCCTGCAAGACATGATGGAAGGAACGAGACTCAGAGGGGGGCCCATCCTCCTCTTGCCAGCTCAGGGTGTGATTTCACATGCATACAGCGAACAGATTCAAAGCTTCAGAGTTACTCGAGAAAGTGGGCAACTGTACCATTGTGGTAAGAGTGGGAAACAAAGAAAAGAGCTAGGGAAGAACTATGGGTAGAACCCAGAGAGTAGAGTGAGTGACATATAACTAGTGTGGGAAATATAGGGGGTCCCAGGAGGTCTCAGACCCATTGATTGACACAAGACCAACTGAAGGCCTCCAAATCAATGTTTTTAATTTATTTAATTTTTTTCTTTGGGGGTGAATAGAATAGGTGACTAGCTAACCGTAACTAGTAGTATCAGGTATAAAGACCTGAGCAACTTTGACAAGGGCCAAATCATAGTGGCCAGACTTGGTCAGAGCATCTCGGAAACGTTAAGGCTTGCAGGGTGCTCCCAGTCAGCTCTGGTGAGTACCTACCGACAGTGCTCCAAGGAGGGACAAACCACAAACCGGTGAAAGGGTGTGGGCCGCCCAAGGCTTATTGATGCGAGAGGGCAATGAAGGCTATCCCATCTGGTATGAGCCGGCAGAAGGGCTACTGTGGCACAAGTTGCAGATGGTTACCGGAGGAATGTGTCACAATACACGTTGCATATGGTGCAGCATTGAGTGCCCATGCTAACCCCTGTCCACCACTGAAAGCGGATGCAATGGCTGAGCGTCAGAATTGGACCTTGGAGCAATGGAAAAAAGTTCTGTTTTCTTTTACATCATGTGGACGGCCAGGTACGTGTTCACTGTTTACCTGGGGAACAGATGGCACCAGGATGCACTGTGGGAAGAAACCCGGCCATTCATGTGGATGTCAATTTGACACGTGTTACCTAAACATTGTTGCGGACCAGGTACATCCCTTCATGACATCGGTATTCCCTGATGGCAGTGGCCTCTTTCAGCAGGATAATGCACCCTGCCACACTGCATAAATTGTTCGGAAAAACATTGTTTGAGGAACATCACAAAGTAAATTATCCAGTTTTCAATCTGATCCTGCATCTGTGAAATATGCTGGAACAACAAGGTGGACCTAAAGGATCTGCTGCTAACGTCTTGGTAACCAAATACCACAGGGCACCTTCAGAGGTCTTTTAGAGTCCATGCTTCGCGAGTTAGAGCTATTTTGGCGGCACTCAGAGGACCAACAGCATATTACGCAGGTGGTCATAATATTTTGGCTCATCAGTGCCGCCAATGATAAAAATGTAATAAGCAAAGCCACTTGTATTTGCATTTGCATTTACCAAAAAGGTACAGAGCAATTCAGAAAATGTGGAGGAACATGGTTACAAACAAGCAGATAATGTTAGTGGGCCTGCACTCTTAAATTACTACAGATTCAATTACTTTAGTGCCTATGGGTCAGACCCTGGCAGGGCAAGATGGTCAACTGTGCTGGTGTCAATCCTACAGGTGCCTGCAAAAGTGCCGGGTTGGACTCCAGATGAACATTATGGGGGACATGCAACACTTGACTTTAATGTCAAGAGGGGAAAGCAAGGATGTTTTGTCTGCAGGTAGGCAGGGCATCAGAAAAATTCATTTCTGGAAATTGCCATATTGTAAAATGTCTGAATATTGAAGGTAATCATGATGTGCATGCACCAAAGCAAGCAAATAACAATGCCAAACGCTTCTGACATAATTTACTGTAAGCACAGATCACTTTTAGGGATGAATGAAAGGATAAATCTTACAGTGGAACTTTTTACTTTTACATTTATCAAGCAATTATTCAATGCCACTAACTACATTGAACAGTATTTCCACAATATTTATTTTCAGTTCTATCCCAATGACTCACAGTTATACCTGTCAGTCACACCAAATTAATTCAAGAAATTGGCTTACGTGACTGTTTAAATGATGCTCAGAAATGGTTGCTGTATAACTTCCTCCAGCTCAACCCAGATAAAACAGAGCATGTGATTATTGGTCCTAAGCATGCCTCTGATCTTAATCTCAGTTTGCTTGCCCCAAATGTAAAAACTGATGTTAGAAATCTTTGATTGATATACCATCAAAATCTCAACTTTGATCGACACATAACTAGGTCAGTTCAGACTTGCTGCCACCAACGACTCTCTAAAATCAGAACCATTTTATAATTTAAGGATACAGAGAAATTATACATGCATTTGTGACACTACGTGTAGTCTACTGCAATTCAAATTATACTTGCCTTGACCACCAAGCTATGGCAAGGCTACAAGTGGTGCGGCTTTTAATAAGGACACATAAGAGAACATATTACCAATATTTTAGCTTCCCTTCATTGGCTTCCAGTTGCTTTTAGGGCTCAATTTAAAATTGTACTAATTCCCTTCAAAGCTTTGCTTGGTCTCAGCCCATCTTATATTAGAGACCTTCTTTCAGTCTACAAAATCAATTGACCTCGTTGGTCTTCAGATTAAGCACTTTTGGCCGTTCTAGAGAGAGGGTATCGTGTGTTCTCAGCAGCTAGACTAGAGATATTTTATTATTTTAAGGCCATACTGAAGATACATCTCAAGAAATGTTATCTTTCCTATCTGTATTTATTTGTTATACTTTATTTTACCTTGCTATTTTAGTGTTACTTATTAACTACTAATTTATTTTTGTTGTGTTTATGTTTTCTTATACTTGTGTTTTTAAATTGTTTCATGTTTTGTGAAGCATTTTGTGCCATTTGTTTGAAACGTGCTCTATAAATAAAGTTGAGCCTGCATGCTTCTCCTGCTCTTTATCAATACGATAACAGGTCATGAGCTTGACCGGAAAGGTATGTTTTTAATCTAGACATTCCCTTGCATGTTTCAAAAGGTTATCAGGTTGTCTGGCAGGGTTGCCTGTTCAATCCCTGGGTGCGTCAAAGTGTCCCTGAGTCAGACCTCTAACCCCCGATTGCTCCTGACGAGCTGGTTGGTGCCATGCATGGCTGGTAATCGCATTGGTGTGTGAATGGGAAAATGAGAAGCATCAATTGTGCAGCACTTTGGATTAAGCCGCTATGTGAATGCAGACCATTTATTCTGTAGTAGGTCAAGGGAAAAGGGCCTACCAGCAGTCAAGCTTCTCAAAATTCACATATTGTATTTCAGTTTAAAATGCCAAAAAAGACAATGTAAATGTAAACAATTGTCCTTGCATGGCAGTACAACAGCAGCATAATTGAGGCTTCTGTTACAGCCAATAATGTTTGTTTTTGGCTGAGTTGCGCATATCTGCTCTTAATATACTTCTTGGACATGAAAATCATTTAGAGTGCTTAAAGCTGGAGACTTTTGCCAGCTATTTATTTCTTTTGAGTCACTAATACCATATTTTTGGCAGTTTCAGGTGGTACTTTCAACTTCCCGCTAATTTCAGGAGTCGCAAAGATAATGTATGTAAACAAGTGTTGCACTCTCCTTAAATTATATGAGTTTGTTTTTAAATATTGGAAAATACATGTAAATTACTGTAGGAGTTGTCATGTCCATGAAAAAGGCATTGTTTTCAGAAATCGCTTTCTTTTATCAGCTCTGATATACTGCATACGGTATGCATAGAGCCAATTGCAAAATATAGCACTCATTGTCATTGATTCTTGTAAAATGCTACTGAACTTCAGTAGCCAAGTTGTATTCTTGCTTGATATAACCTCAGTTTTGAATTGCGTATAAACAGTATAACACCCATTTTCTCTTCTGAGGTAGCAATAATTCATGCCAGTATATTTAACAAAAAATAGATGTATTAACAGATATGTGTTTATGAGAATCATTTGAGGTTGAATTTCAAAATTGGCTTAATCTTTGAAAAAAAAAATCAAATGCATTTTCTAATGTCTTGGCCAATATTAAGCATCGGTAGAAGTCCAAACATAATGCTATATTCCTCTCTGATTCTGTGCATGTTATTATTCTCAAATTGTGCTTGGACATATGACAAATAAAATATGTGAACTTTATAAAATAAGACAACATCCCTACATCCACTATTATGCTATTTGTGTGATTGAGGATCGAGGCAGGGATTAAAACAGATTTTTCGATTTTACACTAAAATAATACTTTACAGAACTAAATAATGTTGTGGCAAAGTTGTCAGCAATTATCCCTTTATCACTAAGTGATTCCATTCTACAAGGCTATGAATAATTACCTTTCTGCTTTGTTAACCTAAAGCATCATCAAAGTTCTCCATTTGTATATCTGTCAATGTCAGCCACCAGAACTTCATTGTCTAGTTACATTGATACCCAGAAGCAATGTTGTGTACTGTTTAAGGAACTGTAGTTGAAACTGAAAGGCTGCAGGTTTGATATTTTCACTACCACTGAAAGAGATAGTTAGCATGAATCAACTCATTTGTACAACAGCCTAGGAGAAAGGCATCTAAAGGGAAATAAGTTGTTTTACATATCTAAGCTCATTGCTGTATGCTCTTGTCATGTCAAAATAGTAATTTGGGTTCTCTATCATTCACCTCCATCATCATTAATCTTTGTCTTTAGTTATTTAATACTTTTATTTATGAATCAAAACATTAAATGAACAGGAAAATAAATCATTTTTTGGTAACACTTTTAAACCTTCTGTCATCAAACCTTCTGTCACTTAGAATGTTTAACAGTCAGTTAAAGGAGGCCATTTCAACAGCTCACAAGGTTTAATAAAAGTACCAACACTTGAAATGATGAATGGATTCTGCAGTGTTTGTGTACTATCCAGTAATATTCTGTAAGTGTAAAATGCCATTAAGGGGGCAGTTCACCCAACAATGAAATAAAGTATGTTATCACTTAACCAGAGTACTATCCATCCAGACACAACTTCTTTAGATGCAGTTCACGGTGATATAATGGACCTCTATGGGCCTTCAAGTTTCAATGCACAGGTAATCAATGCACAGAAACTTCCGGGTACAGCGGTACCCATTGTTCTATGAGTTATTAGCGAGCTTTAAGCTCTATGGGAATTGGATTTTATCCAATCTCGAGACTGAAAACGATCTACGCAACGCCATCTTGATGGCCAATCAGGGCAAAGATGCGCTTTAGCGACCGAATTTACATACGGTGGCTATATAAGCGACATCGCAGGCCGTCATTCTTTCTTCGAGACAAATTTTCAGCGAAGGAAAGAGAGCTTAAAGCTCGCTAATAACTCATAGAACAATGGGTACCGCTGTACCCGGAAGTTCTATTTCTTTATTAGCTTCACTTTAAGCTCTATGGGAACCCTATAGCCCACGCCCTGTCGTCAACATCAGCCCCCTGATGCAGAACAACAGGCGATGGCAGTGATAGCCAATCAAGAGGGGCTCCCCTCAATAGCCAGCCCTTTTTTATGCATGAAAAAAAAGGGGGACTGTATAAACCGAGGAGCCACAACCATCCCCAGCACTCGGTTCATGTAAACCAGCTACCGAATACCCAAGCCGGGAGATGGCCAATATAAACATGCACGCCTCTAGCCACCGCATAATGTGTTTGAGCAGCAGCTACGTCCGATTGGACGCTGAGCTCAGGACTGCATGCGCCACCGACGGTGTCGATGCATCCAGCAGATAGAAACGCACAAAGGCGCATGGCGAACTCCATGACGCCGCTGTACAAATGTCCTGCACACTGACCCCTTTAAAAAGTGCCCGAGAAGCTGCCATGCCTCGAGTAGAGTGGGCGCGAACCTCCGACAGAGGGGGCAAGCCCATACACTCATACGCCCAGTTGATTGCGTCAGTAAGCCAATGGGAAAATCTCTGTGCCGTAACAGGTTTTCCCTTAGCAGCAGCACCATAACAGACAAACAGCTGATCTGCTTGTCGAATAGGCTGTGAACGTCGTACGTATATCGACAGAGCACGCACTGGGCAAAGTTTATGCAGCATAGCATCCTCCTCATCGTCATGAGGAGGGGGCTTGAAAGCCACCAGGTCCAATACCCGTGAGCGGAAGGACGTGGTGATAACCTTCGGGGTAAACGCAGGGTTCGGTCTCAGCACAACTCTGTCAGATCCTGAAAAGGAGAGACAGTCCGGGTGCACAGACAAGGCGCATAAATCGCTTACTCGCTTAGCAGAAACTAGCGCAGTAAGCAGCGCCACCTTAAGGGACAAAGCTCTCCACTCAACGCTCTCCAGCGGTTCAAAAGGAGGGCTACACAAGGCTTTTAGTACCACCATTAAGTCCCACTGCGGAACACGGGGTGGGGCCACGGGTTTCAGACGCCGGACGCCCTGGATAAAACGCTTTACCAGGGGGTGGGCAGCCACCGTAGAGCCACCATAGCCAGTATGGCACGCAGAAATTGCGAAGACATACCCCCTTAACGTGGACAAAGATAACCCCTTATCAAGTAGGCTCTGCACAAAGTTGAGCACTACGGATACAGGGCACACCAGGGGGTCCTGAGAGCGTTCGAGACACCAAGTCTCGAAGGCCTCCCATCTGCCTTTATAAGCCATTGTAGTTGAGATAGCGCGAGCATGCTGTATAGTATTTACAGCTGCCTCGCTGAATCCCATGTTCACGAGCCTGCTCCTAACAGGGGCCAAGCCGTGAGGCGCAGCCTGCTTGGGTGGGGATGAAAAATGGTCCCCGCCCCCTGAGGCAGGAGGTCCCGGCGCTGGGGAAGTCGCCACGGGACGCCGGTCAGCAGCAGGGCTACATCGGCCATCCACTGTTTGTGCGGCCAATCTGGCGCGATCAAAATCAGGGGTTTCCTCTCCTCTCTCGCTTTGGCTAGTACCTGCGGTACCAGACCAAAGGGAGGGAAGGCATAAAGGAGGCCCTTGGGCCAGCAATGGGCTAGCGCGTCCACTCCCAGTGGGGGCGAGCCGGTTGCTGTCATCGCAAACCATAATGGGCAATGCGCATTCTGTCGGGAGGCGAATAAATCCACTCTCGCTTTCCCAAAGCGTGACCACACCTCCGCTACCACGAGTGGGTGAAGACACCACTCTAGGGGGGAGGGACCGCCCCGAGACAAGAGGTCTGCGCCGCAGTTCAGCTGCCCCGGGACGTAGAGCGCCCGTAAGGAGCGAACTCGCGGGTATGCCCAAGTCCAGATCCTCACCGCCAGCTGGTGTAGATGTGGACATTTGGTGCCGCCCTGTCGGTTTAGGTAAGCGACTGTCGCTTTGTTGTCGCTTCTGATTAGAACGTGTCTGCCCCGAAGATGTAATGCAAGCCATACGTGTCTGCCCCGAAGATGTAATGCAAGCCATACTGCTGTGATCTCCAGCACATTGATATGAGGCAGAGGAGGGTTCCACAACCCGCTCGCCATCATTCCATTGCAGACCGCCCCCCACCCCTTGGTGGAGGCGTCTGTGTATACAGGGACATGAGTGGAGATAGCGCCCATTGTAGCAATCCCAACGGAACCACGGCGATTGCTGCCGCCATTAAACCCAACAGGCGCATAATCGTGATTCCACTGATGCAGCGACCTGGGAGAAATCGGCAAGCGTGGCCTCTCAGGGAAGCAATTCGCTCCTGAGAGAGACGCGCCGTCATTGACAATGAGTTCAGCCGGAGCCCTAGGTACTGAACACACTGGCTCGGGGTGAAAACACTCTTGTCGCGGTTGATGGTGAAACCCAATCCTTCGATGTGGGTTATCAGCATCTCTGTGTGTTTCGCAGCCAACTCCCTGGAAGGGGCTAACACAAGCCAGTCGTCCAGATACGTTAAAACACGTATGCCCTGTTGTCGCAACAGGGCGATAGCAGCCCGCGCCATCATTTCGAAGGTGCGGGGTGCCAGGGACAGACCGAATGGGAGTTTGGTAAATTCGTACGCTCTTCCCAGAAAAGCGAAACGAAGGTACTGCCAATGGCGCTGTACAATGTTCACATGGAAGTAAGCGTCTTTTAAATCTACGAGCGTGAACCAGTCCCCTTGGCTGATTGAGCTCATTACGCGCTTGTGCGTTAGCATCTGAAAACATTGTTTCACCAAATGACGGTTCAGAGCTCGCAAGTCCAGTATTGGTCTCACACCGCCGTCTTTCTTTGGAACGAGGAAATAAAGGGAATAAAACCCTCGCATTTCGTCGTGTTTGGGGACTAGAGTCTCTATCTCTTGGGAAAGTGCGCTGTTTAGATGCAGGGGCATATTCGTTTCCCTTACTCCTACAAAAGGAGGAGGGGGGACAGCGAACTGTAACGCGTAGCCCGCTCTGATTACAGTACTGAGCCATGGCGTCAGCTTGCACTTCCGAGTCCAAGCACAAAGGTTGAACGTGGACCTGGTTGAAAGCAGTGCAGACTGTACCACGGGCTTCTGAATCTGCAGAAGCCCGGCTCTTAAGTGGGGGCGGGGTCGAATTCGAGCCTCGAGGCTTATCTGTGATAGGCCGACGTAGAGTCCTGGCCGGCTTCGATTCTGAGCCGGCGAGGACTCCAATACTGCCTGAATGTCGGGGAAAAAGGCCCCTTTTGACTGAGAAATCACCAAGCGCTGATGCCAGCTTTGAGGCAGAGGGCAAGGGAAATGTTTGTGTAACAATAGGGGGAGTGTGCTTTGTGACTGTAAGGGCGAAACTCGCTCCCAAGTAGGCGCTAGTAAAGTCAGTGATACAGGAGGGGTGTCCGGTCCACTCGACCGGATCGCCTCAATGACACTCTCCCGCGGAGATTCAGGAACGCTTCTGGGCTTTCAATTGAGGCGGGTGAGCCCTGGGTGCAGCAGGGTTGAACGGCTTCGTCCAAGCCTTGCCGCTAGCAATAGTGGTAGCGTCTCTACGGCCACCGGGCTGCTCCTCAATTGAGCGCCGGGCTGATGACACAGGAGTGCGGCGAGTCTTAGACCACGAACGGCGATCCTGGCGTCTTGCATCTGAAGCAAGAGGCAGGTGCTTCTGCAGAGTGGGTCTCTCCTCATCCAGTCGCTTAAACCTCGCTATCGCTTCGGTCACCGCTGGACCGAAGAGACCGTCGAGAGAGACTGGGGCATCAAGGAGGGGGACCTTGTCCGCTTCAGGGAGTGCCGAGTTCACTAGCCATAAGTGCCAGAGAGAGGCTACACTCCAGCCCATAATCCTTCCAAAATCCTGTGCCAACACCTGGGTGAGGTGCAGGATTGCGCCCGCGTTCTTCCTCAGCTCGGCAGAAACATCATCTGCGAGGGAGGAAGTAAGGGACTCGATCAAGTTCGTCTGTGCTACCGCTAGGATAGCAAGATTGTTCGTTGCATCGGCGCCTTGGAACCGCAGATAAACGAACGTTCAGACAAGGCAGCTGATATCTGCCCAGACCGAGTGGGAAGGTTAGGCTTCCTTGCGCTCCACCTTGCTGTGGGGGCGAGGAGATGAGTAGCCAAGGAATCTTCGAGTCGCGGAACCCCCTCCGTCTGAAGCTTTTGTCGGCCTGACACCAGCTGGTTTACAGGCGCTGCAGGAGGAGGGGGCCAGGGGAGCTCCGCTCTGGTCGCCGCCGCTTTCATCACGACCGGAAAGTCTTTCAACAGGGAGGGGTGGTGCTCCAACTCACCCGTCGCCGTTGGGATAGCGACAGAGCCGGAAGGCTCCAAACTGTCGTCTGGAAGCATCTCCTGATCACTAGAGTGGAGAAGGAGGTTGTCGTCCTCGTCCCCAGAGCTGTTAGCGAGGGTTAGGAGCGCCTCTTCCAGATGGGCCATGTCAGACGGAAGCCTGCCATCACGCAGGTTCGGTCTGTCCTCCTGAGAGTGCATGGCAAAAGGCTCCGGGAAGTCAGCCCAACTGACGTCTTCGCGGTGCATGCTTGCCCGGCGCAGTAGCTCCTGCGCCCCGAGTGCAGTGCAGGCGGTGCAGGTCACTTTAGTTAAGGCCGCGAGAGCATGGGTCTCGCCGAGACACATAACGCAAGAAGTGTGAGGGTCCGTACCCTCCACGGCTGCATCGCACCCTTGGCACTGCTTCATGGCGAATCTTCGAGCTCGACGTCGTCTAGCGAGGGCCTTTGAGTCGGGAAAAAAAGCTCCTTCCTCACAGCGGCGCGTTTCTGCTCGCAGACGAAGAACTTCGGCGTGGTAGAAACGTAAGTCTCCAGCTAGGTTGCTAACCTTGCGCTGAAAATTTGAGAATGACGGCCTGCGATGTCGCTTATATATCCACCGTATGTAAATTTGGTCGCTAAAACGCATCTTTGCCCTGATTGGCCATCAAGATGCCGTTGCGTAGATCGTTTTCAGTCTCGAGATTGGATAAAATCCAATTCCCATAGAGCTTAAAGTGAAGCTAATAAAGAAATAGAACTTTAATTTCTTCCAACACAAAGTCTATATAATGACGCAGTTACTCGCAAACATGAAGAGAGTGATTAAAATGCGCATTTTAATCTAGCAGAGAAGTATTTCTTCTAATGCTGGAAGTTGCTAACTGTCTGCACAAGCAGTAGTTTCTGTCAAAGCACAGCAGTATACTTTAATGTGGTCACAATGTATCCATGACTATCTCTGGAGGAGGTTTGAGCGATCAGTCACAATCTGCCCTCAGTGTGTCTTGTGTGCATTTACACCTGTATTTTTATGTGGTTGAGTGCAATCCGATTGCATCCGATCACCCAAGACGCATACTAATACCAGGTGTGAAGGTCTTTTTTTTTGACGCGCTTGCCTTCTTCAGACAGTTGTTTTGGTTTATTTCCTTGAGCCAAGGTTGACAGATCCGGTCTTTCCTAGTAGCTCAGACATATTTGTAATCAAACTTTGACTTTTCTTCACCAGTTCTTCAACAAATTCAGGTTGTAAACAGTTTGCAACAGTGGCTTCAATTTTTGACGGGAGTGTTGTACCTGACACCTGACCAAACCAGAAGCTGAAAATAGCTAATGCATAAGGTAATTAGGCATTTATTTGCTATTGCCTAAAATAAGAATAAATGGTATGAAAAGGATATTTATTTATATAAAAGATTTACATATTAAACCTTAAGATACAGTTATGAATGATTACTTGCACTCATAATAGGACAACGGTAAGTGGTATCAAATCAATTTAATCTCTCTGACTGATGCCAAATGTAATGTGATTTCCAGGTACCTTCAAATGAATGATTCCAAAAAAATGTGCCAACAAAATTGAGAGCAAAAAAAAGTGAAGAAATAAAAGATTGTCTGATCTGATCATCTTCTTTTTCTTTATAGAAGTGTATAATTGGATCACAAAATTGAAACCATGCCCCAAACTAATTTTCAGATCATAATTAATAATATCCCCAAGAAGAACTATACTTGAGCTAAAAATCATACAATCAAAAAAGAAAAATAAATTCAATATTCCAAAAGCAGAAGAAGAGTATAATTAATTAAAAAAGCTCTGTCAGGAATGCTGTTATTTTGTCGAATTGCACAAGGCACTGAAACAGCTTCAGAGGCTCTGCCTTGCCTTTGGCAGACAAAGGCAGTCAAAGTTGTCATCAGCATCGCTCTAGCACAACAGGTCCCAGAGGACAGGAAACAGTTATGGGCTACACCTTTTGAGGTGTTTAATGTGAAATATCACATGCAAAAATAGTATCACTCCTGGCTGTTGACACAGCAACACTGACAGCCGCTGTGAGTCCATACAGATTATACCGGTAAGCACTGCAGCATGAAATACCCTTCACACATTATATAATTACAAACAGTTCAACCCTCTTTCCCACTGACACACTTCACTACAAGCCATTAAATACATTTCATATAATCATTTTAAAGCTACAGCACCAATGTGAAAACTGTATGTTTTTGTTTCTTTATTATAATTTCATTTACAGGAAGCTAATTACATACAGAAAAAAAGTAGCCAGAGCGCATGCAAGTGATACATGTTGTAACAAGGAATAATTTCAGATGGTGGTATTTGATTGTATACATCATATTTCATTATTACATTGGGGATTGTATGCAAAGAAATAGCTTGCTCATGAAACACATTTCGAGGAATAATTTTAAAGCCACAGCACAAATGGGAAAACTGTATCATGCATATGTGGAATGTGTTTGACTTATTGAGGTGGGTTTGGTATTTGAAAAAAAACATCAATCAATGGACCTCAATGAATATATTAGTATACAAGATGTTATTTATTTTTTACAATCTTCTGCTATCTGAGGAAACCACAAGGAGAGGTAGGGGGAGGGTGACAGGCGGATGGAAGTGCAAACACTTTTTTTCAGAATAAAAGGTGTTGTATATTTAGTAAGCAAAATACAGTATTTTACACGATCCATAATATAATTTAGTTTCCATGTGTCCTTTTGCAGTCTCCAAATGTCTTTTTTGGAAAACTGCCCAGACATAGCTTAGAAAAAAAATATTCAGAATGCTAATGTTTGGTGATATTGTCATATACATTGAAAGGGGATTTGTCCAGTCTTTTGGCTGTGGCTCCATGGCCTTCTAATTGTACCAGGCATCGCCACAGTAATCTGTATCCACTAAAAAAGAAAAAAATCTTCCACTTCCACTGTGTTTGAGCTTCTGTAGCTTTGTAGATTTTAGTAATACTTAGATTAATTATTACTCTTGGAAAAAAAGGGTTACCGTTCAGACGGCACCAGGATTATGCCTGTAGTCAAAAGGGTCCAAGAGTAGTAGGTAGTGTTAAGAAAATGGGTGATACTTAAAGGTACAATAGGAAAGATTTATGTCTTAAAACATTGCTACAAGACATTGTAAATCCCTTCCTATCATTGAACGTTGACTCACCCTCTGCCTGTGTCCTTAAATTCATCAAAATATGCAGTTGACGGGCCGGCATTATGTACCAAAACATCATATAGCAGTACAATAATTCAAGCTCATTGGTTGCTACAGCCAATGGCATTTCGACATCAGCGCGTTCACAGAGAGGGGATGTTGTGGTTTGAGCGTGTTTGTTGCTGCAATTCCACTCTTGACCATTACAAGTTAAATTACCTATTGTACCTTTAAGGGGTTAATTTACAAAACAACTTTCCTTAGTTCAGTATACCATTCTACCATCAAAACAAATAATATTCAAAATCCTGGGAAAAAATATTTGTTTCCAATATTTAAAATATACAAGAAATCACTCATGTGGGCATAGAATATTATATATATATATATATATATATATATATATATATATATATATATATATATATATCTTTCTTCTTCCCTAAAACAAGTATTTACAGCATATGATAACCACAGCACATCTGAGAAATTCCAGTTGACAGGGCTCAGGGTTTTTTCTTTCTGACTCGTGCTGATAACATCATTGTGAACCACATCATTTTTTCCTTAATGAAGTTACTGACCCGCTGAAAGGTGACACGTTTACTGCTCTAGTGATTTAGTCACTAGTGCTCTGAGGCTGAACAGATTGGTGAAAGGCCAGCTTTTCGTGATATTTCTCCAGGATTGGTGATTTGTCTCTCTGGTCATGTTCCTGTTCAGTCATATAAATGGACAACCACCGTCAGGCCAGATATTACTCAGTTAAAGTGAATCAACTCAGACAATACTTGTCAGGAGTTCATGTTTTAAAGTCACTGCCTTTGATGTTTTTTTCCAAAAAAGAATAATAAAAACTATTGTTGAATTTCTAAATAATTGAAACTGCTATTATCATTACATTATGCAGTAATGTTATGCAGCATATACTGTAGAGGAAAATAACAGGTTTTTTTAAATAATACTGCCATGAGGCCTCTTTAATTTTCACTTCAATCTGCCAATTTATCACATTGTTAAAAATATGTAAGAAAATGTATGTGTTAATGTAGCTTCCAGATGCATGGTAATGCATGTCGTAGGTTAACTCACACGAGGGCATAATGTGCATATTTACCTCTCTCTCAATATGAATAAGACATACCGTGCTCACTGGAGAGACAGACTTCCTCTAAGATGTCTTTAAAGGAGGATTAAATTGACATGCGAGTTTTAATCCAGGAATACAGTAGATACATCTTAGAGAATCAGCAGTCAGCGGCTCCCCTCTGGAAGTGAAAGTCTATTTCTCCCGGAGCCAGCAGCATGAGAATTAGACCAGGCAGAGCATGAAAAGCTAGCAATGCAGCAAAAAATCTGAAAACGACTTGCATTCAATTATTGATAGCATTCTTACTTATGCAAATATGCAAAATTATTTCTACATGACAGCTTGAAGTGCACGCCTGGAGGACTAAAGTGATGTTCCTCTCATTTTTTATTGGGTTAAGAAACATAACACCGTGAGCCTCCAGCCAATCCTCTACCCCGCCCCCTTCACCTTTTTTTTGTGCACACTGTTTTACATTCTAATTACCTGCTTTATCACAGGGGCTTGATGGCAGGGTCTTTTCCTTGACGCATTCTGCATCTAAAGTGAGGTCTGTCCAAATGTTTTCTTTCCACTGTGACAAACGCAGTTCTCAAAAACCCATAGACGATAAGTACATATTGTGGAATCAGTGTTGTTGTATTTAATAGAAGTATGAATGTGAAATCGGAAAATAAGAACGGAAACACTCTGGATGGGGTCTATATTCATAGCCTTGATAGTCAACTTGGCAGCCTTATCAATAGCTTAAGAGATATTTTTTAAAAATCTGGAAAAAAGCATGAGTTGCCAGACACTTATTAAGTAACAATGGTTTTTTGAGTGGCTCATTAATTAGTTAATATGATAAACCTGATCACAGGCACAAACAAGAGAATGCATTTTTTTTCTCTTTGATTTAATTAAACTACTGGGAGTTCACTTTATCTTGGAGGTAAACAGTAGGAACCAGGGGAATTCAGACAGAAATAAAATGTGCTGTTGTATTTTGCACTCAAATTCTTGCATTAAACATTTACTTATGCCTTTAAATTTCTTTATAAGGTAGACGTCTGGAGACCCACTGTATCATTTCACTAGTTTACAGTGAATACATATGTATATAAACACAATTTATGAATCTTTTAAATGTATGTTTGTTTGAGTATGTGTGTAGTGCTTCAGGGGCGGCCTGTAGCGTAGTGGTTAAGGTAAATGACTGGGACACGCAAGGTCGGTGGTTCTAATCCAGTTGTAGCCACAATAAGATCCGCACAGCTGTTGGGCCCTTGAGCAAGGCCTGTAACCCTGCATTGCTCCAGGGGAGGATTGTCTCCTGCTTAGTCTAATCAAGTGTACGTCACTCTGGATAAGAGCGTCTGCCAAATGCCAATAATGTAATGTAATGTAATGAGAATGTAATGTAATGTTCCGTACATAAATACAAGTAATACAAGCTAGTGGTTTCAGGAATGTAGTCTATAATGTCTAGTATTGTTTCTTGTATACTTGTATAATGGAGGACATTCTGTTTCTTCCTTTCTTTGTGCAGCCATTGAAGTTAACCTGCAGAAAGCCCTAGCTGAAGCTTCGGAAACCTGCACTCAGGAATGCTTGATTCTGGGCCACTCCGACAGCTGTTGGATGCCTCCAGCATTGACCCAGTTCCAGCCATCCAACAACACCACAGTGTCCACCTTCAGCTTCCAGCAGGCTTGGGCCCGTGGTGCCAAGCTAGACGGGCGTCACACCCTCGGCAGGTCGGTGCCCAAAGACGATCTTGACAAGGGGAGCAATCGGCCGCAGTTCTACAACACGCTGGAGAGACACTGCGTAAAGAAGGAGGATCCAGTCAAGGTCATTCCTCTGGCCAATTTCAACCCGTCTGCCCAGCAGACAACAGCCACTGGGAACACTGCAGTCTTTGTCCATGAGCATCAGCTATAAGAGCACACTTCTGGGAAGCGCACCCCTTCTGGAGTGGATGGCAAGTGCGAGACTTGTCATTTAGTGTCTGTGCCCTGTACCAGGTAGCAGTGTCTGTGGGTGAAGAAAAAGAAAAAAAGAAAGGCTTGCCCAGGAAGTATATTTATGGCAAATGGCAGTATCCATGACTCTAATATTAATGTTACTGAATAGAAAAAAAAGTGATGGTGGCGGTGTTATTAAAAAAAATGTGGTTTTGTCATATGCTTTGAAATCAGTTTATGTACATAGAAGGTAGTTATAAACCAAAGTAGCTCATCAACTGAAGAACAAAATAAAAAAGACATGATTGTTTGGTAGATAGTGGCAAATTAAAAAAAGCTACAAAAATATTTATTGGGAATGACAGTGATAGTATATATGGGAAAGTAGTGTGGATATGACTTTAAAATGCAATTTGTTGTCGTGGGATTTGGGGGATCTTATGGCCATTCAGCTTACAGTACCTTTTATATTGCATTATCCATCATTTCCACAGCTTCAGTCATGCAATTGAAATTGATGTGCTTTAATTACAAAT
The DNA here is from genome assembly GCF_963514075.1 of Conger conger. Lineage (NCBI taxonomy): Eukaryota > Metazoa > Chordata > Actinopteri > Anguilliformes > Congridae > Conger > Conger conger. The sequence continues at coordinate 25,853,376 of NC_083762.1, forward strand.
GTTAGACTAAGGACAAAGTGCCATAGTGATCAGACTCCACTGTCCAGATTTTGATCATTTGAGAAGTTTTCAAACTTTGAAATTGACCAGCTTATTTTTAGACATACATTACCAGCTCTAATGATAGGGCAGGCTAGTTTCCTTAGATCCTTGGCACGTTCATTGCTTTCACACTTTTGACACCTCCTTTCTTCTCTCCCTATTAAGAACCTGCTCATTTCCAACATTATCTCATTAGCATGGGAGTCTTGGAAGTCACAGGCAAATTAACAAAAAAAGAGAACAAAAAATAAACCTATTCTTTTCCACTTCAAGGTTTCCTTTTTAAAATGGGGGAAAAGAAACATACAATTTATGCATCATAATAAGTGCTATGGAGCCAATTATGAGAATCTCCCCCTTGTATAATTACTTTGATCCGTAATCAACGGAACAGTCGTAGTTGTGGAAGACTGCACTTTGAGACTTTAATTGGCTCAGAGTTATTTTCTACCTTTTCAGCATGCTCTGCTCCTCTCTGCTAGTGTTGAGCAATAGGCACAGACTCAGATGCTACTGAAAGGACATTCCCACTTCCTACAATTATTATTCAAAGAGTATAATAACAAGGGAAAAATTATACTTATGCATTGATCATTTCTGTAAATATGCTAGAACACTGGAATTTAGCTTTGAGTCATGTTCTGTATTCTATTCCTTTTTCAAAGTGAAAGTGATCTTTTGTGTACTTCATGACCCTGATTAAGGGCCAGCACAAAGTCATTTTTGGAATGCTGCATTGTTGCTATCGATCAAACCGCAAAGAAAAAAAAAATTAAAGAGAGGCATTTGGAAAGGTATGGTTTTCAACATGATAATATATGTATATATAGAGAGAGCTCCTTTGTCCCCTGTCCAGGGACAATTACTTTTATTTCATTTTTTAGCTCTATCATTTCAGATTTGTAATCAAACAATTGAGATTTCCTGGTTTTAATAAGGGTATTTTTATACATTTTGATTTCACCATTACCAATTATAGTTATTATAGCACTTTATATATATATATATATATATATATATATATATATATATACATTGTAAACTGTAACCTGGCCATCCTGTTTTTGCAAGACATTTTTCTACAACTCTGCAGGCTCTTTAAAACGCACACCTTATTCCAGACACAGGAAATAAGAATTTTACTTATTTATTTTACTGCCATTTTTAACTATATATTTAGTGTAAAAGTTAAATAATTTTTCATTCAATATGGTTGAATTTATTTTGCAATCACACCTATCCTGGCTGAACTAAGATGCCCAGGAGCCCTAGGCACACATACCTATGGTTTCAGTGGGGGCTGCTCACAGCAGGCTAGGTTTGCCATGACAATGGACAGGTGTAAATATAAACAATAACGGTAGCCTACTACTAGCTAGTAACATTAGCACTGTTTTACCTCAAGATGAAACAGTGGAGACCACAACACACAACACGTTTTGAGCAAATGACAATACATTCCAGGCAATAACAACACTCTCCCTGTCTAACGATAACCTATGTATCTAATCTTAGTAGTCTGCATATTGCCTTATCCTGTTAGAATGATCATGAGTTAGCTGTTATTAGTGCAGAGCAATGTTAACACTACATTTAGCGTTTCAATGTTTGTATTTTTCTTAGTTGTTTTCACTGAGCTGGAGAAGATCTTTCTCACCATTTTACTGTGAATATGGTCTGACTTTAACCGAGTAACACACTTGAGCTCAAACTGTGACTGTGTCTGCATCCACTGCATTATTTGTGCACAATATTAGCTCATGTTATCTCAGTTAGATTTGTCAGCCAGCTAAATTAGGCTATGGATACACAGGTTATTGCAAAAATTCAAAAGTCCAGTCCTCGATCAGACTCAGTAGCCAATACACATTGCTGTCAAAATTTCAAAGTTAAAACAAGCTATCTTTAACTGATGTTAAATGTATCACACATTCAGTGCACCAGTCACAATTCTATGTTTATGAAAACAAACTCCTTGACCATTTTGCAAACAAATTGTCACGAACATGGTTACTGCCATTTCACTTGTAAATTCATGTTTAAAAAAAAATTATGGAATTGTTTTTATGTCTTATTTTTTATTATATATAGTTTTTTACAACCGTTTAGTATCATTGGAGCCCTCATAAGTCATCCGGGGCGGGGACCCAGGGCACCTGCCCAGCATGCCCGGTCGGTAATCCGGCTATGCCTATTATTATATTGCTTCCCATTTTAAAAAGGGAACAAATATTACTCAGTCAATCTACTAATATATACACATATTTTGGACTGTGATGTGGTTCTGGTGATACTCAATAATGTCATTGTAACAAAAAAACAAATAATTAAATAGTAAAGATATGGGGAAATGTTTCCAGTGCTATCTGTGGAATTCAAGCAAATTTGTGAACTGTAGGACGCAATCTGTGGTAATGCTGCTTAGAATGTTCTGCTGACAGTCAAAGGTTTTCAGGTCAGTGATCCAAATAATGACTTTGTTGTAAATTACTACGCAGTAGTGATGTAATATGCCCCAGAGTTGTATGGACTTTTGCTTATTGAAGCAGTATGGTACATTCACATTTAGTCACTCAACTATCTTTATAACAGTTTAATACATGTAATTAAGTGGAATGATAACAGCACTGGGAAATGTATTGAAAAAGATGGGAATCTTTGCAGTCAATACACAACACTCACCAGTTATCCAGTACCAGAAGCCTGTGGAGAGCTGTCTTATTTGTTAAAGGTACAATAGGTAAGATTTTTGTCTTTAAACATTATTACAAGACCATTGTAAACCCCTTCCTGTCATTGAAAAAGACTCACTGACATGTTGACTCACCCTCTGCCTGTGTTTAAATTTGAGTTTCAAAATATGCAGTTGACGGGCCTCCACTCTGTGGCAAAACATCGTATAGCTGTATAATAATTCAAGCTCATTGGTTGAAAATTGATTCTAATTGCCACAGCCAATGGCATTTCAACATCAGTGCATTCAGAGAAGGGGGAGAGATAAACAGTCTTGGCCATTTCAAGTCCAAAATTACTTATTGTACCTTTAAATATAAATTGTTCAATCTGTCATCACTTTAACGTCATTCATCCCCAAAATGCAGAATATGTCTACATATACCCACAACATAACTTCTGAATTGAAGTGAGGCACCAGGTTGTGAATGTAGTAAACTAATGTTTCAGCTCAATTTAGATTTTCTTTCAGAAATTTCCCAGTTTTAAAATAACATAAAATACAAATTCTATCAAAATTTGGTTGAAAAGATTTCTTCTCAAATGAGAGATATGAAATATGGGGACTCCAGGCTGATGCTGTGCAACATTCTAATTAAACTGTGAATACAAAAATTGCATATGTATGAGCGTACATGAAAGTCATATTTGAGTGTGGTACTGTATATTTGGATGGGGCTTTTTTATCTGATTCTATTTCACAGAGGAGTTACTATTTCAGTATAGTTACTGTAGTGGTTCAATGTTGAACAAATATGTGCCAAAGGTTTCACTGATGAACCAAAACTTGTCAAAAATAATGATAAAACCTACATGCAAAGTAATTCTATTTTGTCATATGCATGGCCATTTTTTCCCCCGTACATTTGTGATCTGAGATGCTACTTAGCAACTAAAGACAACAGTTTTCTTTTTTCTTTTTGCAACTATATTTCAAAGGGTTTCACTGTCTATACATTTTGATTAATATGATTGAAATGAAAAGTAACCCTCCCACATTCCCATCTGCATGTGCAACCAGCGATAGCTATAGCCCTTAAAATTATTACTTACTCTCTTGATGTTCCACAAACTCATTTTTCACCACATGGCTGTCACCCTATTTTGTTGTAGTTATATTCCCTTGCAGGAAGGAATGAATGATTGTTTTTTTGCAAAGACTGTCTGAATTCTAAACTTGTCTTGGAACTGAGGAGGCATATATACACTCACTGAGCACTTTATTAGGAACACCTGTACACCTGCTTATTCATGCGTTTATCTAATCAGCCAATCGTGTGGCAGCAGTACAATGCATGAAATCATGTAAAGACGGGTCAGGAGCTTCCGTTGATGTTCACATCAACCAACAGAATGGGGAAAAATACGGGGTTTCAGTATCTCAGAAACTGCTGATTTTCACAAGAGTTTGCAGAGAATGATGCGGAAAAAAAAAAATATATATATATATATATATACATATATATATATAAACATATACACTCAGTGATCCACTTTCTGTGTTCAGAAATGCTCTTCTGTATACGACTGTTGTAATGCATGGTTATTTGCATTACGGTCACCTTCCTGTCAGCTTCAAGCAGTTTGCTCATTCTCCTCTGACGCTTCTCATTAACAAGGCCTTTCTGTCTGCAAAACTGCTGCTCACTAGATTTTTGTGGGGTTTTTTGCACCATCCTTTGCAAACTCTAGAGACTAGTGTGCAGGAGATGAGCAGTTTCTGAGATACTCAAACCACCCTGTCTGCCACCAACAATCATTCCACGGTCAAAGTCACTTAGATCACATTTCTTCCCCATTCTGATGGTTGATGTGAAGATTAACTGAAGCTCCTGACCCGTATCTACATGATTGTATGCATTGCACTGCTGCCACAAAACTGGCTGATTAGATAATCGCATAAATAAGTAGGTATAATAATGTTCCTAATAAAATGCTCGGTGAGTGTATATATGTGTGTACAGTGCAGATAATAGTCCATATGTATTTGGATCATGGTACATTTTAATTTCAGTTCTTTTGGCTCAGTACTCCAGCACATTGGATTTGAAACAATGAATAATGAGGTCCAAGTGAAGACTGTCACCTTTTATTTTAGGATCATACTGGGTGATCCTTGTACTTTTTAGATTATCAAAAATTGGCTTCTTAGCTGTTACTGATTAGCCAATTGTATTCAATTGATTACATAGTGCAATTATAAGAAAGCTTTCAGTATCGTCTTGATTCTAGGCTTTTGATTGCCTTTGGAGTCTGTTATTGGCATTTGTCGATATGATGAGCAAAGTTATAGTGTGGGCTTGTATGGCTGGCTCACTTGCCTTCATTGATAATGTGACTGCTCATTGCAGCAGCAGAATTAGTTCTGAAGTGGACAGAAGCATTTTACTATCACATGCTTTCAAACTCATTGGATGGTGCTTTGTCCCACAGCAAGACAGTAATCCCAAACATACACCAGTGTGCTCTTTCGTCTTAATGATGTTCAGAACTGTTTGTTTCGGTAAGCCTATTGTTTGTCTCTGACTGTTTCTTCTTTATCTGTCTGTTAAGATACTGAAAGCTTTCTTATACATCTTTACTAAGGAAGATTGAATATACCTGACTAATGAAAGAGCGCTGAGAGGCCAACTGTCCAATTACTTTTATTCCCCTAAAATGGGGGGGGGCTATGTATGAAAAAAATCACCCAATGTGGATGCAATTTTACAATGTGGTCTGCACTTTGAACTCATATTGGACATTGTTTCATTTCAAATCCAATATGCTGGAGGACAGAGCCAAAAGAACAGTACCACAGTCCAAATACTTACAGGCTGCACTGTATATATGAATAATAGAAAATGTAAAAAAATACAAAAATAAAAAAGAAGAAAAAAACAGATTTAAAAAAAATCTGTTTTGTCATTTTAAGATAAAATGTTAACAAAATACATGGTCAAAAAGGAAAACAAAACTGTAGCATCAACCCCAGGGAATTTCCTACTAAAATGCTTACATGTTTTAATTCTTAAATGAAGAAATGACAATCTTTGTTGTGATGTATATTAATACATATGCATATATTAATATTTGTGTGCATGTGTGTAAACACACACAGAAACACACATTAGCAGATTATTATTCTGTACGTATGCACCATGTATCTTGTAAAAAAAAAAAAAAAAAAAAAAAAAATGTATTAAATTATTGCTATAATATTAACTGCTTGTGAATCGATATAAATGGCTAGTTATACGAGTCGGTGGAATTTAAATTTGCTTTGAAGGAAAGCTTTCTTGTTCTCCAGCAGTTCAGTGTACAGTGTCAGTCATTCAAAGTATATATTGTCACATGCTTGTAAAATATCACATCCACAATCAGTGGCTTTGATGTGGAAAAAAGAAACCACCTAACCATATGCATTTGGTGTGATTATTTTTATTGTCATGAAATTTCCTTGAACCATTAAATATTGTGTAAATTTAAACATATATATATATCTCTATATATATAAATATATACACATGTGTTTGTCCGGTTCTTTTTCTCTTGTCTTCAAAATAGGATATCTTTAAAATATCATAGTTATCAAGGGCTCTGGTATGCAAAAAAGCTGACAAATATTTAAAATTTTGTTCTCTGCACTTTTGGCTCACTTCTGTAATTATCTACACAGTACTTGCAGTCCTTGCCATTTTACCGCATAAATCTCACAAAATAAGAAAAAAATCCATGTAATATAGCAAATCACACATACACTGTCACACGTCAATTTCCGTGAATTTGCGTGAACCTACAGTAAATAGCATAATCATGTGCTTATTATTTTATCTCCTTGTAGGTTGCTAATGAGAACAATGCTAGAAAAAGTGATATATGATCTGCTTGACTCAACTATTATTCATTTCTATTATTTTTGCTCTGTACTCCAGCACATTGTATTTGAAATGAAACAATGAGGTTAAATGCAGACTATCATCTTTAAGCTGAGGGTAGGTCCAACCATATCTGGTGATCATTGGAGGCATTATATCCCTTTTTATATATAGTCCCTCCATTTAAGGGGAGCAAAAGTAATTGGTCAGCTGGCTTCTCAGCTGTTTCTTATTAGCCAGGTGTATTCAATTGATTCCATTCTGGATTTGTCAATATGAGGGCCAGAGTTGATCACTGGCAGCCATTATGAGGCTGAGAAACATATGCACTTAGCAAAGTAAATAGTTTGAAACATCATTAAGAAGAAAGAGAGCACTGGTGATCTCATTAATCCCAAAAGACATGGGCTTTGGGATTAATGGCCAAGGAAGACCTAGATGGACCAAGAATTCTCACCATAATGAAGCAGAACCCCAAAACACCAGTCCAACTGATCAGAAACACTCTTCAGGTCTGTCTGTGACTACTGTCCGCAAAAGAATTCACAAACAGAACTAACGAGCCTATACTGACAGATGAAAAGCACTAGTTAGCCGCAAAAAAGCAGGATGACCAGGTTACAGCTTGCTAAAACGTACAGGTACACGTCGATTTACGACGGGGTTACATTCCTGAGAAATTTTGTGAAGCAAACATTTAATAGAGATATGTCCCGGGCAGTTGACAACAATAAAAAATTAATTACATATATTTAGGCCTATTTTCATTCATTGGTAAACAATCAGCGTGGTTATTAAATTAAATGAATGACTGAAACTGCAATGGCAGCTCCATTTAACAAGTTGGAGTTTGTAACCAAAAATGGCTGCCAACATTGTGCCTATGGCCAGCAATGTGCATTAATATGAATAATTTGCTAATGTGATGTTCCTCTCGGTCACCGTATAGAAAATAAATTACCAGTGCAACCACAGCGACTGAAAAGGTGTGGAACTGGGTAGAAATGTTAACATCTGCATCTATCTAGGGAACTAGTTGATCAATACACGGGCAGGTTTAATGTTCAGTTTGTAACGTCTACCTCTCTTCCATGCTTAAATGTAATCTAAATTTTCATATCGAGGCGGCGAATTTTCCTAGCAAAACATTTTTCTTCATGTAAAATTTCATTAAAGTGAACATTCCATTTGTTAAATAAAAAAATGTCTCTAAAATGTCGTGTTCGTGGACCGCCTGAGAATTCGCTTCTGTGTGCCGACCCTTGCTTACGACCCACAACGATTCTCTCGGATTACGGATTCACGGAAAAGTCGCCTTGGCTCACTTCCCCTTTCCCCTGGGCAATCAATAAAAGTTTTATTTAATTCATTTTGTTGTCTTGTCTTCAGTCTTGTTTTTTTTGCTTAGTCATGTGGCAACCCCGGGGTTTGTCACACCACCAAAAAAACATGTAAAAAGATTCACAAATATAACTACCACAATTACTGATTTTGCAGATTAGCTACAGATTTACTTAGAGCTACATAAACTCAGCACTTTATCATGTATTTATTAGACTTGTTGGTCTTGCTGCTGTAACCTATCGTCATAGAGCTTTGACATGTTGAGTGTTCAGAAATGCTTTTCTGCATACCACTGTTGTAATGTGTGATTATTTGCGCCGCAGTCATCTTTCCGGCAGCTTTCACCAGTCTGGCCCTTCTCCTCTAACCTCTCTCATTAACAAGCTGTTTCTGCCTACAGAACTTCTGCTCCTTGGATGTTTTTTACTTTTGTTTTTTGCACCAAGAATGATTTTTTTTTTCTATTGAAACAGATTTCTTGATACAAAATGATACAAAAAATGTACCTTCACGTGTGTTTTATTCACATCTATGAGAGTATGTTTTTATCAAACATGCCAAACGAGTCCAAAAAGCTCTCCAAACAGGATTACACACTCCATTGCTTTCTAACCAAACTGCATCACATTTAAAATGGAACTTTATTTCAAAATTAGGTTAACCAGAGCACTGTTAGCCCCCTTTCCTCTGCAAACACAGGGTCAAACAACATCTCCTGGTCAGATTCTATACAGCCATCATTGAAAGCATCCTCACCATGTCTATCACTGTCTGGTACTGGAGCACATCAAAGCACAGAATAAAGAAACTGGACAGAGTCATTGTAAAAGCAACGAAAATCACAGGCTTCAACCACCCATCTCAGGATTCCATATACACAAAAAACACCATAAAGCAAGCAAAGAGTATCATTAGAGCCCCCTCTCATCCAGCCAATATCCTCTTTCAGATACCGCCCTCCAGGAGGCGCTACCTCTCATTAGGGGGGAGAATAGAGAGATAAAACCGCAGTTTCTTCCCTCATACTCACCCTGATCTCTGGACTCTAATACATCATAATCCAACACTGAACTATACACACCTGTGTAAAACCCAACGCTAACCCAACGACGGAATTTAGCGAGGGCTGAAGGTATCAGCGTGCTCGTCCTTCTGGTGTTGCTGAAAGAATACTAATTGGGTTAAAAATTAGTGGCCCCTATGCAGACAGTCTAGATCAGCCAATAAACAAACCACGATACAAAGGCAGTAGTACCACTCTGCCTTCCGTTCTTTACTGGTCCGGGCTGACCCAGAATCTCCACAATAGGGCCAATAGATTCACCTTCGTTTATCTGACTCCATTTTAGAATAATAATTTAGATTAGTTATCCACATTAGTGGATGTCGTATTTATAATTTTGACTTGATCGCTATAGGAATCCTGTACTGAGATTTACTCTCCGAACAGTCCTCTGCTGGTACCACCGTATGTCACATCGCGCGTAATGTGCACGTCTCACGAACTGACTAGCTATCTGTAGTCATTACAGAGGTCGCAGGAATAGCTACTCTCTGGTATATCTGTTTACAGCCTAGGGACCCAAGCAGACCAACATAGCTACGGCTGTGCTCGACATGAATGAACTACCATGCGGAGGCGAGGGATTTACCAAAATAGGTCTACGGGTGCTATACGCCGTGATACAGTAAGTGGAAATAATCATCCTCCCTAGACCAGTTCGAGGGGGTAAACCAAGCATTCCCTGTATAACCTTGAGTGTCAGTAAGGAAAACCAAACAGATCAAGTTTTAACAGTTTATTTTACCAGGCAGGTTACATACACGTAATTGCATACTAGTTCCAAATAAAAAACATTACAATGCAAACCAAATTACGGAGTCTTAAAAGTCATACCTGGTAATAAAAGCTACATACGGGAGTCTGGCTACAGACACCCTGTACGTAGGAATTGCGTGCACGGAGTGCACGGGAGGCTGATTGCATTCTCCCAGATTGCTTAGTTTGCTGTCCTTAAATCCAAAATCTGGCCTTTGATGTTAACCCTAAAAAATTGGTCATCCATCTGTAATTTGGAGCCACGCCTCCCCAGGAAGCGCAGGGGGGTTGAGGGTTGAGGTTTTGATGTACAGGGTTTGCTGTTGCAGAAATAAAACCATTGCACCAGTCGCACTGAAACAATCAGAATAATACCAAACATGAATATAATCTAAACTGACTTTGTCATGAAACATCCAATGCTGTACATATCATTTAGTGACTGAGTAAAGAGGGAGAGAGCAATGAAGGGGGGTTCAGGAGAAGGTCAGGGCCTAACAGGCCGTGCCCTCTGAAACCTTCCCGTGCCGTAAAGGATGTTGCCCCGTCGTAACGAGTTTTACGGCTGGAGGCCTGAGTCTTCCCCCACAGGCTCCTGCCTGTATGGGTTGCGGAGATAGTGGGGGTTAATGGTGCATGCTCCTAAATTACTTTACAGCCACATATTCCACAATACCAGAGGAAGCCAGCAGGCTGACCAGCCCTGCGTGATAATGCCAGATTTCCAGCCTTACACCTGTATAGTACAACATACATTTTCAGTACAGAAATCTACTGGACTCTATCCCCATTACTACAGCATATCCATGCACTATGCAATACAGAAGTTTTTTTTAACTCATGTCACATATTACTGTTACTGTTTTGTTCTACTTGCTGTTCTGAATCAAATTCCACCAGCTTGCCATGTGGCAATAAAAGCACTTGACTTGTTAGCAAGTACAATTACAGGTTTATATAAAGCAAGTCCAAATCCTGTAATTACACATGTCTGTATATTTATTCTGCTATGCGAACTCAGTGATATTCCTTAACTGTCCGTCACCTGCGTATGACACATTAAACCTTGGTTGGAAAGGGTAGGACACTGTAAAAGAAGCTGTACAAGTATGCTTGTGTCTCTAGTTGAGTTCCCCGGCAGAATGTTCCAAGTTTACCGTATAGGACATATAAGATAAGATATTTATTGGACTTTTTACCCTGACTCCATCAGTCTCTTGTTTCCTTTCGACTGCACAACCAAGCGGATAAGTAAGTGTTTATGTGTTTCCGCAGAATTTTTCTGAGCTAGGTATGTGATTACTGCCTAACCTAGGCAGTACCGTATTATGCTACTATCCTAATTGAATAACCTATAGCCAGACCGGAATACAAACTAGCAAACTATAGAAGATAACACTTAGATAAAATGATGTGCAATTATACAACGACTTGGTTTAAATACTCAATTATGATTGGCTGGGAGGGATGTGTTAATTTTCTGGGCTGCATTTCCCGAAGCCTTCATAATGCTACATCATTCGTAAGTTGTACCTTAAGCTGTACCTAAACGTTTCAGCGTGTTTCCCAAAACATTCTTAGCTAAGTATACCTTCTGTACGTCATACTTTTGTAATGTTGGTCTGGATCACTCTTAGCTATACCTTATCGATGTTGTCAGCTCATGGCCACCACTGTTGTGACTGCAAGCCTCTGAAATCAGCTGCTGCTCTTAGTTATATCTCAATCTGTTAAGCAATTCTACAGTTGTAGTTGGCTAATATGCGTATTGCTAGGTGGTGTAGCCACACACTCTACCACAAACCATATATATCATTTTTAAGTTTTTAATGATATTAATACGTTCCCTCCAGTCATGATAAATGCAATATTCCTGCAGTGTTTTATTCATAAATAACACTACTTTCGCTCAAAACACAGTCAAGCAGTCACTGCATGGAGTGCATAATCAATCTTGAGGAGTGAGTCGATGGGCCTAGTAACATCACATGTAGAAGCTATCTCTTAAGCAACCACCTAAGTAATAGTTTGGGGAACACACCTAGAAAAATAAACGTAGTAAGGTATACCTTTGGAGTCTTTGTAAAATGCCAAGAGACACCGTTATCTATTAATCAGTGCAGTCAAAAGCTTAATCACGGTTCTAAAATAATGCGCATCAACATAAAACGGCAAACAATATTATACTTGCAATATTAAACTTGCAACACGGTCTTAAGGGATGTCGGAGCCACTCAAACATTGTTGTCCATGAATGAATGAATGTAGAGTAGCTAATCATAGTTTTGTTTAGTGTTGCCAACCATCCTGTAAAATATGGAATCATCCCGTCATTTGAAAAATACACATTATGTAGCCTACAGACACAGACATGGTTGGTTCCATAGTTAGTTCCATTATAGTTTAGCCCCAGTTTATAGTTTGAATATAATTCAGTAGTTGGCTAGATAACCAAAACCTAAAACCAAACTGGATCTTAATGTTAGATAACATGAGACAGCGAACCTAGCATAAGCAACCTGATTTTTTCAGACCGTCAGACCTGCACGGTCCAACAATAGCATATGTTTTCTCTGACATTGGTCATAGTTGGAAAATAGTTGTATCCAGAAAGAACACATTATCCATATCGGATTTTCTGACTATCCGACTCAGTCCTAATGCAATATGTAAGTGTATATCACTTGCTTGTTTTTCTTATGTCAGGAAAACAAGAGCATTTGTTATTCCTGCAAACATACTGCAGAATTTAAAACTCACTTAGTTTTGAAAGTGGCATCTGTTAGCAGCGATAGGTGAACATATATAGCGATCGTCAAACAGCAGGCTCATTTTAAATTGTAATTAAACTGGCCATCAGGTACCTTGAGGCTGCTTGGTCAACAGCAGGATACTAATTAGTATAAGATGACCTTTGGAATAATATGTGGTGAATAATTCATAATTGAAGACCATGCTTCAGAGTGAAAGGAAGAACAGTCCGAAAGCACATCTGAAAGCACAGACTTTATGGTGCCATACCACTCCAAAGCCATGTGATCCTATCAGCAACATACAACCATGCCATGGAATGGGTAATGAGGTATTTTGATAAATTCGTGAGGCTTTGAATCACAGCTTTGATAGCAACCAGTGGGATCACTCGGCATTAATTAGAGCATGAGAAGTTGTAGGGCAGGGGCAATACTGTGCAGCTGCCACTCTGCCACCATGCCTGCTGGCTCAACACAGTGTCATCTGAAGGCGGGAGTCACCAGGGAAACGGCTTACTCTCAGCTGTGAAATTGTGTGTCACTCTGCAAGCAGAGACACATTTTGGGTGGCATTCCTTTTCCAGGGTTTCCTTCCTAAGTGACTGCATTGTACTTCTGCATGATGTCTCTTCTGTTTCTCTTGTTTTCAATTGAAAAGAACAACATTTCTGCTATGTCCAGTTCCCTGAATCAGTGTAGTTTTTGTGGGAAACAGGCCCATTTAATTTATTTAAAATTCTCTGGTAATTTTGTGCATGCCACCAGCCATAATTTCTGTCCATCCTACACAGCACCAGCTGAGCAATGCAATCGATGTGTCAGAGGAGTACACTTCATGTACAGCTGACTCAGGCAGCCTGCTGGCACCTGACTGCCCAGAGCACTCACTGGTGTACTATGAGACAAGGGCATCCCCGCCAACTTAAATCCTTCCTCCCTGGGTGAGTCTGAAGTCAATTATGTGCCACTCTGCCAGGTCGCCATCCACATGCAGCACCGGCACAGTCAGGATTAAATACCAGGCTGTGGGGCACCTCATACCCTGAAACCAAGTGTAAGCTGGATTAGCCCGACAGCAACCCAACATTTAACATCTTTAATCAAAAGCAACATGATTGTGTGTCATCCAGAATTGATTCAAGTAAAATGATTCACTACTGCATAATAAAAATGCTTCCATTCATGATTCCTAAAAGCAGAGGAACTGCTCAGAACATTTGTGCACACAGCAAAGGAACATTCTCTGCTGTCTGGGGAGCATATAAAGGGAGACAAAATAGTCCATGTTGCTGAGATAATTTGCTTCATGCAGCATGCTGTGACTAAAAGCTAACTGTATCATCGCCAAAGAAAATGGAATGCAAACTGACCAATAGAGACAATGGACCAGATCTATCTGTTGTATAAAATGGTATTCACTTACAATTGCTGTGACGATTAACTTCTGTTGGAGCCTTCTTTTGTGATGCAGTTCTCATAAGCTGTTGTAACATTTAAACCCATGTATCTATAACCAAGTTATTTTTGAGCAGCCAATATATTTGGTAATGTAGTTATTTCGGTTCATTAAACTATTTCACTTCTCTCTCTCTCTTGCTCTGCCCCATGCACCCCCTGTTTTCACACCCTAAAATCGCCTATGACTATACATTCTTTTTTTTTTTCCTATAAAGGCCATAAAATTGATCTGATTTTCAGGGACCCTTATGTTTGACTTCTTATACAAAAATTGGCGGTAATTGTCTTGAGTGAGCAACACAATTACTGCCAGAACAACAGCACAATTAAAATGTGTATCTTGTTATGTCTACATGCTTACTATGAAGTGATCCCTATGAAGTACGGATCATCAGTTGGAGGTCTATACAGTGCCATTGAATGAGATCAGTAGTGCAGTCATGCAGTCCCATCATCCAACTGCTCCAGCACCTGAGGCCAATGGTGTGTGTGTGTGTGTATGTGTTTATCAATGCGTCTATACAGTTTGAGTCTCAATGATTGTAATCAATCACTCTACCCTCGATTATAGTAATTAATAATTTAATAAGTCTGTGGACTTTGACGGTGGTGTTATCCAAAACTTTATAACAATGCACAGTTTGTTTAACTGCATGGTCAGGTCCAGTTATCATCAGTGACCATGTTCAGCCAAATGCAAAATTTCAGCTCGAAGTGCTTAGCTGTAGGTGTAGACACAAAATAAACAGAGCATGCCTGACTGTCCATGTCATTTTAATAAGCGCTCACATTCTCCTAGAATGAGTGTACAGTATGTCATATAATTATTTTTTCCATGATGGCGGCTGCAGTATATGCTCTCAGTAAGTGATACCCATACAAGTGCCCAGACATTGAGAGCATTATGATCCAAAGGTTGACTTTTTCTGACACAAGTCGCTACTTAATTGGAGCAATGATGAAAGGAAACTTGAATCGCTAGATATTCAAGGTGTCAACTGGCTGCTCTTTCACTGGCATCTCGCTAGTGGCATCTTACTATAATGAATACTGTCTTAATTGAAATATAAATTGCAAAATCATTTCCCAAATTTAACATTAGTGAATCTGAAATGTGTCAGGCAAGTGATGTTGAATTGCTTACCATCTTTGACTCTTTTGTCTATAAATGGAATATTGGCTTCCTGAAACACCTGATTTCCGTTATAGCCATGCATAATTTCATAACCTCACTTATTTTCAGTTTGTTTAGCACTGCTTATTTTCGGCTGAATTGATCGTTTGTGAGGATGAGCAGTGCATGTTTCTGTGTTTCATTGTATGACAGACCCTGTAATTACAGGAAAGATAACGGCAGGCTGATTTCTGTCACACACAGTCTGTTGACTCCTGGCTACAGTTCAAATCCGCTGAATTAGAGAGGAGCTTGTTATATATAGAGCAATAAATATAATTACTATGAATTAAGTTCTTTTCACTGTGGTTCCATTATTTTATCTTAAAAATATCTTATTTATTATTTTCTTTCCAGTTTTTTTTATTTGTAAACATTGCCCTTTATGGGCAATAGCACTATTATTGTACTAAGCAACAGCCTATGCCAGTGAATTGTATTTTATAATAGATTTAGTTTCATATCTCCACATATTACACCATCAAGGGAAAAATTCAGAGATTAATTTAAGCATTGGTCAGATTTAGTTCAGATTGGAAATTTGGAAATAAGCCAGACATTTGCCTCCTTGCCAACCCCGTGTGTGTGCTTGTGTTTGTGCATGAGTGTGTGTGCCCATCCATGGTCTTCATAATTACACTGAGTGAACTGCTGCCCACTGGATTTTTCCCTACCATTCTTTGTAATCTCTAGAGACTGTTGCGTGTGGAAAGCCAAGATCAGTAATTTCTGAAATACTGAAACCACCCTTTCTAGCATCAACAAACAGTCCACTGTCAAGTCACTATGATCACATTTCTTCCCCATTCTGATGAGAAGTCTGAAGCTCAAATTTCCCAAATTTCCCCTGAAAGTGCAGTAATGCTCTCTTTTGGTACAAAAGGGTGGTACAAATGACATGACAATTATTTTTGTACCTCAGAGTATGGTAAAATTGTTTCTTTTTTTTTTTTTTTTTTTACAAATTCAGTCTCGTGACTTTATATGTGCTCATGCTGACACTCACACCCTCCTTGCTCCATAAAGTCCTCCCAGTTAGTCATCCAGCTCTTAAAATGCAAGTAAGCCCCCACACCACTCCGAAGAACAATGGGAAGGATTGTCCAGGTATCACCTGGATTCCATTAGTCATCCAGCCTTGCAGATGCAATGGCATCCTGTGAGTGTTTCAGTCTGAGCTGTGTAGGTGTGAATTAGAACAATGGCACTTTGAACATATTGTTCATACTATCTTAAATAAAAATACAAAAAAACAGTAGGGGGTGCAACTGCTGAAGTACCGTACTGTACTTTTTCCATATTTTCTACAAATTTATCTTCTTTTTTTTTTTTGCAGCACTGCACATGATGGAGTAATGCACTACCCAAATCTATCCATTTAAAGCATCAATTCCGTTTCCAAAAGTGGAGTTTGTGCTGAAAATGTATCAAAAGTTAAAAAGCTGATTTCTCAGAATTGCATTTTTGCTCTGGACAACTGTCATGTACTTAGTTGTAATGATGTGTACTACATTTGGATGCTTTTTACAGACTTTAAGGATACATACGTGTACTCATTGAAAAGTAATTTGTATGTATTGGAAATACACTTTTATTATACTTTTAGTTGATCAATTTAGTAAAATATTAGTTGTTCAAAATATTACTAAAGAATAATTATACAGTATAGAATATATTGAAGTTGATTTATATTGTAGTGATCACAATCTGTCCTATATTTTAGAAGTTCACTTGAAGTACAATGCTTTCAAAACAAAAATAATAAATTAATCGTAATAGAAATACATCAATCCATCTAAAGAGCAGGCTCCTACTCAGTGCGAGAAAGATGTACTAAATAAAGTGGTATATAGTATTTGCAGAAATTATGGAAAAACTATGCTTGAAGTTTAGTACTCTTAAAATGTCCTTTCTTCTGTAGTTGTTCAGAGCAATTTCTTGTCTATGTCCAAGCTGATTATAACATTTCCAACAGCCAGTGGATTTATAAAATGTATAAATATTCCAGAAATATTTTCCCCCGTCTGCTTGTGTTATAAAAGGTCACCTTTGAAATCTTCAGGCCAGCTTTGACCACAGCAGGTGGGTCTGAGATCTTGCTGATAAGAACCAGGAATGGAGTGAGTAATGAGTTGTCTAGGATGACAGCTCTCTGACAGCCCTCATTGAGTGGTGATTAATGAATGACAGCCACATTGCCTGGCTTTAATAATGCAAATCTAGCATTGGGATAATGATGCTCAAATGCACCAGTAATCAGTGGCAGAATGTAACGAGGGGAACAATCAGGTGTAAACAAGCCATTTGCTGTAAAACAACCATTTGTCAAGCTCCAGCTGGTATATCCTGCTCTGGTGCACATGGACTCAACAGTTACAGGACAAACTGATTTGCAATCTGGTTGATTTATTGCGGTCTTTGACATTTCACGAGTCTCAAAACAAGGCCAGTTCACTTATATCCATGACCCCACAAATGTGTGTGAGTACACCTGTATGCATTCAAGCATGTGTGCACATATGTGACTGGAGCAGGTGAAATGGTCCGCACGTTGCATGTCTGCGCTTTTGAGGACAGTGCAAAATAGCCACATTTTAGAAGCCATTTCATGTAAAACAGAACTCATTCCGGTCTCTACTTAAAAACGCAAACACAAATGACAGTGGTTTCGTGTTTCATTAGAAGTTTTGCCTCCGCGACAGGAATGACACCGCTTGGGAAAAAACAGTTGCAAGGTTCCGACAGTAGGGGGCAGCCATGTTGCATTTCAGCTTGTAACAGACAGAGCAGTCATTTTTAGCAAGATTATAATCCATAGTGGTTCAGAGTTTGTTTTGTGATGGATTTAATTCGCCTAGGCCTACCATTTCTAGCCTTTTCTTGAAATATCTTGTTTTCAGTGAAATCATCGTTAGTTTATAGATGGTAGCACAGTAGCTAACCTACAATGTGACAATAGTGTTAACCATGTGTTTTACGCATAGATTTGCAAAAGCGTTTATTTGTAATTGAATTTATGTTACATTGGTAAAAAATCTCAATGCGAGCTGAAAAGAAAGTAAAATCAGGTGTTTTACTGTCTTGTGAACTTGTGAGAGGGACAAAGTGATCATGTTTCAGATCATGCAGAACGGTTTACCTCAATATCATGCTTGTTATGCTTGCTATGATACATTGCAAACATTACATTACATCAATGGCATTTGGTAGACGCTCTTATGTAGGTTAATATGTTCTTACCTTATGTAGGCTAATTGTTTGCAATATGCATAGCACAATAAGCAATCTGAACATATGATGTTTGGTATTACAAATGAATGGCATGAACACAAATTTGTATAGGGTGTGTCCCAATAAGGTACTCTGAAAAAAAATGATCCCCTTTTCCTCCCCGCAATTCCTCCCTAGAACAAGGATTAAAGGAGAATTTTAGCTAGAAAAAGCTTATTTTAATTTGCAGCTCATTAGTAGAACAATAGTAGGCTTCCAACCTCTTACCTCTTCTAACCTCTTTTCCTCCATTTCTTTGATAATGGACTTGCAAAACTCAAATTCCAAACATGTTTCCCTGAAAAGATCTATTCTGAAAATGATCCTTTTGGACTAGCCTGTTGCACCAGTATAACGTTTTGTTTGATCAGAAGATAGGGTGTACAGTCCGCACTAAATGTTACGTTGTAAGTAGTTAGTTTAAAACTAAAGTTGTGTTTGTTCGGTTGCACAATTAATACTTATGCTCCATTTTAGCTAAGCCGAGTGTAAGCCAAAACATTTTTGCTTATAGTGACGTCTCCATATTCAGACCAATCACGCATGTTTAAAAAATAACCAAAATCAAACCGGCACAAATCAGAGCTGGGGATACCCTATCAAGAATGTAAGCAGTCCAGCAGTCTCCCACTTTGCCTGTGTCAACAAATTGAGTGAGGGAGGTTTTAGGAGTATATTTTGCATGTATGTACTATTGCACATACCCTATATACATATCATTAAGCTGGTTGTATATAGTTTAATACTTGGCACAGTTTTGTTTTAATAAAGTGCTCACTGAGTATTTATAAGATTTTGTAATTCATACAGAGGCTGGGTATGACAGTGGCTCAGAAAGAAATAGGAATTAGGCACAAAACTCTAAGCTCAGTGAAGTAAAGCAAGTGTGTTTTTTCCTGCAATAGCTGACATTTGAAATAAGTCAGCCGCCAACAGCAATCCATTTAGTTGCTTTGCCTTTTCCTCAGAGAGAGCCAACTCCCTATACCATCTCCGTTTGACTCCTTACTGTGCAGTAGATGATCACGCTCCAGCAATCAGAGGGATCTCTAAACCTTTCTCAGACTGACATGCATTTGGAGATGGAAACTCTCAAAGGTGCTGATCAATTTTGCATCTGGCTACTGCACAGCTATCACAATCACTTTTTTTTTATTTTAGCGGGCTGTCCTTAAACATGCTGGCAGAAATCTAGTGTAAGGCTTGTCAACATCATTGTCACTGCCTGCAAATGGCTGGCATTTTGTTGCATTGGGTTGCATTTCCTATTTCTTCCCTCACGTTATGATCTGTTATGCAAGGGAAAAGCTTCCCAGGTGCATGCTAGTCAGGACTTAGTGATTTGTATCTTCTTTCAGGAAATAACATAAAATATGTGGAAGGCAGCATTCTTTTCACATATTCAAGTGGAAACAATTTTTCTATTTTATTTTTTGACAGAAATAAAAGAAATACTGGGCTATCCCTTGTGATTAAAAAATATTGTGTTTGTATTTAATTTTTACTTATTCTGTTCAAACAGTGCACATTTTTATGAGTGTGCTCTAATCTAAACTGCTATTAATATGTCTAGGATTTTAACTGACACCAGTTTCTTTATTTAAAATAGGTTTGTTTTTATTTTACGAATACCTCTTTATTTCAGGGATAATACTTGATCATAACCATGAGTATATTATCAGTTCATAGAAGCCATTAATTAAAAAATATAATAAGCCATGCTAGCGATACAGCTGATTGTGTTGCACAGGGCTCCTTTCAGCTGTTTTATCTATGAAACCCATGAAGTACAACTATGCATATTGAATTGTTTATCAAATACAGATATTTAAAAAAGTCTAATTTAAATTTAAATGGTGAATGTAATTTAGAGAAAAATCCCCATGTTGCACTGAAATACCCCTTTATAATGAACAGCTACATTAGTAACAAGGTAGGTGCAATCCGGTGCAATACTCAATCTGAAAACAAATAAAATGCTCATTATAAAGAGTTTCTTTTCTTGCTAATATCATGGATTGGCTTCTGTTTTCAGTTGCTTTATTTACTAAGCTATTTGCAGCACTGCATCTAAATTGCTGAATTGTATAGTCTATTCTCCACAAACAATAACCACCCCAGTGGCATGGCATTAAACAATTACAGATGATGACAATATCTAATTCAATTACATTAAAATATATAGCTGAGCATTTCCATTTTGCATACCATATAAAGGTGTAATTGTCAATGACCAAAGAATAAGTACCAATCTTCAGACAGTTATTGCTAATACACTTCCGGCTTATACAAATTTAATGAACCTGAATAATTTGTACATATACAGAAATCTCTGCAGCCCAAATGGTTGTATGAATGAATGAATGAATGAATGACAGGGAGTATGGGAAGCTAGGACGGACAAGCACAGAACACCAAACAGGCTGACACTGCATATAACACACTGAATATTTGACTGCTGATGTAAAAATCACTACTGGTGATTAGAAGCAATGCATTTCTAGAACACTGATGAAGAGTTAAAAAATGTGTGGGTGAATACAAAATGTTTTTGCCAAACATGAGAGTTGTTTTATTGCACAAATATTTTAATAACAATTGGCTGCTCAAATGTTTCTTGGGCAGGTATGATAAGTTTCATTGCCAGTTTGTGCATAAAAGAGCTCACAAAAGGTCTAGAGTTGATTATTGGAGTACAATCTGGAGTAGTCTATTTCACCCACCCTTTCTCCTGATCAGACTGGCTTCATCTGGAAAAGATGATTAATGAAATAAAGATGGATTTTTATTTAACATCCTTTACACGTCTTCTAGGTGCCCAGACGGACTTCTCTTTGGATGCTGAGAAGATATTTGATCAAGTGGAGTGGAACTATTTGTTTTATCCTGTTCTCCCCTTGCTTCAGTGAGGACAAATTATACCTTTTCAGCATACTTTTCACTTGAGCGTGGAACAAGACAGGGTTGTCCGCTGTCCTCACTGCTATTTGGCTTGGTTATGGAACCCCTTGCGATTGCCACTAGGCAAAACCAAGACATTAAAGGTATAACTATAGCAAAGCAGGAAAACAAAATATAATGATATGCAAACGATGTTCTCCTTTATATCTCCGACCCTCTTTCCACCTATTCTTACCACTTTTGAAAACTTAGGAAAAAACATTTACTTATCTCGGAATATCATTCACAAAATCCAACTTACTACCGTTGGTCCAACATCACTGGCAGGACAAATGAGCTCCGTGAAGATGAATATTTGACCAAAGTTCTTGTCTCTTTTTCAGTGCATTCCACATTTTTTGCTCTGCCAGATAATTGAAAAGTTCAGCCAAATCAAGTTTGAGCAGGTGTGGCATGAGTGAGACCAATTGGTAATTAGAGTTTGGCATTTGAAGGCCAGTGTTTTCCATGTGAACAAACAAGGCCTGATTATGAAAATTGTGCGAAATGATGAGATTTTGTGTGTAGAGTTGTACAAAAATGTGATTTAGAATTGCTATTTGAGTAAAAACAAAGGAATTGTGCTTAGAGTTTTGCAGAAATAATCTTTTTTTGTTGGCATATGAGTTTTCAGCATGTGAATGGTTCCAGTTTTAGTGTGTAAACAAACAAGAATAACTGTATTTTAGATTAGATAACAGAACATATTTTCAAATAACATCCCAAGGCATTTGCATGCTTAATGCTTTCTTTTGACCACTTTTAGTGTTGTGGATTCTTCCTGAAAATATTTTATTGTCCATTTAGAATGGATATTGTTTTGGAAGGGATAAAACAATTTATTAAAGATTTGCCACGTGTCCTTAAATCAACCTTGAATCCATCCTCTATCCACCATTTCAGTGGGATCAAGATTATCCAGATTTTCAGTATTAAACCTACCCTCATCTCCACCTTGGAATTTTGAAATAGCCAAAACCAACATTTGTCCTCCCTGTCTCAATGTGTTCATAATTTAAATGTTTAGTATGTGAAACGAAGATTTTTTAAAGGGCTTTTATTATTCCACTGTGAAAAAGTATGGCCCTTGCTGAGTTATACTACCAGGTGTTCCCCTCATTTAATTTACTTAAATTCTCTATGTTCCAATACTTTTGTTCACCTAAAAATTGAGTGGTCTGATAGCTAAGGTCCTATGTTCTAAGTAGTTTAACACATCTAGGAGTAAATATCAGGAAATAAAAGCTGAAATTCTGAACTCTTCTGTTCATATTTTTATCTCAACCAAAATGTATTAATTCATTCATTCATTCATTATCCTAACCCGCTTATCCTGAACAGGGTCGCAGGGGGGGCTGGAGCCTATCCCAGCATACATTGGGCGAAAGGCAGGAATACACCCTGGACAGGTCGCCAGTACATCGCAGGGCACACACACCATTCACTCACACGCTCATACCTACGGCAATTTAGACTCTCCAATAAGCCTAACCTGCATGTCTTTGGACTGTGGGAGGAAACCGGAGTACCCGGAGGAAACCCACGCAAACACGGGGAGAACATGCATACTCCACACAGAGAGGCCCCAGCCGACGGGGATTCGAACCCAGGACCTCCTTGCTGTGAGGCAGCAGTGCTACCCACTGCACCCTCCGTGCCACCAAAATGTATTCAGTGTATTGCAAAAAAATAAAGGAATTGACCTTGCTGTTCCAATACTTTTGTAGGGGACTGTATGAAATCTAGACAATCTTTGAAGGGCTTTTACTCTGAAATGTTGGAAAACAATGTACTTTCTGAATTTTACTATCACAGGTTCCTCTTTCCATCAGATTCAGAATTGTTAGGTAATAGTCCAGAGTCTCTTAATTCCAGTTGGAACATGGTCATAAATGGAATTAATGTGTTCTGAGGGCAGCATTAGATGTGATTGGTTCTATCAGATGCCCAGTGAAGAAAGCGAGGAGGTGGGATCATTTGCAGTAGGAAGTGCAAGCCTGATATTCCATTAAGACCTAAGCAACGTATGGTAAATGACTACTTTTTTTTTACACAAAATACCTCACTGAAATTACAAGGAATAAAAAAAAATAAAAAATAGAACAAGAGAAGTTCAGATTACCTTTCCCCAGACTCCCTGGAATGAGCTGAAACATATAATGTGCTATTATACATTTGTTTCAAAAACTGAAACAAAGAGTAAATTAAAGTAACAGGTAAACCTGGTCTGCTGCATCAGACACCATCATATTACATTACATGAATGGCATTTGGCAGATGCTCTTATCCAGAGCAATGTACAGTTGTTTAGACTAAGCAGGAGACAATCCTCCCCTGGAGCAATGCAGGGTTAAGGGCCTTGCTCCAGGGCCCAACGGCTTATTGTGGCTACACCGGGGATCGAACCACCGACCTTGTAGGTCCTAGTCATGTACCTTAACCCTGTATTATATGTTAACCCCCACAGCGAGGCATGTTGAAGACTGACTCCACCTCTTCCTTTTTTTGATTCGGTGCCTGATCGAACCAATGACATCCAGTGCTGCTCTCATAACACATTCCACTAAATACAACTCCTATGTGCTAAATGCACTGTGAATGACATTTTCACATCGTTCTCAACCATTTTCACCCTGAAACTATAACCCCAACTATAGCACCAAAATTAATTTTAAAAAATGCACAATGCATTTATCAGTTGAACACACACACTCTTTACAGGTGAACCAATTGTTCCTTTAGGTATGTAATACACACTCAGATTTTTTGCATAAATAAAAGCGCAAAAGCGTGAGCTCTTCTGTGTTGGCAGGTAGTGGCCGACATTGTTGCAAGAGGCAGATGGAGAGTGACAGTAGGAGTAATAATGAGAGGAGAAGCACTCTGAGCAGCAGCAGGACTGCAACCCCAGCGATGGTGTGGCCTCAATCCAAGCAATGGAGCCGGCATGTTAAATGATACTTGCAGAGTCATCTCAAGGGTGGCTGCATCATTCTGCAGAGTAGTCAGGGAAAAATAATGTTACGTAGATGAGAATATGTTATATGATCAAGATACATTTTTTAAAATAGTTTTACTATTTACTACTTTTATTTTTGTTTACGCCCAGGAGATTTCCAGTTATTTTCCCCCACTTTCATTAATTTTTCATGAATACTGTCTGTTACTGTAATTTAGGGAAAAAAGACAAAACCCATATCAATGTAGTTTTTATAATTCGTGTTGGCCAGTAAACAAACAACAGGAAACTGTATATACATTGACAGTACAACATTGACTATTAAAAAACTGATGCCAAAATTAATTCGCAATAGTGTATTTTAGTTGATGCACTAGTGCTTATCATTTCTATTCATGACATATCTTCAAGTTGTTGAGTTGCTGTGATTTCGAGGCACAGCAACATTTCTTGAGGTTTTGCAAAAAACACCACCATTCTTTTTTGCGAAATGATGTGGAGTTTCAGGAAAAGTCTGTCAACATAAACAATAACACAGTATAACGATTAAAGTGCCTTTATTTTATCATACACGCCTCGGCTCAGGCTCACGGCAGTCCCAGTTTCTTTACATTATTGCGTGATGGCTGGATGCCAGTCAATACATTGTAACCTTAAAATAAATTAATTAAACAGTTACACCAGTAGCTAGTTAGTTACAGTATATGTGAAAACAACTTGTCTACCAGCTCACTACCTCACTCGCACAATTACATAACCAAATATTGCAACAAATGAAGAGTTTGGTTCCAAAACGCTATAAATCCATTTTGATTAATTTGAGTAAAAATGTGTTTTCTTTACCAAGAAAGTGGTATGATGAAAACCACCATTTTCTGTTTCAAACTTTCATATAGCATCTTGAGGTTATAATAACATTAAAAATTCAAATCCAGATTTAAATATTTAAAGATTTATTTTAAAAACTAAATAAATCAATCCATGACACGTTTTTTCCCAAACTGCTATAAATCCATTGCATCAATACAAAAGTTTTTTTTCAGATTGTGCAAAATACAATTACAAACAACAAAGTAAGTTGATCTACATATGACAGCCTCTGAACTTGGAAAATACTTATCTAATATTGGGCCACTAGGCCAAAAATACAGTCAATTACAAAAACATTGCTTATGTGCGGAAAAGTGCAAAATTTCATCATGAACAAGAAGAACATGAACAACAATATCACATATATTAGACCATAACATTTCCAAAATCACATTCTCCTTACATTCAACTTCCAAAATTGCATTCATCTTAGTCATGTTACATTTAGTTGCTATAAATACGCTGCATATGCTGATTTTTTTTAAGATTCATTTTGAACACATTGCATTAATTGTGTTGTCTTGTGCATTATACCTTTCCTATTCTCGTGCTCCATCCATGTGTAGAGATGGACATCATCCAAGGCTTGCCTACTGCCCTTCCCATGGTGGACAACAACCCCAAAAACATACATGTAAAGCTGTCTGGAATAGTATGCCTGACCGGGTTCTGGGGAGCACCAAATTCTGCATCATGTCGAAGCAGACAGTCACTGCATCATGGTCTACCTTCCCCAAACAAATCATAAAACACCCGCGCTCGTCGTCTATGCAAAATGTAAGATGCTGAGTCCCTACGTTTGTCATCTTCAGTCAAGCTGGGGTCCTTAACTCTAAGTTGAAACTTGGCACATGAAGAACAGGCATCTGTAGCTGGATGGCCAAATCCAAGGTTGAAGTGGTGTCGAAAAACAGTGTCATACAGGGAGTAGCTGACTTCATTGTGATTTTGCTGGTCGAATAGATTGTGCATTTTTTTTACATTGAGGTCACTGGGTAGGTACTCACGGCCAGGTGCTCCCCTTCTCCCATAATGGCTAGCCCTACACGTGAAGGTTTGGATGTGATCTATTACAAGCAGTTTTTTGGCCTCATTTTCTTCAACTTTACGTGCACCACCTCTGTGTTCTGGTCTGGCTGTAGCGTTGACCGTTACTGTATGCTTTGCCACTTGAGACACACGATCTTTGCCGATACCTGCAATGATAAGAAAATGGCATTTATTTGTTTGTATGTGTAGGGACTACAACTTCCACATTCCCACAGGAAAATTCTGCGACGTCCACCACGAATGACGTCTAACTTGGTTCAGCCAATCCCGTAATGGCGGGAGCAATAAACGGTCCCGTATAAGAGCAAGACACGTTCTTGGGATCTCTTTTCTGCTTTTTCTGCCTCTTCTGCTTCTTCTCTTCGACGCACCCTTTTTGGCCATTCGCTTCAGCTCATCTGCTCCGAGACTCGGACAGAGGCTGAATGCTGCACAGCGCACTACCAGGCCTACGGACACACCCAGTTACCTCGCGGTAACTTCGTCGCCTATAGCGAGTGGAAACTGGTGTACGCGGAACGCTACATCAGTTTACTCCTGCAAAGCTCACCATCGAACAACAGCAACAAACTTTTCCACCCGGAAAAAGGACAAGCGAACATCCTTCCAGCAACCGAGTGGACCAGACGACAACGCGCGGCTAAGACGCCCCAGCCTGCGCACCTCACGCATTCACAGCACCATCGCGGCTCCTATTGGATCCAATGCGTATGAACTCAGTAAGAGAACAAACATTCAGGCATAGCCAGTGTTTAGTTTAGTCTTAACTGTTTTTGTGAATCTGTGTTTCAATATTTACCATCCTACCATTGTAATGTGTTTGGTTAGCTACATATATATGTACGTGAATTGATTTGCCGTCTTTTGCGCATATATAGAGTAAAACTACGCAAGTAGTCCCTTCTCACAGCTAACTCTAACTCATTACCACACCCAGAACTCTAGCTTACTCAAGCTAGCTACTCCCACTTTTCCTTTGTTCAAGCGAGACGCGCGCTTGCGCGCGCCACACACACGCACACACACATACCCAACTAAATTTCCTTACTAACTTCCCGTTAGTTTATCTGTTCTGTGTTTTACGTTTGTTTAATAAATATATTTTATTAAACCCCGGTGTCCGTTTTGGAATCGCATAGACATGAGAGCCGAGTTAAAGCAGTCTTTCGAAGAACTTCCAACCTTCAGGTTATCGGTATGTTTAATCATTAATATTGGTTATTTTAATTATTAATTAAAATACTAAATTTGTGGTTAGATATTTCTGATAATAGTAATTTTATGAGACTGATTACTTTTTGCAGTTATACTGCTACACAACGTTTAACTGGCGCCCCGGTTTCGTAGAGAGTAAAATCCCTGCGTTATTTGGCGGCCCGTGCGAGGACCCTACATAATTTGGAGTCCCGTGCGAGGACCCCTACATATGGTATGTTTGTAGTATTTATTTATGTATTTATGTGTTTATTTATTTATTGAACCATTCATTCATTCACGGTATTTATCAAATGGCAATGGCAAATGACAAGCCAACTACGGCATTTGTGCCTAAGCGGTGCATTAGACAACTGAGTGACAGTCATTCTTACAGTAGGCTAGATTTTAGCATGCAAACAAACAACAAACTAGCAACAAACTTTAACCATTTAAAATTCTACAGAAAAGTGTATGTCTCATCCTGTAGGGCTGATGGCCAGCATAGGCCTACATCATCATAAATTGTAATAATGCTACTATGATGACAACTAATAGCACAGCCATCAGCATCCTCAACACACACACACACATACAAGACTCTTTAAAACATGGACTTGACATAATGCACTTACACACTTTGCACTTTATTACCACCTTCTCTCTCTTACTAGTTATTAACTCTTTCTTAATCTTTCTTTCCTTATCTCTCTGCACAGTAGGCCCTAAAGTTGAACAGCAACTGCCATTTCACTGTTCTACTATTGTATTTGTATGAAGCCTATGAGACAAATAAACTCCTTCTATCCATGTAATAGGATAGGCTACTATAAGCTTGAAGTCAAACCACACTAAAAGTAGTGGTGCCCTGCCCCTCATTCACTTCTTGATAGCATACACGTCAGGCTACATTGAAAAGCCAGTGCATGATGTGCTTATTGTGAATTAAGCTGTTGTCATATGGGCTAGGCTAAAACGAATCACATCAGCATAGCCAATTTAAAGGTAAAGGTGACAGGTATTTAGCAGAAGATTTTAGCCAAAGGATAAAAAACAGTGTCGCAGCGCAGGGTGGTCTCCCGTGGAACAGTCAGGGACGTTACCGCTGCACCAACCAATGATCCCCATGATACGAGCTGGTAGGCAGTACTGGATGAAAAGTAGTCTACTAATTGTTATATAGTAAAACAAAATTAAACTCACCCAATACGCTGCAAAAGGTGGCCTTGCAGACCGGTATCTTTGTCAGATGATCTTCAGTCAGCAAGTGGTATTCATTTGTGACTTGTCAGTGTTGTCTACCTTTGGACGTCGCCGCTGAACTTTTTTAACATTGATAAGCTGCAAAATGGCTTGGTCCTGCTCGGTCTTCGTCGAATTGCAGTAAAATGATTGAAAGTTTCTTAAAAGATCCCCTGGGGTCAACGTGTCAGCGTGACAGAAATTTGAACCTTTTGTATGAGTGCAACTGACAGCCGGCATTTTTCCTCCTCCTGAGTGCCTCATCATCTTGATCTCCTCACGAATATGATTTTTTTTTGAAGGCCACAGGCTCATCAATGCCATCAAAATGATTCATGTTTTCTTTATTGTTTCTTGTTAATCACTACTTATATCGGAGAACTCTCTAGGATGCCGGCTGGATACAGGGCGTCACCATTACTGTTCACACGAAGTGGAATGCTGCGCTGTGATTGGTTGAGTGGATCTGTTGTGTTCTGCAGAAAAGGGGGACTGGCGTTTGTTGCGGTTTGGAAAAAAAGGGAGTAAACAGGACAGTGTAACACGGCGAATGTCATGTTTTGCGGAAAATTGAATATGGGCTTATCAATAGTGACGAAATACAGTACTGATTTTGGCGGTAACAAAATTTTTTCTTAAATGCCGCTTATCGCGTTTTGGAACCAAACTCCTCATATAGTCTAACTTTATAACGTTAGCTAACGTAAGCAAGTCGAGTAAAGTAGAGAAACCATTGGAAACACTGGGGCTATTGTCAATAACTTGCTGGTTACACTGTTCAGTACTACATTAAATTCCATAGCGAGTGTACCTGTTGATTAAAAGCTGCATTCACCTATACTTAAAATGTATTCAATGTATACACCAGTAACTAGTTAGTTATATAAGACAAACAGCTAGTCTACCAGCTTACTAGCTCACTCACACATTTCTAAAGTTAGCCAATGTAAGCTAGCCTAGCATTAGCTAGGCTACATCACAGCTGCAACATTCAGGAACTAATGGAAATACTTTTAGTTAGCTAGTGGTACTGAAAATAGTTTAGCTGGCTACATTGTCGATTGCAAAATAGACTAAACAAAATGTTAGTTACTTTATCGTGTAACTAACGTAACATTTAAAAGTAATTTGACAGAATTTACCAAATCAAACAGCAGGCTTGGTGCCAACTGTTCAAGTCTTCTGCAAAAGCTGATGTTTTTGTATTTGCACTCCAGGGCCGAAAGTTTTTGTTTTTGTTTTTGTGTATTTGTGTTTTGCAATTCAGATTCATTATTATATGGTTATATATATATATATATATATATATATATATATATATATATATATATATATATATATATATATATATATATATATATAATTTATATTATTATTATTATATATAACCATTTCACCATCAGAAGTACAAACTGCATTAACTTCTATCAGAACTTTGTTTCTATAACTATTACCTGTATCAAAACTTTTTTTGGGTTTTGACTGAATTTCAATCTAGTGGTTGAGAGTGACTGGGAAATACATTCAAGATTTTTTAAAACTTCATTGTTCATTTAATAAAATTTTTGTCAAAGCAATTAAAAAAACATTGACAGTTCAGTCCACATAGAGTGGAAAATCGAAAAATGCTTGTTAGCAATTGTCAAAAAACTGTAAATAGGAGCTGAATACAGACTGATTCAGTAATTCAGTACTGTTATGACATCCATACTATTTTCTTTCTTTAGTTTTTTATTTTGTTTTCCTGCACACAATCCACAGAGCTCAGGGTAGTCCTTCACAATGATAATTACACAATGGAACAGAAAACCCAGCCACACACCAAACTGCAAAAATAAAAAAGACAGGGAGAAAACAATATTACAATACTGTTTGTATTGTATGTATATACAGATGCCTGAGATATATTAAGAACTGACCCTCGCTTAAAAAACTGAAACAATACATTAGCCCATAACAACTACACATAGGCAAGCATTCAGACCCAATTACACACATACACATCCCCAAGTACCTGCATACATCCTCAAATTCATATACCAATGGGTGGGCCACATGTTTTTAAATGTTTTTGTTTTTTTTAAGCTTCCACTGTTTTAAATTTATTTTGCAATTTTAATGTTTTTTCTTGTCTCCACCATTTTTATATGTGGCATGCTAAATAGTATGTCCCTTCTGATGTGCCTTCATGGCTTCCCAGACAGTTCAAGCTGTGGAGCTGAGGGCAGATTTGTATAATAATGTTCCCCCTCCCAAAATTATTCTCTAAATTGAGAATCTTATAGCAGAAAAAGGTTCAACCTCCATCAATGTTAATTGTTAATTGTTTAATTAACAGCATCTGAGGCATGTTCCTCTCTTCTCAGCACACCTCCCCCACCATCTCAGTCCTCGCTCACTGCTGATGACTTTGCGGTATTTTTTGATGAGAAGGTTGCAGATATCCGCAGCACCTTCGCGACCACCACCTCTTCTATGCCTGCCTCCATTTCTGATGTGTCTCACCTCCTGCTCTCCCACCGCCCTACTACTTGTGCCCTGGACCCCATCCCCTCAAACCTCTTTCAGGCAATCACGCCTGACATCCTCCCGTTTGTCACCTCCCTCGTTAACTCCTCTCTGTCCTCTGGCTGCTTTCCCTCATCATTCAAGAGGGCCTACATCACCCCGCTCCTAAAGAAACCCACTCTAGACTCCTCCTGCATTTAAAACTACTGTCCGGTATCTCTCCTTCCTTTTTTATCCAAATCCATTGAACGAGCTGCCTCCAACCAACTCTCTTCCTTCCTCTCTCAGAATAACCTGCTGGACCCCCACCAGTCTGGCTTCAGACCTGGCCACTCGACGGAGACTGCACTCCTCTCTGTCAACGAGTCCCTTCAGGCTGCACGAGCAACCTCTCTCTCCTCTGTCCTGATCCTTCTTGACCTCTCTGCGGCGTTCGACACGGTCACTCCATCCTCTTAGCCTCCCTGGCATCTACAGGGATCTGTGGCACAGCCTTAGAGTGGATCCAATCTTATTTCTCTGGCCGGTCCTCCCAGGTGTCCTTGGCTGGAGGAGTGTCAACCCCTCACCCCCTTGTTACAGGAGTCCCCCAGGGCTCAGTCCTCGGACCCCTCCTCTTCTCCCTCTACACAAGATCCCTTGGCCCCGTTATCTCTGCTCATGGCATCTCCTATCATTGTTATGCCGATGACACCCAACCCTTTCTCTCCTTCCCCCCATCAGACACACAGGTCTCTACCCGTATCTCCGCCTGCCTGAGAGACATCCAGAGCTGGATGGGCAACCACCATCTAAAGCTCAACCCAGGTAAGACGGAGGTAATCTTCATCCCTGCTTTAACCTCTCCCTTCTCTGATTTCTCCATCTCACTAGGGGATACCACAGTGACCTCATCCCCTAGTGCAAGAAACCTTGGAGTGGTGATGGACAACAGGCTATCCTTCTCCAAGAACATCGCAACGGTGACCCGGGCGTGCAGGTTCTTCCTGTACAACATCCGGAGAATCCGACCCTTTCTCACCACCTACTCCACTCAGCTCCTTGTTCAAGCAATGGTCCTGTCCCGCCTGGACTATTGTAATTCTCTGCTGGCTGGCCTTCCAGCATCTGCCATCAGACCCCTACAACTGATCCAGAATGCTGCAGCCCGTCTGGTATTCAATGTTCCCAGACATTCACATGTCACCCCCCTGCTCAGCAACCTCCACTGGCTGCCTGTTATGGCTTGCATCAAATTTAAAACTTTGGTGCTTGCATACCAGGCAGTTAAAGGATCAGCCCCTGTATATATTCAATCCCTTATCAAGACCTACACACCAACAAGACCCCTCCGTTCTGCCACTTCGTGCCGTCTGCGCCTCCCCCTCGCCACACCTGCACTTCACGCTCACGAACGACCTCCCGGATGTCAGAACGGCAGAGTCTCTGACCTCCTTCAAGCGCAGACTGAAGACCCATCTCTTTAGGCTACACCTCTCCCTCCCCAACTCACAATCACCGTGATTAGCCTTAGACCGTAATGGCACTTATGTATAGATATCGTTACTTGTATAGGTATTGTTGTTTTTATTGGCTGTTGTATTGTATTCTAGCTGCCAACTGTGGTATGCTAGTTTGAAAGTTGATTGTACTCTTCAAGGGTTCTGAATTTCTGTATGTTTACACTAGGACTCGGAACAGTACTGTCCTCTCAGGTCCACTTTTGCACTTGTTCTTGTGTTTGATTTGCACTTTGTTGTACGTCACTCTGGATAAGAGCATCTGCTAAATGCCACGTAATGTAATGTAATATAACCGGACCATGAAAATGCTCATCCATAGTCATGAAAAAATAATGAGGGAACTGAAAAAGGTTTAGGGTTTAAAGCTAAATTACAGATTAAAACTGAGATATGGATTCATTCATATTTTCATGAAATTATGAGAAAAGTGTGTTTTACAAAAATGCAACATTCAAACAGTCATATTGACAAAAATATTTACTTGTCAAGTGCTACCTAATTTTTTAGCTCTCATTCTGTGCTTTAACATACGACGACAAACTGAAAAAGATAAACAGGTATCCGAAGCATGCCAGTCACATAAAGCTATGGGCTCCTCTGTATAATCTGGCTAAAACTGGGTTGAAGGGGTTTGGGAACGTTCGGCCTCGAAACTCTGATGCACAAAGACATCAGGCTCATTCTAATTGCCTTTTCTCCCATTTTTTCTTTTCCTTGCTCCTGACCCAAAATGGTCCACCATCTTTGAAAGAAAAAGAGGAGAAAAGTAAGCGATTGGAACGAGCCCATTGAGATTATGAACAGGTATGATTTCCAGAGAGCTTTGTACCTGCGTACAAGTGATTCCTTGTTGTGCGCATGTCTTTGCGAGGCATATGGTGGAACTTTCCAGCTTTCAGTGAGAACAAGAACTTGCATTGCATAAAAATTTGTTTCAAAATGTAATGCAAGAGTAAAGTTTTTTTTTTCCTTTACAAATATACTTGAGTTAGAGTAAAAAGTATCCTATTAAACAACTCTTAGAAGTTAAATTTATTAAAAACTTACATAAGTAAATGTAACGGTAAATATAACGCGTCACTACCCACCTCTGACAAAGACAGAGGGGAAGCATAAAGACTATTTAATAATGATAACCTTTATTGCAATCATTTAAGTTCTTTTCAAAGATATTTTAGTATACTCAAGGAAGATCGTTATTTGATGGCTTCCCCTATGTATAGTCTCCTTCTTCCTATTCCTCTTCCGCTACATATTCTCACAATGTGATCTTGATCCTGAAAGTTCAGGTATCTTACCATTTTAGCCCTCAGCGGATGATTGACAGCCCTCCTGGTATAGACTTGGGTGCTCTTTCAACTGCCAGCCCTCCAGGGAAATCCATATTCAATAAAATGCATTTTGGCTGGAAAGAAACACTGTCCCCATTTTACACAATTCAGGCAACTCCACAAATCTCTTTTTTTTCCATCTGGCTCTGTATTCCATCAGATCAAGTTGTTGCCATAGATCTTTCATCTCTGAGCACATAGCAGATGGGGAATCTGTTGAGGCTTTCACTGCATCCTCCAGGAAATCCAGCCAACCTAAAACACTGCTGAGCCAGGTGAGCATGCCAGATACTTTCTCCTCAGAGGCAACAGACTTTAGGATACCCCTGTAGCTGAGTGTCCGTGAATGTACAGTGTTGTGAAAAAGTATAAATTATTGTGAATTTGTGACAATGAATGGTTTCAGATCTTTAGATAAACTATCATATTAGAAAGAGGGAACCTGAGAACGCAAAGCACAGTTTGTAAATTATGATTTAATGTATTTATTGAATCAGTGCAGTTCAAGAATGCACTGACAGGGTGGGGATTTTGGCATATTAGTCGGGCTACCATGTCATATTACGAATGAACCTGAAGCAGAATTTCAGTGTTGGAGTGAGCAGACAGCACAACAAATACAAGAACTGACAGACCAATGGCTTGTTTCCAAGAGGTTGAAATCTTGAACTCTAACACATTTTCCATTAATATAAATGTCTTGTCAATATCCATAGAATAGCTATGAAAAAAAAAACAGAACAAGGTATGCCTAAATCATGAATATAACTCACTATTCTATTTCTTCAGAAGTAACAGAATGTGGCCTAACATACATTTGTAATTAGTAAGAATTCTCTGCAAACTCTAGAGACTGTTGTGTGCGAAAATCCCAGGAGATCAGCTGAGATACTCAAACCAGCCTGTCTGGCACCAACAATCATTCCACAGTCAAAGTCACTTAGATCACATCTCTTTCAAACCTCTTGACCACGACCACAATTTTATACATTTAGTGGCTGCCACATGATTGGCTGATTAAATATTTGCATTAACAAGCTGGTGTACAGGTCTACCTAATAAAGTGATCATTGAGTGTATATACACTCTGTAACCACTTTATCAGGTCTTTACACACAACACGTAAAACATTGACATGGATGGGCTATAGGACCAATACCACAGGACCAACAATCTCTTAGATCACATTTCATCCCCTTTTTGATGTTTGGTCTGAACAACAACTGAAGTTCTTGACGACGTTGTCAGGTTTTGTCAGAGCAAGTGAATCCGCATACTGAGCAGGTGAATCAGTGCACAGAGGAGTCAATTCTATTGGCAAAGCACACAAATCTGTGTATGGATGAGACAATTCTGTACACAGAGCAAGGAAACCTGTCCATGGATAAGGCAATGATGCTGAGAGAGCGAGGATTGTCCTTCAGGGCCGCCATAGTGCACAGAGCAGGCAGGTCTTTGTACGGGACAGGCATTTCTCAGCATGGAACAGACATTTCTCAGTGTGGAGATGTTTTTCAGTGCACGTAGGCAGTAATGTGTGCAGAGCAGGCCATTCTCAGCGTGGAGAGTTGTTTTTCTCAGAGAGCGACGACTGCCCTTCAGGGCCAACGCAATATTGAAGTGCCTTGATAAGAGGACAAGAACTTTAACTGTGAGACCTTGGGAGTGGAACACCTACAGTCTGTGCCTGTACATTTTGGACCATACGTTTTTTTCTTTCTGCGGTTCCATGAATGAGTGCATTGTAACACTGAAGAGTTTCTCTAAGTCATGATTTGTGAAGTTCAAGAGGGCTCCACATTTCCTAACATATTGTCTTTTCCAAAGAACCGAGGTGCGAAATTATGTTCCAAGGCAAAAAACTATTCCAGGAGTTGCCAGAGAAATATTTATTCATGACAATTTCATAAATCTGAAGTGCAAGTTGCTGATTGAAACGTTTACATTTAGTGTAAAGGTACAGAGAACTGTGAAAATAATTGCTTTTAGATATTCGCTATTCATTTAGATATTTGCTATTCAGCTACATGATTCAAACCACAGAACAACATAACAATCACTTGCAGAGTCTATGACTAAACTGGTTCAATAACAATAGTTTGTTTCCAAACTTGCATGTTAGTGTGGTGGGCTGGATAATAAAAAAAACTTTACACCCCTGCGATGGAGATCCATAATTTGCCACATGGAGAAATAAATGCTCTTCTGCATATCACTATTGTAATATGTGGTAATTTGCATTACTGTCACCTTCCTGTCAGCTTTAACCAGTCTGGCCAATTTCCTCTGACATCTATCGCTATGGTGGCATGGATGGTGTAGTGGGTAGCACTGCCGGGTTCGAATCCCCGTCAGCCTGAGCCTCTCTGTGGAGTTTGTATGTTCTCCCCGTGTCTGCGTGGGTTTCCTCCGGGTACTCCGGTTTCCTCCCACCCTCAAAAGACATGCAGGTTAATATCAAAATCACTTCAATCAGATTTTTTCCCCATGCTGATGGTTGATGTGAACATTAACTAAAGCTCCTGACCCATATGTACATGATTGTATGCATTGCACTGCTCCCACACAATTGGCTGATTAGATAATCGCAGGAATAAGTAGGTGTACTAAAGTAAAAATGTTCCTAATAAACTGCTTGGTGAGTGCAAATGTAGTCGAGTACAAAAAAAAGGCATAGTAATTGATATGTCAAGAGCATAATGTTATATCTGAGTGAGTGGCATTCAGTTCCTCAATGAGCAGAATCAACATTAGTCGACATACAGTATGTGCACTATAAGCTGTGTGCAGCCAGCCTTGTTTCTCCCAAGTGCCATTTTGTGCAGCTCTTGAATGCATTCATCTTTTTCAGTTACAGAAAACACCAGCTGGGTCCAAGTTCAGTAAGCACTCCAAATCATTACAAACATTATATACACTGTTGCCACATGTTTTCCTGATGCCTGATTCTATTCCACCAATGCATTGGATGGAATTCAATAAAGAACAGCTCTGTCGATCCACATTTTTAATCTTTGAGGAATGTGTCACATTCACAATGCATCTGGTGACACATAGTTTCTTATCTTTATAGGGACTGCACATATACTAGTAAAATACAATACAGTACAATATATTGGCACATTTGTCAAAACACATTGATCACAGAGACAACCAGAAATGTGGTCACTTGCAGAAGAGTACAAAGGGATGTCTTAATTCTCTATTACTGGCAAACACCCTTGTATTCACTGTTTCCATGTGATATATTGTTAAATTCCCATGTACAATTTTCATTATTTTGTCAGTTGAATTATTTTACTGTCTATATATATTGTGAATTGTATTTATGTATAGATGTGTTTGTTTGCTCTGTATATTCAAGACATAAAACAAAATTATGACAAAGAGAGGATAACTTAATACACTGCTGGATAAAAAATGAGCTGTGTAACCTTTGACACATTATATATGCAATGCTCTTGCTCAGAGCAACAATTTTACAAACTTCAGTGTCAAGAACAAAACATAAAAATATATTAGATCAAATTAATTCACATTACATTAAATTAAAGAGCCACAGAGAGATGTTTGGATCATATCTGAAGCATTGCTATTTGAGTAAGAAATAGGGACACACCTGTCATTACTTTGCAGGTGTATTGAACATAATATTCGACATCATTAACACAGGAGAAAAACATTAATTTAATTGAATCATTCAGGATGAGTACAATAGAAAAAAAAGGTGAGCTGTATGGCCTAGCTGCAAAGTATATTATTTTTTCAAGCATATAGTACAAAATAAAAGTGCAAGGTACATTGCAAAATAATTGAAAACTTTTTGTTCAAAATATATTTTCTCACATCAGTGCTGACAAAAACCCATTAGTTGTAAAAGAGGCAGGTTCGATAAGAATACATACTTTGGGTGTGGTGGGGGTTTAGTTTCATTCTTGTCAATCAGACTTTCCGTTTACAAAACATTAGCACCGCAGCCAATGCTAATATCATCATGGCTGACGAGCAAGCAAATTATGAGAGGCTCCATTATGAGCCAGTACAAAAGAAAAGTGAGACCGAATTTAATGGTAACATTAATTTTCCCCTTTAAACTACAATTTATATACCAGTCATAAAAACACAAAGAACGGTTAATGTGGACAATTCTACCGAGTGAATATTCCCAGGCTGGCCAGGAGCAGGAGGCAGTTGGCAGCGACACCTTCCAGTTGGCCTCTCCATCGTGCTGCTGCCACTACCGTTTCAACTTGGCAGGCATCACACTCGTGAACCAGAGGACAGGAAAGAAGTGCATATATTTTCAGTTTACTTTTGCTTTTATCTTTCTTTGCTGTCAACTTTATTTTAATTCCCCTATTTTAAATAAACAAAAAAAGATAACCAAAGTTCCACTTTTATCATTGTCCTAGCCCTGGCAAAGTGTGTGTCCTGTTCTCATTTTTTGGAGGCAGTAGCAATGATTTTAACAAATACATATCTTACACCATTATGGGTGCATAGCTGGTGTTGGCATTGGACTGAATAAAGCTTGTAATTCAAAGAAATGTGCTTGCACTGTCACCAAAATTGGGCCCTTTCTGTGACTTTTCCAGCCAGCCTCATGGCATACAGGTACGTACCTTTGAGCACTTTTGTAGAACCACAATTACGTTTTCACAGGTATAATTTGCAGCAGGTTTAAAACAAAATGTCCACTAGGGATGGTTATTTAAGGAATGTGACATTACAAGCATTTTTTTTT
Source organism: Conger conger (assembly GCF_963514075.1). Taxonomy (NCBI): domain Eukaryota; kingdom Metazoa; phylum Chordata; class Actinopteri; order Anguilliformes; family Congridae; genus Conger; species Conger conger. The sequence goes on from NC_083762.1 coordinate 25,892,166, forward strand.
CATTCTTCCGTACTTCTCATTTTTACATATTAGGTAGATTAGCATCATAAATGTGGTTTTTGAACAGGACGGAATGGGAGAAACTGACATGCTAACCACTAGATTTTACCACTATGCTAAACCAGCGTAATTGTCAATCCCATCTCCTCAGCAAATGCGCCTCCTCTAGCGTCAGTCTAAGCTTCCCTTTAGCACCCCCACTGAACATTTTATTTTGAAACTGCAGCAAAGTATACCTGTGAGGTACCCCAAGATGTCGTTGGTATGATGTATGCTCAAAATGCCCCAAAATAGGCATTTCAATTCTCTTTGAGAAACTTTTAATTAAAATGTTCATTTTTCAACATTTAGAAAGAAAAAAATAGGCACTTGGTGAGGGGCTGATACATTTGACTGCATTTTCAGGATATAAACCAGTTACTTGAGCAGAGCTGGCACTGCCTCAAGCAATATGTTGCTTAAGAAAACCTGCCTCCATACGTTGTTAGTGCATGGCACACCTTCTGCAACCTTACGATCTGCAACCTCACTGGCAAAGCTGAAGACGGCTGCATCCAGTTGGAAGGGAGGCACAGATCTGACACAGACCAGGTGTTAGGGGGTCCCATTTGATGCATCTGACTGGAAACAACTGCCCCCTTGGACCCTGCATATGGCACTTAATATTCACAGGACTTGCAACTCATTAGAAGCCCACCAGTCAAATGAGAGCCAAAAGCATCTGCTGCAAGACTCTGATCTCGATTTTGTCAATGTCTCTAATCAAATGCTGCAGATGTTTACTGTCCTTTAAAATTAAATCAGAATATGTGTGTGTGTGTGTGTGTGTGTGTGTGTGTGTGTGTGTGTGTGTTAAGAAAATGTACTAAAATATGGAAATAAAGAAAATCAAGTCGTGCTGTTTGTGGTTCTTTTAGACCCCTGGCTCTGAAAGCAGGTATGAAAAAAAAAAAAAAAATACATAAGAAAGTAAATATTTTTTAAAGTTCCCAATTGTGGTCTTATTGTCATATAAATGTTATTCATACTGAAAGAACACTGTCTTCGACAGGCTTGTCAACCTTTATCTCTGCAAACATCAAAATCCCAGTACAAAAAAGGTGAAAATGAGGTATTGATTTTCCTTTCTTCCTTTTTGTCTGCTTACCCTTTTTTCCCCTTCAGAATTGCCATTCTAGAGTCTAATTGAAGGTCAGCACAAGTTTCCCTGTCAAAGCCAACATCCTACTATTGTGCATCAGTCCCACACAAATCCCAAGCAGATACCTGTTTTATGCCTCAGGTGATTTACAATGAAGTATAAAATGTGTTTTAAAAAAACAGCATCCTTTCCCCCAAAAATGTGTGTGTGTGTGTGTGTGGGGGTCTGTGCACAAGTGTGCATGTGTCTGTGGACACATAGGAGATGTAACATAATATTTTTATGGAAAACAAAGTGCCAACTTGTTCTTTCAATTGGAATTCATGGCTGAGCTTGGTAATGCAGCCTCTGGTGATGCCACGGGCTATAGTTGACCTTAATAGTTTGTCTATATTTAGAAAAAAAACATAGTTTCTGGCTTCAATAATAAACATTATACACGCAGAATAATTTTTTTATTGAGATAGAAAATATGCGATTCCTTTTCAATTTGTTTTTATGGAAGTGTCACATCTGTGCCCTTTTTCCATTGTGTTTTTTTGTCTGTTTTCCCAAGCATTTTGCCTTTTGTTACCCTCTGTGACCACCGTAGTCTGTTTTCTGTTTCATTCACTCTCATTAATTTATTCCACCTGTGTCTCCGCCTTCCACTCCTTATTTGTACTTCCTTCTTGTCTCGTCATTCATTTCACCTGGTTCTCATTGTATGCTTGTTTGTATGGTATTTAAACCTGTCTTTTTCGCTTCTCGTTGCTAGTACATCTTTTCCTGTATCCGAGTCTATCTTATTTATTCCTTTATCACTAATTTTTGCTGCAATTTCTGTGACTTGTCTTATAATCGACTGTCAGAAAGTATTCAGGATTAACTTATTTTCAGAAATCTCCCTTAGACTCTGGAAGGGGTTATCAATTTGGCCATCAAAATTGAGTCGCAGCAGGACTGGTTGCAACGTTGGCAGACCCAGCTCCCAGTACTTCGCCAGGCCCAGTCTCCTGCTTCACCCCAGAGCCCAGTACTGCGCCAGACCCAGCTTCCAGTTCTGTCCAAGGCCCACTCTGCTGTTTCTCCCCAGCCCCAGTGCCCAGATCTGCGCCCCCGTCAAACCTTTCTCTGTACCACATTCAAATAGGCTACTCCGTCCCAGGTCCTCTGACCTCTCTCATTAACAAGGCATTTCTGCCCATAGAACTGCTGCTCACTGGATGTTTTTTGTTTTTCGCACCATTCTCTGCAAACTTTTGAGACTGTTGTGCATGACAAATGACAATCCCAGGAGATCAGTAGTTTCTGAGATATTCAAACCACCCTGTCTGGCACCAATAATCATTCCATTGTCACACGATTGGCTGATTAGATGATCGCATGAATAAGCAGGTATAGGTGTTCCTAATAAAGTGCTCATTGAGTGTATATATATATATATATATATATATATATATATATATATATATATCTTTAGTGTACCTCCCTGATTTAGAGCCCATTATCTTCTACTCTGCATTAATCACAATTACTCAACTCAAATGACTGCCGCAAAATGGCACAAAGTGTAAAAACCCTGAGAAAAACACTGCTTGCAGTGCGACAGCATGCGACACACAGTGCTCCTGCCGGAAAATAGAGCTGTAAATAAAATTGCAAATGTAATGTAACAAGCAAACAACTGAGAAAGAGGAACTGCAACCTGCCAACAATCCAGCTGCAAGATTTTATAACCTAACAAATAAACCAAGCATTTGCAGTTATTCAGCTTGTGGTGACACAGACAAACAGATGGACAACAGCTAACTAACACAAGGGTTATTTGTCAGATTCTTTCTCTTTCATTCCATCCACTGCAGCACAGACACAGGTTTGCACTGATCACACCAAGGGTACTTAGTCTGACTCATTATCAAAAGCAGGCCAGATGGTGAAAATGCATGAGCATTGATTATTATTTGTTCTGAATTATAAAAGACATGCATACAATTCATATGACAAGCCAGCTGAAAATAAGCCACCTTATAAACATGTGCAGAAAATATTTTCTGGCTTGGCATGTCAGGGATTTCAGGAATCATGCAAATTTCAATTTAATTACTACAGTAATTAAATTATTAAAAATGATGAACTCAGGGTTGCCAACTCTCACGCTTTTGGCATGAGACACACGCTTGCAGGCTCTGTCTCATGATCACGCACTACCCAAACCCATATCACACCAATTAAAAACCTTAACTAAGTACAAAGCCACACTCCTCTAAGAAACTACAGACATGCATATATAACTCAGAAGGCAAAATCTTTTTTTTCAGCATAGCGAACTGAGATCAGTTCATAAACATTACAGTAAGGTGGTCAATTGGCTATGCATGTTTGACAGCAACATAATTTACAGTCCACTCCAAAAGTATTGGAACAGCAAGGCCAATTCCTTTGTTGCTGAAATACACTGAATACATTTGGGGTTGAGATAAAAAGAAGAACACAGGATAAGAGTTCTGAATTTCAGCTTTTCAGCTTTATACCTAGATGTGTTAAACATAGCACCTTTGGTATCAGCCAACCCAATTTGTATGTGAGAAAAAGTATTGGAACAGAGAGTATTTAAGTAAATGAAAGTAAATAACACTTAATATTTGGATAGCCCCTTGCTTGCAATAACTGCATCAAGCATATTGCCCATTGACCAATCACCAAACTGTTGCAAACGCCGTCCTTACCGTTTCCATGTAAATGTAAATTATAAAATTAAGTTTAGACAATGACAGTGAGGGCCTGCTAGCTGATAGGGCCTGGTTGCTGATCAGTGACATTAGCTTATTAAAATGGTACAATCAGAGCCACAATGAGATGTAGCAAGTTAGCCAGCTAGCTGATAACTAGTTCAGTAAAGAAAACGTTTAAAAGTGAGTCTGACTCCAGTTGAGTTTGTTAAAGGTTTTTGAAGTGGAGAAGGAAGCAGAGGACTGAAATGTATTAAATGATGAGTCTGAGGAAACAGAAGGAGAAATAGGTGAAGAGGAGGCACAAATAAACGAATGGTCAGAGGAGGAGAGACTGGACAGGATAATGTCTCAGGTATCACAGCAGCAGGAAGTGATATTACAGTTTGGTACAACTTACTGATGTTATTACATCTGAGTCCTGAACTGTAGGGAATAAGACAACTTCAATTGTGAAGTTTATTGTTGAAGGTTATTTGCTGTACAATCATAGTTGCACTAATCATGCAACAATAATAAACCATTACAGTGGGCTCCAAAAGTATTGAGTAATTGAAATTAACAAAGAAGGCTGTATATTAATCAACACAGATTATAATATGCATGCTATTTCAAACATAGGGGAAAACGATATATTTTATTTAAATATATTTTATCTCATGTTTATCAGAATGTTAAGTAATCATTTTTTTACTTAAAATCATAGGAGCCAAAATTATTGCCACCCCTAACAATTACTGTAAATAAAATCAAAACAAAGTGAAATTGGCAAAACAATTTTACTTAATCTATCTCTCTGATTAATGTTAACTGATTAATGTTAATGTCTCCGCTTGGAAGTCAATGGTAGATTGTTCAGCAGGACAATGATTCCAAACATCAGAATCCACACAGAAATGGTCAGGTCAAAACAACAACCATGTTTTGCAATGGCTAAAGATACTGCCCATGACATAACATCTCACTCCAGCCAGTTGACCAAAGTTAGCAATCCTGATTGCCCTATTGTTTCTTGGGTTACTTTTACAGAGCCAAAGATAATATGAAGAAAGATTGTTTATTCCACCATAAATATTCCTTTCTGCTTTTATGTAATGGTTAACAATAATGGCAATAGATTAAGACATGCCAACCAAGTGGCTTCCATCAAAATTATTTCAAAACATATATTTACAAATGTTTTTCCTCGAAAATTAAGATACTAAACTTGTTCTGTGGATTCACCTTGTATGCAGTGTTTGGCTTGTGTATCTCATTGTCCCTCAATGAAAATCATAGTAATTTTCTTGAATTGCTTATCAGGAAGGCAGGTGCATCCTTGTAATTACTGGCTGGTGATTACAGCCACATAGATCACTGGCAGTCTACATTCACAATGCCTATAATGTCATCTGCCCAGTTATCTGATCTGCTACTTGAATTCTATCATTAATTATCTAAATCAGATTTAAGTTGTTTTTCTTCTCATTTTTCTCAGTTAATAAACACAAAATCTGTGGCACACACCGGAGCTTCTTGATACAGCTGACCACAAACTTATATCACAAGTTCAACTACATTCACCAGCATATGTGCATGCCTACAAAGTTTATATCTTGAAATAAACATCCAGGTAGCTAGATATACAGTATGTTACTAATCCCTACCTCTGCAGATCACAAAATTATCATAGTTTTTTTATTGAATATGATGATCTGAACCAGCAAAGGAAGGAATACATTTTAACTAGTAGCGATTAAATGTATTTCTTGCCCAAATTAACAGGTATAACAATACAATTGTAACAATAATAAAAATAAATCCCTGCACGTGTATTTCAAATACACATGATACCTTGTTTAAATAAGACAGCTTCGGCATTACTGTAAGGTGTATTTCTTCACTTTGGTAAGCTAGTAATATAGCCTTCAAGTCTTTATCCTGTGATTGAAAATTGCAGCATGAAAAAAGGATCCAAAAACTCCACACCAGCCAGCCTGGGCCAGTAAAACTTAAGGTGTTGAAACAAGTTAAAATTTGAGGACAAATGTATGTATAATTCAAATACACTTTGCATAATTTATCAACTCTATTTTTATAATTACATTTTTGTGAGTTCCACCCCTCACACAAAAGCCAGACATTTGTTTTAAAAGTAGCAAACTGGTTACCCAGGGGGTGACATGGCTCAGGCAGTAAGAGCAGTCGTCTGGCAGTCTGAGGGTTGCTGGTTCAATCCCCTGCCCGGGCTGTGTCAAAGTGTCCCTGAGCAAGACACCTAACCCCCAAATGCTCCTGACAAGCTGGTCGGGGCCTTGCATGGCAGCCAATCGCCGTCGGTGTGTGAGTGTGTGTATGAATGGGTGAATGGAGAAGCATCAATTGTACAGCACTTTGGATAAAGGCGCTATATAAATGCCTGCCATTTACCATTTACCCGGTGACAACGCCAATGTGCCGTGTGAAGTTGATTCCAGAAAATATGGCCTGGAATGTCACATTTGGAAAGAAAAAAACAACAACAAAAGAAATTAACCCCTTGCACTCTGCACAATTTATAATCCCTTTTCCTAAGAGAAAAGACATAGTGTTCATCCAGTTGGACAGGTTGTAGTTGAACAACTAAGAGTGCTATGCTCAGTGGGAAAACCTGTCATGTACGGGATGGCTACTCCTACAGAAACAAGACAAGAAGAACAGTGACTCGTGAGAGCATTGCCCTCAAAGAGAATGCATTGATTTATTTGTATGAAAGCAGGATCAAAAGTGAGCACCACCATGCTCCCCAAGGAACCTTGTAACTGGTAATGACTGCCAATTTATGTAATTTGTCTAGTTGTTTCTCCCTTAATATGTTGTGTACAACTTAATTATGGTTATCGTTCCTTCGTCTATAAAGAAGATGCTATGAACCTAAAGATCTATGATTCAGAAAAGTAAGGCATTGATTTCAGATGATGATCATGCAACAGAAGTAGAACTATGAAATTGTAGCCGCAAGCACTGTTGCAAATAGATAAATAAAATCATATGTCATTGAATTTTTAAGTGGAATGGAAAGTGGTTTTGGAGTGACATCTTGGTACATGGTCCTCTTTTTCTTGGGCTTCATGCCATGTTCCTTATTACTGTATATGCACAGCTCATGTAACTAACTACAGGACAAGTATATACACTGCTCTTGTCTTAACAAGCGTTTTTGTCTTGTAATAAGCCTCAAGATCTTTTTTTCTTTCTCTGAAGTAGACACAGCTTTGAGTTACTGTTTGCTTCACAAGTGAAATTCTAACCCTATTGGCAAATCTTAAAATGAGTCAAACTTTTTCACCTCATTGGCAGTCTATTTTTTGTGTCATTTAGCAAAAGAAAGTACAGGCACTTATCAAAAAAATGGCAATGTGGAAAAAACACACTGGGGTACACTTAAGATATGTTTTCATTGTTGTTAAAAACAATTAAGTCATTCAAACGAACCAGTGGCGGTGGGTGAGCTGACAATTGGGGAAGCACAAACCTTTCCATTAAACTGATCATTGATCTCTAACTTTTTAATTCATTATACGTGATTAACAAGCGTGCCGACGATCACACTAATTAATAGTAACACACAGGTTCTCCAAGTCATGTTTGAAGATTTAGCCATCAATGATCAGTTTAAAGGAAAGGTTTTGGCTTCCCCAATTTTCAGCTCACCCACCACCATTGAACAGAACACAGCAAAAGCCTATTTCAATAGTGTGCTGTTTTCAGCGAAAATACTGGAATTCACAATAAATAGCCAATGCATGAAACATTAATGGAGCTTGCAGAAAAAGCTTAGTAAGTTTGTCCCCCAAAATGTATATTTTTGTTCTTCTTTTTCTCGTTGCCCTTCAGGACTTCCGTAAAAAAGTAATAGAAAGGCTAAATATAATACACTTGTTAAGACTGAACTTTTTTTTTTTGTAGTATCCTGGTTGCCATGCTAACATTCCACAAATCTTCCTCGCAAGATGGACATTTGTGGCATTAAATTTGCTGAACACCTATGACTTACAGTAATAAGTTGAGTGACTGAGTCTCAACTGCAAATGTTACAAGCTTTTTGTTTTGTTTTTCCCAAATTTGTAAAAAAAAAAAAAAAGGTGGCTGCTGCAGGTGGTGACCATTCTGGTGCAAAATAGCTGTCATGCAGTGGGAAAAAACTATCTATTCAGTGAATGTAATATGTGAAGAGTATCTAATAAGGTCAGAAATACTGTTTAAGAGGGGACAAACAGATATTGTCACTTGAGATGAAATTATCAAAACAGTGTATGTGATTGTGAATGTGTAAATATACTGCCTGCCTTTTAATATAATTGTCTTTTTGATTGGAGAGCCATTCTGGCTGGCAGTCTGAACATGAGTATAATTGAGCACACAGTTGAGGAATGGCTGGTAAAATAAGTGAGGACAGACACAGCAGGTAGTGCTTCCCAGGAAAATGTATATAGATTATAAATTACCCTTTACCCATTGAACAGTTAATATAAAATGATATATCTCTTGACTGGAGAAAAAAAAATTACATTGTGAAACATAATTTGTATACTTCAATGACTGCTTTTGTAATGGTATGCTGCCCAGATCACTTATGCATTAACTGATACAATTATAATATTGTCCTATTGCCTACAAATTCCACAGTGTTTAATGTTTAATGCTTCATCGGATATACCAGGATATCTAGCATATTAATTCTGTTAACATAACCACGATTCAACATTGACTGGAAGATTGCACCACTGCCTTCCAAATACTGCAAACAACAGGCAAAACATTGTGTTGCAGCAATTGGAGAAGTTGTAGATGGTTTTGAACTTCACATAACTTCACATGGCCTGCATAAACAATTGATGCAAAGTACAATTAACAGCTGTGTTTTCATAGCATATACAATCAATAATGGAGAAAATATAGAAACAATACCCCGCCTGTTTAGATACTTCTAATTGAAAAATAATTAGACTTTAAAGAGAGAAAATAAAGATTATCTGTGCTTGGATAAAGAACCTTCACCCAAGGGCTGGTCTCTCTAAGATACGCCTGCTCAAGATCATGGTAAATTTATGACCTCACCACAAACCTGAATGAATCCACAATGTTCCCCTCCACCACACTTCTGATTCCCTCTGTCACTTTCAACATCATAGAGATAGTCTTTAATATTCCTCAACCTAAAATATTACCATTTTCCTCCTCACCCTATTCCACTCTGCAACCTCTGGTCAACTAGCAATTCATCCCCTTTTCAGTTGCACTTTGTACTTTGGTGTACGTCGCTCTGGATGAGAGCATCTGCCAAATGCCAATTATGCAATGTCATGCATTTTCTCTTTAATGGCCCACCTTCAAAACATCTTGTGGCTGCCTCAAAACCCACCAATTCAGAAGAATCTGGACATATCCTTGTTAAACCAAAATAAATCCTTTGTATTATATAATAGCATTAACAATAAACAGTACCAAATAGTGGTTGTATGTGTGAGCAAAATGAAGGCATTGCTCACTTGCACATCTTTTCTGGGGGAACATGATAATGATCATGTTTAGATTTTTTAAAGGGTATTAAGTTTGAACTACATTTTTTTTGTAATTGTAATTTAGCAAGCTACATTTCTACAGCTTAGCTGTAGTTCAACTACTTTTATTGTGAAGCAATATGAAATTGTACAACTATGCTTTCAAGAAAAAACGTAAAAACAGAATTGTGAATAAGGTTAATGTCTAGTTGTTAATAAGAGACACAAGTACATGTTTCCATCTTCTATCACTGATGTTTGTTAAAAAGACACATTCCGTTTTATACTGTCAACAAAGCTCCCTCAATAGAAGTTGAATCAATGAGCTTCCCGATGTGCCATGTTGGTACAGGGAAAAGAAGAAAAAATATTTCAAACATGCAGTGACAATGAGAGGAAATCTCAACCTGAACACTAGTTTGGGTCTATTGTAGTCTGCTCTTAAGTGCCCAGCCAAAACATTTCATGTGGGCATGGATGTCCTCAAACAAGTATATGAGCGTACAAATATGATTGGGCTTTGTAAATTTAGAAAAACATAAGAGGATAGATAAAGGGATGAAGATGTTGTTTTAAAAAACATGGTTATTTTTGTTTCTGAACAGTAGCATAATATTGTATATCCATGGAAAATCCAAACTCACCTAAACCAGGTGTTCACAGCGAAAGATTTTGTATTGATATGCTTTGCAGATTTACTTAATCCTTTGATCAAGCCATATCTCATATCTCTACTATTTTTATTACTTCTTTTGGCAAATTATTTTCTTGAAATCTAAAAATGTAATTCTCTTTGAAATATAAAGTACCTGAACTGTGTTGGAAATTAATACAGAGCCTTCACAATCTTCCTCACTTCTGATGAACAATATAAATCAAAATCCTTTCTTTGAAAGAATCTGTGCTGGTATAAAAATCACTTCTTTTTTTCAAAGCCCTTCCCTCTGTACACACACACACACACACACACAATAACCACTTTATTCTATAGACCAGCTCTGCAAATATCTAATCAGCCAATCATGTGGCAACAACTCAATACATCAAAGCATGTAGATATGGTCAAGAGGTTCATTTGTTGTTTTGACCAAACACCCAAATGGGGAAGAAATGTTATCTAAGTGACTCCAGTGAGTGATTTAATCATGTGGGCAAAAACGCTCATTAGCTTTGTTAATGAAAGAGGTCAGAGGGGAATCTGGTTCAAGTCTGGTTCAAGCTGACAGGAAGGCGACTAACTCAAATAACTACCTGTTACAACAGTGGTATGCTGATGAGCAACTCTGAATACAAATTTCAAACCTTGAAGTGGATGGGCTACAACACCAGAAGACTACACTGGCCCCTTAATCCAAAGGCAGCATCCTTTAAATGCTGCAGCCTATTGGAGTATTGTTGCTGACCATCTGTGTTCCTTTATGGCCACAATCTTCCCATCTTCTGATGGCTACTTACAGCAGGATAACGTGCCATGTCACAAAGCACACGTCATTTCAGTCTGGTTTCACAAAAGGGACAATAAGTTCAGTGTACTCCAATGGCCACCACAGTCAGATCCCAATTCAATAGAGCACCTTTGGGATGCAGTGGAATGGGAGATTTGCAGAATTAATGTTTAACCAAAAAAAATCAGCAGCAACTGTGTGATGCTATCATGTCGACATGGACCAGAATCTCAATATTGTTTCCAGAATGTTGTTGAATCCATGCCACAAAGAATTCAGGCTGATCTGGGGGCAAAGGGCTTCCCTACCCAGTACTGAATGGTAAATGGTTGGCATTTATATCGCGCCTTTATCCAAAGCACTGTACAATTGATGCTTCTCATGGCTGCCATGCAAGATACCAACCAGCTCGTCAGGAGCATTTTGGGGTTAGGTGTCTTGCTCAGGGACACTTCGACACACCAAGGGCGGGATCGAACCAGCAACCTTCCGACTACCAGAAGACTGCTCGTACCGTCTGAACCAATGTCACCCCTGTACCTATGTATATGTGTACTTGTTTTATCATTTTTTTTCAGTTGCCTCATTGTCCGAAGAAGGATATTGGAAAAATACACCCCTTGTGAAATGTGTTGTCTGTCATTTAAGAACCCTAAGTGACTGGTTTTTCCCATCTGCCCATGCCACTCTGTCAGGCTTGCATATGTTTAGAGGTTAAACACACTATTCCCTGAGTGTGTTTCTGGTGCCAGTTCATGCTGTTAGCCAAAGTCAAACAGGTGTAACCTCATCCCTAGGTTTGCGCACTGGGTATGCACTCCGTAAGGGGATATTAGAGCTGACAGAAATTAAAACAAAAGCATACATTTTAAGTAAATAAATAAATAGCATGCTTCTAGTGATGAATATGTTGTATTCTTATTTTTACAATAACTATGAGCATGAGGGATGGTGACACGAATCTATACAGGTACAATACATACAGTACCGTAAAAAAAGTATTTGCTCCTTCCTCTATTATTACACATTTCTCACACTGAATCGTTTCAGATCTTTAGACAAAGGGAACCTGAGTAAGCACAAAACACATTTTTTACATCACTATTTAATTTATTTAATGAATAAAAGTTATGAAACACCCAATATCTGCAATCAAACCCTTTGCAGAACTGCTTTAATTCAGACAAATTCATACGTTTGATTTAGTGGACTGTACAATCTCTGTTATGCCTCAAAACATTGGAAAAGTCTTCCTTTGGACAAAAGACTATCTGACTCAATGATCAATTTCCAAAAAATGATTAAGACCCACTTTTACTCTCTTGCTTTTCATAGTTCTTGAGCTCGTCTACGTGGTGTTTTGTATGTGATGTCAAACCTTTGGTGCTACATGGTGAAGCACTTTATAACCCTGGTTTTCAAGATGGTATATAAACACTGCTGTATCACATACCTATGCCCTGTTAAGTGCAGACCTGTGTAAATAATGCAAATAAGTGTGTACTGAATGACTATATAAAATGACAAATGTGGCGCCAGGATGGGAATAGTAAGGTGCTGACCACCAGGCGGCAGCACTGGCCCTGCAGACAGTTATGGCCACGGCTGTGATTGATTGTAATCACCGTAGCTGTGGCCCATTTCCTCGTTATTGAGCTGTAAAAGGCCTGGTTGTCAGGCCTGAGGGGAGATGAGACTTGGGCTGATTGTTTGCTTGGTCCTCTATACGAGTTTGGTGAGGGCATTTGTTCCCTTTTTGATTTAATTTACTGATGTGATGCATTTGGGTTGCCAGGTTGGCTAATTTTGGTTTAATAAGCTTATGTCCTATGTTAATAAATGGCAGTACACCAAACATTCTTTTTGGTTTTGTCTTGTCTGTCCAAATCGTGACCAGTGGCCACCCCCAGCCCGACTTCACACAAAGATTTTGCTTAAATATACTGAATCCCTGCTGCAAGACCCTTGGAGAAATTCAAGTGTCTCATGGATCCATAGCTTCTTGGTAAAAGTGTAAATAATGTTTATCATCATTGTTCTGGATATCATTGATAACTCATGGGACAACCAACTTGACAAGTACAAATTGCATCTGTTTTTTACATTGTTATACACAGAGGGCCCATGGATGTGGCAACTTCTCAGTATTAAATTCTGTTAGAGCAATCTGAACACTGTACAGTATGTGCTTCAAACAAAGATTGAATTTATTTTCACATAGTGTCTGCAGCAGCTCCTGTAAATATCTTTTTGATAATTAAATAATACGAAAGGAAAATGGATATGGAAACTGAAACTGAAAACTAATTTTACCTGTATCAGGTAAAATGAAAATGACAATAGTGCCATAAAGAAGTGTTTGGCACCTTCCTGATGCACTTCATCACAGCATATTTGTCACTGAATGGTTTCCGATTTTTAGACAAAATGTCATATTAGATGAAGAGAAGCTGTGTAAACACAACACATTTTTTTCAATTGCGTAAAAGTTTTCTTCACTCTAAAAACTGCAGCTGTTTTACTTGAGACTGTTTTTACTTAAGATTGTATTAATGTGTAATTGTGTTGTGCCTTTGTATTGTACTGAACATTATGTTGTCATCTCTGCTTGCTCCTCCCTTGGCCAGTGCTCCCTTATAAGCGATAACAATCTCAATGGGACTCACCTGGTAAAATATAGGAGAAATAGACAATAAAAATAAAAAACATGAAAATCACCCTGTGAAAAACCACCCACTCAAACCACCCTGTCTGGCACAGACAATCATTCCACTGTCAAAGTAACTTAGATCACATTTATACCCCATTATGTTGAACTTGTAGTTATCTTAGTATGAGCAGTAATATGCTGCAATATGCTGTATCAGTAGAAGGGATACACTGTTCACCCAATATGAATATAAATACCTGAAATTCATTGTTTCATTTCAAACCCACTGTGCTTGAGTACACAGTCAAAAGAACAGAAATTGTACAAATACTTACAGACTACACTGCATATATTATTTCACCAATGATAATAATAATAATAATAATAATAATAATAATAATAATGTTAACAACTTCTACTTCAATAAGACCCTTTAAATAGTTTTCAAACTGTGTGCCGTTATTCATGGTTGGTTGGGCAGGTCATTTCTCTGCTTGCTTTTGCATATTTCTCGAACTCCTGACGTTATTCATGGTTTGCTGGTCATGCTGCCTCCCCCGCTTGCTCCAACAGCTGCTTCGTGGTGACCCCTCCCCAAAAAAGGTGGCTTTTGAAAACAAGGCAGTCTGCTTGCTGTCAATTTCTTCACAGCACATGAGGATTTCAGATGGACTTATATGCAGCCATAGCCATAGCCACATGAATGAATAGTCGCATGAATATTGTATTGTGTTGTTAGCTTGGGCAAGACATCAGAATTTTGGAAAACCAAGGGTTTACTTTCCATTTTGTTGATAGCAATTTCAACACTTCATCTGAAAATGTTGGGAGTGCAGTCTGTGATCTTAAAATAATTGCTGTCTCTTTGATCCACTTCACAAGAGAAACAGTTGCTGTATTGTATTCCAGGACTTTAGCTTGATCATAACTGACATGCTAACAGCTGCCAGTCTCCTAGAGGAGGCAATGCTGATTACATACGACATTAAATTGCAGAGGAATATCCATACCAGTCATTTTCATAGGCATAATTTTGGAAGAATGTTGACTACATGAAAAGTTATCTTTCTTCAGATAAGTTTTTGGAGACAGTTCAAAGTCAAGCACTCTCACCTTCAGTAATGTCTTGGTTTTTTGTTCCTTCATGAACAGCTTGGTTATTGACCTCAGTAGTGTGAAATATCGCTTGTCACTGCTTCATTATGACTCTTCTCTTATTCATATGTAGAAAGCCGCTAATTTTTCAGCACACCAGAATTAAACTAAACTAATGTCATTGATTCAGTTCAATAGGTTTGACCCATCTAACACTGCCTGTATGGAGTTGATTCTCGGAGTCCCTTTAGTTTTCTTTATGGTCTCCAATCTACATTTCTGAGAAAAAAAAAAAACATAGGGAAGAGAAGCTCTATTCTTTGTAATTTTTAAACATGACTTGTTTTCTTCAAGGACATTCATCCTGCTGCCAAGAACTGTCAAAAAGGAACATCTCCGTATAAAGAGGTGAGAGGACACCAATTAAATGGCCAGCCCCGGCCAGAGGAGCCAGCGGCACAGCTTGCCACAGGAAGTGGGATGCCTGACTTCCTGCTTGGGGTCACAGCTGTTTGTGGAAAGATTGATGCCAACCAAAGCGTGAAGCATTTAATGTTGAATGGGGTGGCCTTAATCTAAATTGCAAACAACCCTCTCAATGTCACAAATGCATTTGCATTGTCTTAGACATCTACCTTGAGCTGAAGCAGCTGGGTGGGACTGGGGAGGAGTGTGAATGGTGAATGTCACTTGCCCTTGCCCAACCAAACTTTGTGTGTCACTGTTCAACTGAGGTGGTAAAAGTCCACTGATGCACTGGGCATTGTTTTAGTTTTAAAAATAATTAGAATGTGTGTGTTCACATCTGTTTCTTTACCAAACAATCTGTATTCAAGACAGAGAGGCGAGGATAAAGCGTTAAGATTGACTTGACAAATTGATTTTACCCTTTCATTAGATAAGACCAAAATGATTAGCAAAAATTCCTTGGTGAATTAGTGGTATTTATTTCTCTGGTTTCAATCACTCCTTCTGTTACAATTTAGTTGTAAAACCCCCAACAATATAAAAAATATAATCTATTCAAACAGCTGTTACATTTAACATCGAGGGACTGACAAAAGTCAGTTATAATAACCGACATAGGTATACTGCACACACCCGTGATGACTGTGCAGCTGAGATTTGATGATATTTTGTATTTCATAGACATGAATTTTGTTATAATCTATACAACTGTATTATGAATATACAGGCAATATACATAATGTAACTTACCAATATACATTGGTACAAATGAATGACAAATAGCATACATTAAATACACCACACGCCCCATAAAAGTAGTGCACACTCTGTGTCATTGCAATGTGTTCCTCCATACAGTCAATGCCAGCATTCATATGTTTCATATATTTATTTGACTACATGTTGCATCTCTAGTCAAGGTTACGTGGAATTTATGTGATACACAATATAAAAGCTTATGTAGAATAGAATCGGCCTTCCATCTATATTTTTTTGTACCTGACACCTACAATGCAGTCAGGTTGGATTGCTCATTGGAGAGGACTGTGACTGACAGTGCTATTCCTCAGTTGTGACAACTCTCATGTTGCATTCACTTTGGGATAACAACTTGGGGGCAACTGAGAATGACGAAAGAGCTTACATTTTAGCTCTCAGCCAGCGAGATAAGACACTTGTCAATATCAAGTGATTTTCTTTTACTTATTAAACTGAGATTATTGTAACCTTTTTTTTTATTTTAAAAAACGGCACAATTAAATTGAATAGGCTGATTCACCCAGTGATCCCTTTGAAAACTTCTAACCTCTTCCTACTTTTCCCAAAAGGTTCTTTTTCAAAAAATATTTGCTCCGTTCCATCTGTAGGGCAAGAACGTCCCTACCCATGGTGAATAAATGACCCACATTTTCATGACGTCTGGCATGGACAGGGAGGTGCTATCAGCTCCCGCTGTGAGCAGCTGTCTGTGTGCACACCTGCCCCAACCCAATTACACCCAGCACACCGCGGTCACTCTGCTGCCACCCAGCCAAATCCATTCATCTCTACGGCTGAGAATCCTGCCATGCAGTAGGCAGGCTGCTCAAACCGCAACCCAACTCCTTCAGCCTGTCACATCCAAGGGCCACTGGACTCATTCATCATCCATTCATCTCCCAATCCCAACCCCGCCCAGTTTACAGGCATGACCGCCACCATGTGCATCAGATCGCAGTTGAGCTCTCGCTTGAAATCTGTAGAATCAAATTGGCAACTTCACAAACTGATCCACTGTAGAGAAAGGGGAGCTTTAGAAGTTCGTATTCGCAAGAACGGATGGAGATGTCACTTGGGGCTTGTTTCCCAAAAGCGATTTGCGATGATTTTCACTCGAAGATTTCGATATGTTATCAAAAACCTGTTTCATGAAAATGACTTGCGAATCGCAAATAAAACTGCGACGACTACAGACCTCTAAAATGTAAATTACATTGTTATTTTACGAAGGCCTATAATTTCAATTTAATCTGCAAGATTTATTTTTTCCACCCCTCAGACAGCCCACATAGAGCTTTTGACTGTTGTTGTGCACAAAAGTACAATATAAAAACTAAAATGTGGCAGGCGGAGGGGAATGCTAGATTTACTGATTGCATACATGAATGCGCTTGCGACGCAAAACAAAAAAAATAACAGCAGCAGGAGAAATCTATTGCATCTTACTGATCTCAGCACGCATGAAACAAGCCCCTGGACAACAACACCTTTTGATTGTTTGCTACAAATCAATAGTTAATTGCATATAATGGCTCCACCCAGTATGGGTTTCAGGCTTTTTCTTACACTCACCAAGCACTTTATAGGAACATTTTAACTTTATTACACCTACTTATTGATGCGATTATCTAATCATTGTGTGGCAGCAGTGCAATGCATACAATCAGATAGATACGGGTCAGGAGCTTCAGTTAGTGGTTTAGGTGACTTTGACGATGGGATGATTGTTGGTGGCAGACAGGGTGGTTTGAGTATCTCAGAAACTGCTGATCTCCTGGGATTTTCAAGCACACTAGTCTCTAGAGTTTGCAAAGAATGGTTCAAAAAACAAAAAAAATCCAGTGAGCAGCAGTTCTGCAGACAGAAACGCCTTGTTGATGAGAGACGTCAGAGGAGAATGGCCAGACTGGTCAAAGCTGACAGGAAGGTGACAAATTACAACAGTGGTATGCAGAAGAGCATCCCTGAACACACAACGTATCATAACATAAGTGAATAGGCTACAACAGTAGAAGTCTAATAAATACCTAATAAAGTGCTCACTGAGTGTATACTTTTTTTTGTATGGCACTGAAAAAGAACCCAGCGACAAATCTAGCAACTTTTTGACCAGATGTCAGCTACTTTTTTTAGGAAAACTCACCAACACTGCTCAGTGGGTCTGCAATCTTTCCTTCACTCACTATAGCTCTACAGCTCATATAACAGCATCTTTTTAGTGAGTACAAAGAAGCTACAGTTGACTGTACACCAGTGAGAGGATGATGGTGTCTCCATATGATTGTCAAGGGTTTGTTGCTTTATATGTGAGCCGTCTGGCCTTTACAGTGTTTTTTTTGTTTTTTTCTGAGTGCACCAGTTTCATTCTTTTTCAAAACTGCTCTACTTGATTTACCCAGTTTTTGTGCTATCCTTCTTAAAAATGTAGAAAATTATGAAAATGATGTTCTATCAGTTTAAAGATGAGTTGTTTTTTCAGCCATAGTTATTTTTCTGGTGTTGATGATGCATCACTGCTCTTGTATGATGTGTGAACAACACATGCAAAAGAAAACACCTGAGCAACAGTTAACACCAGGCTGTCAGTCAATTTTGCTCATCTAAAAAAAGGAAAACGGCTGTTTCTGCAAAATGGTAACCCATGCAAGTACTATACAATAAAAGCTAATTGGCTGTACTTTTGTCTCATTATCATGTTTCATATTTGTCAATTTATACCATACTTATTCAGCAAGAATAACAAATTACACTCTACCACATACTTTTGAAGGGCACTGTATATTGTCTGTGGTGTCCACTATGAATGTTGTAGTCATTATGCAGAAAGAAGTTATGCATTGCAAGAAGGTCTTTGCCTTCAGATGGGCTGACAGCTCATAATGAACACAGTCCTTAGGCAACCAGCCTAATGTTAATTTAGGTGCACTGGCTTAATCGGGGTCTGCATAACAAGGTCCCTGAGATACCGGATGGCAATCTTTTTTGTTCCGAGAGATTAAGGGAGAGTCAGACGCTGCAGCATTGCTCAGCTGGGAACAGAAACTCATTTGCTAAAATGAAGAGTATCTTGCAAGCATAAATCATGTTTCCTAATCCCTCCACTAATGCCACATAATGCAAATTCTATACTGCAGGACTCCTGCTAAATGATCATACAAAAGAGACGATGAAGGAAGCTGTCAGTCCAGAATATTTACTCTTTTAGACTGGTGAAAAATAGAGAGTTAATTAATAGGTTTCCAAGAGGCCATTCATTCACATGCTTGGTCTGAGTGTTTAATGTCATATCTTACATATATACCGATCAGCCACAACATTGAAACCACCTGCTTAAACCAATGTTTTCATAGTTAAAAATACTTTAAACTGTATAACCGTGTCTATAAACACTTATTATTTCATTATTTGATGTGTACTTATATAAGCAGATAGCCATAAATTAATTGCATTCAAATGATGTCTAGCTTAACAGATGCTCCAGGACATGTCAAATGCATGGCATCTAATACTACATCAGTTTCACCCTTCTACCCTCCACTGGAATTACATGGCACTGCATGTAGTGAAATTTGCGTAGGAATAGATCCCATGCATTTTGAAATATGGTGGGTGGTCTTTGTTTTATCAACGCTCCCTGATGAAGAACATCAAATACGATTGAAACATTCCACATTCATTCTCCATAATTTTTGGGGCAATTTTTCTTTTTTCTTGATTTGGCTTTGTACTCCACAGTTTTAGATTTGTAATCAAACAAATCACATGTGATTTAACATCTTTATACAGTAATATTTCATACATTTTGGTTTCACCATGTACAAATAAAGCATTTATTCTGCCAACATACTGTAAACTCCCAAAGTAGGATGTAATCCCAAAGTAGGCGGAATAAATGCTTTATTGTCCCTGTTCCGGTGGCACGGATGGTGCAGTGGGTAGCACTGCCGCCTCACAGCAAGGAGGTCCTGGGTTCGAATCCCGGTCGGCCGGGGCCTCTCCGTGTGGAGTTTGCATGTTCTCCCCGTGTCTGCGTGGGTTTCCTCCGGGTACTCCGGTTTCCTCCCACAGTCCAAATACATGCAGGTTAGGCTGATTGGAGAGTCTAAATTGCCCATAGGTATGAGTGTGTGAGTGAATGGGGTATATGCCCTGCGATGGACTGGCGACCTGTCCAGGGTGTATTCCTGCCTTTCGCCCAATCTATGCTGGGATAGGCTCCAGCCCCCCTGCGACCCTGTTCAGGATAAGCGGGTTAAGATAATGGATGGATGGATGGATGAATGTCCCTGTTCCTACTGTAGCGGGTCAGCCCTGGTCAGAGTCATTCTCAGAGCCAACTTCATGGCAACCACACAAAAGGCTAATGGTGAAGTACTATATCATGACAAATTGGATGGCCAGTGCAGACCTGCTTGAACTGAACTTGGATCACTCCTCTGGCAGTCTACCATCCAAAAAAGCACATACCTCATACCAGTGGAATGCTTTTGTAAAGATTAATTAAAGGGACATGACCAGCCCTGACAGGCTTAATGACTGTGGTCAGATGAATTCATCAATGGTCCAAATACAAGTTCCAGTATGCTTGTTTGTTATTTTTTGAACGATCCTATCGGCTTTAACAAGCAGAGCTTGAATCATGCCCTTTTATTTTCGATGCCACAAACATTTTTTTAATTTATATTATTCAACTTCTCACAAAGAGGTTAGGGATATCAAGGGACTTATTCATTCAACAACGTAAACTTCCTAAACCCGCTGTCATTACTGACATTTTATGTCCCTGCATCATTCTGAATGCATGGCTGCCAATGATGCCACCCTGCCAATCCGAAGGTATTATCACAATTGAGCCTTCTTATCAGTCACTGCATTACCTGGAAGCCTCTCCCAGCACACACTGTGAGTCAGTGAGAGCTGAGCACTGAGCTTATTCATAGGTGATGCCTTGCAGCAATCCACGAGGATGTGCCTAAATGCAAATATGCATGCTGGTTGAAGCCCCATCTAAAAAACACCAAACATAAATGTTGCCCAGGTCAAGAAAAGGAAGCTACACTGCTGGAACAAACAGCTCTTCTTTGATAGGTAATAATGCGCAGAGTTTTTGCTTTGGCACACAATTCAAGACCACAGAATGAAATCAAAACACATTCAGCACAGCAATTGAATTTTGAGTAATGACTGGGCCTGCTCATGAGATCTCTGGTAAAGTTGCTTGAAGAAATATGGGGAACACACAATATGTCTTCGCAGCTGATAAAGGGAATGCACATATTCTATACTCCTGTTTCCAAAATAAGATCTTGAGCAGACGTAGATTAAGCCCCATTGAGAAACATATGCAGTAAATTTCACCAATATAATTGCACCACAGACAACATTGTACACTGATGCCATTATAATAAACCTACATTATTATGCCCTGAATAAAGACATGAAGCATATTAGTATAATTCATGCCCTTTTCTGGATTCTACTTTGACAAACTGCTAGGAAAGAACAATAGCACCAACAGGCCAGCAAAAGCTCTTTCTGTATAATCCTTTTATTTTCAAGGTATGATTCTTTTGTGTTCTAAGTCACATGACATGAAGGATGTGAAAGAAAGTGGAATCTCATTATTCCCTTTCTGTTTCCTACAGGCATTTAAACTCAATTCCGTCCTTATCTAAATGCATTAAGAGGAATTTAATGTTTAATACATCATCTCTCATTACGATTTCTGTAGACCCCAGCTAATATCTTCAGTCATATAAATTACAAAAGATGGAGGAAAAAGTAGCGATCTGAATATGTAATGTAATGGGAAGTGGAAATTAACATTGTCAAAACATAATTTTTACTTTATTCTCATTTGTTTTATCGCATGCACCATGCACACAGTTAAATCCATATTTGATAACAGCTTGCAATGAGACAGTGCAGGACAAAAATCCATTCATCTATCCATTCCATCCATTCATGAGTACAACTCTACTCATATAACATTTGGAACATTTCATACATCTAACTGTCCCCTTATGGAATACTTAATTCATATAATCTCAAACTATTGGTACCTGCACCATAAGGTGCAAGTTCATTCCATACTAACAAGGTAGCATTATTTAAAAGGCTGAGCCCTGCAGTTGTAGGTCAATGACTCTGTTATGTTATTAGTTATCCAGGCCACAATTTCACAATGGTGGGAGACCATTGGCCTTATCATATCAGGGGTAGGTTGGGGACATGTTGCGGAGGGGTTCCTAAGGGCACCACAGAATAATTTATTTCCAACAATGCATGATGTGCCCACAGATCACCAGTTGTCATCAGTAAGAGTATGTCTCTCGGTGCTGGCTCTCTCAAAGTACTCTGTAGTTTTGAAGTCCTTAATGAGCATGTAGAGTTGTGCACTGCTCTGTACAGGAGCAGTGATACTCCACTCACTCATGATGTGCAATTGTCAGATATATGTAAATTAACTTTTTCGAAATCTACAGACAGGAAAATAGTACTGTCAATTAGAGTGCTGTTTCTAATCACCAGAACTAGAGGTCTCACATGGCGTATCAATTTTGTAATGGACATTCACTTCAAGTTCACTTCAACTGGCAGCCCACGACACTGATGCATGGCAGATTTGTTGAAATGTAAATCAGAATGGTGCTTGCATTGGCGATGTGGGAGCAAATTCACAAATGTGTTTTCCATTTAACCCCATCCACTCTGCCCCCTCATGGTTGAGTCATCAAAACCAAAATTTATATCATACAAAAAGCCATCACGTAATAAAATCTGGCGATGCCAGATTGTGAAAAAGACCCTCCGCTAGCGAGAAGGACAATAAAAGAGCAGGCTCCCCCATGCCACGCTAACCATTTACAACCCTGTCTCAGATTCAGGCAATAAAAAGCATATTCTAACAATCCTTGATACCATTTCTCTCCATCAAAAATAATGTTGTAGACATTATAAGAACAAAAATATACAATTCTGAAGTCGCATGAATAAACACATTTTTCTAAGCCCACTTTTATTCCAGACATGCTCAGACATATTTCTTGGTTCAGTAGAAATACATGCAAATAAATACTAATTATTTTATACAGGCATATTTATGGAACCAAATATCCCGCCTTGGTATGAAGCTACATTTTCTGACTAACATTGGAGTAATTTCACATAGCTATAGGTTTTTCAGAATCCGTTCAGCCATTTTTAAGAAAACTATGTCTTTGCCGGGACTAAACCTAAGAAAATGCCATCCTGAACTACCTGTTATTGTTGCATAAATGCATTGTTAGTGCAGGACAGCGAAGGCCTGTAGCAGGTTACCGCCACAATGCTCCCTGATGATGTAACCCTCAAATTCAAAAGAATGTCATTGCCCTTTGCTAGAGGCATACCTTTTAGCTAATTTTTCCACTCTTGTGAAACAGGAAGTGATGGAATGACACAATGTACCCTTGTCCTAAGGGTAAAAAATGACCCGCCTTCACTAAACCGCTAAAATAAAGCAGCTTAATTGAATTTTAATTAATTGAATTCTATTTTGCATGAAGAAACAACCTGTCACTCATCACAAACAAAGTTGAAAAAAGATCTTTTAGGGGGTTTTCTCTGCTGTTAAATGTAGTGGATTAAGTAAAATTTTATTTAGTTCACTCTCACTCATTTTATTTAGAATAATTAATAGGGGTGCCAATAATCTTGACCCCTATTTATAGTTGATATGTTTGAACATGACATATAGATTACCATCTGTGTTGTTCATTATATGCAGACTTTTTTCTTCATTTTTTACTAAGGGTGCCAATAATTATTAACACTGTACATACGGTACCTGTAAACACTATTACACAATTAATCTGCAGCTGTGTCACTGCTGTATTATTACATTATCTTGATGTGCGTTGGTGATGAGTTTACAGGAAAGTTTAAGCTGCCCCTCCACCCCGAACCCTTGCAACTACAGTATACGGAGCTACTGTATCGTGTGGGTCGATGCATTTCTTGATCTAACATTTCTCACTGGCCCCTTAACCCATCCCAATGTCACATGTCAATATGGCCTGTTTTTTTTTTATCATTTGTTTTCAGAGGAACCTTCCACGGTTCATTGATCCTCTTCAGAAGACCCTTCTTCTCATCCCTGGTCCACCCTCAGGAGGCCCTTTGACATTTAAAATTCAGGCGAAGGTGTTTTGGTCTCTAAAACGCATCGGTGCTTTTGTTTATGGTGGCTCAGAACACGTCTATCACCTGCACGTCTATCACCAAACAGAGACTAGAACAAGACCAGAGAAGGTAACTTCCTTTGTTCCCAGCATCAATTAACACTCTGAAACTTTGGGGCGAACATCTGATACTACTACAGCTACTTAAGTTTGGCCTCACCTTATGAGAGAATTTCTTCCGCTTTGTTCAGGGAGCTCAAGTATTGGCAGGAAGTCACAATTCCCTGGTGAAATCCTATTAGCACATTGTCCCTGAAAAATGAAAGCCATGACAACTTATTTTCTCTAAAGAGAGTTGAGTAATTTCACAAAATATTTGGAAATTGACAATTGAACACTTCGTGATGTGACACTGACACTTATGACATATTCTAATATTCTCTGATATGATACATTATTTGTTATTAAAGTGTGGAACCGTAAATACATTACAGCTTCATACTTTGTATTTGATTTGAATTATTTTAGAATGTATCTTTCTAAATGCACATGTATTTTGATGAATTCCTGAAAAACCTATGCAATCATTCTTTTAATGATCCATTCAGTGCTCTCCAGTGCACTGAATGTGGAACCGTAACCACTTTATTTCGTAGACATGTACACCAAATATCTAATCAGACAATCGTGTGGCAGCAACTCAATGCATAAAAGCATGCAGACATGGTCAAGAGGTTCAGTTATTGTTCAGAACAAACAGTAACTGCTAATCTGTGAATAGCAGTTGTTGGATAGGATATTCACAGGGGAAAACATATAAAACTTTTAACTTTAGCAATGGAAGATACATATTTTTATGTGTTGAGCACTGAGAGCTGAATACCTGCTCAGTAAATAAAATATCTAGGGGATATCTCTCAGACTCAATCATCCATCATATGTACTTGACAGTACAATGACCTCATTGCATTTTAGTTTGAGGGCAGAGGAGGAGGCATTTTCAAAAGCATTTATCTCAAAATTTGTTTCCTTCTTACCCAGTCAAACTCTGCTTTTTCAAAAATAGCGCCATAGGTTTCTCTTTTCTCCGATTTTCTCTTTTCTTGATGATCCCATCTGCCTTGAACTAAACTTCCTTTTGTTGATTACTGGCAATTTCACTCATCCATCTCCGGTAACTCCAAGTGTATGCTCCTGGGTCAACCCTGAAAGATGGTGGATTACTGTTTGAACTTAATGCGCCTTTGGCTGTATTTGAAAAGCATGACAAATGGCTGTTTTGCTGAGACCGAGCCAGAATACTCTGACACAATGGATAACAAACACAATGGATAAACACAATGGATAACAAACAGACAGACAGGGGATCCATCAAAATACATACTCACCACAATTGAAGAGTTTTCATTCCTTTCCTCCTCTTGTGGTTATTCCTAGATTCTATTGGCGGTTATCTCACGTTCTGTGGGTAACTTTTTGATCCCCTCTTGGTTGCGTTGGGTCCTCTGACCCCACTCCCTTCAAATAATAACCCTCCTATTATGCTGAGATTTTATGACTGTATTTATGTTTTGGGTTGAATTGAGCCCACACGATTATTGTAATATAAATATTACTTCGGTTGTCGTTTTTCCCATTTTTGCCTTTGTTAGCCTTTTATCCATAAATATGAAAAATCTGTGAGAAACAGATTTTAGAACAGATTCTTATTTGAAAGTTTGGCACCTGTATGGGAAAGTGCCACTAGAATCATCCACAAAGAAATCTGAGATAAAAATAAAAATAGTTGTATATTTTCTTACATTTTATACAGTTACAGAGTGTCAAAAGAACCTGGCACAATACATTTGTATGAAAAAAGGTTAACTGATTTTAAAAAGATGTCAAACACTAAATGACCTCAAACATAAAAGAAGGGTTAAACAACAAAGACCTACATGGCAGAGTTGCCAGAAAGAATGGAAAATCAAACCTTGGATATCCTCAGTTCACCACCACCTTCCAGTAGACTATAAAGCACATGCAGATGTAAGGCTAGGCTGTATCTAACTAATGAATGTCTATTTTCCCCTGAACACATGGCGCCTCTGTGTCTAATTTAATAACAATATCCATGAAATGGCATTAAGACAACATGGCTATTGTCATTATGTGTAGCTTTAACATAGCTATAGGTTAAGTTGAATTGAGGAACATTCAATAATGTCAACATCATCTGTTAACGTTAAATTACCCAAATCGACTAATTTGGTGGGAGTTAATGAGCTGACATGCTTTAAGCAACATTGTTAATTCGATATGAAGTATCAAAATACTGTTGATTTTGCATTATTTTCTTTTGAAGAGAACATCATATTCTGTCAAAAACACTGCAACTCTACCACCATTGCTGCTACACTTGGAACTATTGAGACTCTCTACGATGCACCATTGCCGGCACCCTCCATTGTTAAGATAATGCCCCCCTTGCATCTCAAGGAACAGGGACTTTGAAACTTGATCCGGAACTCAAGAGCTCACTGTCTAAATCAGGCCATTGCTCGATTAATGCCTGATTAATGCACTTAATCTGCCTAGTTAGCCAGCGGGCATGAATGAAACGATTCAATGGTTTGCCCCATTCACTGACCAACTTCAATGATTTTACAGCTGTAATCCCATGATAAATATAGGGAGGGCAGTCAGCAGAAAACAAGAGTCACTTTTCACCAAGCATTCATATGCAAGGTATTGTGGAAATATCTTGAAGCTTATCTGAATCTACAGTGACCCTTAGTGAAAAAATGCAACAATAGGATGAAAAATAAGCTTTGCAGGCTTCAATGACCTATGACAATCAAATAGCTGATTACTACACCAAATGGTCTGTCTACAGCAGGCAGTCATCTGTCAGTTAAGTAGCTCCAAATTAATCCCACATCCCTTATTGTGTTCAATGTGGGAAGAATTAATATAATTAAATTGGAATGTTTCTCATTTCAACTACCACCATTGGACATGGCATGCAACATGACCCCAGTAGATAATACATCAAAGTTGTTGGGTGGACAGATTCCATTTCACATTCTGATAGCTACACAAATGCCAAGAGTCCTTTCTGATCTCCCAATAGGATTAGCCAATGACTAAGACAAGCATTGCTATAATTGGTGCAGTGTTAATGGGTGCTAAAAAATTTTTTGAAAAGATTTTGAAAAGCGGGTTTGTTGGACAAGGTCTGAGTGGAATATGAGTAAAACATCTGAATTAATGAGCAGTGGCCCTGGTTACATCTGGCACATTGGAGACCTTAATGAGGGGCGATGTTAGCTGGCGTGGATTTGGACTGTGAATTCAATGGGGGACTTTGAAAGGAATCGAGACATAATGAGCCAGGACTGAGAAATAATAGGCTGCCCTATTTGTTTGCTTTTCAGTATTTCTCCTAGTGGCCTCTAAACTATTATCACATGTCAGTCAAATGTGACACTATGTCCCAATGCAACCTTTAGTTGTTCACAACTAAAGATTTGTGTTTGTCTGTTCTTTTCAATTATGCTGAGAATGGATACCATCTGCATTATGAATAGTTATGGCCAGCTCGCATCACCACATGGCTTGATTTTTTTTTTCCGAGCAGAATCTGAATTTTAACATTTCTGTTCTTTTGTTCCTCCTGCAACATTATGTTCCTGAACCAAAAAATTGGTTCATTTTCGAACACCTTGCAAAGATTAAAACCAGGCTAGTAGTCTTTCTCAAACTCTATTATATTTGTGACCAAGTTCCCAAAGATAATAATAAACATATGTAAAGTGAAGAGTTGCACATGGCTAAGATGCACATGGTTATTGACATATATACATGAAGCTGCCCACCCTATCACCACCTGCCCCGATTTAGAAAATAAAAACATTCTGTGGATGATTAAAAAGACCACAGAAAATATCACACTGCATTAACACTGAATAACTCAGTATGGTTCTGAAAGGGTTTTTTGGCTAGTTCTTTATTGAACCCTCTGTCATAGGGGTGAAGTGTGAACACCCCTATACAAAGAATAATTTTGCCTGACAAAGAACCCTTCAACTAGATAAGGTTCTTCTAAGGAATCAGAGGGTTCATGATGCAAAGCCAAGTTCGGGCAGGCAAGTCGAGAAGCGCCGCCCACCTCACATGATGCTTGCATCTAATGGGAGGGGCTAAACCACCAACGATACCTGTTCAGGCCCTTGCTCAATTTGCTGCTGCTCTGCCATGCTGTGCTGCCTGCTAGCTGTTGCCCTGCTCTGGAAGTCTTGCAAAAGCTATGTTCATTTTGGCATGCTGTCGTCCCTATGTTGCTATATGCCTTCAGAATGTTTTTTGCGCTGCCACCACCACCCCAGCATCCACCGGTGAGCTCTGCTTTTCAAGACAACCATGGGGGGGGGGGGGGGGGGTAGTCACTCCCTGTATCAGCTGGCTTACAATAAGAGGCAGAGCCTTGACGCCAAACTTTGCATTTGCATTGAACCTCAATTAATATTGCATAATATTGCATAAACTATTGGACTTTCAGAAGAGACACAACTCCAACATTTCTTCACAGCACAAGCATAAGTCACATCCAACAACTGAACTGAATAGAAACAAATGGCAACACGTTCAGAAATCAGTACATTAGCAAATCCACTGAGACAACTTGCTCAGGAGCCTAACATTAAAAATTAAAGGATACCACCCAGCTTTGTTGTCACACAATCAAGCAACCTTGTGGCAGCTGGTTGCCTACGAGGAAAAGTGCAATGGAACATCACTCAAGTCCTATTTGTGAACTCAGGGAAAATCCATCTACCCCGATGGTGAAAATCCATCTACCACAACAATGGTAGCACGCAAGGACGCACAAATCATAAATCATAAACTATCAACTATGGCAGTGCTGTAAGGTCGGGGATTGGAGGAGAGCCAGGAGCGACTAAGGGTGATACCTTATAAGTATTAATAATATTAATACCACAAAATCCTGGGAGAACAACCCAACAGAAATAAGTGCTGAAATGCGAGCACTGAAAACCCCAGTCCGGGGAAACAAAATAAAAGTACAACCTAGCAAAAACACCAAGCACGAAAATAAATAACCATGAGGCGCAGCTCAGGAAAAAAAGGAAAACAAAATACATTCACCCAAGAGCTCACACGAGCACGAAAATAAAAGGAGAAACAAAGAACCTTGAGAAGGGCATCAGCTGTGCACACTGCACTAATGAACTGAGCACCCTCCTTACCTTTTTCTTTAACCAGTCAAAGAAACATATGACAACCGAGTCTACTGCGTGCTTTTACCAGCTTTGCGCCAGAGCGAATAGTGGACACCAAAGCATCGACCGATAGTCCGCGAGTGCTTTATATACTGTTACATCCCTAAGCCATTATGTATTCTTGCTGTGCTGTCATTTTGTCTTTCTGTGTTTTCAGACAGTCCAGCAGGAGGCTTAATTGCTGTTTGAGCCTGATTGGGGGGGCCGGCCCTATAAAAGGTGCCGGCTTGCGTCACTCCAGGTGGTTGGCTCACTTTGGGGGGGGGAACTTTGTTTCTGGTTCGTGGCTTCGTCGCAGCTGACACGCCACGCTTCGCGCTCGCCCACGTTCTCCTGCCTCTCTCAGAGTGAGAGGCTCGGAGCCAGGCCTGGAAAGATGGGTGGCTTCGTTGCGGCCTTCTGGCTTCTTTTGATCTTTCGTTTTGAATACTTATGTTTTTTTGTAATTATAATAAATTGATTATTTGTTTAAAGTTATCCTCCGTTGTCTGCCGTTTTCTTGCCCTTGCTTTATTTAGTAATTTGTTATAGTTTCCTGTCCCTAGCAGGGAACATAACAAAATGGGGGCTCGTCCGTTTTTTTTTTGAACCCGATTGTTTTTTTTTACCAACTTTTGGCTCATCCGCTTTTTTGAATAATTTGGCCATTTTCGTATTTGAGTGTGCTCATCCGTCCGTTTTTTTTCTTCGCCTTTCTGAATCTGGATTGAAGCGCATTGTAACTGAGAAACGCTGGTAAGTTAGCCTTTTGATTATTTCTTTGGTTTGGTAGTGGGTTTATTTGAAAGCAAACCCGGGGGAAGATTCCTTGTGAGTCTTCAATTGGTACGCTTTGAAGATATTTGAGGCTTAGTTTAATTTTTGGGGTAGGTAAGTAGGGTCCAGGGTTTCACCCAGTCTGGGTTAAGGTTACGGCGCTGTTCATTCCAGTTTTTGTGTTTTTGAACGATGGCACTGTTTTTTCGTTTGGCCAAGTTATTTGTGTTTTTTTTTTGGACTGAGCATCGGCAGACTTTGGATTTATTTGTAGGGGTTTTTGTCGGCTAGACGAAGGACGTTGTTTTCGTGGCGTCGGCGGTAAATGTGTAAAACCCATCTTTTGTGGGTTATTTCTGAAAATTTCCCTCTGCATTTCGTTTGTATCCCTTTGATTTAATGTAGCTTGTGTTATAGTAGCCTATTAGTTAAAATGGCAGTGGTAGAGCAGTTTATTCAGAGTCCTTCCGACGTTCTGTTGCAAAGTTGCACTAAGGACCAGTTAGTCCAAATTGCAGAACAGTACTCAATTAGCCTTACATCAGATGATAAAAAGCTTAAGGAAACACTGTTGAAGGCAGTATTTGACGGTCTGATAGCTAAAGACATTTTCTCCGTTAGAGAGGAAGTTCCAAGTTCTCCACCTGTTTCAGCTTTGTCAGCTGCCAGCAATATTTCTGAGCAGGAACTAAAGCTTCGGGAATATACTTTAAAGGAGCGTAAATTACAGTTTGAGGCAGCTAAACTAAGTGCTGAGCGAGAAAATCGACTAGTCAAGGAAAAAGAAATCGATAAAGAAATTGAACTCAAGAAATTAGAGGTTCAGCTTGACTTAAGAAAACTCGAGCTCGATGCGCAGGAAAAAGAGAGGCAGAGAGAGCATCTTCGTGAGTGTGAAGAGCGTAATTTCGCATTACGCAAGCTTGAATTCGAATTGGCTGAAAAGAGACTCGCCATCACTCCACCAGTTCCTTCAGCTCATCCTTCGCAAGACTTGCGGCCTCCTGTTTCTCTTGTTCGCTCTCCTGTGCGTGCTTCTTCTGCTCCTTCGAGTGCCTTTGTGGGTCCGTTTGTTTCATCTGCTTTGGGTGGCGATTCTGTCACCGCGCCTCCGCTGAATGTTCTACCAGGAGCGTTAAATACAAATGCTCCGTTGGGTGACAATGATGTTTCGCTTGATCCTGTTCTGCCTGTGCCACTGCAACCAGGCCAGCCTTTTGATGTTAGCCGTAACATTCGTATGGTTCCACCTTTTAATGAACGTGAGATTGAAGTATATTTCACTCATTTCGAGAGGGTTGCGGTTACGCTGCAATGGCCAGTTGAGGTCTGGACTTTGCTTCTGCAGACTGTGCTGGGTGGCAAAGCACAAGCTGTTTATTCGGCCCTTAGTCTTCAGCAAAGTTTAGATTATAATTCTGTGAAAACAGCGATATTGCATGCATACGAGTTGGTGCCTGAAGCCTACAGACAAAAGTTTAGAAGTCTTAGAAAAACTGACAAGCTCACGTTTGTAGAGTTCGCGAGGGAAAAGGAAAATGCATTCGATAGGTGGTGTAATTCACAATGTGCGCAAACCAGAGAGCAATTTCGAGAGATGATTTTGCTAGAGGAGTTTAAAAATTGCGTGCCAGACACAGTAGCGATGTATTTAAACGACAAAAAAGTAACAACACTGGCCCACGCTGCTGTATGTGCTGATGAGTTTGTGCTTACTCACAAAAACACCTTTTCTTTGTCCTCTTTTCCTCGTCGTGAGACTACTCATCCTTCTGCTTCGCGGCAGACTTACCGGAATGCAAAGTCCGATAAGCCTCCGCCTCCGTCATCTAATAGTGAGTCTCGTGAATGCTACTATTGCCACGAAATTGGCCATCTCATTTCTGTATGTCCTGCTTTAAAAAAGAAGAACGCGGCTTTGAAACAAAAAGGTGCAAAAGGTTCTGGTTGCGTGAGCAACTGCGTTCACTCGCATAGTGAAATAGATCAAGGTTATGAACCGTTCAGTTTTGAAGGAATGGTCTCACTCACACGGCGTGAGGAAGACAACATTCATGTTAAAATGTTACGAGACACAGGTTCGGTTCAGAGTTTTATTCTTTCTTCTGCTTTGCCATTTTCAGAGGAAACATATTGTGGTTCGGATGTACTCGTTCAAGGCATTGAACTAGGACATTTAAAAGTTCCTTTGCACTCGGTGTATCTTAAGAGTGATTTCGTTTCTGGGTGTTTTAAAGTGGCTGTTCGTCCGCAGCTGCCCATGGAAGGGTTCAGCCTTCTAATTGGGAACGATATAGCTGGCGGAAAAGTTCTTCCTCTTCCTGAAGTTGTCTCAAAGCCTTTGACACACACTGATGTGGACTCTAGTTTGGCTGGAGCCTTTCCAGTGTGTGTAGTAACTAGAGCTCAAGCCCGCAAGTCTAACACCGACTTGTCGAATACGTTTATGTCACTGGAGAATCCATTCACGCCTTCTCGTCCCAGATCTTCAGCACATCGGTTACTGTCTACGTCTGGTGGTGCTGAAGTTCCGAATTCGGCCCGGTCGCTGTCCACGCACCGTGGTGCTGAAATTTCAACCTCTGCCCTGTCGTTGCCTATTGACAGAGACTTGATAATTCGTGAACAGAAAAAAGATCCGTCTTTAGCCAAGTGCCGTGCTTCTGCTGCTGGGAAGGGAGATGTAGTGAATATTACATAGTGAATATGGCATATTACTGGGAGAATGGCTTGTTGATGCGAAAGTGGACTCCATCTCAGAGTCAAGACTTGGGTTGGAATACAGCTTGTCAACTGGTGGTCCCTGCTAAATTTAGGCTACATGTTTTGATGTTGGGGCATGATCATGACTTTGCTGGTCATCTAGGCGTTAAGAAAAGTTACCATCGTATCCTACGTTATTTCTTTTGGCCTGGCCTCAAATCTGATGTGGCAAAACACTGCCGTTCGTGCCATCGCTGCCAAATGGCAGGGAAACCTAACCAAGTTATTCCACCTGCTCCACTTTGTCCAATTCCGGTTATGGGAGAACCATTTGAACGTATCATTTTGGATTGTGTAGGACCTTTGCCAAAAACAAAATCTGGGCATAGATTCCTGTTGACAATTATGTGTGCCGCTACACGCTACCCAGAAGCTGTTCCGCTGCGCTCAATAAAGGCAAAGCCAGTAGTAAAGGCGCTAGTTCGTTTCTTCTCGACTTTCGGACTGCCTAAGGTCATACAAACTGATCAGGGATCCAACTTCCTGTCTCGCTTGTTTAAACAGGTGTTACAGCAGCTGTCCATCAAGCACCAAACCTCCAGTGCTTATCATCCAGAGTCTCAAGGGGCTCTGGAAAGATTCCATCAGACTCTGAAGTCCATGTTCCGCACTTACTGTTTTGATTCCGTTCGAGAGTGGGATGAGGGCCTCCCACTGCTTTTGTTTGCAGTGCGTGAGACGACTCAGGAGTCACTGGGGTTCAGTCCAGCTGACCTGATCTTTGGCCATTCAGTCCGTGGTCCGCTGAAGTTGTTGCGTGAGCGGTGGGACACAGAGACCACTGACCAGCAACACAATGTGTTAGATTATGTCTGTGCGTTCCGTGAGCGCCTGCGCAAGGCCTGTGCTTGCGCTCAGGAAGCTTTGTCTTCAACCCAGTTGAAGATGAAGACTCAATATGACCACAAGTCTGTTCACCGTCATTTCCAGGCCGGTGACAGAGTTTTAGTGCTGTTGCCTGTGCTTGGGTCTGCCCTACAGGCAAAGTTTTTGGGACCTTATGAAATTGAGTCTAAGATCAGTGACACCGACTATGTCCTTCGTACGCCAGACAGGCGGCGTAAAACCCGAGTGTGTCACATCAACATGTTAAAGTCGTATGTTTCCAGGGAGCCTGAACCTAAGACTGAGAGTGTGTGTCCTGTGCCTGTTGCTTCTGCAGCTCCTGTGGTCTCCTCCTATTCCCCAGAGGAGGATGGCCTGAGTTTCCGTGATGTGCCTGTTTCGTGTCCCCGCCTTCCGAATTCAGGGATTTTGGAAGAATTGCCTCATTTTCTCTCTCACTTGTCAGATTCTTGTGCTAAGGATGTCCAGAGGTTGATAGAATCCTGTCCTGGTTTGTTCTCAGATGTTCCCTCGCGGACTAATGTCCTTAGTCACGACATCAATGTGGGTGACCATCCGCCCATTAAACAACATGCGTATCGTCTGAATCCCACAAAGAGAGCAATTATGAGTTCTGAAGTGCAGTATCTTGTGGATCACGGGTTAGCTGAACAGAGTTCCAGTGCTTGGAGCTCCCCGTGTATTTTGGTTCCGAAGCCTGATGGAACAGTTCATTTCTGCACAGATTACAGGAAGGTGAATGCTGTGACTAAACCAGACTCTTTTCCACTTCCACGCATGGAAGACTGTGTGGACAGAGTCGGTTCAGCGCGGTTTGTCAGTAAGCTCGACTTGTTGAAGGGCTACTGGCAGGTCCCGCTGACACCTCATGCAGCTGAAATCTCAGCATTTGTTACTCCCGACTGCTTTATGCAGTATTCAGTCATGGCGTTTGGGCTGCGCAATGCACCGGCCAGCTTCCAACGTCTGATGTGCAAAGTTTTAGCTGGCATACAGAATTGTGAGGTGTACTTAGACGACATCGTTCTTCACTCGTCATCTTGGTCTAATCACCTTGAATTACTCAACACCGTGTTCCATCGGCTCTGTGATGCCTCCTTGACCTTGAACTTGGCCAAATGTGAATTTGGTAAAGCCACTGTTACCTACCTGGGTAAACAGGTTGGTCAAGGTGAGGTTCGGCCTGTGGAGGCCAAGATTCTTGCCATCGTTGAGTTCCCGACTCCAAAAACCAAGCGTGAGCTACGCCGGTTTTTGGGGATGGCTGGCTACTATCGTAGTTTCTGCCGGAACTTCTCTGATGTTGTGTTGCCCCTTACAAATTTACTTCGTAATTCTTGTGATTTTGTGTGGTCTGGTGATTGTGAGGCTGCGTTTCAAAACGCCAAGGCGTTGCTCTGCAGTTCTCCGGTGCTTGCGGCGCCGAACTTCGACCTGCCTTTTAAGCTTGAGGTTGATGCAAGCGCAACTGGCGCTGGTGCTGTCCTTCTTCAGGAGGGTCCAGATGGACTTGATCACCCCATCTGTTACTTTTCGAAAAAGTTCTTAAAACATCAGTTGAACTATAGTACCATCGAAAAGGAAGCACTAGCCCTGTTGTTAGCTCTGCAACATTTCGAAGTGTATATTGGTTCCACCGCAGCACCTGTATGTGTGTACACCGACCATAACCCCCTTGTGTTTTTCTCCAGGATGAAGAATGCTAATCAGCGCATTATGCGTTGGTCACTATACCTGCAAGGCTTCAACCTGGAGATCCGTTACAAGAAGGGGTGTAATAACATTCTGGCGGACACATTATCTCGCTCTTATCAATAAGAGGATTTTAGTGTTGATTTGTGATCAACATTATATGTTGATTTTTGGTGATGGGGGTGTTACATCCCTAAGCAATTATGTATTCTTGCTGTGCTGTCATTTTGTCTTTCTGTGTTTTCAGACAGTCCAGCAGGAGGCTTAATTGCTGTTTGAGCCTGATTGGGGGGGCCGGCCCTATAAAAGGTGCCGGCTTGCGTCACTCCAGGTGGTTGGCTCACTTTGGGGGGGGAACTTCGTTTCTGGTTCGTGGCTTCGTCGCAGCTGACACGCCACGCTTCGCGCTCGCCCACGTTCTCCTGCCTCTCTCAGAGTGAGAGGCTCGGAGCCAGGCCTGGAAAGATGGGTGGCTTCGTTGCGGCCTTCTGGCTTCTTTTGATCTTTCGTTTTGAATACTTATGTTTTTTTGTAATTATAATAAATTGATTATTTGTTTAAAGTTATC
Source organism: Conger conger (assembly GCF_963514075.1). NCBI lineage: Eukaryota > Metazoa > Chordata > Actinopteri > Anguilliformes > Congridae > Conger > Conger conger. Next base: position 25,928,026 of record NC_083762.1, read on the forward strand.
CTCCGTTGTCTGCCGTTTTCTTGCCCTTGCTTTATTTAGTAATTTGTTATAGTTTCCTGTCCCTAGCAGGGAACATAACAAAACACCTTCAGGAGGTAGGTTCCCTTGGCACTAATGAGGGCCATGGCCACGACCGGTACTACATCCCAACCCTGACAAGTGCAAAGTATTTGTTCCGACATGACATTAAAATAAAACATACTGTCATATAGTATAGCCTGTTCTGTGTGTGAATTAATATGAAACAATTTTGGAACACGCTGGGATCAACATTGTGTTTTTTTGCTCTCCGAGCACAGTGCTCTGAATTTCCGAATGGCAATGCTCTGATCGCTCTGAACTTCTTAAAGACGTGTGCTCTGATTGTCAGAAGGCTAATTGAACGCAGCCATCACGTAATAGTTCACAGAATACAACATTCCTTGACTGATTTCAGTCATATGTTGTGGCTAGCCAGTTAAAATGACTTATGATAAGAGTCGAGTGCCACAGAGTGTTTGCACGGAAAAGTTAGTTCACTAATTGTTACAGCTCGATAGCTAGCATGTCAAACATAACAGTTCTTCAGTGCTAAGCAAAATTTCTGTAATTCCGCAAACGTAATTACCAGCTTACGTTATCTTTTCCATGAGTAGGCTATATTAATGAAGCTAATGTAACTGTAATGTTTCTGTATCTGTCCTGTGTGTATTTATGTTATTCTTGTTATTTATTCATTTTTCATACAGCCTTGGTTATTGTTTTATTTACAATTTGTCATCCCCTCTAGTCACTCCCCTGTCTGCGTGTCCCACTATTCAGGTGTTTATGGTAGTTTCAGGTTTTCAAACATTCCTTCCAAACTCGCGATTCTTACTTCCTGCTTCTCTTTAGTTAAATGTTGTATAGCACTATTCTTACTAACTACTACTAATCTAGATATTGTACAGTACTAATCCGATTAATACACTTACTGCCTGTCTAACTAACTAACAGTCACTTTTATTGGGTAGTTTAGAAATATTCACGTTAGTGCATCCAGTGTTTTTGTCTCCCTCCCGTTATTATGTTATTACCCTATTATGTTTCCCCACCTGTTGTCTATTTGTTTAGCCCACCTTTTCCCCAGCCCCGCCTAGATTGTCACCTTCCCTCATGTATTTAAACCTCAGTCTCTGTTTCAACCAGTTTCAGAACGTTGATCAGTCATAGTGCCGAATTACCTGTAAGCCTATTTCTTGAGATTCCAAAAGACACTCTTTCGCTTTTTCGAGCTTGCCTTACCCTCTTGTTTTGTTTGCCCTTCTGATTTTCTGGTTTTTGATATTCTGCTTTGTTTTAGTGACTTCGGTTTTTGCCTTGGCCCTTTTGTACTTTCGCCGTTTGATTTTCTGAATTTGACCTTTTTTGCCTGTTTTCTCGACCATTCTTTTGCCTTCTGTTTTTGTCTTTGTATTGGATCTCTTGGCTACGAAATCGGACTAAATAAACCACGTTTTTGGATTATCCGCTGGTCTGCGTCTGGGTCCTAACAGTAGCAGTTACATTTAGCCAAATAGTTCCATAAAAGTGCTGACGGAAACGTAAAAAACCACATGAAAAATGTTCTTGTCACAGCTAGTTGATTGTTTTGTCACATAAAATCCTGTAGCTAGCCTCCATTTGCAACAGTTCATCAGCTTCCACTTTCTCAATTCATTACTCTGCATTTACTGGTGTATACCGTAATCCTTCACATGTAGGTACCCAGTGCACATACTCCTCTGGTGCCAAAAGCCCCACAGTCCAATATGGCCGCCTCCATGAATGGGCTTCTCACACCAACACTGGGAAGCGGCCGCTTCAACCAGAAGTTTGTTCAATGGTAGTTTTTCTCCTGAGGAATGTGGTTTATGATTGTGAGGTTTCTTATTGACTATTCTAGACACTAGAACACTTTGATTGATGTGAATTGGACCAAAATTTATAGAGAAAACAACAAATAACTGCACAACATCCCTGTGTTAGGAAGACCGTGTTAGCTCACGATGTTCCGAACACCTATTCACTCTGTTGTGCAAGCTGAACCGAATAAGCCTGCCTTGTTGTAGCCTCTCGTTAGCAACAGCTTCCCCACCATACTGTTGAAGTGGATCACCATTACTATATGTCACTGTATGCTGAAATGGATTGCCTATGTGACTCGTACCAAGTTTTTATGAAAACAGGAAGAATTATACTTTACACGCACACAAAAAAAAAATCTGGAAGTATTTTCTTATTTATTTGTCATGAAAGTTGCACCGTTTGGAACATAGTGAGTTAACTTGGCGTTCGGAACACGATGAGTTTATGTAATTCTAAAATTGTGTTTAGGGCTGTAATGCCAAATGTAATCAGGCACACACTGGATTGGAATTTTTCAGATTCCCTGCTTTAAAGATAGACCCAACAGAACCTATGGATTCAGAGACTTAACCCTTGTGTTGTCTTAAGGGTCAATGACCTGCCACTATGTTTAACAGTTTAAAAGACTCCCTAAATTATATTTTTTTCAATTTGAAATTTAATGAGAAAGTTTGTCATAAGTGACAGGTTGTTTCAATTAAGATATTATTATTTTAGGGGTTTAGTGAAGGCAAGTAATTTTTGACCCTTAGGGCAAGAGGAGTATACAGAATGTTAAGATTGCACAAGGGTTAAATGGGAGCATAACCCAGATCCTACAGTCCGTTTCCAGGGCGATCTCATATCTACTAAACTGGGGACAGGCTGACAACCAACGATACATGACTCAGTTTGCTCAATATTGCTATATTGGTTGGCTAGCTAGTGCCAAGTTAACTGTAACGGTCGGAATTATTACCGCCGCCTTGTAGGGGTTACACAGTCCTTAGTCTGGGGAGGACTGAGTGGGATAGGATCTAGGTCCCCCACACCCAATACCTATAGCCTCAATACCTATAGCCTCAATTCAGGTGAGTGAGCAAGTTGTTTACTGTTTAGCAGCTTGGGCTAACGGCAGCTTCTTAGACGGGGTAAAGTGGGCTTCAGTAGATGATCGTCTGAAGGGTGTGTGCAGTGTGTGCGAGGTAAGTGCTAAACTGACCTGACACCACCCCTACTTTCCCCAGGTCTAGCTAAACAGGTGAGGCGCCCCTACCCCCAGGTAAGTAAATTAAATGGACAATTATAGCTGTTGTTCCCTCTAATGTTTACTCAAGAATAAACACAGAGCTTACAGAAAATTATTCAAATACAAAATGGTTAACATCCTCTTGGGTCAAGAAATTCAAGATGGTAAGATTCCGGTGACACTAGTCATTAGCAACAAATCCCATGAATGACATATCAAGATACATAAATCTGTTTTAACTCACCATCAAACCTTGGATGCTTGAAGTGACGCTTAATGAACCATACCCTTACCCTTATACATGTAACATTATCATTGAACGCACTCTTATAACGACTGAAATGGCTCCCTTTAACCAGGCCGGAAACCTAACTGAAAATACAGATTACCTCAAAACAGGCATTTCACATTCCATAGAATTGTAACAAAAAAACAGGGTTTCCCTAAACGAATTACATTCAGCAGAAATTCCAGTACCCTTCTTACTTTCACATTAAACAGTTACTCAGCATCTGCTCTATCAGTCTGGATGAGCAGACCGTTTCACTCCAGTGTATGTGCGTTAGTGTACCAGCACCGTTGCTGTACAGTTCAGTTCAGTGGGTGCTGTTAACGTTTGAGTGTGTGTGTGTGGGCGCACAATGCAGCGTTAGCTAGTTCGTTCGGTTCACAGACAGTTCGGTTCGGCTGCGCACGACGCCTGTGTATTTGTGGATCACAGTGTGTTAAAGTGTGGTGCAGTGACTACCCATACAACAGCCGAGATCGCACGTCTAGGATGTCCAATGGCTGGCCGGGTAAACTTCCAAAGAAACTCGTTGCACTCACGCCGCACGTTTCTCTTCTGCGCAGGGTAGCGAACAGCAAACAGTAAAAATGAATAGGCTAGCTCCTTTTCCCTTGCAACAATGAATAGGCTAGCTCCTTTTCCCTCACCGTTCACATACGGAGTGGGGAAGGGGTGAGCATAACTTTTAGCTAACACTTTACACTTCCCGATATTGACGACGTTCAGGCTTGCTCTTCCAAAACAAAATCTTTGAGAGAAAAGTTAAGGTATCGCTCTTAGCGACCTAGACGATCTAAATAACTGCACTAGGCTCACACTTGAATGCTCTTCCAGCCGTCTTCATCTGTGTAGCCTATCTGTGTATCGCCATGTAGCCCCAGCTAATAGCAAAAGTTAACTTTAGTTTAATGTAGCCCGACTTCGGCGCTCGCACTATCAAAGAAAACGAAAACACAAACATAGCCGCGTTACTGATTTCAACCGTGCCCCTTTATATGACGACTCGATAATAACTACACATGAAAACTGTTAAATTTAGCACAGCAGTGGAGCTCAAACACTGTCGCCGCTCCGTCCACACTGCTCATAGCATCTCTTTCCTTTTTTTAATTCTCCTGCGCGTTTATGTGAGCCTTAAAGCCGCAGCACATATTTGTACCCGCTACATAACCATAGAGCGTGCTAGCTAACGTTAGCTACAACGTTAATGGGGTGCTGACAGCTAACATTAACATTACATTAGCTAGCTTTACCAGATCGTATAAATCATATAAATAAAACAAGTTATTTATTTGTTTTCACAAAATATTTTCATACTCCAACATTGACCAACCTTGGTTAAATGACACTGAAAACACTGCCTACTGGCATAGTTCATATCTACATGTACTTTTGGTTCATTATTTATTTGATTATTTTATGAAGCCCGTGTCTGTTTTTACATTGCATGAACGTGAGAGTCTTAGCCAAAATAGCCTATTGAAGATCCTTAAGATTGTGTCGTAAATCATTGATCATACATTTGTCATTCTGATTATTAATTTAAGTTCCAAATTTATGCTGAGATATTCTAGATAAGAGGCGGCACGGACGGTGCAGTGGGTAGCACTGCCACTTCACAACAAGTAGGTTCCTGGGTTCGAATCCCGGTCGGCCGGGGCCTCTAGAGTTTGCATGTTCTCCCCGTGTTTTTGCGTGGGTTTCGTCTGATTGGAGAGTCTAAATTGCCTGTAGGTATGAGTGTGTGAGTGAATGCTGGGATAGGCTCCAGCCCCCTTGCGACCCTGTTCAGGATAAGCGGGTTAGGATAATGAATGAATGGATGAATTCTAGATAAGAGTGATTTTATGAGACTGGTTTCTAATAGTATGGTTACACTGCCTTGTCAACATAAGTGGTGCCCAGTGTGAGAAAATAGATATATTTCCTACTTAAGTGGTGCCCTGTGTAAACATATAGAGGTATTTCCCTACAGCATTTGACTATATTTCCTTGTGGAGTTTCTGGTTGAAGGCAACCAAAGATGACCATATATTATGTGCAAGAGCTAGGAGGAGGAGGTGGTAAAATTCCTATTTTAAAAATCAATTGTGAGTGCAAATGATACATCCACACTGAATCTAATTGAGACATGGTGTAAGGGGATTGTGGGCAAGTACTTCTGTCGATACCTATAATGTTCCATATCCATGTAGATAAACAGCCATCAAACCAGTAAAATATCTCTGCTCTCTGTGGGTCAACTGCAACATGAACAGTTTTAATAGACCCTTTTTGAGTATTTTCATTCTTTCTTTCTCCTTTAAATTCTGTCCCATCAGAGTCGTCTAGGACTTTGGTGGCCCTAAAATTAACGTCATAATAGGATAGACAATGGGTTCACTTGAAGCTGCACATGGCAGCAAAGGATAGTCCTGACTAAACAGTGCAGAGAGATGGAGAATGTAATGTGAAAATGGTTACAGAAATTTTACATTTTGATACTTTATTGTTGCAGACAGCTTGGATTTCAAGCCAGCATCACAGTTATATTTATTTATATATATTTATATATTTTTAATTTATCACAAATGCTGTACAGGGGGAGGACATGGTTTGACAAATGTGATTGTGCTGTATTTGCATGCTTGAATGTGCCGATTGCTCCAAGGGAAAGCAAAAACTGAATCCCCATCAAAATAAATAAAGAAATAAATACATAATTAAATAAATAAAAGTACAAAAGCATGTTCACATTTATTTTTTGATTATAATTGCTTTTGACTTGTAAACTGTATGGTTGTTCTCATTCAGTTTATTTGCCAGCAGAGTGTCAATTAAAACCACTGTCTCATTTGGATTTATGTGGGTGGCTGGCAATTTGCCAATTGAACCAGATTGATTTTCCATACAAATTTAAAGAGAGCTGAGTAGTTGCAGCATAATAAATAATGTCTTCCCAAGTTAGTGGCAGGCTGGATAGATTCACTGTGGTTTCAGACAGTGCTGGTGCACTCAGGTCGACAGTGTTACTGTCCTCGCATTGCTAGTTTCTCAAGGGCTGGTATTGATTATTAATCTTACTTTCTACACTTGCCTGAGCTGGCACAAAAAAAAGAAGAAAAAATGCAACTAAGCAACCCTAAATAATCTGTTCCTCTCAATGTCTTCTCTCAACATCGACCACTGACTAAGTGAACACCATTTATGCCTATATACACTCTGTGAGCACTTTATTAGGTATTTATTACACTTATTTTTTAGACTTCTGCTGCTGTAGCCTATCCACTTAGAGATTTGACACATGTTGTGTGTTCATGCATACAATCATGTAGATACAGGTCTGTAGCTTTAGATAATGTTCATATCAGCCATCAGAATGGGGAAAAAATGTGATCTAAGTGACTTTGACCATGGAATGATTGTTGTTGGCAGACAGGGTGGTTTCAGTATCTTAGAAACTGATCACCCAGGGTTTTCACACACACTAGTCTCTAGAGTTTGCAAAGAATGGTGCAAAAAAACAAAAAAGAAAATACAGTGAGCAGCAGTTCTGCAGACAGAAATGCCTCGTTAATGAGAGATGTCAGAGGAGAATGGCCAGACTGGTCAAAGCTGGCATGAAGGTGACAGGAACACAAATAACCACACATTACTTGTGAGGGAGGGGCTGGGTGGAGAGCCAGAAGCGACCGAGGGTGAAACCCTCCTAAACGAACACGCGGGCGTGCTCGTCACTAAATACCCGGGGTAACAGGAAATGAGGAATACGCAGACACTAGAAGGATTTTTTAAGGAAACAGAAAAGAAGCCAAAAACGGCTAAGCGAAAATAAAACTACCCTTTAAAAAACAGGGCGAATGACCCAACCAAAAGCAGTGCCAAACAATTATGCACCGGCGGTCACAGACCAAGGAGAGAAAAAAAAAATACAACCTAGCGATAAACAAGGCAAGAAAATAAAACCTCGAGTCGCAGCTCGGGACCAAAACACAAACCAAAATACATACCGGAGGACAACGTCCTCCAACCATCGGCTCACACGAGCCCAAAAAAAAACAAAACCCTTGAGGAAGATGTCAGCGAAAGAACACCAGCTGAACACCTTCCTTACCTTCTCTAAATTACTCTCTAGTTATAGACACTAGAGACCACACACTAACACGATACCTGACTCTCAGTGGCAGAGTCTACCTGTGCGTTACCGGCTTAGCGCAATCGCGAACAGTTGGACACCAAAGCGCTGAAGGATAGTCAGTGCCGGTCTTAAATACCCTTAAGGGAGATAATTCCCCTGGCGCTAACGAGGAACAGGTGGAGCCAATGATCTCAGGCCCTCTGGTGGTCACAGTGGGAATAACCTCCCACCATGACATTACTACAGTGGTATGCAGAAGAGCATCTCTGAACACACAATGCATTATAACTCTAAGTGGATAGGCGACAGCAGTCCAAGTCTAAAAAAGAAGTCTAATAAATACCTAATAAAGTGCTTGGCAAGTGTATAATATGTAAATATAATATTAATATGGTTTTTGGTTAAAGGAAATAAAGGAGGCATTCTTTATTCCAGTTCAGCACATTTTTTGTTATGATGATGCCGGTAAAGGACCCAAGTGCAGACCAGGAATGGAGCGCAAAAACAGGGTTTAAGTCCTCAAAAAATAGACAGTGCACAACGGCCGACCACAGGAATAAAAAGTAAAACACAAAAATTCAAAGCTCATAAGTTACAGGGAATGTGGAACAAAAATATTCTCCAAAAATCAGAATTAGTAAAACACAAAAATCCAAAGCTCATAAGTTACAGGGAATGTGGAACAAAAATATTCTACAAACAGACCGGCGCAAAGGTAAGCAGAGCAAAAATTTGACAGCGTTTCTCACCAGCCTTACAGGCAGATACTGGCACGATCTGACAAAGACTGAACAAAAGGGAAGAACTTAAATAACAGAGGGAAGCTGCTAATGGGCAGGAGACAACAAGGAACAGGGAGGAATCAATCAAAACAATGATTATGTAAATTAACTGAGGGGAGTGGCAGACAGAGGCAGGTGAGGGCGGGGTCAAGACAAGGAAAACACGAGCACATGGTGAGGCAGACAATCACAGGCAAAACTAAGACATACGTTTTACCATGAAACATAAATATGAAAAATAATGAATTACAAAAAATCAAGGATAATAAACAATGAAATAAACTCACAAAACAGATCATGACATTTTTCTCTTGGAAAAAAAGATCATTGTTATAATGCAAAAAAAATACAAATACAAATAACAATAAATCAGCCTTATAATATAAATGGCTCTATAAAATAGGTAGGGAATATCTCATAATCTGACAAGTAACATTGGTATAATACCTATATACAATGCAATGTTGTCTATGCTTCTTTACAGTTTTATTTCAATTATCATTCTGTGGCTAATAAGTCATTTGGTTTTCATTTTTCTTTGGAAACGATGGAAGTTTGGAAGGTTTGTTCAGAATTCTCTTTCAGAAGGAAACAAGAACATGTATTTGAAGAATGAATGATCTTATGTTTACTTTTCAAAAGAATTCTCAAAAGTTTCATCCAAACTCACAAAATGTAACATTTCACAATAGGCTTTTCAAGTGAGTACCTAAAGTGTGATTACTAGAACAATGATCAGTTTCTACTTCCATATATCTAACCTTGTAAAAAATGTTTTGCAGCAAAAGGCTTGTAAAGAAAGGACTCATTTTATATAACAAGCACAGGCAAAAGCCATGACAATACAACACAGAGAAAAAAAGTTTCCATGGCAACTGATAACAGCAGAAATATCACCAGGGAACAAATAAAAGAAGGCTCGCGTGAGCTGTTTGTACCTGGAAATGGACTGGCTCTAGTATTCTACAGCCGCAAACACTGCAATTGTTTAACTCTGTGAGAAGAGTTTAGACATGAATTTGCTACAGCAAACACACCCACACTATCATGGCATATTTATGTCCCAACTTCAGTTATTAGGAGTGGCTATAAACAATAAAATAAATAAATAAATATATATATATATATATATATATATATATATATATATATATATATATATATATATAATAATAATAATATCAACAATAACATGAATATTAATCATCATAAATTAATACCCTGTCAGGTCCTGCAAAACTGTAGGCTTCAAATACGCTTAATTTCTCTCTGGCAAATGTGGGGATACTGTTCAGGGGTAAGTCACATACTTCACACATAATTCCAAGACAGCTCTGGAAGATTTTATGTCATTATAGTCGACAACAGCACAACTGTAAAATATAATTAGGACGGCATAGAACAATAGCAATAGTTTAAAATTATAAAAACTTTTTACAGTTATATTAAACAGAATTCCAAACTGGAAACAACAAAAAGTGGACATGGAAAACAATTTATGTTTTCCTCCTAAGTAGATAAAGAGCTATAAAATGCAATCCTTCTTTTCCTATCCATGTTATAAACAGCCTGTATTAAAGCATGTGTTACTGAGCAACATCACCATAGCAACGTATATTTTTTTGCTGTCCTGGGATGGGTTTGCAAGTGTGTTTATGAGGTTCTTAAGCATCGAACATTCTGTCCTTACGTGGGTTTCCCGAATGTAGACATTAAACGGACTCCTAAAGTTGATGAATAAACATCGAAATCAGCTTGTTTTTAGCCAATCAACACTGAAGAATGACGAGCCCAAATGTAAGAACATATGGTGTTATTATTGAAATATAACCATTTTGATTCCGAGCGTCTTTTCATAATACTAGATAAAAGCTAATATTGAAACAAAACATTCTCCACTAAATAAATAGAGATTCCCCAAATATAACCCACCGCAGGCATCATAGTGGTTCAAAATATACCGTGATTCCGGGGTTCAATCTCACAAAGTTACTGTGCCCTCTACGTGTTTTTATGCATTTGGTTCAAGCCAAGATTCTCTGAAGTGCAATCATGACAATTTAGCCTCTTCTCCACAATGCAGGGTTGTAGCTTATTTATACAGATGCAGCAATATGTTTACTAATGAGACATAGACCTAATTGACCATTTGTTTAATGGCATTTAATTGGACCAAAAATAATCAAGTTATCAATGTGGCTTTCACGTTCAATTTAATTTAATACCCTGTCATGTAGGCTATCAAACAGTTTTTATTTCTTTGGTATACACTCAGTGTGCACGTCATTAGGTACACCTGTACGCCAGCTTGTTATTGCAAATATTTAATCATGCGACAGCAACTAAATGCTTTAAAAACATGCCGATGTGGTCAGGAGGTTCAGCTGTTTTTCAGATCTAATGTCAGAATGGGGAAGAAATGTGATCTAATTGACTTTGCTGTGAAACTGCTGATCTCTGAGAGCCTGTGCAAGAAGATGTCATACAGTGCCTTCTGATTCCAGCCGGCAGATGCAGCTAATGTCTGGAACTCAACGGAGAAGTCAGAGATGGACTGATGCTCTTGATCAGCCTTGCAGCCAAATGAGCGGCCGATGCCCGGTCAAATACCTTGTTCATCACTGTGAGTAATTGGTGGTATTGGTGGCTGGGTCCCCCGACTCCCAAAACAGCGTTCCCCTGGCACAAGCCTTCCCAGTGAGAAGGGTGATGATGTAGGTAACCTTGGAGAGGTCAGTGAGAGTGAGGAATGAAGAAGGCTGAAGCTGGAAAACCAGAGAGCACTGGGCGAAGAAGGTGCAGTAGGATCCAGATTCTCCCGAGTATTGATCAGGCAGACGTGGTTCCAGGGCTCCTCAGGAAGCTGGCAGTGACTGGGCTTAATTCACTGTGGCATTGGGCGGCAGTAACAGAGTCACAGACCAGAAGAGTCTGCATGGATTGTTGTTGCAACTGCAGCTCTGCTTCGTACTGTCCGAAGCGGGCGCCCTGGTTGCAGAGAGCATTGGTGGCCTGTGGTGAGTCCACTGATTCTATAGTGGCCAGATCATTCTGTCACAAGAACCAATCAGAACCACTCGTAGACACAGAGATGTGATAAACAACAGACTTTTAACAGAGTTTCACAGGCGAAGGTCAATGCCAAACAGCGCAATACAGAAAAGGAAGTTCCGATATTCCAGTCCAAGCAATGGGTCAGAGTGTAATTCTGGTTTGATTGAATTGCCTATGCCATTAAAGGATGAATCTAGCCCTTAGTTTTGGAAGGACAGAGGTGGAGGTTACCAACTTTCAAGGTTACCAAAGATCTGGGTCAGAAGACTGTTAAGAAAACAATGAAATATTGCACTCCATTATGTCCAATGAGATTAATATTGATTGTGCAGCTCCATCTATAAAGCATACAGTTATTATTGTGATCGTGAAAAATGAAGCAATGTACAATTTTCCAAACTTATTATATATCAATTTACAAGTCAGGTAGGACTGCCAAATGATAATTGTCTTTTTGTATGAGAACATTAATGTTTGGCGGCACGGATGGTGCAGTGGGTAGCACTGCCGCCTCACAGCAAGGAGGTCCTGGGCTCGAATCCCCGTCGGCCGGGGCCTCTCTGTGCAGAGTTTGCATGTTCTCCCTGTGTTTGCGTGGGTTTCCTCCGGGTACTCCGGTTTCCTCCCACAGTCCAAAGACATGCACGTTAGGCTGATTGGAGAGTCTAAATTGCCCATAGGTATGAGTGTATGAGTGTGTGAGTGAATGGTGTGTGTGCCCTGCGATGGACTGGCGACCTGTCCAGGGTGTATTCCTGCCTTTTGCCCAATGTATGCTGGGATAGGCTCCAGCCCCCCTGCGACCCTATTCAGGATAAGCGGGTTAAGATAATGGATGGATAGATGGACATTAATGTTTCATCTCAAAATATTGTAACTAAGAAAATAAACCTAAACCAACTATTTTGCCATGGTTCTAGGTTAAAGCAGATAAAGGAGGCATATACACATTATTTCAGATACTTTTGAAATCAATCACAGAAAGTTTGTTCTGCAACTTCTGGTTCAGCTAATTTTTCTCTCACCCAAAATGCAAAAATCAGACATTGCAGTCTGGAAGAGTCAGTTGGGGAAAAAATAAAAAAATAAAATCAGCATTATGATATAAATGCCTATATAAAATGGGTAGGGCAAATCTCATAATCTATGGGTCATTTGTAATACATGTCACAAACCATGTGACCTTGATTCATTATTATAACATATTGTATTATAACATAATATATTATGATAACACAGATTCATTATTGTTAATTTCTGTGCAGTTTATGGTTGCTGAAATCGAGCGGGATTGGGAGAAAGTCATTTTGTTGTTTGCCAAAGATTATTAGCCACCAGGGATAATAATCTAAGGTTGTCAACAGAAAGAAGAGCAAGGTGGATTTGCAATATAAGCAGGCAAGATCTTACACAAGAAAATGTTTTATGTATAAACGAGTGTTCAGATCACTTTGTCACTGGTAAGCTTACTTTTAATGCATTCTATCATATAACTGTGATATAACTAACCAGTGAGCTGAGAAATCGCAAAGACCAGTTTTACCAAGTGTCTAGTCCAAACCAGCGAGTTACAAGGTACTTTAAAACAAAATCAGCCAATAAATGTTGTGGCGCCATGAGTTCTTATATATCCTAGCTGGTTATATCGTATCGTATATCGTGTGTGGATAATCAACGGTGAACATTTCAACTTGGCATCGTAGCTAGTTTTCTAGCTTGATCGCTACTGAAATATCATATCCATAAATGAAACCTCTACTTGATTATTGAGCTGCAAAAAGCCATGGTGTTACTGAAAAATAATGCTGTGTGCAGAAAATACGTTCTACCTTTTGTGAGTGATTGTGTGATTACATCTGCTAAGTGCAGCTGTAGGCTATTGGACTGTTAGCTAGTTACCTTATTTGTTTGTTTCCGTTGCGTCATCGCTTTTATGTTAGTATTGCATAAATCAATAGTATTAGTAAGATTTAAAGTTTTAGTTTAAAGTTACTAGGTGATGTTTGAACTGAAGTACAGTTGGTGCAACCCAGTCCTACAAAGGGCACGCAGAGGGTTGCAACAACAGTAAAGTTCCCCTCCTTAGCTTTTTGATTTCTTCTGTTACTGGTCATGTTATGTACGGACCCAGACGCAGACCACAGGATAATCAGAAAATCGAAGTTTAATGTTCAGTGGTCAAAAGCCAAGAGATCCCGTACAAAGCCAAGAACGAAAAGCAAAAGAATAGTCGAAAAAACAAGCGAGAGGTCAAAATCCAGGAAATCACAGGGCGAAGGTACAAAAGGGCAAAAACAAACTCGTAGTCAAAAAATACAAAACAACACGTTGAAAAACCAGAAGATCAGATGAGCAAACAAAACAAGAGGGCAAGGCAGGTACGGAAGTCAAGGCAAAGGGGTGTCTATCATGAATCTCAATAATAAGGCTTAAACAAAATTGGCACTTACTAAGATCAACGTTCTGACAAAGAAGCATACTGAGAATGAGGTTTAAATACAAGAGGGAAGGTGACAATCTAGGCGGGGCAGAGGTAGGAAGACGTAGTGATAGTTAGAGACAGGTGCGAACACTTCGCTGAAACTAAACAAGTTATCAGGGATAGCATAGGGAGGCGGAGTTACAGAACAGTGCAGAAATACTAAGAGATAGCGTTAGTGAGTTAGTTACGTGAATATTTCTATCTACCCAATAAAAGTGATTGTTAGTTAGTTAGTTAGTTAGTTAGACAGACAGTAAGTGTATTAATCGGATTAGTACTGTACAAAACCTAGATTAGTAGTAGTTAGTAAGAATCGTGCTTTACAACATTTAACTACCAAGAAAAAGCAGGAAGTAAGAATCGCGAGTTTTATGAAAACCCGAAAACTACCGTAACCACCCGAATAGTGGGACACGCAGACAGGGGAGTGACTAGACTGGTAAACATTCAGACGCAGACATAACAGGGGAGGACAATAGAGAACTGTAATGGAAAACATAAACCAGGTAACTAAGAAAAATGAATAATAAACAAGAATAAACATGAAAACATACAGAACAAATACAGAAACATTACAGGTCAACCATCCAACCGTTATATGATGACTGATATTGACTGGGCACTTTGATAATCTTTTTTTAATGGATGCTATGTCATCTAGGTCTAGTTTAACCCCTGTGTTTACTGCAAAAATGAATGGTTTGCTATGGCCGCTTGTCCTCCAACACGTCATTGTCAAGGAAATTGTCACGAGATTAAGAACGATCCATTTCAATTACCATACTGCGGCTAATCAGTCTTTCATGACATTAAAGTTTATTTCTTTGGAAGCGATGGAAAGTTAGTTCAGAATTCTCTTTCAAAAGGAACAAGAACATGTATTTGAACAATGCAAGATCTTATATTTACTTTTCAAAAACATTCTCAAAAGATTCATCCAAACTCACAAGATGAAGCATTTCACAATAGGCCTTTCAAGTCAGTACCTAAAGTGTGATTACTTGAACAATGATCAGTTTCTGCCTCCATGTATCTAACCTTGTAAAAAAATGTTTTTCACCAGAAACCTTGTAAAGAAAAGACTCACTTTATATAACCAGCACAGGCAAAAGCCATGACAATTCAACACCAAGAAAAAAGTTTCCATGGCAACTGATAACAGCAGAAATATCACCAGGGAACAAATAAAAGAAGGCTAGTGTGAGCTGTTTGTACCTGGAAATGGACTGGCTCTAGAATTCTACAGCCTTTGCAAATGCTGTGATTGTTTAACATGAAGAGTTCAGAGATGAATTTGCTTCAGCCAACACACTCACACTAATATGCCATATTTATGTCCCAATTTTAGTGCCTATAAACAAAAAAATAACAATAATTTTTTTTTTCTAAATAACCATCATGACAAATGAATACCTTGTCAGATCCTGCAAAGCATTTGGCTTCAAATACGCTCAATTTCTTTCTTGCAAACGTGGGGATACTGTTCAGATACTGTTTCCCGATAAATGCATTGCATACTTCACACATAATTTCAAGACAGCTCTTGAAGATTCCATTTGTGTTTCCCAAAAGATGATGTGAACAGTCCTTTTCAAGTGTTATGCTGTGTTCACATGGATCATGTAGGGGAGATCGGGATCCATTGTTTTGCAATGTTTTCGTCAGAAACAAGCTAGCCTGCTGTAAATAACATTGCACATTCCCATACACACCGTCTTTCACCTCAGATTTGTCATGTTTAGCTGTATATCATTTATATATCATACAAATCGTATATCATTTTGAATCACAATATGTGGGCTATCGGTAGATAATCTTATTGACTGGGAAAGTTGTGTCATGCGAGCATGACCCTGTAAATCATGGCCGAACAGGCTATTGTTACACATAAGGGGGTATGTTGTTACATGTTACTTATGCTTCACATAAAAATTGAATTAACCAAAAACACACATACAACTAAAACTATGTATTTAGTGTATGTAGATGTTAGAAATGTATTTATGTTATTGCATGCGCAGGCCAGCTGAGATGGGATCCAGCATGACTGGATGACAAACTGAGATGCTCCTATAAATTACAATGTAAAGTAATTTGAATAACCCATGGATCATGTAGGAAACAAAAATAAAAAATCTGTTTTTGTATTTTTTCCCCCAATGTAGATACAGAGCTATATAAAACGTAATCTTCCTTTTCCTATCCATGTTATAAACAGCTTGTAATAAAGCCTGTATTACTGAGCAACATCACCATAGCAACGTATATTTTATTTTCTGTTGTGCCGTCCAGGGACGGGTTTCCCGATAACACTGGATTTTTTAAGATTAACGAGTGTTAATCGAACGTTCTGTCCTTACGTGGGTTTCCCCAACACAGACTCTTAAAAGTAAGTTAACTATGAGTTTTTGCGAATGGTATTACTAGTTGATAAATCAATGTCAAAATGATCAGAGACGGGATTTCTTGTTTGTCGTTCGTTATCATTTTGCCGTACCGGTCCTAGGTAGGCTATAATGCAATTCGGAGCCTGGGTAGGCGTCTCCCTTGAGTTATGGGTGTACCTACTTCCTCTCATCACAACCACCATAATCAGTACGTGAGGTTGAGTTTCTCTGCTGTTTGTTATTTCCTCATTGGATTCACATTAAACTTCTTGTTGTTTTATTGGTTGGCTAATTGCTGGGGAGTTATTTAATCCATTTCTTGTTTACCCCTTTTTCCACTGGGGTGTATCCCTTGTCTCTAGGGATGCCCCCAGAAAATATTATGGTTATCTCACGTCTTTTAGAACTTTTAGAACCCAACTCATCACGTTTGGTCCTCTGACCCTGCCCCCTTACAGTTACTGTGTCCTCTATGTATTCCTCTGCATTTGATTCTCTGAAGTGCAGTCATGACAATTTAGCCTCTTCTCCACAATGCTGGGAGTGACATAATCACTATCAATTTAATTTAATACAATCATGTAGCTTATCAAACAGTTTTTTTTATTGGTACACACTCATTGAGCACTTTATTAGGTAGTCTCTAGAGTGTGCAGAGACAGGTCAGCAGCCGACCCACTCTCTCTATTTCACTCTCCTCAGCAAGTTCGCCCACAGCAGCATTTGCTAGCTGTGCTGCTGTCTCTTTTGCTGCTAGCTGAGCCTCAGTCTCAGCACTCTCTTCACCCGCCTGCTCCATTTACGATACGCTTCCAGGGCTTTTGTCTTTTCTCGGGTACGGTGTCTATTTTGCGCCCCACTTAATTTCGATGACCGGTTTTGTTTTCTGTGTTAGCTAGCTTATGAACAAACAACTCACCAATGTTTGAGATGGACAGAGAGCGCGCAATATCTATTTTTTCATCGGTGGCGCGGGGTCCTTTGGTGCCCCCTAGTGGTTTGGCGCCCTGGAAGACTAAGAAAATGTTCAGATAGAATGGCCGGAGACCTGGTGAGAAATGCTCTGAAGAACCCACACATCGCCGCAAAAGAGTAGTAGGTACAGGTCTAGCTGTTCACAACAATGCAACGTACTTTAAACAGCAAAGACCTACATGGCAGAGTTGCCATAAAGAAGCCTTTCCTATGACCTCATCACCAAATTAAGTATTAAGAAAACATTGAGAAGCCTGAAGCCTTTTTGAACAATATGAACTCGTGGGTATGCATACGTATCCCTTTCTATATCACCGGACTGTGCAAGGGCTTTAAATTGTTGAACACTTCGCTATCCCACCACCCTTTTTCCCACACTAGCTTTCTGACTGGCAGGGGCTGATGGTGTCTGTCATGGAAGTCCATCTGGGGCAATCAGCAGTGATGTCCCCTACATGGCTAGCAGAGCACAAGCTCCTGGGTGTTCTCTTTCCCCTGGCTCTGAGGCACAGTTAATGACGAGTTAGAGAAGAGAGACAGAGTGTGCGTGAGAGGGAAAGCTTGACTGCGTTGCACGGAGTGAAACTGAATATTTGATTGGGATTGGTTGCCACATGACAGGGCTGCTGCTCCCTTTGTGAGACTCTGAAACATCCCTGGATAATTACTCATTTCATTGTTTTTTTTTCCTTTTCCCCCTATCTCTCGTGTGGATAATGATTAGGCTTATAGCCATGGATCATAGCTTGGTGCAATATGCAAGGGAAATTAACTGCCAAAGCTTCTGGAGCCTTCTTTGTAGTTACAGTGCATTCAATATTGAATTCTAACTTTGAAATGTAATATTTCACAGTAATATTTTTATTCTGATGTAATTAAAGATGGATATGATCATTTGAGTTTGTCAGAAAATGCACTGTACAAAGATGTGAGTTGAAATGTGTTTTAAACTCCTAATACTAACCTAAGAATCTTTGTTCTGCTAAAAATAGTTGTGACAGAGGTGTTGGACATACACCCTGTCACCATCTTTGTACCAGGCTATGGAAAGTGATTTATCATGTTGTGGCTTAAATAAGTCACAACTGGTCTAAGTCACTAAATGTGTAGCTTTTAGGTATAACTCTATTTTAAAAGAAATACTAGAGATATAATCAGAGCACCTTATTCAATTGGAGCATGGGACTCAACTTTTATCCCATTATAAATTTTAAGAGAATGTTGTTTTTAAAATAAAACTAATACATTTTAATCACATTTACATTCATTTTACATAATTGATGTTGAAATGGTGTTGGATTATTTTATTAAAACTGTCCGCTTAGTTGTCAATAAGCATGTATCTTTCAAAGATCAAGTCATTGGTTTTTCCAACTCTGTTGTGGAGACAACACAATCCCATTGGCCTGCATCAGGGCAACTGAACATCCTTTCTAGACTTAACTTACTCTTATTCAAACTTTGCAGCATTCTTATGACTGGCTTATGCACAATGAGCCATAACTGAACTTGGAAAGGCCACTTTTAGTTTAGTATGCCAGATTCTTCAACTAAATGTACAATGTGCAATGTCCCCTAAAAACAATTTTATTATTATGGTGTATTGTATTGTACCTTATTGTAACATAAATTATGAATAAAAATCAACCCAGTGATTGATGGATTGATTGACTGATTGATTTGGGACACTATAAACATTTTTATTAAACCTCTACGGCCTTACATTACATTTATAATAAAAAAGCAATACTAATATGTTGTATTGATTTAATCCAAGGAGCTCTTACATAGCATAACAAATGAAAATATTAAACATATTGGCACAGTTCTTGTGCATTAAATTAGTTACACTATAACAGTGCAATGTTAAAATGTGAACCACAGCAGCCTATTCTATGCACAATACATACACATACACACAATGGTCATGGAAGGCAGACACATTTGACATGTTTTGTAAATAGCTTTTGGCCATCAAAGGATACACAAGGCTTCTTTTATCTTCATGTCCACACAGTTACTGACTGAACAAAGTTTAATGTCTAATGTAATACGCAGCAAGATATTATTTTCTGTTTATGACTGCATTGCCCCCTGTAGGCCAAAGCATAACTCCATGAATACAAGATTTAGTTTTATTCGAGAGCCTGTGTGACTGTGCCTTAACAGAGAAAAATAAGTTTGCTCATATGAACTCATTTACTTTATCTACTTTTGTGTGCATTCTTAATCAGTCATTGTGCACATTGCTGTTTAAAACTCAAACCGCATCCACAAAATTATATGTAACATTTTCAACAAACAAGTATGTCTTATCTTTCTTTGTCTAAAGTAATGAAATAAAATATTTGGTGCTAGTAATATATTTAATGAAGAAACGTATACAGATCACAATTGTAATATGTATTTTTTTAAAGTAATGTTCATTGCTTCATTTTCTTCTCTATGAACAAAACATTTTGTTCAGGTCAAACAATAATTGTAGGCACTGTAACTATGTGTATTTACCGGTGGGAAGCGGGTTCTGACCCATATGGTTCTTTGACCCCTTGTAGGGTTCTTTTGAAGAGTTATTTTTAGAATGCCAGTGAGCATCATATAGACTTGGAAAATGGATGCAAGACACTTGTGGCATTGGTTTAGTTTACTTTCATAATTTTAGCATAAACAAAGATCCACAAATACAAAAGAATCCAGATATGAATGCAACAATTGTGTCCTTCAGTTTGCAATGAAATACAAATGTAAAACTCCACAAGTGTGTAAAAAAGTGTGATACTACTAAAGATCTATGCATCAAAATGTAAGCAGTGTACCCTGCTGTCCCTTAGTGGCTCCAAATCTATCTGGAATGGCTATATTGGGCTTTGGGGCGACATTAACTCAGGAGGTAAGATTGGTCTTCTGCCAGTCGGTGAGTTGCCGGTTCGATCCCCTGAGCAAGACACCTTATCCCCAATTGCTCCCGATGAGCTGGTTCATGCCTTGCATGAAAGCCTTCTGAAGTTGCTGTGTCAGTGTGTGAATGGGTGAAAGGCATAAATTGTAAGGCAGATTCGATAAAAGTGCTATATACATGTATTCCATGTACCATCGCTGTAAATAAAATAAATGTTGTATTTTACTACAAAATGTGGCTTTGACTCATGAAACTCGCATTTGCATAATTATCAAGTGGGAATTATTTTCAACAGTATAGGGTCTAAAATAGGGTCCAAGTGTATAGGGTCTGAAATAGATTCCAAAAACATATCCAAAACCTTAATTAAAAACATTAATAAAATGCTTTTTGTCCAGGCATACAGTGCAGTCCATATGTATTTGGACAGTTTCTGTTCTTCTGGCTCTGTATTGAGCACATTGGATTTGAAATTAAATTATAAAAAAACGATGAATGTGCAGACTGCCTCCATTTTCGAGGACCATAATAATCGGACGGTTGCTTTTTCAGCTGCTTCTGAATAGTCAAGTGACTTCAATCTCTTCATTAGTGCAGGAATAAGAAAGCTTTTAGGCTTTTGATTACCTTTGGAGTCTATTATTGGCGTTTGTCAACACAAAGACCAGAGTTCTGCCTATGAAAGTCAAGAAAACAATTATGTGGCTGATAAATAAGGAATAAAGCATAGGCTTACCGAAACAAATTGTTGGAACATCATTAAGAAAGAGAGCACTAGAGTATGTTTTGGATCATTGCCATGCTGTGGGATGAAGCACCAATGAGTTTGGAGGTGTAAAGGGCCGGACACACCAAACCGACGGTCGGCCGAGTCTTTCCGGTGTGTCCCGCACGCCGACACTCCGTCGGCGTGTTTTGGAGGGCTCCGACCCCGATTCAACATGTTCAATCGGCGTCGGAACCCCCGGGGCTGTCGATGAGAGAGAGCTCTCTGATTGGCTGTCCAGCTAGCGAATCAGTGCACGAGAAGAGAAACGGAAGCGACGAAAGCAAGCCATTCCAAAGTTACTATCACTACCAGACATAATTTTTGATTAGTATTACTAAATAGCGAGAGAACAAGGAAATTGCTGCAAACTGTTTGTTGTGAGCGAGACAATGGCTGCTTCTAGGTCCAACGCAATGCAAACGCATCCAAACTCTGATACATTACATTTTTAGTCAACCGTGTTCGTATTTGTCCATGTGACCTTTTTCCAGAACTCTGCAGGCTCTTTTAGGTACTACTTTGCAGTGTAGCCTTGGTAGATCTGTTTGTGAAGTTGTCCACAAAGGGTAGTCACTGACACATCCACACGTGTCTCATGAAGAGTTTTTCTCTATTATTGTGAGAATTCACATGAACTGCCCCTTTGCAATTACTGAGCTCACCAGCACTCTCTTCCTTTGAAATAAACTCTGAAATAAAATGTAATGCCTTCCAAAAATATAAATAAAGAAATCAATGCTAGAAACTAAATAATGGCTCTTATATTTTCAAATATGCATTTAACTTATTATGTCTCAAAAGCACAGTGACACAGCGTATTATTAGTATTATATCACCCCAAATCACATATTCTCTTGAATCAAAACTGCACCAAAAAGCTGGCTGCAGGAGAATAAATTTATACAGCTAATGGAAATCTCAAGATACAGTAATGCTTAGGAGATATTAAATTTCAATTTCAAATCAGCAGCTGCCCAATTCTGTGCCATGAGGTCTCAATGCAAATGAAAGGATATAGTCAAAGTTGCCCCAATGTTATTTTTTTCATGTTACGAATGTTAACTCTGCCTTGAGTAGGCCTAACGTTCAGCTTGATATGATCAACACAATATTGTTTTATTGTCTTCTTGTTAAATGCATTATTATGCACTGCAGGCTAAAGACAATTCATGCCTTATCTACTAGTTATATAGACTTATGCACACACCCAGATGCAAATTGACTTTATCCACTTCATCATGTTGTGCAAACCATACGTATATTTGTAGTAATCTTTTATATGTATTTTTTTTTAAATGTTTTCAAAGTAAAAAAATGCAACAAAGTATAACATGTTGTTAAATACCTCATCTCACAACCATTGTCCAATAAAAACGCTGATATTCTCCAAGAGGGAGCCTTCCCAACTGGAGTGTATCCTTGTTTTTATAAAAGCACAGTTGTAGGTGACACTCTCCCCAAAGCCTCAAGGCAGTTGTTTGTGTATATCAGTTTTAATAATTAATGTGGGACCTCAATTAGAAGGCTGCATGTAGGCTACAATTTGAGCTTTGACATGACTGCCAGTACCTAGTTGCAAAGACAGAAATCACTTTTAATTCTAAATGCATAGATAATCATGTTTCACTATTACACAGTTAAAAATTTAGACAAACAGGACAGTGAGGGATCAACCAGGATTACATAATAATAAATAAAATACAAAGATTAGTTTAATTTTATATTATGATTACTGCCAATGTTGTTAAGTGGTTTTTTATTTAGATTTTTAAACATAATACCATAGAGAATGGACCACACCTTCGTAAAATTAAGTTTTAGTACCAAATTAATATCTGTTATTACTGTATACAAGTGCTTTGCCTAAGAATGAATCCTTTAATGGTGTTGCACTGGGCATGCCCGTTTCATCTTTTCAATCAATTGCTTGGGCTCAATTGTATAGTCCTCAGCAACTGATACACAGGGCAATCTAACATTCCTCCTGATGTCTCCCAACAACATGTTTTATCTGCTTTTGAACCAAAAATTCAGAAAGGAAGGTTCATTGAAGATGCCAGCCACTGGGCTTTTGAAGTGTTCTTTCTTTTTCTTTATATGAAATTATTAAGGTATCAGAGGACTGGTTGTATTTGCTATATTGCAGATGCTCTTCTCAGCTCACAGGAATTCAGTACAACCATGCAGTACAACAAGGGGATGTGAATACTTTGGTCTTTGGTCAGTCTTCATTTTATTGCTGCAACAGAGGATGAATGAGCTCTGTGAAAAGCAACCTAGAGCACTGCAGACTTTGTATCATACGGTTGGCAGGATTTGATTATTTTCCCTATAACCTTTTTTTACTGCAAAATTTAGGTAATTTTCTGCAAATTGGATTCAAGTGAGGTCATTAAATTTTTAATTTTAGTCTACTCGAACTGAATTTTTAATAGGATTGTAGATTTGGCCATTTTTCTGAAGTTACACTTGTTGGTTTGCAATTGCAGTAAGAAAATCAACTGGGTTTACAATCACATTTTATTTTAAATATCCATTAAATTAAATCTATGAAGTGAAGTTTCATCAAACGTTAACCTCAGAGAAGAAACCACACTGAGACAAAAATAGACTCGTATGACTTGAGATTCCTAAACATGGTTCTGGTTTCAAATTGGGTATGATGTATGTTTTTATTTCATTTCAGTATGATTGAGGTTTCTTCAATATTTGCCTTTTAATACATTTCAGCCACGTGCTGCAATTTTATTTATTTTGCATTGTTCAAGGCCCATAATAAATTAAATACACATTCATTTCAAGGGAAAAATGAACAGGAGTTGCAATTTCTTGTATCTTTATACCAGCAAGCAGTGCATATATTTCACAGACTAGCAGCAGATATCCTATAAATGCCAAACTCAGATCAGCATTCAATTAACAACTCAATCAGACCTAAATAATTAAGACCTCAGCTGGGGAAGGAAAACCATCATACACAGCACACCCCAGGACTAAGCCTGGGAGAAGCTGCCCTGTGAGAAATGTGCTTTTGAGGAAATGTGTTATCCTAATAAAAATGAATGTCATACTGGCAAAATTGAACAGACCAGGGTAATAGGCTATGAAGTGAATGTGCTATTTACACAAAGCCTCCAAATAGTCATTTATTTATGTATTTTTTTACTGTTGGAGTTACACCTCACCCCCTGCTATGAGTGATGAGAGTTCACACTTTCCACTTGACTAAACAGATTCACTTATCCTTGAGAGGAAGGGCTCTATTTCCCAGCTGGGACTGGGTTTGTTGCTGGCATACTGGTGATTTGCTGCCATTTCCTGGAAGGAGGTATGACACCAAGTGCGGGTTCTCATTAATTCGGGAGTCAGTGCCAATTTCATGTGCCCCCCTCTGGTCCGACAACTCGGAGCACCCACTAATACACCCTGTCCAAAGCTCTCCAAACTAACGCTCTCGCAGGCAATCCCTTGGCCAAAGTGGACACTGTCACCACCCCTGTGAGCCTCCTGATCTTGGGCAATCACCAGGAGGAGATCACCTTCTATCCAATGAAGAAGCCCCATGTTCCTGTTGTTCTGAGCAGGCTTCTACGCCACAATCCAACCATAAACTGGGTCCAAGGGACTATAACAGGCTGGAGCCTTGGCTTCCATGTCTCCTGCCTCCACTTTGCCGCTGTACTGTCTGCTCTCGCCCCGGCACCTGAAGAAACACGTCCTGACCTGTCCTCTGTACCAGCCGTCTACCACGACATAGGTCAAGTCTTCAGGGCCTGTTCCCCGCTTCCGCACCGGTCTTATGACTGTGCCATTGATCTGCTTGGCACCACTCCCCCCAGGGGACATCTGTTCTCTCTCTCGGCACCTGAAACCCTGGCCATGGATAAGTACATGAGTCTCCCGCTGGTCTGATAAATCCGTCCTCCTCACCCAGTGGAGCGGGATTTTTTTAAGTGGAGAAAGGGACAAGTCGCTTCGCCGCTCCATCTACTACTGAGAGCTTAACGACATCACCACCAAGAATCTCTAACCCATTCCGCTGATCTACTCTGTCTTCACCTCACATAATGCTTTTCATCTGGTGCGCATTAGAGAGGGGGCCGAGTGGAAGACAACCTTTAACACCCCTAGCGGCAACTACGAGTACTGGGCTCACTAACGCTCCAGCAGTGTTTCAGAACCTACTCAATAATGTGCTGAGGGACATGATTTCTTATCTATTTATACCTGCCTATGGTGTTAGTTTGTTGCCAGATTGTAATGAGCTCCTGCCATTCTCTACAGTTTTTTTGTTCATGTACTGACCCGTTTTGTGACCCCCGACCACAGACCAGTTTTCCTGCCTGTTCTGATGGCCTTCCTGTAAACGAACTCTCGCCTGCCTCATCCACTACGATTTGGATTATCCCCTCTGTGTCTGTTTGATCCAGTGACGAACCTTTGCCTAGACTTTTCATTACAAACTGCCTTATCTCTGACATTCCCGTTTGCCTGTGTTGGACTTGTTGGACGTGCTCTTCTGCCAATAAAAAACATTATTGGAAATACAACTAGTTCGCTACTGGTTCCTGTGTTCCGAAACCTGACATAAGATCACTTTCCCAAAACTGCTCATGTCTGAAAAATGCACATTTGTGGTAGGGTAGGGGACATAACATGGCACACACAATACTTGGAATCTCATAACTAATCCCAGGATGTTGTGGAAAAAATAAAAATTTCACATACCAATTCAAGTGTGACGTTTCGGGAGACACTTGCGAATGTCTTGAAGAGATACTTAAATACATTTATTTATTTTCCTTTTGATTGAGCAACAGTTCATACCAAGTCGTTTACAGCTGTAAATGGGATCATGCCATCTTCCCTGATTTTACTTTGTTTCATAAAGCTTCAAGATACTGTTGTCAGTATTTACTATTTATAGAATAATGTGTTTAAACTATTTAGCTGGTTTAATGGGAAATTTAAAAAAATCTGCAATTAGGCAATGTTGTTTTGTTCTGACAGATGGATTTCTCTTATTCATGAGATTTGTTAGACCTGCAATTTACGCAATTTAAATCAATTATTATTATTAAGAATGACAATTATCAATTAAATTGCCAAATTCTTGGATAGGTAAGCCTACAGTAAACTGGTGGAATAAACAATCAACAAGTCAAAACAAACTCAATATTAAATTAATTAATTAAAGAGCCGACAATTAGAATAATTAATGAAAATCATACATTCATGTAAGCTCACTACTTCTAATTTACAAAACAGGAGACATTCGACAATACATTAAACTGCAAATACCAGAAAAGAGCCAGACCTCGCCAGAGTATTACCCCAGGATGGAGCACCAAAATAAAAATGAAAATCCTTCTCCTCCAAAGATCCAAATTCTAACACACAAGCCAGTTCTTAAATACCTTAACAAGAATGGATGCTTGCCCTGATTGGGTGGGCTGTAGGCCTTGCAGGAGCTCCCTCTGCGTCTGGAAAAGTTCATCAAGGTTGAACCACTTCCAGTGCGTCGCTGCCTGCCGTAATTCAGTGTCTCGGCTGATGAAATTGGTCAAAAGGTGGTTGGCCAACCAATCCAGGAACTCCTTATGACTCAGTTTAGTCCGTGGCGATGCAGGGGTGTGAGGCATAAGGTGGGTTCAGGGGTGTGAGGCATAAGGGCGGGCAGTTGATCATCCTCAGGGAGAGCTGCGGTTCTGAAAAAAATGGTTGCCCGGTTCAAGGAGCTAGTCACTGTGTGTTTGTGTCTGTGCGTGCATGTGGTGTGACGAGAGGGATATGAATGTACACCTACTCTGACAAAAGATGTTTCCAGAACAGGGCTTCTGGTTTTGGAAATCCAACAGCTCCTGTGACCTGATGTTGGGGTCCCCTCCGCACGGAGTAGGTCCTCTGATGTCTGCGGATGCAACAGCACTTAAATGGCATCTGTAATTGCAACAGCACCCAGCAGGGGAATGAGCACATGTGGGGAAGATATAGTTATGCAGATAAACAATTAGAGAAGAGAAAACAAGGAAGTGGGTATTTCAGTATCGCCTAGGAACTACTACCAGATATCAAATGTTTAAATTGTATTTAAATGTACACCTGCATGGTTACCCCTTCTGTCTACAGATAATTTAACAAGGTAATAACAGCTGCGAATAGTGCCCTATTAGCCTGCCAGTATAGCTGTGCCCGGGTGGATCCTGCGCGGGAGTTGCCCAGGCTACTGGAGAGGTTGGCCTTCTGAGGGCTGAGGTTTGCGATCTGCACAGGTCTTTAAATGGAATGAAAAGGGGTCATTCAATTGGCTATGAATGAAATCAGCTTAAGACACCCAGTGATATTATATTCTGCATAATCTAGCCCATTTGCCACCCAAACTGCTCCCTTTGAGCTTTGTGCTTCTTGTCTGGAAAATACCAACATTTATTAGCCACGCCCAGTGCACCCCTGCCCCGCACCATTGACAGCGCCAAATATGGGGCCCCAGTCTGCCCATTGAGAAAGAGGATGAGGACTGAAATTCATGCCTCTTCAAGGTAGCACATGTAAGTTTAACACTACAGTACTGCCCTGAGGGGGATAAAGGCCAGTTATAGTCCAGTGACAGAGTGTCAATGCGACCAAAAATGTGCAATGGCTGTCACTGGTTGCAGCTTTGGTTCAGGTTTGAACATTTGGTAACTGGGGTGTGTTTATACTTTTTCTATGGACAACAATCACAGTCCATGTTGGGCGATCAAGAACATTATGTGATTTATTCAAGCAACACTCTGACGCTGCACAATAATCTGGCCTTAAGGAGATAAGCAATGATATTTTTGTTAATAGTCCTAAAAGAGTAAAGAGATACAGTTCACAGTTCTCATTTTATTCTTTCTGTGTTATAATTTCACAATTATGCTATGATTAATGGCTACTGCCTGGATAGACATCCATGCAAATGGCCTCCCATTTGTATCTAAATGTCTGCTCCATTGATCGTAAATGTCAATGGCAATCATGTTATCGGTTATCTGAGAGAATATTACAATCCATCCATTTTAGCAGCAATTTGGACAAGACCATTTTTAATGCCCACAACTTAACAAAAGTGGATTTTTTGGTATCCTCTTCATCGATTCTCGCTCTTAATTTTATGCAACCTGAATGGGGGTTCGATCTTACTTGGATCTCAGAATCTCTGGGGCTTGAAACGGGCACTGAGATATTTTGGCAGTTGGTATCAGCAGGGTGGCGTGGGGGGGAGCTTGCTGTGATACTTTCATCTTTAAATATACCCCCTCTCCAGTCTGCTCGTAATTGCAATGTGGAGGGAACTTAATCATGGTCTGAGAAGCTGTTACATTGTTGAAGATGGGGCCTTGAATTAAGTAATTTTTCTGTGAGGGGAGGTTTATAAATGCAGAGTGGCTGTATACAGGTTGCCAGGCAACTAGGAATCTGCTGTCTCCACTACCATTAGTGTAAAGTCGGATTAGAAGCATGTTTGATCTGCATTGTCAATGTCCAAATCTGAAAATGTAATTAGATTTGGTATTTTTGCATATGCATACTGGAATGTCTTCCAACTCTGTGTTTGCTTTCTGTTAATATCTCAAGATCAACAACACATAAAGTTGGCCTGAAACATCATAATGCTGTGCTGTCAATAGGAAAAAAGACATATAATTGTGTTCCTTTTTTTAAAAGATTTTTGCATGGCACTGTTTATACACTAATGTCGTACCAACTAATGATATAAGATTTGCTCGAAACGTGTTGAAATATTTAGTTGTGGCAAAACATAGACTCATATTACAAGTTTGTATCCAAGTTTTACTCATAATACACTATGACACATGTTCTTTCATGTATAATATGACTCAAAGTTAATGTCTTCTTTCAGGCAAACTGAAATCAAAAATCTCAAACTGAGATTGCTAGCAGCCTTGCACTTTTCCTGCACAGGCATTAATCTGTTAACCTGTTATTTTGCTGAAAAATGGAACCAAATGGAAACCTTCTAAGCATGTCTCTCATTACCATATTTGAACAATCATAGACATCATTGGCTCAGGCGGTAAGAGAAGTCATCTGACAGTTGGAGGGTTGCTGGTTCAATCCCGCCCTGGGTGTGTCGAAGTGTCCCCGAGTAAGACACCTAACCGCCATATGCTCCAGACTAGCCGGTTGGTGCCTTGCATGGCAGCCAATTGCCATTGGTGTGAGTGTGTGTATGAATGGGTGAATGAGAAGCATCAATTGTACACCACTTTGGATAAAGGCGCTATGTAAATGCCAACCATTTACCATTAAACCAAGGTCCTGACACTGAACACTGGAGGTTCCCCATTGCCTTGGTCTAATTATCAACCTGGCTATAGCAATGTATTCCCTTATTCACCCTTCCAGTTTAATTTTCTTATTAATTGTTTCCCTCTCCACCTCAAAAGTGTGGATGTAAAATGGCTGTCACTGCATTATTGTTAATATGGATTAGTTTAGGATGAACTGTTTTAGATTCATATTTTAGTGATACAAAAAGAAGGTGCTACATAAAAAGGCATTACCCAGTGCTGATCTTTCCATGTTGGCTTACACTTGTGTTTGGGGACAAGTTTGTTGTAGTTTCTTGAGTAGACATTTTGAAGACACCACAATACATGCAAACAAATTGGATTTTCAGACAGCTCATGCCCTAGAGCTGTTGCAGCGTACCGCAATCTTTTCTAGTTATTAGGTCAGGTCTTCTGTGAGTGATGCCATGCCCTTCTGCTCTCAAGCAAATCCTGATGTGTGTATATATGTGTTTGTGTGTGTCCGCGCGCTTGTCTGTGCATGTGTGCGTGCACGTGTGTGCATGTGTGTGACGTACAGTTTTATGTGTTTTTTCACCTAGCTTTTTGTACAGCATTAGACAGAGAAATATCATCATGCAGCGATTTCTTTCAATGAAGCAGTGTCAGCTCAATTGAATACTCACAAAATATTATTGTCTTAATTTGTCTGACTCAGCAATGTGGATATTTCTGTTAGTCAGGTTTTCTTCTCATAGACTTCAATGTATCTTCTCAAAAACAATGTTGTAATCACTGAAGTGGAATATGCCATTTATTTTGAGGGTGGTGGGGTGGGTACTCTGTGCAGCAATAAAAAGTCCTATGTCTTGAATTATTTTGGACCAGACTACTCCCTGATTTAAAACACAAGACTATTGTAGCACTGTAAACAACAGACAAACAAGTATGTCATTTAGCTGCCAATGGTTTTCTCTATTCCAAGTTAATGAAATAATGTTTAGTTTTTTCTCATGAAATTCTTAATGAAAACATACTTTAAAAATGTAAAAAGCAAGTGAATAACCAGAATGATATTTTAATTCTGTCATATGTTATCCATACCCAACTGGTCACTTAATTACACATTACTCATGAGGGATCTGGATCCCTTTCAGATGTAAATTAAACATGAGAGGTTTTTCATTTTCATATACTGAATTCATATTCCTGTTGTTCCCTCAGTGTGAATGCCAGCTAATTGACTAAATAAAAATAAATGTTATAGCATCACTGTGCTATAAAATGTCCTGTGAATGGTTCACAGTAGTATCAAGAGGCCAATCTGATCACTCCCAAACACTATGTACTCCTCAAGCATTACCTGCACTTTCATGAAATTATTTTACCACAGGACAGGAAAGGAAAGCACAAAGCAGTTGAACAAAACCCTACGTCTAGAAAGGCTGAAAGCAGGGCCATAACGTTAGCAGTCTGATATGCCTTGTAGGCATGGGGACTGTTACAATACAAGAAAACCTGGAGGTACATAAAACCGTTACTGTCTATGTGGGATCACCTTTGCTAGAAAAGAGGCCTCACAAGCTATAGCACAAATGCCGATTGAGATAACCTGTTCTAGATGTCAAATAACCAGTGGGAGAGCACCCATTCTTAACCTGCTCTGGAGACACAGGCCAATCTGCATATGAAAAATACAAATCCTCTCTGTGATATGCATTGATGTGAAATGTCATGAGAATATGACTGCCAAAATCCCGAGGTGAACATTAGTAAGATGGCATAAGGGATAATAGTGCATGGCCAGGCAACTCTGTCTGCTGATGCGAGAGCTAGTACCCTATCCTGGGTAAAATCAGGGCAATTTTTATTAAAGCTTCCATTCCTGATAACCTATTGCGTTGGTTTCCATTGCACTTCATGCAATTACAATTCCCCTTCAGTTTTATAAATGCACTTTATTTAAAGATTGAAGTACATTTCAACTGTACTGAAATTTTGGTTTCAAAAGGTTTGCTTTACCTCCTGGCAAGTTCTATAGATCCAGTCAGCAAGATTGGGAACACCCACAAAAATTTACAATCTATCCAGGTTCAACCCCCAAGGGGGAAAGTTTTGGGAGCCTAGCAGCCTGTAGCATAGTGGTTAAGGTACATGACTGGGTAAGGTCAGTGGTTCGATCCCCGGTGTAGCCACAATAAGATCCGCACAGCTGTAGGCCCTAAACCCTGCATAGCTCCAGGGGAGGATTGTCTCCTGCTAGTTTAATCAACTGAACATCGCTCTGGATAAAAGCGTCTGCCAAAAGGCATTAATGAAAATGAACGAAGCGGTCACTAAGTCTTTAAACTAGCAGAAAATGTAGTATTTATTAAAATCATATACGCACTTTATTTAGTGCCTTATAAACAACAAACGTATGACTAACTAAAAAATTACAGTTAGAACCTTCTAATTCTAAAAATTCTCTTGGTTGTCAGGGTGAGGCCCCAGGGCATGTGCCCAGCATGCCCGGTTGGTAATCCAGTTATGCCAATGTGCTATGCTAGTTGCAGATTGGGCAGGGGATGCTTGTTAACTGGATGAACCATGTGACAATTGTGGCACTTAGAAACTCCATATTTGACATGTGTATCACCTACTAATAAGCTAGAACACAAAATTGTTGCTTCTGCTCATTGTAGTAGGAGTACTAAAAGTCTGAGGTGAGCAATCTCAGGACACCGGCACCATGGACACTAGGGGGCCTACGATAAGCGGTTAATTTGTTAATTTATTTAAAAGAATAGGCTGCTGGCGTTCCAAAATTGTGCTTTTGTGAGGTAGTATTTCAAGTTTGTTTATTGAAGGAAATTGTGATCAAATTAAAAAGCAAAGAATTAATAATCAACATGTTATCGACAGAAGCAAATGTCACTGCCATTCAGAGCTGTGTTTAAAACTGATGGAATTGACTGGGATTCATATTACAGTGAAAGCTGCCATGTAATGCATGCTGTTCTCAGTCCTACTCACAGGGACCAGAAGTAATTGGACAGTTGGCTTCCCCATCACATGAGCCAACATCCCATTTATATGTTTGCTCAAATGTTATTGTGCCCAGCTGAAGCATTTTAAATCACTTCTCCAAAGTGGGCATTGAATTTTGTGAATGCATTTTCCCTCAAAGCCAGGAGGCCTCTGTATAGCATAAAATATGATGCATGAAAACAGGACAGCTTTCATAACAACCTGTCATAACAACGATATTACTTCAAGGCTTATTTGCTCTCTGATTGTCATTTAATGTGCCTCAGTGATGCCCCATTGCTCTCCTTAAATAATCTAATTTTGTTTCATTGTGCTCACACCATGTTTCTCCAACGTTGCACACTTTTACAGTATTTCAACACAATCTCACCAAATGAATGATATGAATGGTAATTAAGGAGCTGTAACTACAACATATTCAGTATGTAATATCACAATAGGGACAACTTCAAATAAAATTCAATTCATCATACAGTGTGCACTATTGAATGTATTTCCCGAGATATACTGCATGTCATAGTTTTTCTGAAGTTATTATTTAGATTAGCAATGTTCAAGATCACATTTTTGTTTTGTAGACATTTTTATGCCTTCCAGAATATACACCGTAAAAACCTCAGATTTACTAAATTTTATTGCCTTTTTACACTAAAGAGTCGGTTTTAAATCTTTGAAATCAAATACATAAAACAATAAAAAGTGTTAGATATACATTGACCATACATATACAATATATATTTAGTAAACGTAACTGATCATTTGTGTTGGTTCTGATTAAACCATGAAACCATGAACAAGAAAATCGAGTAAATATAACTGAAATCCTGAGTAAATACAAATACCTTGTGAGTACACCAAAATCAGTATGATGTTTTTTTCTGATAAAGCCAAAATCATTGCAATATTTATTCAAATACCATATGTTAATAATAACATTGTGACAGTTTGGATATACTGCACTGCTCTGTGCACAGCAAATTCTCTCATGGTGTAAATTCATCATGATGCACCTTGTGCCATTGGGATTGCATCCAGCAAGACAAGACAAGACTCAATGTGGCCTCCATGTTCTAAAGCATGAATACTATTATCTTTTGTTTAGCTTCACAATGAAATGGCATTGAAAACTGGCAAGCATTTAACCCCTTGCAAAATAAATTAGATGGTACAGATGTCTTTTAGAGTACATACTGAAACAGCAGTCGAAGTTAATTGATCTCAATCATGCAGGCAGCAATTTAATAGGTGATTATTTAGACAGACAGCACAAATGGGAAATGCTGCTTTGATTTCAATCAAACTACCTTTGAAAGACAGTAGAAAATGAGATAATTATTGAATTTAGAATGGTCCTTGACCAGAAACTGCGCAGCTAGATTCTGACAGTTAATCTGCCAACATGATATTCTACAGATATTACCTGTACTTTTCTTGTGATGTATCACATAGGGGCTGTTTAAAAAATGTATCAAATCAAAACATGGCTTTGTCTTAATCCAACCTTCAAATAGCTGATAACATAAATCTGAATTCTGAATTTCCCAATCTGTCTGAAGTTTATAAAAAATATTACTGAGTCTCATACTGTATTACAGTGATATTTTCATGTCACTTGACTTTTTTTTCTTTCTTTTTTACCAAATATGCATAATAGTTTTCACCAAGGCTCAGAGATATCTGAGATAAATTTCTCTATTTCCATTTTCAAAATTTGATGGTTTTAAAACTGTCTGTACATTTTTATTTTTTCACAGCATCACCATGGTCCTGCTTAATTACCCATTTCAATTCAATCAGTATCCAGAATATATGGTTACTCTTTCAATTAAGATGATATTTCTTCTTATTCATATCTCATATGTCCTACAGCAGATAGAAGAACAGTTATGCCTATCAAATTGAAGTATGCTAGTCGGATCATATTGGATAATGTAAAACCCATTCTTAAACGCAAGCTACAAAGGTGCTTGCAGTGAGGCATTATGGAGAGGACTTGCAGTTGCAGACATCCCTTATCAAGCACCTTTGTCTTGTGCACAATAGCAGGTTTGTGGCATGCAGCCATATTTACATTTATCTGAGAAGTTACTTGAATAGCTGTTGATATAACAATTCAAGATAAACAGACTCCTTGATGGGAAGGCACCCTATAATTATATATTTTTTTTAAAGATAACAACCTAAAATGTCCATGGGACAAATAATGTAAAATCACACAGTTCATGCCTCAATAGCACGAAAACCTCCCATGCCTATTCTGGGATTTTTTTGTTTTGTTTATTTCATCCTGCCTGTTACAGCAAAACATGGCTTGGTGCATTGGAGCGAAGCCTGCTGTATCTCATAGGAAATTTTAAGCTTCTCTTAATTAAAATGCTGAAGCATATACAGCACAATTTGTGGCTAGATTTTCTATTAATTTCCTTTGTCCCTACGCCTTAAGGGCAGTCTGTAGCATTGTGGCTTAGGTACAGGGACCCAGAAGGTTGGTAGCCATGATAAGATCGGCACAACTGCGAGGGCCCTTGAGCAACAGACTTACTGGAAGCCCACATTGCTCCCTGGGTGCTGCACTGTGGCTGCTCCAAAGTAGGTTGGGTCAAATGCAGAGGACACATTACCCCACCGGGTTCAATAACATATATCTTCTTCTTCGTCAGTTATGATCCTCACTTCCTTGTAATGCACCCTTAACTTGCAATCCAGTGATGTTTTGGATTTATCCTACAACAGACACTGAGGGTTTGATTTCAGCTATTTATGAATGGCTTACTTACTTAGAAATGGTATCAGCCTCTCCACTATTAGGTTTTTCATAGAGCCTATGCTATTCTTAATAGATGCTTTGAAATGAAACTCCCAATCTGTACCATAGTTTTGTGCAATACTGTTTTCTTTTATCTTTGTATGTGTTACCGTTGATCCTTCCCTCTGCAGCTGTACACATTTCTGAAAAATAAGGGTATTGGAAAACATGTATGCTAAAAATCATTAATCATTATTTAAGTGCATTAACATTTTAAGGTGTAACAGTGCAAAGAAGATGAACTCCATTGGAAGGCATGGTATATTTAGAAAAAAAGACAGGCACAGAGGGTACACACTCACACCCTCACATAATGAAAGGCTACGGGCAAGGGAGCAGGGTGCTTGAAGGCTTGGCTCTCAGAACTGACCTGGATCTTCTCAGTCCATTTGGTGACAGTCACGCAAGTTCCACATGAGTGACGAGGGCAGGTCGAGGGTACGTGGTGTAAGCTCAGGCGCAGCAGGTGTCCAGGAGAGACAAGCCCTGCCAACAGATGTGAGGTTTGTGTTTGGCTGGAGGTGAGATTCAGGGTGAGTACACACAGACCTCAGGCCATGGGTGCTTTGGGCTCTACCACATGTGACAGTTTCTGATCTCCACCTGCTCATTTCTCTGTCGCCATTTCATATGCCCATGCAGGCATGGACCACATCCACATTGTAAGTGATTTGACTTACATTTTATTATTCATTTGCATGGGAGATGCCCCTATCCAAAGTCAAAGATGTGTATGTTTTGTGTGTATTCTCCATGTATACAGCTCTACTAAGTTCAACTAAGTACCTTGCTGAAGAACAGCAGTACTCCTAAAATCCACAACCATAAGCATATTGCTTATTCGCCCACCCACTGTAAAAGGTAGGGGAAGAAAATGTATAAATAACTTTGAAAAGTACCTCCAGCAAACAGGGCTAAATTTGGTTACAAAGTTTTACAGAATGTTTTGCAACCTCATTCAGTCTTCATTATCAAAGGTTTCAGTGTCAATGAGTCGGATGAATCTGAGCCAAATTCCTTGGAAGTTTCTTATTTTGATTAGCAGTACAAGCTTGTATTCACCTGTCTTCATTAGACAAATGTTTATTTATTAATTATTAATTGGTAAAGAGGCGAAGATGTTTGTATAGATTTTGAGGTTATGTGCCACCTACCGCATCTCACAAAAAAGGCAGCACGTGGTTTATTAAATCCATGGAGTAAACATTGTTATAAGCAACAGGAGAAGTCCGTAATGCATTAAAATCAACAGTAGTGCTTGCTCTCAGAGAAGTCTAATCATAGGTCAGAAACAACTTTTTATATATCAATGCCAAAACAGAATTTTCATTACACTTCAGCCAGTACTTTGACTGGAACCAACAGCAAAAGTGCATTGCTGTCATTATGAATAGAATTTCAAGATGTGTATGAATAGATAGTACATGACAGGTGATAATCTTTCCTTTATAGAGTGACATCACAGGAACATAATGCAACTAAACAATTCACAGGAGGGCAGTATAGTTGTCCTTCAGGCATTTTGGAAAAAAGCATTTTGTTCAAAAACTATACTTATTGTTCACTCAACAACAATGATAAGAGCTAAATAATCCATCCAGCTCTATAATTTACATGTATTACAGGTGGACTGTCCAAAAGTTTCAAAATCACCAAACTGATAAATATGTAGTGTTTGGTAAATACCTATTTGGAGGGACAATCTGAGATATTTGTTTTGATTGCTGCAATCATAATATAAGACGGTTTGTTTCCAGACAAGGCAACAAAGTTCTCTCACTAAACTTGACGGAGCATTCAATGCTAGAATGACGTACCAGTAGGTAGTACAGTGCCCCCTTTCTCATTTCCTCTATGACTGCATATCTGTCACGCTGAATGGTTTCAGATCTTTAGAAAAAGGCAAAGGGAACATGAGTAAATACAAAACACATTTTACATGCTCAGTAAGTTATCTATGCTTTTTTAAGCATTCAAAAGCTTAAATATATGAAAATAATAAATTCCATACATCATGTGACAATATAACGGTGATAAAAAAGAAGATAAACACCAAAGCCTTGGTGTTAAGGAGCCAAATGATATAGTATATAAGCTACAAGATAGTAGGCCCTATCACAGTGCTACCTATATATGATTTATAATGGATATACAGTGGGATCCAGAATTATTGGCATCCCTAACTGGTAATGTACAAAAAAATACTTAGTCTAAAATAAACAGTATCATTATTGAGATAAACTCCGAGATTTCAACATGTATGCTATTAATGTTTCAATGGAACAAACCAAAATCAAACATTTAATTAAAAATAGATTTCACTATTGTTGGGCTAAGCATCAGCAAATCGAATGCATTGCATTATATCAGACTTATGATTCTGAATATATAGCAGTCTATATATTTTAATTTAGTCCTATGTCTCCATTAAATCCGCATTAAATTGGTGGAGTTCAGTTTATTGCCAGGCTCTTGGTATTGATGTTGATGTTATTGAGTCTTTGATACCCACTCAAAGTTTTAGTCTCATTGTGCCATGAGCTACGTATGTTCGGCACAGTGGTGCCGTGGATGACACCATTAGAGTTCTGATGAAGTCAAATAATGGTTAGCAAAAGGATAACTAGATCTGTTTCAACTCATATGTAGCTAAAAAATAGCTGGATTACCAAGGAAATTGCTTCATGAGATCAGCTAAAATTAGATAGCCAGTCAAATAGAAAAAACAACAACTTCTGTTCTAGTGAAAATTTCAGAAATGGATATTCTAAATTTAGAGTTGTATTAAGCAATCTTGTTAACCCATTGCTAATCATTTTTCCACCTAAAAAGACTAGTTTTCTAAAAAGACCAGTTAATTAAATGACTAGTTTTTGCCCCTTTTTTATCCCAATGTGGAATGTCTAATTATGATCACAATGCAACACTGCCACCCCCATTGTTTATTTGAAGCTGAATAACTATATGAACAGAGTATTTAAGTAAATAACACTTAATATTTGGTAGCATATGCCTTGCTTGTAATAACTACATCAAGCCTGCAACACATTGACATCACCAAGCTGTTGCATTCTTCTTTTGTGATGCTTTATATAGAATAACTGTATGTGGACCGGTCTTAAGTGATGTTTCCACTGCTTCTTTTCAAAAATAGGGACTGCACAGACATGAGTTGGAGATAGATTGTACATTTGCAGCTAAACAGATTAAACACAAGCATCCAATTGACCTTTGCGTTTTGCTGTCATTCTGGCCAACTGAAACCCTCCAATCCCTGGGTGATGCTAGAGCATGCAGTGTTTTGCTTTGTGGGGCTGCTGGCTACAGTCAGCACTTACATAGTTCCGATTTAATACCAGACCACAGGGAGCCAGCCTTAAGGGATTTAGTAGAGTTACACAGTTTTTCTGGAGACAGGCTGGCAATTTAAAACTGCTCCCACATTGACAATATTTCCCAATTGAATACATTTAAAGTTAGGTCCTCTTGAGTTCATTGTCTTTTCCACTGTGTTAAGTGTAGCATCTATGTTTTAGACTTTTAGACTTTAGAATTTGAGGTACTCTAAGGCCAAAATGCTGAAATAGCTGAAATCCCCAATGCTGGGCCATGACATTAGACTAGCTTAGACTGGACTAGGTAGGGGTTATGGGGATAGAGGCAATGACCCTCCCAATGGTAAAATGAAACCAATGCCCTTGTTGATATGATCTGCACACATATCAGTATGTCCTCCGTATGACCGATGGCTCAGACAACTCTGACTGTGTCAGAGCTGGTGGAAATACCGACTTGCATCCATATTGAGAGCTAGAGGATTTCTGTCCCACAGTGCTCTGTGAGCAAAGTCATCCAATGCCCATCTGCAGAGCTTTTGTTGTTCTTCTTGATGAGTCGACAGCAGACACTGCAGAACAAGTGAAGGTGAGAGCAACATTTCCAGTGAAGGTCATTCTTTCTGGATCAAATTACCTCCACAAACTGACTTGGATTCAGATGAACCTGCTGTGGACTAAACTGATACATTTACAAAAAGATACATTTAGAAGTAGATCTTAACATTTGCCCATTCAATTTGTGTATTTTTTGTTTAATTATATTATGTTTTCATCCATTTGACTTCATTTAATCCATCATTACTACTCATGCAAAGATTAAACTTTGCAATGTCTTGGGGTCTTTTCTCTTCCATGTTAGTACAATAAGCTTTATGATAAGGGTGTGAAATGCCTCCCATATTGCTGGGAAATACACTCAGTGAGCACTGTTACATCACGCTTGCTTTCAATTGGTTGAAGTAGGACTAATCCTTGATATGAGTATTATAATTATTATAATTATAATAGCCTATAATAGCATACTACCACTATAATAATAATATCATTATAAGTCATAGTAATACTACTACTACTACTTATAATAATAATAATAATAATAATAATAATAATAATAATAATAATAATAATAATAATAATAGTATTATTATTATTATTATTATTATTATTATTATTATTATTATTATGAATAATAATAATAATAATAATAATAATAATAATAATAATAATAATAATAATAACAATAACCTTACCCATTAGTGTGGAAACTACCAAACTGCCCCCACATCAGGGGATACCGGCCACCTTCATCCTACACCATGTAACCACACAGCTTTGCAGCTGCTGTTTATATTTTTTTATAACATTATCTTCAATGTTGCCTGCATTGGATATCTGACAATTTAATTATATTCAATATAACTAAATATACAATGAATACTATAATGCTAGATGGCTCTGTGTATAGCAGGTACAATGCATTGTCAGCAGCAAGCTAGCTACATGCACTGTCAATTTTGTTTATCAGTCAGCTAATACGGTTCCAGTGGTGAAAAGTTCATTGCTTGCTATGTTACTTGCATGTTTTGAAAAAATGTAAATGATGAATGTATTCTGATTCTAGCAGACATTGGACAACCTTGATGTTTCAAAGATACTTTCTTGAGGCTTGTACCAATCGCAATATGCTAACATAGGCAAAACCAAAGAAATGTTATTGTATACTTCACATGGTCGCAGCGATATAACTATAGTAATCTGGCCAAACCAAAGATTACTCACTTGTTTTAGACAATATCCATAAAAACCTGATGGGGAATTGAGGCAACATCTTGGAACTGCAAGGCCGATTCCTTTGTTTTTGCTATACATTGAATTAATTTGGGGTTGAGATAAAAAGATGAACAGGAGACACAAGTTCAGAAGTTTTAGGTGAGCAAAAGTATTGGAACAGAGAGTATTTAAGTAAATAACACTTAATATTTGGTAGCATATGCCTTGCTTGCAATAACTGCATTAAGCCTGCAACCCATTGACATTACCAAACTGTTGCATTCTTCTTTTGTGATGCTTTTCCAGGCTTTTACTGCAGCCCCTGTTGATGTTTGTTTTGGGGTTTCCTTCAAACTCTTATTCAGGACCAGAAATACATGTTCAATTGGGTTACGGTCTGGTGATTGACTTGACCAGTCTAAAACCATCCACTTTTTCTCCCTATTGAAGTCCTTTGTTGTGTTGGCAGTGTGTTTTGGGTCATTGTCTTGCTGCATGATGAAGTTCCTGCCAATTAGTTTGATGCATTTCTCTGTAAGTTGACAGACAGAATGTTTTTGTAGACTTCTGAATCCATCCTGCTGCTACCATCATAAGTTATATCATCAATAAAGATTAAGGAGTCCACTCCAGAAGCAGCCATGCAAGCCCAAGTCATGACAGTTCCTCCACTGTGCTTCACAGATGAGCTTGTATGTTTTGGGTTATGAGCAGATCGCTCCTTTCTCCACACTTTGGCTTTTCCATCACTTTGGTAGAGGTCTGTCACACAGGGGTGGCCTGTAGCGTAGTGGTTAAGGTAAATGACTGGGACACGCAAGGTCGGTGGTTCTAATCCCGGTGTAGCCACAATAAGATCCGTACAGCCATTGGGCCCTTGAGCAAGGCCCTTAACCCTGCATTGATCCAGGGGAGGATTCTCTCCTGCGTAGTCTGATCAACTGTACGTTGCTCTGGATAAGAGCTTCTGCCTAATGCCAGTAATAAAAAGGTCATCTCATCAGTCTTTATTCCAACTTTTGTGGCTCTTCTCTGTATTTCTTTGCAAATTGTAATCTCGCCTGCCGTTTGTTACTACTGAAGAGTGGATTGCTCATCAGTAGTTTAGCCTCTATATTGCTGCTCTCTTAGTCTTCTTTGAAAGGTTGATTGAGATACCTTCACCCCTGCCCTGTGGAGATTGTTTGTGATGTGACTGACTGATGTTTTAGGGTTTTTCTTCACAGCTCTCACAATGTTTCTGTCATCAACTGCTGTTGTTTTCCGTGGTCGACCTGTTTGATGTCTGTTGCGCAGTACGCCAGCAGTTTCTTTCTTTTTCAGGACATTCCAAGCTGCTGTACAAGTTATCTCCAATGCTTGTGCAATGGCTCTGATCAATTCCCCCTCTTTTCTAAGCTTCAAAATTGCTGGCTTTTCCCAAAGACAGCTTTCTGGTCTTCATGTTGGTTCATCTTTTCTAACACAAATGCAGTCTTCACAGGTAAAACCCAAGGTGAAAACCAAGTAGACATTCAGAACTATTTATTGTTTAATTCATCAATAGGACACATCTGGGCACGATATGTTCCAATACTGTTGCTCACCTAAAAATTGGGTGGTCTGATACAAAAGGCGATATGTTCTAAGTTGTTTAACAAATCTAGATAATGGAAATAAAAGCTGAAATTCGGATTTGTTATCTCATGTGCTCATCTTTTGACCTCATACGCAGACTTTGCTGTTCCAATGCTTTTGGAGGGGACTGTAAATAGGTTATGCTTTTTGTGATGTGTGATATTGTTCATGGTTGTTTTGTCATGCCAAGACCTTGGAGTGAGATAATTATGAATAAAAAGCCTGGGAACACATTATGTGTTGGCTGTGTGTCATAAAATACAGTAGATTAATTT
Organism: Conger conger; assembly: GCF_963514075.1. Taxonomy (NCBI): domain Eukaryota; kingdom Metazoa; phylum Chordata; class Actinopteri; order Anguilliformes; family Congridae; genus Conger; species Conger conger. The sequence continues at coordinate 25,969,989 of NC_083762.1, forward strand.
ATGTTTTTCTCTTTTTTATATGTTGCATTGCAGTTCACACACATAATGCAATGAAATGACTGCTTCATGGTTTGTTCATGTAGGGGAGCTTGTTCTGAGATACATTAGCAATGTCTTGATTGTGAAGGTAATGGCAGAATAGGTAAAAGTTATGAGTTCAATTTAAGAGGTGAATGTAGTCTGAATCAATTCACGGATTTACCTACACAGTCACTTTAAATAAACATTCCAGGTTATTCTAGGATTAAAGGACTTTACTGTTGAGTGAGTCATGTTTTAAGCTCAAAATATGTGTTGCTTTCTCTCAGGAGGTCAGAAGTACTCATGGCAACAAGCAAGAAACAGGAGTCGACACAAATACTTCCAATTTTTGCTGAATCCAATCAGATAACTTGGTTTATTGAAAGTATCAGAAGGCTGAAATTTATGATAAGGAAGCAAAATTATAATAAGATTTAACACTCCATGATGTGAATAAACACTTTTGAGAAACTGACAGAGAGGATCATTATTTCCCCTAGAGATCTTTGGCTATGCATTTCACTTAATAAACTCTGCACCTTAGGTAACAGTAGGCAGTTGAGAATGTCATTAGCAACCCCTACCACCACCCACACACACCCACACCCACACGCACACACACATGGTCAGCTCCAGAATGATTGGCACCCTTGAGAAAAATGTATATAAATAACAACACGCATATAATTGATATGTTATGTTCAAACATTATTCTAAAATGAAATTATATTATTCTAAAATGAAAACATAATTCAATGAAATTAAACTCTGTCTAAATTAACTATACTGAATCATTCCATCACCTCCTGTTTCAGAAGAGTGTAAAAACAAGTGTAAATATAGCTGCAAGCAGTGATTAACGGGGTCCAGAACAAATTTAATGGAGGAAATCAACACTCGTACTTGGAGAACATGCAAACTACGCAGAAAGGGCCCAGGCCAGATTTGAACCTGGGACTTAACTGCACTGAGGCAACCTTACTATTATCCTAATGTAAATTTGCTGAAATAAAATATAGACACACATGGTTATATAAAGCTGATGACAATCATGCAAACACAGTGAGAAATACATGTGTTGTAGCACCTCCTACCTCCTACCTCATTCTCATCAAGCTTTTGTACATGTGTACCACATTTCAAGATGATGATTGGACCTTGGGAAGTCCATCTAATGACTGCTGAATTTTAATTGGCTGATGGCAGCCATATTTTTCAGATATTACTTTATCATTGTATATCCAATTTGGGGCTAAATGAAAGACATAGCATGCAAAGCTTCAATTTGATTGGAAAAGGAATTGACGATTTATATGCATTTGCAGTCATTTATATTTGTCTTATAGCCCCACCTACTGGTGAAACTACATGAAAATTGGCATGTTGCCCCAGAGTTTGTCAAGTGGTGTGATGATCAGATAGCATTCAAGAGTGACAGCTGTTTCAGTAAAAATGGCCTTATTTATTAACCCTTAAAGGTACAATAGGTAAGACCTTAAGACCTATGTGTCGTGTGCGTAGCGACAAATCTTGGGCAAGACAAGGGTGAACATTGGTGCGGCGTGCAATTGCTACTATGTTCATATTGCCTCAGGTGGATGTTTGTAAATTCGGCAAGCTAACTAAAGGTAATTTGCTACCAATAGCAAACTGGTATTGTTTTATAACTAGATATGTATTCTTCGCTTGGATAATCAAATCAATTAGCAAGCCATATTATTTTCCTTTAGTAGCTAGCAATCACCAGCACTAAATAGTGAAGCCGGCTATGCTGGCTTAATTGTATGATAAAGTTTGTAGACGGTGCAGGAAACAGGTCCTGGGACGGGTCCAGAGACTATGCCTGGAGCAACACAGGTGCCGGGACATGGGACAGAGCCAAAGACAGAGCCTGGGACAGCGTTGAGGTCAGAGCATGGGACACAGACGGGGACAGGGCCTGGGATGAAACAATAGGATGGGCCCGTGGAAGCACTGGAGACCTGGGGTGGCCGGAGTCTTATGAGGTGCTGTAGAAGGAGCAGAGATGGTCCTTGAATCTGGAGTAGCACTGGATGGGCGAAACCACCGACAAGGCCCGGGGAACACTGGAGACAGGTTCTGGAACAGAACCAGAAAATTGGGCCTGGTCCGCTGCTGGGATCTGCGTCTGGGGTGAAGCTGGAGACCAGACCCGGGGAATAACAGGAAGATTCGCCAAACTCCGAAATCTCGCAGAATAATCAGAAACAGAACTGGTCCCTTGTCACAGGTGAAAGAGCTGCAGACCGGCAGAGAATCCCGGATGTGAACGACCAGATAATTTCCTCATGACAACAGAGAAAGAAAAAAAAGAAGAAGATCAATTTAGGCATCCAAGACTGGTTCCAATCTTGGATAGTTTGTTCTGTCAGAGTGAACCAATAGCAGACTCCAAGAGCAGCTTTATTAACGCAGGGAAGATCCAAAATGTAATCCAAAAACAGGCAATGGCCGTTATCTAGGTAGACAGGTACATGCAGGGCAGGCAGAACGTAATTGTGAGAACTGCTGCTGACTGGCCTTTTTTTTTTTTTTTGCACCATTCTTTGCAAACTCTAGAGACTAGTGTGCGGAAAACTCCCAGGAGATCAGCAGTGACATACTAAAACTATCCTGTCTGCCACCAACAATCATTCCACGGTCAAAGTCACTTAGATCAAATTTTGTCCCATTTTGATGGTTGATGATAACATTGACTGAAGCTCCTGACCCATATCTACATGATTGTATGCATTGCACTGCTGCCACACAATTGGCTGATTAGATAATCACATGAATAAGTAGGTGTATTAAAGTAAAAATGTTCCCAATAAAGTGCTCGGTGAGTGTATGAAAGAGCAAGGATATTCCAGTTTCCTAATTCTCATTTTTGTGATTCCCCCATCTTCCCCTCCTTTTCTGGCTTCCCTTCCTTGCCTCCCCAATGGGTGGAGCAAAGAAAAGAGGCAAGGAAAGGAAGGAGGTGAAAAATAAGTGATTGGAATGAGCACGGTGTATAAAAGGTGCTGTAACTAGTACACAAATTACCAGATATGGATATTAATTTCAAAATACCCTAAAATTTAAGGTGACAGTCTGCATATTAATTGGTATGTCAAATCTAATGTGTTGGATTACAGAGGCAAAAACAACAAAAATTGAGTCAATCCTGACAGTGACACATTTTTTGGTTTTGGCTCTGATGGTATAAGCATGGTAAAAACTATAAATTGAAGGTAAAAATGGCAAGATACTGGATTATATTATTCTCTTGTCTTTGCTTGGCAAATTAACGGATGCTGAATATTTTGTTGGCTTCAGGTAACCACTTTTCAAATGGCTTGTCAATGGGAAAAACATTCAGGACAAATGTATTGAGGACCTTATAATTATTGTCTCTGTACGTGAAGGAAAACTAATTAAAAATCACTTTGTATTTTTTGTCACTGCTGACAGGTCAATAAAGCAAAATAACTTGGTGTGTACTCCCATCATGGGACGTAAATCATTCTTGTTTGTACACAGTAGGTGCACTTATGCATGACTTGGTTGGATTTTTTGACAGAGGGGTTCGATTAGGGGTAGGTGAAGTGATTTGTATGATTGGGCTGACGAAGACCCCATTGTCCTTCAATCAATCGGTTGATTCATGTAGAGGATTCTTTTAACACTATGTGAAATTGCTTTGCAGAAGACCAGAGTCACAGAGCGGGTCACTGATAGCACAAGGTTATGAGTACAATATGCTTCATTTGGCTTCATATAACTGTGCTCCTGTCGAGCTCTTCGAGGATAATATATGTGTAGCTAAATCAGTAGCTAATCTGCAAAAGTCAGTAATTGTGGTAAACTATATTTCTGGAAGTTTTCACATGTTTTCACAACTTACAGAGATAATTTGCCATAACCTGCTAATTATTAACATTGGTGACATTTGACATATATTTACACGCAGAACAGTTTTTACTAACCTATATGATTATCATCATATTCATTCATTTTTCATTTTTGTTACCCTGGTAAAAAAAAAAACAAGAAATCTTTTACCCTCGTTTCTCACATAACAAAGTTATGAATATTTGTTTAAGTTTTAAAGAACTGTAATTCCTACACGGTTCAGCCAATATGGATGTAAATACCCTCAAACTAAAGCTGAAAGTCTGCACTTTTTATTCTTGTTTTATTTCAACTGTTTACTGGAGTGCAGGGCAAAACCAAAAAGAAATATGTCACTGTCCAAATATTTATGGACTGCACTGTAAACAATTGCAATAAAAAACTAAAAACTAAAATTCTGTTAAATTAATTGGCCTATTTCAATCATTAAAAATCATAGTTTTTTACTTGATGGCCATGCCCTGAAATAATTGGCCCCTCCAAAGGGCAAGTGGCCTTGCCCCTTAAATGACAAAATTCCAGGCCGGATAGGAGATGTTCAGGTCAAAACTTTCAGTTTTCTATCATTCATTCATTCATTCATTCATTATCCTAACCCGCTTATCCTGAACAGGGTCGCAGGGGGGCTGGAGCCTATCCCAGCATACATTGGGCGAAAGGCAGGAATACACCCTGGACAGGTCACCAGTCCATCGCACGGCACACACACCATTCACTCACACAGTCATACCTACGGGCAATTTAGACTCTCCAATCAGCCTAACCTGCATGTCTTTGGACGGTGAGAGGAAACCTCCTTGCTGTGAGGCGGCAGTGCTACCCTCTGCACCATCCGTCATATTGTAGCTTAATTTAAAATAGCACAATGTCACTGTGAATTGGGCTTATGAATAGCCTTGGCTGTTGGCCTGCCTGTGGCTGACTCATAATCAGCATTAATGTATTTGGTAAAGTCATAGTTCTTTCCTCTTTCTTTCTTTTTCCTGTTTTGAGACTCTCTGATACATCATTTAAATCCATTGTTCATATGATTTCAGACACTAAATAAAAAAATCAAACATTGACATCTCAAGAAAAAACACACAAGAGACCAATCTGTAGTGCTTCTTTCTCCAAAAATTGTGATAGAAAAGCAAGATCTTTTAACATCAAAATGAATCGTTCTCCTAGGAATAAACACAAGGGTCTGTGTGGTCGTTTGCCCCAAATCTTACGTACATATGGCTGTCATGAGTATCAGGAAAAATAAAAAATATAAAAATAATAGCAAAACAAGCAACAAAGGAGCTCTTAAAGACAGGGGAGTATTTGATGTTTCTGGAAAACTGCTCAAGCAATATACTGGGACACATTAAGCATCTGCACGATAAACTTATACTCATTCTCCTAGACCCAATTTGTACATACAACAGTAAAGTCAAAACTCACTGCTCCCCTGTCTCCAAAATGGCTTAGATTGTGTTTTTGAGAAAATATAAAAAGCTCATGATACAATGCCTTTGTTTATATCACTTGGGTCATCCACGGACGCATAAAGCCCTGATCACTAATATGCTGAAAATACTTCTGTTTAATGTTCATGTGGCCAGCAGGGTTTCTTCTCATTGTTGAAAAAAAATGAATCTGAGAGACACTCATCTGCTGTAGTGATCTGTGGAGAAAACAACTTTGAAGACCAGCTCATTAGGTCAAAGAAAGCACTCTTGTCTTTCCACAGAGAACAGTTAGTTTAGTAGTTATTGGAGCAGATTCACTTCTGAATGATGAGTAAGCTCTGTGACCCAAGGGCATTGACTGGCTTTATCAATTGAATAAATTTGATGATTTTTACTTGGTTATTATATCGTTCAAGGCAAACCTTTTTTTAATATATCATTGATTGCCTGGGGCAATACTCCTTTTCTTTGATCTGCTGCATGCTTCTGCATAAAGGATCATAAGGAATTGTACCATTAGTATGTGGAGAAAAGGGTCTTTTATCAATTATATCAAAGTTGAGCTAGTGCCTGACCATTAAATATACACATATACTATATAAGTCTATGGGAAGAAAAAAAAAAGTTAGCAGAAACAAGGATGGAAAGCAATCGTCAGTGTCAGCAGAACTAAATGGTCATTTTAACTTTGAACTAAAAACACTGATAAAAGCATTTAATAACCAAATTATTTTTGAGGAAAATTGTTATGGTTTTATTAACCCCTTAAAAATCGCCCCTTTTCTTGACATAAGCTTAAAAATGACATAACCAAAATAAAATGGTGACTATTATTTAACCCTTTTGACTACGGGCATTACTTCTGGACGGTAACCCTTTGGGGTTTGCTTTCCAAGAGTCAGAATTACATAATTATATTAGTAAAATATTACTAAAACAAAGCTCAAACACAGTGAAGGTGGAAGCTTTTTACTCACTGAAAAGATTGTCTGTTTTGACTGCATACAGATTATTGTAGATTATTGATTAATGCACTTAGAAACACAATGAAGCCAAGTCACAACACTGGACAAATTCCCTTTCAAATTTGAGGACAAATGACCAGAAATTAGCATTCTACATTGTTTTTTCTGATCTATGTCAAGGCAATTTTAAACAAAAAAACATTTGGAGACTTCAAAAGGACACATGGAAACTAACTGATATTATGAATCTTATGAGGTCTAAAATACTGCATTTTACTGACTAAACTATACAGCACTTTTTATCCTGGAAAAAAAAATGTTTGTACTTACCAAACTCCCTCTCCTTGCAGATATCCTCAGACAGCAACTGGTTGAGAAGATCAATATTAATATCAATATTCAAACATTTTAGCAGTATCTGTATGATGCCTGGGAAGTTTTAATTCTTAGTAATTATTTCTGGCCACCCCTGACGGTTGTCGCACCTTTTATACCTCTTCTCTTATAGCACTGGGAGCTCTGCTAGTGTTGCGATTGTACTAGTTGGCAGTGTTAGTGGTATCCAAGGACAGTGTCTGTGTTTGATGAATTATTTGCACTTCTACCTCATTCCTGTGGACACTTACAGATACATTTACATGCTCATTAACATCACATTCAGGGGCAGCCTGTAGCGTAGTGGTTAAGGTACATGACTGGCACCTACAAGGTTGTTGGTTTGATCCCTGGTGTAGCTACAATAAGATCTGCTCAGCTGTTGGGCCCTTAACCCTGCATTGGTCCAGGGAAGGATTGACTCCTGCTTAGTCTAATCAATGGTACGTGGCTCTGGATATGATTGCCATTAATGTAATGTGACATTCACTCAGTGACATCACATTCTTGGTGTCACGTTTCAGGTCTGTCTCACCATGTTTTATGTTGATTTATGTTTATTCATGTTGTCTTAGTCACGTAGTGTCTTATCATGTATTATGTTAGTCTAGGTTCGTCATGTTGTTTAGTTTATTTCTTGTTACGATTTATTTTCTCGTCATGTCTAGTTATGTTTCGTTACGATTATATTACCTGGTTATGTTTAGTGATTATCGTCTTAGTTTCGCTTTGTGTTATGTTTCGATGCACGTTTATTGTTTCGTTAACTGGTCGTTGTTATGCATACACTTTTACATGTTTTTCCGCAAACCTTGCGTTCCGCCTTTTCTCTCTCTCTCTCTCTCTCTCGTTCTGTCCTTCACTCCCCTAATGTTTCTATTTGTCTATTTACTAAAACTACTAACACTAGATCAGGATTGGGTAGAAACTAACAAGACTAATCATGTGTTCATGTTACCTTACGTTTCTCGTGCATGTCATTTACTAATTTACTAATGCTAGGGCAGGATAGGTTTATTACTAACGATTACTAATCTCCTTGTTAAACTTGTCATCCATCGCACCTGTTTTCCATTTCCTTGCTACGCTCTAACTAATTGTCTACACCTGTCTACACCTGCATTTATAGCCCAGTCGCGCAACTGTTCACTGCGAAATTGTCTGCCTCTGTTTTCCACGCAACTCTTGAGCATTTACTGTTTTGATTACACGTTACGATCCAAGCCCGTCATCGACTATTGTTTATTGATTTCTGTTTTGTGACCATTGTTTGTTTTTTGACTTCGTCCTTGCCTACCGTTTTTGTACTTTTGCTTCGCTGATTGTTTCATGGTTTCGACTTTCCTTCTACAATGCGACTTCGTGTTCAGGCAACAGCCCCAGACCTACAACAGCGACGACCGTCGGATTGGCTATGTGATGGGGCTACTCAAGGGGAGGGCGTTGGACTGGGCTACGGCGGTGTGGTCCGGGGATTCATTCCCTCCTCTTTACCCAGTCTTCGCCGATGAGATTCGGAAGGTCTTCCAACACGCATCCAGCGACCAGGAGCCATCCCAGAGACTGATTGCTCTGCGCCAAGGACGGAAGACCGCGGCAGACCACTCCATCGACTTCCGCACCCTCGCGGCGGCTACTAGCTGGAACGATGCGGCGTTGGCAAATCTCTTCCTGGCCAGCCTGAGTGAGACGCTCCAGGACGAGTTGGCGCGACTGGACCCCATCACCCAGTTCGACCAGCTCGTGCGCACCACGATCCGCCTGGACAACCGTGCCAGACAACGTCGGTCGGAGAGACCGATCCTTCCTGGCAACCATTACCCCAGGCAGGGGCCAAGTCCTCGACTGGAGGAGCAGCAGTCTGAGGGATCCGAACCCATGGACCTGTCCCGGGCCGGTACAAGGATCTCTACCGAGGAACGAGCACGCCGCAGAACCACTGGTTCGTGCTTCTACTGTGGGAGGCCGGGTCACACCCAGGCTCGGTGCTCCTTCAAGACCAGGAGACCAGTGGAGGTGAGAGCTGTCGACAGACATGAGGGGTCTGACAGAGACAACCATCGTCCCACGCTCACGACTCTCTTAATTCTGCCCGACAGAACGACCCGGATTAACGCGTTGGTGGATTCTGGAGCGGACGCCAATCTCATTGACGAAGTTTTGGTGTCTGAACTGAACATCCCCACCCTCCCTCTACCCCACCTTGAGAACGCGCGGTCGCTGGATGGAAGGACCTTCTGCCGCATGACACAAATCACCATTCCCTTACAACTGATCATTTCTGGGAACCATCGGGAGATGATCCAGTTCCGCGTCATCCAGTCCCCTAATGACCAACTCATCTTGGGATTACCCTGGCTCCAGAAACACAACCCCACGATCAACTGGAGTTCTAACCAAGTGCAAGCATGGGATCCGAAGTGCCATCTGTCCTGCTTGCGTTCCGCCCCACCACCAGCAGAGGGAGTGCCAGCTCTACCACAGACTCCCAAACCCTCCCTGGAGAGGGTCCCCTCTCCTTACCATGACCTGGGAACAGTGTTTTCCAAGACACAAGCTCAGTCTTTGCCGCCTCATCGACCCTACGACTGCGCCATCGAGCTCCTCCCTGGTTCGTCACTTCCCTCAAGTCGCCTATACAACGTCTCCAGACCAGAGAGGGAGGCGATGGAGAAATACATCCGTGACTGCCTGGCTAACGGACTAATTCGCCCTTCTTCCTCTCCCGTCGGTGCGGGATTCTTCTTTGTTCAGAAGAAAGATGGCTCCCTACGCCCGTGCATCGACTACAGGGAGCTGAACAACATCACGGTGAGGAACAAGTATCCTCTGCCCCTGATGGACTCCGCGTTCCACCCACTTCACAAGGCCACCATCTTCACCAAGTTGGATCTCCGCAACGCTTACCACCTGGTCCGTATCCGCGAGGGCGATGAATGGAAGACCGCCTTCAACACCTCTCTCGGACACTTCGAATACCTGGTCATGCCATTCGGCCTCACCAATGCTCCTGCTGTGTTCCAGGCCCTGGTGAATGATGTTCTTCGGGACTTGTTGGGTCGCCATGTGTTCGTCTACCTGGATGACATCTTAATCTACTCCACCAATGCCAAGGATCATGAATACCACGTCAGGCAAGTCCTACAGAGACTCCTGGAGAACAGACTATTCGTCAAGGCGGAGAAGTGCGTCTTCCACTCCGACACAGTTGAGTTCCTGGGGTTTATCCTTGAGAGGGGACGGATCAGGGCGGATCCCAAGAAGATTCTGGCAGTTACCAACTGGCCCACACCCACCTCACGTAAGCAGCTCCAACGCTTCTTGGGATTCGCCAACTTCTACCGAAGGTTCATTAGATCCTATAGTCAAGTGGTCTCTTCTCTAACCAAACTCACGTCCCCTGCGGTGCCATTCCGGTGGAGCTCCGAAGCTGAGACGGCCTTCACCAAGGTCAAGAGACTGTTCTCTTCCGCTCCCATCCTGGTACACCCCAACCCCACCCGCCAGTTTGTGGTCGAGACGGATGCTTCCGACACAGGGGTGGGAGCAGTGCTCTCTCAGGTGGCGGCCACTGACAACCGACTACACCCCTGCGCCTTCCTCTCCAAGAAGCTGTCCCCGGCGGAGAGGAACTATGACGTTGGGAACCGAGAGCTGCTAGCAGTCAAACTGGCGTTGGAGGAGTGGAGACATTGGCTGGAGGGGTCCGAGAAGCCGTTCATCGTTTGGACCGACCACAAGAACCTGGCATACCTCCAGACAGCCAAGAGGCTGAACTCCCGACAGGCCAGATGGGCACTGTTCTTCGGGAGGTTCAACTTCTCACTCACCTACTGCCCGGGTTCTAAGAACGTTAAGCCTGACGCCCTTTCTCGCCAGTTTAACACCTGTCCTGAGCGTGAGGTTCCAGAGAACATCCTTCCGGCCTCCTGCACCGTTGGGTCCGTCACCTGGAAGATCGAGTCGGTGATCCAGAGGGCTCTACGGGATGAACCCGATCCTAGGCCCAACCCCGGATTACGCCTATACATTCCCGCAGCCGCTCGGACACAGGTGCTGCAATGGGCCCATTCATCCCTCCTTTCCTGCCACCCCGGCTTTACCCGCACCTTGGCGGTGCTGAAGAGGAGATTCTGGTGGAGCTCCATGATCCCTGACACCAGGCGCTTCATCAAGGCATGTACCACCTGTGCCAGAAGCAAGGCCTCCCACCAAGCCCCTGCTGGTTTACTCCAACCTCTGCCTGTGCCCAGCCGACCCTGGAGCCACATCGGCGTGGACTTTGTTACCGGACTTCCCCCTTCCGAAGGTAACACCACCATCCTCACTGTGGTGGACCGATTCAGCAAAGCGGCACACTTCATCCCCCTGGCTGGATTGCCCACCGCCCAAGAGACCGCAGAGGTTCTGGTGAGAGAAGTATTCCGCATTCACGGACTTCCCTCGGACATCGTTTCTGACCGCGGCCCCCAATTCATCTCCCAAGTTTGGAAGGCGTTCTGCGTGGCCCTCGGGGCCACAGCTAGCCTCTCTTCGGGCTACCACCCTCAGTCCAATGGCCAAACGGAGAGGGCCAATCAGGACCTGGGGGCCGCTCTACGCTGCGTATCGGCAAAGAATCCAGCCGGCTGGAGCAAGATGCTAACCTGGGTGGAATACGCACACAACACCTTACCCTGCGCTGCCACCGGGAAATCCCCGTTTGAGGTCTCCTTGGGCTACCAACCTCCACTGTTTCCTGACCAGGAAGCCGAGATCGCTGTTCCCTCCCTCGCCATCCACATGAAACGGTGCTCCAAGGTTTGGAGGGATGCCAAGGCCGCGCTGCTAAGCACGGCAGATCGTAATCGGCGTTTTGCTGATCGCCACCGCACTCCAGCTCCGGCCTACAAACCAGGTGACTCCGTCTGGCTGTCCACTAAGGACATTCCCCTCCAAGCCACTTCTCACAAGCTACAACCCCGCTTTATTGGTCCCTTTAAGATCCACAGAATCATCAACCCTTCCTCTGTTAAACTGTCACTCCCTGCTTCCCTTAAGATTCACCCCACATTCCATGTCTCATGTATTAAGCCTGTATCCTCTCACCCCATATGTCCCCCGGATCCCCCACCACCTCCCCCCGCATTATTGACAACCACCCTGCATTCACGGTTAAGAAACTCTTGAACATTCGTAAGAGGGGCCGTGGGGTGCAATACTTGGTTGACTGGGAGGGCTATGGCCCTGAGGAGCATTCCTGGGTCGCTCCCAGTCTCATTCTGGACAAATCGCTCATCAGAGACTTCCATCGTGACCACCCTGATAAATTCCAAGGACCGCCAGGAGTCGGTCGTTAAGGGGGGGGTCCTGTCACATTTCAGGTCTGTCTCACCATGTTTTATGTTGATTTATGTTTATTCATGTTGTCTTAGTCACGTAGTGTCTTATCATGTATTATGTTAGTCTAGGTTCGTCATGTTGTTTAGTTTATTTCTTGTTACGATTTATTTTCTCGTCATGTCTAGTTATGTTTCGTTACGATTATATTACCTGGTTATGTTTAGTGATTATCGTCTTAGTTTCGCTTTGTGTTATGTTTCGATGCATGTTTATTGTTTCGTTAACTGGTCGTTGTTATGCATACACTTTTACATGTTTTTCCGCAAACCTTGCGTTCCGCCTTTTCTCTCTCTCTCTCTCTCTCTCATTCTGTCCTTCACTCCCCTAATGTTTCTATTTGTCTATTTACTAAAACTACTAACACTAGATCAGGATTGGGTAGAAACTAACAAGACTAATCATGTGTTCATGTTACCTTACGTTTCTCGTGCATGTCATTTACTAATTTACTAATGCTAGGGCAGGATAGGTTTATTACTAACGATTACTAATCTCCTTGTTAAACTTGTCATCCATCGCACCTGTTTTCCATTTCCTTGCTACGCTCTAACTAATTGTCTACACCTGTCTACACCTGCATTTATAGCCCAGTCGCGCAACTGTTCACTGCGAAATTGTCTGCCTCTGTTTTCCACGCAACTCTTGAGCATTTACTGTTTTGATTACACGTTACGATCCAAGCCCGTCATCGACTATTGTTTATTGATTTCTGTTTTGTGACCATCGTTTGTTTTTTGACTTCGTCCTTGCCTACCGTTTTTGTACTTTTGCTTCGCTGATTGTTTCATGGTTTCGACTCCCGCTTCGTCCACGACTACGCCTCTGCCTGCCGTCCGTCTGTTCATCTGCCCCGCTGACAGCTCTCCTGCTACCGGACCTCCCTGCACGCCTACCGACTACGAGATTGCCTCTTCCCTCGGCACCGTGCTTTTTGTTTGTTTTGTATTTGTTTGGCTGGATCTACGTGTATGGACTTTGCTTGTGTTGACTACTCTCCTGGGATTCGTCCCGAATAAAGCCCTGAGGGGTCTTTATATTACTATTGTTTCTGAGTCGTGCATTTTGGGTCCAACCCCCACGCACCCGTCTCACTTGGGTTTATAAGCCAATATTGCCGGATACTTGGTGGAATCCATTATACCATTGTTTTTAACCAGTTTTTAACCCTTGGATCCCTGGAATTAAAACCCCCAAAACATCACTGATCTACAGGCCCAGGGACACTTCAGAAATGGTGCCATGACAACAGAATTAATGTTCTGCAATGGCCATCTCAGTTGCCGGACCTCAATCCAATTGAAAACCTGTGTGCTGAATTGCAGAGGGTAGTTGATAAGCAGAAACCTAAGAATATGAAGGATCTTACAAAGACAATTTGTACCAAAATCCCTCCAAAATGTGTTCCTTATCAAGCATCACAGGAAAAGACTTCATGCTTGTATCCTTGCCTGAGGTGGATGGACCAGGAGTGCCAATCATTATGGAACCTTGATTTTATTAAATTAATGTTTTATTTGGTTGTTCAGTGTATCTCAGTAATCATATTGTTTATTATATATTTTTTGCCAGTCAGGGGTGCCAAATACTTCTTGAGCCCACTGTATATTTTCAGAGTATAGTCATTCACTTATTTAATGTACTTTATTTCCTAAGCTGCATTTGGCTCCATCGATACGGTATGCGTGTATATGTGTGGGTGTGTGCGTGTCTATCCTTTAGAACATGCATGTTCTACTTGGCAAATTCAATTTCAGTTCCTGCTGTGAGGGAAGTTGTGTGGGATCTTAAAGAAGGATTTACAATCAGCTATGTTGCTATTCTTACATGGAGCCAAAAGGTGAGGCAGCAGTTCAAGTCTCAATTCAGAAAATTTCCTGTTAATGAAGATCTTCATTCCCTTTAGACAAAATGATATTTCACCCTTTTATAACAGAAGTCATTTTTTGGAGCCAACCCCTTTTGTAACACCATCCAATGCTCCTGCTGACTGTTTTCAGCATTGTTTTCAGTTTAATTAATTTTAATGCAAGCATCCATGTGAATTTGTTATCATGTGCCAGGATACATCACTTTAACAGTTAAAATAACATAAATTATTTGCTGGATCCTACTCTTCTTTTATCAGGCAATAAAACATTGAAAATACACCAGCTATCAAAACAAACTGATACCCTTTGACTTTAGTGCTATTTGTTTTGATGTATTATGATCTATAGTTTCGGCAAGGTCCCGAAAATGAATAGGGAGGTAAACTAAGAGGATGTTGGTGATGATGACAACAGTCAACAGGAGCATCTTATGTTGCTAATATTCCTAATATTCATGTAACACAAATACAAGTAGGCTCCACAAAATTACTTATGTTATGAAATGGCGAAGTATCCCTGTAAGATGTCCCTAACCCTAACCCTACCCTAACTTTTTAAAACATGCTTTTTTTCATTGTGGATGGTACACTGAATATGATCTTACATTTTCTATGTCCTTTTGTAATGATTGTCCTGCAGTTTAAAAACAATTAAAAAAAAAAAATTAGCAAACAACCTGTCAGCATACAATGTACCATTAGGATATTGTTGTACTCTGTGTTGTTGTTTGTGTCCATGTTTCACTTCCTGTACACTTATCCATAACAGCATCATCTTAGTGTTTTGCACTGCTGAACATCTTGTAATCAGTCTCTAATTATAATATTAATCATGTATCTGCGTTGATTGCCAAATAATTACTGAACTGCAAGTGCCCACAGGGAAAACTGGAGGATAACTGTTTAAATTCAGATTGACAGATCAGAAGGTCACATGCTCTTTGGGCCCTAATAATAATTGGATGGGATACTTTTGAATGAGTCTGAATTAAAAACATAAGAAAGAAAAATAAAAAACTGACCTATTTATGAATTAACACCTCATAATACATAGCTTTGTGACTTTGGTCCACCTTATGGCCACCATTATTTAAAGAGAAGCTGATCAAAAATCTTTCTACAGATTTCTTAGGTAAATGTGATGTAAATCAGTGACATTTTACAGACGGATACTGTTTCTTTGTTATCTGTGAGATCCTTACAGTAAACAAAACTTCCAATTTCAACTGACCTTTCAACTCTTTTCATCTCCATTTCAGTTGTGTTATAATGGAGCATGAAGATTATCTATTGCTCCATGATGATCATCTATTACTAACATAATCCTCATGAATTATAACAAACTCTATAAAGCCTTATTCATACGGGATTGGTTACAGGGGAATGCAGAGTAATGTACCGTCTTACCAGACAATGTCTGAAAAGACCATCACAGTGATTTTTACAGAGTGCGTCAGTCCAACTAGTCCAATCTGAATAGATGAGGAAGGCATTGTTTTAATTAAGTCCCGCGATCTCTATACAGTCTAATGAGCTCTGCCTAGTTATTTTGTAGTAGGGGTGAGCGAGTTATTCGTACCTGTATCCATATCTGTTCAACCAATTAAATGATCTGTATCTGTAGGCTACCCATACTTCTTAGCCTGCAAGCTACTGCATGTTGATACAAACTTGTAAAAAGCGATACGACGGTCTTAGTCTTTTACCAAAGATTAAAATATAAGCAGGGGTCGTTAATATTTTTGGGCAATTTGTCCTCAAATTATTTTTATTTTTTTTACTTTACTTCAACCCGTTAAGGTGGCTACTATTTCAGATGTTTCTATGGTTGCATATGTTGGTTATGTTCTGCTCAAAATAGAGAAGCAAGCAAAATGGTTTTTATTTTTAATTTTTATATATTATATATAAATATATATATATATATTTTTTTTCTTCTTCTTCTTCTTCTTCTTCTTCTTCTATTATTAATATAATCTAAACGCTGGCGGCACGGATGCAGTGGATAGCATTGCTGCCTCACAGCAAGGAGGTCCTGGGTTCGAATCCCCATCGACCGGGGCCTCTCTGTGCAGAGTTTGCCCCGTGTTTGCATGGGTTTCCTCCAGGTAATCCGGTTTCCTCCCACAGTCCAAAGACATGCAGGTTAGGCTGATTGGAGAGTCAAAATTGCCCATAGGTATGAGTGTGTGAGTGAATGGTGTGTGTGCCCTGTGATGGACTGGTGTCCTGCCCCGGGTGTATTCCTGCCTTTTGCCCAATGTATGCTTGGATAGGCTCCAGCCCCCCTGCAACCCTGTTCAGGATAAGCAGGTTAGGATAATGACTGATGAATGAATCTAAACGCTGAAATCAGCCACACGTTACACAAATATCACACTATTAAGCCAACACAGCCAGCTTCTCTATTTTGTGCTGGTGAATATAGGGAACGATTATAGCTAATTGAGAGTTGTTTGTTTACAAACAACGATTCCAGGAGGTCATATAACATCAGCTATTACATTATCACATAGCTAACATTAGTGAACTAGCTAAAGTCAGAGTGGTACTACTGTCTTCGTAACTTGCCTTATTTATTGGCTGATCTAGTCTCTCCACATAACGGTCACATATATAACCATGCAAACTTATTTTCAGCAACATCAGAAGGACAAGCATGCAGATACCTTCGCCCTAGCTAAATTCTGTCATTGGGTTCCATTTAGTTATCAGCAACATCAGGGATTGAGTGTAGCATGCATTAAATCAGCCAGGGTTCCTCTAGTTACCGCTGCATTAGCCTCTCCAAATGATCTGGCAGGCCTTTCAAGCATTCGATTGTGTGGAAAATAGTCCTCAGCTCATCTCTAAATGTCTTGAAGGAGCACATACTTCAGGTGCAGTGATCATTCTGCAGCTGTAGGTGGTACAGTGGTGACTTGAGTGGTGACATCTTTGATTTTGATCAAAAGGGGTTAAAAAGCATTGCCAAGAAGGCATTGTTTCCTTCCTACGCTTACAAATGCATGTTCTAGGAACAAAGAAAGGTATGGGAAACAATATATTCTTGGAGAGTTCAGTTTTCATGAATATTTCTTGTTGGCAGAAAGGATTAATGTGACAAAGAACAGAAACAGGTGTGTAGGTTGTGCCTACAAAGAAATTCAAATTGGAGGTGAGATTGAAACCTGTGATACTGCTAAATTTTGTGATCCCTTCTTCCTAACAGTGCAGAAACAATTTGAATGTGTTTGGAGAAAGTGTTAAGATGAATGCTGAAGTTATCTACTGTATATGTCATGGCTTAAATAATATACACTATTTTCAGAATTTTCTCAAGATCCTAGATCAGTATTTTTCAATATCGTTTTTGTCACAACGTACTGTAGAACTGAACAATATTCACAATATCTTGCAAAGGTGACAGATATATACAGTCCATAAATATTCGGACAGTGGTAAATTTTTTTTGGCACTGTACCCCAGCACAGTGAATATAAGGTCTAGAGTTGCGCTATTAATGAAAGATTAATCCAACCTAATTTTGCCAATGTCAGTATGTTCATTTTTAATAATTTTTTATTAAACTGTTGTACAACTTCTGAACCATCCATTTAAACTACAATACCCAGTAGGCTACTTTGTAATGCCCAGTCAGGTTTCTGCCTGAAGAACTGAAGTTGTGAGCTCATTAAGGATCTCCTCATTAACTTATCTTACAAGTACACCAGCAAGTTTACCTAGAATCCTTTAGAATGGAACATAAAATCTGTTCATTTGCAACACACATAACATCATTTCTCTGCTGTTAAACATAGTGGCAACACAAGGGTTAAACAAATGGGTGGTGAACATGTTGGTATATTTTTATTTACGAAGTAAAAAGGGAAACATGCTTAGCAGTATGTAGTCTCCAGTCAGTGACGTTAGCAAGTAAATGTAGCTGCTGCATTGCAGTGACAACTAGGTAGATTACATTTACATTATATTTGATTTAATATTTACGTTTATGTACTGTATAAGATGTGAGACTTTTAGATTTAGTTTGCACTTCACATAAAAATCTTATTGGCAGTCAAAGGTTATACATTTGTATTAAAAGAGCATTATACCAAGGTTATACTCGATTCTGATGGGTGGTGGTTATTTTCGCATAATCGTTCAACATTTGGCAGGTTGTCCCGGTCAAGCTGAATTACCTTTCTAAATGAATACACTGCCTGCAGTTTGCCAAGGAGAAACCAAAAGTCAAAAGTGTGATACCAATTAAACAGTCTTTTTTATTAACCAAGACCTTGTTTGCATAAAAAAATTGTAAAATGGCATCTGATATGATTGTGAATGGTTTTGTGTACAGCCATAAGCTTTGTAATGTATTGGTAGATTGCTAGCAAATGTTACTAGCTACTGTGACATACAGAAATGGTTGTTTGTAAATGGACAATTAGCTATAATTGTTTCCTTTTTTGGCTAAATTGTGTGATGTTAGTGTAATTTGTGGCCCAAGACAATTTTGGCTTTTAAAAACGCTGCTGTGAAATAGCGAACAGGCAAAAAATTTAAGGTGAAACGGAAATAAAAACCAATTTAAGGCACGTTTAAAAACTTGAATTTAACCAAGATGAAAAATAATAAAAACCTGACTTAGCCATCTAGTTAGCCTCTCTATTTTCAGCAAAACCTAAAAAACATACATAACCATAGCAACATGCTGAAACAGTAGCCACCTTAATGGCTTTTAGAGCCAGGAAAAAAAACTTTTATTCTGAGGGTGAATTGGCAAAAAATATTGACGACCCCTGATACATAACACCTTTTGTATCAGACCACCCAATTTTTAGGTGACCAAAATTATTGGAACTTGTGACTGACAGGTGTTCCTTGTTGCCCAGATGTGTCCTGTTAGATTGATTAGTTAAGCAATAAATAGTTATGAATGGCTACTCTTGGTTTTAGCCTTGGTGTTTGCCTGTGAAGACTTCATTTATGTTAAAAAAATATATATATAAACTAATATGAAGACCAGAGAGCTGTCTTTGGGAGAAAGGCAAGCCATTTTGAAGTTTACACAACAGGGGAAATGTATTGCACAAGCATTTAGGATAGCTTGTACAACAATTTGGAATGTCCTGAAAAAGAAAGAAACCGCTGGTGTACTGAACAACAGACATGCAAAAGGTTGACCAAGGAAAACAGCAGCAGTTGATGATGGAAACATGTGAGAGCTGTGAAGAAAATATCAGTCAGTGACATCACAAATAATCTCCAAAGGTATCCCAATCAACCGTTTGAAGAAGACTTAGAAAGCAGCAATACAGAGACTATACCACAAGATGCAAACCACTTATCAGTGGTAAGAATCGGAAGACGAAATTACAATTTGTAACACAGAGATAAAACTCTAAAGTTCTGGAACAAAGGTTTATAGATGCCCCAAATATTAACTATTTTTTACTTTCATTTACTGAAATATTCTCTCTCCAATACTTTTACTCACCTAAAAATTGGGTGGTCTGATACGAAATGTGCTATGTTCTAAGTAGTTTAACACATCTAGGTGTAAATACCAGGAAATAAAAGTTGAAATTCTGAACTCTTATCTCGTGTTCATCTTTTTATCTCAACCCCAAATGTATTCCATGTATTGCAAAAACAAAGGAACTGGCCTTGCTGTTCCAATACATTTTGAGGGAAGTGTATCCCCCAGTGCACCTTACAATACATACAAAAATACACAAAATCACTTCATAACTGTCATAACGCATTAAATAGCATGCAGGAGAAAAGTGTTTCTGAACCAGTTGAGGCTGGTCTTGCGCCAAGTGACTAACTGTATTGTGTCAATTTCTTGTTTGAAATGCTCAGAGATGGATATCTAAAGCACTTGTTTCAGTTAAGGCCAGTGACAGATTCTCTCAACTCCACTGAACCCCAGTATGTCCAACACAGCCAAACAAGAACAAATACAGCCCTGATGAGAGGCTGTTTGTTTTGATTGGTCCTGGAGGATCAAACCATTTCAGAAGGCCACTGTTGCTGATGGCAATGACATCTGCCTAGTTAGAGCAGGCCATATTTCTATGGAGCTGCCATACCATTTAACAAGACTGCTGGGATTTGAGTCACAGGGCTCTACATGGAGATCTTTATCACAGTCCCGCCTCCCTCTACAGAGTTTCACACTGATGAAAGGGCCAGATTTATTTAAGTGGCATGCATGGTTGTAAACTCTGTAAAGTTTTCATTTTAAAGGGGTAGTTCACTTTCTGGGGGTTTTTAAATGATTATTTCAGCCTAAGTATGTATGTTTTTGATGAAAGATGAAGCATATTTTAAATGTTTCAAGAAGTTGCTGCTTTATAACGGCTGCTAGCTGGCATTTGGGGTTTGTGATATAAGTAAGAAAATACACTTCAAGTAACTCCAAGGCAGCTTGTAGAACAGTGTTATGATTCCATGTTTCTAGAGGCTGTACATATGAGAATATTAATTTTGTAGCATTTCTTCCACAGTTATGTACATACATATCAGGTTGTTTATCTCCTTACAGTACTTATTTCCTCAAGCACAGCAATTTCAAGATGTATGAGCCATAAAAACTAGTTTGAACAACAAATAATATTAAACATAATTATTTGAAGAATATATGCATGTACAACCTTTGGGAACATAATGTTGTTGTGTAAGCTGCTTTGGAGTTGAAGTGTATTTTCTTGCTGTAGACCACAAAACTCCAAATGGCCAATAGCACCCACTGCAAAGATGTGCTTTATCCGAAGCTATCTTTTAATTCAAGCTTCAACATGATACCGTGCAGCATTTCACATTTCATTAAATTTTTTATGTACTTTTACCCATCTTCTGAATTGAAAATGAAAGTAAAGTCTAGAAGACCCTGGAATGGATTATATTTATCCATGATCAAATATTACATGTTTGTGTAATTTAAGCAATGCGACATGAGATGAAGTGCAGTATCATGAATACTGTCAGTGATACAAGGGTGTTGTTACAAGAGTGCTGGCAAGTCATCAAATCCCTGTTTCTCTGACTGTATCCACGGTACAACATGACTTTGATTGTGGTTTTACAACATATAGAAAGAATATATTGATGAAACAATTATATACATTTTTTAAATGTTTTTGTAAGTAACAGTTTCCGTGCAGAGTAATACTGTTTTAAAACAGGTTGTTTGAATAACTGTGTCTGTTATCAGGTGCCGCTGGGGTCTTGCTCTTATCATTGATGGAATTATCTTGATGGAATCTTTAAATGTGCATTTAAAAGCCGCAAAAACAGTTGATTTATCCCGTCAATAATTCCAACTATAATTCTTCTGGGCAACAACTATTGTCCACAAGACATCAATTTAAAGGTACAATAGGTAAGATTTTTGTGTTAAAACATTGTTACAAGACCATTGTAAATCCCTTCCTATCATTGAAAAAGGCTCACTGACATGTTGATGTACCCTCTGCCTGTGTTTATAGTCCTTCAATTCGGGTTTGAAAGTGTTGTACAGCTGTACAATAATTCAAGCATTCACTGGTTGAAAATTGGTTCTAACTGCCACAGCCAATGGTGTGGGGGCTTCTGATTGTTTGTGAAGCTGCCCAAATTGCACTCCAGACAAGCAATCACTGAAACTCTGTATACTATTGCTTATTATCCAATTGAAGACTACATGCATAATTATAAAACAATACCAGTATGTTATCGGTAGCAACAAGCAAATTAGCTATAGTTAGCTTGACGAATTTACAAATATCCCCCTAAAAAAATAGGCAATACGAACATAGTAGCAATTGCACAAGCGTTTTGCTACAGGAGGATATTTGTAAATTGGGGAAGCTGACTAGTAATAGCTCATGTTACTGATAGTGAAATGATATTGTTTTCTAACTAGATAAGCAATAGTATACAGAGTTTCAGTGATTGCTTGTCTGGAGTGCAATTTGGGCAGCAACACGTTCCTTTTATCTCTTTTCGTGTTCAATCATTCGTGTTTAGCTAAACCTTTATTTCTCTCAAACTGTAAGTTACAGTTGCATTGTTCGTGGTAGACTATCATTAGTTATATTGCCAGCTAGTGACGTAGCCAAATAACTTGCTTGCTCACAATATAGTCCTTCAATTCGGGTTTGAAAGTGTTGTACAGCTATAAGTGAAATCTTCAAAAAGACTAAAAATAGGAATAGTGTTGTGTAGCACACCAAAGTCAAGAAGTCACCTGCTCGGCAAATATTTTCTAACTAGAACACTAGTAATTACCTATTGTACCTTTAAGTTTAAACTGATATTTGAATCACAATATTCATATTGATTTCCAGAACTACATTTTTCAGTTGCCCTCCCTAACATTAGCTTAACTATATTGTTAGACCACAACTCAACTTTTCACTAATTTTCATGATTTTTGAATATGCCTACTAGGCATATGTGTTGTGTTGTGTTTTCATGCAACGTCTTAATAGGGGTAATAATACTAAACAAACATTGCTTGGGACATAACAGACTCACCTTGTAATCTTAAACTATTGTATCGTAAACTGTGAATGGCATAATGATAAAAGTGTAATTACCAAGCTAAGTAACTTGCGTAATAAATTATAGAAGCCAGTCAGTATTTGGATCATGTAGTGTATAATCAATAACCAGGAGAGCTACTCTGACTTTCTTTCAACAGTATAGTCTAATAAGTAATTTACATGCAAACATGCAACACTGTCCACTTGTTGATAGTTCTGAAATTAACTAGTGATTTAGCCTGGCTAATTTCACAATTGCTTTACTAGATCGACTGGATCCGAGTCTGACACAGACTGCTTGAGTGAGTCAAGTGTGTGACAGGCTGCTACTGTGACATTATAGTCTCCCGTTGCATGTTCGTTTAGATTTCAGAATGATACAAACTCAGTGACGATAGCATTATATATAAGTTAGCATGTGTCTCCCCATGTTAACTTTATGGGAAATGAATCAACAAAATTTTGTATTCAAATTAAATAAACACTACAGCAATGGAATTATAAAAAGCATGCATGCCTTAAAACAACCAACAGAATGAAAGTTCTTGTGTCAGTTGTTGGTGAGCCAATTGCCATTATAATAGACCTGGCATGCCATTGAGATTGGTTTTGAAATGGGTGAGATATTGAGCTTCAAATATTGGGGGCTTACATGGGAGAGCTGACCAACGCAAGAATATACTTTCCCTTGATTGCATCACCACCTTGTGCGTCACTCACTTGCATTATGTGCATATAAAGTATAATGTGTTCCTAAAGTGTTTTTGTATTTTTTTATTTCATGAATATGCGCATTTGCTAGAATTAAAAAGGGCAGTGAAATTATTTGTTCTTTCAGACAATGGTTTTGGGATCAAAGAGATTATGCTGTATATGGATCTTGACAAAGGATGCCGCTACTTACTGTATGGATATTCAATTCCCCTGTGGCATTGGTACGATTAGGCATTAGAGAATGGAATGTGCAAACTTCCCCCCCATAACCAGAGATAAATGCACGCTTAGGAGAAAAAGACAAATTAATTATCCAAGCCTGAAGCAGAGCAGATTATAAGGATTTAATGTGAACACAATAAGTAAATTAACTGAATAAATAGTCTTCTATTTTGTGAACATGTGATGCAGATGAGCTATTTTGAGTGATTGTGGATTTCAAAATGAAGGCAATTTTGGACTGCTTGAATGAGTTTTAGATTCCTTAGCAATTAATGGTTTCTTTATCATTCAGCATTCCCAATGCACTTGTTCATCATGTTGTGTGCATTACTAGCTGTCAGCTATAACAAACACCTCTTCATCCTACAAAGGAGCTTGATTTCAAGAGTGGGATTTGTCAGGATAATTCATGCTAATTGATCATAATACTAATGCTCTTGTTCAAAGGAAGGCAAAATGTGTCTGATTGTATTATTTGATGTAAAGTCAGGTAAAATCCATCATTGATGATAAACAGTCATAGCACTGAACTGCAAGTGGAGCTAATGTGTGCTGTCAAGGCAATTCTATTTGACATGCATAAAATGATTAAGGGATATTAACAAGGGTTTCCCAGAATGGCCTTAATCAGAAATCTGTCACTGTTAGATGAAGAACGTTATTTGTGTTGGTTGTTTTTCCATGATAAGAACGGCTGGGCCTTCCCTCCCAATCGAAAAAATGTAAAAAACTTGCTTTGCGTGATAAGGAAGGCTGAGAAGAACGTAATGTTGAAGAAACATTTCGACTGTTTCTGCGAGCATAATTGCATCACATCAATAATTTAATGCCACAAATGACAGAGAGAAACGGGATGAACCGTCGTCTGAATCAAAGGCACAGCATAGCCTTTATAAGGAGATCTAGTGGCTTTATCCCAGCTTTTCCCTGATGAAAGTAATCTCAGATAGAAGGTCCCCAATATTGTCAGTTATGAGCTGGCCTTTCAAGAGATTCACAGCTCTGTGTGAAGCATAGGGCCAGCTTTGTTGTAAGTCTCATTTGGCTGCTGACAGTGGATGGCATTTCAGAGAATGGCCTTGATGGGACAATTCCCAACATAAGATTATTCTGAGCACACCCCAAGGTGCCAGCATTATTTGAGTCCTCTTAATGTGTTTGTCTAAATAAGAAACATGTTGCTGAAACATGAAGTAGAATAGAATCTTTCAGGGACTGCTTGTGAAGCAATTGTGATCTGGGGAGGCCATGAGACTTCAACATTCATGCAACCAATGGCTGACTTCAATTCTTTTTTTTTCTTTTTTTTTTGGAAGAAAAAGTAAAGGACTGGCCACAATATCTTGTATAACTTGAAAATACAGTTTGTAGAACAGCTGCTAAAGGCAACAATTTTGTTCACGTATATTATATTGCATGTTTCCATTGTCAGGGAGAGATAATGTCAGAATTTTTTCTTTTTTTTAAACACAGATTCCACAAAGTGAAATTGCATTTGCAAAAAATAAGTAGCATGCAACTCACAGAATCCATCCTTCATATAAACATGATTGCATTAAAGCACACAATTTTAATGTTTAGGAAAATAATCATTAGGAAGATACTTTGGGTGCTATATGGCATAAATGAAAGGAGGAAGACATCTGTTGACTTTTCCCAATCTGTCCTATGAGACTGAGGCCATGTTATACGACTCTCTTAAATAAACACTATGCCCTGCAACCAAGAACACAGATGCTAATCATTTTCTGCTACAGACATACTGAGGAGTGTTTCACAAGCACTAGACATCAAATCTGGGCCCTGTATGGCAGGATAACTGCAAAAACCTGGAACTCACCCATCTCTGGAACATGGACTGAAGTAAAAAGAGCTATTCTTGGTTTTACACAGATATCCAGCTGACTCAGAAATCCTGCTTTGTGAATTCCCCCCCAGGTTTGCATATTAATCTGCATATCAATTTTACATGCATTTTAAATGAATGATTGATTCATGATATATTTGCTTGTTTACTTATTTAAACAGATAGTTTTGTTTTTCTTCCTTCCTGATATTGCATCATAATTTTCACATGGATGATTATGATTACGTGTACAAAAAATATGATTATTACAAAAACTGCATATATATATGAAATTATTTCCTGTTACACATTAGGTTTAGCATGTAAATACAGAAGGATTCTGTATAATTAAATGGCAAGTTATATTTATAAGCATAAACAAATTAAAAAATAAAAAAAATTAAAAAAAGAGTCCTTGTACATAACAAAATGATTTTTTTTTCTCAAGTCTGAGTATTCATCCATGTTATGTGTTAATGTTTGTGGCCTGACTTGGCAATGCTCACCAATCTCATCTCCCATTCCAACATGCAGTAATGATTTCTGCTGCAGACATGAGATGATGATTTTCACACTCAATTATCTTATTCTATACTCTTATTCTGCTTCTGCTTTGGATTTTTAGTCTACTCCCATACATCTCCATTATGGAGTCAGTCCAGCCACTGCGATAGGCAGTAGAAACTGTTCAAATGCTCAATAACACTCCAAGGAGAGGAACCCAAAGGATGCATGGCTCAGTATTATCTCAGTAGTGGTTGTGGTGACTGGACCAGGGCCCCAGACAGCATATCATGGTTCAGTGCCATGGACAGCAACAAGGCACTCTGCTCTCTGCAAACTCACACTGCCTTTGCTCCTCAACTACTGTCAATCTGCTACTCTCTTAACTGTTCTCCAAGGGATATGGCCACTTCTATGGAATTAAGCACCAGCTTCCAAAATATGTAACAAACTAAGTCAGCCTCAATGTATCGTTTGTTGGTCATTCAGTGTACAGGTATCTGTATGCAGGTGCCTGCATGCCAGATAGGAAAATAGTTAAATTTTAAAAAGGGTTTTTTTACCTGATTGATGGTGACATGCTCTTCTGGAGACAACTGCCCTTCTGGCCTATGGCTTGAATCAGTTATGGTACCAGCTTGCTCAAGACAGCAAATGTTCGCTGCGAACTATGTTTGCAGCAAACAGTTACTGTTGAACGATTTTAAATGACCATTCCAACATCTTTTTAGCCCTATACACTTCACCCCGCTGTGGTTGAGTCGGTTGTTACATTACTATATCATACAAAAATCTGCAACATAATAAAATGGCAAAACGGCAATGCCAGATTGTTAAAAAGACTATCCGCTAGCAATAACAGCAGTTTAGATGCTTATCATCCTCTTTATTTACAAACCTCACCTTGCCACAGACTCAGACAATAAAATGCATATTCTAGTAATCCTTCACACCATTTCTCTATGTCAAAAGATTGTGTTCCTATATATATTCTCAGCTCAGTTTTATTCCACAGCTGGCTGACATATTTCCGGTGTGAAATAAATATAAGTTAGTTTTGCAAATTATTTGATAGACATATTCATGGCACCAAATATCCCACCTGATTATGAGGCTATGACTGTTTTCTGACTAATGTTGAAATTTATTTTGTAATCCGTTCAGCCAATTTCCCACCACATGTCGCATCAGTCATTATGTGCATGATGCTGGCTAGATGTCTACAGTCACCTCAGAGGTCGCAAAAGATGCTACTACTTTAGGTATGGACATTATCACCTCAGGGAACTAAATAGACCAACATTAGCTACCCCCATTCTCAACATGAATGAACTGTTAAACTGAGGAGATTTAATTTGGTTAATTTGGTTACTATTTTCTTATATATTTGTAATAATTTTATTTATGTTTTCATTTGGAATGTAATTTCAAGTAACCTGCCTGGCAAATAAGCTCCCAGATTCTTAGCTTCCCTGCGTAAGAGCACAAGCAAGGCTTTTGATCTCAATCCAAAAAAGATCAAAAATCCAAAATTAGCCATTTGGGATTTAGAGACATAGCTCCCCAGGTGGTGGGCGTTAGTCAAGGGGTAAGGACAAAGGCTTCACGAGGGCAGGTTTCCACAGTTTTTGCCTAGATTCCTGGATGGTTAGTAAATCCTAGGTATACTTGCTGTAGAAATTAGACCATTGCACCAGTCGCACTGAGACAAGAAAAATTACCTCAAATATTAATATAACCTGAACATGCTTTATGCATCATTTCAGTGCCTGAGCCCTGAGAGAAATGTGAACAGGGCGGGGTGATTCAGAGGAGTCAAGAGGAAAGATGCCTGAGGACTTTGTGTGGGGACCTTTTTCCTTTCAACCCTTCCTGTGCCCTAAAAGGTGCTGAGAAAGGACTGTGGCCCCACAGGAATTGGGAATGTGTGTTGTGGGAGGTAGTACACTTCTTTATGATACCACAACCAGAGGAAGGCCACTTCACCTGCTCACTGACAGTGTAAACATGCAATTGCAGAAGCTAACTTACTCCAGGATGAACAGGAGATTGTAAGTTTCCTTTTTTAAATTTTTTGATTTGAGACCTTCTCCAGTCCCTGTGCAATCCACACACAAATAGCTATCAGTCCACAAATGTGGCAAGCTGTTTATGGAAAGCAAAATGGTCACAATTCACCAGATATTCTTCATGGTCCCTTTGCTCAGATGGTTAGTGTGCTTAAATAAGACCTTTCTAATAGGTATTTAGCTTGCTATTTTATTATGTGTCTAACTGATGAGGTGCGTCATTTGGCGAGGTCCATTACGTACTGGGAGTGCCCTTCACTTCGGAAAATGGCAAGATTCAGTAGCTACGCCCAGTATGCCACACAGCTTGACAGGTGCCTGCGCCAGTGTGCTGTGCGAAGTTGATTCCAGCAAATATGATGCTAAATATTTTATTGGGGTGGTCCCCTCAATTGATCAATTCAGTTAAGTTAAATTCATGTCAAATTTAGTTCATGTCAATTCAACTCAGTTTAATCGCTCCCCATTGTCCTTGATGGGCCTATTTAGGAATCACAACATAGAAAACAACTAAACATTGATGCAATATCAAAAACTCAAAACCTTGCCAAAGGCAATGCTAAATTTACTAAATTGTATCATAAGCAGCCTTTGAAAGTATGTCTGCTTCCAAGTTTTTTGAGTTTAGTCACTGATGTCATTCATATTACTGCATTGTGCGATTTAAGGTAACAACCAAGGTTGAAGTCTAAAGTCTAAGCAGCAACACAAACGTGTCCTTTGGGTGACACTCCATCCATCGCTTTTTCCTGGGGATTTGAGTCTCAGGGCAACTACAGGTTCTGTGAATGTAAAACACATTTGTAAAGCTGAACCAAATTCTCTAGTGGCACCAGTTAAAAACGATTTTGCTCCTAAAGTGGCAAGAAAACTGCTCAGAGGCCTCACTGTTGAAAGGGTTTTTTTGTTTTTGTATTTCCCCCCTTCAATACATTATCTGCACTGTTTACACCAGTACAAGTAAACGGCAGACAGGCTACTTATTCTGTAACAACAACGTAATCCTGCCATAATTCCCTGCCTGGAAAAAGGCCACATACTTAATGTGATATGCCTTATCCTGGATAATTCCCCTCAGAAGACGCAGAACAGCCATGAAAATGGTTTGATATACGATGCACCCTACATGAGAATTACACAAAAAATCTTAATATGAATTACATAGTAATCACCACTGCATTAACATCAGTAAGTACATACAGTATGCCACCTGTCATAAACTATACAATATTTTGCTGTTATCAATGGAATAACCCTTTTTTACATTCTGGTAAAAAGCAAATAGTGTGCTGATACAATACCCTTACTGGTCTATGTACCCTGCAATCATGCTTTATCTTTTCACAGTGCTTACAAAGGCTTGTCAAATATTTTATAGGGCCCTTCATAAAAAAATACTCTCGGGCTTTTCTTAATTTAGTATATGTTAATTAGAACAATCTAAAAGGGAAACTGTACTGATTAAAAATGAGTGTCTAATCTTGATTCATCCCTCATTTTTAAATATGTGGGTATTTTAAGAATTTCCCTTCTGAGAACAGTAAATTAAGTGGAAACAGAAAGCTTAAAATAACATGCCATTCTGTCCATTATAGAGAATGGTGTCTGCAAAATAGATTTGGCCATTATAGTAATAATTTACTGTTTAAGAAATTAGTTCTTTTTACATGCAGGATGAAATTTGCCCATTATTATTCTGCTTTGCGGTGGCAGAGAAGTCATTTTGAATTGCCGGAGGCTGGAGTTTATATGGAGAAATGTGGATGAATTTCATCAGATGCTGCACCTCGATAGGGTTAAAAAATATGCAAGCAGGATGGCCTGCCTGTCTGCAGGGGAAATGAATTCCACATGAATAACAAAGCCATCGAGTGAGAAAGAAGGAGAGAGACACAAGCCTTCCAGCATGGCGAGGAAGAAGTCACAGTCAACATGGATTGCGCTGGAGAGGGGGAAACATGGAGGTGAGCTTCAGTAATGAAGACACGGGATAAAAAGTTACTACTGGGGTACTGGCTCTAAAAGTAAAAAATAGCTTGCTCTTTTTGTCTTGCCATTTCTCCTGCCATCAAAGCCAGAAGTTAAGTGGCTGACTCCCCCATGTTTACATTGTAACATTGACTGTACTTGGACAATTCTCAGTGCTGCGTATTGATTCTGAAAGGGTTTTTGGCCCTATTTTGGTTTCTGTCTTTTGCCAGCCGGGCCAGTGAAAATTCAAAGGCTCGTCTCCAAACAAACGTTCCTCTGCTTGCGACCAGCGCTGCACAAACTCACCATCCGGGATAGGTTGACATTTCACTGTTTATTTTCAGTGACAGCCTCTTTAGCGTATAATTGGGCTAGTGTGAGGCCCCTCACCTGCGGATTTAGTACCAACAATCTCTGTCATCAGAACCAGCCATCTCATACAATGTACTTGATTGCTGGGAGACCACAACAAGGCCCAGAGTCCTGCCACATTAATCATTCTCTTTCTACAGCCCTCAAATCAAACAGTGCTGGATTCCTTGACTTTCCCCTTGAATTGTCTTGACACTGTCTCAGACATACAGTGGTGAGAAATGGACACACATCAGCTCATCTCTTAGTTCTACCGTGAGGATTCCATTGGATAAGATATTGATGAAATTTAGATTTTTTTAAAATCATCTGTCATGTTATAATATAATTGTATTAATTTATTTATTTAGTACTTACTTTTGAAATGTCTGCCAAAGGTTCAGGCTTTTTTCCTAATCTAACCCGTATTTGATAGGCCTCATAATTGCTGATATCACATGCATGCAAAGATTTTTCCTTCAGTGTTTTTCCACCTTTTTTTCAGTGTCTGGACCAAGCTTGATATATGGTCTATGTATTTCACCATTGCAGGGATTTGTTTGAATAGCTATTAGGTTTCTGGGCATGTGTAAGCTTCAGGGAAGTCAATATTCTTTGACAGATTATGTTCAATTTACGTTCTACTTCGTTTTCCTCTGCTTGTGGACCCACTTGTCGAATTGAGGCAAGATAATGTGGAATACCATACAAAATAATGTATTACCCTTCAGAAGGGGAGCATACGTATATATATAGAATGCATGTTTTTTTATTGTAGACTTTGTCCAGAGTGAGAGAAGTCAAGTAGAATCTGTTACAACATTTCCAATTCTTTTGGCAACAAAATTATGGAAACAGATATGAAACAAATTATGACATGTGTGCATGTGGAATAGATTGTTGGATAAATTAAATAGGGATGTATCATAATGACTTCAGTTGACACAAACAGTCCTTCACTGTTTTTCTGTTCATTTCTATTTTTATTCCACTGATATCATAGATTCAGCCATTCTGTTGAAGGCTATATGAGGTCCCTGTGTTGAAAAGATAATGAATATTATGAAGAACTTCAGAACTGAATGAAGTGTACTTAGGACTGTGAATAGGCAGGTCAACAGTGAACAAAGATTGCCAGGTGGAATGTTCTGCTAAAGCATGTGTGCCCCCCATGACCATCATAAAAGTGGTTCAACAGGCAATGCTTTATCTTTCTTTCTTACTGTAAATGTACTTCCGAACCGACAATAAGAACATCATATAAGCTGTTTCGTTTTTCATAAATAAATAATTTATCTTGTATAAGCATTTCATTTAGCTAAATCTGTTTGTTAAAAACTTTATACCTAGTTTCAGTGTTTTCTGCTTGAAGGAGGCAATCATGGTATATTCAGCCATTTACACTGTTTTACATACTGTGGTCAACAAGAGAAAAGCTGCATGTACCTACTAAATCAGATCTATGCCAGGGGACACATAATTTATCAATTTAATGTTTCCACAGATATCAATGGATAGTGCATTTTCCAAAATGTTGAGAATTTAATTCCATGTTAAATATGCTTCATTATACAAAGCAAATACAAATACAATGCTGTAAATATAGTAATGGGATTGGTAAAAAAAAGAATTATTAATTACAATAATAATACCAATGTAATACCAACAATAATAAAAACTCAATAAAAACATATAAAGCAAACCAGGGAAAATGCTACTGTATAAAAGAAATGTAAGTTTAAAAAAGTAGGTTTTCTAAAGTTTTTTGAAAGGCAAAACAGACTCTGCAGATATAATGAGGGTGGGTGCATGGACAACAAAAGCGCGATCACCCTTAGTAACGTGTTCGGTGGAGTACCAAGCATTTTTTATCCGTGGATCTAAGTGCTCTAGTGGGGATGTATGGTGTAATTAGTTCAGTAATATAACCCAGGGCCCAACCATGCAGTGCTTTAAAAGTTATCAGCAGAATTTTAAAATCAATTCTAAAACGCACTGGCAGCCAGTGCAAGGATGCTACACCTGGTGTAATGTGGGACCTGGGACTAGGATTAGAACTAGCAGCAGCATGGACTAATTGGGAGTCGAAACACAGTAGAAGCACTAAGGCAGGTAAAAAGCACATTGCAATAATCAAGTCGTGAAAAAATTAAAGCATGGATAATTTGGTCAGTGTCCTTTCTTGAGAGAAAGGATTTAACTTTTGCAAGATTCCTGAGTTGAAAAAAATGGGCCTTCACAGTGTTCAAATATCAAATATCAACACCCAGGTTTTTTGTAGAAGGTTTTATATTGGGCTAGTGTTATACATTATTTACTCATTTCACTGCTGAGGATGTC
Source organism: Conger conger (assembly GCF_963514075.1). Lineage (NCBI taxonomy): Eukaryota > Metazoa > Chordata > Actinopteri > Anguilliformes > Congridae > Conger > Conger conger. The sequence goes on from NC_083762.1 coordinate 26,002,462, forward strand.
AGGGCCTATTACCAAAATCTCTGTTTTATCAGCATTAAGCTGGAGGAAGAAATATCCACAACCAAAATTTTGATACAGATTGTTAGCTAGATATTTACATACCCGTGACTTAGTTGCCCTCCTGGACCCCTTGGTTGTGGATACTTCCCATGGATCCTCCTATTGTTACAGAAGAAGTTGGTGAGCACTGCAGGATGTAGCAAGGGTTCAAAGTTATTATTGGCAGTGATGCTCCCACTCTGACACCAATTTATGTTCCCACTGCTCTCTGTTAGCTTCAGCTGCCTCATCCTCCCCTGTCTGTCTCTCTCGCCCAATTCTTTTTATCTAAATTCCGGTTCAAAACTACGATTGTATTTCTTCGCCAAAATTGAAAACTCGGTGAAAGCAGAACTGTCCGCTATATCACTGAAGCTAGCAAAGTTAGGTTACATGATATTTGCATGTTAACGTTACGTTATTTTCGTGGGAGTGTCAATTGATCACCTGAATGGGTGCCCATATATATACTAGCCTCTGCATTGAAGTGTGGCGTTTGAACGGCCGTTACCTTCTGAGAGACACAGGCTGGAGATTCAAGCTAAACAGTGACATCACCGTACGTATTTGCCCTTGGAAGTTTTGTCCCATATTTAGAAAATGGCTACTCTAAAGGTAATTTTAAAAAGGCCAACACACATACATAAAATATTTAATCCAAATAATTTTACAGAAACAAGCGTGACAGTGCTCCTTTAAGTAAAAGTGTTGACATAGTATTTCATTGTAGAAATTACTAAAATGGTCTTGGCTAGATTTACAGAACCCCGGGGGCTTGTCTCCCCACAGAATTCTACTCAGATGTGATCCATTTTATTGTTATCCTGCAGCCAATTCCAAACTCACTCTGATGTGATTCCAACTGATTTAATTTTGAAAACGAGTCACATGTGTGGATCTTGTCAAATGCTATGACATGTCCAGTTAAGTCAAAATAAACTGAAACTATCTGAAATATGTGTTTTTGAGCAAAAGAAAAATTTTTTATTTCAGAATAAACTTCCCTCTCTTTTGATACATTCTAGAATTTCGGATGAGATTCAATGATACAATGATGATTAATTATACCTTGTAGTCTGGTTAATATCATTGATAAAACCATGTAGACACACCAGGATTTGCACACAGGCAAAGATGTAGTTCTACACTAACCACTGCCTCGCTTTGCAATGTTACAGCAATGTGACACGGGTCTTGAGCTGAGAGAGATTTGTGTCTATAAGCAGGAAGAACTGCGAGAGCTCTCACCATTGATCGAAACTTGGGGACCACGTCGAGCATTGCACGTTCTCCAACCTAGCTAGCTAGCTAGGTTGGCAGAACAAGAGTAACATTGTAACATTTCAGAACAACCGCCTAGTAAAAGCAGCAAGGAACTACCTTCTTGTACATTTTTATAGTAATTACATCGTTATTAAAAACTATTTTTTATAGATCCTGTCTATAGTATCCATATTATCATATTTGGTAACCGTTTGGCACGTGCTGCCTCAGTTTTTTCATTTTTCACCTCGCTATAGCAATAACATATTTCTTCATACATGTCATTTCAAATATGTAGTCTGTCCATGATGATTTTGGATTATATGAGTCAAAGGTATTATTTCAAACAGTAGCACAGACACATTTAACAAAACCTCAATGGGAGTCAGGAGAGAGCTCTGCTTTGACCCACAATGTACAGTCGGCTACTTTAGGAAATGAAAGTAACAATTCCTACACTGTTCACCCAATATGGATGTAAAAACCCTCAAATTAAAGCTAAGTCGGCAACCTTAGCTTCGTAGCCTTTATTGAAAATTCAATGTGCTGGAGTACAGAGCCAAAACACCAAAAAAATGTGTCACTGTCTAAATACTTAGAGAACACACTGTAAGTGGCACTTGTAATGCCAATGTTTTATCTCTGTGTGTGAATGTTATTTGAATTTCCTCCCTGAAAACCTCCTCATGTGTGTCATAATGCGATATTGCTGGAAATAAAACAAAAATGGCAGTGATGTGCGATATACAGAGAGGCAGATAGCAAAAAAGGGTCCCCTGAAGCGAGAAGTCTGTGATAAGAAACGGATTCATTCAAAATACTTTAAATGTGGCAGGTTTCATTTGAACAGTAAGTTTATCGCTTCTGAGGCTGGTTAGTATGTAATCGATTGAAAATTAAGGAAGGAAGCGCATTCTCGCTATAACATAGTTCTATAAATTTTGAAAGATTTTTACATAAAAATATAGCATATTCAGATGACAATATATCAGTGTCACACACCATGTGACTCCCTTGGGAGGGAGATGCAGCACTTCCGGAATTTCCCCCGCTGTTTGCCATTTGGAGAGATAGAGGACCAATACAAAATAGAAAATAAAGACTTCACCCTTCCACCTCACAGGTTCCAGGCAAAAATAGACTAACATAATAAACTAAAATAAACAACAAGAAACAAGAAAGTAAAACAGAGCGACAGCTTTCCAGCTTGCTGCTCGAGCTGGAAATATACGTATATGAGCCGGTGACAATCATTATGAGGCTGAGAAAAAAAACAGACAGGGACATAAAAAAACAGTCAGACCCTGGTGTAAAATCCAGCTATGACCAACTTGAAATACAAGCTATCAGCAGTTTCAAAACATAGCTTCAGCTGGTCTAACCATGTTAAGCATACAGAGGGTCGAACTGGTCAACCAGCTACCAGCTTTTTCAAAAACTAGCTTGAGCTGGGGTTTTTTTCAGCAGGGGAGACAACAATAGTCTTACTGAAGAAAACAGTTTGGAACATCATAAAGATGAGAGCGCTGGTGTATGTTTGGGATCATTAAAGGCTGTCTAAGCAAACAGTACAGTTAGTGTGCTATTTTGCCTGCTAAAACATGGGAAAATCATATCTTTGTATACTAATGCAGTAGCTCTGAGAGAAAAAAAATATTCACACTTCTTTCTTCGTTTACCATCCATCCATCCATCCATCCATTATCTGAACCCGCTTATCCTGATCAGGGTCGCAGGGGGGCTGGAGCCTATCCCAGCATACATTGGGCGAAAGGCAGGAATACACCCTGGACAGGTCGCCAGTCTACCTCAGGGCACACACACCATTCACTCACACACTCATACCCACGGGCAATTTAGACTCTCCAATCAGCCTAACGTGCATGTCTTTGGACTGTGGGAGGAAACCGGAGTACCCGGAGGAAACCCACGCAGACACGGGGAGAACATGCAAACTCCGCACAGAGAGGCCCCGGCCGACGGGGATTCGAACCCAGGACCTCCTTGCTGTGAGGCAGCAGTGCTACCCACTGCACCATCCGTGCCGCCTTACTTTGTTTACCCTCCCTTCAAAACACTAAGTCTTCTAGTTGTTTTATATGAGATTAATTCTTCCAAACAGAATCTCTTCACAGAACCCCCAGAATCTTTGAATCTTGCAAATCCTACCACATCATTCAGTGTGTACTTGTGGACAACCATCTTCAATTAAGACACAGATTTCCAATCAGTTTCAAGTTGGGAGACAGAGATGGCGATTCCAAAAAAGTAATCTGGTGGTCAGTTAATGGATTCTGAGGGATCATTGTCTTGCTGAAAGACTCATCGTCTGCCAAGTTGGAGCTTCCTCTTGGTGGATACCAGGTTTTTCTAAAAACTGAGCAAACAAAATGGCCATATTGGCAGTGTTGAAATAACTAAACCTGTGTAGGCTTATGCACCATGTGCCCCTGTTTTAACCAAATGCTGTGACAAGTCACGGAGTGACTTTGAAATCACGGACATCCATCTGTCAAAGTTTATGCTCCATGACCAAACCTTTGTTGTTTTCTGTGTTTGGTGTGGCAATCATTGTCACTTATGTTTTTGATCACCACTGTGGAATCTGAATCTGTGCTCTCGAAACAAAGAGTGTCACTAAACAAACAGTTTGAAACAACGATGAGTGGCCTGTACATTACTGAATGATATGCACATATTTGTATGAGGGGCCATGTCCTGCAATAGTTTGATTTTGGCCAAGTTTGTCTTCTTATCAAATATACTCCCAGTTTGACTGAGGAGGCAGGAGGAAGAGGAGTTTGGCTGAGGCAGGAACAAAATGGGATGAGCACACAGTGTTCATGGGAATTTTACTATCATGTAGCATAACCTCAAATTGACTTCTTTCAAATGCCTTCTGTAAACTACAATATTTTTTAAATAGAAATTGCAACAAAATGTTACACGCAATTGCTGAATTCTACCCACATTTGACGGGTGGCAGGTGTTAATATCAGGCCCTGCTCTCAGGAATACTCTTGCAATTGTCTTTGATTTAATATTGTAATTTAAATTTTCACACTTTGAAGTTCCATGTGTTGTTGCTAAATATAAAGTGCAAGGTGACTTTTATTTTATTTTTACAGTTTGCCCAAAAATGCTATGTCATCAGTGCACCCCCAGAAATTTAGCCATAACACCACAACCAGTAGGCCAATTCAGATTGACCCCAAGACATGTTATTGACTATAATGTTTAGATGGGACTGCACATCAGAATAGGAGAAAAATAAAACACCTGGGCTAATGAGCTTGGGGAACGATTTCAAATGACAATGTTTTCTTTTCAAGGTCATTACATAATAAAATAGGCATAACTCCGATGTAAAGTAACATTGTTGCCAGTATTAATATAAAATGATGTATGGATAATGTTGGCAATATTTACATGTTGCAGAATCCATAAACTGAGCAGAAGAGTTGACACCAATGATAATAGGTCCTTGGGCCCAATTTTGATGACATGAAGATCGAGTAACTTTGAGTGCAACAGCTGCCTCTGTTTCGCTGGTCGTTAACATATTTCTATGCAAGTGCTTTAATAATGTATTGCACTGGCAAAGACTGGACTCTCTACTGAATCCACACATCACTTGCATCTAAATTGCTACTAGCTGCAAAGATATGTATGTTCCTAATGCAAAAAGTTTGGGATAGTTCCTGCAGCTGGTAGTGGTTGTGTACAGGGTGGTAAAAACTGTAACAAAGAACTGCCATTGCCAATTTACATACTTAGCATCCATTGCACTTGGGGTTTAGAAGTTTGCTCATGGCGAGATGGCTCAGGCAGTAAGAGCAGTCCTCTGGCAGTCGGCTGCCGGTTCGATCCCCCGCCTGGGCTGTGTCGAAGTGTCCCTGAGCAGGACACCTAACCCCCAAATGCTCCTGATGAGCTGGTCAAGCATGGCAGCCAATCGCCGTCGGTGTGTGTATGAATGGGTGAATGAGAAGCATCAATTATACAGCGCTTTGGATAAAGGCACTATATAAAATGCCAACCATTTACAACACACATCTTCTAATGACAAAATTATTCCCTATTAACGTTATTCCCATAACGTTTCAGCGTGTTTCCTGAAATGTTCTTAGGTAAGTATACCTTCTGTATGTTGTACTTTCTTAAGGTTGGGCTGGACCACTCTTAGCTATACCTTATCGATGTTGTTAGCTCCATGTTGTCGGCCACCACTGTTACGACCGCAAGCCTCTGAAATCAGCTGCTGCTCTTAGTTACATCTCAATCTGTTAAGAAGTATGTACACTAATAATTCTACAGTTGTAGTTGACTAATAATATTACTTAAATACCACATTAATGGGACTGTTTTCATGCAAAGAACAAAATTGTACATTACGAAGGATGCATGTTGCACTTTATTGAACATGTTGCCTAATTGCCTTTTAAATTATATTTATAAACTGACCATTCCCCACTCTGTGGGCTGGAGCGATGTTTAACTGTAGTTCTCTCTTTGTTTGTTGGAACTAACATTGCCAAAGTTATGGATTCAACTGGTGCCAGCCATGCTGAAGAATGTATGAGCTCATGGTATTGTCAGGGGCTTTGAATAAAAGTATTCTCGGAACTGTACTGTCCCCTCAGGTCCTCTTCGCACTTATACTTGTGTTTGATCTGTACTTCGTTGTACGTCGCTCTGGATAAGAGCGTCTGCTAAATGCCATGTAATGTAATGTATTCATCAAATGGCATCTATTCGAATGGTATATTTTCAAATGCAATTTGCCATTGCTCAGGTGGATATTTATAAATGCTAACTAATAGCTAATTTACTTGTTGCTACTGATAACAAACTGGTATCATTTTGAACTACTACACTAGACTACTAACTAGATATGTATTCTTCGCTTGGATAATAAGCAACAGTATACATTTACATTTTTTACATTTTTGTCATTTGGCAGACACTTTTAATCCAAAGCGAGTGCAAGTGCATAGGTTCTACCATAAGTCAAAGCATCACATCCAGAACTAGCAAAATACACATGAAATGCTGTTCTAAACATAGTCGTGCAAATTTCTTTTTTTTTTTTTTGGGGGGGGGGGTTAGGCAAGGATAGGGATATCAGAAAGGAGGGGCAGGGGAAATCAGGAGGGAGGACTAAGGTAGAGTTTGAAAAGGTGGGTTTTGTGTCTGCGTCGAAATAGGGGGAGGGATTCTGTTGTTCTGAAAGTGGTAGGCAAGTCATTCCACCACTGAGGAACCAGAACGGAAAACAGGCATGAACGTGCAGCTCGACCCCCAGGTGCACGTAGAGAGTATACAGAGTTCAAGTGATCGCTTATCTGGAGTGCAATTTGGGCAGCTATACGTTTGTTTTATCTCTTTACATGTTCAATCATGAGTGTGGTTGTGTCAATCAAGACACCAATAAGTGTACATTTTACCCTTTAAAAAGTCACTCACAAGTGCCAGTCCTGCCTTCATTGAGCCATCACACACCTTACCATATTGCCACCAGGCAGATCTGTTCCTGCATATCCATGATGCCAATGCTCCCAGAAGACAAGGTCCCTGTAAACATATTTGTTTGTTAAAAGACACGTAATTCACTTGCCTGGTTGAACCATTTGTTGTTTTGGCAACATTATACAACCACTAATTTTCAGGGAGATTTGTATCTTTTAATTTTAACCAGAATACATCAAAAGGCCATTTTTTATTTTTTTACATTCAAAATGTTTCATTTTTGGCCAGGAGAACCAAACTACTGACATCCAGTTATCTGGAAAGCACATCTGTGGTTCATTGTTTTCAAAAATCAAAACACTTCTAACCAAATGAAAGACTCACAGACAAACCAACAAAAGGAGTATAAACTATTGTTGAAAGAGACAAAACCAGTTAATTAAAGAATTTACATTTATTAACCTTGCAGATCTACTTGGCATCTGGCTGGGGGTTGATTAATTATTGGAAGAGCATGGCTCACTGGATTAGAACTTGCCTCAGGGCTGGAGGGAGACTTTGGCACTGTGTTGATATGCTTAATGAAGAGGAAGCTCAGGACACCTGGATAATCATTTATATTGGTGCTGGAACACCAGCAGTATCTGCAACATCAGTGCAAGCAAATTAACACAATTTCTGCAGTGCACAGATGAGCAGACAATCTGACAAGTGAATAGCCCTATTAATTATGACATGCTGTGTAACTCCAGCTCACAAATTAAACTGCAATGTCTACTGAAATGAATTTCCCTGTAATAACAATGGCATTGCCATCACCCACCGCAACAACAATACTTATTACTGAACAGGGGTGGGAATCGCAGAGTAGCTCATGATACGATACGATCACAATACTTTGGCCACGATGCGTTAATAACACGATTCGGTGATTCTGCGATACACCATATATTGCAAGATAAGAATTTACGATACATCACAACATGTCACTGAAGAATTTTTTTTTTTTTTTTAAGCAGGAATCAACGATGTACTGTATTTAGTTAGTGTAATTTTCACATAATTTCAGACAACTGAGAGGAAACGATGTAAAGCAAAGTACATAGAGTTTGCCTCTTATTTTATAACAGGATAAGAGCAGGATAAGAGCGTCTGCCAAATGCCAACAATAATAATAATAATGTAATTTTGTAACTGAAAGCAAAACCTTTGAAAACAAATAATTCCCTCTCATATCATCCCACAGAACTAAAGTTCCCAGTGCTTGAAGTGGGCAGGTACTAACTTTAGATGTTTACCTTTTCAGAAAATACCACACTTCTAATACATAATTCCCCCATTTTATGGCACCATAACATTTGGGACAAGTGGCTTCCCAGCTGTGGTGGCTGATGGATGGGAAAATTGAGGAGGCAGGATGAGGTTGTTTAACCATTATGTGGCTCCACCATTCCCTAGGCAGCATGTGATGCATGTGATTTTAACACCATACATCATGGGTATGTATCTATTTCCCATAAACCAGTGTTGAACATTCAAGTCTCCGCCTTGGATCATGAGCATCAGGTGATCAAGTGGTCTGTATGGGCGTGGTAGCACATGATCTGTTCAGACCTGACAGAGATCCACTGGGATCGAAACATTGTCGACAATAAAGATGTGCAAGGAGCAATCTTTAGTAGGCAGCAAGTATAACATAATACCAGTTGACTAATGAGGACCTCCTGTATTACTCTTTTGTCACCCCCCCTTTTTTTATATATCTTTTGAGATAAAAATATGATAATTATCATCATTACCTATTGTACCTTTAATCTGTGAAACTGGCCCTATATGTTTAGTTATATTTAAATAGATGTGTACCTTCCTGCTGTGTTTCCGTTCTATTATACATACAATGTCATTGTAAAAGGTTCATGAATGTAAAACTGGAACAGCATGCCCTTCCTCTGTAAAACTCACTCGACTGAAACTGTCGTTCTCACCATTTTACATCACTACATATCTTCCACACCTTTGTTCCATTCATTAGATTTGAGTGACAATGTTTACTTAGATCATGCTGCTCCACTCCCAGCATGCCTCTGGCGTATGCTTGATAGACCCTGATCTTAAGGGGGTGAGTGAGCTGCTTCTCTCCATCGACTGCACGAATGAACCAAGTACATACCTCATCAACACCACTCAGATAACATCAACAAGTCATCTAGGCATCAAAACAATCTTATTATGCAGTCAATATCACACAATGAAATAGTTATGGGATGAAGTAGTCTTGCCTATGTCTTTAAATGTCCCATTGAGGCCATTGTATTTTACATGCAGCCTGTATAAGCTTACTGGAAGCAAAGAATAGTTCAAATGTATTTCTAATGTATGTAATGTATGTTGTTCAAGGTGACATACATAATGTTCAGATCACACATCTCCCAGTTGTAATGCTGGACACAAGTGGCAAAGCAATTTATTTTTGATACCTCACTCTAGGGTTCAACAGAATTGGCAGGCGTTTGAAAAACAAGTTACAATAATGACTATAACACAACACCATTCCAAAAGTACAGTCCCCAAAAATATCTTGCATTATATTGATGGGAAAAGAACTTGCAGAAAAGCGATACATTGAACAAACACTTCAAGTGAAAGGTAAAGGTAATGTTTGGATGAAGAAGTGAAAATAACACCCTTATTCACAAAGTATTGGCAGCATTTCTGTGTTTGTGTTATACTGTACGTAGCACAAATCTACAAATAAATGCAAAAGCAAATGCATCTGATATGCATCAAATATTATATTCATATTATTATTACTAGTTTCCTAGTTGTCAGTTGAAGTATTTTTGGTCTGGCCTTGATTCAACAATGCCTTTATTTATTTTTGTCTTTATTTACTCATTTATTATGGAATTTGTCTAGGCTCCTAGACAATTAATTTTTAATTATTCTGGCTGAGCTATGCAATACATGTTAGAGCTCTCACTAAGGTAAAATAAATATATAATATATAAAAATAAACCCTTTAGGTGATTTTATGTGATTTACATTTGTAAGTAAGGGATGGGCATTTTGCATCATTATATTGTGCTCATATGCAGACAGACCCAGATCCTAGACTCTTCCAGCCAAACTGAGTAAACGGGCAAAAAGGACCTGGGAGGTGACCAAGAAACGGTTACTATAACAGCTTTAAAATTCCTCTGCGGAGATGGGAGGACCTGCCAGAAGGACGACCATTTCAGAAGTGCTCCATCAATCAAGCCTTTATGGAAGAATGGAAGCCACTCTTGAGTAAAAGTTTGGCAAGCAGCATTTTAAAAACTGAGAGCATGAGGAAAAAGATAATCTGGTCTAATGAGGCAAAAATGAGACAGCAAATGTTTTAATTAAATAAAAAGGCACTGCTCATCACCTGGCTTATAACATCCCTACAGTGAAGTATGGTGGTGGTAGCGTCATGCTATGCGGGTGCTTCTCAGAGGCAGGAACAGGGAGACTGCTCAGAATTGAGAGAAGGATGAATGCAGCCAAATACAGAAAGAAGAAAACCTGCTCCAGGATGCATGCAAACTGAGACTGGGGCGATGGTTCACCTTTCAACATGAAATGCTGGAGTGGCTTCAGGACAAGTCTCTTACTGTTGTTGAGTCACCCAGCCAAATCCTAGACTTAAATCCTAGACTCTACGGATGACCCATAGAGCATCCGTAGAGAGGCCTGAAAATGGCAGTTCACAGATGCTTGAGAGGATCTCCCTGGAAGAATGTGATAAACTGCCGAAATCCAGGGGTACAAAGCTTGTAGAGACTTACCCAAGAAAACTCGAAGCTGCAATTTCTGCCAAAGGGGCTTCTAAAAGCTGCCGAATTAAGGGTCTGAATACTTATATAAATTTTAGGTTTTTTTGCAAATATTTCTAAAACATGTTTTCACATGTTATTATGGGTTATTGGGTGTAGATTTATGGGCTGAAATGGCAATGTTGTCAATTTTAAATTAAACACAATAAAATTAGCAAAAAGTGAAGGGGTCTGAATATTTCTGAAGCCACTGTATTTCAAAGCCGCATACCATGTTACACTTTACCACATGGGATCTTTTCCAGGCATCAGGATCTCTCCCTCTTATGCATACACGTTTTGTGACAGCTACTCTATTTGAATAGCTCTGCAATATTTATTTATGTATTTTTTGTATTATAAATTGTCAAATGTATTGTAGGTGCATTTCCACAGAAATATAAACACTGTAGTGATTCACTGGCCTTGCTGTTATGTTCTTGTTAAGTTTTATGACCAAACTGGTGGAAAAAAATCTTAATGGAGCACAATATACCTCTCTGAAGACTGCACTTGTTGTAATGCACACTCTATTTTCCAAAAAAGGGGTATTGTGTATAAGTATTTGCAGTGAAGTGTAACACATAATGATGTACAAGAATCCTCATAATGTTTAAATTAGTTATTTAACTTGAGGGACCAATTAATTTGTTGTATCTACATGGGACCATGTGTGTCTGAATATAACTGCCAATTTTTAATGCCCTGGGAAGACTGCATGTGATAAACCACTTTAGATTTGATTACAGCAGTGTTGAATAGTTTTTTATCCAGAGAATAATTCATCAATCCGATCATGCTTCCATGCATCAAATTAATTTATCACTGAATTTCAAGATGCATTTTTAGTACAATTGACTTAGGTTTTTAATTCATATAAACATGGTGAATATTATTCAACATTATTGTCTTAATACTTATATTACAGTATGTTGAACTCCATTAGAATTGGAGAATAAAATCTCATATCTCATGAGAGATGCACTAAAGTGTGAATGACTTGAGTTGGTGTTGGGACTGACATAATTAAGGCTCCTAAAATCACTAGAAAAGTAATTCTGTGATCAATATGTCTTTCCTTCTAAAAAGTGATTACCCCTGTCCCAAAAGGGTTTATGAGTATACACACCACTCACATAGCATGTTAAGAATTTCTCCCCATTCAGAATGCACCCAAATGATCCCATCAAATATATCTCTATACAGGCTGTATATACAGGCTTTATACTCCGTCGACGAGGGTCACTGCGACTAGCGATGTCTCTGGTCGCAGTGATAGTCGGTTTATAATTCAGGCAAAGTATAATTGTATAAATGTTCCATAATGCATCAGGACAGATTGGTGGGTTTGCAGCAGCCACAATATCAGGACAATTTTGTGCTACAGTTTTTTCACGGAACATCGTGAACAGGTGTTCGGCACATCGTGAGCTAACACAGTCTTCCGAACACAGGGAATTGTTACTGTTTTCTCTATAGCCTAATTATTGGTCCAATTCACATAAATAAAAGTGTTTTAGTGTCTGGGATAGTCAAAAAATACTAAACTAATTAAATAATCTCATAATTATGTCAGCAATAGCCCTCATGTAGCGTATGCTCATAGTTTCATGTTCTTATCATGGGAAATGCCACATTATATTTGTACTGCACAATGCACTCAATGAGTACTCAATATACACCACACGAAGCAAATGCAGCCAGCCACCTCTTTTTTCACCCTGCTGTCCATGCAAGCAGGTGAATTGTCTAGTCATTGATGCAGAAAACTAAACTTTATCTGCAACTGACAGCAGGCACTCGACTGACCAGAGGCACTGTTGCGCAATGAGTGGGGCATAACCTTGCCATCCTTCCCCGGGTAACATTATGACCAAATATGTGTTGGTTCATGGAACTCATGGAAGTCAGCACTGACACACTCAGGGTTTAATTCTAGATAGTGAGTTTTGTCACTACATCTGGTGCCAGCGCTTTCACTGTAACCCCAAAATCCAATATTTTGAAATGAAATGCTGCAGGGTTGTGGCCAATTCCAATTTAAATTCAGTCAGTTCACATGCATGTAATATCTACTTTGCTATCCATGTTTATAACAAGGGTCATTATCCCAAGCCAAAGTGTTTCAGTTCTCAGTATGAAACTTTACTGGTGACCGCGTATCTTTTTCTATTGACATAAAAGGAGCATGCTAGGGGGGAAGCAATGACATTCTCCACAAAAACAGCACATGGTTTCCAAAGTATGATTGATGTAAAGGTACAATAGGTAATTTTGGACTTCCAATGGTCAAGAGCAACAATGCAGCAATAAACACGCTCAAGTAACAATACTGTTTATCCCACCCCTTCTCTGTGAACGCGCCGACGTTGCAATACCATTGGCTGTGGCAATTAGAACCAATTTTCAACCAATGAGCTTGAATTATTGTACAGCTATAAGATGTTTTGGTACAGAGTGCTGGCCCATCAACGGCATATTTTGAAACCTGAATTTAAGGACTGTAAATACAGGCAGAGGCAGAGTCAACATGTCAGTGAGCCTTTTTCAATGATCGGAAGGGATTTACAATGGTCTTGTAACAATGTTTTAACACAAAAACCTGTTGTACCTTTAACAAGTTAAAAAAGTGGAGGAAATGGCTTCAATATAAAGCTTAATCTTAAGAGTGAAAAGAGGCTTGTACTTCTTAAACCTTTGGTTTGTGTATGTGATATTTAGCTAAAATTAAAATTAGATTAATAAAATGGGAAATATCAGTTCTCTTTCTTATAACATATGAAATGTGATGTTAATAACCTGTTGCCAGAATTTCTAAGCATAATCATAGTACCAAAATAAATTATACACATGTTTAATTTGTAGGTTACAGAAGGAGCTGTTTGCAGATCTTTTTGGCACAATACAAGATTGTCACAAAGCATACAAAGAACCCAGGCCTGAGACCCCCTCAGAGCAAACCTTGGGTGACAGTGGCAAACAGTAGTGTTATACACTTTATTAGGTATTTACTTGACTTATTTTTTAGACTTCTACTGCTGTAGCCTATCCACTTAGAGTTATGATGCGTTGTGTGCATTCTCCTCTGACAGGCATTTCTGTCTGCAAAACTGCAACTCACTGGATTCGTTTTTTGCTTTTTTGCACCATTCTTTGCAAACTATAGAGGCTAGTGCATGTGAAAATCGCAGGAGATCAGCAGTTTCTGAGATACTCAAACCACCCTGCCAATCTACCAACAATCATTCCATGGTCAAAGTCACTTAGATCTCATGTTTTCCCCATTTCCTTATGGTTTATGTGAACAATAAGAGACATTGTATTGAACAAAGGGTATTTACCTAAAACATAGCCATGGTGTAATGATACATAGAGTATTTATCAAAGAACCACATATGTCTTGAATTTCTGCAGTATCCACTTTCCACAATATGTTACAGAAAAATCTTAACCATACCCCTACAGATGATCAAATAATTAAAAGTACAAGTACAGATTGCAAGGGAAAGCATTGAGACAATTAATACATGTTTAACACCATCTAAGCACCTGGAAAAACATGCAAAGGCTGTTATTCAGTGGAGTAGAAAAGGAATCCCCAATGTAATTATACGCAATAATGACTTAGGCTGAGAAAATGAGATATAAACAGCTTTCAAATGCCTAAACCAAATCTACCTTCTCACCAACTGGAGATGGTAAGCATGCCTCTTAGCATTTCAAACTAACAGGTGGAATGTTTTACTATGATCTCTGCAGCTGTCTTCTAATCCCTCAGAATATATTCAAAAGAGTTTATTTGAGGCATAAGTGTCTGTCCAATCAATCTTTCCCAACCATGTTATGAAAATTGATATTCCTATGAATCTTTGTTTGCCTACTTATGTAGATACTCATTAATGGGCCCTGACAGCTGTGTGGTTGTTATTGATGGTGCTCCGGAAGTTAATGAAAGTGGAATCATACCACAAAAGATGGCAAAGCTCAGAGATAAAAATATTCACTCACGTTGACAGTTTAACAAGCATGAAAAAATATTTGCCACAGTTGCCAATTATTTGTCAATCTGTGCGGCATTTCATTTAATAAAAAATAAAGAATAGTCATTTGTTATTTGGCCAATTTTTTCCCAAGCGACTTACAGTTGATTTGACTAGGCAGGGGACAATCCCCTCTGGTGTGGTTAAGGGCCTTGCTCAAGGGCCCAACAGCTGTTCAGATCATATTGAGGCTACACCAGGGCTTGAACTACCAACCTTTTGGATCCCAGTCATGTACCTTAGCAACAAGGCTACAGGCTGCCACACCCAATGGCTCCTGCTCCTTGTTCAGCAGGGATCAGATGGTAAATAAAAGGTAAATCAAAAATAATAATATGACCAAAGAGAAGAACGATGAGCATATTATTTTGAAGATTAACTGATTCTTGCATATGTTTACAGTCATTTTACAGTTTTTCTCTATTCACTTTTTACAAAATTGGATTGTGAGTGCATGGACATTGTAATTCCGGTCAGTTGTTCTATGTGGTCATCATTAATTAAGACTGGCAGTCTGGCTTATTGACCTCTGAGGGGCAGGGGATTTTGATAGGGTGCGAAGAGCAGGACGTGGCCCATGGAGTTTGGCCAGTAGCCAAGTTGTCTTCCACTCTGTCGTCCATAGTACCTGATCCATGGCAATTTAAATCCCACTTCCAATTAAGTGTGATCTGCACTCAAGCTAAATGACATTTTTACAGAGCGATGTCAGGTGTTTTGAAGACAAGGTGACATTCCGCTTTCCAGAGCAGGGGATTATTATGACAGACGGGTGGAACGAGGTAGAGCAAGACAACCTGGGAGACATTCCTGGTTTATTCTCTTTTTTGTTTTATTTTTTTAAATCGGTTTCAGAGATGTGCAGGCAGCCAGGGGGAATCAGAAGGATTTGGGCCTTAACTCCCAGCTTAGCCAACACATCCCCCGTGTCAGCACAATGCAAAGTTCAGGTCTGGATCATTAATAAATAATCTTATCTGTTCCAGTCAACTTACTTTAAAAGGGTTTTTGTCTTCATTTTAGAAAATACGCAATTAAGGATATGAATTTCAGTACACTGATTTTCATGACTGAAGATGTATGTGTTATGCTTGAATGCATAGAATAGAGCATTAAAATGTGTATTGGATTCATTAATTGAGCAGGTCATGGAGCACAAGGTACTATTGACCTATGATACTTACTGATGCTCTTGTATATGGTGGCTGTGTTACTTTGGTAATGTTTGAAGGATGAGGAGGTCCTAATACAGACGCCACATGCACATTCCTCATTGATCTAATTGATCTATGTAAGTCCCAAGAAAGACAGGATCAAGAAAACTCAAGCAGATATTGATCTGTCTGATTTTGAATGAGGCAAGGGGTGTGGCTTTGAAGGACATCAATGGTAGCATTAGCCACACATTTCAGAATTCCGCACATGTTACTGGAGAGAAACTGTAACATTGATCTTACTATGTACTGTACATTTCATGCCATGAATTGCAAGCTAGCTCATGTTTGGATGTTGCATAATTATGGACACATTTGTTCAAATGGTAAGAAACATTTCATGTTCGGAAAAATTTTTTTACCCAACAAATGTATGATTCCAGCAGATTCTCTGCTTTCGCTTTTTGTTTTGCAGCCATCACTAATTATGAAATAACAAAATTGTTCACATTATAACAGTTCATTACAATGGATTCGTTCCCACCCATCCAGGCGATCACATGACACTCACAGAAAATACAGTAACATTAGCATACAAATATAATGGAAACTACCTTGGCTAGCCTGAGCGATATGACAGACAGCTCTGACTTCACCTAGTTAGAGAACAAGCTTTTCGGTTTTGACAAAGAAATACAACCTCACATTTCTGAACCGGGATTTACAGAGGAAGAATTGCGTGAGTGAGAGAGACAGACACACAGAGTTTGCATCACTGCCAATAATAACTTTGATTAAACCCTTGCTACATCGTGCAGTACTTGCCGACTTCTTCTGCAGCAATAGGAGGATTCATTGGAAGAAGTCATTTCTTACAGATTGTTAGCTAGATATTTACTTACTCGTTGCTTAGTTTCCCTCCTGGACCCTTTGTCCCTCTTATTCACGCAATTCTTCCTCTGTAAATTCCGGTTCAAAACTGTGAGGTTGTATTTCTTCGTCAAAAACTCGTCCTCTAAGGGCACAGCTCCACAGCATCCATCAATGTCAGCAATCATCATCAGCCATATTTCAAGAAGCACTGGAGCACCAAGCAAAATTCCCATGCTTGCAGCACATTATATACTGTATATTTTTTTTTTGGGGCATAGAAATGGAATCACCTCCTTTTGTCAGAAATTGAAAGCTTTCTTATGAGAAATAGGTGTGGGGGCGCGATGGAGGGTGGTGCATATGCACAAGAAAGTTCTGTCTGAGTTCAAAGAAGAGCACAGACATTGTGTGTGTGTGCGTGTGTGTGCGTGGGTGCGTGGGTGCGTGCGCATGCATGTATGTTCCCACATATGGTGAGTGTCTGACCCACCTGAGCAATGATTAACAGCATTAGCTATCTGTGTCTGGTATTGACATTAATCTGGGATTGTCATAAAGTTTTATCCACAAGAGACACTATAACCCACCGACAGAAGCCTTTTGTCTACTGTCAGCTATACTTTGGTGCCAAAAAGCCAATTTCCCGATTGACATCCATTGAAAAATATGAATTTACCTTGGAACAGCTATACTATTTTGGACAGTACTTTCTTCTCCCCAAACTAAATACTTTTCAGCAACCTTTTTTTCATCCCTTCACCTTTAGGTACCCAGTGTGCATGCTCTGGTGCCAAGAAAAAGTCCCAGTGCATATGCTCTGGTGTCGAAAAAGTCCCATAGTCAAACATGCCAGCCTCCATGAACTGGCTTCATGCACCATTGAGCAGCTCCCATAGGAATCCATGGAACTGATAAGCGGAAGCTGTCTCCAGTTCTTGTATATCACAGCGGCTATACTATTACAGACAGTATCTGAGTTGTCAGAGGAAGTCATACATTTCTAAGCAGTAATTGGTGAACTGCCCTGTCAATCATACATTTGCGAAGAGCTAATTATGCTGGGAAACCCAAGGTGATTTTTGACCATTTACAGTAGCCTACAATGGCCAAAATGAACATCGCATTGTATTAACAAGTGGAATTCAAGCAGAATGAGCAATCACCTGGCTGTTTGCATGGACACCAAGATGCCCCTATGAGCTTATCTTGACTAAACAAGTACAGTATGCAAGGTTTCAGGTTGGTTTGCTGAATACTAACACTTCATAAGACAATTTAAATCTAAACAAATAATACATTTATGTTTGTTCCAAAGAAGAGTGAGAGAGAAGATCATTGTGGTTGCACCTAATAAAATTCACAGATTAAATAGCATTTAGCACAATTAATCTCTCTCATTAGTGAAAAATTCAAACAACTTATGCCAGTATGATTGGTCTTTAACACGGAGCAAAGTCAAAAAAATATTCATGCATGTTGGAAATAACTACAGGAGTCTTTGGAGGTGACTGATATTCACAATTATATCATTTCCTGTGCCCTACATATAGGCCTGTTAACACATTTATGCACAGTTTGCCCTTTCATTTCAAGGAGAAGACGTTTTTTTCTTGCACAGACTATTTTATGGTGTCACTTGGTTCTTCGGCTGCATTTTATTACATTCCCAATGAGGCCTGAAGATGTTGTACCAGTTTAGGAACTAATGATGACTGGATCTAGGTGCAATTTAAATGTAAGTGGTGAGACATGCATATCATATATTTTGCCTTGCTGAAAAAGTAGTGATATTTATTTATCTATTTGGTTATTATTTCTATTGCAGGGACGTTGTACCCTTCAGCTTTTTGACACCAACCCCATGTGTGAAAATAAGGGAATAAAGGTTTCTTGCTTCAGCTAGCCTCATTAAGAGGGAACAAGTGACTGTCCTTACACCAACAAGGGAGACATATTCGCTCTCCTTGCAGTATCACTCCACTGTTAGGTCACGCCTCCTAAGCGCTTAATTGCTTGTCTTGTGGGAGGACTTTAGAGCCTGTTTTAAAGTGAAATGCAAGGGTAAACTTTGTCACCTGTACCTTGTTTAGTTGTTTAATATGCAAGAAAACACTATACTGTAACATGACTTGTCATGCAAATTATGCTGCAGCGTTCGGCAGATCATTTCATTAAACTATTTGACTCGGTCTGATTGAAGTCCTTGTGGGAGCAGACTGCATAATGTAGTTCAAGAAAGCATATTAAAGCCAGTAAGTAATGCAGAAGTATTTACATATATGTTTCCATCCTAATTTACCTAATTTTGTTATTTAGGAGAGAATCCCCTCTGGAGCAATGTGGGGTTAAGGGTCTTGCTCAAGGGCTGGACAGCTGAGCGGATCATATCGCAGCTACATCGGGACTTGAAGCACCAACCTTCCGGGGCCCAGTCATGTACCTAAGCCACTAGCTCTAAACTGCCCTCGTCTGTTGTGCCAAATGAGGGACTGTCACTAAATAGCCTGTATGTGCTTCCACGACATTCTCTAAATGTCACTTATTAAGAGATTTCACTTCCTGTAATGCTGACTGTCTTACACTTTTCCAGTGTCCAGTATACACTCACTGAGCACTGTATGTACTCCTATTTATTCATGCGATTATTGAATCAGCCAATCGTGTGGCAGCGCAATGAATAAAATCATGCAGATACGGGTCAGGAGCTTCAGATAATGTTCACATCAACCATCAGAATGGGGATAAAGTGTGATCTAAGTGACTTTGACCATTGAATGATTGTTGGTGCCAGACAGGGTGGTTTGAGTATCTCACAAACTGCTGATCTCCTGGGACTTCCCTGCACAACATTATCTCAAAAAATATCCAGTGAGCAGCAGTTCTGCTGGCAGAAATGTCATGTTTTTTTGGGGGGGTTTTAAAGATACTTTTTAAAAGGACTTTTCAGCTTTTTTGGACAGTACAGTATAGAGAGACAGGAAGAATGGGAGCGAGAGAGAGGGAAAGACATTTGAACTGCCGACGTCACAGCTCGCAAATGAGCATGTGTATAGTGCCCTACAGGCTACGCTACCGAGACACCCCAGAAGTGCCTTATTAATGAGAGAGTTCTCTGAACACACAACACGGTGGATAGGCTACAGCAGCACAAGACTTAATAAGTCTAAAAAATACATCTAATAAATACCTAATAAAGTGCTCACTAAGTGTACTGCCTTTTAATTTGGCAAAAGATTATATACAATTGTTTGTACGATTCCTGCATGTTACCACAAATCCACCTGATCAGGGAACAAAGAGATTTCAGAAACTCCCCCTGAGGACTCACCCCCCATCCTCTAGCACTTCTCCATCCCCCATTGAAAGGCTGCCTGGAAAGCCTCCAGCTTAAGATAAGACCGTCACATGTCCCTAGGGTGGAACATAGGAAGAGAAATGCTCTATCCCTGTAGGCGGAAGAGATTGGGGTAAGAATACTGTCTCCTGCTGAAAGCTGACATTTGATCTTTTCTGAAATCCAAATGATGGATGTCATGTCGAACCATGTAAGATGGTGTTTTATCAAGAGAGGAGCGGTAAGCATGAATAAAGGTGATGAGCTGGGAAATCACACTCAGTTGAAACGCACATTCGGTACAGTACGTAATGTATTTGTGTTAAAGACAACACGTCAATCATTCTAAAGATCAGTCTCTGCCACTGGCTGTTTGCTTTCTGAGGAATTAACCAAATACAACGGTTGTCCTTGAGATTGCATGTTAACCAAACATTACATGAAGGGATCAAGCTGCGGCCTTTTGAACTTTTGTGTACCCGCAAATTGATGTCAAATGAAATGTCATCGCCAGCCCTCATGCGGCAGGCAGAGCAATAAGTATGCTCTGTGTTTTACAGCAGTTACGCTCATTTTCAAGAGTGCCACTTTCAAACAATATATGACTGGTGCCTGCTGAGCAAGCACTGATGTTTTGACAACACGTTTTGAATTATGGTGCCAGAAATGTAATTAAGCTGATATCGTAGCGAAATGTTCGTCCCAAAACCTGAGAGTGAGTGTCATGTATTGTACGATTATACCACATTGTTATTATAAGTCATTCACATTTAATTGACAATCTTTGAAATTGCCCCATTAACAAGTTACAGTGATCTATAACTATTTTGCACCTGTTGCTGCTATACAACATTGCACAGGCTGTGAAGAGAACTGTGTACCACATCAAATTAGCATTGAAGCAAACTGATGTGCTCATGTCTTAAATTGTACTATGGATTATTCTAATTGTCATATATGCAAAACATGTAACTATCAAACTTCAGAGGATCCATTTTATTTGATTGAATAGTAATGTAGTTTGACAAGGTCTTGGAGCTGAATTCCATGAATGAAAGGTCAGACACACCTTTTGGCGTGGCACTGGGTACAAGTTGGGTTCTATTACACCCCTGCTGTTCTTTATTTAAGGTCAATTATCTGTCATCATGGATGGTGGGTGGAGTTACTATATCACCAGGGCTTTTCATTGACACCCACCGCCCAGCGAATGTGGGTGGAATTCAGCAGTGATGTGTCACTCGTTCACTCTTTCTATCCACTTTGGTGGGTGAGATTGTGTTAGCCTTTTCTATGGAAAAAATATTTTTGTTTACAATGGCCATCTGAAATAATTAAGTCAGTTTGTAGTGACACTACATTTTACATTTTACATTTTAGTCATTTGGCAGACGCTTTTAATCCAAAGCGACTTACAAGTGCATAGGTTCTACCACAAGTCAAAGCATCACATCCAGAACTAGAAAAATACACCTGGACTGCTCTTCTAAACATATAGTCGTCATCATAAGTGCAATTTTATTTATTTTTTTTTTTTATTTTTTTTTGGGGGGGGGGGGGTTAGACAGGGATAGGGGTATCAGAAGGGGGGGGCGGGGTAAATCAGGAGGGGGGGCTAAGGTAGAGTTTGAAGAGGTGTGTTTTGAGTCTGCGTCGAAATAGGGGGAGGGATTCTGCTGTCCTGACAGTGGTAGGCAAGTCATTCCACCACTGAGGAACCAGAACGGAAAACAGGCGTGAACGTGCAGCTCGACCGCCAGGTGCCCGTAGAGAGGGAATCGTAAGGCGACCAGAGCTGGCAGACCGGAGTGGTCTAGCTGGGGAGTAGGGAGTGATCAGGGATTGTATGTAATGTGGGGCAGTCCCCTTAGCAGCCTGAAATGCCAACACTAGGGCCTTGAATCGGATGCGTGCGGCAATAGGAAGCCAGTGGAGGCCAATGAGAAGCGGGGTGACATGAGCCGACCTGGGCTGACTGGTGATCAAGCGGGCTGCAGCATTCTGGACCAGCTGGAGGGGCTTGATGGCGCACGCTGGGAGACCGGCTAGGAGGGAGTTGCGGTAATCCAGGCGGGAAATGACGAGCGCCTGGACTAGGAGCTGGGTGGCTTTCTCCGTCAGGAGATGACGGATGCGGCGTATATTAAACAGAGAGAACCTGCAGGTTCTGGCAGTGGAGGATACTTGTGGAGCCAGGGAGAGGCAGTTATCAAGAGTCACCCCAAGATTCTTTGCCGTACGGGAGGAGGAAACTACAAAGTCCTCCACAGTCAGTGAGAGGTCGATTGACGGAGAGGACTTAGCAGGGATGTAGAGAAGCTCAGTTTTGGCAAGGTTGAGCTTCAGGTGATGGGAAGTCATCCATGCAGAGATATCAGCCAAGCAGGCAGAGATCTGTGTGGTGATTTGGGTGTCAGGGGGGAAGGAAATGAAGAGTTGGGTGTCATCAGCGTAGGAGTGATAAGAGAAGCCGTGGGAAGAGATAACAGAACCAAGAGACATGGTGTATAGCGAGAAGAGGAGAGGCCCAAGAACCGAGCCCTGCGGGACTCCAGTTCGTAGGGGTTGAGGGTCGGAGAGTGCGCCCCTCCAAGTCACCTGGTAGGAGCGACCAGAGAGGTAGGAGGAAAACCAAGCGAGTGCAGAACCTGTGACACCCATCCCAGACAGCGATGAGAGCAGAATCTCATGGTTGACTGTATCGAAGGCGGCCGACAGGTCGAGGAAGATGAGGACAGAGGAGAGGGATTTTGCTTTAGCAGAGTGGAGTGCCTCAGTGACCGCGAGCAGGGCGGTTTCAGTGGAGTGGCCACTCTTGAAGCCAGACTGGTTGGGGTCATGGAGACACTACAGGATACTATGACTTCCATGAACACTGGGCCCACACTTTGCCCTCCCTCTCACTCTAGCTTCCTCAGTAACTCGACAGAAATCAAACAGCCGACATACAACATACAAATGGCTTCAAAGTGTTCATTTACTGACGCTCCATTCCAGTGGAAAGTGCAGTTTCAGGTTCTCCAGTTCGAATTGGAAAACACAGAAGTAGCAATGATTGCAGCATCAAACACAGAAAACAACAATGGTCTGGTAAGGGAGCATGAACTTTGACTACAGACAGGTATTTTGTCACTTCAATTTATTACAATGAAGTAAAAGTTTATCAGTGCTTTGATGTTGACCATATTAAATGAATATACACTCAGTGACCACAGTATTAGGTAAACCTCTGCACCATTAAGTTCATGCAAATATCGAATCAGCCAATCGTGTGGACATGGTCAAGAGGTTCAGGAGCTGGACAGACCAAACAATCAGAATGGGGAAGGAATATGGTCTAAGTAACTTTGACCGTGGAATGATTGTTAGCAGCAAACATCGTTGTTTGAGTATGTCTGGTCCCCTGGGATTTTCACGCACAACTGTCTCCACAGTTTACAGAAAATGGTGCAAAAAAAATCCAGTGAGTGGCAGTTCTGTGGGAGAAAACACCTTGTTCATGAGAGAGGTCAGAGGAAAAGGTCCAAACTGGTTCATGCTGACAGGAAGGTGACATATTAACTCAAATAACCACGCTTTACAACAGTGGGATGAAGAAGAGCTGTTCACACAACACTTTAAACCTTGACGTGAATGGGATACAGCAGCAGAAAACCAATAAGCCCAAAAAGAGTCTGCTGTTTAGCCAAAATGGATTTAAGTAATTTTTAATCATATCATTGATTGACTTAAAAAAAATATTTGTTTGTTTATGTTGACCAATTCTGTAGCCTGTAGAAATCAGTAGATTTCCAACATGTACTGTGTGATGTTAATTTACTATGATAAAGATTTGATTAATTACAATAAGTGAGACCGATCAAAATGAATTTGTGCAACCTAACAAATTACCATGTTAAATCAATTAATTTGTTTAACTGAGTTGTAACACTTCGATATAACATACAAATAGCTTCATTTGGAAACTCGAATAAAATGTAAAATGTGTAACATTAAATGTGCACTGCTCTGTGAATCCATGTGCCATAATTAATAACAGTGAAAAGACTAACAGAGATTCCAAATGTGATTACTCTTAATGACTGCTCAACAGGGGACTCGCATCAGAGGAGCTGCATCAGCATCTTGCTTCTGGATGAAATAAATGTTTTAGAAAGTGGCTCCCGAAAACCCAAGGCCATAATTATAAGACATGCACAGTTCCATTGTGTTGAGTCATGCCCCATTACATAACTCACAGCTTTCACCCTTTGGAACCATGTGCAAAGGAGAGTTGCCTCGTACCTCTAGATGCACATAAAGCTCACACTTTCATAAAAATCATGAGGGCAGCAGAGGACATTTTGCATTAAAAAAGCCCTCAGAACAGCGCTCTAGCAGGTAGTGTTGTAAAATAATGAGACTGCATATCAATGAGTCATGAATTTTAAAAAGACATGTCATGAATGCGATGGTGAATTGTTGCAAAATGGGGGAAATTGAGTGTGGTTCTGAAATATTTGATTCCCTCTCAGTGGAGGTTTATACTGGGCTGGACTTTTTTTCTTGTCAAACTGTATGTTAAGGGTTAACCTATTCTTCGGCAACCACGCAGAAGTGACATTTTCACTGTCCCAAGTTAGATGCCTTTGGCATTGTCACTCACCTTGCTTCAGCTAGATTTTAAAACCGTGTCACATCCCAGAAGTCAGTAGAGACCTTTATTTTCTATTATACGTGGTAGGTCAGGTGACAAAAAAAGATGACTACTATTATTTGGATGTGTGATTTCTTTTATTCATTTTTCTTTATCAGTGTATTATATAGAATCAACTCCATACATCTTGGGACAAAGATATATTTTTTGATTTGGCTCTGTACTCCATACCTTTATACTTGTAATTTTCACATGTGATTAAAGGCCAGATTTCCAGCTTAAATGAAAGAGTATTTTTATACATTTTGGTTTCACCATGTAGAACTGACACTTTTATACATTGTACATTTCAGGATGCCATAATATTTAAGATAAATGGCTTCACAGGTGTTTTACTATCAAAGAGCTTTCAGTATCTAGTCTTGATTCTTAACTTTTGATTGCCTTTGGGCTATGTTATTGGCCTTTGTCAACACAAAGACCAGAGTTGTGCCAGTGAAAGTCAAGGAAGCTATTAAGAGGCTGAGGATGAGAAAAATGGTTTGAATGGTTTAAGATGTTCCAGCGGTTTGTTAGCCATTGCACAAAAATGGACCAATGCATATAGTATGTATACAGTTAATTTAAATAAATATTTTAGATTATACATATTAAATGGATATGACAAATGGTCTATGTGCCACCTTTAATATTTATTTATTGGTTTACCCCAACCTCTCCGCCATCCACATCTGCTGAGTACATAGTCTATCAAGCACAAAAAAATAGTAGTCTAACCTTAGCTAATGTTAGTTTGTATTTCTAACTGCAACAGGCCCAAATTGTAATCTTTCTGATGAGTGGCTATGACAAATGGGTATATCTAATGATTATACTACCAGTGCATAACATTCCAGTCACAGAATAAGTACAAAATAAGTAGAAAGGAAGAAAGCTTTCTGGTAAAAACGTTGTTACCCATTTTGGTTGTTACCCATTTTGATATTTAGTCTGAACAACAACTGAACCTCTTAGCCATGGCTGCAAGATTTTATGAACTGAGTTACTGCCACATGATTGGCTGATTAGATGTTTGCATTAGTGAGCTGGTGTGCAGTAAACTGGTGACAGAGTGCATAACTTAAAAGCCTGAACTCAATCAGTCGAATTGCAGGTCTTTGCTATGGCAACAACAAACATAAAATTGATGGAATTTAAATTTTATCATTGAGAATGAAAGTCTCTAAAGTACATTCATTGTAAATGTAAAGTCTAACTTGCTTTTGTCCTGTGCTTTCTTTCTTCCTCTCAATATTCAATGATGTGAGCTGCACAAAGTATATTTCCAAGCCTTAGCCATGGTTTTTGAATGTTGGAATAATAATTGAATCATGCAGTGGCTGAGGTCATTGCCAGTAACCCAGTGAATGTGGAAGGCTGTGATTAAGATCATTTCATGGGATGAAGTGAACCTGATGATGTATCAAGGGCTTTGCCCTTGGCAGATTAATTCACATGCACACAGTGTTTCTCTCATCCCTTTCTAACACACAACCAAAAACTGCATAAGATCACACTCCTTGAGGCCCGAGGCATTGAAACACAAATATTTCATGATTGTACAGGTTCAAATGCATTTAAAAATATATATATATATTACATGTCTATATTTTCTATACAGATACAGAATTACACTGTATAATCTAATTGGCAAAACCATGTCTTTCATTTTGAGTTGGGACATTATTCAATCAACCTCTTATTATGCAAGGGGATTTCAATGAATGTGATATGAACTTCACTGCCCTCAAAGCATAAGTGTCCACCAGATGGGGTTGTTCAAACAAACACTCACTAAGCACTTCATTAGGAACACCTGCACACCAACTTATTAATGCGATTATCTAATCGGCCAATCGTGTGGCAGCAGTGCAATGCATAAAGTCATGCAGATACTGGTCAGGAGCTTCAGTTAATGTTCACATCAACCATCAGAATGGGGAAAAAATGTGATCTCAGTGATTTCAACTGTGGCATGACATTGGTGTTGGTCAGCCAGGCTGGTCTGACTATTTCTGTAACTGCTGATCTCCTGGGATTGTCACACATAACAGTCTCTAGAGTCAAACATCCAGTGCGCGGCAGTTCTGAGGACAGAAACACCTTCAGGTCAACGGAGAATGAGTGGTTCGAGCTGACAGAAAAGTTACTGTAACTCAGACGCACAACACATCGAATCTTGAGGCGGATGGGCTACAAAAGTTGAAAAGTTGAAGACCACATCGGGTTCCACTTCTGTCAGCCAAGAACAGAAAGCTGAGGCTGCAGTAGGCACAGGCTCACCAAAACTGGACAGTTCATGTGTAATGGTGTGAGGAATGTTTTCTTGGCACACTTTCGGCCCATTAATACCAATCAATCATCACTTCAATCCCACAGCCTGTTTGAGGATTGTTACTGACCATGTTTATCCCTTCATGGCCACAATGTACCCGAATTGTAATGGCTACTTCCAGCATGATAATGCAGAATGTCACAAAGCAAAATCATCTCTAACTAGTTTCATGAACATGACAACGAGTTCAGTGTTCTTCAGTGGTCTTCCCAGTCACTGGATCTGAATCCAATAGAACACCTTTGGGATGTGGTAGAACGGAAGATTTGCAGCATGAATGTGCAGCTGACTAATCTGCAAAGATTGTGAGATGCAATCATGTCAATGTGGAACAGAATCACAAAGGAATGTTTTCAACATCTTGTGGAATCCATACCACGAATAATTGAGGCTGCCCTACCTAGAATTAGTATAGTGTTCGTAATAAAGTGCTCAGTGAGTATATAGTATAATGAAGAGTAAATTACTGAAAACATAACCAGCCATTTACCATGCAACAATGATCATGTTTGATGCTATATAATAGAATAAGTCATAGAAATATATCCAGGTAGTTTACTTCCAAGTAACAGAGACAAACGGGCAAAAAACAGTGCAGACGGTGTTTAAGATGGCAAATGTTTGCTACAAACTGTTGGCAGCAAACAGATATTGTTGAACAATTTTAAATAAACATTCCAATTGGTTCGCCACCAACGCCTTTTAATAGGAATGGAGGCGACATAGCTCTGAAAATGCTACCTAGCTGATTAGATGCTTACCAGTGATTCTTTTTTAAAAGGTAAAAACAAATATTACATAAACTAAAATGTATTATAACTGAGATTGTCAACTTTTATTCTTCTCTGCTGCTACTACTAGTACTACTACTACAACTAATAATAAAAATCAGAATCACAGTTTTTTATTTGAAAAAATGTTCAATACAGAACATATTTCCCTCTTTCTTTTCCCACTATAAACTCTCCACCACAAGAAAAAAAAGCATAAAAAATATATTTGAGATGTGATATGTTTTGGCTCAGATGAATGCACTTGTATGGCTGTAGATTTTTAAGTGTGCATAATGAAACCTCATTCAGAAAAAATGGAAATTACTGTATTTCTAAAAAAATGCCACTTAATTGTCCAAATTGTCCTCTAGAATGACTGGTTTTACAGTGAAACCTCTCTCCAAGCCTGATGTTTTCTCCTTAAACCCTGTTAACCTACCAAACTGAGCAGTGGGAAAAGAAGCATTGAAATTTGGCAGGATTAGCTCCTTTTTCTGACCACACCAGATAGAGGACATAAACTCCTGATGTTATCAGGCAGGGTGAATGCCTTTTGCCCTTAGCCTTTAAAACCTTTGATGATGCAACTCACAATGTAGGGTCAGAGGACTGGCCCTGGATAATAGAATTGAATAAATCCAACAGACCAAGAGTAGCATATAAACAATAGAAGGTCTAATGTGGATACAGTAAACAGTGTTTATTTTTTTAAACCTTTCCACTTTGCTCCCTGAGAGGGCAATTTCCACCTATTTTGTACTAGTTCTAGAAAAGTGTCAATATCTCAAAAACGATTTACCGCACACACATGGTTGAAGACTTAAATTAATGAAGAGGCTTGTACCATTCAGGAATTGAGAAGGAACACAACAGTGTACACAACAGATACATTAAAATATAAAATAATTACAAAACACCTTGGGTCTCATTCATGAAACGTGAGCTGAACGAATTTGTGTGTAAAATGCGAGTAGAGGGAAATTTACGGGTTTTTGGCATTCATCAATATTTTAGTAGCTCCGATCTTTTCGTAGCTACTAACAAAATCTACACCTGCTGCTGACCATGCGTAGTGCAAAACTGTGTAAATTCAAGAATGCACATAAATAATGCTTGTCACTATTGGAAATTTACGTTTTTATTCATATTGCGCTGTTATGTAAACAATACGCAGATGCCTTTGAAACACGTGATATGAACATGACAATTAAAAATATAATACATTTAGTTAAATTAGTTGGCAATTAGCAGGTTTAAGATCCAGATTAGGTTCATGATTGTGAATTATCTATGAAAATCAACTCAATAGATTACACATTCTTTGTGATGCATTTGCTTACATAAACCGGAGAAACTTTCATTTTGTTAATGTGCAACTGATCTGTGAGGCACACGCTGCTACTCAGGCCGTTGTGGAGCGCACAAACAGGGTCTTGAAGGCAAGATGGATCTGCCTGGACAATAAAGGTGGTACCCTTCTTTATGCACCCGTGAAGGTGTGCAAAATAATATTAGCCTGCTGTGTCCTGCACAATGTGGCCATTAAACAGGGCCTTCCCCTGCCTGAAGTCCCCAATGCAGAGGAACGACTGCCTCCGGAACCAGCTCTTGGGCCTCGAAAAGCGGCTGCTATACAGACACGCCAGCGACTTGTAGAGCAATTTTAAGGTAAGTGTTGCTAAGACTGAATAAGCTGTGCACATTTTAGGCCGACAAGCTTTGCAAAAAGTTAGTTTCATTTGTATTTTGTTTTATATCCTGTTTGTATCCTGTTTCAGTAGGCTACCTCAGTTCATTTTCAGGTCATGCTCTTTAAAATGTATACAAATAGGCTATATTTAATTATCAGAGTAAAAGAGAGTAGCTTGATTATCTTGTAGTAAATAACGGTTTTCCCAGGATAAACACAGACATCACACAATACTGACAACATAACACTTTATTGTTGAGGACGCAAAAGTGCCTTGCAGATTTCCTTCAAGCTGGTGTTAATTTCTTGATTTGGTTGACTGCTGTAAGTAGACTTTCTTGATTCCTCAGGACCTCATCCGTAAGGACAGCCGGATCACCTCTTCGGCCTCGATACCTGGGTGCAGCAGGAGCAGCAGCGGCGGCAGCAGGTGGTGGAGCCACATCATGGGAGGAGCACTCGCCAGCTAGAAATATGACACAACGTTTGTTTTTTTTCGTTTTATGTGTGGCTCTTTTTTCATTTGAAAGAAACATTAAATAAATCTTATTTGAAAAATGTTTAATTTACGTTGGCTGCAGACTGACTTATTTTTACATTACATTACGTTACATTACGTGGCATTTAGCAGACGCTCTTATCCAGAGCGACATACAACAAAGTGCAAATCAAACACAAGAACACGTGCAAAAGTGAACCTGAGAGGACAGTACAGTTCCGAGTCCTAGTGTAAACATACAGAAATTCAGAACCCTTGAAGAGTTGTTTGGAGCTGTACAGTATAAAACAGAGCTTTAGGCTATTAAGATTCAAATAATTTGAAGATGATGCATACAAAACTGCAGTGGGCTATACGCTATCCGTATCCTTTCTTGAAATGAATGTTAAATAGCTCTACATTCCGACACTGATATCCATTACGCACCATATCGCACAATATAACATTACTGGTTTCCCGTTTCCACTTCATTCAATCCGAAGAGAAACCCCCACAAATGTTCTGTTTGTTTGGTGGGACTGTACGACCTAGGTTAAACTACACTAACCACTAAGCTATCAGTGATGGTTTTCAGAATGTATTATGATACAACAATTATCACCTTACCATCTGGGTTTGATGTTGTCTCCAGTGGAGGCAGGTCGGTGTCTCCGTCAGGTATAATTCCTAACAGAGAGGTCTCCCCAATAATGCCAGCGATGCGCTCGTCAGCAGGTGATATTTGTGCCTGTGAGCCTCCTCCTCCTGTGGCTGATGCATGTTTTTTTTGTGCGCTTATGCGTTTCTTTGCCTCCAGTTTCATGTCAAACCATTTACGTTTAACCTCGGATATGGTTCTATTGTCTACAGAGGCAACATTAACAGCATATGTCACCTCCTTCCAGGCCTTCGCTTTGCCTGTCCCTGTCACAACACCACTACTGATAGAAGAAAATGAAATATTTTTTACCCAATAAAATATATTTCACCCAAGATGACTTCGATCTCCGCTTCGGAAAAGTTTTTTTTTTTTTTTTTTCTTTCACTCTTTCCTTGTTTGCGCCATGATGAGTCACAGGTCAACTGGATGCGTCTACACCTCCTTATATGGCAATCATTGTCTATTCATGGGCGGGGGTTTATGCTAATTGCTGATTACCGGGAGCGCGCTTTCACTTTACGATGGATTGGCATTCATGACACACGAGTTTACGATCAGATCTGAGTTTCCCGCGGCGTTCATGAAGGTTTTTAGTAGCGTGGACGTTTATGTGCAAATCTGCACATAGACTTACTAACGTTTCATGAATGAGACCCCTTGTGTTTTTATAATTTAGCACTGAATATCTCTATTTCTAAGTCAAGGACCAACCCAGAACTACTTTATATTTGTGCACAAACTTGATATCAACTTGTGTACAACATTTGGTAAAGATATCGACAGGCATTCAAATTCCACATGAGCTTTCCCAAAACAGCGCCCAGATGTCCTCAAGTGTCACAAAATTCAGTCATGCATACAGTAATGTATGCATGACAGCCAGATAAATACGCCTAGGATAAGCTAAAAACATGGATACAATTGAATGATAATACAATATGTTGTGGGCACGTCACCACACCATATTTGAGCACCTATTTGTTCTTTGAGTCCATTTAATGAGCTTTTTTTCTTTTCTTTTTTTTTACAATTTTCATTACTTGAGAAGCTTGTGAACACTATGGGAAATCCAACCAACCAAATAAACTTTCAACAGAGAAAAAGAAAGAGAAAAATAAGAAAGAAGAAAGATATGGTGGACAGTACACTTCCCTTTTTTACAGCATAGAAATTGTCTGTCATTTTTAAAATTAATACAAAGGGTACACTTCAAATAAATAATTTGGATGAACCTTTTCAGATATTCTCTTAATCTGCTTCACAAGGAACACTAAATGTGTAACCTTCCAATGCTGGCATGCTGCCAGATGCTAGAGAGTTCCAGTTAAAAGGTTGCTTAGAGGCCAGAACATCTGCTGGGTGTCTTATGCATATTTTCACAAAGAATAAAGGCATATAAGATGTATTATATTTATCGGAATCATACTGCTGAAGAACCTACTACTTAATCCAATAAATTTAGGAAAATGTTGAATGCATGTATATAAGTGTTCTGACAACTGGTGGAGTGTCCCTTGTAACATAGTTGTCAAATATACTTTGTACTGAATAGGAGCGTGTTTCCCAAAAGCGTTGTCTAACTATGGTCACAAATTGGAAGACACATCCTTAGACAATTTGGTGTTCCTGAAAATCAAAGTTCAGACAAACATTTTCAAACACCAGCGCAAATCTGTGTGGCTCGAACTGTAGTTAGAAGCATAGTTCCCTGTTAGTTCCCCCTGATTACGGCAACAACCCTGCAGTTTCATTCCAAAGAGGAAAGAATAAAATGAGGTTTGTAAATTTAATAATAAAGGTGCCTTAAAAATATTTTTGTTAGTTACAATAATTTGATTTGGCTATAAAAACAAACCCCTGTTTATAGTTCTCGCATTTATGGAAGTGTTGGCCTCATGCTCATTTACCACAGGCTCATTAGCAGTAACTAGGCTTAGCTCATTTGTAAGAAGAAATATGAATCATAAGGGATGCTTAACACTGGACTTGAGCTTGAAACGTGCACCTCAGTGTACTGAATCACTGGAATTCTTATGTTTTGTGGAACTCGTTCATGTTATTGTGGTGCGAACTGCAGTGCGCCATTTTCTGACCAAGTCTCTACGGTTTTGGGGACCAGTTGTGACTAGGTTGTTGGTTTCTCTCTTTCTCTGGGGGTGTGATGTAGGGGGCTCCGGGGTTGAAATGCATTTCAATTTTAGATGCTACTTTTATCAGATAACTTTGCTCTTCAACTGGAAACCATCCATAACTGGAACAAATGCTTTTAGACATCTCAGCAATTTCTAACCCGAAAGCGACCTTCAAGTTAATTGAAAACTCTGCATCCACTTGATACTGATGGAAAAATCTGGCCAATTTACATGTACAGAAAGGTAGACTGCTTTTTTGAAGGGCTGTTGAATCTTTGAAATGATTGATGAGAATATACCATGAAAACACAATTTTATCATTTGTCTTATTATTATTATTATTATTATTATTATTAGTATTATTATTAAGGCTCTCTGAATATTACAATAGTCCAATTTGTTCTATTGTTCAATACATTTCCTTTAACCATGAAGGAGTCTCTCAGGTAAGGAATGGAATGTAACTTACTCTGTGGTCAGAAAATGTGACGTGGAAAGACAAACTGTACTGACACATAAGCACTGTCACCCATGTATCTGCTACATACTCGTACAAGCGAGGTGCATTCAAAACCTGTAAATAATATTGTATTTCCCCGTGTTTTCACCTGGCATAATAATAATTATTCTATTTCACCAGTGAAATAGTATAGCACAACACTCCAAATGAGGCAACAATTCATAAGCAAAAAAATAAACAAAAAACCCCACAAAGATCAGCATAATATTAATCTTGAAATCATACTGTCCTCAACAGTTGCAAAATCACGCTACCTACCATATGATCTGAATACTTACAGATATAATGTACTTTATATTCTCTGCCTATTCTGAAATGGCTCACTATTCATGTATATAATTCCACAGTGAAGGTTGTCATTCCGTAACTGTGCAGTTGGGCCCCACGGTCTGGTACTGAAGGTAGTGTGTTCATGATGGGCCACCCCACAATTTTATTTATGATTTTATTACAGCCTTAACATGGGAGATATTTTTCTGTACCAACCTTCAACACCAAAGTAAAGTAAACAAAGAGAGTTATCGAAAAAACAAGATTGAATGCAAGTTTTATTTACAATAAGAAATGCAATTGTAAATGTTGAAAGAATGTGAAACATGGGTGTGCACTGCTGCATCGGGGAGTGTTAACACTGTTTAAATGGGTTTCCAAAAGAAACTGTGTAAATGAATGAAATACCATTGTCACTTCACATTGGCTTCAAAAGGGATGTATTCTGTGTTTTTCTATTGTCTGGGGGATATGTAAGAAAAGGATGCTGGAGAAAGGAAGAAATAGGAATGTGTGGTCAGAAGAGCAGAATAGAACTCAAGGACAAACGCTATTGACCAGAAGAATATGTCTGTGAATACAGAAAAACAAAACAAAATGAGTTGTATAACCAAGAGTCTGAAAGTAACAAAACAGAGAATTTCCAGGGAATGCTGAGGCAGACTATTTCTGAAACTTTTACAGTGAGAAATGAGAGGAGTAACTAGTTTTTCAAGTTGATATTTTGAAAGTTGCTGAAGTTTTGAGAAGTGTTTGTTTCCATTCCTTCTTCAGTCAGAGACATGTCCCAAAACTACTACAGTGCTGCATTGGCTGTATGCTTCAGGTCATTGTCGTGCTGAAAGGTGAACCGTTGCCCCAGTCTGAGGTCGCATGCATCTGGAGCAAGTTTTGTTCTATTCCATTATTGAGTCTCTGAACTCAATTAATCTTTTGCTATTCTGTATCATCTTTGTATTTGTCTTTTGCCGTGTACCGATTTTGTATTTGGATTCTGATTAGTGATTTGGCTCTGTTGCTGGTACTATTTGAATATTTATTATTGCATAGTTATGTTGTTTTGAAGATTAGGTTAGGTAGTGTAGTTAGTAGTGGAAGATTTCCAGTTATCAGTTTCCTTGTACTTTACACTTTGTTTGTTTAGATGGCTTCATTTATTTTGTTTGGTACTGCTCACTGTGTCCATCATCTGTTTTGTCTTTGTGCTCACTTCTTTTTTATCACTATAAAAGGTATGTGGTACACCCCTGTACTCCTAGGCCACCTGGAGATGTAACACTAATACACACTTTTCAGAAGATGGCAGAAGAAATTCCATTGCAAAATTCCCTTAGCTATGCATTTGTGTATGTGCATTAGCCTCCCAAGTGCTATGATGCTTTAATTCCAGGTCTTTTATTTATTCAAAGGTCATACACATGTATCTTCAGGTTATTAAGACTATCAGAGTACCCTTAGAGTTGCCCAACTAATTCTGACATTGAATGGGGTCTCCAACGATTATATCAGAAGACAAAATAACTGTCAAACCATCAAATTATGGACTGAAAAACTGAAAAAAGGAACTGTCAATTCCGTGAAAAGAATAATGATAATTTGGCACTCACTCAGAAGCTCCTGCAATTTTCTGAAAGGAAGAGAGAGTCCTTGTCAAAACAAGCCTCTGATTCGTGAGACAGTTCACTTTGTCAACCATACGATTTAGAGTGGTGGGAAAACATTGAATGAGAGTAGTTAAAAGCATTGTCTGCAATTGACATGCTAACAACAATATATAACTGAGCATAAACTGTGTGTACCATGCTCTTTTTTGGTTGCCCTAGCATTCATGCATGACTGTAATTGTTCACATGCAACAATGGCTTTGTCACGTTATGGTGAATTGTAATCAGTACTCAATAACTGAGTCCCTTGTCCTTTAAGGAACATGTAATGGCATATCACATTTAATGCCAGGAGACTTTTCATGTTCTGACAGTGGGACATTACTAAATCATAATCCCAAAACAGACAGAATAGCAGTGCTTATGTTTGAACAGAAGTATCTAGTGCAGTATATTTAAGTGCTTCTGTGTGGCATCTCCCACCCGGCATCCACTATGTTAAATCAAGGTACTGTATCCACAGTTTATTAATTAACTAGGAGAGCAATGTGTTCCCATGTTTATGAGATAACATTGGCCTAATTGAAAATGTGTAAACTTTATAAATGTTAATTTCCCCCACAAAAAAAATAACAGCAGGTATGCAGCAAAAACATGGATATTAAGCTTAGGATATAAAATGCAGGTGAGATGTACTATTTCCTGATTGGGGAATAAAGACCAAGTGTTATAATTTCACTTGGAAATAGTGCCTGTTCATAATAATGTGTATTGGTATTTCCAACATGTGCACGACATGTTAGAGTACGTTTAGCAGCATATGTTGTGGATGACAAATCCTGTTTAACACAAGTCTAGTAGATGGTATGATAATTACATGCAGGCATATAGAATTTGTTTTGACTATTAATGTGATTCCGATTTTATTATGATTTGCTGCCTCAGGCAAAGAAAGACTCATTTGGATTCTGTCCCGTGACTTAATTTTTCATTCCAATCAAGAACTCCACAGAAAATATCACTGGAATTTTAACATGTGACATGTGATTCCTTAGTCTGAGTAAGCTTGTCTTAATCTGAACATATTGAAAGTGGGGGGCGATAGATGAACATTAATCATCTGAGCGATCTGATTCTGCCGGAGCCGGCTTGAGGCCTGCCTGATCTATGGGATACTCTATTAATGGTCAGCTCCTGTGTGGACTACTGCAGCTCCATCCTTGCAGCCCTCAGAATTCCCCAGGCTCAGCCATGTCATTCCCCTTCCGATATCCCTCCACAACTGGCCCCTTCCCCCCTGCGTGCCTGCACTTCCAGGTCACATCTCCCGTCTGTTATGTCCTCCAAGTGCTGGAATAAGCCTACTTTGTCTTCTTGGTGATCTGGATTTTTTGAAAGTAACTCTGGATAAGTGATTGTAATGTAATGTAGTGAATACATTAGTAACACAAAATATTAATATATACAGTTTATGCCAATTAAAATCCTGTTAATTTAACTCTAACAGAGCTTATAAGAGCCCAATAGGGATCAAATGAACTCAGTTAAGAGTAAAATATATTCCGTCAGAGCTGATTTAACAATGAACACATTACTGTATGGGGAGTGAAATGATAGATCATTGCTTTACTTTTTCAAGTTGGATAGTAGTTTCTGAATTATTTGTTCTCGGGTTTTCCTGACAATTAAATTTACGAGTTTGTTTGTTTCTACATTATATTTAGCTCACAAAATTGTGATTGAAAAAGTTGCACTTTTAGAACAAATATGGATTTAATTCAGGTCTAGGAATCAAATTTATTTTCACTAAAATCCAGGTTCAGTGGTGCAGCTTTGAAATATGAGATCAATTTGGGCCATGCACCTGATCCAGGCAAGGATGAAGGAATTTTTATTTGACGGAAGAGGATGTACATTAGTACATTCCCAGACTCAACTCACAGCTTGATATCCAATATTGTTAAACCTGTTTATACATTGAATTGTACTGCCCACAAAATGTTGTGCATAACAGGGAACTTGCATTAAAAATAGATACAGGGAACAATTAGGAGTGAGGGTAAGGACCTAAGAAATTAAAATGTGAATTAAATGTGCGCCAAGTAGCCTTACAGCAGGGTAGAACAAACAAGGATTCACTTTGGACGTCCCGAAGACCTAGGGCAGTGTGAAGGAATAACTTAAAATAAGGAGATAAACAATCAAATGTCAAATCAATATTTTTGGAGCTCAAAATCCCTTTTGTAAATACTCACCCACATCAAAAAGCATATGAAAAAGTGTCCAAATCTGCTGTGAATAAAAAACAATAAACTCTCCTGGGACCCAACTTTAAGCTTTTACACTTCAGTTTTCTCACACTTAGACATTTAAAATAATGAGCATGCTGAACTGCAAGGAGTTTTTTTTTTTTTTCTATATTTTTCCTGAAGTTTGAAAGACTAACTGACAAGCATCCACATTATATGACTGTATAATCTCTATAAAGTACAGCTTTATATATTGAGCGTTCAGAATTATAGGGTTATTCCTGACATTTTCATTTAGCCATTTATACATTCATTATTAGCATGGTAATGCTCACTGTATTAATGTTCTCACATAATCACATCAGAGACAGCAAAAATACTTACATAAATACATATTATTGCAATGCAATTGAAATATTAAGCAATACTATCATATGGTTAGGGCCACCAGTTTGTCTCCACCATGTGACCTGCAGGGATTTTCAAAGGTTATCATCCAGGAGTCCTCATCGGCACTCCAATGGCAGTCAAGTGACTAATTGTACAATTGAGTTTCTAATTCATTCATTCATTCATTATCCTAATCCGCTTATCCTGAACAGGGTTGCAGGGGGGCTGGAGCCTATCCCAGCATACATTGGACGAAAGGCAAGAATACACCCTGGACAGGTCGTCAGTCCATCGCAGGAGTTTCTAATTGAGACATTAATAAAAAATAATGAATTGTTCTAATATGGCAAGAGTTAGGAAGGAAAGTAAATGTGGTTGTGAACAAGGAAGAAGCACCTCATGCCTACTGTGAAATATGGAGGTAGGTTATTGATGTTTTGAAGATGTTTGAGTTAAAATAACTCTCTAAAACCTGAGGGTTTTATGAAAAACAATCCACATTTGATAACGTTTACCAAAGCCTTTAGTTCTCAGCCACTGTAGCAGATAGAGACATAAAATAATAAACATTTTAGAGCTTTTACAAAGATTTAAATTTTTTTTTGACATTTTCCAGATTTGGCACTGTTATAGTGTAAGAAAAAAACTATAGTGTAAGAACATTGTACTGTTGGCTATATGCACAATGTATACTACCATCCTACTGATGTAACTGAACATGTCGACGGATGTGCTTGCCAAAGCACTCAATGTGGAGAGCCTCATTGCACTGTTTGCAGCTGTAGATGGTGGCACTGGCACAGGTGTCAGTGTTGGTCCTTGACAATACACACTCCTTGCACATCCTTCTCTTCTGAAAGAGTTTCTCACAGTCAGGCTCAAGGGTGGGCCTCTCAGGTTGTAGTGGTTGAGGAGCTTGCTTCTGCAAGGAGTTCTTCTGCAAGGTCCTCCAGCCAGTCTCTATAGCCCTTCTTGTACTTGGCTAAAAATGCATTTCCTCCAGCACACCTAACTGTGACATGTGCATTGTAGCATGACATAGCCTAGAGGAAGAAGAACAGCCTCCACCACTATTTCTTTGACCTGTGCCGGAACTGATAGTATCCTACCATCTGATCAAGCAGATCCACACCTTTCATGTTTTTTTGATAGTCAGAAAGGCATGACAGTACTTAAATGGATGCAGGTATCCCCCCCCTTCTCTTAACTGTCCCTCACTTGGTGGGATCATGGTGAGTACCTAATATTTATGTATCTCCCATACTTGTACTAGGGATGTTGTTAGTGCTTACAACAAGACTGTACTGTGCTAAGTTCAGAATTGCATGCAGATCATGCAGGCTGTAGTACAGTGAAATGGTCTGCATGCAATTCTAAAAGCAATATATAAAGGCACATGCCAAAATGCACATACCATGTCTATGGCTCTCTGCATCAATAGAAAAATCTACAAATATTTTGCACGCATGCACACACACACACACACACACACAATCCATTAGAGTCAGCACATGTATATACATAATCAGGTGATTTGCTTGTGCAGGCAGAGGTGGTATTTGAGTTACTGGTGAAAGGGCATGTGAAAATCTGGGAGAATTGGGGGGAAAAAAGGTAATGCTTGCACTAAATGGGTAATCAAAATGCCATAGCACTAAAGCGATCGGGATGCAATCAAGTTTCCATGGTTTGAGTATAAGATTTTTGAAAGCACCAGGTTTTTTATGTTAATCAAATTTGACTACTATCATCATCTCCTCGCTTTCATTCAGATGACGGCCGGCCTCCTCATTATAGGAACATGATTGGATTTCTAGTTTCCCTTATTTTGAAATAATATCTCAATATGTGAAATGAGCCATGGATAGTTGTTGTCTACATGGAAAGCAGTGGCTGTCAGCCACCACCCTTACAGAAAAAAAACATGTGAAATTTGCCATTTCAGAATCCGAATTTCACATGGGAATTTAATACTTGGAAATATTCACATTTTCACACGTGGCACACAAGTTCCTCACAAAATGATTTGGCAATACGCAGATAACACTTGTATGTTCTTTAAACACAACACATTTATCATGTAAGTCAGTGAGCTTTACAGCCATGGGGCTGCGATCATTAGCACTGTCCTGCGATTGTCTTCAGTCTTACTGTTTTCAGTGTTATTAACAGGAACAGTCTGTTCTCCATCCAAAACCTAATCAGAGACATAGGCTAACAGACATTTTCGTAACAGTTTTTTCCCCTCTTCTACAAACTTTTAAAAGCATTTCAGAGTTTCACAGAAACATAGCCTAAGGCATATGGCACTTCATGTCAGCTATCATGCGTGTTCGCATTAGTAAACAATTATTTCACACTGTAACATCTGTAACAAATGTATTGGTAATAAATATGCCATTTGGAAACGGTTGGTTGAATAAATTCATCCATGCATGAATTATGTAGGCTACTTAAATAACTGCTGCTGCCCTGCTTGTTAACAGTCACGCTGGTTTTATGTAGGCTACAACCAGTGGCATAATTTCTTAAAGAGCAGCTAGGAAATGTTCATTTCTGGTGAATTTTAAGGGGAAAATCTGACTGATTACTGAGATTACTCGTTGTTAATGCTGGGTGTTATATATAGCAGACAATACTCGCTGAAGTGGCAGAGTAGTCACGCAAAGAAATCCATCTTTTAAATACCTAGAATAAAACTATAAAAATCAGATCTCATGCATGTAATTAACAATAACAACATGTACAATGTAGCAACAAGTGTACCCGTTTTCAGGTCCCCTTGCAAAACAGATTTCGACCTCAATTGGGTATTCCTGGTATACCTAGAAAACCAAGCGGAAGTTTGTCTTATGAGATGCTATAGGAACAGCCTACGAGTGAATTACATGGATGCATTCTAATCACTTATTTCTGTGCATCACAGAATGAAAAAACAGAAGAAATCCTGCATTGTTGATTCAAAGATAATACTTGATTGAATCCTCAGCAGCCTGCCCAGTGGTACATCTTGTTTGAAGTAGACCACCATAGTTACAGTACCCATAGCAGGTATTAATGCATTGTGTGTTTGAAGCCTTGTCCGTGCATAGGTCAAGATAATGTCCTCAGTGCTTCTGTGAATTTTCTGTCTTTTTCGGCTTTTGACATCCATTATGACAATATCTCTCACTTTAAACATAGTTTTGTGTTGAATTGATAATGTAACTGCTGATAGCAGCAGAACTAATTCTGAAGTGTACAGAAGCATCTTATCTGCTCAATTTCAATCAAATGCCTCCAACCTTGTTGAACAGTGCTTCATCCCACTGCAAGGAAATGGTCTCCAACATACACGAGTGCTCTCTCCTTAGTGATGTTCCAAACTATTTTTTTTTGTTGCTGTTGAGAGCCTATTGTTTAGCCTAGTATGTCTCTGACTATATTTTTCTTATTCCACAGCCATCCTAAATGCCGTCCTTGACTTCCATTGGCACACCTCTTGGCCTCATGTTGACAAACACCAATAACAAGGCCAAAGGACAAAGGCAATCAAAAGCCTAGAATTGAGACTAGATACTGAAAGTTTTCTTATACCTCCATTAAGGATGCGATTGAATACACCCGACTATTCAAAAGCAGCTTAGAAGCCAACCGTGCAATTACTTTTGGTGCCCTAAAACTATGTGTAAAAAGCTATGTGTATGTGTATGTATTTCTACACATATCACCTGGTAGGTTTATAAACACCCTCAAATTAAAGGTGATTCTCTGCAGAAGAACCAAAATTGTCCAAACACATACAGACAAAGTTTCTGAAAACATTTAAACTAAAGTTTCATGTCCATTCATTAAAATTCTAGTATCTCAGAGTGAAAATATTAAAAAGTTCTATAAGTATTCAAACATTCTTATTTGATTAAGAATACCTGGAAGCTGAGCTGACTACTGAAGCAGGACTAGTCCTAATGAATTGAAAGTGGAGAGAGAATTACTACAATTGCTCCTGGAAGGTTTTTTAAAAGAAAGAAAAGGAAAACCTCACACAGAAATGGAATGTGGGAATACAGTTTTGGATGTGATGGTGGGGTTTGCTTGCTAAATTGATAATGCAGCACAAATAAACTTGTCAATTAACTACATTAGTATTTGCATTTAGTCAAAACTGTGAATGGCTGTATATCATCACACATTGACCTCCACATAAAATCCAGAGAGAAAGACATATGGAATAATGTAGAAACAAAAAATCATGGGTCATACTAAATGCTATTCAAATTCAGTCGGCTTTCTACTTTACCAGCTA
Organism: Conger conger; assembly: GCF_963514075.1. NCBI lineage: Eukaryota > Metazoa > Chordata > Actinopteri > Anguilliformes > Congridae > Conger > Conger conger. The sequence continues at coordinate 26,044,532 of NC_083762.1, forward strand.
GTTTATACAGCTGTAATCAGCTCAAGCCATTTGATTATTTGCTGAAACAGATAAATAAAATTACTAAAATTCATTATTAATAAATAAAAATTAATAATAAAATTGCTTTTACCATCCATTCTACCTCTACTTTACACTGGTCTGGGCAGCAGGGGATGGGCTCCACCTCTGCAGCCAGGTTCATCCTGAGATTTCCCATCTGGGAGTGTTTTTAGCTTTCCACTGGTTTTTTTTTTTTTTATACCTCACTTGCATGCTTTTTGGGGGCTCTGGTCTGAAAATAACGCATTACTCAGCTTCCAAGAACCTGACCAGAAATACAGCATCGGGAAAGAGCAATATCTAAAGTACCACCAACTGAAAAATGGAATCAAGGCAAAAATCTATATATCCAATAATCCCCTTCAACCACCACCAATAATGGAAAATATGAGTCCAAAGAAACCTCTCTCCAAATTATATCTTCCACAGACAGCAATATCTCTCTTCCTATCAATAACTTTGAAAAAGACATCAATATCAATGTCGTTGTCGACTTTTGGACCAACACCTTTAACATGTCTAATAATACTAATATGCAACTAATACAGCATAAAATCAAACCACAGAGCACATATCACTCAACACAAAACGCATAAAATGGGATTCACAGACTCAAACCTATGTACTCACTGTACACTCCACACAGCTGTTAACTACTCTCACACCCTCTGGCAATGCCCACCAGTCAATCAGTACTGGCAAGAAATCAACACCAACTTATCACTACTTCGGACTGGGATGCAGCCTCCCACTGTCCTCATCACTGTGCTTACTTGGACACTCATCAGAAATCGATACATCCAATACTTGTTGCCCTGAGAATCACCAAGAAAAAATTCTACTGAACTGGAAAAACAGAGACCAACTTTCAAGCTCACAGTGATTAAACCTGCTATCAGAATATTCATTCAGTGAGCACTTTATTAGGTGTACCTGTACACAAGCTTGTTAATGCAAATATTTAATCAGCCAATCATGTGGCAGCAACTAAATGCATAAAAGCCTGCCAACATGGTCAAGAGGTTAATCTGTTTTTCAGACCAAACGTCAGAATGCAGACAGGGTGGTTTGCGCATCTCCTCGGATTTTCATGCACAACATTACATTACATTAATGGCATTTGGCAGATGCTCTTATCCAGAGTGACATACAGTGACTAAGCAGGAGACAATCCTCCCCTGGAGCAATGCAGGGTTAAGGGCCATGCTCAAGGGCCCGATGGCTGTGTGGATCTTATTGCGGCTACACCGGGGATCAAACCACTGACCTTGCGGTTCCCAGTCATGTACCTTAACCACAAAGCTACAGGCTGCCCCTACAGGCTGCCCCCAACAGACTCTAGCGTTTGCAGAGAATGGTGCAAAAATCTAAAAACATCCAATGGCAGAAACACGTTGTTAATAAGAGAGGTCAGAGAAGAAGGGCCACGCATTACAACAGCAGAAGAGCATCTCTGAACACACGTATCAAACCTCTAAGTGGATAGGCTACAGCAACAGAAGACTTAATAAGTCTAATAATAACCTAATAAAGTGCTCACTGAGTGCATATTAATGGAAACCTCCACCTTGATCATAAAACAAACAGAAACACTTATCACCACTCCTAAAATCTCTACAATTGCTGGTAATCTAATGCCGCACAGATGCACACACACCCACACATACACCCTCTTAATCCCACTACTACTGAATGCGCGCGCACGCACGCACGCACGCACGCACGCACGCACGCACGCACGCACGCACACACACACACACACACAAAAATATATGCACACACGCACACTTTATTTTAAAAAGTCTTTTTTTCAATATTATCACCATCAGCAATGGAAAAAACACATCCATTGATATAATTGCATAATCTCTAAGGCTGAGCCCAGCCACCCTACGCAGGAAGCTCATTTCGGCCGCTTGTATCCGGTATCTCGTTCTTTCGGTCACTACCCAAAGCTTGTGACCGTAGGTGAGGGTTGGGACGTAGATCGACCGGTAAATCGAGACCTCTTCACCACGACGGTCCGGTGCAATGCCCGCATTACTGCTGACGCTGCACCGATCCGCCTGTCGATCTCACGCTCCCTTCTACCCTCACTCATGAACAAGACCCTGAGATACTTGAACTGTTTCACTTGGGGCAATAGCTCGTTCCCAACCCGGAGGAGCAATCCACCGTTTTCCGGCAGAGAACCATGGCCTCGGACTTGGAGGTGCTGACTCTCATCCTGGCTGCTTCACACTCGGCTGCAAACCGCTCCAGTGCGTGCTGAAGGTCACGGTACGATGAAGCCAGCAGAACCGCGTTGTCCGCAAAAAGCAGAGACGCAATTCTGAGGTCACCAAACCGGAGACTCTCCTCACCTCGGCTGCGCCTTCAGATCCTGTTCATGAATATCACAAACTGGACCGGTGACAAGGGGCAACCTTGGCGGAGTCCCACACCCACTGGAAACGTGCTGAGGATGCGGACACAGCTCTCACTTTGGTTATACAGGGACCGGATGGCTCGTAACAACAGCCCCGGTACCCCATACTCCCGCAGTACCCCTCACAGGGTTCCCTGGGTGACACGGTCGAAAGCCTTCTCCAAGTCCACAAAGTACATGTGGACTGGATGGGCAAACTCCCATGACCCCGCCAGCAACCCCGCCAAGGTAAAGAGCTGGTCCACTGTTCCACGACCAGGACGGAAGCCACATTGTTCCTCCTGAATCCGAAGTTCGACCATCGGTGAAAATACAAATCCGTCTACAATGCTGCAGTGGTAAAGGTCGTCAAAGCATGGACTGAGATTATGGCGGATAAAGTTTGCCAAGCAATGTTTGTCAATTAAGCCAAATACGAAACCGGTCCTCAAACGTTAGGGTTAAGTGGGCTATGGAATGCATCTTACACCTTAAAGAGGTAAGTGGGCTATTGAATAAATATGTGAATGCCTTTTGTTTAGTTAATCTGCTTCACCAAATACAGGATTCTGTACAATAGTGCCTGCTAAATGATTCTCTGGCTTTTTCAACAACAAGTTGCTGCAGCCAAGTCTTGATCTTCTAAGTGGGCTGAGGAGTTATGAATGCTGGTGTGAATGCCTTTTGTGGAATAAAATGCGTGACCAAAAAGTCAGTCCTATGAAATCAACAAAATGTGACCTGCTCTATCAAAATCAGTCACACTGATCACATTGACCCCAAAAATGTTTTTGCTACATTTAATTTATTTTATTTATTTATTTTCATTGGCAGCAGCAGCTGTACATCAGTAAGGAATATGTAACATAAATATCATACTGTTGTGTGATAGGTCAGTATTATTGAACAGCCAACTTGAAATTAGAAAGCGGCATCGTGCTGATCTGAATGAGGGCAAGGTTCCCATAAAACGTTGTATTTCAAAAAAAAACAACAACAACAGAACTAACACATCCTGAATACATTGCACAGTGAACAAACAAGTGTTTAGAAAAACTTGATTTTACAATTACTTATCCAGTGTCTCTCCAATTCATTTCAGTATGTGAGGTGCGGTGATAATTTGTCTCTTAATGCAAGCAACACTGGCAAGCCATGTCTGTGGCTCGCAGATCACAGTTGCTGTCCCTCCTTGTTTTGCCCCTTTCCTTGTGCATTGGTTAAAAAAAAACTGCATTCAAGCTTAAATTTAAAGTTCAAGTTACACTGTAGCCGGTGCAATCAACCTATGCTAACAGCTGACCACGTTGAGCAGTCCATCCGTGTATTGAGTGAATGAGTCCACCCTTACCGCGATATATCTCAAAAGAAAAAGAATTTCGTTCGTAGTCGAGATAATGATGATGGCATCTAGCAGTTCTACCACAACTTTGATTTGAACAGTGTGTGTGTCCTTCTCCGGAATGCAGATGAAGCTGGGAGATGCCAACGATTGTCCGTGGTTCTTCTCCTACTGGGAAAGGCTCGCCATCTTCTCTCGTTGAGCGCAACGCGGCTTCAGCAATTCTAGGCTACTCAACGATTCTTCAGTCAAACAAACAATATCGTAGTTCAAATAAAACACGGTCTACCTCTATAGACGGAACGGTAACGTGAAACACTTCCAAAAATGGAAAATAAAGGTTTACAACTATCAGTTTCGTTTCAGGTCTTAACTTTTTGTTGCTCACTGGTTTGACTTCAATGGCGTCTTTCTTTTTTTTTACCAAAGATCTCGTCAGTTTTTGAATTCACGCGTGAGCGAACATTACAGCCATTCTGATTGGCTGGGACAATTGCACTTTGTTAAAGTGACAGGATATCTATTTTAACATGGTAAAATGTTCAGATGTATTTTATTATTATTAGTTCAAGTATGTATTTATTTAACCTATTTTCACCTAGGTTACACATAGAAGCCGATCGCTGTAAATTTATAAATAACTATTAAAAAATGGTCGCAATCCACCGGCAGAAATCACTGTCAACACAGCTGCCCAGACATTTCTTGAAATTAATCACTAGGTTTTTTTAAATTATTATGCCAAAAGTCTTCCCTGAGCTGGCGTTTGGAGGACAGGAGGTCAAACGAGCCTGGGGCTATTATGGAATTGCAGCATCAATCAGCAGGATAACAGACAACAGGCAAGTATTTGTTAAATCATGGTCTATTGGACCTGTTGCTTTTCTGTAAGTTCTATATTTACATGTTTTTCTTTCTTTTGTGGGCATTAGCCAGGTATGTTAGTCATAGTAGCCGACTGTATGTTAAGCCATAACGCATCTCAAACAACTCTGGCTCATGTTGCCATTACGCTAGCTGCCGATAATGCATTAGCCTGTATTTCTCTTATAATTAAACCTGATAATATTCGATGAGAGATAATTAAGGCCTCAGAATTTAAACTGAGGACAAGCCAAATTGATAAAATGGGCAAAAGTGGCATGGGCTTCTGATGATGAAAAGGCAGTTGATGAAAGTTTAGTTTGTGATATAAAAACTAAAGGAACCGGACGCATAACCTCGAAGGCCATTAAAAGCGGAACACAAACAGGTCACTTGGAAATCTGTGACAAACGCTCAGAAAACTTTGAAGATAAGTTTCTCAAAACCACTATTGTCAGACACACATACTTTAAAAGCCATATCTCCAAAACGGATTGGTCTGATCTTCTAGTTTCACATGAAATAAAAAATGTATTGAGATCTGTGCTATGATAGCACTTTTACTGCATTGTGTCACATATTCAAAGTTAAATAATTATGTTTAGATAATAATCACCTATCTACCTGCTGTACACTGTAAATTACATGTTCATCAACACCTTTATGAATTCAGAAAATAGCAAAAAAATTATGAATGATGAGTACACTTTCAGTAAATATGCTGTCCCATTATGGGTGTTTTAGGAAATACCAAACAAATTGGCTTTTCACAAGTAAGATAATACCTTTGCTCCATGTTATGTAATACTTTTAATATACACATGGCCTCTTGCAAATCCCTTCTTATGTGCTTATGTAATCAAGCAAGACATCTCACACCAGAGCCGGCAGTGCACACTTCTGACAGATTAGCACATCTGCAAGCCCACTCACAGACACAGTCACCTTTAAAGTCTGTTAGCATTCCCTTCCATCATAGATTTCCACAGCAAGCAAAAGGCTGAGAGATGCTAACGTAGAGATACAGCATGCACTTGAGTGATGGAGGTCACACTGATGACCTCATAAAGCACTGTCTATTGCAGTCTCCCAAGGTGAGTACTGAATTATGGTGTCATTAAAGGACAGGGCAAGTAGCCAAGGTTAGTATGTAAAGTGCAATCATCCACCTCCCTTCACCCGTCATTAGTCCTTCTCTTAGGCTGAGTGGGAGCCATACCTTGAACTTGCACTGCTTCCCTTCTTTCCCTGCTGAGAATGGATCCATCTTCACCATTTATATCCATGCATGTCAGGCCTGCTGCTGGTGAAAATGTGTGAGCACTGTCACCAATCATTAAGGTTGTTCCATAAAAAATGAACGATGCCTCGACCTATGGCCACATTACATCCTAATTTATAAAGGGAGACTTGAAAAAGGGGCCAACTGGCTTTGTCAGCTGTGCAGGTATCAGCTTGTGGAAGATTGATTTTTCGCTCTTGGGATGCCTATTAAAACGTTTCTGTCCATGACCCCGATTTAATTGACTTTTGGTAGGAGCAGTCACAGTGTAACAAATGCCATGTCATAAGTTTGTCTGATTGTGATGATTATCTGCAAGTCTGATTTTGGGAACCATAGTATTTATGGCCTAATTCAATGTGAGTGTTTAGTTTTGGCTCAGGCATGGAGTGTCTCATACAATTGATCAGATCTAAAAGAAAATAAATGAAAGAAACCTAAGTGAAATTCTCAAAATTCTATGTATAGTTAGAATTATTTAAACTCAAATGGCATTAGTATTTTGACATAATGACATAATGGTCTCTGTATTGTAGATACCACTTTTAAGAATATAAGACAGGTTGTGTTTAGGGTATGACCTTAGAGAGAGGAACGGGGTAATTGGATGGGGCAAGGCCCATCTGGCTGGCTTTGACCTAGTAGCTGCACGATACTTTCACCTGTCTCTGAGGCTGGTATTCCTGCCATTCTGACATTGCTCTAACCTGAGGAATACTAAATGCATGTTTAAGGAAACAATGGTCTCATTCAAGCGCTCTCTTCCAATTAGTGTATTCATGTTTTGTGAATATGTCCTCTCATTCGGAATTGGAAACACCAAATTTAAGACAGAATATTCTAGCCATGGTTGAGACTGGTACCAGGCTGCAATAAAGCTTCTCACAGTTTGTCCAAATGGGCGCTTGTGATAACTACTTAAAACTGGCTTGGATGGGCTATCCTTATTTAAATCAGTAGCGGTGTGGAGGACGGAAGTTTGCTGCCCCCAACACCAAGGCAGAAACGCTTTGCTTGGTGTTGGTAGATGTGCTGGGCTCGACAGTGGAGGCAGCATGTATTGGGGTTGAGGGTGCCTGTATTTTAATGAGCCACCTATCAATGCTGAAAGATGTACCAAGCTAGCTAAATAAAACTAATGATAGCCTTCTGTAAAATTATTTAATACCCAGCAAGCCAATTCCAATGTCTAGCAACAAATCAGCTATAGCTGGCCTGGAGCTAGCTAGCTAGCTGGCTAATCATTACCCTAACTAGGGGGCCACATTGGCTCATGTGGTAAGAGCAGTTGTCTGGCAGTCGGAGGGTTGCGGGTTCATTTCTGAGAGTTGATTTCACTTCATTATTCTAACTGATTGCTTCTATTTAATTAATTTGCTTATAGATATAGAGTTTGTTTTGATTTGTTGGTTGATTCCACCAGGTTACTGCACACTGACCTATCAAGTAATTTTGATTAATAATAATTATTCATTTAAGTCGTGTAAAATATATTTTATAGGTTAAGTGAGGGATTCTAGCATGGAATACCACTTGTCAGTATTCAGAGGTCTGAACATCTTAAGGGCATTGATTGTTGGAACCACCGGATTCATAAACATATTTTACTTACCCCATGTTCACACTATGGGTGACTTGGTTGACAGGTCAGTCAAGTGTACTAAGCTGAGAGAGGGGCAAGAGTTTCCTGTTTCATCATTGTGATCTCGTGCAGCTACACATTTTCTGTGAAGTGAAGAATGGCAACACTATCACTAGTTAGCGACATGTCTTTCTTGGTTGCTGTATTACCAGCTAACAATCATCTCTCAGTAAATAGACCACAAGCAATAGCCATCCAATACCGTATAAAACACAGTAGCCTACAAGTATCGGGGTCGATGCGACTGATTTTGGCAGAGCAAAATACTATATATTTGCCATACCTGACCCTTATGTTATGACACTGATAAGTATTGAATGACACTATGTAATTATCATGTACGTACGATTATACTACCAACGTTACTGTTGCTAAGCCGATTTGCCTGCCGATGCTGTTATTTTTTCAACCAATGGGAAATTAATATCCAGTATTAAACTTGGCAATGGCCATTGCTTAGCAAGCATAATTTTTAATGTGCTTGTCCTGTATTATTATTATTTTTAATGTTGTATCATTACAAGCTGTTCCTAATTTTCTCTGCACTGAAACTAGACAGAACAATTGTTTATGACACGGTATCATATCGGTTGGCCAAAAAAAAGCTTCATAGAAAATGAATGGCAACTGGTCCGACCACTTCCAGCAACTGGTCGACCAAATCATTCATAGTTTAAACACAGGGTTACTCCTTGCTTCCTCAAAAAGAGTTAGCCCTATTAAACTTCCCTCTATTCTGCTAAATTACATGAAGCTGTGTGTTTGTTTATTTGATGAAGATTAGATGGATTATAATTCTCTTTTTTATTTAACAAATGAATAATATTCACTGAGTGCTGTAGTATGAGTAGAAACAATGGCACATTCAGTTCATTGCATTCTTACATCTTAAGCAACAGAGATTACATCCAGCTGAGTGCAGAATGGCACTGGTGGTAGAGAGAGGCTGGGGTGGAGTGCTGATTGCAACTATATGCCATCACTGGGATGTATTTGTGCCTCTGGAAAGGATTAAACAATAGCTCCTAATGATCTATCACAGTAAGCAGGGGGCAGATTGGCTTGCTGCCACCTGTCGCCTGGCAATGTCCCTTTTAAAAGGCGCTAAAAAGGCCAGCAGGTAATTATAATAACAATTAAAAACAATATGGAAATGATGTGAAATATAATTTGTCAAGTCTCTGGTTATTAGGAAAAAGGTTTTGTCTGAAAAATGGGCATATGGGTAGAAATGGCATTCTAATGTTAATTTTTATGGCTACATTAGCAGGGTGAGAGCAGCAGCAATATGTTTACCCATCTTCTCTACTAACCTTGTCCTTTGCAGTATCCTCTTTTAAAAAGATTTCTTTATATACAGTACATGATTTAGTACATACACTCAGTGACTACTTCATTAGGTAGACGTGTACACCAGCTTATTAATGCAATTATTTTATTATTTTATTTCATCATTATTTTATCATCTTGTGGCAGCAACTAACTGCGTAAAAGCATGCAGACCAAATATCATAATGGAGAATAAATGTAATCTAAGTGACTTTGACCATGTAATGATTGTTGGTGCCAAACAGTGGTTTGAGTATCTCAGAAACTGCAGATGCAAAGTAGTCATCTATCGCGGAGAATGTGCTGCTAGTTGATACCATGCTGAATTTCTCCTGCCAACAAGTTTCCCAATCTTTCAAATCGATGCGTTATGTCAACGGCTATTTTAGGAATGATTTACACCTAATAAGAAGTAGGTAGGCAGTTGTAACTTTCAAACCAGACTACAAACTACATCAAAACTAGCCTATGTTTGAACTTACCTTATACTGGTGCAACAGTACAATATGTAGTGAACTGTGTGACTGATGCAATTAGCTTCTTTTAATTTGTGCCCATCACTGTGGGAATTGTGTGCTACAGCCTTTATCATGCCACCATTTTAAACACCTGATTTAATTGTGACCAAGACAAGTAGTGTATCACTGCTGTTGTTCATCAATCTATAATATACACACTGATCTGTCAGACTGCATAAGCACCTGCTAAATAATCCAAGAATAAGCATTTGTCTTAATAGCTTACATATTTAAGATTGAGGTCCCTTCAATGTCTTCCTGCAAAGGCCAGGAGACAGCTTTGTATGCCTAAAGTAAGAGAGAAGAGAAGCATGCATGATCAAACAGTCAGTGACCTGAGGAGGCATGGCAGGATGTCGGCACACACATTGTCCCTAAGCCCAGCTATGTGAACATCCTCCATCTGACTGAATTCACAGCCCACCAACGGCCTGCAGGTCATGCTGCACTGGTAACCAATTCTACAGATGAGGCAGGCTATGGGGACTAATGTATAACTCTTTGACCAAGAATAGTATGATTCTCTTTTACAGTTCCAACCATTTACTTTAATAATGCAACTTCCCGGTTTTAAATTTGTAATTTTAAAATGTGAATATTTCTAATATTTTCTGGTCATCACTGCTAAGTTTTGTGTTCAGAAGTCATAACATCAAACTCAGGAGGTAGTATCAATATATATGTTATATAAATGCAGTAAACATGATAAAGCATTATAAAATTACATTATCCTCATATTTCTAATAGACATTGCATAATGTATGTTGGTATTTCACCAATTCTGAGTATTTACTTCTTTACTTCTTGCTAAATGGATTGCATATCAAGTAAATCAAGTAGGGGAGAACAGGGTTCATTTCTCCAAAACAAGAGGCACTACCTCAAAAATTGAAGAGACATTTTGTGTGATTTCATATTCTGATCTTTCTGCTTACATGTGGCCAAAGTCACACTATTCTGAGGTGAGGACATCTTTCTTATTCCTTCAAAGGTAAACAACACCACCACATTTTATGTAATATAACTTTTATAGGTACAAATGTATTTTTCATTTTTGTATTTATTTTTAAATCAATATTCACAATGACTTGGCTGTGTTCTTATTTGTTTAAGAATCCAATGTGACAGCTTACCCCCTGATTAAGACTGTAATAGAAATATGTGCCCAAGACTTTATTCTTTGATTTGGTATGCTATGTATTCCATTGTGATGTATTGCCTAAGAAATGTAAGAAAGTGTGAACAGTGTGACAATATGCCCTGCTCTATCAAACAATAGTTCAGACATCTGAATCCCTGAGGTTTGCAGACCAGTCTACTTGTCTATGAGAACAACAGATTAGTTCAATAAAGGCATGACAACAGAGAGCTCCCATTGAGAATTGTTACACATTTTGTAGAAGCAATAGGACATCACTGAATAGTATATTCATTAATGCACCGACACTGAAATGCAGTGACATTTATTCATGAACAAAAAATGAACTTTCATTGGACCGTCACTGTGTTTCAGGGGATCAATACATACATTATGTATTTATGTTTGCTTTTTAATTATGAATTCAAGTTTTTTTCAACACACTTCTCTCCAACATTAACAATACATGTTTCCAGTATAAATTCAGACTGACAGCTTTCTTTTCCGTGGAGTTTTAGCATCCATTGATTAAGACCTCAAAAGAAATTAGCCGAATGCGATTGACATTATTATATCGTGTGGCTGATTTTATTTTTTCCACTGATGCCAGTGTGTAGGTAGAAGAATGCTTTTTGTTTGTGGAGTACATTAACTCCATTACCTCTGAATGAAATGAGAGTAACTGAACTGCCCTCTATGATTAAATAGAGATCACCAACATTTGAAAAGGTGGCCTTGTACCAAACCAGTATGATCTCTGTTGTCACAGTTTAACTTAAGAGAATTTGATGCCATCCAGTGTTTGAATGTCATGTAAACTGCTTATCAGGGTGGGACAGGAACAGTAGGTTTGGTGCTGAGGTAAATATGAGCATAGAAATTAAATGGCAAACCATGCTGACAAATGATAGCGCCAAGGGGGAGCATGTAAGTAATAAACAAAAGAGGGCCTAAGACAAAGGAATGTCTAAGGGGAACTCTTGAGTGGATGGAGGATGCTAAGGCAATTCATTAAACTGAGACATTAAACTGAGACAGGAACTTTTGGTGGTCAGTAAATCAAAATAATTAACACCAGAACAGTACAAGTTTAACAGCTAAACATTCCAAGGATGTGACTTCTAAGAGGCTGGCAGAAGTAATAAGTCATAGTCAACTTACGATTAAAAAAATGACAAGATATCGACTGTTACAATGCAGTCTGGAGTTTAGTAACATAATTATAACCTGGCATGTTCAAGTTCATATAGTCACCTGGTTTCTCGGAGTAAAGAAAAGTTAATTTCACTATTTAGTTCATTAAGTAAAACAGCTTTATTTGTATGTGAACAGCAGTTAAAAAGAGCAATGTTTGCCTCGCCATGCTATGATTCATTTTCAGACCATCCATCCATCCGCGAATATCTACACCACTTGGTGCCCCGTTACACCAGATGAAAGGAATGCATTCATTCACGGAAATGTTTGTATCATCAAGACATAACAAGAACTGGAGATTTCCGATGGGAGCTGCTCAATGGTGCATGCCATGTTTGACTATGGGGCTTCTTTGGCAATAGAGCATGCGCACAGGCAGTGGCGGCTGCTCAATAATACAAATATTTCAATAAAAATAAACATAAACATATTTGTAATATCCAACATTGACTTTTATCGTTTTTGTCTCGTATCCGTCCGAAAGCAAGAGGCTAGTGGGGCTCAGTTTCAGTGTGCCCACATGGGGGTTCAATTGGAGGGGCGTGGTTTCTCTTTCAGGTGACATATTTTTGCCATGCTAATTGGCTGCGGCCAGAAACCTGGCAGGGCACACTTTCTTGCGCCCCTGGACCATAGACATGCTATGCCCAGAAGCCCAGAGAGCCTTTGCTAGAGCAGTGGGTGTTCGACTGTGATTCTAACGCTACAGCAGCCGGGACCATTTGTCTTCATCACATATGTTGCAAGTATGGTAAATCAGTTATTTATTTTGTTTGTTGGTTTATTTGCATACGTATGATCAGCCCATGGATATCGCTACATTGTCAGCAACATTCCATTATCGCTCGATTTTGAATGCTGTTGCTTATAAAAAGTATAAAATAAGAATGCATGCTCAAGACATGGAAGCTAGTTCACTTACCAAAAGATAATTATAGATGAGAACAGTTAATGGGGTCAAAAGCGACGGGGTCAAAGTTCTCAGCACAATGATTATAGTGATGACATCAAATCATCCATCATTCTAGTATTACTAAACAATGAAAAGTTCAAACCAACCATCAAATGTGATAATCGCTGGTGGCAACGATACATCGCCAAAATATAAACTGGCCGTTTGTCCTGTGACTCAAGTCCAATAAGTCCTTGCAGTCCTAACAGCCAGGGACAAATTTTGGAGAAACATCCTGACTTCCCCATATCATACACACAGCCAAGTTAGAAGCCTGGCTTTAAAGGAGTAACATGGTGATTGGTCACACTTTCTTGATTTTATATGCAATTTTCACAAGAGGGCATTGAAGAAACATAATGAAAGTATTAAATATGCCTGTTCTTTTAAATGTATTGTCCTATTTTCAACCGGTTGAGAATGTTCTCCTAGTAGTATGCCACACAAGGATAACCACTCCCCTTATCCCTCCCCTAAAACTTGTGACTCACAATTTGCCCCACTGGCCTTCAGGAAAGTGGGGGCATGTCATAGCTAATTGACAGTTCTCAATACCATGCCCACACAGTTTGGGTGAACTTTTATTGTGGGAAATGTAGGCTTAGAGAAATAAAATATTAAAATCTTTTTTTCATAACTGAATAATACAAATATTATGCACATTTGTTTTATTGTTGCCTAAAGACAACTGACACATTCAACTACCATGTTATTCCTTTAAGTAAAGAAACATGGTCACTGTCACCTTTCCAAAAACAGAACCCAGGGAGCAACAATTCAGTGAGAAAGTGAAGACTCACTCACCTGGGGCTTGTGTTAGACTGGTACGTGCCATCACAGGGAAAAAATAGGTGATGTCATTCATGAAATTCTCAAAATCCACTTTTGGGTTGCAGCTTTCGCCCCTTCTTTTTGATATTTTATTGTTCCTTGAACAGCCCAGTAAACATTGAACAGACAGAAATAACATGCAACAGGAGAGCAGTGACAGTCAGACTCACCAACAGTCACTCTTCCAGGAACAGGGTTATAGAGAGATATTTGCTTTAAAAACATGAGTAAAAACATGGTGTTACTCTGCGACAAAGATAGCGATGGCAGGGGATAATTACTTTTGCTCTTGTCTGTGAGAAAGATTAAAAAAGAAAAGCTCTTCTCACTAATATCTGGAAATAGCCCAGAGATTTGCTAACTTGGAGTCACTTATTTTAGAAATGGAACGTGTAAATGCAAGTGCTTTGGCACTTTTATCAGGAGGTCCTAGTTGTCTCATTACAGTCCAAGATTGGTTTAAAAATGTTAAGCCTCGTTTTGGGACACATACCCAACACTGATGGATATTCTCGTCTTTGTGAAAGCAAGGTGTGTTGGCTCAGAGACAGCCCTCGAGTACAGCCTCAAAAAAGGGGGTGAGCAATGATGACTGGGATGAGGGATATTTTGTGGGGAACTAAACCCCCGAGCGGGGGGAATCCACCAATGCAGATTCATATACTGTATGCCTTGGGAATCATCGGCCTATGATGCACCACTCTGTTTCACATTTGTTCACTGACTGAAATATACAATGTCCTTACAGTGTATACAATATCATGCAATATCATAGAGCTGGGGGATATAGCCTAAAAATAAGCTTTCTTCAAACTTATGGATGAATCACAAGTTTGTCTCCAAGCAAACTGAAAAAGACCAAGAAACCAAGATTAATAATGAGACTTGTGTTTTGTATCAACTAGGCCTACGTGAACAATAACCATTTTTAAAGAACATAAACACGTGCAAGTCATCATTGCGCATATTTCTTTAAAATAAAATAGAAAAATTGCCTCTTGTAGGCTATACCTTAAAATCAGAAAACGACCCTCCCTATCCTTGCCAGGGCCAGCCCAATCGCCCTGCCTTCTGCGGTGGCCTGCTCTCTTGGTGCTTTCGCAGATAGTTTAATTGAATGGTTTTAGTGGATATAAAAGAAAAGTAAAGCCAAGCAAAATAAAATCTCTGGCACGGTGAACAGCCCTCTTCTTACAAAACTCCCCCGGCTGGGTACAGTTGCCGAAAAGCAGGAGAACTAATCAGAACATTTATTCTCCCCGAATCCCCGATTAAGACAGTGTAATACGATGTGCGGTAACCTTCTCTTCAAGTAGTGCTTACCGGTAAATAGTAACGACATAAACTTTTCCTCTAAGCCGTATCGCTCACCGGCCTCACCGAAACCAATCTCAGTTTGCGTCCACATTCTCCCCCCCATCAATTAAGAGGCCGCGCTAAATCACCTGTGGAACAGGCCTGACATCACAGCAGCAAGTGCCAAATCAAAATTGAAAAAGGGGAAAAACCAAAGAAAACAAGAAATGTCAGTGTGTGTAATTCCTAGACGTAACAGAAGTTTAAAAAAATCATTGCCTCTAGTAAAGAATATGAGTAGGCTGAATGCATTGATATGCTGCTTTTGTCCCCCGCGGAAATACTTACTTTTCGATTTTAACAGAACATTGATAGAAGTAGTGCATGGAAAAGGAACAGGGAAAGACTTTGCTTCTGGGAGAAATATGTAATGGAAATGACAATAGCCACCACAGCTGGAATATGTACACATTTTGTCCTGCTCTGGATACGCTTTCATAAATAAGACAGGCAGACTGCGACCGCACCAACACACTCTTGCCAGGCTGCATTTTGTGCTACAAGCTTCATGTACGTAAATCTAGCTGTAATTGTTTTATCATAGAGTTGCTAATCAGTAAACATTCCCAAATTTCCAAACCCTGCTCATTGTATGGATCAGGTGTGTGACAGAGGGGTAAATATAAATAAGCAAAACTGCTGTCAAGAGGAAGTGGATGCATTACAAGGTTAGTTACCTTTTGTGACCAAAGGAAATAAATGCTTGTGTCCTCTTGTCACAGCTGCATCCAAAATGCATTGCCTTGCATTGCCTGCCAAGAAGCATATTAAATTACATTACATTCATTTAGCGGATGCGGTTATCCATAGCAAGCTAAAATGCAAGAGCATATAAGTGCATCCACATGAGTAATATGAGTAACAGTGCCTGGCTAACAACATTCCCAGATCAGCAAGAGTATGAGCAACATCCCTAAAGTAGTAAATATAACTTAATTTAACCATGCTATCCAAGAACCATAATGCAAATTATAACTAATCACCGACAACATCAATAACAGCCTATAAAAACCATATAAATGTCATAATAACCTTTATTAATTATATATGGTAGGAATGCTAGGGGGTGGGGATGGGAACAGAGCCAATAATGCAGTCTGAAGAGGTGGGTCTTTGGGCTGTGTGGGAAGACAGCCAGTGAGGCTACTCTCCAGGTCATCATGGGGGATTGTTTGGCTACTGTGGGGCCATTACAGATGGCCATTTGAACGTCACTTTGGATAAAAGCGTAATGTAATGTAATGCATTGTGACTAATGCACCCACGGTAGCTTCCATATAAGGTTTTAAGATAAAATTAGAGATTCTTTAAAGTTTCCCCTCTCTCTCACTCTCTCTCTCAAGAAGAGCACAGCTTGAAACGTAAAAAATTACCCCGTTTCCTGATTTCCTCTATTTGCATATTTTTCCCACTGAATTCAGATCTTTAGACAAAAAGTAATATTAGACAAAGGAAACCAGAGTATAGACTGGGATACAAGTGAGAGGCAACTTATGCCGTAGACCTGGGTTGAGGAGTCAGATGGCAGGTTGGTCAGTCTGGAAAACTGCAATCATCCATCCATCCATCCATCCATTATCTTAACCCACTTATCCTGAACAGGGTTGCAGGGGGGCTGGAGCCGGTCCCAGCATACATTGGGCAAAAGGCAGGAATACACCCTGGACAGGTTGCCAGTCCATTGCAGGGTACACACACCATTCACTCACACACTCATACCCACGGGCAATTTAGACTTTCCAATCAGCCTAACCTGCATGTCTTTGGACAGTAGCAATGTGCTGCTTGCTCTTGACTCCCACACAGCAGTGAGTAGACTATAGCCCTATTATATGTTTTGACACAGTTATTATTTGTCTTTGTAAAATTGTTCTGGAAATAAATTCCACTATTTCTTTATTCACTTTTATGTGAAATTTGAAAACCACTCCTTGAGTTGCACTACATATAGTGCCCTGAAAAAGTATTTGCCCTGTTCCTGATTTCCTCTATTATTGTATATTTGTGATACTTAATGGCTTTTCATTAATTTCATGAAAAAGTTTTCAAATGCACCTGTACCCCCCCCCCCCCCCCCCCACATTTAGAAGCAATAATTACAACCAAACTTCCTATAATTAGATATCAGTCTTTCACATTACTGTGGAGGAATTTTAGCCAACTTTGCAGAACTGCTTTAATTCAGACAAATAGGTACTGCTCATTTCAGGTCCTGTCACAACATCACAGCAGGGGGCAATTCATCTTTCTCAAGGGTGTTTGATAACGTATTTCATAAAATTGTATTGTGTTTACTCAAAGACCTCTAACGACCTCTTTAGGCATTTCATTAGATGCATACTGACACAGGTAGTACAATAATGTTGTTGCTATCAAGGTAATTCAAGTGATGATGATCCCAAAGGAGATTTGGTAAATTAGAAACTATTTTATAAACTGCAACACATAAGCCAGCTTTTATTTGATGTACAGCGTGTCATTGCTTTTTGCTTGATTATTTTCATATCAGAATTGAACACCAACCATCACAAACTCCTTTCAGAACATAATTTGAAACATAAGCTTGTTTGATCTTTTAGTAGGAGGTACTATAGTGAAAGGTACTATATTTGTCATACTCATGCAGAGCAGACCACCATGACCTTGACACATCTTGGGCAACTAGGGCATTATTCAGTTCAATGTGCTGTTGGGGTGTCAAAAATGCTCTGAGGTTTGACCATATCTTTGTGCCTCCAGCCATTATGGCATCTGTTTGAGATGCAAAATTGGGAAGCGTGACCTGCTACTTCAAAAGCTATTAAGGTTCTCACTGCATGTTGCTTAAGATAATGAATTGCTCCGTTGGTATTGGGGGGGGGGGGGCTGTTGTGGGTATCCCATGCATGTTACAGCCTGTATGATATTCCTTTTCTTTATGGACTATTGTTTGTTCTCTTTTTCTGGGACATTTGGAGATCCTCCACAGTGCTTTTGATTCTTCCCCTGGTGGAATTCCAGAGTTGTCTGTCAACAGGCCTCAGAAGGTTTAGTGAAACGGCACTCCTTCAAACACATTGCAACACAGAGACTCGGCTGTAGTACTGCAACAACTAAGAGGCTTTTTTCCAAACCCCAACATCTCTGTGCCAGTTTCACCAGTTTTCTTCCAATGTTTTGTCGTCATCCCCACATCTGAAAGGGATGGAATCTCTATGTCTGTTGTATTATCAAGCGCAAACTCCAAGATTCTTTACTGGATCTGGTGGAAGGGACTGGCTTCCTCCAAACATAATTTCCATTATGACAGTTACTGTAACACCCTGCGAAGATGTGACTATAATGATGTTAAAATGTATTTAAATATATCTCGAAAATATATTTATATAAAATCGATTCCAAATATTATTTAAATATTTAGCAGAATACCAAACAAACTGGGATGTGTGTGCCAGGGATTTCTGCATTGTATGCAATGGAGACCACTGCATACAGTCGACCCAAAATGGCAAGACAGTTGACATAGAATCTATTCATAATAATAATACATTTATTTTGCATAGTGCTTTTCAGGGTACACAAACAATTTGACATAGTTAACGATAAAAAGCAAAGTTTAAAAGCAAAGAAAAAATCTAACAAAGGGAGGTCATACATTAAAAGCAAGTATGAAAAGGTGAGTTTTGAGTGCTTTGTGCCTTTTTGAATGTGGGAACTGAGGTGGAATGTCAGATGTTTTTGGAGAGAAAGTTCCAGAGAGAGGCAGTTGCGATGGAAAATGCTTGATCACCCCAGGTCTGATGCTTGAATGAGGTTGGCATCAGCTGATTGAAGGTTATGAGTGGGGGTGTAGCGGTGGAGGTCGGCAATGTATGAGGGGGCAAGGTTGTTTTGGGCTTTATAGATGGTAAGCTGTATTTTAAAGTGTATTCTTTGTTGAACTGGGAGCCAATGGAGGCTCTGAAGAACAGGTGATATGTGATCTGTATATGTCCTACCTGGTAATAGACAGGTATACCTAATGAAGTGTCCAGTGTCTATTATTCATAGTAATACTAGCAATGCTAATATTGCTTTTTGCATGCTATTTTTAATTTAGCATGCTATTTTCATTTTCTGCCACATATTTATCAAGGTTTTGTGTTAAATATTGATTAATATCAATCAGTTGATATTGATTTTCCAAAACGCATTTGCATTTAATCATAAATATTCATGAGCATAATATTCCACGTTCATGGTCCAGAAGGTTAAAATAAAACATTTAGCACCATTATTCAAAGCTGAAATGTGATATTATGACTGTGATGTCACCTGGCACTTGAAAATGTCAAAATATGATACATTTCAAGTCTCGATTTAATTAATACATTCAAAAGCTAAATGAATTTACATAATCTACAAACAGGTATGGCTACTGCTGTGATTGATTGTATTCACTGTAGTTGTGGCCAATTACCTTATTATTATAAAAGAGGCATGGGTTGTTCAGTTCGGTGAGAATTGTGGCTGTTTTGCTTTAAGCCAAACCTTCCTTTGAGTTTTTCTGTCTGCTCACCATATGACCAGTGGCCACCCCAAGCCCTGCATCACAACTATGTAATGGAAAACTAAAGTTTAGTTTGTACATTCTAGTCTATTAAGAAATAAGTGTACTAGTCCCAGTCATTTTTCACCTGCCTGTGCATTAAAGGGCCCTTTGATACCCTTTGATATGCATCAAACGGTATCAAGTTGGAACCAGTTATGTAATGTTATATTATTATCTTTCCAAATAACCACAAATATGATTCCAGTGTCCTTGCTAGTACACAAACTTTGAATATGTCTAATGCTTATTTGAAAGTATTTTAATTTGGGCATTAAAGAATTGATTTCCCTTCTTAGGAAGGCATGGTTGCATTATGTTCAATGGAGAAAAGAGATGGTAACCGATCACTGCTGTAGTTGAAATGGGTTTTCATTTGCCAAGCCTTATGTTCGGTTCTCATAGTCAAATCATGCCAGCAGCCCTGCTTCCCTGTAGGCGCCTCATGCTGAACAGCTAAAGCGAAGTGTTAATGGGTTTTTTTGTACTTTTTAGATGCAAGATTTTCCAGGAAACCCAATTTCCAGCAGCCATGCTTGTAATTGGCCAGTAGAAGGCACACTATGATCGAAAGCAAACCTGAACTCTAAATGGTACACAGTTAAACATGAGGCCTTTCTCCAATTTTAAGTAAGATTTATTTTATTCTTTAATTAAATTTTTTTTTTTTTCTTATCCAACTGCAGTGGATGTTCAATGAATCACTCCATGCCGCACGAGCAGCCTCCCTCTCCTCTGTCCTCATTCTTCTAGATCTCTCTGCTGCCTTCGACACTCTAGATCACTCCATCCTCCTGTCTGCCCTGTTAGCAACGGGCATCTGTGGCACAGCCCTGGACTGGATTGAGTCCTACCTCTCTGGTCGCTCCTTCCAGGTTGCCTGGGCTGGTACGGTATCGACACCTCGGCCCCTTGCCACAGGAGTTCCCCAGGGCTCCGTCCTAGGCCCGCTTCTTTTTTCTCTTTACACTTGTTCCCTTGGCCCTGTGATCACTGCACATGGTCTATCCTACCACTGCTATGCGGACGATACCCAACTCTTCATCTCAATCCCACCATCTGATACACAGGTTTCAGCCAGTATCTCTGCTTGCCTGAGTGACATCCTGAGCTGGATGGACAACCACCATCTAAAGCTCAACCCAGGTAAAACTGAAATGATAGTCATCCCTGCCATTACCTCTCCTCTAGTTAAAAGGGTTTGGTCATACTTTTGCGTTTTTGTTTGTTTGTTTGTTTGTTTGTTTGTTTGTTTGTTTGTTAAAAAAAAAAAAAAAAAATTGGCCCTGGTCCTTATATTTGTTGTTGTTGTGCAGGTAGCAGTTGAAATTGTACTTCCCTCTAGCGTCTTTCAGCTCACTTATCCCTGGTTATGGGTATGCACTTTGTTGTACGTCGCTCTGGATAAGAGCGTCTGCCAAATGCCATTAATGTAATGTAATGTTCTGTCTGGTGTTAACAATCATAAGTTCCCTTAAAGGGTTGTCCAAGGATTCCAGAATGAAGATAGTTAATTTCTGCCAAGAAGGAGAAGGCTACAAAAAAATTAAATGTTTCTACCTATTTCCACTGAACTACCTATTTCCACTGTCAGAAACATTATTGCAAAATTGACCAATTTGGTCAAAATGGTCAAGGTGTAACCATTGACGTCAATGCTCAGAAGAACCCATACATCACTGCAAAAGAGTGGCAGACACAGGTCTAGCTGTCCACAGAATAACACAATGTACTTTAAACAACAAAGACCTACACATGGCAGAGTTGCCAGTAGGAACAACATCAACACAAAATTGAGAGTCTGAAATTGGCAAAAGAGAACTGAGAAGCCTGAAGCCTTTTGGCACAATGTGCTTTGGACTGACTAAACCAAAATGTAACTTTTGGCCACCAGCAAAGAAGGTATGTTTAAAGAAAAGGGTGACGCATACCTCAAAATCGACCATGAAGCACTTCCAGGAAAGACGGATGAAGGTTTTGGAATGACCACCACAGGTTTTGGAATGACCACCACAGAAAATCTTTGGAGAGATCTCAAACATGCCATACATGCAAGGTGGCCAAAGAATATTTCTGAACTAGAAGTGTTGTACTAGGAAGAATGGGGGAAAATTCCAAAAGCGAGGATTGAAAGACTCTTAACTGGCTACAGGAAGCATTTACAAGCTGTTATAGTTGTCTGAGGAGGAGGTACAAAGTAATAACTGATAGGGCTCCCAAACTTTTTTATTTTGAAACTGAAAAAATGTAGATTTTTAATTTTCATTTAAAGATTAAAATAAAAAGTAATCTTGCGTTTAAAATAAAGATGTGTCATGTTTAACGTTGTACCATTTAGAGGTCAGGTTCGTTCCTGTTCACTTGGATATTAATTGTAAAAGGATTTTTGAACAGAGGTGCCAATTTCTGAACAAAAAGTGTAATAATACAAATTCAGAACTGCAGCAAAAATTTTGGTTACTTGCCTGTTTGGCATTACTTTCGGAATGCTTTGCAGTTTCTCTTTCATCAAATAAAGGAAAAAAAACTGAAATGTGATTCTTGGTGCTGTTGCTGCTAAATGCTTCAGAGCAAATTGTATTTACATTGCCTGCTGATCTCAAGAAAGGATGTCTGTTTTGGCGCTAGAATATAAATTGTCGACAAATATGAACAATGTACTTCTTGAGAGAAGTGAAGGAATAATATGTACAGGGTATATATACAATAAAGAATAAGAACATATTCCAGATTCTGTCCACAGTAGCAGGAGAGAGTAAAGCACAATCAAACACAGAAAGGCCTCGCCAAGCATAATACACTGAAACCAGATAATGGGGTTAGCACAGCTTATTTTTCTGAGACTGTCCTCACCGGTTCCAATTTAAATGTAAATTTTCATGTCAATAACTACTCTGAAAAAATAATGTTACGGTTTGGTATTGTGTATTTAAAACAAATAAGACCTGACTGTTTTCTTTACAAAAAAAAAATGGTAGGACAACAATTTAAATGTAGTTTTATTGTTTTATTTGTTAAATTACTGTACAATTATGACAAATTATTCCAGTGCCGGCCCATTTATATGCATTATTTGTTTGTTCATTCATTTTCAAGTAAGTTTTACTGCATGGTTAATCAAAAATGTAACTATGAGCATGGGCACCTTAATGTTGAACTCCTGGCCAGTCCGAGGATGATTAAACACTTTACATTTTCTGGTAAAGT
The DNA here is from genome assembly GCF_963514075.1 of Conger conger. Classification (NCBI taxonomy): domain Eukaryota; kingdom Metazoa; phylum Chordata; class Actinopteri; order Anguilliformes; family Congridae; genus Conger; species Conger conger. Next base: position 26,067,206 of record NC_083762.1, read on the forward strand.
TACATTGGGCACAACGCCGAAACCTGTAATTTCCTTCTGGGACATTGCCGAAAAAGGGGAGGAGATAATATTATTATTTTTACCACCATATTTCTGATGTTGGGGGTTGTCTGTAGTATTCAAGAATGTAATTCATTCTGAGATGCCCATGCTCATTGCTGTGTGTGCAAGACAAAAAGAGCTTTAAAGAACATAGAAGCAACACTAGGACCCAGGACCGAAGGAGTCCTATTACTCAACACTTCAAAGAATCTCGTCAAAATATGTCTTCCTTGAGATGTTTTGGCACATGAACACTCTATGGAGAGGGGGCAATGTTGAAAAACTTTTATTACAAAGGGAAATGTTTTGGATCTCCAATATTGTCTTTATTGATTGGGATATAAAACCTTTTCTGTAAAGAAAGACCAAATTCTTGGGTTCATTACTGCATTCCTGATATATCCATATACTAATTGTATGGACTAATGCTTTCTCCCTCAAAGGAATGTGATGCACGTGATAACCATTTATACCATATATCATGTGTCTATATAGAGGATGTTTCTAACATGTACAAATTGTTTTCCTTTATACCAAGTCTTCGCCTTGGATCACAAGGATTGGGTGATCAAGTCTGTAACACGTATATGTATGAGTGTGGTAGTGCATGATCTGTTTAGACCTGACAAAGATCTAATGGGATTGAAATGTTGTCTGTAGTAAAGGTGCACAAGGAGCATATCAGTGTGCGGGATTCCTTATTTTCATTTTTGCGCTTATGCTGGTGACCTTTAATCATGTAGTGGGACATTGGAGCAAGCAGTATATTTAAGGGAACATAATAGTGGGTGAAAGACAATGTTCGATTACTGCATCAACTCGAAGTAGAGAACAAGGAGAGAAATACCCTGCCATCATTTAACATAATGTAATTGTCACACAAAACATAGAAAATCACAATCATGATGAATATTCCCAGGCTGCATTTCGGATTGCAGCAACTTCACCTTATCTTAGCATCCCCAATTCCAAAGAGGAAACAAATTAAATGGTGAGACAATAGTGTGATACATTGGATGAAATTATATGTAGCTAGTTATATAGCTACTGTCCTACCTGATTAGACTTGTAGACTGTATAACATTGCTGAAATAAATGGATACTCCTTAATGCTTAAAATTATGGACAGTGGCTGCATACCATATGACATAAATGTAACTTCAACTGATGAATTGCTTGTGGCTTCAACAGCTTATGTAAACGTAATTTGTTTTGTAACATTTTTTCAAGTTTTTCATTGATCAACAAGACGGCGAGCTATTGGTAGATATTGTACCATTCAGCAGAAAAAAAATGCTACTTCAATAGTCACAACAATTATGGTTTCAATCTGACATTAGGTAGACGTCAGTAAATGTTAACTACATCCCACTAACTCCAGTTCTGAGGTATAACTATAACATGTAACATTTGTTACAAATGTTAGCTAGCAAGTCAGTTATTGCCAACAAAATAATTAAATCTGGCAAATAACTTGATGCTTTGCAAACAAGCATTTAGTTGTTTTGCTTTTTTTCTTTTGAAGCCGATGTATTTCCATTTTTAAATTTTTTGAATAAAAATAATTTTTGTATCACTACCCTTCTAAGGGTCAAAAATGACCCGTATTTATTTCCAATGAGATTTCATGAATGGCTGAGTGTTTCTTTGCTATATCTTTTAAAATCTATTTATTTAATTAAATATCGCCCAATGAATGCTGGGATAGGCTCCAGCCCCCCTGCAACCCTGTTCAGGATAAGCGGGTTAAGATAATGGATGGATGGATGATTACCATAAATCATTATTTTAATTTTCCCTTTCTTAATTTATGAACTAAAATAGTTTTTGTATTACTACATCAAGTTTACACACATGGGTCAAAAATGACCCATATTCATTTCCTATGATATTCCATGCATGGCTGAGTGTTCCTTTGCTATATCTTTTATGCAAGTGTGATAAAAATGAAAAAAGACATCCTATAAAAAAAAATTATGCAGTGGGTAGCACTGCCGCCTCACAGCAAGGAGGTCCTGGCTTCGGATCCCAGTCGGCCAGGGCCTCTCTGTGTGGAGTCAGCATGTTCTCCCCTTGTTGTGTGGGTTTCCTCCGGGTACTTCGGTTTCCTCCCACAGTCCAAAGACATGCAGGCTAGGCTGATTGGAGAGTCTAAATTGCCCATGGGTATGAGTGTGTGAGTGAATGGTGTGTGTGCCCTGCAATGGACTGGCGACCTGTCCAGGGTGTATTCCTGCCTTTCGCCCAATGTATGCTGGGATAGGATCCAGACCCCTGCGAACCTGTTCAGGATAAGTGGGTTAAGATAATGGATGGATGGATGTATTCACTATGGAATTTGATAGGAACCTTTGATTTGTAGATGTTTGCAGTTAGGAACATGTTACAACTTTTCACAACTCAACAGTCTGCTTTCGCACATCTGATTCATGTAAGTCTTATTTTACAATTGATTTACCGAAGAAAATATTTGATATCTTGAAAGATAACTGAACATAATATTTGTACATATTACTTGACCTTGACATCCATTGCTAGTGACAAAGAGAAATATGTCCAAGATTATTAGCTAGCTGTTGACATATTCTATTCTAGATAACGTTGGCTAGGTCAACATGTTGACATATTCTATTCTAGCTAACATTGGCTGGGTCAACATGTTGACATATTCTATTCTAGCTTGCTAATGTTAGCGAGGTTAACTAAATAAAACTCGAAATAGAACAGTATACTGTATACTTGATCAACTGATAGTTGAAAATATGATTTAGATTTCCTGTTGTATGCAAGGAGCACAAACAGTGTGAGGCATGTATACAGTACACTGAGATGGCAATTTGTGCTGTACCCATATACTTTTATTTAATCAGTTTTCTTTTCTTTTATTCATTCATTTTATACATTCACCACAGTTCACTACAGTGACACCACAGATACACTTACAGTTCAATATCAGTGTCATCGGTTGTATGGTGTATGTTATGTGTGAGTGACAAAGTGACAAATAAACATTTCAAATATTTAATGTATTATTGTTTGGTCCAAATCACTTCTAAAATAATTATTTTTAACAAAATTATTATTATAGTATGTCTTTTTTCATTTTTATCACACTTCCATACATGGGTCAATTTTGTGTAAACTTGATGTAATAATACAAAAACTATTTTAGTTCATAAAGTAAGAAAGGAAAAATGAAAATACTGATTTGTAGTAATCAAAAACATGTGTAATGAATATTTGGAATATTAAAGAATTAAATAAATTGATTTCCAAAAATATAGCAAAGAAACATTCAGCAAGGCATGAAATAACATTATAGGTCAATACGGGTCATTTTTGACCAATGTTGCGCCTTAGAGGGGGTTTGCATAGCTTGTGTATCAAAGGGTTAATTGCAAATGTTGTCTACATATTAGACACCATCATACTTGAATGGAACCTGCATCATAGACAGCCACAATTGAGTCACATGATCATCCCTCATTCAAAGTTGGTGTTACAGATCGCAAAGTCACATTATTCAGATGTGGAATCACCATCAGGAAAACACCTCAGTCAGATTTGGTATCCTGAGAAAAACATACAGTGGTTTCATTTAGCAGTTTGACTCTGCGGGAAGAATGTCACTGTGCCAGAAAATAATACTTGCATGTTTCCAACAGTAGGGGGCAGCCACACTTGGTAAAACCCTATTACAAAGGCCTGGCCATACCTCATTTTAGGTACTCTTATTGGGCGGCCAATCTCAGAGTGACTGCACTGGGTGCAGTCAGATATTCATCCACATGGGGCATGAGGGTGATTTATGGAGGCTTCCTCTGCAAGACCTGCCTCATTAACTGCCCTTATTCATACCCCTAAACCTTTTTTCTCATTCTCCCTATTCCAAAAATATTATTGTCAAATCTACAAGACACAACTTTTAGTTACAAACTCCTTCCTTCCTGGCAATGATAACAGCTATCCCGGTATTTCATCCCTCGTTTATAGCTGAGGTTTATGGTCCTCCCTTGGTATTAACACCTTCAAGGACTTGTATATAGATAATACCTTTGCATCTTTTCAGCAGCTATCCGAGAAATACACTCTCCTTTTTTTTCAGTACCTGCAAATTTGTAGCTTTATTCACAGTTCCCCAACCTCCCAGAGGCTTCACCCGTCGACTCCACTGTCAACTACTAAGGGCATGATATCTATCATGTAATTCATTTCCAGTGTTCATCTGAAGCCATTTGAATATACTTAGGTATGATAGCTTAGGTCTGTCAGGTGTATCTTTTAAGAACTTGCATATAGACTCAGCATATAAACAGAAAACGTCAGACTATGTTACGTTCTCAATTTTAACAACCATAGAGATGGTGCTTGAGTGCACAATCTAGCATTCTAGCATTTGGCTGGAGAGTTAATAAGTGCATTTTTAAAAATGACTTCGGGTATACCTTGATACACAGCTTCTGTTTATGTCTAGAATACTTCTAGTTTACTGTCTACTTTAGATAGTAGGCTAGTTTTGGGTTCATGGACTGTTTTTGGCCTATATTAGAAACACCACATGGCTACCCTCTACTGTTGGAACATTGCAAGCAGTGGGTTAGAGTGCTCACATAGGCCACCTGGTGGTGGTTGTGTGAACAACAAGTAGTTACTGCGGAGAAACAAAAAAATATATGGAAATTTGCAGCCACCCGGCCGATCTCCTGAGGCAGGAGCACCAAATGAAACATGAAACTACTGTAGTAAGGATCAGAATTGAGTCAAATAAACGAGTCAATGGGAGTATTTATTCATGTATGAAAGTATTAGTTCATTCATTCATTTAGGCAATAGTAAGGCATTGTTAAAAGCTTTCCACAAATATAATTTTGGTTGCTAGCTTTGTCTGCACAGGAAATAGCATATCTTTCCTTTCCGCTATAGATTTGTTATGGAACAGTACCTGCCAAAAATATAAAATATTTGTTACTTGGTTGTTATTTTATATTTGAGCATGTATAGTTGATGTAAGCTCATGGCTGCCTTCACTGGTTAATCTTCAGAATACAAAATAAACACTTTATAGTGTTCCGGGGCCTGGTTGCAATGGTTTTACCTTTTAAAACATAACATTTTTACAAAGCTGAAGCTTTCTGCAGCCATGATATAACTACTGTAATACTAAAACCTTTTTACATCACTTTCATAGAAATGCCATATTTTCCTAGTGATGTTTCTGGCATAACTGACACAGCCTGCAATTTATATAGTATATCACATTTGATGTAAACCCTGTGCTGAATTATTGTGTTTCTGCCAGGAAGAAATAGAAAAGATGAGTGAAGCATGTCACAAATGAAAGAGCTAAGCGGTATGTCATTGAAATGACGTTGACCTTGACCTTGCTAATGGAAAGGTTCCTGCGTGGACTTTAGGCTTTATACTGAATATCAAGATGCAATAGTGTCATATATTGTATGAATGCATTTTCCAGTTTTTCAACTATTTTGCGAAAGGTTCATGAACTTAAAACTTTCGTTTTCCGTGTGCTTCAGCATCCTGGAGATCATCTGAATTATGATCACTGACTTGTATGGCCATGAACCATTCAGTTCAGAGCCATTCAAATTCATCCTGAAAGAAATGGACATTGACTGAATTCACTTCTTCTTCCATTTGCCTTGAAAATATATGGGGAAATGAAACATAATAAAATACACCAAGCTCTCTCACACTCTCTCTCTCTCAGAAATAAAATACTGAAGAGCACATGTACATTAATGATTCATTTGATTGTCTCTAATTGAGTAAGTGCATTATACATAAACAAGGACATTGCATTGGGAAAGGGCATCTAAATTATACATGAATGCCAATGTTTCATGTGTGGGGAAGAGTGGTGAAAATCTGAACTAACTCATGCTCATAATAAAGAAAAAGGCTTAGGCACAGCCTTCAAATCAATGCTGTGGCTGAAATCATAGTAGCAACTGTATCTATGAAAGTATAAATAGAGTTCAGTGAGTCTCACGGGTTGAGCAACAAATTTGATTAATTAATTGAAATAGAAAAGATTAATTTGGTTATCACTAAGTAGCTGCCTTATATACAAACAAGGACAGAAGCATTCATGAAGGGCATCTAAATAATGCATGAATGGCAATGTTCCATGTGCAGAGGAGGGCTGTTTGGAATTACAACAAATTCTTGCTGATAATAACGTCTTTAACAATTTGTTAACTGACCCAAAATCAATGCTGCAGCTCAACTCTGAAAATCAGCCATCAGTGAATATACACATAGTTATTCTCTAGGGTGATGTTGCTAAATTAATTTGTTGTATAATATGTATGGCCACAACAATGAATCTAATAATGGAGTAGATTATCAACAAATTATTTGATCTGACATTCAGTTGTTGCTTCATTTCATTTTCATTTTAAAATTGGTATGCATTGTCTGGCAAGCCAAATACATTGCCAGATAATTGACAGCTGATAGTCAACACAATTGAACCATTTTTACATACCAAATGCAATATCTTCTGTTAAAACCATGATGGAATGCTTCAAGGAGTTTATGTGAATATTAGGATAAATGCCTTCTGTATTGTGTTATGAGGCTTTCCACATGTAGATTTGTGTTCATCAGTAGGTATCGGAGTGCTGGATTCAGTAAGCACAGTGTGGTTCATGTTGCCTGGCATGCAGCTGGCAGTTTCATGGCAGGGAAAGTACCTGTGTGCTCTCATTGCTGAGGAGATCAAGTCTGCCCCTGTCATTAACCCGTTCCACTATGCCCCCCTAGATGGCAATTTCCAGCTATTTTGTACTAGTCTTATAAAAGGGTCAATGTCTCAAACAATCAACTATTTACTGCACACACATGGTTGGAGACTTCAATCTTGAGACAGACCAAATTTATGCTAGAGTATGTACGTACAGTGTACACAAAAGACACACTAAAATACAAAAAATAAATGCCTTGTTTTCATAGTTTAACACTGAACATCTCAATTGCTAAGTCAAGGACCAAGCCCGACTTGTGTACACAATTTGGTTAAGATATCAACTGGTATTCAAATTCCACATTAATTTTCCCAAAACTGTACCCAGATGTCCTCAAATGTCCCCAAATCTCTTCAAGTACAAAACATGAATTAATCTTCCTGTGTGTTTAATTTGCATATATGAGAGTATGTTTCTATGAGGCTAATGCTTTCTAACCAACCTGCATCACATTTAAAAATAATAAATAATAAATATAAAAGCCATTTAACTCCTTCAACCAAGTTGAGCTCTGTGGTTTGATTGAATCTAGGCCAACCTTTTTAGAAAGCCGTTTAAATCAAGCTATGATTGATTTGCTTGAGAAGTGTACTGCTGGGTCATAGATTAATATTGCCAGAGGGCAAAGTTACTAAATGGGGGATGCTTGATTGCAGCATTCAAAATTTAGGTGATGGTTTGAGATGCACTGAATGATTCTATGAATTGTCAATGAACCGTACTTTATTTAAGAGGTGACTGGAAGCTTTAACATTCTCTTTGACATTCACATTGACACATTCACATTCTGTGTCACTTTTATGTCGGGAGAGTATGTTCACTGCTTTGCTTGCCGAAGGTACCCTCCGCAGGGGTTCTGGAGACACAATCCCAGGCTCACATACTCATGTCAAAACCAAGGGACAATTAAGTCATCATTTCTCCTCTGAAATACAATTAATGGATGGTCATTGTGTGTGCATTTTGCAGTGTCCACATAATTCTACATTTGTTTGAGGAAAAAATATGATGATAAGAATCGATAGCACGATTTTGACTTAGGTCCACATTGTTTTACATTTTGAATTAGATTTGCTTCAAAGGTGTTGCTATAATGGGAGGTGCCACAGGTGAATAGGGGGAAAAAGTCATTTCCTCTAATAAAAATATGCATTGTATATATTTTAAATGTGGACCCAAATTCAAACATTTAAAAATATATAATCCAAATTACTGCATGAATAAATAAAAAAAAAATGTTTTGTTTTTTTTCATGACTCAATAGGTGTTAATTAACTTCTTTTTTTTTTTTTTGGTCTCTAAATTTTGTTTTTGTTCTAAAAAAAAGATTTTTTGAATATTTTTTCATAAGACTGTAGCTATATCTACAATTTAAGTTGTAGTTTTGTACAGGAAATTCAGTGAGCTTTTATTTAGGTATTTATTTGACTTTTTTTTTTACCCCTTACAGGTTTGATGCATTGTGTGTTCAGAGATGCTCTTCTGCATACCACTGTTGTAATGCGTGGCTATCTGCATTACTGTTACCTTCCTGTCAGCTTTGACCTTCTTCGTTGACCTCTCTCAGCAACAAGACTTTTCCATCCGCAGAATTTCCGCTCACTGGATGTTTTTTGTTTTTTGCACCATTCTGAGTAAACTCGAGAGACTGCTGGGTATGAAAATTCCAGGAGATCAGCAGTTTCAGATAGACTGAAACCAGCCTTTCTGGCACCAACAATCATGTGATGGTCGAAATAACAGAGATCACAATTTTCTTTGTAATAAAAATCTATTTATCAAGGATTTCAATAATTCTGGAACTGACCAAATATGTACACCTGTATGTGTGTGTATGCTTGCATGCTCACATGCGTGCATGGTGCTGTATATTAGCCCTGATTCCTGGGGAAAAAGTGAATATAGCTTTGTTTCGAAACAAAGGCTCAACAAATGCCTTTTCCAGCAAAATTATAGTGAACCCAAACATTAATGCTGACTGGTTGAAATCCACTAAATGATTGCTTGAGTCCCTTTAGGTGACATGCTATATTGATCTGTAGATGTACCTTGTCTTTGTGTCCTGAAAATAAGCTCAAGCAAGTTCTGTGCCTTTACAAATAGTAAATAAGTATTGGCTGTTGCAAGGCAAAAGTTGCTTTTGGCTTGTCAACAGAAACTTCTGCTAATGCCAGTTTAAATTAAAAAGACTGCATATTCTGTGTGTGTGTATGTATGCATGCTTGTGTATGTCCATCCATCCATCCATTATCTTAACCTGCTTATCCTGAACAGGGTCGCAGGGGGGCTGGAGCCCATCCCAGCATACCTTGGGAAAGGCAGGAATACACCCTGAACAGGTCGCCAGTACATCGCAGGGCACACACACCATTCACTCAGACACTCATACCTATGGGCAATTTAGACTCTCCAATCAGCCTAACCTGCATGTCTTTGGACTGTGGGAGGAAACCGGAGTACCCGGAGGAAACCCACGCGGACACGGGGAGAACATGCAAACTCCACACATTCGAACCCAGGACCTCCTTGCTGTGAGGCAGCAGTGCTACCCACTGCACCATCCGTGCCGCCCGCTTGTGTATGTGTTTGAACAAAATCGAATCTTGTGAAATCAAATGTGCACATCTTATTCTCTTATTCATAATGCAAAGCATGCATAATCTTGAATTGACAACTAAGTTATTATTGGCAACAAACATAAAAAGAACTGTCAGAATACCTGAAGATGTGAGTAGACGTCCTTGAAAACAAATAGTAATGAATAAAAAATGAACGATTTATTTGGTGTTGCGGTGGCATACGGCTAAAGCTTCGAGCCGGCACTCCGATGGTGGGGGGAGGGACTCAGCGGGGAGGATCGACGCATATAAAAAGTGCCCCGGACTACCCTGGAATCACGGTCTGGAGCTTGAGAAGGCATGACAGTCTCCTTCCAGCTGCCAGGCGATGAGGTCGTAGCGGAAATACATTTTCTACATTTCAATACGTTTCCTCAACTTACAGGGCCGATTGAAATAAGCAGGGCAACCAAATTGGGAGAAAATGTGAAAAAATGAATTGTTATGAATTATTATGACAAGAACAGATATTTTTGGGCCTTTCAAGGGGGTGGCTATGAAAAGGCTATGCACTGGACCGAATTAAGTGAGTAATGCATCAATGTATTTCACTCCTAGTGCAGCCACAAACTTCCTGTTGATTTTCTGTATTTTAATTTAACCAGAAAGTTCCCATTGAAATTTAAATCTCTTTAGCAGCAAGGTGACCTGAAAGCTGATTTATTTGAAACTTCAAACTTGCTAGCCTGTTGCTACAGTTATTTCAATAATTACCAGTGTTGCACAAGATCTGATATTGATTTAAGAAATGAACATTAAAAAAATGCTGTGATGCTTTTTTTCAGTTTTCCATGATTTTCAACAACTTTGCAACTGAACAACAGAGGAGGGGTTAGGGATGAGGGATAGCCCATTAGTATCTCATAATATCAGAGATGGGATATGGCCCGTGTATTTATATTATCTGTTACAACAGGGAGGACAGAGGAACCAGAAGCAGACACAGGAGTGTGGAAAATGGCAAGTTTACTCGCAGGTGAGGGGGCAGACAGAGCGTAGTCACAAAACAGGCCAAGGGCAAAAACCAGGGGGTCAGTCCAACAATGCAAAGGTACAGATATCCACAACAACAAAAGAAGAGTCAAAAAGAAGTGATTTAAATTACAAATACCCAAAACTAGTGAATGTTAGTTTGTTAGTTTGACAAACATATTAGTGTGTTAGTATAATTAGTACTGTACAACTTCTATGTTAGTTGGGATTAGTATATTAGTGCTATGTACAAACATGAAATGGAGAGAAAGCAGGAAGTAAGGAATGCAAGATTGGAAGGAAGGTTGAACCCCGGAACTACCGTAAACACCCGAATAGTGGGGCATGCAGACAGGGGAGTGACTGGGCTAATAAACATTCAGATTCAGACATCACAGGGGAAGACGAGTGCAAAGACTAATGAATATAAACAGAACACCATGAATATGAAAAATAATAAATGACAAGAATAACAATAATAAACAATGATAAACTAACACAGGACAGAACACATTATCCATGCATTGAACAATACCAGCCTGTCATGAATTACAAAACATTAATAGCAAACCATTTAAAACACATTTAATACTAGTATCCTTCTATTGCATACAAATTGGTCTCACTTAACAACAATGCTTACTATGTAACTACATAGGCCTATATGCTACTGGCAGCACACGCAGGACAAAGGGCAGGGCTAAAAACTTGGCACATTTAATAATAATCATCATCATCATCATCATAATGCAAACAAGCCAAAATGACAGGAAAATCATTAGCCAACTGAATAAACTGCACCATAAACTGAACACATTACATCAGCAGCAGCTGGTATGAAGCTGCTCTGGCTTGTCTCTTAGAAGTCAAATGTAAACAACCTTTCAGTGTATGTGCTGGAAATCAGAAGTAATTAACATGTCGCCTAAGTAAGTGTTTTGGTAAATTGCCTCAGCCAGTCTAAAATTAAAGAAGCAAATATTCAAACATGACATTACTGGAAGGTATCCTCCCTTTTCTCTTCACTTTTTGTGGCTGATTTTTACCAGATCAATTTCTGCCTGACTTGTGAGCAGGTAACACTAGCTGGCTAGCATACACAACAACGACCGGACTCATTTTTGGTGGCCAGTGTTTTGCAAAACACAATAAATGCAATTTCTTGTATTGAAGTAAAAAGCACTACGATTCAAAATGCTAAACACAAATTACTAATTGGCCACATCACCAGTTTAGACACTAGTCACATACAATTAGCAATCACAACTAACACATGAATGAAAGGGCCACAGATACATATGCTGTATTCGCCACTATGTGGAGTAGAATTAGAAACATGTAAAATAATCAATTCGTTCCAACTGTTCACCATTTTCTTGTGGGAAAACGTTAGTTTCCACTGGGTTGCTCTGGTCCACCCCAGATTTTCCAACATTTGTCTCCCACCATATTCACCATTTCTGAATCCAACCGAAGAACTTTTCTCTGCATGGCGATGGAAAGTTCATGACCAAAATCCACACACACAGATGCCCCTTCTTCAGGCAATAAAGGAGACGTGGTGATATTCCTATAGAAGCATTCAAGGGTTGTTTACGTCATGCCAGGAGATATCTCCAGCTGCTTGTCCAGGGAAAACATTGGTGATGTAAAGTGGATGTGGACAGCATGTGTTGAAATGTTTACACTAGTTTTGAAAAATACAATTGTTTTGTTATTTTATTGGTGTGTTTGTTTTATTCAGTATTTCATTATATACAGTAACATGTTATACAATCAGCTACTGCCCATAGCTTGTATGTGTAACACTGAAAAGGCAAAAGGCATAAGCTGATAAGTAAATATATTCATAATAGTGTTTTTCATTGATCAAAACTGTGTTCAATTGGTTCTCAGTAAGGTTTATTCATATGATGCATGTGTGTGTAATTCTGACACCTAATTTTTATTTTGAATAGTGTTAATACGGTTTTGACTGAATAGTTGCATTTATCCAGAGATGTGTGCAGTTTTTTTGGTATTGTGGTTTTTGTTTAGAGTTTTGAGAACTTTCAGAAAATGTGTGTAAACAATTTTTTTAAAAACTGTAAACCAAAGTTCTATGTTCAGGGGCCCCCACTAATATACTTCTAATAAAATTATCTGCAAGTATTTGGTATGTACTTCCAGAAACAGACATTTCAGCTCCATAAAGCACGCTCTGTGATGAAATGGGACACTCTGCTGCCCCCTACTGCCATAATCATGCAAGTATTTAAGACTGCTATGAATGAGAGTGCTCACATTTGCCAACTGGTGGTGGTTGTGCAAACAACAAGTAGTTACTGTGGAACAAGCATAAAAATATATGCAAATCTGCTGCTGCCCGGCAGATCTCTCGGGGTGGCAGTGTCAAATGAAACATGAATACACTGTGTATCCATTGCATTTTTTATTTCTTTATTTTTTCTACAATCACGTCAGTGCTGACCCTGGAATATTATTAAATGAACCACCCCTGGAAGGACTGTGCCTAGTCCTCTAGCACTCTGCATGCTTTGCCAGTTCAGTGCTCTCATACAGGGATCTGTCACCACTTCCTATTTCGAAGGGCGGGAGGAGGAGGGGGAACCATGGTTCTTAGAATCTGCAAAACACTGGTGTCTAAGACCATCAAAAATGTATTTCAGTACTGTCCACAGAGGAGACTGGCAAGCAGAGAATTTCATATGAATCCTATAGACACAAAAGGCATTTTTTACCCTTCCTCCAGAGAATAACCAGACAGGCTGAAGCTGCAAGGGAAGGAGACACGAGGGGATGAGTAATTAATGGATGGTTTGAAACTGTTGTTTTTACATATGCCAACAATGATAAGGCCACTGCATTTGCTGTGATCAAAGAGATTCAGCCCTCTTACCCTGCACTGAGAACCTGTCCTCAATTATGGAAACCGTGTGTGTGTGTGTGTGTGTGTGTGTGCATCTGTGTGTGTGTGCCTGAATGTGTGTTTATTAATGTTGTACATCTGAGATAATAATGACGAAACTAGCTTCCATTTTAATGTACTCTATTCCTTATCATTCAGTTTAATAATTGCTCCTCACTCTGACATGTAAGCCTCTATTTAGTTTTATCCTAATGGATCATCAAAGGTTCAGGATATTAACAACTGTATGTATTAATTTATTTCAGGGAAGATAATCAGTCTGGGCTACATAAGCAAAAAAAGAGTACTTGTAAAAAATTTTTACCATTACTTTAATTATCTTACCATTGAATTATCTTTACCATCTTACCAGTTTGACTACCCTCTCAGGTTGAAAAGAAAAAAAGATATAAGCATATGAATATGTTTGCTAAAGAGTGAGAAAAAATTGCCACAATTTGAGCGCACCATTGCTTATCCTATCAAAAGTTTATGAACCAAGCACCCCGACATGCCATCCTCACATCAAGGTCCTTCAGCAATCAATTCAAGTTTTACATTCCAAAAAAGGGCTTATTCTGTCCTTTCAGATTTTCAAAAATAGGATTCCCTTTTAAGTGTGCTTCCAGTGCCCCCTACTGATGCTGCAGTCCCAGCCAGGATTGCCGAGTGCCTCAGAATGCTTGAAACAAGATCAGTTACACCATGACTTTAAAAATATTTTGCCATTTCAATAGCCCTTGTGACTGGCCAAAATGATTATTTTTTTCAGTGTGGTAAGACACAGGGATGGAAATGGAAACATGGCAAATGCCACTTTCAGTGGAATAAAAGGCAATGAAATCATGAAGAACGTTTGGCCCTTTTAGAGCAGCCTCTGTGGCAGTGCTGTTGAATTTTGCATTAGACTCACTTTGATAATAGGCAGCTCTGATACACCTAAGTGCCAGTCGTTGTTCTGGGCATCCCCTATTGTAGTACGCTACCAATCCTGAGGGAGAGAGCGTCAATTGCAGGATGGAATTCAATATTTCATACGCAGGACTGTGTATTACTTGGCAAAGAGGACAAATATATTAATCTTGAAAAATGACTATTGAGATAACAACAACGGAAGGGTGTCTTTAATAATGTATTAAGCTTGCTCTGAGGCGCTGAGTGTGAGAGGGGAACAAAATTAGCTCAGTCTGGGGCCTGGACTGCTCTCCGCAGCTTCTAGTCCACAGCGGAATGGCGTGTTAGAGGGCTCCTGGGAGTAGCATGGAGGCTGACACTGGCTCAGAATCTGACATCATGGAGGATGGGGAAACAGTGACAGGCTAACTCTGGGCCCAAAATCAAAGGACCGCTGTAAAGTTTGGCACAGAGCTATTAGATAGCCAGCATTTTGCAGTTTTGTTTTTTAGCCCATGTGCAAAGCACAGTCTCTAGCTTTTTTCCCAGTGTATCTGGCTGTATAAATGGTTCATATTCTGGTCAAGAAAGATGTGCTTTGGGCTGACTGCACAGGCTGACTGGGAAGCAAATTAATAATGTAATATAATGGGTGAGAGAATGGACATGTTGTGTAAAAGTTAAAAATGAAAAAGTTACATTATAGCACAGAAAAAGATAGATGGAAAGGCCATTACCATGATACATCAATAATATAATGTTCTAGCCATCACCAGAGTGGATATAATACTTAAAATATTTACTACTGTGATGTAGTAGGTTTTTTGTGTGTATGAAAAGTAAATTAGCCTTTTTATTTGGAATTCCTTCAGGATAATGCCTTTTTCTCTCACTCATTTACATACACTCAGTGAGCACTTTATTAGGTATTTATTAGACTTATATTGTCCACTTAGAGGTTTGCCGCATTGAGCGTTTAGAAATGCTCTTCTGCATACCACTGTTGTAATGTGTGGTTTATTTGCGTTACTGTCACCTTCCTGTCAGCTTTGACCAGTCTGATCTCTCTCATTAACAAGGCATTTTTGCCTGCAGAACTGCTGCTCACTGGATGTTTTTTGTTTTTTGCACCATTCTCTGCAAACTCTAGAGTCTGTTGTGTGTGAAAATCCCAGGAGATCAGCAGGTTTCTGAGATATTCAAACCACCCTGTCTGGCACCAACAATCATTCCACAGTCAAAGACACTTATTTCAGATTTCTTCCCCATTCTGACATTTGGTCTGAAAAACAACTGAACCTCTTGACCATGTCTGAGTGCTTTAATGCATTTAGTTGCTGCCACATGATAATCTTCTTATAGTAACCTGCCTGGTACATAAACGTGGTTCCTGTGATTTTCCCCATGTTGGACTCCAGTGAAAACACACGCCCACCCCAACAGGTCCATTAAGTGATTTTATTTTATTTTATTTTTTTTATTTAGTACAGGCAGATTTAAAAGCAAAAATACATTTTTCCAACCTAAGAATTTTCACAATTTTCATATCCTCAGTCTCCAAAACTCTTGGACCCTGATGTGTGCTCTCACACACACAACACTGGCCCAATCCTATTTTTAGGATTCATAATCAGATATATATGTGGACAGCCTCAGTTGTGTATCCTCCTCTAGCAGCATTCAGGAAAAAATAAGTAAATGAAAAGCCAAGATTAATAAGGCAGACACTAAAAGTGATCCTCAGGAAAAGGGACTGTTGTTTGCACTTTACCTGAAGGCAGAAAAAATTAAATTACTCAGCGTGGCTTTTATGAGAAAAATAAAGCATGAGTCAGACGCCCTACGTGTTTGACAGAGAATAATAACACAGTTGTCAATGTATGCCAAGGAAAGGGCTGAGGTGTCTAAGAAGGGAGCAGCAAGTGCCACCAAAAATAGAACCCTTCCCATATCCTGCTTGCATGCAAATGAATTGATAATGAATCTCTGGCAACCTGTTAAAGGCTGTGCATACTATCTTGTTTTAAATCAAGAAAAATGTGTGCTGTATTTTCCACTGTGGTATGTGTCAATAATTGTCAATTGTTTAAAAAACAATAATTAAATAACTTAGAAAACACAAAACCACACTAAGGCCCTGATTTGGCTGAATGTATATTTAATGTTCAGACACAATGCTTATCTACAATTTGGAGCAATTTTTTTTTTCTAAGAATCGGAAGTCAGAATGCACAGCTTTTCTCCTTTTAATTACTGAACTCCAGTTGTTGTTTCGCAACAATCTTTTGCATTCGTAAAAAAAATTCAGTACATTTCTTAAGGTCTTAAGATTCTATGCAAGTTATTCTTCAATTTGTATAAAGCAGAGAGGTGTGCAACAATGCAGACAAAATGGTTTAAATAATAACAGAATGTATCCCTATTTTTGCTACTGCAAAGAATTTAGTGCATATATTTTTTAAATGATGTACTCTGCTGAATAAGATTTGGAATGCAAGTACTTATTTCAGCAATCTATTGTTTAATGCTGTTTGCACAGAAGTGATTTCACGAACATCTGGTTTCAAAAGTGTGCTTAATGTTTTCACATTCATCATACTTGAAATGGCTAAAGTGCATGTAATTACAGCATTTTATTTTTAATTAACTGTTGATCTGCTTCTGTCAGTTATTACAATTTTTCATTCAAACATAAAATACAATGTCATATTCGATGAGATGTACTGCAGTCATTTTAAAAAAATGTTTACCTCCTTTATGGAAATTTTCACTCTAGCAATCAAAATACTGTATTCATTTTTCAAAAGGGTTGCTATTTGATCACTTTATTTCCTTATGGAATACTTTCACTTGAAAAAATGTATATATTCTCTATATAATAAATGTAAATTATTACATATGGATATTAATATTTTAATATAACCAAAAGTCTCTGATGTTGCTATATTATCAGCATAACAATTTGAGTGAAAAGTTGAGTCCTTGAAAATTTCGTAGTATTTGTCATGTCCCCTTTTGCTTTAATGGCAGCGTGCTCTCAAGCTGGCATGGACTCCACAAATTTGTGCAAAACCTGATGATCCATGTTATCCCAGCATTATTTGACAATGTTCCAAGGAGCATCTTGTGATGTTACTTTGAATACTTTGCTTTTGTCTGTTTTCAAGTGTTCCCATAAATATTCATTGGGGTTGAGGTCAGATGATTGTGGATTGTGCAACACTCCTTTCTCTTCTTTGGTCTTCAAGTAGTTCTTGCAAAGCTTTGAAGTAACTTTAATTTGTTTTAAAATGTTCAAAATCCCAAAACTTTCTGTTTATTTTCATCCTTGCATTTTAAAAGCACCCAAGATTTTCACTGTGGTCTCAGACTTTTGGACCCCACTGTTTGTATGTACATACAGTGGGCTCCAGAATTATTAGCACCCTTGATAAATATGCATCCAGTTATTGAAAGGTTTATTTTCCAACATAAGGACATTAGTGTGCTTTATTAATGATACAATGGAATCAACCAATGTCAAATAAAATGGTTTCCCCCCAAAAAAACTGGTTTCACAATTATTGCTACCCCTGGTTTAATAGTTTAATCCAAAGTTGACAGCCATGAGTCCTATCATATAATTTGTGATAGGGTTAGAGAACATATTTGGAGGAATTTTTTACCATTGCTCCATACAGAAGTTTTCATAATCATTGATATCCCTGGGCTTGCGCTTATGGACACCTCACTTCAGACCACAGGTTTTTGATGGGATTGATGGAGACTGAGATTGATGTTGTTTTCATTGGACCATTTCTTTTGTGCATGTTTGGAGTCATTGTCCTGCTGGACAATCTACCTATGACTAAGTCTCAGCTTAGTCCTAGCAGAGACAACCAGATTTTCTGCCAAAACTTCCTGGTACTTAATTCTGCCATTAAATAGTGTCCCTGGATCCCTGTACCACTGGCAGCAAAACATCAATGATCAACCTCCATACTTGGCAGTAGGTATGTGGTGCTTGTATGCTTCTTGTATGCATTCCTCTTTTGCCACCGAACATGTTGATGGTGTTTATGGCCCAAACCATTTTGATCTCATCTGACCATAGCACTGTCTTCCATTCATAATTCCAATGAGATTTGGCAAACTCCAGATGATGGGGTTTGTGCACAGTAAAGGCTGTATTCATGCAACCCTTCCAAAGAGTTGGTATGGAGATGCCATTTTATGGTTCTTTTTGAGACTTGGTGAGCCCAAGATGCAAGCAATCTCTACAAGTATTAACCATGATCCTTGGGTAATTTGTACTCCTTCACTATCTTCCTTACCGTCCATGGGGACAATATTTTATTATTGCCATTACAAAGTGGTTTGTTTAGACAGATTCACTGAATTAAGTAATATTGTATTGCCAATTTCATGACGCTGAAATTTCATTGTTTGATTTTTTTAAAATCATAATTGTTAGGGGTGCCAGAATTTTTTTTTTTTTTTTCAGAAAATAATTCATTACTACATAAAAAACATTGAGACATGAGAATAAATGTATTCAAATAAAAGTATATTATTTTCCCATATGTTTGAACATAACATATACAGTATATCATTATCTGTGTTATTTATTATATACAGCCTTTTATATATTTTTTTATTAAGGGTATATTACACTGTGCTCCAGAATTATTGGCAACCTTAATAAAAATGGATAAAAAAGACTTGATAAAGGTCATGAACTGTATGTCATGTTTCCTCTATACCTGTTGTGGTCCATCTAAAACCTGATGGGAGAAATCTTCTGAAGCAGTGGCATAATGAAACTAAGAAAAAACGACCTTCTTTCACCAACTAGTAAACACACTATAATGTATTACTTGACACATTGATGGATGCAATTAGTAATTAACCATGCAAGAAGCAGCTTATGTCAAGCTGTGTATTCAGAAGCCACCTGCTAATTAGCAGATCATAGTTCCCCTTCCAATGCTCCCCTGCCTTGTCTTTTATGATAGTGCAGTTTTAGAACAATACATACAGTAACATGCTTCTGAACCAATATTCTGGACTGTTTATTCTTTTATCTTCCAGTTATTTTATTTTTAACATTACAAAGGAACAAATACACTATTGCTTTAAATAAAGCGGTTTTGTGCAATTTATCTTATTATTGGGGCTGTTTAATGGCTATTCTCACATGTTTCTACTTTCTAGTGTATTTGTGTAACATTTGATCATTTTACGTATTTGTCTTCCACAAGATTGATGAAGAATTCTCAAAATGCAGTCAGGATTTTATTTTTATTGTTTTGGCAATACAACATACGTTCCACATAAGATTACATGGAAAATTCTCAATTCTAAATCAAACTTTGAGTTGCAGCACAATTGATGGAAGACAGGTAATGCTTTAAAATAGTTGTCAAGAAAAAATAAACAAGCAATATGTTACGCAATAAATAAATAAAGAACGAAGCCCTGAACATTTTTGTATTTAATCTTATGCAGTCAGATAAAACATGACACTTGCAAATTAGGCTATTACATCACCATTTATCAGGGGACAAAACTCAATATTGCTTGAGTGCTTTGCTACTGTTATTTATGGAAAATTTGAGAGCAAAAAGCAAATGACTGCACCAAGAAACTGAGGCCAACATAAAGCATGAAGTTTATACATTCACGTACATCATTGCTTACAATTATGAAATGTATGAAGAAGAAAAAGTAATACTTTTCTTCATCTGTTCATTGATCACATTCTTATGGAGTGGCACTGTTTCGAATGGTGTTGAGGTTTACAATGTACTTTGACTAATGTATCATATCAAGGACCTGCCCCTCATGCTAGTGGGGGCCCCCTCCCCTACAGAAACAACTTGCGCTAATACACTAACAGAATGTCTTTGTCCTGTTTTTTTTCTTTCTAAAAATGACTCTACATCCTCTCATAATAATTACAAGTGGGAAATGACTTTTTTCATTAATCAAATCATTTTCCACGACTTGTCAAAAGCAATTCTGCCCCACAAAGCAGGCTTAACCCAGTCTGTTAACAACCGCATCATGTTAACAGATGTTGAATGAAAACCTGCTAACTCTTGTTCTTTTGGTTGATGCAAAGCACAGAGCAGCCCCACTGAGACACAGTTCAAAACAAGATTGATAATTCAGCCCACACAGAACCAAAGACACAAGGCCGACAAGTTGGTCCAGGTGCATTAACCAGCACCATATCAGCCAACCAACATACTGCGACTGACAAATGAGCTACATTGGGCCAACATGCAGATCATTCGAAGACTAAGCTCTGGTTTGCAGATCTAATGGAATAAGACACTCTATCACAGTCAAAATAGAATAAAATGGAATTTTAAATTAAATTGGACTTTCAAATTTATTTTGTCACCTGCTGGTTTGTCACCTGCCTGCTTTTGAATGTCAGTTCGCACACTACCTAATTGTATTCAGAACTTGGAAATCATTAAGTTTACTAACAAAATTTCAGTATTTTTTATGCCGTATTTTGGTACATGTTTTGGCGAGTCTGGTCTCATACTAATTTGGTGACTGAATGCTCTAACCACTGAAATCTGAACATTCACCCCTCACGGTTGAAGTTAACAGTACATTAACCAAAACTGAGGCACACCAACAAGGGGCGTTTTTGTGTCTCTATGCTCAATTAATATTGTTAATGTTACATTGTAACTCTAACCCTAATCTTAATATATCTGTTCATAATTATATGTATTATTTATTATCATCGCTTTTTGCCATTTGCAGATGGATTATGTGTGAATACATCTTGGTGCAAGAAGGCAAATTTTCATTACAAACGTGTAATTGCGCTTAGGTAGGCTACATTACTGATAGTTCAGTTATGGAGATTTCCCACTGGTGCCAGCCATCCTGAAAAATGCATGAGCTCAAGGTATTGTAAGGTGATTTGAATAGTATTCATCAAATCGCATATATTAGCATATTTTCAAATGCAATGCTTGAGCGTGAGGTATTGATAGGTATTATAGTTTTAGTTTTTAGCCCTCCCATCCAGTATCAGTAACAGCCATTGGTTACCATTATCTTTTAGTCATGCTTATTACTTTCATAGAGCATTGCTAGAGCTATGCAAGTCCACCATCAAATACATGGATGAAAAGAGGTTGGAACCTATAGTAGCTATTGTTGTTACCTAAAATTCTTCTTTATTCTGGGGGGAGGGAACAAGTGGAGGAAAAGAGAAAAACATTTTTTTCAGAGTAGCATATTTGGGATGCACCCCATCCCGTTGCCAGTCATTAGTTTCCTTTTTGTGTATTGTACCTGGATGCTTGGAGGTTGAAAATTGGGAAATTCCAGCCTACGACTCTGAATGGAGCATAGCTCGGTTGTATTGTTTTTTAATGATTTCGCAAATCTGTGCGTGAAACACATGGTTTACACGCTAGTCACGTTGTAGGTTAGGTACCGTGCTATGTATAAATTGACAAAAAAACATTTTTCAAGATAAGGGTAGAAATTATAGGCCCAGGTAAATTAAGTCTATTGCGCCAGCAAGGGTGGGCTCACAACAGCTGTGGAGTAAAGTACTCACATTTACCTCAACAATAACTTGAATTATGACTGGAAGAGTGCTATGGTTAAATGAGACCAAAATTGTTTTGGCCATTTACACCATCGACATTGACCAAAGAGAAGCACCTCATACCTGTCAAATAGGGTGGTGGGTCATGTTTTGGAGAGGTTTTGCAGCCAGTGGCCCAGGGGCACAATTAATTCAACAAAGTACCAGGAAATCTTGGCAGAAATGCGGTTTTGGTCGTAGGTAGATTGTCCAGCTTGGATGCCTCCAAGCATACATCAAAATGTACACAGAAATGGTTCACAACATCTATGTTCTGCAATGGCCATCTCAGTCTCTAGACTTAAATCTGTGGTCTGAACTGAAGAGGGGGCTATCCCAAGGATATCACTGATTCTGAAAAGTTCTGCATGGAGGAATGGTCAAAAATCCCTCCAAGTGTGTGCTCTAACCTTATCACAAATTATTGGAATGAATCTGCCATGGCTGTCATCTTTGCCAGGGTTGTTTGCACAAAGTATTACACCAGGGGTGCCATTAATAGTGGAACCTGTTTTGGGGGATGTTTTTTTTTTAATGTAAGATTGTGGTTGATTCCATTGAATGATTAATAAAGCCCACTACTTTCCACATTTTAGAAAATAAAGCTTATGTCAATAACTGTATTATTTATTATTTTACAGCAGAATCTCTTTTTTTATAATGAGGAAAGCTCACACAGGTATATTGTCTTGTCAGAAGATTTGCTGTCTTCACTGTCCAAATGTGATATGTTCAGCATTAGCCGATTCCCCTTGCAAATTCTGTCTTTGATAAAATTGACACAGGTTATAGATTTTTTTTTTTTTTCACTTGTAACAAAGTCTCCAATGTGAAGTCTGAAATGTCAGCCAGAATGAAAAGAGATTCACTGTGAATTTATGGATTAGCAAGTTCTATTCTCTCAGGAAGGTGATAGCATGTACACCTTTTCAAAATGCAGAGTCGCTGTTTCGCTGTGCCTGTAGCAAGGGCCGATATTTGTACATTTGCACATGCATTTATAAAGATCCAATCAGACATCAAGGTGCAAACACAATTTCAGAATTTAAAGTAGTGACAGGAATTGGTAAAACAAAAGCAAAGAAGAGAGAGAAAGAGTGAGAGTTTAAGTTAATTTGACCCGTTAATTTTGGTCCCCTAAAATGGGGGAACTATCTATTCAAAGGGATGTAAATTCCCTCAAATTATGTATTATGATATATTTTTAAATGTCATGCAGTGTGGTTAGAAAGCAATAGGGCAATAATCCTTTTTGGAGAGCGTTTTGCACACTTTGGGCATACTTTATAAAAAACATACATATATGTGAATAAACGCACATGAAGGTTAATTGTCTTAACATTTTGTATTAAAAAATCTGTTTTAATGGAAAAATAAAATTGTCTGATCATTTATGTGTCTGGATTCTCGTCGTACGAAGTTGCAGGCGTACAAAGTCGAGGCTGTCTGAGAGCCTGATTATTGATTTTGTTTTTGCTGCCTGCCCTCACTTCACTGGATATGGTTCCTCTCGTCCACCCATGTACCCTAGTTCCCTCCTTGTGTTTCCTTCCCATTCCTGTCACCTGTCCTCTCCCCAGGTCCCAGTCAGGTAGGAGGTTTGCTTCCTGCTAAAATGGCCGGAATATCTCTAACCTGATCTTCCCTCCTAGATCCGCTTTTGTTGATCTCTGTGTGGCCGGTGGCCTCTGGAACTGCCAGTCCGCCGTCCAAAAACAGACTTCATATCAGCCTATGCCTCTTTAACAGAAATGTGACTCTCACAAGAGAACACAGCCACCACGGCTGCCCTTTCCTCTGCCTATTATTTTTCCCACACACCCCAACCCACTGGCAGAGGAGGAGGCTCAGGTCTCCTAATCTCATCCTCATGGAGATCGAGTGTCTTCTCCTCATCCTTCTCCTTCTCCTCTTTTGAATTACATGCAGTCTCTGTTACTTTCCCATGTAAACTCTTTATTATTGTTGTTTATCACCCTCCAGGTCCTCTGGGGAGCTTATTGGATGAGATGGACATCCTCCTTAGCTCCTCACCAGACAATGGCACTCCCCTGATCCTCCTGGGTGACTTCAACCTGAACTCAGAGTCCACCCCGTCCACCTTTCTCTCCCTCCTTTCCTCTTTTGACCTTACCCTCACACACTCCCCCCCACCCACAAAGCAGGTGACCTTCTTGACCTGGTCTTCACAAGGAGCTGCACATCAACCAACCTCTCTATAACACCACTCCGCTCCACCTGACCACTCCTTCATCTATTTTTCTCTTCCACTCTCCTCTAACACTCATCCATCCCTCCCACCATCCACCGTCACCTGTCGGCGCAATCTACACTACCTGTCTACCTCCACCCTCTCGTCTGCAATCCTCTTTTCCCTACCATCTGTGGAGTTTTTCTGTCAACTGTCTCTTGACGATGCTGCCACAACCCTCATGTCCTCTCTCTCATCTTCCTTTGACTCTGTGTACCCTCACTACTAAACTATCCCGGGCCTCCCTCCCCAGTCCTTGGCTTTCTGATGTTCTACGAGCTGACCGAACCAAACTGCAGGCAGAGGAAAGAAAATGGAAAAGATCCTGTCTCCCCAGTGATATGGCTTCCTTTCATGCCCTCCTATCATTTTTCTATTCCTCTGTCTCTCTTACTAAATCTTACTTCTTTCACTCTAAAATGAATGCAGCCACCTCTAACCCTCACAACTGGTTTTCAACCTTTTCCTCTCTTCTCAGCCCCCTCCCTCCACCTCCCTCATCATTCACAGCTGATGACTTTGTCTCCTTCTTTGAAAAGAAGGTAGATGACATCGACAATTCCTTCTAGGTGTCACAGGATCTGCACTTGCATGGTTTTCTTCCTCCTACCTCAGTGGTCATTCTTACCACGTGACTTGGACGGGCTCAGTCTCTCACCCACCCACCCCTACAAACTAGAGTCCTGCAGGGCTCAGTTCTTGGTCCTCTCCTCTTCTCTCTATACACCATGTCTCTTGGTTATGTTATATCTTCCCATGGCTTTTCTTATCATGCTTATTCCAATGACACTCAACTCTTTATTTCCTTCCCCACCAATACCCAGGTCACCACACAGATCTCCTGCGTGGATGACTTCCCACCACCTGAAGCTTAACCTTGGCAAGACTGAGCTTCTCTACATCCCTGCTAAGTCCTCTCCGACAATCGACCTCTCACTGATTGTTGAGGACTTTGTAGAATCCTCCTCCTATATGGCCAAGAATCTTGGGGTGAATCTTGATTACCACCTCACCCTCACTCCACATATATCCTCCACTGCCAGAACCTGCAGGTTCTTCCTTCACAATATACACTATATCCGTCACCTCCTGATGGAGAAAGCCACCAAGTCCAGGCACTCGTCATTTCCCATCTGGATTACTGTAACTCCCTCCGGGTCTCTCTCAGCTTGTGCCATCAAGCCACTCCAGCTGGTCCAGAATGCTGCAGCCTGCCTTACCACCAGTCAGCCCAGGTTGGCTCATGTCACCCCACTCCGCATTGGAGTCACCCCACTTCCTATTGCCGCAAGCATCTGCTTCAAGGCGCTAGTGTTGGCCTTTCAGGCTGCTAAGGGGACTGCCCCACTTTATATACAATCTTTAATTGCTCCCTACTCCCCAGCAAGACCACTCCGGTCTGCCACCTCTGGTCACCTTGTGGTTCCCTCAATACGAGCATCTTGTGGTCGAGCTGCACATTCACGCCTTTTTTCTGTTCTGGTTCCTCAGTGGTGGAATGACTTGCCTACCACTGTCAGGACAGAAGAATCCTTCCCCATATTTCAACGCAGACTAAAAACACACAATTGTCTCACCCTAACCCTAAAAATGAATTTGCACTTACAATGACTGTCTTTGTTTTGAACAGCCCTTCATGCATATTTTACTAGTTGCTTTGATGCTTTAACCTGTGGAAGAACCTATGCACTTGTAAATCGCTTTGGATTAAAAGCAAAATGTAAATGTAACATGTAAATGTAGACAAAAAGATATGCAGATGTTTTGTATTTGGAGAGATTTGGGGACACTTGATGACATCTGGGTTCAGTTTTGGGAATTTCTGGGGGATTTTTTTTTTTTTTTTTTGTTGGCAGAGCTTTGTGCCAACATGGTGGAGCAGTGGATAACATTGTCACCTCACAGCAAAAAAGGTCCTGGGATCAAATTCAGACTAGGATTTGTGTCAAAAACAGTTGCAGTGCAAAAA
Source organism: Conger conger (assembly GCF_963514075.1). NCBI lineage: Eukaryota > Metazoa > Chordata > Actinopteri > Anguilliformes > Congridae > Conger > Conger conger. The sequence goes on from NC_083762.1 coordinate 26,093,233, forward strand.
CATTCATTTTATTGCAGCTCTATTGCAGTTGTTAATACCTAGACATTAACAACTGCATCATGTGTGGGCTATAGTCTATATTGGCACAGGAAAAAATACTGCCTGCTTTCAGGAGTTCTGAAGATGGGAGTCACAATTAATACATGCTTTAGTAAATCAGATGGAATACTGCATCTGCATTAACACATTGTGCATCAAAAGAAAATCCTCACAAATTACATCCAGCAGTAATAGCAATTTTGACACATTGCAAATCCCATTTACATATTGTGACCTTATAACAACTGCTTTTGCATTGAATAAAGTCTGGTCCTTGGTTTCTCGATAGATGTAGAAATGCTAGTCACACATTTGTTCGTTTATGGGTGCTATGTTTTGGAAATAGTAGAGGTGGGAGGTGGGATGGCGAAGTGCTCCCGACCACGCCCACTACTTTTTTCAATACAGATTTAATGTCTGACTTGAAATGTGTGTTATTATTGTTCTTGCCATTACTTTGATATTTGGTAAGTGCATTTGGTGGATACATCTCTCTGTGATAATATTTGGATATTTATATTTTATATTCTTTGGATACAACTATTTTCAGCCCCTTTTCAGTCACTTTACATTTATGGATAGCTTGTTGTTGCAGGAATTATTATTATAGCTTGTATATTATTGAATTATTTTGATAATTCAAACACTCAAGGAAGCGCATGACCAAGAAAACTGGCTTCCTACTTCAGAATAGCTTTTTACATTTTAATTGACTTATTGTGTTTCTGAATAGAGACTAAAACAGCAGCTCTGTATGACAGTACAGGTTGCAAAGCTACCATTTAGGGTTATCAGATACCCGGTTTTGGACCAGAATGTCCAGTTTTGAATGAATTAATGAATTCCATCTTCTGCCTCCACTGATACACTTTTTTTCATCCTTCTCCTTAACCCGCAAGCGTAAATTGTGATCAATTTCTCATATCTGTTATCACTAATTTAATTAAACGTGTATGAGACCCTACTTTGAAGGATTTTATTTTTTATTTGCTGTAATACATCTTATGGAAGGTAAACCATTCACTGTTTTCTTTATGATACTCAACCACACTAAATACATGTAAAACTCTGCAATTAAATAAAATTAATAATAAAAATGAATAAAATAATTAGCTAATTCATGTATAACTGTAATCAGATTTCCAAAAGATGCCTGCTACGTGCCAGAATTAGAATGAACATGTTTCAAAAACCAAGTTTCTCAACATGGCTTTGCTACTTAAAACTCTCTCTTACTCTTCTTAAGAGGTGTGAAAACATTTTATTATTTGCTGGTTTCAAGTTGAGGCAATCTGGCATAAAGAAAATGCATGTGATTGATGTGGAAAAAGAATAGAGTTCAACGCATTGTGTTTCTCAAGGACATACACTAAGAGATGGATAATAGCCATGGCAGCCAGACCAATGGTGTGCAATAAAACTGTTGAAATCTAGGTCACTGTAAATAACAATTTGTCCAAGGTTTAAGCGGATAGAAAAAAGATTTTAGACTGTAGCGTCTGTTAAATGTTTTTAATCAGGCATTTATTTTCTCTCCAGAAAAAACTAATTTTCGACACAGCATGGAATATCATAAAAAGTATTTTTTCCCCAACTTTTGATCAAGTTAAGATATGCTGAGTGTGGTAAGTGGCACAACAGGACAAATTCTGGCATAATAACAGCCTTGGAGTAACAGCCAGCGACCACACAACAATGAACAAGAACGAATTGACTTCAATTGCATGTGTTTTGCTGACAATACCAGCTTCGCCCACATTTCCCTCTAACATCCCAACGAAGAGAGCGGATGGTAACAAGCCAATGCTGGGGTGTGATAGCAAGATTCAAGATGTTCATATAATTCTGATGCCATTCTCTTCGCTTCAGGAGTTAACTAACTCCAAAAATGACAGAAGGATACCACAGGGGCATAGACATTTTGTAATGTGCCCATCACTGTTTACGAGAACTAAAAATTGGAGGGAAAAATGGGAAGTTTGTGATGTCAAAACCTCCTACAGTCTGCCTCCTCAATGAAAGGTTAAAAAAAGGTTGACTTCATAAACTATGTTTTCAGCAATCAGCCCTCTCCCCTTATAATATAAAATGCTTTTTACCATTGACTGAAAATTATGTGGCCAAAAGATAAATAAACAATATCATTCAATGTAGAGGATTAGTCATACATAAATTATACTGAATTTTAATTGAATATAATTGAAGTTGAATAAGAAGACCCATTTAGCCTTCTCACTACACTGCATCCAAAACTGTCAAGCCAAATCATTGACAATCCAAAGATCTCTGCTTCCACTATGGGTTTGTATGGTAGCCATTCAATTAATTAATAACTTTGCGGGAAAAACGAATTCCTACTTTTAGTAATTTATCTCTATGTTGTCTTGCCCTGCTGACAGGATTGCAGCTTCTTGCTGACACCTCAACATGCATATTAATCCATTTTTAAAATGTAAAAACTGGATGAAATTCCACAAATTCCTCCTCAGCAGATTAAGGTGAAGACTTGCTAAATGATTGCAACTTTTACAGCCATACAACTGACACAAAACACTTGAAAATTTTAAAGTATGGCTTACAAACCACACATTTATTTAATAATGACATTTGCTGCAAGATAGTCACACTACATTACAGTTATTTAGCTGACGCTTTTATCCAAAGCGATTTACAATTGAGTAAAGGAAGCATGGGCCAATCTCTCCTGGAGCTCAAGGGCCCAACAGTGGCACAGATCATATTGTGGCTACACTGAGGCTTGAACCACCAACCTCCCAGTCAAGCACCATAGCCACAAGGCTACATTCTTTCCAAATAGATTCTCCTGCTCTGACAACAGTGACTGATTCCCCAAACCAGGATTGTTCCTCAGGCAATTGCATTTTAATCTCATGTTGATAGCATTATATGGTCTTATCTACTGCATATAATGTACAGTGAGCTCTGTAATGTTTGGGACAAAGGCACTGCAACGACTTGTTGACATCAGCAAAGACAAGTCCCCAACATTCAACATCCTCAGGGTGACACTGGCATGGTTCAGTGAGGTAATTTCTATCTCAGTTTAGCTCAGGTAACTATCATTGCACTCAAGGAACAGCTGCACAGCAGAGAGATGTGGCATGGGGAGAAGCTAGGCCTTTATTCAGTGGATGTCCAGTGGCTAACCCAGCAAAAATATCTGCAGCTTCCCAGCAAAGCCAAAGCCAAGAGCCTGGCAGAAAGTTTGCATCCCTCACCCAGCAATTTCAGTGAAGCACTGACCCATGCTGATGACTTAGAGGAAATCCTAAATAACGTGTACTCATGATGGCGCACTGCATGTGGTGCAAGGGCGCAGAAGATGGGGGATGAGGCATAACCAGCCTATGGGCAGAAGCACCCCAATGAAAGAATAGTGGGCTACTTAGGTAGCAATAACAGCCGCATCTAAATACATCAACAAGTCCATCGTATCAGCAGAAGAGACAACTCCATGGAGGTGCAGGCTATGATGGAAGACCTTTCACAGTGCAGCAGTGAGGGACTCCAATTACACTCTCTCAGCTGAATTTCAATATCTGTTTTCAGTGACAGCAAGTGCTTGTGAACCCAGGTCACCTGGTACAACATCAACATAAACAGCTCCCATCAGGCACAGAAAAGCTGGCCCAGCCCTTATCTCACGGCTTCCTGGGGCTGGCTTCTTATAAGCACTTAGTCTAGGACTTTCTCAGCACCTGCAGGCCCTCACTGAGAAGTATAGCAAGTTCCAGTTGGGCGCTGCAGTTACATTTGGTCACAAAATGACAAACAAAATGACTCTTTTTACATGTCACAAATCAGGAACCAATGGTGGACAGAAATAAACACCATACAGGTTGGCCTAGGACTGCAGTTGCAACCTTGGTCTTGCAGAGTAATTAATCAATTACAAAAAGCAGCAATGCATGCAGCTCTCCAGGACCAGAATTGCAGACCCCTGGCCTTGGAAGACAATTGCAGTTGACAAATGAATCCTAAGAGTTGTAAAGGAACCTGAAAAAATGGTTATTGACCACACCAGCAGTGTTCCTTGTAAAATTGTTCACACATGTACACACTTCTTTCTCCATACTGTTGCCTGTCCATCACTTTGGTAGAGGTTAATCTTGGTCTCATCAGCCATAAAACTTTGTTCCAGAACCTTTGTGGCTCATCTCTGTACTAATATTGCCCTCCGATTCTTACTACTGATGAGTGGTCTGCATCTTGTGGTATTGCTACTCTCTAAGTCTTCTTTGATTGAGATAGTTGATTGAGATACCTTCACTCCGGCCCTGTGAAGATTATTTGTCTGATGTTTCTTCACAGCTCTCACAATGTTTCTGTCACCGACTGCTGTTGTTTTCCTTGGTTGACCTGTTCGATGTCTGTTGCTCAGTACGCCAGCAGTTCCTTTCTTTTTCAGGACATTGCTGTACAAGCTATCCCCAATGCTTGTGCAATGGCTCTGATTGATTTCCCCTCTTTTCTAAGCTTCGAAATGGCTGGAATTATTTGGATTTTTTACAACGACAGCGATGCCTGCGGATTTCCGTGAGACCTGCAGAGTCCCATGCTCATTTTAATTGACTGCATCTGTTTCACCACCAAATTAAATGTATGATCAGTCCATGTAATGTTTGCTCACTAAAATTGATATAAATCTAGGACTTGATTTTCTAATTACTATAAACATGTCAACATTTTAATAGTAAGTAATTTGTCAATCCTCAGTGTGCCCTTTGTTGGACTGGGTTGCACCAGCTGTATTTCAGTTCAAACCTAGCCTAGTTATAACTTAAATTCCACTAAGTTCTATTTACACATTGCTAAAATAAAATCGGTGACAGCTAACAGTATACAAACAATTAAATATCCTACACCTACACATAGCTGGTGCAATCCCCTGATTGCCTTCATGTGTGATCAAATACAAAATTGGCAATGATCGTGTCAAACCGTGAACCACAAGATGATACTATCGTGGCTACACCGGGAACCGAACAGGCTACAGACTGCCCCCTATGCTACAGACTTGTGTTATGTTCCCCCCCAATTTTTTTTTTTACATTACGTGGCATTTAGCAGACGCTCTTATCCAGAGCGACGTACAACAAAGTGCAAATCAATCACAAGAACAAGTGCAAAAGTAGACCTGAGAGGACAGTACAGTTCCGAGTCCTAGTGTAAACATACAGAAATTCAGAACCCTTGAAGAGTACAATCAACATTCAAACTAGCATACCACTGTTGGCAGCTAGAATACAACAACAGAATTTAAGTTTGAATGTCATTTATAAATGCTAGGCCCATCTGCGCTCCCCGTGTAAGCTACTTTCCTGTATATTGCAAGTGAGCAGCTAGTGATAGTGTGTTCTAAGGGTTTCATCACTGTGCCAAACTACCAAAGTTGAGGCTCACAATAGTCATTGTGCCCCTCCAGAGTTTCTATGCCAGAAACGCCACTGAATACGCTCAGTCATTGTTAATGATGATGCAATTGATGATGGCAGTGTTTGATGCATTCAGAAATGTACAGACAGATTTTGTCAGGCTATATCCAAAGAAATTCCTCCGGCCTCTTTGGCCAGCATTCCAAATGTTTGGGGTGAGTACTTGAAATGAAAAACCTCCCAAGCCAACCAACTGAAGTAGCACAGATGTACCACTACCAATCAGATTGCAGTAAGCCTACATCATAGTGTTTTCCAGAGACTGAACATATGGAAATCATGACTTTGTTAGCCATATCTGTTTCTAAATACAGAATAACTCTTGTTATAATGTTTTTCTCTCAGAGATAGAGAAATGTGCAAAGATGGCAAACAGGGTTCTGACCATTATGTGATGTTTTGCACATAGTAATCACTGAGCCTAAAGACTTGAAAAGGCATACCCAACTTATTCATCATAGCATCTAAGTAGAGTGCTAAGAAATGTACCTTCCATCACTGATAAGACACAAGATGATACTGCATCAGCACTTTCAACAAAACCCGTAGCAGCAGGACGGGGTGGTTTCCTTGTCTGTTGCAGCTTGTACTGGACTTGAACTTGTATATTTGCAGATAACTAATATTATATGTCATGGCTCTGTATCAATAACTGTAGGCTACACACTGTTGAATACTGTTGAATTGCTATTTTTGTTAAAACTGTATTCAAGCAGGAGCATTAAGAAAAATTAGCACCCTCTCAAGTTCAGCAGTTAACCTGAGCTAAACTGACATAAATACTCCTTTATAAACAAATAACCTTCTCTCTCTTTCCCTCTTTTAATGGTATATTGCTGCAGATTTAGTTGGTGTTTTCTGCCTGGAGAAGTTCTGACCTTCACTGTGTATAGTACATGCTCTTTGATCAAATTCCACTGTCCTCCCTATTAATGCAAAGATTTTTCCATCACGTTGCAAAAACTGAAAGCAGTCAGAGATAATCAGATCAACTGGAGGGAAGGCACTGTCTTATCAGCAAAACAGACACTTGCAAAATTGGGAAGAAAATATACGAGCAGATATTTCAACATATTCCCTTTGAATTCACTGGAATACCTATAGCCCACTTCAGCTCATTGTGTCATGACTACATTTTATCGTTTCAGATACATAATAATCATACTGTAACATGGTCCTGTTTTTTTAAGTGAACTCCATGAGACTTTCATGAAAACTGTAAGTGTGTTACACCTTCAATCGCACCGGCCCGTAATTGGGCCAGAGTGGGTTTTTTTGCATTAATTATTTTTTATCTTTTGACTCTTTAAAAACAAACCCCAACAGGTTAACTTTCAGAAGAGACCAGGATTATGCCTGTATTTAATAGGGTTAGAGAATAATAACCATTTTATTTTGGGTATGTCATTTTCAAACTTGTGTTAAGAAAAGGGGGCAATACTTAAGGGGTTAAATGTGATTACAAGAAGCTAGAAATTGTATGTATGTGCTCAAACCTAATATGATGTTAACAGTAATAGTATCAAACCTAGTCAATTGTTTAACCAAAAACATTTAACCAAAAATGGTTAATGGAACTCCAGTGGTGAACATTGATGTGCATATAAGTCAGCTTGTAATTCCATATAGTTGCCAGGGAAAATGTCAAAGGAAGGAAGAAAATCGAGAGGCTTGTTACAGTGATCAAGGCCTGACAGGCCAGACAGGCTATACTGTTTGGTGGAAATAGTCCTGGCAAAGTCAATAAAAGAACATTTGTGGAGTGGCAGCATGTCACAGTAGCCAAACCTTTTCATAATTGAAAAACGTGGATGCAAAGAAGGCCCAGCAAAGAAGTGCTAGTTCAAGCATTATTGGGGCAGGGGGGTCACAGCCTCAGTAAAAATCCCCCTGGATTTTCTTCATGGGGTCACCAGGGGGTCACAGCCTCAGTAAAGAGGAACTACACCATCACAATGTTGCTCCTGCATATACAGTGGGCTCCAGAATTATTGACCCCCTTGATAAATATGCACAAAACATGCTTTAAACTAAATAATAGTTATTGACATAACATTTCATTTTCCAACATGTGTAAAGAAGTGTGCTTATTTAAGGATTCAATGGAATCAAAAAAAAAAAAAGAAGATTTCCCAAAAAGATTCCACAATTATTGGCACCCCTGGTTTAATACTTTGTGCAAACACACCTGGCAAAGATGACAACCATGTGTATTTTCCTATAATTTGTGATGAGGTTAGATGTTACACTTTTTTTTTTACCATTCCTCCACGTAGAACTTTTCATAATCATTTATATCCTTGGGATACCCCCTCTTCAGTTAAGACCATGGGTCTTTTTTTGGGATTTAAGACTTAACATTACCATTACTGTGTTGATTTGGATGTATGTTTGGAGTCATCAATGAACAACCTCTATATTTGACAGTAGGTACAGTTGTGTTCAAATAAATAGCAGTGCATTAAAAGTGAATAAAGTGCAAGTATTTTTTGAATGGCTTTTAGTTCCATATTTCAAATGTAGGGGAAACATCACACATTCAGTTCCAAATCAAAGAATTAACACATTTTATCAAGAAAAGGAATATTGATCTGTAAAAAAAAAACATTTTTCTCTTCAAACTCAAACATTACTGTATAAACTGAAATTATCAAGATTTAACTAATTACTGAACTAATATTTAGTTGCATAACCGTTGTTTTTTCTGCACATCTGTGTTGCATCGAGTCAACCGACTTCTGGCACCTAGAAACAGGTATTTCAGCCCAGGATGAGCAAACTACATTCTACACAGTTCCTGTGAATTTACGGGTATTTACAGGTAAATGCAGATCATCTTTGATCTTTCTGGAACTGACGAATGGCTGAATCTTTGATTCTTCGATCTGTTTTAACCGTTTTCTTCAGCCTGATCGGGTTTTTGTTGCCATTTTAAAGCATTCGAGATCTTTTTAGCTGAGCATCCTATAATTTGCTGCACTTCTTTATATGTTTTCCCCTCCCCAATCAACTTCTTAATGGGGGCGACATGGCTCAGGCAGTAAGAGCAGTCGTCTGGCAGTCGGAGGGTTGCCGGTTCGATCCCCCGCACGGGCCATGTCGAAGTGTCCCTGAGCAAGACACCTAACCCCCAAATGCTCCTGACGAGCTGGTCGGCGCCTTGCATGGCAGCCAATCGCCGTGAGTGTGTGTATGAATGGGTGAATGAGAAGCATCAATTGTACAGCGCTTTGGATAAAGGCGCTATATAAATGCCGACCATTTAATCAAATGACGTTGTTCTTGTTTGGAACGGCCCATTTTAATATATTTTATGACAATGTGTGAAACATTTGCTTACCTTCTTCCTTAATAAAGGACAATTCATGATACCTATTTTTCACAGGATGAATTAATTCTCTAATTAAACTCCACACTATTATTATTTTGAACATGCCCCTTGCCCCAATGAATTAGTCAATTACTCAGAGTAAGCAGCGTGCATGTCATGACAGTTGGGTCTGTTGTTTTTCTATTACACTACTACATCTACAAGTAAATTATTTGTCATGCACAAATATTACTACTACTAATAACAGTGGTTCATCAGGTTACTGATGTACTGCTATTTTTTTTAACTTGACTGTATGAGGTGCTCCCCTTGTATGTATTCCATTTTACCGCCAATCATGTTGATGGTATGGAGGTGCCATTTTATGTTTTGTTTTTTTAACTTTTGTGACCCAAGACACAACCATTCCTTGGGCTACTTATGAACTCCCTCACCATGGCCTGTCTTGATAGTTCTTTGGATTTTCCCATGATGATGGTTGACAAAGGGATTTTGCATGCTTGTTACCTCATTCGAAACACTCTAGCGAAACAGGAAGTGATGGGCTGCCGCAATATAGTTCCTTTAGACTGAGATTAACTAAATTAAGTTAAATTCTATTGCCATTGTATTGCCAATTTATTTACAATAATTGTACATTTTGGGACCTGTGGTTTTCAGAAAAAAATAGATTACTAAATAAAAAATATCTGAGTAAATAATGCAATGGTTTTGTTACGCAGTGCGGTAGAAAAAACTGCCTCAGTCTGGGCCAGAAGGACTGGATATTCACACCACATTAAATTAACACTTCTTCAAAATAAAACTCAAAGAGGACTGAGTCTGATGCAAGTAGGTTTATTGTATATGACTCGTAAGTGACATACCAGAACCCGAGCTGGTCTGCACAGAACAATTACATATGAACAGTTTCTCATTCATTCCCAAGACAGACAAGACAGACTGAGATCTTCCCCAAACAAATCCCCCTTTTATACTATTTCTGTAGCATCTTGATTTCATAAAAAATGAACAGTTCACTTCTTTTTCACTACATGATTGTCTCTTACAAGGCTCAATGCTTGCCACGTCAGCTGCCATATCACTTGGCACATTGCTTAGAACACTGTCTGGGACATAGTCTGGGATACAGATATAGTCATAGCATGGCCTTGTTCAGGCCACAATTAGCTCAGTAAGCAAACTGTCGCCTCAATGGAAGACTTTGAGCATGCCTTATCTCTCTCGCCCCCCCAGCATAGTTTACACAAACATGTTTGAGAGTGTTTCAACCATCTACCGCTTTAAGCATATACTGTACCAATATACAGTCTTTTCTTTAGGAATTAAACTTCCGCAGCAAGCAAAATGCTGTGTTGTTTTACACAAGCCTAATAATGAAACACCATTTGAAACAAAATGTCATTAGCTGAAATGCTGTCTAAGATGGGTGTCACGTGGGACCAGACAAGTTTTTTTAGATGAGGAATTTCCGGTCCCAGCTCATTTAGCATGACATCTAGTGTGACTACCAAGGCAGGGTCTACCTCTATCCACAAATTTAAGAAATCAAGATGGTAGATCTGACATGCCCCTCCCCTATCCAAATTAATAACCTCATAGTCTATAATCCCCAATTGCTGTGTAACTTCCAAAGGTCCTTGCCACTTGGCGAGTAATTTGGATGCTGATGATGGGAGTAATACCAGGACTTTGTCTCCTGGTTCGAATATTTGCAATTGCGCTCACCTGTTGTATTGTCGTCTCTGACATTCTTGAGCCTGGAGCAAATATTAGCATGCAATTTGACAGAGTGAGTCCAGCTTTGCTTGCAGGTCCAATACATACTGAAATTCATTTTTAGTTTGGCTTGGACTCTCCTTCCAAGTTTCCTTTAACAGGTCCAAAATGCCACAGTAACTCAAGGGGGGAAAACCTGTGGAGGCTTGGGGAAACTCTCCTACGGCAAACAACAGGGGGTCAATTCATTTATCCCAATTTCAGATATTGGTGGGAATGAACTTATCATTATCATCAGTCTTATTGAACCGCTCCACCAGCCCGTCTGTTTGTGGATGGTAGATGCTGGTTCTAATGGACTTGACGTCCAACAATTTGTAAAGCTCCTTCAGTGTCCGTGACATAAACAATGTCCCTTGCTCAGTGAGAATCTCTTTTGGGATCCTGCCTCCTTCCTGCAAACCGAGCCCCATCTGCCGCACTAACGTTACCCAGTTTAACTGAGAAAGCTATAGCTACCCAGGTAACACTGAATCCAAATAGCAAACTATTGAAGATAATGATTAAGTAATGTTATATTACATTATTAAAACCTCATAAGCAAGCTAGCTAGCTGGCTAAGGTTTGCAACAGCAAACTCAATACCAAGCACATATACACACTTTTATTTGCATTGTACTTGTGGTGTTCAAATAAATAAAAGAAACAAAAATAATTTAAACGGAAATGCTGATAGTTTTTACTGCAATCTCCACTGTTGAATGAACTGTTTTCTCCTAGCTAAGTCTACCATGGACTTGAAGTGTTAGCCGACTTGGTATAGCTGTTTTCCCTGCCATGTTGTTGCAGCTTTCTGTATCTTCATATGTTCTGTGTAAGCCATCTTGTGCATGCATGTTTTAACAAGGTACTGTATGTCAGTCACTCAATAATAGAAAACACAATTATTACCCGTTCGCTTTAGGTCTGGCAAAAATGTGTTTTGAGTTTACTCAGGTTCCCTTTCTCTAATATTACATCTTGTCAAAAGATCTGAAACCATTCAGTGTGATAAATATGTAATAATAGAGGAAATCAGGAAGTGGGAAAATACGGCACTGTTGTCATGCCAAATCAGAATCTCTTGAATGCTTCCATTTGCAGTCATTTATATGGATTTTCAGCAAAGCCTCAATCCATTTGGAACATTGGAGGTTAGACATTTTGTGGCTGATATGCAAAGACTCCCAGACAAACACGCTCACAGTACCCTTGGTGGTTATAATAAGTGCTGCCGAGAAAGATAGAATTATCTTTTTGAAACTGCACTCTTAGTCTTGTTTTTTTGCACATCTTCCACAAAGAAAATTCTAAATAGAGTCATGGCAGGTTTTTAACTCCCATTCCTCAGGACTGCAATTGCCTGCTGTGAAGGCATAAGGCCCAACCATTGTTCAAGTCTTTTTAGATTAATTACTAATTCCCTGAATGGAGGGTTCCATGAATGCTCTCGGTTTGAGCAACTGCATCATATTGTGTCGTTTTCTTTCTTTCTTGTTTTTCTTTGAAGGAAAAATCTCTTTCAATGTAGTTTTTAACAAGGATAAAAGTATCTTGATGAATATGCAGTTAATTTCTTGTTTCTCTTCCATTATTAGCTATTAACGATGCAGGCAAAGCTTTGTATTGGATTCATTCACAAAAGAAAAGATGAATAAAATGACCCCATATTTTTCAATCTAGAAAACACAATTTTCGAGGGATTGCCTGACAACTTCTTTTATCAATTCAGGTAATCACACTATCATATGTATTCACAGAAATGTGGGCAGCCAGTCTTCTTTCCCCTGTGGAGTCAATCAGTCTGCAGTCATTAAATATGATGTCACTCATAGCTAAATAACATTGCTCTTGCACAATGTGGTTGCATTCTTACTGCACAAAACCGTCCCTTCCTGGGTGACACTATAACCTGTTGAGCACCGCCGAGCTGGGCTGCTGACCACTGCTCTTGCCACTTAAAGATTTATAGTGGGCTCCAGAATTATTAGCACCTTTAATAAAAATGGAGAAAAAAAGGATGCAAAACAACATTGATGCGCTACATTTTATGTTCAAACATACAGGAAAACTATACACCATACACTATACACCATCAGCAACAACATTAAAACCACCTGCTTGAACCAGTATTTTTTTTCATGATTAAAAATGCTGTATAAACTTGCCTATAAACACATAATATTTTATTTTATGAAATGTGTACTTATATAAGTAGATAATCATAAGTTTCTGCTTATGACTCTAAATTGAATCCATACTGTAGAACTGCCAGCTCTGGTCAGCAGCCCAGCTCGGTGGTGCTCATTTTTAGTACAACTGCATTCTTCTGCCCTACAGGTTGTTGTCTCTACGACATGCACGCGCACACACAAGAACAAACCTGATTGTTTTCTTTGTGAAAATCTCCAAACTAATGTCATATTCACTAACTGTAAACAAGAACATTTCAAATAGATTACTCCTTTCATATTTACAGGTACTTAACCAATTATCTTATGCAAAAATACATGTGACTGCTCAAGGCCCATAATTATGTGTAAATAAATATCCTCCCATTCCCCCTCCCCCCTAGCTGTAATTTACTGTTGGAACCCACTATATGATTTTTTTCCCTGTATATTGACTGTAATAAGTAGGTTAATGTGTTCTCAGTCTACAGGTCAGAGCTCCACAGTTAAATTTAGACTATATTTTTGTTCTGTGTGACTTGTCCTTCAGACTCAGGGGGCCCAAACTGGATTCTGGTTAAGCCTCCCTCCACCTTGGAGCTTCACAGAGGAATTGTACAGCTGAGAAAAAGTGAAGGGAAAAAAAGAAAATCAAATATACAATGAGGCCACAAGCCATTAAGAGGGATTTGTCAGTGGTTCTCCCCCTGAAAGGATCCAACCTCTTCATTCACTCAGGTCGATATTCTGCAAGATACACAATGCCTTACAGGAGGTCAAGACTTTTGTTATTGGGTGAAACTGATGACTTTACCTTAATTGGAATGCAATGAGCAAAATAATGGCCTGCTGATGTTCCGTAAATACAATGTAACAAAACAAGCACCAAATAGTAAATGAGATAATTTGTAGGTAACTAAAACAAGGCCTGAGCCAACCATGTCTTAGACAAAGTTGGATCTGTAGCCTGAGTATTCGTGGTCATAATCACTGTCAAAAAACAAAACAAAACAATGAAGGCTGCTGTACGCGCTGTTGTTTTTAGCATTGCTTCACTGTAAAATGGCACATGATAATGGGTGAGGGAAAAATCGATGGGATACTTATCGAATTCATACAGTGGCACCAAGTATCAATATTTTACCTAAATATGTAAACATTTTATAATGCAGGTTGTCTTTATGTTGTGATATTAATGTCTGATGCAGAAGCAAAAAAACCCTGCATAGTGTACAATAAGTATGGGGAAAATGACCTTGGGGTTATGCATTATGAAGTTTGAATGCCCGACACGAAGGGCATTCAAACTGCAGAATGTTCAACCCCAATGTTATTACCACACTTGTGCAGCGGCTTACCTACAAACAGTGTTATTATAGTCAATACTTTATAAATATGAGATTCTACAGTAAGTATTCTAGCAAATATCTCAAACCTGAAAGCGCTAAAACATCTATTTCAAACTGGGTTCACACGAAAAACAGAAACTGCAACAACCCTCCCACTGTTCGAGACAGCTGGCCACATATAGTGTTCAATTGTTATTTGTATTGTTGTTTGTAAGGAAATTACAGGAACCAGGTGTCCTCAGCATCAGACCAAATGGGTCTGTCCTAGAACAAGTTGGAAGTCCCAACAGCTATAGCATTAGCCACTAAATCTGGGTGTATTCTTCTAATCGAGTCAAACTCAACTAAAAATCGTGCCACATAAAAATGTATGTATAGCCATTGTGGCATCCAACTGTTTAGTGACACACCATGCCAATTGAGGGTGCAGATTCAGATGCCAAATTGTTGAAATTGTGATAACCACGTGATGAAACATGGAAGTGATAATGTTTAATTAAAAAAAATTAAAATATAAAATTTGCATAATACAGTATAATAGGCTTGATGTAAATAACCAATATCCCTGTCAAAGTTCATGCTTCTGAGATTTACTAAAGTCAAATTGTGTTGCCAATTTTATTTTGTTTGATTTTATTCACAATAACTTTTAGGAGTGCCACTCATTTTGGCACCTGTGCTTGTCAAAAAAAATGTGAGTAATATATTTTTTACTATCTGTGTTGTTTATTGTATACAGCCTTTTTTCTTCATTTTTATTAAGGGTGCCAATAATTCTGGAGGTCACTGTACTGTATATACATACAGGTATGTGTATATGTGTGTTATGGCTTGCTCATGACTGCCACTGAAACTTGTTCACTGCTCACTTTATTGATGAAGTGACAGCAGCAGGATTAATTCAGAGGATACAACCATATTGCTTCAAAACTCATTGCACATCCTCACCATTCAGCAAGACAATGGGCTCAAACATACTGCAAAAGCAACCAAGGAGATTTGCAGGGCCATAAAGTGGAATGTTCTTGACTGGCCAAGTGTATCACCCGAGCGGAATCCAATTGAACATGTGTTTCACTTGCTGAAGGTTGCTGAAGGCTAAAGCCAGAAAGCCACAGAAAAAAACAGAAGAATTGAAGGTTGGCAAAGCATTACCAGCAAAGATACCCACCATCTGGTGATGTCAATGGGTCACAGACCTCAGGCAGTCATCAATTCAAAGGATTTGCAATCAAACACTAAATACGACAACTTTATTTAAGATTATGTTCATTTGTCCAGTAACTTTTGGTCCCTAAAAACTGTATACAAAGGCATGTTTCTTCCCCCAATATAGGTGTAAATACCCTCAAATAAAAGCTAACAGTCTGTACCTCATATTCTTCTTTCATTCCAATGCGCCAGAGTAGTGTTACAAGAAATGAGTCTGTCTAAATACTGGACTACACTGTAGATATGCTCTTCCTTAGATTTAAAAAATGAGACATTATACAATTTTGTGGAATATGTGAATGATATGTACATCTCTTTTCACTGAGTGCATCCTTCAGTAATATTTGGGCCACTACTAATGGGGCTAGTGATCAATAATGCATGCACTTTACATTGAATAATTAATTTTGCTTGATAATTTCATACATTTATTTTCACATTACCAATGCTTACTAATGAGTATCAGGGCCCCTCTGACCAAGATTATATATTTTCTTTTAACGTCTCTAAACCTAAAGTTAGACTTTGCAATAATTATAAGTGTAGAACTGAGAAAAGGAAGAAAGACAGGAATATAGGAATATATTAAAGTCAATGAACAGAGATAGGAAAAGGATTCATCATTTTAAATCTTCAGAATGCATAATAAGGGAACAATTTCAACAAGCTCTCAGTACCTCTCATTAGACGGTGTATCAAACCAGAACAAAACTCACTTCTCCTACTATGAGGAGGAATTGAAATGGAAAATGAAATAGGCGATAGGAGAGACAGCAGAGCCAGCACCACAGTTCTGTCACCAGGCCTTGCTCACGTTAACAAGTCACTTCAGCAGCTAATTCAAACACTCTTAAATTCATACCTTCAGTTGGTTTTTAAAGAGAATACAGGGTAACAAAAATGCACATAGGCAATCTCTTTAAAGCCATGAACCTCTCATTACTTTTCTTCTTTTCTTACAATTTTCAAAATTGCAACTCTGCACAGTTTATGGACAAGGAGGGGAGGCTGGTGTTCTGCCCTTTCCACCTAGTCCCTGACGGGATCTTTTTTGTACTGTGCATCATAAAGAAAAGGGATGTTGGCTCCAACCAAACATATTGTTTACTGGCGGAGGAGTATGAGTTTGTATGAGGCTAAGAATGCGGTGCATTAGTCATCTGAAGGGACAAAGAGTGAACGACTATACAATGGCATGGCCTTTCTCACAAGATTCTCTTGAGTGCATGTATACAGGACACAGCTTTCAACAATACGTTTTGTAATGCATTGTAAATCATTTATTTCAAAGCTTACTTGCACATTGTCTGCATGGTAGCTTTCTCAACCTTACACAAGAATAAAATAAATTGTTAATCCTTGTTGTGAAACTATTTAATTGGTAGTATTTATTTTACTAATACAGTGAACCAACTGATAAGACTGCCAAGGACATAGGGCCATAGAATTTGATGCAGGAGTCCTGTCCTGTTGAAATGGGCTAGCTATCCAATGGCAAAGCAATGACTGTGGGTTTCACACAGCCTTGATCTTGGCAAAAGGCTAATATTTCCCAACCTTGCAACCTCCCTAAGCCCTTGGGATATTTTCCATTTTAACATCCTAGCCTGGTACTGCATTTTTTTAAACACACTTCCATCACCCATTCCTACATTCCTACAAATTATTTCCTATTGCAGCAACTCCTGTTTTTTAAAATACAGGTATATTGCTAGATTTACATGCTCTTATATTTCGGTCTGGATTGTATTTTATTGCTTATCCCATTATTTATAATGAAGAATCTGTTGCATTAATAACAGATACAAATAAGCAAATGATAACACTTTGAGAATAAAAAACGTTAAAACTCACATTACAAAATAGAGTGGACAATGATGAGTACAGGCACTCATCATTCAAAGGCACTGCCAAGTATTCAAAGTAGCAAGGCTAATTGTACAACCTCACAGTCAAGCTGTAAGCATTGCTATGAACAGCAATGAGCTTTCTTTAACTTGCCAAAGGCACACCATGTTAGCCAGGAAATGCTACAAGATATGATGCTCGATTTTGTAGCTAGTTATATTAGCCATTGTCTTCCATTATATCCATACATGTCCTCTCTCAGATGCATCATGTCCCCTTTCCTGCCCAGCACTTCAATAATCATTCATTCTGCAATGGTCCCCTAAGTGGAAAATGGTGTACAATTAATCTTCAGAAAGCTGCAGCCTTAGAACATTAGCAAATCCACACAGATTAGATGAGGAAGCGCATCAATAATACATAAAATATATTAAAATATACATATAATAGGGAATTCCTCAGAATTCAGCTTGAATGTATCCAACACATGTTCCTTGTTGGATACCAAGTCAAGTAGTGAGGGTGTAAAGTAAAGCACTTTTTTACATTTTCATGTGCAGTGCGGTGTGATTACTGTTTGCTCTGCGGAAAGTGTTTTTCTTTTTTTTCACGAACAGGAATTTGAATGGTTCCTATTGAATACCTGATAGGTGATGTCTAATTGGACCTGGGCGATCAGTGTCAGCCGCCCCTCCTCCTGGCTCCTCTGTTCTGCTGGCAGTCCTCAAATGAGTCTGGTCTCCCCTCTCCTCCATCTGCCACTGGGAAACAGATAAAAGCTCCTCCAAACAGACATGTTCCCTTCCATCAGCACTACAGCCGTATCAAACAGCTACCCCCTTTTCACTGAGGTCTGGCGGAGCCCAGCAGGGTGGCACTTCAGCTCTGTGCCTAGGGGGTACAGATAACATGAAGCACATCACTGCCAAGTGCAAAGAGGAAATGTCACTTGGCATTGATGCGCAGGTGTGGGTGGGGGGGGGGGGATCAAGAAGGATATGTCTACATGTACAAGGCCTCAGAAAGTGTACGTATGTGCGAGTGTTTAGCTGGGGGGTTGGATGGAGGATGACAGGGCAAAATGGGTAGGATACAGTACTTCAGCAGTCGTCTGGCAGTAGGAGGGTTGCCGGTTCGAACCCGCCCTGGGTGTGTTGAAGTGTCTCTGAACAAGACACCTAACCCCTAAAATGCTCCTGACGAGCTGGCTGGTGCTTTGCATGGTAGCCAATCGCCGTGTGTGTGTGTGTGTGTGTGTGTGTGTGTGTGTGTGTGTGAGAATGGGTGATTGAGAAGCATCTATTGTACAGTGCTTTGGATAAAGGCGCTATATACACTCAGTGAGAACTTTATTACATACTTATTTTGTAGACTTCTACTGCTGTAGCCTATCCACTTAGAGTTATGATGCTTTGTGTGTTCAGAGATGCTTTTCTGCTTACCACTGTTGTAATGAATTGTAACGGTTATTTGTTACTGTCACCATCCTGTCAGCTTTGACCAGTCTGGCCATTCTCTTCTGACGTCTCTCATTAACAAGGCGTTTCTGTCATTCCACGGTCAAAGTCACTCAGATCACATTTTTCCCCATTCTGATGGTTGATGTGAACATTAACTTAAGCTCCTGACCCATATCTACATATTTGAAAAAATTTGATTTGCTGTAGTGTCAGAAAGATTCTGATTCCACTTGAAATGTAAAAAGGATTGGAGTGGGGGTGAGGGTGTGGTGTTATTTAGGATCAGGAATTTATTGACTGTTATTTCTTTATTTGTGGGTGTTCCAGCATCACACAAACAGCTGACTTCTTGGGATTTTTAAGCACTCCAGTTGGTGCAATAAATGAAGAACACCCAGCGAGTGGAATTCTGTGGCTGAAAATACCTTGTTAATGAGAGAGATTAGACTTGTTCAAGAGAGGGCAGACTTACCACAAATGCTCAAATAACAGATTTTCTACAAAGGTGGTGTGTAGAAGGGCATCTCTGATCACTCAACACATTGAACCCTGAAGTGGATGTGCTAGAGCACCATGCCAGGTTTCAACCCTGTCAGCTAAGAACAGAAAGATGGGGCTAAAGTGGGTAGGGTCAGAATTTGCTGTAAACTATACAGGTTGTTGGAGTAATGGTGTAGGGAATGCTTTCTTGGCATGCAAATTGAGCATCATTTAAATGCCACAGCATTAGTCAGCATTGTTGCTGGCTATGTGCATCTCTTTATGGCCCATGTGAACCCTTTTTCAAAGCAAGGTAATGCACCATGTCACAAACCACACATCATCTCAAGCTGGTTCCACGAACATGACAATGACTTCAGTTTACTCCAATTGCCTGCACAGTCCCAAGATCTCAATCCAATAGATGACCTTTGGAATGAGGTGGAACGGGAGGTTGGGTCAATGTGAAACAAATCCCTAGGAATGTTTCCAGCGCCTTCTTAAATCCATGCTGCAAAGAACTCAGGCTATTTTATAGCCAAAAAGGGAGGGGGGGAATGTTGTACAGTATGTGTTTGTGTTTAGTCTATGTACTTTACTGTATGTGTATATGTGTTTTTAGACTCCCTCAAAAACAAGATGATTAATCTCAAGGGGGTATCCTTCAATACATTTCTATATATAACCCATCAAATGTCAATGTATTTACTGGAATAATGACATAAAGGTTAGAGACTGGAACTTAGCTGCTGGCTTTATATTCAGGACATGCTATGAATAAACATGTTGCAAAACCTAATACAAGGGGGTGCACTAAAACGATCCCAATGGCGAAATCTGTCTGATGAAATGTTTTAATGGTTACATCTCCCCTAAACTGTGGAGATGTATGCGTGCATCAAACAAACTGTCCAGAATTGGCATGCTCCAAACAGTGAGACTTCTGGAAAAATATTCAAATAAGCTAAATATCAAGTATGGGATCTTTTGTCAGAAAACTCAGATAGAAACATCAAAAGCTCCTAAACATTGACACAAATCAGGGCTTTGTGTTTGTCTCCTGAGAGCCTGCGGAATAAATTCATTTAAACCGAGCATATTGTAGTCTCAGTATGATATTGTGCCATTAGATAATAACAACCGAACAATTTTGTGCTTGCATAAATTACTGACTACAACTGTTTGGTATGGCATACCATAAAGCATCTTGGGGATATTGCATGTGATCTTAATGCAAATGTTACAGGAGCAAATTAGATATTATACTGTTTTCAATGCAGAATGTACAGTACAGTACTGATTAACTCACCAATAGTGAGTTTTCAGTATAAGGTTCACACAATTAGTAAGTACAAAAATAATATTGCCTTAAGAAAATGATCATTGTAACCTGAAACATATACTCAGTTATTAACACAATTCATAGATACATCAGTTGACTTTGTTCTTACAGTGTTTAAGTGAATGGAAATTAAATGAACAAGAAAAAATTTATTCATATTTTACAAGCACGTATTCTTACATACTTATCAATGAACAAAGCCATGTCTTTTTTTGGTAGTGCATAGTGAAACAATATTTTTCAATACTTTAAACTTGTATTGCACCAAATACAATGCAAAGTTGCTTTGGCTAAGTTTATCCTCCACAAAGCACTGATTATGCAAGAGGATACACAGACTTGAAACCAAGATGTTTCTATTATTTCATGTATTGTGCTGAAAAGTAAACATACCTGCAATTAACAAATTGTAAATTTAGCAGATGCCATATTTTGACTGAACTGTAAATCAATCATTTCAATAGAAGTGTTTTTTTTTGTATTACATGCGGAGTAACCAACCAGCATTTGAATAAGAATCTATCACGACATTATTTTTTTCTTCTTCAGCGAATTCACTTAAAAGAGGGTAGCACTGTTTTTAATAGTCATTCTTACTCATCTGATGCAGCCACTTCATTATTAAGATGTAAAAACCAGTAACCACATTCTGGAATGTTGATTGTGATCTTGCAAGTGTTTACATGATTTGATATTTCCACTGACACCTTGAGTCAGCAATGACTAACATTAATGAGTCCAAAAATAATTGCCCCTTGCCCAATGGACTGACCATAATCTCAATCTAAAACTCCCAGAGTGCACAGTGATTTTAGCTGTTAATATATGCTTCAGGTTATAGGGTTCACATTCTGGTGAATGCAGAAAGCATTTCTGAATGTGGAACCAATGCAGCAAGGCATGGTTCATTACTTTAAATAGTAACAGTAACAAATAAAATATCCATGAAGAGCCATTTGTGTGTTTAGTATTGGAACTAATATTGATGATGAATAACTATGACAAGTGTGATGACACTACATGTTACAGGTAGGAAGGATAATAATTAATCTACCATGATTCTGAACTCTGAAAATAAGTTATCTATAATTATCTTTATCTATAGATGAATTAACCTCATAAATGATCTTTTCAACAAATCTTCAAAAATCAAGAACTACTGAACAAGTTCTCAGAACAACTGAAGAACAGTTTGTGAAATGAATGGGAATGAATTATGAAAAACGAATTAATGAATTATGAAATAAGAGGTGTTTAAAAAAAAAAGGTGCTTTATAGGTATGTTGGATACTTTTAGGAACATTCTGGGAATTCTCTTCTTTTTAGTTTTTTTTTCTTAATATTGTGAGGACACTCAAAATAGCTTTTCTACTGGTTGTAGACTATGGAGACACACTATATATGTATCAGGGCGGAGCTAAGTGCAGGATTGACGGTGCAATCTCACCAGGCCCAGGGCGTATAGATAAACTGACTGAAGATCTTTGCTCATGCTAAAAAATACCTTTCATTTGCACAGCATACTCCCCCCATGGTTACAAACAAATAATGTGTTTTTCCTTTTTTTTTTTGTTTGGCAGTTGAGGAAATGACTGAAACTTTGGCACTTTGTACAGAACTATTTGTATTTTAACAATCTATCACATTCGGTTTTGTGACTGTCTTGCTGTATGTCAGCAAAAGATAGTAAGCAAAAATAAATCAAAAGAATACTTGAATATAAGCACATTGGTGCACATTTAATTAAAAGGAGGGAAAAGCCGCGAAACTACCAACGGTAGATACATTTTTAAAAATAGGAACTGCCTTTGGCGATGTGTGCACTGCGTTGATTGTCAAAACTGAAAACTTATTAAGAGCTGCTTAAGGAGCAGAAGTGGACTATCCATACATTCAATTGAAAATTACAGTGCTAGGAATTTGGACCTGTTCAGCTTGGTGGATGATTTTGCGGAGCGGAAGTTGCGCTCGATGAGTGAGCAGCTTTTTTGCTTTTGTCCGCAGAAACTAGCTCACTAAATAGACTGTAAATATTGCTAGTCCACATTAAACATAGCCTGCAGTGGGATTTGTCTAGCCTAGTGTATGCCGAATAATTTGTGAGCATTTTAAGCAAACCCTATTGGCAAATGCTGGGAGAAACAATGGGCCTCATTTATGAAACATGAACCGAACAAAATTGACCGTAAATCCTTCGGAAATGCATTTGCTCAAATAATGTTGGATTCATCAAAGTTTTTCGTTGGAGCCTTACAAACTTCCCGAGTGGTCTCAGCTGTTTGTATTGTACCCGGAAATGAAAGTGCACGGTTGTAAAGTGTGTTTTATCATTCCATTAGTTGATATTTTATTTTGATTTAGAGTGTCAATCATTATAATATGTCAATTGACTATTATAATTATTCATCCTTTCATTCATTCATTCATTATCCTAACCCGCTTATCCTGAACAGGGTCGTAGGGGGGCTGGAACCTGTCCCAGCATACATTGGCTGAAAGGCAGGAATACGCCCTGGACAGGTCGCCAGTCCATCGCAGGGCACACACACCATTCACTCACACATTCATACCTATGGGCAATTTAGACTCTCCAATCAGCCTAACCTGTATGTCTTTGGACTGTGGGAGGAAACCGGAGCACCCGGAGGAAACCCATGCAAAAACGGGGAGAATATGCAAACTCTGCACAGAGAGGCCCCGACTGATGGGGATTCAAACCCACTGTGAGGCGGCAGTGCTACCCACTGCACCATCCGTGCCGCCATTATTATAATTATTCATATATTATAAAAACGCAACAGGATTCAGCATTAAAATGAATGATTCATTCTGGTAATCCTGATTAATTAATGCTTAATTGGAGTTGAAAAAAAAAGCTTGCTATAAGTAGCTTACAAGTCATTGCTTAGACTGTCGTTTATATGGCCGGCCTCTCTTTACATCACATGTACATTTATTGCTTCATTCTAAGACTTGGAGCATGGCGTAGCCTACTTCAGAAAGAGCACATCTTTGAAGACTGAGCCGATTTCTTTGGTGAGGCTCACAAAAGAAATAATGAACAATAACGAGTTCAAGTTCACGTTTACACCTGCAAACATCATGGGATAGAAGTGGCATGGCAGGTGGCTGATGCGCTTCATTTATTTACACGTTTTGTTTTTTGCCTCATGTTTAATGTCAGAGATTGACACAAACTGTTTTTCCTGTCGGAAGGTGGTAATTTGGTCATTCTGATATGACGTGAATGCAGCATTAGG
The DNA here is from genome assembly GCF_963514075.1 of Conger conger. NCBI lineage: Eukaryota > Metazoa > Chordata > Actinopteri > Anguilliformes > Congridae > Conger > Conger conger. The sequence continues at coordinate 26,116,939 of NC_083762.1, forward strand.
ATTTGTTGCTATGGCTGACCTCACTTTACATTACATTTACTGCTTTATTGCTTTATTGATTTAAAATTCAACACTTTCCCAACAAACAGCAAACAAAGGACATTCCCAGATTGTTGCTTCTGTGTGAAAGGGTTAAACGGGGCTACAGTAATGCAGTTAGGCATGTTAATTGAAATGTTTTATTATTTTTGTCTGTTCATTGGAGATTGTGAGTGCAACAACATAGGCCTATTTGTGAAACAATTACGCTCATTTCTTAACCAATCATTCTGCAAGTTAAAATAAAAAATAAAATCCAATTTTATTTAATTATTCATGAGACAATAATAACCCCATACTGTAGCAGCATAATTTAGTGTTTTGTTATTCTTAGCTCATTAAATCACTGGCTAAAAATGACCACTAGCCTATTAAACAGAGGGAACTTTCAAAATGACATGGATGACTGCGTCACTTTGTGCCTCCTGGTGTTCTTGTCAACCATTGTTGTAATTTTTTCCAAATTTTTTGACGACAGCCTTTCCGCAGGATTTACCCGCAGAATTTTAATTGACTGCATCTGTAAAGCCATATAATCTTGTGGCAACATATAGCAGAGACATGGATTATGGCTATATTTGAAGGGCACACATAGGTACCACCATAACTGCAGCAAAATCAGGTGTCCCATAAATTACTAGGTATAAAATATGTATATGTGAGGAATCATTCATGGTATGCACATAATGTATATAAAAATGGAAATCTACAGGTTGTATCTGTGGCTTATTGTGATGCAAGTGTGTTGTTCAGATTCTGAATGTTCTATTAATCAATGGGAATTTTTAAAATATAAAATCATATTTTGTGATAAAAAATATTTATTGACACAAAAAAAATCTATTGACACAAAAAGCTCAATCAACCTGGTAAAGCTACTAGCCAACCGCGGTAAGTCTTGCTGAAAAGATCAAGGTGGAGTAGCATACAAATTCATGTAGAATAAGGAGATATAATCACAAAAAAACTAGCCTCACTTTTTCAGGAAACTTACATTGACACCAGTGGACCTGCCCCTGTGTCTAGAGCACTCTCTACTTTCCAAATGAAATGAAAATAAATCCTCAAATTTACATCTGCTTTTACAACAAGCTCTTCAGTGACTTCTATCACAGTGTAAAACCTTTCTCCGTTTCCCCATAATTCTAAATATATTTTATTGGATAAGAGTAGGTTGTTAACCAATCACAATGGGGTATTCCTGGTCATATAACAAAAATTATTTAATCTTTATAGACAGGGATTTAGGAGACATGGTTTTGCGTAGATTTACCAGGACTGTACTTTTATAATAAATAATAATAAATAATACTAAGGATGTATTATTTATTATTATTGTATACATTTTTGGGCACAAGCAAATTCTTCTCAAAAGCATGAGTGGAGACTTATTAAACTATTTCTTTTATGTTCATAAAAAGGGGAAATTTGAGGAAGAAAGTTCTAACAGCAAAAGCAGTTGTTTCAAATTATAATGATCACACACAGTGTGAAGACGAACATAGTGTCCAGACATGCAGGTTACAATGCATATGCATCATCAGAATGAAAACCAATGAATATATAATGCAATATCTTCCCTAGAAATTACTTCTTAAGAGGATAGAATGACTTGTTTGGAAGTCATTGAGATTGCATAGGACTTGTTCTTATTTATTCATGTATTCACTTTTTCCCCTTTAATACATTTGTTGTGAATCATGTAACATGAATTTAAAATGCGACCTCTTCAGATATGAAGAGCATACATATGTATACAGAAGCTGGTGCCTTGGGTGAATGCAAATCTCAGCCAATGAGTGAAATCCAGTCAAAGGGCAGCATGAAATGATGGGCAATCAGAAATTTCTCTTTGAGTTAAGATTTGTCATAGAATCAATAAAAGGTCAAAAGAACCTGAGCCTATGCCTGAAAAAGTGCAGTGTAATTGTTATCACAAGGTAAATCAGAAGAAAATAGCCAGCTTGTATCAATTTCAATTAAGAAATGTTGCCATATGCAGGGGTCTAATTATTTTACCATGTACAAAAGTACTAGCACAATCCAAGCACCATTGTATGGACCAAACCTTATTATCTAGATCATAAGATATCAAAAGCTCTTGCACACTCTTAACTCCTTTCGGAAATGGCGCTTTCCTTGCCCCCCTCCCCCCTTTTTTTGGTGTGTATTAATAATTCAGATGTAATTTCCTTTGTTCAAATCAGCTCCACAGTCCAATTAAGAAATCCTTATGAAGGTTATCTGGCCTGTGAGGACATCAAGTCAGGGGCTATCAAATGAGAAATGAAACGCAAATAACAACTAAATAATGTGTTATGCTGCCTTTGAAATCTACTATTGAACCGCATTATGAAGTATGGCACTGTTTTCTCACTTGTTTTCATTTATTTTTTGTGTTGTTCCTTCTTACATCATGACTGATCTCAGGAAACAGTGTGGCCTCTCTGACAGACACAGATTGCTTTAAACACATCAATAAAAATGGTCTCCCTCAATCAATTGATATGCAGAAGATGCAGTGATACCAGATGCAGAGGACATGACATGTCTGCAAAACATCCAAGGCCATCAGCTGTACTTTATTTATCCTCTTTTTCATTCAGTTCCCCTCACATCCCAAGACAACAGAATGTGTGCAACTGTCAACTGAACATGTTTTATGCTAACATCAAGAAAACACTTGAGATTCACACCTATAATATTTTAAGGTATGAAATATCAAGGTTGCAATTATATAAGTACAATTGCTGTTTATAGAAAATGTTATCACCCCTTTAATGGTTCTTCTGTTTTATTCTCCACCCCCCTTTAATTTAGATAAAATGCTTTCCTTTATGCTTTAAACAGATTTATTTTCTTTTTATGTTAAGCTTTGTCAAATTATTTCAAAAGATTTAGTGTGTTGCCAAAAAGAGCAAATTTGAGATTTGTCCCTAAAAGATTTGTTGTAATGTATTAAGCAACATATGAAGCAAAAAGCCACTTTACTGATGAAAAAAGTTGATCACAACTATGTTCGGAACAACCTACCAGTCGATTTTCTTAAAAAACAGTAGAACACTGTATCCAAGAGCTTTCATGATGTTTTAAAGGTGTTTACTTTAAAGAGCAGTAAACGGTAATCATATAATTAAAATATAATAAAATCGGCTGGTAGGTTGTTCCACACTCTCGGGGAAATGAAGTTTAAGGTGAAATACGGTTAATTTCTGAATCCAGCTGTTGAACAATGAACACCCTTGACACTATGAATACCAAACACAAGTGCAACTGTTAAAACCCTTCATTTATCAAACCTGTAAAATAAATGTATTACTGTGGCAGGATGAACGGCGGCGGAGTGGACAGATGAGGCCAAGTGATTTCCAAAAGTGTTATTTTTATATTTTCCTTTTTTATTTGTCTTTTCCAAAAGTCTGTGCAAATATTTACAGTGTAATAACACTCAAATGCGAAATCAAAAACTGATCAAAAATGAAAATAAACAGGCATATAAATAGACCCTGTGTCACCACAGCCAATTTTCATACCGACTCGTTACCTTGTCCACCTCTCTCAAACTCAGGCCATGGGACCTAATACAGCCTAGAGATAGCTATAGCTCCGCCTACTGGACAACCCCACTGTCTAACATAAATCAATTCACTCCATAATCATATTGTTACTACAAAATAATAATTCAAAGAAACAAATACAAATCAACAAAAGCACAAGACCATTTTCTTTCCCCAAAATAGCTTCTAAACAGATACAAACCCCATTTCACCAAAGAATATCAAAACACCCCTGTCAAAATAGTCAGACCCAACATCACCCTGGGAAACCCCTCTACTTTTACCCCTAGTGGTAGTGTCCCTCGGTTTCCCAACCAGGTAGTAAAGTGCGAGGCGGTACAATGGTGAGTAAACTGAATACGGTGATGTAATTGTAGTTTTAACCAATAAATGAGAATGTTTTTAACAGCCAGTGTGTACAGTTGCATTTCTTGAAAGTAGATAGTTAATACAGATGAGATATGGAAATAACAATGACTTTTGAACGAACGTTTTGAATGGAATATAAAGTACAAACATTTGCCTTCTAGATATGCCGGTAAATGGCTGACTGTGCGCTATGCACTGCGTTAGCGTCACGGCTCAGTCTATGACAATTACATTTAATTTGTTAATTATTTTTTTAAGAAATCAATGATCAAAAAATAGCCACATTTGTTGATAGGCAGATCAACGTGTGATCATACATAAACACTTAAACATACCACTTAGCACTGTAAGGGTAATAATAAAAAATGTAAGACATATAGAATGGTTGTAAACTTGCCAGGGGATGCAAGTGCACGTCCCCACAGACGGTGAGGAAGATGGTGAAGGAGGCCAAAAAGAACGTAGGGGTCAAGGTTTAAGAGTAGCAGAGATTGGTTGCATATCGTGGGTCACCAACTCTCAAAAGGAACCAAAAAATTGCACCGGCATACCAATAAACTCTTTGGAAGGGTTGCACGAAGACAGCCCTTGCTGAGCACAATAAACAAAACCAAGCATCTGGAGTTTGCCAATATCTGGTTGTCTCTGCTACAAAGCTGAGGTATGTCATAGGTAGACTATCTAGCAGGACAATGACTCAAAACAGTCATCAAAATCCACACAGAAAAGGTTAAGTGAAAACATCCATGCTCTGCAATGGGCACCTCAGTCTCTTGACTTAAATCCCATCAAAAACATGTGGTCTGAATAGAAGACGGGAGTCCATTAGCACAAACTCAAGGATATCAATGATTCTGAAAGGTTCACCATGGGCTGTCAGAAATCCCGCCAAATGTGTTCTCTAACCTTATCACAAATTTTAGGAAAGGGTCATGGCTGTAAATGTGCAACCTGTTTTGGTGGAAATACATTTTTTATTTGAAATTTAGTTCCATTGAATCATTAGTAAAGCACACTACTTAAATTAAGCTATCAATAACAGTATTGTTAGTCTACAGTATTGTTTGTGCATATTTATCAAGGGTGCCAATAATTATGTAGCCCACTTTGTACGTCATACTGTATAAGACTCTGACCTATGAATTAATGCATATGAAATTCATACTGATAAATGAAAAATAATTATAATGACAGCCAAGTAATTGATAGAACCAGTTGTAATCGTACAATGTATGCAATAGCTGTCCTAAAGGATACACGCAACACAGTTTTCTTATAAACAAACTATCAGTTATGTTATAATTTAAAAACAGCATGCACAATTATGTATTTGCATATGGTTTTGGGCCATTTTATGAAATTACTTTTGGACAATAATTTGAATCCTCCTTCGGCAGTTGACTGGAAGGGCATACCCTGCAATAACTGTAATTTGCTGGGTAATTCCTGCTTTTATTCAGCAATATCTGTCAATCTAGGCACACATTTTGTTCAAATACTGCTGGGGGACAGTACAAATTTAAGAAGTGTCGGTTCAAGTCAATGGTATTCATTAATCTTCATTAATAATCTATTGGGGTGTCCACTCTGTCTCCATCACATTAAATCATTGCCATGGTGCCTAAAGCTCTATTGATAGACTCAGTAGTGTGCTGCCACAGCATTACAGGATATGTTAAGAATTTCCATTCATAATTCAGGCTCAATTATGTCACTTATACTTGAAAGTCAACCATGCAATTAGTATGCACTGAAATCTGTTTTCTGGACAAACATGAAGAACTCTGAAAATAATAATACAGTAATATGTTTAACAATTAAACTATTTTGTCAACATAACAAATGGGAGATGGTCTCGAACTGCTGTAGGATAAAATAAGAACATAAGAGTGTTTTGGAGAGAAAAGGCCATCTTGTCCCCATCTTGTCATCTAGGCTGGAATGCCGTCTGTGTTGAAAGCACAATGCATTTGTTGTGAGATGTATTAGGGTAGCGGGAGACAGATCCTGAAAGCGTGTGACTCATGCCAAGAGTTGGCAACCCTGGCCATACGCAAGCAAAAAACCAAGAAGGTAAACTATTGTAAATCTGAATGGGAGTTAGGTTGTATGTGATGTTAAGTAGTGCTTTTAATTCAAATAAAATTATTAGCTAGCTAAAGAACAGCCGATTTGCTCACCTGGTATGGCTCAAAAACCATGGGCCAGGGGATGAAATGGTTGGTAGCCTTCCAGGTGGTATTGCTCACCTCCTCAATGAAAACCCGTCTGCCTCCACCAATACCGGCATCAAGGGAAGGACCTGGTACTTCTGGCAAGAGCCCCTCAGCCTCAGGCTCAAGGATGGCTCCTAGATTAGCGATTAGTCACTGTCCGACTCCTCTTCACTCATATTTTCTGACTCATTATGCGATTTGAAAAAATCTCAGTTTCAGAATTGCTCCACCTCTGCCAGGCATTTTTATTAGCTCATATGAATGTATGTACACTCACAGTGAGCACTTTATTAGGTATTTATTAGATTTTTTTTTTTTTTCACTTATTAGCCATTTCCACACAATAAATGAATATGTAGAGCAGGCTAATATAAAAGTTATTCATTTTTGGCTCTTTACAGTTATCACTTCAGCAGATCACCACGAGTGTGTGAAGTTCCCCACATAAATGGTAATCCTATATGAGCCATGTAGATTAATTTGTGTTAACAGTATTTCTGAATACCTGTTATGAGTGGCATTCATAAAAAAATATCAACCCATTCCTTCTGCAAAACTATTGTTTTCATGCAAAGGAAAGATGAGCTATAATTAATAAGCATGTTTCTAATATAATGCCAACAAAGAGTTCAGAATCCTTGAAAAAAGAAGAGGGACGTCCTGAAGTTATGGGCATTCTGGGCGCAAGGTTTTGAAAGAAAATGACAGCATCCTGATAAATAGGTTTCACCTGCCGCACTCAGCAATATTACTTTGAGCAAGAGTGACACACCTGGTTAACAACAGTCCCAGAACAGCAACAAAACACGTAACTCCACTCAACCATTAGTGCAATGTAACTGCTAATAAGGAACAAAACTAATACTTTTTAAATACCTACATTTACCTACATAGTTATAACAACCTTCATAACCAGTGCTGAAAAATTGGCTAAATGCACAACCTAAAACCATAGTAAGTACCACCTAAGTACCACAACTTGAATTAGTACAAAATGTGGGAGGGATTTGGGGTGGGGATTGGAGGGAAGATAGTCAAAGATGCAGTCTAGAATTTGGCCTTCAGTCTGTGTCAGAAGTAAACCAACGATGCTGCTCCCCTAACCACTTTGCAAAGGTCACTCCACCACTTTAGGGCCAGTACAGACATTGTAACTGTGAGAAGCAGCCACACAGAGAGGGGAGAGCCAGTTGCCTCGAGGTTGTGGAATGGAGAGGTCTTGCATCTTGCGGGGGTGTGAAGTTTGAAGATTGATTGAAAGTATGGTTGAGCTGTTCCATTCACTGCCCTGGAGGCTAGTACCAATGTTTTTAACTTTATGTGAGCTATAACAGATAGCCAGTGGAGTGAGATGAGGAGGGGTGTGACAAGAGCATACTTGGGCAGATTGTTGTCAAGTTCTGCAATTCTATATTAGCTGCTGGGGGTATTTGGGTAAGCAGGCAGACTGTTAAAGAGGGGAATTGCAATCTGCCAGGAAGAATGGGATAAACTGCCCAAATCCAGGTGCGCAAAGCTTGTAGAGACTTACCCAAGAAGACTCAAAGCTGTAATTGCTGCCAAAGGGGCTTCTACAAAGTACTAAATTAAGGGTCTCAATACTTATATATAAATGAGAGATTACAGTTTTAGATTTTTGATGCAATTTTTGATAATGATTTCTAAAAACATGGTTTCACTTTGTCATTATGGGTTATTGGGCCTCATTTATCAATATTTTCGGAAATCCATGTTAAAATGTATGCATGATCGGAAACAAACTCAAAATTTGCACCGGATTCATGAGTAGACACAGCTTTTTTTCATATCCATGTGTGTATGCTGATACATACCAATCAATCGTAAACTAAAAGTGTGTGCACAAAATGTATAATTAGCATAAATTGACATCCCTAAAATACATTATAAGGACCGCGGAAATCGATTTCAGGCAATTTACTGTGTAGCCTATACATGATCTGATATATGTATATATATTATCATTATGGGACTGTGTGTGCTACAGCTACTTTGTAACTTCTCTTTGCGAACATGAAAATATATATAAAACTTATTTAGGACTTAACATCTTCTATGCCATGATGTTTTCTTATAATAAACTCGCCATTATTGTTTGTTGTTTATTCTGTTCAAAAATGGACAAGGAAATTAAGCTGATTGTCCTCATGGAGAAACAAAGTGATTTGCCAAACCTGATGAAGATCCACTGGGATCGAAACGTTGTCTACAATAAAGAGCATATCAGTGTGCAGGCTTCCTTCTTTTCATCCAAACTAACATCTAAACATTGGTAATTAGCCTATTTTTGTTTATATAGGCTACATGAACTATGTATGCGCCACATAGCACTGGAATGCTGCATTGGCCTATGCATCAGAGATATTGCTGTTTTCATAATCTCTGTCTTGAGTTCCACATACTGTGGAACAGATAAAAGAAAAATGGTTTGACATAAAACTGGAGGCAAAGTTATTAAATTATAGGAGAGACTGTCCTGTGCCAGTCCACAGCACAAAAAGCACCTGACCATGTTCTGGAAGTAAGCCAAGCTTTAATCTTCTATAAAAGCAATGAATGTAATCTAAAGTCCAATGCTGCGTTCACGTCATATCGGAATGACCGAATCACAACCTTCCGACTGGGAAAAACAGTTCACGTCAACCTCTGAAATTAAACACGAGGCAAAAAACAAAACTCATTGAAGCTCATGTCATACCACTTCTATGATGTTTGAACTTGAACTTGCCGTTATTGTTTGTTGTTTCTTCTGTGAGCCTCAACCGAAATCGGCTTGGTCTTTGAATATGCGCTCCTTCCGAAGTAGGCTACACCATGCCCCAAATCTTCTAATAGGCTAAAGCAATACATTTACATGTAATGTTAAGAGAGGCCAGACATATAAACAACGGTCTAAGCAGGGTATACCCTATTTATAGCAGACTTTGAGACTTGAGGGCTACACCCTATGTATAGCAAACTTTTTACGCGTTTTATGGAATTTATATTACACTCCATTTAAGCATTAATTAATCAGGATTATCGGAATGAAACAAAATCAAAATAAAATATAAATTAATGGAATAATAAACGCTTTACAACCGCGCGCTTTCATTTCCGCGCACAATACAAACAGCTGAGAACACTCGTGAAGTTTGTTCGGGTCCCACAACATCAAAAAACTTTGATAAATCCCACATTATTTGTGCAAATGCATTTCTGAAGAATTTTGTGGGAATTTCGTTCAGCTCACGTTTGATAAATGAGGCCCGCTGAGTGTAGATTGATGGGTAAAAATGGCAATTGTATCGATGTAAAATGAAATCTACAACATAATAAAGTGTGCAAAACGTGAAGGGGTCTGAATACTTTCTGAAGCCACTATATATCATTTTTCCCACCTGCAGACCCAAAATGCTTTACAGTGATAAGGGGAAACTCTCCTCAGCCAACCACCATATGTGGAGCACCCACTTCGGTGATGCAATGGTGGCCATTTAGGACCAGGTGATCCGGATCATTTGGCTCCATTCATTCAAAAGATTTGTTAATTTGGCTCACTCGCTCATTCACTAGTACTTCCGGAAAGTACAAGCATGAGACTCATATGTTAGCTACTCAGTTTCATTGAACTGTATTGGTTCACACCGTAAACAAGCCACCCGCGTGTGGCTCCATTGGAATATCACCCAGTCTAGTTGCGGAATTGATTTAACATGCCCCCTTTTAATATTCATTTAGTATAACGTGTAAACCGCAACCAAAGTGTAATTGGTTAAATAACCATAGTCATTACCCCTCTTTTAGACAGCATTCACTGATGCCACTTGTTGCCCTATTGTAGCATAGCCTATTAATCTAAATAAAATTAATGCAATTTGTTTGGATTGCACCCAGACAGATCTGAGTCAGTCAGTACCGGCACACATACAGTCTGGCGTCACTTGCTATGCGGGCAGCTGGTCAATACATTGAACATCTGTTTAATTATGCTTTTCAGTATGGATGATACTGCACAACAGCCATCTGCTTAGTAGCCAAAATAATACATCAACTATGAACACCATTAATAACGTTTTTATCTTCCAAAGCTTCATTTCTTAAGAAATTGTAAGCTATGAGAAAATGTTAAAGTGAAATTAAACAGGCTGCAATTACATTGTATATAATGTAACATTAGCTAAAATGAAACTTTAATGCAATTAAGATAACACCTGAAATATATTATTGCAGCCTACACATAGCTAGCTACGTTTCAATATACTACCTACAAAAATTAAATGATACAATGTGGTCTTTGCAAAACCATTCATCACTTTTATTGCATAGCCTAGCTGATACAACCATATTACAGAAAATTAAAAGACAAAATGATTGAGCTAAAAATAATCTGTGATATCCTAACTATACAGCTGGTCCACAGAATACCTGCCGACAGCATTAATGTCACGCCTTAAGGCTCAACTGCGCTGTACTTTCAGTTCAACACCAGCTCATGGCTCGTTCGTTCATTTGTTCAATGGCTCTTTTGTCTCGCTCGTTTGTTCAGTTGTTCAATGGCTCTTTTGGCTCACTCGTTTGTTCAGTTGTACAACGGCTCGTTTGGCTCACTCGTTTGTTCAGTCGTTCTATGGCTCTTTTGGCTCACTCGTTTCTTCAGTCGTTCAATGGCTCTTTTGGCTCACTCATTCAATGGCTCATTCGGCTCTTCGTTCACAATCTAGTTCACTGGCTCAGTGGCTCTTTCATTCATTCACTCCTTTCGGTCATTAATTCACCGGCTCAGTATGGCTCCACATCTCACTGACGTAGGTACGTATGGTTGTTGATTGTTGATCAGCTTAATCACACAATGCTATCCTGATACGTACTCATTGTACACTGAGTAAGTCACTAAAATCACTGTCTTCGGCTAAGCGGGGCGGGCAGATCTCAGCGCTTGGAGAGGGAGCCAAATGAACAAATATTTCATGGAGAAGCTTCTGCTCTGTTCGTTCTTTTGAAAGATTTGTTCGAAAAGATTTGTTTGTTTGCGAACTGCCCATCACTAACACACATCAGCTGGGGTTGAGAGGGAATAAATAAGGGGATAATTCGGTGGTAGGTTCTGTGAGGTCAGGGGGAGAGGAGGGGAATGTGTTCTATAGTGTCAAAAGCTGGAGAAAGATCCAGCAGAATTAGAACAGGCTTAGCCCACATAAACACTGAATAATGAAACACAATGAATATGTAATTAATTTAATATTTGTTCAGCATTACACGAAGAAAGAAAATATTTAATTGTTTTTAATTGTTTTCCTTTTTCATAGCACATGGCAAACATGTATGATAAAAACACACACTCTAGCATACTTCAATTATAATTATTATTTATAGTACCATACGGAAAATCTATCACAAGGCAAACCTGAATTTTAATCAAATTATTCTTGAATGCGAAACTAGTGTTTCACAGCCATGGTTTGATGCTGTATGTTGGGAAGCAGTCCCATACCGTACATTAATCATCCTTTCAATGTCTTGATGGTGTGAAATGCTTTCACATTATTAAGGCAGGCTTCAGCCTGAGAATGCCAGACATTTAAACCAACAACGCACATTGCTACTGACATGTCATGCAGCATCAGTGTCTGATGTGACCTTTTGGGTTCATGAAATACACCCATCACTAGGAATAATCCATAACTGTTGAAAATGTCAAAATATTTCACAAGTATACACAGAAAAAAACAAAATAAATGCATTATGTTAAATCAGTTTTATAACATTAAAAAGCAAACACACAATGTGAAAAGTGATTTGTGAAAAGAGGCATTTCTCATATGCATCAATTTTAATCAATATTCATTTTTACCACAGTATAAGCGGGCCTGCACAAATCACATCTAACATTTTCCACTGCTGCCATATTGTCGACACATTTAAGATTTACAAAGAGGCAGTGATTTGACTATCTTAGCTGGACATAATGATTAAACAGTGACATCTCTGGGGCAAGTGATTATTTCCACCTTACAAGACAAATCTAGAGTACTTTCCACCTTAGGGCAGAGATTTCCATCACTCCTTGAGTAGCTTTTACTGGTTGCCCATAATATTCTGAACAGAATCCCATTGTCATGGGCCATTTTGGAACCAATGACCCAGCCTCAAAGCTTTATGATCGTGTGAGATAAATTCCAAGATTGACTGAAGGCTTTCACTGGCAGGGCTTTTGCATCTGCATGCGCAATACAACAGAGAGAATGACTTAGCCATTAAGCACATGGTTGTAACCAAGGGTATAGAAGAATGGTGATTTACTGTATAGGGTGCCAGATTCTTTTCTGGAAGACCTCAGATTCAAACAAATGTTGGATTGCATGCGAGAGCAATCGTGCCATGGAGGGCCGAGAGTATTCAGGTTTTCATTCCAACCTATCACTACACTAGCTGATTTCACCAATTAACACACTTTCAGATTGGCAATCTTGGAACTGGACAAAAACTATCCTGATGCCACTGAAAATTACAACACATCTATGTTGCCTCTTTACAACAATGAAAGAAAAACACTTGAAAATGGGTGTCTCCACATTTAGATAGGACAGTAATGACCAAGAAACCATTAAGGCAAGGTAACAAATAACAATTCTGCCCAATTCCAACCACACAGGACATATGTAACACAGTCATACACTTGTCCTGCATTTACCTTGTTCTGGTGTCCTTGTGGGTGGATCTCTGTAAGGAAAAGGACCTGTTAAAGTGAGATGTTGGAGGTTGGCCTCAGAGGGGTCTTGAGAGATGCACAAATGTATGTAGATTAATTTGTCCAAATACAAAGGCACTAGGCTGATTTATTTTCTGTTCAGTTCTGTGAGATTTGTGGTTTAGTTTTGCTTTTTGTTTTGGCCGTCATAGTGTAGCTGATGATCCTAGTGACTCATAATTCCAGAATATTCTGTTGGCTCTGTGTTTCTAATGAATAAAATCAATAAAGAATTATTCACAAAAGAATTGCAGGCACATTGGCTTGCATCAGATGATGGGGTTGTCTACATTAATACATGTAGACCACTACATAAACATTAATGTGAAAATCATGAACAATGTCTGAGAGCATGAAATGGCTGCATTTATCAACAAACAAGCAGTTTAATTTGCTGCAATACCTCTACATGGTGGTAGTAATTTCAGTTATGTTGACATAAATAGAGTGAGGCTCCTACCAGATACATGTTCAGTGTTTTTGCTCTCTAGAGAGGGAAAAAAATGCTCAAGTCATGAAACCCGATGAATTTATCTTCATAAACTCAATGAAATAAAACATTCACTACTGCTGCAATTTAGTTTTAGTTTTCAGTTTTGTTGACACATATTGATACATATTCTTTTACTTTGGTAATATGACATTTGAGATGTGAATACATGGTGGCAAATTAAGGCCAATATCAGTTCATTTGAAATTACTTTATTGATACTTAATTCTGGAGATCAATAACTGTACCACCTTTTTATATTGTATATAAGCTGCAGCAATTAATTTAAATATCTGTCATAATACTAATCTGTGTCCATCTGTGGTATTCTGTAGTAGTGTCTCTATTCCAGGATGTCCGATAAAGAGTGCACCAAGTGTTCATTCATTCCAAAATGGGTTAATGTTTGTGTAACAGGTGCACACTAGCTATGATTATACTAGCATGGGTTTCGTGACAATTTTGACACATGGGCTACACGTGCCGAAATGGCTCACTATTCATTATGTGTATATCGTGCACAAAATAGTGCAGTAAATACTTGGGGTGATTTTAGACAAGTACCTGTAACGACTATTGACTGTGTGTGTATGAGTAATCAAATCATTATCCGTGATCTGAGAATTGGCCTGCTTTATTTGATCATTTCTTTACATTGTTTACAACTTCGCATTTTTGTCTTGTCCACATTGTGAAAAAGAGCAATTGCATCCCTTGAAATTCATAATTAAAACTGTTTATCTGAGTTGTGTATAAATAGAAACAAAACAAAACCATGATTCAAATGTTGTTCATTTGATTACCTCAGAACTGTTCTGAGAAATGAATGAGAGTTTGATGTTTAATGCACAAAAAGTTCCCTATGGCGAATATTCTGGTAATGTATTCACTTCCTGAAACAGTTGTTTCAGCTCTACAAAGATAATGCAAGCTCCTCATGATGAAAAAGGCAACTGCTGCCCCCCTACTGTCAGAACCTGCAAGTATTTCAGACCGCTATGGATTTGCGTGCTCAATTTGCCACCTGGTGGTGGTTGTGCAAATAACTACCAATAATAAATAAGTAATGCCTGAGGAAAAAAATATATACATATGCAAATTCATCACTGTTTGGTAGATCAGGGGGAGCACCAAACCAAATGAAACGTGAAACCACTGTACCATAAAACACGACTCCAGAGGTTCATCTTTGATTTTAAACCTAATTTATCTTGCAGTGTCCAAAGTGAAGCTGCAGTTCACTTAATCCTGTGGTGAAAATCCTGTAAAAATACACATAATATTTTGAAATTAGGGTTCTCATCTCTAATGTATAACCTAGTTAAGCAAGCAACAAAACATCTTCACAGCAACTGACATATCATTTTGGGTTATGATGATACCCCCAAGAAGACAGGCTGGACTTATTCATAGACTTGGACATCAATCCAGAAGATTAATACCTGAGTATCTGAGATGGTTTCCTGATTAGAGATGCCCTATGCCCCAAGAAAAATAATCACATCCACTAGAATCATTAGTTATCATTTCCCCAGAGAGGAAATGCTCATGACACTGTGTGCATAATTCTTAGAACCTAATCAGAACTACTCTCTGAAGGAGAGGGTTTAAGATGCTGTCATGAAGCACACACCTGCATTTCTCTCAATTTGTTATCAAAGGGAAATTTTCACAAAAAAAAGAAAAAAAAGAAAACGTTTTATTTCAGGGTAAACCTGAAAAAATAGACAGACAACCCATACACAGGGAAAGCTGAATTACCCTGAAACTAAAATGTTTGAATGGTTGTGGCCATGGTTGAATCTTCCAGCAGGACAATGGAACAAAGCATTGCCCCAAATCCACTAAATCCAAATGGAGATAGCTGAAGAGGAGAGTCCACATGCAAAGTGGATCTGGAGAATTCTGCTTGGAGCAATGATCTTAAATCTATTGATAGGCGCACTCCCACCACATAAAAAGGTACTGGAAAAAACTCAATTTTGTTGACAAAGGTAAGGAGGAAAATGTAATAAATGCAGTGGTACCAATAATTTTGATGTGTCTTTCCTAGAACAGAATTATTTTGTTAAATAATTTTGTTCTCTGAACAATTCTTACATTTAGTATCCTGGAAAGCCATTCAATGCCTTTCATGGATAGTAATGTTAAGAATTGCTTTAAGTCCAAAGTGCCTCCCATTGGAAAAGCAAAAATAGCACTACTGTAATGAAACAGATATGCATCATCTGTTTTCCTCAAATGAAAGAAAAGCGATTATCTCTATAATTAGAATGGCCCCAAAGAAATTGTGAAAATGTGTTCATTAGTTATGATCTCCAAAGAAGAATAAATGGCAGTTCTGTGCACTTTTTGGTTTCTCTGCTGGTTTAAATTGTTCCTCAAGGACAACATGTTTACAGGATGAATGGTGCCAAAGGAATTGAGAAAAAAGGTAAACAAAAGCAGTCTTGTCAGGAAAAGAGCAAATTAACTTTTTCTCCATAGTTAATTAGCCTCACTGTCCTTTGCAGATTAGCCAATGACCCCTCCGTGACTTGAATCCTTATTTTACCTGATGCACAACTTGTGAGATTCTTTATTTTCCACTTTCTAATAAACACTCATTGTTGTAGTTAGTTAATTAGCAAGTGGTATATGAAGTAATACTATGTTGTCCAATTACTGTTGTCTCTCTCTCTCGCACATACAAACACATACACACATACAGTGGTGTGAAAAAGTGTTTGCCCCCTTCTTGATTTCTTATTTTTTTGCATGTTTGTCACACTTAAATGTTTCAGATCATCAAACAAATTTAAATATTAGTCAAAGACAACACTAGTAAACACAAAATGCAGTTTTTATATGAAGGTTTTTATTATTAAGGGAGAAAAAAAATCCAAACCTACATGGCCCTGTGTGAAAAAGTGATTGTCCCCCCTGTTAAAACATAACTTAACTGTGGTTTATCAAACCAATTTATCAAGTCCAATTTCTCTAGCCACACCCAGGCCTGATTACTGCCACACCTGTTCTCAATCAAGAAATCACTTAAATAGGACCTGCCTGACAACGTGAAGTAGACCAAATGATCCTCAAAAGCTAGACATCATGCCGAGATCTAAAATTCAGGAACAAATGAGAAAGAAAGTAATTGAGATCTATCAGTCTGGAAAAGGTCATAAAGCCATTTCTAAAGCTTTGGGACTCCAGCGAACCACAGTGAGAGCCATTATCCACAAATGGCGAAAACATGGAACAGTGGTGAACCTTCCCAGGAGTGGCCGGCCGACCAAAATTACCCCAAGAGCGCAGCGACGACTCATCCAAGAGGTCACAAAAGACCCCACAACAACATCCAAAGAACTGCAGGCCTCACTTGCCTCAGTTAAGGTCAGTGTTCATGACTCCACCATAAGAAAGAGACTGGGCAAACATGGCCTGCATGGCAGAGTTCCAAGACGAAAACCACTGCTGAGCAAAAAGAACATTAAGGCTCGTCTCAATTTTGCCAGAAAACATCTTGATGATCCCCAAGACTTTTGGGAAAATACTCTGTGGTCTGATGAGACTAAAGTGAACTTTTTGGAAGGTGTGTGTCCCATTACATCTGGTGTAAAAGTAACACCGCATTTCAGAAAAAGAACATCATACCAACAGTAAAATATGGTGGTGGTAGTGTGATGGTCTGGGGCTGTTTTGCTGCTTCAGGACCTGGAAGACTTGTTGTGATAAATGGAACCATGAATTCTGCTGTCTACCAAAAAATCCTGAAGGAGAATGTCCGGCCATCTGTTTGTGACCTCAAGCTGAAACAAACTTGGGTTCTGCAGCAGGACAATGATCCAAAACACACCAGCAAGTCCACCTCTGAATGGCTGAAGAAAAACAAAATGAAGACTTTGGAGTGCCCTAGTCAAAGTCCTGACCTGAATCCTATTGAGATGCTGTGGCATGACCTTAAAAAGGCGGTTCATGCTCGAAAACCCTTCAATGTGGCTGAATTACAACAATTCTGCAAAGATGAGCGGGCCAAAATTCCTCCACAGCGCTGTAAGAGACTCATTGCAAGTTATCGCAAACGCTTGATTGCAGTTGTTGCTGCTAAGGGTGGCCCAACCAGTTATTAGGTTTAGGGGGCAATCACTTTTTCACACCGGATCATGTAGCTTTGGATTTTTTTCTCCCTTAATAATAAAAACCTTCATTTAAAAACTGCATTTTGTGTTTACTTGTGTTGTCTTTGACTAATATTTAAATTTGTTTGATCTGAAACATTTAAGTGTGACAAACATTTAAAAAAAAAAAAAAGAAATCAGGAAGGGGGCAAACACTTTTTCACACCACTGTACATGTAATTAGCTGTGCATAGTAAGAATTTCTTAGGGTATGTACATACTGTAGGATAAGAACAGACTTCAAATGCAAAGAGAACTATTTGTCCTTTATGTGTATAAACATGGCAGTACTGATCCTGGTTCTATAATTTGACTAAGACGAATTGAGCATGGCCACCTTTTAGAGACAGCTAATGGAGGAAGCAAGATGCAATGAGATGCAATACATTTTCTTACTCTACAAAATGTAAATCTGACTTGGACACGAATTACAAATTTAATACAACCCTCAAAGTATGTATGAACAATTATAAATATGATTGTTCCAAGGTAAAATTAACACTTATGTAGCACTCAAATCAGAACCTAGTCATATAGCTAGTTATATGTCTGCACATTATTGATAACAATGAAAACATATTTAATCAACGTAACTGCTGAATGTCCTACAATGTATTTCTTTTGTTACTGGCAACTAGTAGTTCTCAGCCACATGGCAGCTCAGGAGGATGAAAACTAAATGTTGACGTCTGCAGGATATCTCAGAATATGGCACCGTTGTGTTCTGCACTTGAACAATTTCAATTGCCAGGGGACAGTTAGGAGTGCCGGATTGATTTTCTAGCTTGCTGAACGAGGAGAGGAACATGGCTCACCGGTGGATGGGAGGTGTGAGGTATGGCCCTGCTCCGCCTCGCCGTTTATGCTTGAGGAGTATTTTAACACGGAAAAAGAGATTTATTGATACAAGTCTGACATTTATAGTACAAAGGTGCTCAGATTAATCAGAAGAGCAGGGACAGTGATTTTATGTCAGGCAAATTAAGATTTGGTTCAGTGGAACAGACATGTCCTTTATTTCTGCTGGGGAGGTGCATCAATGTGTTCCAAGTCATGTCCTTTGCTATTTAAGAAAATGTTTCTGGGTGTACTCTGTTTGTTCCTCACAAATCATATAATATGAGCCAATAAAAATGATGCTTACCTATCAGTGAGTGGGCCTAATAAGATTTTTTTATTTATTTATTTATTTTTTTTACATTTTCAGGTATTAAAATGGAACCAAATGTTGATAATGCAGATAAAATAAATGTCCTTGGATACAAATACATTGTTAATACAATCAATAAACAATAACTTACCAACTATAACAAGTGCAGCAACAGTCCATAAAATGAAATGCTGCAAGAAATGTTCTGTGGACTAAATCCAGGAATTAGACTACCTAGCTAAACAGGTACGGTAACTGCAGAATTAGGGATAAATAGCAGCTGTAACTTGATAGTTAGCTATAATGCATTCGCCCATTTGTAAATATGTAATTCTTACATTTATTTGTACAGTCAGTCAACATTAAGTACAAATATGTATGTTTGGGGTTAATTTGAATATGCATGAGGCTGTACCACATTAGGCCACATTAAATGTTGTGTTCGACAAGACTCACAATCAAGTTTTCAAGATATATACAGTGCAGTCCCTAAGTATTTGGACAGCAGGACAACTTCTGTTCTTTTTATTCTGTACTCCTGCAAATTGGATTTGAGATGAAATGGTGAATATGAGGTTAAAGTGTCAGTTAGACTGTCACCTGGGTGATATGGATGTAAATATTTCACAGATGGCGGCGGGGGAAATTTGGGAAATAGTCTGCGGTGAGTAGTTACCGACATATTCGTACTGAATGTTTCAGTTTCAAACCAATTATTATATTTATCCATCCATCCATCCATCCATTATCTTAACCCGCTTATCCTGAACAGGGTCGCAGGGAGGCTGGAGCCTATCCCAGCATACATTGGGCGAAAGGCAGGAATACACCCTGGACAGGTTGCCAGTCCATCGCAAGGCACACACACCATTCACTCACACACTCATACCTATGGGCAATTTAGACTCTCCAATCAGCCTAACCTGCATGTCTTTGGACTGTGGGAGGAAACCGGAGTACCCGGAGGAAACCCACGCAGACACGGGGAGAACATGCAAACTCTGCACAGAGAGGCCCCGGCCGACGGGGATTCAAACCCAGGACCTCCTTGCTGTGAGGCGGCAGTGCTACCCACTGCACCATCCGTGCCGCCCCATTATTATATTTATCTCTAATTTATTTTGATATCTAATCTAACTATTATTCCTATTTTACTTTAATTCCTTCTAGTATTATGTTTGCAGTTAATAGGTTATTCAAAACTCTATCATACACCTTCAGTAATATGAATTCAATAAATCTTACCTCTGTTAACACTAAACAGTTCAATTCAGTATACACAAAACAATAAGTAAACTTTCAGTTTCTTTTCTTCTTTTCTTAATTTCACATTCCCTCAATTTTCTCAGTTCCTTTCAATAACTCCTTTCAATAATTTCCGTCGCACACGCATCTGAATATTCTTCTCATGGGATGCTCGCCATCTTGTTTACCTTGGTGAAAGGTGGTAGTTGAATCCACAGAATGAACTTGTGGAACTCAATCAATAAAATCACAAATGAAACTTGCCTTATTCCTTGTTAAATCAACCGGATCAAGTTTATTCACTCTTCAGATTCGCTGCAGAGCGTTTTGTATCTACTTAGCTGGTTAGCTACTTTCCGTTTTTAATCACAAATATCAATGTTCTGCTTTTCTTTCTAGGTTATTTCTGTTACCAACCGGTAAAACAGGTAGTTATACTTTATATTTCGCTTATAATTAGTTTCTGTTTCGTACTTATCGAAATCTTTAATCATCTTTTGTTGCAGCTGGCAGGAACACGTCTGGTGTGCAGCTTCTTCTTTTATTTTTCTTTAGCTATCGGAGGTCTGTTCTATTCTACAATTCCTTTTTTCGCCACAGGGTGGAGCTCTAACATGGCATATGACCCTAATTGGTCATTTTGGTTCAGCAATCATATCTCGTTATATGACATTATTGCAAGAACCATTATCTTCATTTATTAAAAAAAAAAAATTAAATATCATTTCGATATATTATTCAATATTTATATTAAATGTAATAAGCTAGTAATCGGTTAATTAACCTGGGTTACAACTCAGTCTGGTCTTCATGTTGACGAACGCCAATAACACTCCAAAAGCAATCAAAAGTCTCTACGCACTACGAAAGCAGCTGAATACACCTACCTAATCATAAACGGCTGAGAAGCTCACTGAGGAATTACTTTTGGTCCCCTAGAAGGGGGGAACTATGTGTAAAAGGGGATGTAGCCTCATTCCTACACTGATCACCCAATAGGGATATAAATATACTCAAATTAAAGGTGACACTCTAATCTCATTTTAATTGTTACTTCTGCACTGTAAATTTATATATTTCTCTGTGTGTCACATACTGTATATCTCAATATAGCTTTGATTACCAGGGATGACTGAAGCTAAATTAAATCCATTCTGAAATGAAACAGGCCCTCCTGCCAATCCCCAGCAGATCTTTCAAATTGCAGGGCCAGTTAACATCACATGAATTCAGTGTATATGTTATTTTTTACTTCCCTTCCTGAATGTAATAATCATTGTTACTATGCTATTCTGTTTTGCTTCAGAGCAGGTGGGGATGTGGTTGATGGTTTTTTGACAAGAGGAAAGCCAAAAGAAATCTGTCATCTTTCAAAGTGACCCATCAGTATGGCCTAGGTAAGAAACTGTGTAAATGAGCTTAATTTTTCACACAACATCCATCAACCACATCCCCACCTGCTCTGAAGCCACACTTTAACTCTGGTCTATTCATTTCACAGCTTACACATTGTAAGGCTCATTGTAACTTGAACCATAGTACACCAATCTTTTTGTTTGATGGATTAATGGCTACAACTTCCCCTTTAATATGCTCAAGCCCCCGCCCAAACACACACACACACACACACACACACACGCGCACACAATGTACAACCATGTTTTCTTCCAAGACAGAATGTCCTCCACTTCTGCTGTAATGGCCAAGAATAATTTGGCCCCCTTCTGTCATAGTGTTTTCAAATGAATGTGGAAAATGGCTGAAGGCTATAATGCCACATGGAATTTAATCATTCTTATGGCTCGGTAATTCTCCAAAATGCTTTGAGAATATGAAGCAACAACACCCAAAAACCTATATATTTTACCTGACCCATGAATAGATTTACTTGTTTGCAAACCTACACATACAAATAATGAACATGCAGTTGGTGTGTTCTTTTAGATGTCTGCCTCTCTCTTGCAAGACTTTCACTGAAGAATACTTTAATCTCTGTGGTTTAGCTGCCAAAAATATACTTCCAACACTCCACTGTCTACTCTCTCAGGACTAGAAAAGTGTCAAAGACTCAAGAGCCTGAAACAGGATTTAAATAACAAATTTGACTCCTGTGAGAAATCATAAATACCTGTAAGCAGTTGTTTTATTTGTCTAACATATTGCTTTTCCTATACAATATTTCCTATACAATATTTGTCCAAAAGCCACTTCAGCATTGTCTTGGCTGTATCGGGCCATTGTCGTGCTGAAAGGTGAACCGTCACCACACTCTGGAGCAGGTTTTCTTCAAGGACCTCTGCATTCATTCTTCTCTCAATTCTGACCAGTCTCCCTGTCACTGCCGCTGTCTCATCAGACCAGATAATCTTTTTTCTCATGCTCTCAGAGCCCAAGAGGTTGTCATATGCCTTTTACTCAAGAGTGGCTTCTGTCTCACCACTCTGTCATAAAGGTCTGATTGAGGGAGCGCTGCTGAGATGGTCGTCCTTCCGGCTGGTTCTCCCATCTCTGCAGAGGACTTTCCATTTCTTCCGTGGTCACGTTTCTGTTCTTCACCTTTGACCATCGGCCGGCTTTCATGGGGACTTCTTTATGAAAGATGGAAAAAAAAGATGTTTTAATTAAGTTAGACTCTGACCGTTGGGTTCTTGCTCACCTCCCTGACCAAGGCCCTTCTTGCCCAGTTACTCAGTATGATTTTTATTGTGGAGGTCAACAGAGAGTTCATTGGACTGATCATAAACAGCTTGGTTTTTGTCCTGACATGCAGTGTGAGACCTTACAGTGGTTTCATGTTTCATTTGCCGTTTTGCCTCTGAGGTAAATACGTTTTTTTTCATTAGCCCCGTGTCTCTCTTTTATGACAAATTATTATGTGACAAATGATCAGTATTGAGAACATGAAACATAATGTTAAAAGCACAAAAACTGCTCAGAAATGCGAGGCTGTTGGTGTCAATCCTAACTACCCTGCCCCGCCCTCATAGGTGGAGGGTGAACCAAGGCTTTAAAATCTAGGAGGGCAGAGGTGTGTCCCCCTCCATATGTTGGAGAGTAAAAATAAATAAAAAACATTTAAAATTGATTTCATGCCACCTAGAGCCATAAATTCCATACAAAATATATTCACGTTACAACATATGTAGCACTTTGAGATTGTTCACTCAACAAAAAGCGAGTAATACATTTGATTTATTATTATTATTATCATTATTATTATTATTATTATTATTATTATTAACATTCATGCCCCATACAAAACAACATATATATATAAGTTATTTAGATATGATCATATACTAGTACTCCTTATTTATTTTATTTCATAAAATAAAAAAAACATGCGGTCGTCCTCTAGGAAACCAACCTCCTAAATCCGGTTTTCCTGATGCAATCTTTGGTTGCCCAAATAGTAGAACTATGCTAATTTGGTTGATCTGTGCTTTTAAGTACTCTTGCAAAGAGATTGTTAGTGTGTATATATATATATATATATATATATATATGTAAAACCCAACGCTAACCCAACGACGGAATTTAGCGAGGGCTGAAGGTATCAGCGTGCTCGTCCTTCTGGTGTTGCTGAAAGAATACTAATAGGGTTAAAAAGTAGTGGCCCCTATGCAGACAGTCTAGATCAGCCAATAAACAAACCACGATACAAAGGCAGTAGTACCACTCTGCCTTCCGCTCTTTACTGGTCCGGGGCTGACCCAGAATCTCCACAATAGGGCCAATAGATTCACCTTCGTTTATCTGACTCCATTTTAGAATAATAATTTAGATTAGTTATCCACATTAGTGGATGTCGTATTTATAATTTTGACTTGATCGCTATAGGAATCCTGTACTGAGAATAACTCGCTGAACAATCCTCTGCTGGTACCACCGCATGTCACATCGCGCGTAATGTGCACGTCTCACGAACTGACTAGCTATCTGTAGTCATTACAGAGGTCGCAGGAATAGCTACTCTCGGGTATATCTGTTTACAGCCTAGGGACCCAAGCAGACCAACATAGCTACGGCTGTGCTCGACATGAATGAACTACCAAGCGGAGGCGAGGGATTTACCAACATAGGTCTACGGGTGCTATACGCCGTGATACAGTAAGTGGAAATAATCATCCTCCCTAGACCAGTTCGAGGGGGTAAACCACGCATTCCCTGTGTAACATTAAGTGTCAGTAAGCGAAACCAAACAGATCAAGTTTTAACAATTTATTTTACCAGGCAGGTTACATACACGTAATTGCATACTAGTTCCAAATAAAAACATTACAATGCAAACCAAATTACGGAGTCTTAAACGTCATACCTGGTAATAAAAGCTACATACGGGAGTCTGGCTACAGATACCCTGTACGTAGAAACTACGTGCACGAAGTGCACGGGAGGCTGATTGCATTCTCCCAGATTGCTTAGTTTGCTGTCCTTAAATCCAAATTCTGGCCTTTGATGTTCACCCATCTGTAATTTGGAGCCACGCCTCCCCAGGAAGCGCAGGGGGGTTGAGGCACATGGCTTTCACTGGGGCAGAGCTCCACACAGCTTCTCCTGGTTCGTTATGATGTACAGGGTTTGCTGTTGCAGAAATAAAATCATTGCACCAGTCGCACTGAAACAATCAGAATAATACCAAACATGAATATTATCTAAACTGACTTTGTCATGAAACATCCAATGCTGTACACATCATTTAGTGACTGAGTCAAGAGGGAGAGTAATAAAGGGTTCAGGAGAAGGTCGGGCCTGACAGGCCGTGCCCTCTGAAACCTTCCAGTGCCGTAAAGAATGTTGCCCTGTCGTAAGAGTTTTACGACTGGAGACCTGAGTCTTCCCCCACAGGCTCCTGCCCATATGGGTGTGGAGATAAGGGGGGGGTTCATGATGCATGCTCCTAAATTACTTTACAGCCACATATTCCACAATACCAGAGGAAGCCCGCAAGCTGACCAGCCCTGAGTGATAATGCCAGATTTCGGCCTTACAGATTCCTCTCTTGACCCCATGGGGCAAACATAACACACTCCCAAGGGGTCACTATGAAGGCCGTGGCTGTGTATATAATTCCCTGCGGCTTGGGGTCTCAGTCCCGACATTGTCGGCAGCTGCAGGGGCTGAGCACCAAAGCAGCATGGGTAAAGGAGCTTAATAGGAGGATGATAATTTTGGTGATGACGGACCCTCAGAACACCCAGTCCCACCAGTCCCACCATGTGTAGGCGTCTTGAGCAGAGCTGGTAAAGGAGCCAGCCCTGGACGACCTGTTGCACCAGGTCCATTAGGTCAGTCAGAGACCACGCACACTGTCCAAAAGAGTGTCTTTCCACCACAGAGAGACGTCCACCTCCAGCGGAATTCTCCTCAGAACGCAGATCTGACCCCTTGTGAAGTCCTCAATCACTTCCAGTTGGTGAAGTGACTTGCTGGACAGGTCAGACCTCCACCTGTGAAGGAACTCATCTCGCTGGTGACGTACTACTGTCGGTGAGACACCTGGATGATTTCAGCATGGCCATACAAAAACTGAACACTAATACCTCTGGTGTCATAATGGGAAAAAGATGGTTACGCATATAGATCATAGCAGGATGTTTCATGACAATCAGTACGAGTGGTGAATATGGCTTCTATGCCCCTTATAGTGATATCCACCAATATGGTGATTTAATTTATATACCTGATTCTGCACTACTATGCGGGTTGAGCATATGGTAGTGGAATTTGGATAGACCAGGTTTGGGTAAATCAAAAGAAAGAAAACTAAGAATCCGATACAACCGGTACAGTTATTTACAACAAACATATAAACATTACATACATACATAAATGCTGTGGGTAATGAATATTTTCCCTTTGTTCTGACACAATTTACCTATGCCAGTCTAAGGCTTCAATGAGCTCCCTTAAGACATGCCTAGGAGACGTGTGCAGACAAAGGTCCAGAATATCTTGTATGATAGCAGTAAGCAAATCCTCAGCATATGTTCTGCAGGCTAAGTCACGCTCGATGGTACGGGTCTGATGAAAAAGGAAATGGCTGATAGAATTGAAGCGCCTGCGCTCCAATTCTTACTGATTGGAATATATTTTTATTGACAATTGATTATGTTTGAAACCAGTGATCAGCTGGTTTACCAAACATGCTGAAAATTAGGATTATCAATTATCCTATAAATATTTGGACGACAAGTCTAAATACTCAGAAACGAAATCATTGAGTCGTGCCTATAGCCATGCATACGTTTGTACAACACTGCAGTATGTTGCATAGAGAATGCTAACAGAACACTGGAAAGTATATATCTCACATGCACCATTACAAGATTTATAATTCAGTTATTTTACTTTTAAAAATAAACATTTATTCGGGGTGAATATCTGCATAAATCCAGATATCCAATCAAGAATTGATCCTAAACAAAGAGATCAAAACATAACAAATTATACACTTCATTTGGAGTGCAGGTTCACTGTTCTAAAGACAAGTGACATAATAGGTGACAGACAAAGTGGGGGAGGAAAAACAACAATCAAGGAGACAACAGTGGAGAGCTAGGAGGGAATGACCCATAAGCCAGTCTTTGCCAAAAATGACCCCCCTTATGAAGTTTTAATGCCCAGGGAATAAAACAAGAGAAGAAATTGCTTCTACTCATTATTTTTAAATTTGCTTAAGCATTTTCCATTTGGAACACCTTCTTCCAAAATATAAGCCAATTTATTTCCCCTAGGTTATAAATACCTCTCTGGTCGTAAATGTCTTCCCCAGCAGTGACAGATAATGCTGGCCACTGTTAGGTCAGTAAACTTTAAGGGTTAATTTTTGTCATTGACTGGTTTATCTATGGTCTAGGGAATATTCTAATATATATATTTTGTGTTAGTGGGAGAAACCACACAAACATACAATTAGATTTAGGTACACACATGCCTCAGTTAATCTAACTGGCACCCAAGTAAGTATGTTAGTTTTCCTAACATTTCCTAAATGGCATGCAAAGACGTGCAGTATACCGTATTATAATAATATAAATCCTCTGCATTCACAGTGGTGCAGTTAAAGCACACAAAGTGAAACAGATGAAACAATATGGTGCACCAAGATGCACTATACTTTTGCCTACGCCTATATAGAATTAAATTTATCCGATAGGACAAATTATATAATCAGGGATTTCATCCTGTTTTACTACAGATGTATCCCCCCTAGGGCAAAGCCTATGTGACATCTATTACAGAGCATTTGGTAGATTTAATTTTACACATGTCTATACCAAATGTCTCACAAACTATAGCCTATGTATTTAATTATAAGTATACAACTGTTACTGATACAGGTAGCACAGGCCAGAGGACTCAGTTTCCAGCAGCTCAGAAAGACAGAAATTCTGTGAGGCGACACCCGACACCAGTCTCAG
Organism: Conger conger; assembly: GCF_963514075.1. Lineage (NCBI taxonomy): Eukaryota > Metazoa > Chordata > Actinopteri > Anguilliformes > Congridae > Conger > Conger conger. Next base: position 26,144,337 of record NC_083762.1, read on the forward strand.
AGGTCTCGCATAGGCCCCACATGCAGCTGATTCCCCAACCTTGTAGCAGCGCATCAGAGGGGTGGAGACTTGTATCTGCTGTGGCACCCAGCGGCCCTGTGACGTAACATCAGGCCCAGTACACAGAGGTATAATGACCACTGGTACAGGCCTCCCAAACTCTGTTTCTAGAGCTGGAACTTAAACCTAGGCTATGCTCCTGACTCAGCAGTCAGTCCAACCTATAATTATATACTTAAATAAGATGGAGAAGCTTGCCACCTTTAACAGAGCTCAAACTTACTCCACAAGTAATATTATATATATATGTGCATGTTGTCATGTTGCACATCTACGGGCAGCCATCAAAAATAATACTTATATACTTCCAATTGCGACATGCTTATTTCTAAAACCGTTCCTACTGTAGCCTATTTGCTGTTTAAGCTAATAGTCACAGTAACACAGCAGTTACAAAAACATGCATACCAGCCTTTCTCTCTCTCTGCCCTTTACCATGATCGCGCTACGTCCCCTGAGGGGTAGTAACCTGCAAATATGGCTGGTTTCTACGGTCCCAGTCCTATCCGGGATATGTCGATCCCCTACACAGTATTCATGCAGCAAAATAACACAACTTTCCCTAACATTACTGATAGAAAGAAACCATGCTACTCACCACACCAAGGATCGCAAAACCAGATGGAAGGAAAACCACACACCCGGGGTAACGGGTATCATGCCGGGTTGCACAACACCACCAGAAGGAGCAAACTTCAGACACCTCATCCCTTGTAAGCCTCAAATCTTACATTGGATGAAAGCAGATCACGTCGGCAGACGAATCTGACATGAATGGAATTAGATCACGTCGGGGTCACCAACTGTAAAACCCAACGCTAACCCAACGACGGAATTTAGCGAGGGCTGAAGGTATCAGCGTGCTCGTCCTTCTGGTGTTGCTGAAAGAATACTAATAGGGTTAAAAAGTAGTGGCCCCTATGCAGACAGTCTAGATCAGCCAATAAACAAACCACGATACAAAGGCAGTAGTACCACTCTGCCTTCCGCTCTTTACTGGTCCGGGGCTGACCCAGAATCTCCACAATAGGGCCAATAGATTCACCTTCGTTTATCTGACTCCATTTTAGAATAATAATTTAGATTAGTTATCCACATTAGTGGATGTCGTATTTATAATTTTGACTTGATCGCTATAGGAATCCTGTACTGAGAATAACTCGCTGAACAATCCTCTGCTGGTACCACCGCATGTCACATCGCGCGTAATGTGCACGTCTCACGAACTGACTAGCTATCTGTAGTCATTACAGAGGTCGCAGGAATAGCTACTCTCGGGTATATCTGTTTACAGCCTAGGGACCCAAGCAGACCAACATAGCTACGGCTGTGCTCGACATGAATGAACTACCAAGCGGAGGCGAGGGATTTACCAACATAGGTCTACGGGTGCTATACGCCGTGATACAGTAAGTGGAAATAATCATCCTCCCTAGACCAGTTCGAGGGGGTAAACCACGCATTCCCTGTGTAACATTAAGTGTCAGTAAGCGAAACCAAACAGATCAAGTTTTAACAATTTATTTTACCAGGCAGGTTACATACACGTAATTGCATACTAGTTCCAAATAAAAACATTACAATGCAAACCAAATTACGGAGTCTTAAACGTCATACCTGGTAATAAAAGCTACATACGGGAGTCTGGCTACAGATACCCTGTACGTAGAAACTACGTGCACGAAGTGCACGGGAGGCTGATTGCATTCTCCCAGATTGCTTAGTTTGCTGTCCTTAAATCCAAATTCTGGCCTTTGATGTTCACCCATCTGTAATTTGGAGCCACGCCTCCCCAGGAAGCGCAGGGGGGTTGAGGCACATGGCTTTCACTGGGGCAGAGCTCCACACAGCTTCTCCTGGTTCGTTATGATGTACAGGGTTTGCTGTTGCAGAAATAAAATCATTGCACCAGTCGCACTGAAACAATCAGAATAATACCAAACATGAATATTATCTAAACTGACTTTGTCATGAAACATCCAATGCTGTACACATCATTTAGTGACTGAGTCAAGAGGGAGAGTAATAAAGGGTTCAGGAGAAGGTCGGGCCTGACAGGCCGTGCCCTCTGAAACCTTCCAGTGCCGTAAAGAATGTTGCCCTGTCGTAAGAGTTTTACGACTGGAGACCTGAGTCTTCCCCCACAGGCTCCTGCCCATATGGGTGTGGAGATAAGGGGGGGGTTCATGATGCATGCTCCTAAATTACTTTACAGCCACATATTCCACAATACCAGAGGAAGCCCGCAAGCTGACCAGCCCTGAGTGATAATGCCAGATTTCGGCCTTACATATATATATATATATATATACACACTATATATAATATATAACTTAATTTCATTATTTTCTGGGAAAAAACACTTTGAAATAAATGCAGTCTAAAGAGCCTAAGCCTGCAACTCAACAAGCCTAGGTTTTTGGAGACATGCTCATTTTCTACACTTTTACTTTCCCTGACACAAAATACAAGGCATCCATATCAATTAAACGGGCTACATTCTGAAATATCTGCTGCAACAGGCAGCAACTTCACCCCAAGCTGTTTCGTTTTTGAGGCTGGAGATCGTAGTAGGACAACTCCCCATGCTTTTCCACCTCGACAATTAACTAATCCATAGTCCATCTTTCTGAACACTAATATACAGTTGACGGACCGACACTCTGAAACATTGTATAGTAGTCCAATAATTCAAGCTCATTTCTTGAAAATTGGTTTCAGTATACTAGGCATGCGACCAGTGAGTAACATGAGTATGTAGTGTGTTTCCACTGCATAGTATTTTCATTTAGAATACATGAAAAGGGCCTGATGTACACTATATTGACAAATATTTCTGAGTATATAATGGAACTTACTCAGTGGTTTTTATTTGCAAACTGTATCGATTTCAGGGACACTTTGGGTGGGGGATCAAACCGGCAGTCTTCTAAATGCCAGACAACTGCTGTTATTACTACACATGTGACCTACATTATAAATGACTATATATTCCTATTATATTCCTAGTGTTGCCAATAATTATGACATACATTTTTAACAAAATATATTTCTTGATGATGATATTGTTTTTCTTTGAGTACTTATGTCTCAAATTAAGGTTTGTTTTCTCTCATATTTCTATAAAACAGAACATGGCCTGATAAACAACAGTGACATTTTTGCATAGCCATTCTTTGCTCATGTCAACAGTTCCACGGGGCACTTTATTTTACACTCTGTACACTATGTGAAACCATGTAGTCAAATTGCCAGCCTCCTTAATTAGTTCATTTGTCTGCTAACAAGGCTCATTTTACACCAGGAATGTTAAAAACAGTTGGCATGGACACAGTTGTTTATCTAATGAGGTTGCAGAACCTAATCTGACCTCCAAGCACTTGGTTCCATCTGCTGACAATAGGAAAGCAGTTTGAATTAGAAATCAAAACTACTCTGCTGAGAGCCCATATGTTTTGAACTAAGGCCGTGAATTGTCTAATGTTTTGTCCAAAAAATGTCCCCTATACTTCAAGTACTGAAGTGGGCTTCTAATGCAGAATGAGTAATGTTTCCATTTGCATAGAAAGCAGTAGAGAAGAGTGAAGATACAGGATCAGTCTAGTTGGAGTCTGAGAAGAAGTCTTATGTCTGTAGTTGATTAATTAAATTTGTAGTCTGTGGTGAAAACTATTTCAAACACAATGGTTGTTTCTCAGTACAAACTCTCATACGTTTTTTGGGGAGACCGCACATCCACTAGGACAAAGCGCACTGTTATATTGTATCTATTTTAAGTAGCATCACACATTTAAGTTGTATATAGTATTTCCTTTTTGCCCTGTTCCCTGAAAGAGACATGATAACCTGCCAGTCTATATAATCACAACTCCATCTATACACACTCCAATGCAGTTAGTCAGGCTTATTCCTTGTAACCCCAAAGATTTTCCATAAAAAATTCATTCCGAACAGGACATACATGACACTGTGACATCTAAAGAAAAGGTTATTATATTTTCTATACTATTAATTGCTTGCTTCGTTATTTATTTAGTTGAATACAGTATTTAAACGAATAAACTGAAAAACAGAAAGATTCTATTACACATGTATCCCCCAATGCAAATAATTTGTGGGGAGAACGAACAAATAAACTTTTTTAGTCTCTTTTTTTAGACGCTTGAGCAATGCCCTTAACCCCACATTGATCTGGGGAGGATTGTCCCCTGCTTTGTCTAATCAATTGTAAGTCAATAAAAGTGTTGGCTAAGTGTAATAGAATGTAATATTCCAGAACCTAGAGATCGTTAATGTTTATGAAATTAACCACTTTCAAATCAGTCTATTTTTTTTTTTAACAATCATATCATTTTCAGGTTCATCACCATTTTACTCAATCTTCAAATAACCTTCATGCAGGTTATTTTAAGGACTTAATTAAACAGGGAGTGACTACAACCCCCACCTCATGGGGAACTTGAAAATTAGAGCTGACTGATGGATGCTGGGGGGGTGGTGAGTGTGCAAAAACGTGATTTTAGGACTGAGCAGGATAATTCAAGCAAATCCAGATAGCAAATGCGGCAACAACATGTAATATGAGCAATGGTAGCATAGGTACTATGGCATACTAAAATGAGCAATGCATCAGAATGAGGCAAGCAGCAGGGAAGCTTTTGCAAGACAGTAGCAGGCAGCAACAGCGTGGCATAGCGGCTGCAGAATGAGCAATGGCGTGAAGAGGTAAGGTTGCTGGTTTATATAGCCCCTCTCATTAGACTTAAGCAGCATGGTGGCACAGCCAGAAGGTCCTGGTTTCAAGCCCCACCCTGGCCCCTGTCTGCGTGCGTCTGTGTCCTCTGGGTGCTCCGGTTTCCTCCCACAGTCCAAAGGCACGCAGGTTGGGTTAATTGGAGAGTCAAAATTGCCCCTTGGTGTACTCCTACTGTTGCCCTTGACCAAGGCACTGGCCTGGCGCCATACTATGGCTGCATTTAATTGCCTTAGAAGGCAATGACAATAAAGCTGAATATAATCAAATCTAATCTAGGCATCATGTGAGACAGTTGAACTCGCTCCGTAGGCTTTGCATCATTTCGTTAAGGGAAGGTAAATATTTAATATTTTACCTGCAAATGATTCCTCCCTAAGTTCAAGTTTAATGGCTACTCATTTTTATTTTGGTGCAGATAATTAATTAAATAAACAAATAAATGAATGACCATAGTGTTGTTCATTTAAAGATACAATAGGTAATTTCGGACTAACGGTCAAGAGAGGAATCGCAACAACATCCATCCATCCATCCATTATCTGAACCCGCTTATCCCGATCAGGGTCGCAGGGGGGCTGGAGCCTATCCCAGCATACATTGGGCGAAAGGCAGGAATACACCCTGGACAGGTCGCTAGTCCATCGCAGGGCCCCTGCACCATTCACTCACACACTCATGCCTACGGGCAATTTAGACTCTCCAATCGGCCTAACCTGCATGTCTTTGGACTGTGGGAGGAAACCGGAGTACCCGGAGGAAACCCACGCAGACACGGGGAGAACATGCAAACTCCGCACAGAGAGGCCCCGGCCGACGGGGATTCGAACCCAGGACCTCCTTGCTGTGAGGCGGCAGTGCTACCCACTGCACCAATCGCAACAACAGACAACCTCAAACCACAACACTGTTTATGCTTCCCATAGTCTATGAATATAACGCGTAATATAAATCATTATTATACAGTTCAGTGTTCTCGTGCACTGTTTTAGAAAGCTGACAGTGGCAAACGCAACAGAGCCTGCCGTCTTTTCATAGTGTTCTAGTAAGAAAATGTTTGCCGAACAGGTGACTTTATGCGATCTTCACTTTGGTGTGCTACACAACACTAGTCAGCTTCTCGAATGTACAAATATCCACCTGAAGCACAACGCTTGTGCATTCGCTACTATGTTCGTATTGCCTATATTTTATCGTAAGTGGATATTTGTAAATTTGTCAAGCTAACTATAGCTAATTTGCTTGTTGCTACTGATAACGAACTGGTATTGTTATCAGTAGAAGTAGAAGTAGATATGTAGTCTTCGTAGTGATTGCTTGTCTGGAGTGCAATTTGGGCAGCAACACAAACAATCAGAATAAGCCCCCAGAATGCCATTGGCTGTGACTGTTGAAACCATTTTTCAACCAATGAGCTTTAATTGCTGTACATCTGTACAATGTTTTGATACATTTGACGGCCCTACAAATGTACACTTTGAAACCCAATTTAAGGACTATAAACACAGGGAGGAGGTGATTCAACATGTCAGTGAGCCTTTTCCAATCATAGGAAGGGATTGTAACAGTGTTTTAAACACAAAGATCTTACCTATTGTACCTTTAAATCAGTTTATTTAAGATTTAAAAAATGAATTACAGCAAATGGAATGGAGATGAGTATATGAATCATGTTCCTCCATGGAATTCTTCACACAGACTCTGGTGGGGGCAATCCCTGCAATGATATAAGAATAATTAAATCTCATTGGAATTCCATCCCATTGAATGAACATGAAAATCGGTGCCTAAACAAGGCCCCAGACTGACCAGTTCCATATTAAATAACTATATAATACATTTGACAAAATCCTGCAACAGTACAAAAGTTGGGCACCTGTGTCAGCCCTGATGGACATCGAACAACTACATGAGAATATGAATCTCTGTTTTGTAGCTTTAGGGTAGGCTTTACTTGGAATCTGAAACATAGCTGATTGCTCTGTTATCTGCCTTTGCGTTAATGAAAAGCATGTCCTGAATCTGCCAAGGGAGATTAGGTGAATGTGATTACTGTCCTACTGCAAATGTAGATTTATCCCCACAGGGATTCCTGTGTAACAATCTGCATGTGCATTTCTTTTTAATCAACATTAATTTTACACTTGCAAAATTATCACACTAAAGACACACAGAACCACCAATCAGTTTTTTGTTTTTCTACGTGCAGCATTCCAGTTGGTTAAATATTATTAGTATTTAAGCCTGGATCAAATGAACCATTTCTGCTGTGTCACACACCGTAACACACCCCTGAGAGGATAGAGCTACAGTAGTTCTAGCAAGCAATCTGCCCATTTCAGGGGGTTTAAAATGCTGCAGTATTAGAGTTATCAAATAATTTCTGGAGCTGTTGGCTGACTTATGGGTTATTATAATGTTACGTTGTTTCTTAAGTTTCACAGAAGATCCGTGTTTATTCGTTGACAAAATTCAAACTACTGGCAAACTGAACGTAGCTTTCCACTTCGCTGTATCTACATAAAAATAAATGCTGCACAAGATTTTATAATACGCTGTGTACATTCTAAACTAGCAATCTACAAGCTACAGTAGTATTAGCAAGAAATCTGTGGCCATTTAAGAGGGTTAAGAATGCAAACACCACAGGGAATTGAATGCTACAGTACTATAGTTATCAAAGAATTTCTGTGCTTTTAAATCTGTAGCTGTTGGTTTACTTATGCCTTATTATATGGCGTTCCTTCGTCCATGTTTATTCGTTTGCATGCAAATTCAGACTACCAGAAAACTGAACATCGCGTTCCACTGTGCAGTATCTACATACAAATACATATTTTTATAAGCAATACATTATCATTAGGCTATTTATCCATTGGATATTGAAAATGGAAATTCCCTGCTTTTAGCGAAAAATGTACCACATTACTCTCACCACCATGGTTGTCCCGCGCCATATAAAATGCATTGACAAAGTTTAACGTTACATAAGAACATATCAAATTGTACAGAGACCTGTATTGGCATAAAAGTTAAATCATTAGACCAGTCACCTATGGTAGAATAGACCCGGTGTTATCATATTATATCAGACAAATATTACATGACCACAGAATTTTGAGTGCACAACCCTGTCTGTAACAAAATTCTTAACAGCAGCACATTTACAGATTTCATGCCAATAAAGTCTATCATGCAGAAGCCATAGGGAAGAGGGATGAAAACATGGAGAATCACACCACTTTGTAACATTCATTAATGACATGTTGTCCGTGGTGTTACCACCCAACATACAAGAAATAAATGACATTGAACATCCAATCACTATAAGAATTTATTTTACTTTTCTTCACAATAGAGATGTACTATAGAATATTGTGAAGGTAACATCACAGACATGAATGGTTTTTATCTTCAAATGAAAAATCAGTAAGCTCTCAAATTTGTGGAAGAATAGTGGTTGACAAGATGTTGCCAAGTGAAAGACAATTAATTTGGTAATACATTTTCAAATCTATGAAAATTAATTTTTGATTTATTTTCACAGCTGGTTTGCAACAATTAATAAAAAACACCCATTGATATTATAATATTATATATCAGGATATACACTGCTCAAAAAAATAAAGGGAACACATAATTATTACAATGTAACTCCAAGTCAATCACACTTCTGGGATATCAACGTGTCCAGTTAGGAAGCAACACTGATTATGAATCAATTTCACCTGCTGTTGTGCAAATGGAACAGACAACAGGTGGAAATGAGAGGCAATTAGCAAGACAACCCCTATAAAGGAATGGTTCTGCAGGTGACCACACAGACCATTTCCCTGTCCTCATCCTTTCTGGCAGATTTTTGGTCACTTTTGCATTTTGCCAGCGCCCTCACCACTAGAGGTAGCATGAGGCCGTGTCTGCAACCCACAGAAGTTGCTCAGGTAGTGCAGCTCATCCAGGATGGCACATCAATGCCCGCTGTGGCAAGAAGGTTTGCTGTGTCTCCCAGCACAGTGTCAAGAGCATGGAGGAGATACCAGGAGACAGGCCAGTACACCAGGAGACGTGGAGCGGGCCGTAGGAGGACAACAACCCAGCAGCAGGACCGCTATCTGCTCCTTTGTGCAAGGAGGAACAGGAGGAGCACTGCCAGAGCCCTACAAAATGACCTCCAGCAGGCCACTAATGTGCATGTTTCTGCTCAAACTGTGAGAAACAGACTCCATGAGGGTGGTATGAGGGCCCGATGTCCACAAGTGGGGCCTGTGCTCACAGCCCAACACCGTGTAGCCCGATTGGCATTTGCCAGAGAACACCAGGATTGGCAGATTCGCCATTGGCACCCTGTGCTCTTCACGGACGAGAGCAGGTTCACACTGAGCACATGTGACAGACGTGACAGAGTCTGGAGACGCCATGGAGAATGTTCTGCTGCCTGCAACATCCTCCAGCATGACCGGTTTGGCGGTGGGTCAGTGATGGTCTGGGGAGGCATATCCTTGGAGGGCCGCACAGACCTCCATGTGCTAGCCAGAGGTACCCTGACTGCCATTAGGTACCGGGATGAGATCCTCAGACCCATTGTCAGACCACATGCTGGTGCAGTGGGCCCTGGCTTCCTTCTGATGCCTGACAATGCTCGGCCTCATGTGGCTGGAGTGTGTCAGCAGTTCCTGCATGACGACGGCATTGATGCTATGGACTGGCCTGCCTGTTCCCCAGACCTGAATCCAATCGAGCACCTCTGGGACATCATGTCTCGTTCCATCCACCGATGCCACGTCGTACCACAGACTGTCCAGGAGTTGACTGATGCCCTGATCCAGGTCTGGGAGGATATCCCTCAGGAGAACATTCGTCGTCTCATCAGGAGCATGCCCAGACATTGTAGGGAGTGCATACAGGCACGTGGAGGCCACACACACTACTGAGCCTCATTTTGAATTGTCTGGAGGAATTTCCACAGAAGTTGGATCAGCTTGTGATCTGATTTTTCCACTTTTATTTTGAGTATGATTCTGAATCCAGACCTCCATGCGTAAATGATTTTGATTTCCATTGATCATTCTTATGTTATTTTGTTCTCAACGCATTCCACAATGTAATGAATAAAGATTTTTAACTGGAATATTTCATTCATCTAGGATGTATTGTTTAAGCGTTCCCTTTATTTTTTTGAGCAGTGTTTCCAGCTAGGCCTACTTCAACCGAGTGAAGGCAAGTGTGATGTAACAGTCAAATTCTATAATAGCTGTTGCACGCAGGAAAGAAAACTCATGCTGTGCAGCCTTTGGAGTTATTTCATAACTTACATGTGAAAGGGCTAATGGAAATAATTTTCTATTTTGTCAGAAATAGTAAACATGAGGAGGAAACTTTGAATCTAAGTGAAACATGAACTGGGTCAAAATATAATTGATGCGTATAGAATAAAATACAGAAATTAAAATATAAAGAAAGGCTTCACTAAGATCGATGAGTATTGCAATGATAGTTTATATATTATTTAGACCATTACACCAAAATATTTAATCAGGGATGCGTGCTGAGATGAATCATGTGGCTTTAAAATGCGTGCCAGGTGGAGCCATTTGATGAATAACCTGATAAAATATTCATACAAAACACTCATTAAAGTCATATTCAGTGCATAAAATTAAAGACATGGTGGGAAAAGGCGAAAGTCAAAAATGTCCTTTGTTTCAGCCAGGAAAGGTGTCCGGTGTTCTTAGGCCCTGATTCACCTTGAAGGTAGTCTGGGAGTGACTCTGCAATGGCAGTGTTTGGTGGTGAGCGGTAAAGTATGCTTAGTTAATTAGATTCATCTGAATAATTATTGAGCTGTTACAGATTCGTGTGATTCATCTCTTCCCCCAGCATCTGCTCCAGTAGGAGTGTTCCTCTGGTGCTGATTGCTGTCCCTGGTTCTGCGTCGTGTTAATAGGCTGTTCAAACGCTTGCAGTTACATCTACAGCTGTGCGGAGGAGGGGCTGGGGCAGCTGTAGCTTTGTCTGCCGCCTGCCAGGGCAACCCACACTGTATCGGTGCGAACTGACTCTCCAGCAATTTACGCAAAATTGTAGGAACTGCCATTGTTAATGATCATTGTGCCTAGAAAGGAATGGGTAGGGACAATAAGTGAGATTAGTGACCCTTGCGAAACAAGTCATGCCATACCAAAGTGAAAGAAGTGCAGCTGATTGATTTGGAGGTCACTGTGTCCTCATTTTGTCACAGTTCATTAGAATTAGTAATACCACTTGCTTTATTTTATCATCATGCATATGTAATATTAAGCACTTTTCAGAAAATTGATGCATATGAGTAATGAAATAATTTTTAGCAATGCACACATTTCAGCTTTTTACCGTGGGTAAATATAGCAATTCAGCCTTATGGATCTTGCATCTGCACAATAATCTTGTATCCTCTGAAATAAAAAAGACAACCAGTACCCTGTGTACTTCAAGATGCATACATCAACATATTGTCATTGGGATATACACCTGTCCTGGCTTATTAATGCAAATATTTAATCAGCCAATCATGTTGCAGCAACTAAATGCATATAAGCATGCAGACATGCTCAAGAGGTCCAGCTGTCTCTCATACCAAATATCAGAATAGGGAAGAAATGTGATCCAAGTGACTTTGACCGTGGAATGATGGTGGTGCCAGACCGGGTGGATTGAATATCTCAGAAACTCTCGTATTTTATGGGCAAAAATGCCTTGTTAATGAGAGAGGTCAGTGGAGAATGGCCAGACTGGTCAAAGCTGACAGGAAGGTGATAGTAACGCAGATAACCACTCATTACAACAGTCGTATGCAGAAGAGCATATCTGATCACACAATGCGTCAAATCTCTAAGTGGATAGGTTGCAGCAGCAGAAGACCAATAAGTCTAATACCTAATAAAGTGCTCACTGAGTGTGTGTGTATATATATATATATATATATATATATAACTGTGGGCCCATTATTTCAAATAAGACCAGTTTTGCATTTAATAATTGACAGTGTTGTCATAAAGTCAGACCATGAAACTCCACCTAGCATAATCCACAGGCCATTGTTCTTAATGTCTATTCCCCAAGACCTTTCAGAACATGAAGCTGGGATATGGAAGTGTCAATTTATCAGACCTCAGAATAATTACGGACACAGAACATCAGTAGGGTGGCGATGCATGGCTGTGGCCTTCTCCCTCTTTGACATTAAATCTCAAATTTTCCAAATTACATGACGTGCGGTTCTGGAGGGAAAACAAATTAGCCAGAACCGTATTCTTTTCCCTTAAACTCCTGATGCATGGAGTACATTGCCCTCTGATTTCAATTCAAGAGTCCCAATTAAAATTGCATGGGGCTTGCACTTCATTACCTGAGCCCCAGGCAATTTGCGGGCCATTAAGCTGCTACCTGGATCCGCGGACACATTTTAAAGGTGAGCATCTGGAGGTTATGAGGCAGAGCGTGAGATGAAATGCCCCTAGTTCTCCTCACAGCCCTATGCCTAGAGAGACCATACAGTGGAGAGACGCTATATTAAATGTTGAGATAAAGCTACTATCTAACATGAGTGCAGTGAACTGCCCTTGTTTAAGCAGCAATAACCTATAAGTACAGTATGGGCAGGGGTGTAGCACTCACAAAGGAGAGGTTTAAAGAGTCAACAGTGGCTTTTTGGTGGAGAAAATTTATTAAACATTTTCCAGGAATGGGCATGTGAGATTTTACAAGAAAGTTGTGAATGTTTGTGACTTTTCTCTTGCTTGTGGGCCATGTATACATTGATGGCATGCATCATTAATCAGGCACGCAATGCATTCCATTCATTTTCTATGGAGAGCCTTGCGATGCATGAAGTTCGCAGTCCGGCAGGGTGCCGTGTACGTTCATGAGTTCTGCATTTCCATAGTGATCTGCCCATGCAAATCAACTGCGTCCAGTGCAGCTCGCATGGCAGACAGAACCCACTTACATTACCGCCCATTAAACGGACAGCTTGGGGGAACAATGCGTCACCATGTGTGCTTGCCAGATTTGTTTTGTGAGCACCTTTATTCTTAACTTATAAGTAAATGTAAATGCAAATGTTTTTATTTTGCAGCTGCAATTTAAGGACTTGCTGAACTGAAACTGTGAGTGAACGGGCACAGCTAGCACATTTATTTGTTATGCAAAAATGAACAAATGCTGATTGACTACAGGCCTTAGCCTTTCTCCCTGTTATATTGTAGGTGCAATCAAGCTGCAAGATTTGCATCTTGCGTTTAGCTACCATGTACTGAATAAAAATATGGACAAAGTGCTTGTGATGTCACTCATTCATTTTCTATGGCTGGGTGCTCACTGGCGCATGATACCCAAACCAGGTATTGGTATTTTTGCGACCAAGGCAAACACAGTGTAGCGAAAGGGTGGAGTCCATGACTACAGTGAAATCCACTCCCATTACATGGACAACTTTGTTTGCAACAGGTTTATACAGACTTGCAGGATTAAGTTAGCCCACCTACTGATTTCTCCGTGCCACAGAATTGCCAACAAATAATGACAATAAAACCAAGGAGGAAAATATAAACTATATTCTATATACTATAGCTAGTTAAGCTACCGAACCCTCTCTCGGCATGTTAATGCCACAGTAACTTACCAGTGACAAGTCTGCGTTAGTTGAAGTGAATATATGGTGGAATTTACTTACGATTAGGCAAACAATGTCTAGTCAACATTAAATTAAGGTAGATGTGAAGTTTGCAAGTAACTAAAGAGTGGTACTTGGCAACTATATAAAAATATCTGTGAAAACATTCTTTCAGCTGGGGGAAATTCTAAATAAGGAAATTAAATGCTGGCAGTAGAACCACACTCATTCAATAGTCTTCAGCAGATCTGCGGCGGCGCTTCCCATCACCCTCTGTACTTTCGACCATGGTCCTCCTCAAGCTGACACTGCACATTTTCACACTGCACATGGACCACCACCCAGAATAACAAAGAAATGCAGTGGGCCTTGTTTCTTCAGATAAATTTTCTCAACCCCTGTGACTTTGGGATGGCGGTGTTTTTTCTTTTAATGGGATTGTGGAAGGAAGTGCCTGAGACCACCTTCTGACATGAGCTGGCAAAAACATGATAAAAAAAAGACACATATAAGGGCATTTACCAACCACTAATTACTGCATTTTACTTGACCTTACTCTTCAGATTTTTTAAATCATGGCTTCAAAGGCGGCCTAAGCTGGATTCACACATTCATTATTGTTTTAATTATTTGGGTTTCCATCTATGTTATATGTACCTTTTTGCAGGAAACTCCTAGCCTTCCTGGGAGTCAGCTTTGGGCCTTTTTTTAATCTTTCTTAATCAATATTTTTAAAAGGTCCAAGCTAAATATTGAATGAATTATTAACCCAGAATTTAAAAATATCCCATCAGCCTAACTGGCTGCTACAAATGTATAATTTAAATATTTAATTAAATCAGAGTCTTACAAATTATTGTAAGCACCGGGTTGATGCCCCCTGCTCCTAACAGGTCATTTAGTCTTTGAAAACAAGATGTGCAAACAAATGTGTGTAAACAAATATTGGTAAATACTTTCAGTGGGGTTTCCTTTTAGTATTGTCACCTCAAAATGATCTACTCACATCTTTTATCTGACACATGTTAGAAATTTTGGCGGCACGGATGGTGCAGTGGGTAGCACAGGACCTCCACGCCTCACAGCAAGGAGGTCCTGGGTTCGAATCCCCATCAGCTGGGGCCTCTCTGTGCGGAGTTTGCATGTTCTCCCCGTGTCTGGGTGGGTTTCCTCCGTGGACTCCGGCTTCCTCCCACAGTCCAAAGAAATGCAGGTTAGGCTGATTGGAGAGTCTAAATTGCCCGTAGGTATGAGTGTGTGAGTGAATGGTGTGTGTGCCCTGCGATGGACTGGCAACCTGTCTAGGGTGTATTCCTGCCTTTCACCCAATGTATGCTGGGATAGGCTCCAGCCCCCTGCGACCCTGTTCCGGATAAGCGGGTTAGGATAATGAATGAATGAATGAATGAATGAATGAATGAATGTTAGAAATTTCCCAAAATGTCTCAGGACTGTTGCAGAATATTAGCCAGTTATTTAACCGTATGCATTTACACAATGTCACCTCACAGCACAATATGGAGTGAAACATGGTTGCCATAATCAAGCTACATTGATCGTGTATCCATACTTGACTGGGATTAGTTGTTTATATGAATTTTGGATTTTACAGTTGGTGCCATTCCCCACATCCTTACGCCACTTACCCCTTGGATGTATTTTGTTTTTGTTCTATTGCTTCTGACCAAACCTGCAAATCAGCATCAAGATATGAACTTTATTAACATTTAACATTAACATAACATTTATACAATTCATAACATACATTAGGTGACCCAGCTTCTGTTTTACTAGATTGTCCCACACAGATTGTGGGGTAACATAGTGTACCCATACACCCACAGTAGCAAGCACAGGATGACATAAAACTCACATGCCAATATACTTCCACGTAGTTCAGTTCACCTCTTTATACCCAAGATTCAGCGGAATCTAGCTGAAGGAAAAGGAGGAAAGCAGGACACTGAAAGCTACAGTTTCAGGCCTCCCACTACATGCATGGGCCCATTAATTATCGCCACCATGATGCTGACTTGTTTTGAGTCCAGATCAGATTCCACATAATACTGCCCTCTGGTGACCCCAGCCACAGGTAAGGTATCATTATAGCACCTACACAGACACAAATCCCACACAAACCTTTGAAGCTTTTGGCAAATGCAAACATTTCCCAGAAAGCATTGTTTTTTTGTGATTCATTTCTTTGGATTTTACTCCAGGAGGTTTAACTAATACTTCAAATTTTATGCTTGTACATTTCATTGGAAATGTCACAAATTATTATGCTTGTAAATTTCACTGGAAATGTCCATGTGAAATTCAACAGTGTCCTAAAACAAGTGTTATATCATAATATATGATTTTAAATGCTCTTAATTTATGAATCATTCATGGAGATATTATCAAGTTAGTTCCTGAGCAAAGAAACCATGTATTTCTATATTGTTCGTGTTGAAAAGTCTGGTGAAATCCCATCTTGGTTTTCAGGTGAAAACCCAGCTACATTTGGTTGGAAAGTAAAGCTTTACTAGCTGACTTAAACGTAGCTAGCTATATCCTGGCAAACCCTGAGCTATATTTGGGTTGTTGCTATTGGGATATATGTTAGTCTGTGTCTGTCTAAACGGCTGTTTTAGCTTTAGCTATCTAGTTGGTGCAGGCTGCCTAGTTGTAGCCTATGGTGTAATTGTAGAATACATCAAATAAAATTCCGGCAATATGGTTCACTTTCCGTTGTGAGTTGCATTTTAGGTGGCACATCAAGGTAAAAACATAGCTAACAAGCCAAGTTAGTTAACTTTGAAGCAAAGTTAGTTAACTTAGCTTGACTAACGTAGACTCACTGTGTTCCAAACCAGAACTGAACGTCCGTTCAATGGTAGTTTTTCTCCTGAGGAATGTCGTTTATGATTATGGTTGCTTATTGCCAATCCAAAAAACAAATATAGGATTCATGTGAATTGTTCAGAGGACCATGTTAGCTCACAATGTTCCGAACACCCATTTACAATGTTCCGGACAGCACCTGAAGCAGAACTACGACAGATTTGAACACTTGTGACAGAGCTGTATTAGCCTGCCCGGTTCATAGTCTCTTGTAAGCTTCCCCACCACACAGTCACAGTAACATTTACTATAAGTTAATACGAGGATGCAATGCACTTGACAAAGCTCAATTCAGTATTAGCTACAACTAGCTCACTGTTCAAAACCATTGCCAGCTAAGTTATGTGGCACCGGAAAATGCAGAAATGTAATACTACCTTTCCAATGGTCAGAAATATCTTGTTATCCTTTCACTTTATATGTCATATCCCTAGTTCATGATAACCTGTCCACACAAAAAACTGCTTTTAAAGCCTGCTTTTGAACGCTTTAAGGCTCAATTTACTGTAAAGAAGATGGGCTGATCAGTCAGCGTTTCCCTTATTCTACAGTGACTCATGTGAGTAACTGCCACAGAATAACGGCATTTATTTAGAAAATGTTTGGAGACGCACAGTCATTAGAGATATTGCATTGGTGAGCGTGCATCGCCAAGAAGAGCGGCTGCCAGGGTTGCCAGGTCCTGCCAAATTTCCATCCAAAACTCTACTCAAAATATAATGTTCCATTTAGGTGTTTTAAACAAATAAAAGAGATCTTATTTGAACATGTTTTTTTTTTTCACTCATTTTTCGGGCTGTGAATTTTTCAACCGCGTCTGGACTTTCAAAAAAGCCCAATTTGGCATTAAAACGGCAGACATGACAACACTGGAGGCTCCCCCTTCGCCTTGCCAAAAAACTTGAGGGAAGTTACAATGTGATCAGTTCATTTTGACAGAACATATAGGCTATGATGCCAGTCGGTGACACAGTAACCATTCTCACAGATAAGCTACAGAACCAACCATGTCCTAGCTAGGTAGAACATGTCTTTTACTTTAAAATGACAGGATGATTTCATATTTGCCATACTGCTGGCAACACTAAATCAAACTATGATTAGCTGCTGTACAGTCGTTCATGGACAACAAGCTGTCAATGCAATATTGCTAAAATGTCTATGCTTAATGAAATATCCCACAGCACCCCCCAAAATCCGCTTCTGTCCCTTCACTAGCCGATACTTTACAAATGAGAATGTAACATAGGATTTCATAATCTTTGTGATGTCATTATGGGTGCAGACACCAGAAAGCTGTGATCTTAGTGCTGAATTTAAAGCACTTCAAGCTATATTGTAAGTATGAAATGTGCTATATAAAGGTGCTTCCTTTCAAGTGTTACACCTCCCACCTAAAGCTTATGCCTACATTATGCAGCTTGTTGACGGCCCCTATTGACAACCCCAGACCTATGTGCAGCCCCCAATCTCTCTATCCCCTCCAAAGCAATGGCTGATGGGCCAGTTTTTACACCTAGGTCACTTGTAGGTTAGAAACAACCACTCAAAAGTGATACCTCATTTTGACATGATACGCCATTACGCTGCATCACATATTTGGCGTTTTGTGGGTACTGAATAGATTTTTATTCTAAAATGCGGCCCTTTTTTGAATGCCTTTCTCAGATCTCCTCCTGGACACCTGCCCACCAACTCTAGCTTGACCTGCCCATGTCAGACATGCTGCATGTCCTGGCTCAGTCTTCTCTGATCCAGAACACTATCACAGTTTTATAGCATCAGCACATTACAAAGTGACCTACTGAGCTAATGCACTGCCAGCCTTACCTTTGGCTGCCCCTGAGAAAGACAGTGATATTAGAAACAGTTAATGAAATGCTAATTCTCTACATGGAAACACAATATGGCCCAACATGGTCCTGACCACTCACTGCTGTGATTACAGATGTATTTGCTGCAATAAGTACCATAATAATCATAAATAGATTAATCAACAATCAAAAAATCAACTGGATGAAAAATTTTAATTTCCTGTAATGATAACAGCACAATACACATGATAAGATATACTTTATTGAACCCCGTGGGGTAATGTGTCCTTTGCATTTGTTTCATTCTAGTTACTCAGGAGCAGTGGCCAGCCACAGTGCAGTCAATGCCTGGGGACCACATCCAGTCCTTGATCAAGGGCAACAGCAGGAGTGCACCTGACCTGACATGCATGTCTGTCAGTGTGAGAGGAAACTGGAGTATACCCACGCAAACACAGAGAGAACATGCAAACTCCACACAGAGAGGATCTGGCTGGCCAGGATTCAATCCCAGAACCTCCTTCTTGAGAGGCAACAGTGCTAACCACTATGCCATATTTTTGAAGGAACAGAATTTATGTACACTTTGGCAACATAGAAGTCCAATATATTTTTCATTTATCACACTATTTTTCAGAGAAGAAAACCATGTGATATAAGTTCTCTCCTTCCTACACGGCTAAATTCTGTGTTAAATCAACCCTAACAGAATTCACATTCTACATTCTGATTTTACACTGAACATTTCACAGCATAAGAATTACTGCTGACAGCAAAGCATGAGACAGAATTTCAGGAAAAGTGTTTTATACTGCAGCATAGGTGAAGGAATTATCAAACGCTTTTTTTAACCTTACATTTAATTTTAATAAGTTCAATTAAAACAATGAATCATACAGTACAGAAGTGTGATCATCTTGCTAATTGTACTTTCTTTGAACAAAATAGGGAAACATCTGTTCTGACTAGGTTGCCATGCAGATCAAGCCTATCCTAGCAAACTATATTGGTGCTCATCATTTCTTACCCTGAAAGCTAATAAGGAAATGTTGATATGATTTTTAATATACGTAAGTTAGACTGAACAAGCAATTAAGACAAAAATAAATGTAAAATTACTGCAAGACTAAAAGGCCAGGCCCAGATTTTGAACCAATTTGGAAATAAATTCTGCCTGAAACTGAGAGTTTTCCCAGACCTGTGTGAGGTCTTTGCTAATAAGTGTCAGTTCAGTCGGACACCTCTCCCACCCCTCCCCTACCTCCCTGTAATTTCTAAATGACTATGTTAGCTGTTATTTTTAGTTCTCACAATTGTGCGTCTCATTATTACTAGATTTGTGTTTTCATAGGATTGCTTTATTGCTACTTTTGCTTGGCTGTGTAAACTGTTGTAAACATTGTTGTTCCTACATAAGTGTATACTTTATTATTCTTAGCGTTGTACTTCCTAAAACAGTTTCATAGATATAATCCTTTGTTGTCAGATTAATCAACAAGGCCCAAGTCTTTGTGGTATCCCTAGTACTTGAAACTGTCTGGGGTCTTTCAGCGCACTGGTTATGGGTATGCACTTTGTTGTACGTCGATCTGGATAAGAGCATCTGCCAAATGTCTATAATGTAATATGTAATGCATGCATCAAACTGTGTGAAGGGGAGAGGTAATCCTCCGGAAGGACATACGCAAGGTAGCCAAAGCATGAGCGGAGACCAAACAATGAACAATGTACTGTATATGTATGAAGCCAATGTTGTTGAGTCAATCAAAATTGGAAGGGAAATTACGTTTATTGATTTTTTTCTCTGCATTGATAATACAATTATAAAGCTTGTAGAATCTATGTTGGGATCCAGACCAGTTCTAATTCCAGCCTTCGGTGACCCCTCCTCCCCCCCCTGGCTTTGAGCGAGGCGGTAAAAATGGAGGAGGGCTTCTCCCTCAATCTGTCTCAGCCTGCTACCTCTGCGTTGACCTTGACTGATGACAGGAGGCTTGCTGCGGAGCCTTGGCTAGAGAATGAAAGAGATGCAGATTCCTGGAAGGTGCTCAGAGAGAAAGAGGGGGAGGTAGGGACCCTATTTCTCAAGACTGCCAGAAACAAAAAAAACATTTGTCACTTCCTCTATCTATTCTTGAGTTTATCTCTAAGCAGTAAATTGTGTATCAGCAGCAGTAATCATATTTTCAAGTTTATATTTTGCAGTGTGGGTCTGGTAGTCAGAAATTTGTTTTTATTGCAAATTCTTTTTTTAATCAAGGGCAAGTATTAGACATTTCACCTCTTCCTTCTCCATGATGTCTTTTCAGAAATAAACTAAATTCAGCACTGAATGAACTGAAAAGGATTGTTGACTGCATGGGGGTACATAGCTCTAAGGCAGATACAAGGGTTTGATTTTGGGGCGACACTCTGTGGTCAAGGTTACTGACAGCCTCTCAGATTTTTTTTCTCCCACACAGAATCCTGAGAATAAAAGTGAGAGGAGAAACGGTGGGTATGTACCCAAGGGAGCTTGATGGATCGACAAACTGTTTACATCAGAATGGAAGAGGTTCTTTGGGTCAAAGGGGCACATAGGCAATCCAGAAATACAGTCTTGGGGAGTATGTGCTTGTTTCACACAAAGAACAATGTATGTTTTCAATTCCACTTTCTTCAATTCCACTCTTTTTGACACGGTTATAAATGTGATCCTGAGGAAGTAATTAATGTTCCAAAAGCATGTTTTTATATTGTCACAGGCAGCATAAAGGAATACCTGACATGTCCTTCACTGGAGGAATGCTTGCAGTTGGGAACAAACATTGTCTGGGAGGCAAGGAATAAAATCGAGAAAAAGGCTTGGAGAGTGGAAATGAAACTAACACTTCGGCCATTTTAAATATCAATAATTAAATAACAAGGAGACACATTCCCTCTGAAGTAATAAACACACTGTTATATGGTGCTAGACAAAAACACAATTTAAAAGAATGAAGTACTAAGACAAGCAAATCAATCTCAGAACAAGCACTACATGTTTAGAGATCCAATTACTGCACTGTAACAGAGCTGTCTGGCATTCATGCATCAGAATGCGAATAAAAATGAGCGAAGCTCTACAATGGCATTTCTCACACTTCTTACACATTGTATCATAAATGTTTCTGAAGGCTCTGCTTTATAGTCTCACAGGTACAGGACACACTTACACCTAAGGAATTTGTAAAAGTAGGAGCCCATTTGATAATGTGTGTCTATAATGAGTCACTCATTATAGTGTAATTTATCAAACTTGAATACATTATGAGTAAAGCATGTCAAATTCATTCAAAGGTTTTTGAACAAGCTGTTTGCATTGATTAACATTTACCCGTACATTGCTCTAATTGAAAATTATGCTCTTGACGGATGTTGCAGACTGCTTGGAGAAAAGCAATTTCACAAAAGGAAAGGAATAAGACACAAATCAAGAGTGGCGGCAACTCAAAGCAATGAAGAGAACACAATCTAGTACACAGTGCATGTGTCTATATTTAGTGCATTGACATTCCTCCTTTTTTCTTCCTTGAGATTGAGAATTATTACATCTCCACTCAAAGAATATTGTAGTGCACCTAACCAGTTTTCCTTCATAGACTGCTATTAAAGCCTGATTTCCTCAATTGGCTGCAAGAGAAAGAAACATGGTTAGAATGCACCACTTGTACTTGAAGGTGGGAGAACAATGTCCTGACAAAAACTTTTAAAAGAGGCTAACACAATTTGATTCAATGTTGCCATCTTGTGGTCAATACAAAATAAATAAATAAATAAATAAATAACTGGAAGCTTGAAAGAATTCCGTGGGGGCTATTGGTGCCAGGCTTGAATCTGAGAAAACTATTGTAATGGATGGAATAGCAGCTACGCAGTATGCATGCATACACCACGGCTCCCTAAACACTTCACACTCAGTTCAGTATTGAATGGTAATAGAGAACCATTAGCTGAGGGAAATGTGATATACCACCACCAGTCTGTTCTTAAATGAAGATCAGCAGATACTATTTAGATGTTAACTATGGAGCACAGGGGGACGTTACTTTGATCAATGAATGAAGAGGGGGTGGTTCTAATTTAGTAACAGCACTGAGATCATTACAGTTCCTATTCCATCTGGCAAAAGCACTTAAGGTACATCAGTGTGTTCAGTGAGTAAAGCAGGAAGCTAGAACCAATGTGGCCAACTAAGACTACCACTCCAAAAGCAGTGTGATTTACCTGCATGGAGTAGAATACTGTACATTCCTTTCAAAATAATCTTTACATTGTCCAAACTCTTCTGTTTCTCAGACCGTGTCAAGAGTGCATAGTTCAAATGAAGTGCTACAGTATTCTTAATTTGAAGGTTGCGTGAGACCTGTGTCCTGTAGGTTTCTGTGCCATGTCATGTTTCTGTTAAGCACAAAATCATTATTTTCAGCAGCAAGAGCTATGGTTTTTTGCCCAAGGACATGTTTGATGTTTTGCTTTTGTTTTTTGTTTTGTTTTGTTGCCCACCCCAGCCCACATTGTCAGCCCTTCTCAGAATTTGCGCTCCTTCATTCTAATAAGTGGAGAGTTGCCGCCTTGAGCTGCCATTGAAATTCCACTATCGCTTTGTTGCTTTTGTAAGCACAACTGTGCTGGGACTCTATAAACCTATTCTCAGTTCTGTTATCATAGTCAAACAGGATTTGGAATCTCACCGGAGAATTGGGTGGTACATGTTGTATTCTGGATGATATGCGGTAATCAGCCTCTTTGAGTGCGTCCTTTTAAGCTGCTGCATAACTTGATGTGTCTTTATGTTACATCATTCTCCACACAGCACATTATTAAGCTTTGAGGACGAGGATCTGGCTGGAAGAAAGCCGCATCTTCTGATTTGTCATTTGTGTAGAGCTGAAGTTGTTACAAGAACGGATTAGTCACTTGCCTACCACTGCAGAGCAAGCATGAAAAATTATTTATGCGAGTTTTGGCTCACAAAGCACGTTCCTTACTTTTTCATAGTACACAAATGGTTCTGGTAGCTGCCCTTAGGGTGTTTCATTAAAGATATATAAAATGTGTTTTTTTGTTTTATACATCAAAAAAGGTTACCTGGCCAGCGAACTGGGAAAAATGTGGCTTGGTACCCTTTCTTATTTTTTATTTTTTGAGTCTTATGCAATGCCCATCTGAAATTGTAGCGAGGTGCGGCATCGACGATGCTCATTTATACAGTGCCACTGAATATCTGCACTGCAGCAGATCGCCATTGTTTGACACATGCTTGAGGCTCCCTGCCCGGCTTTCTTTTGTACTGGTGAATCAGTAATTCTGGCCGTGTTTGATCCAAGGGGTCAGCCCCTGTTAAACCTGCTTACCAGACAAACAGTGTGAAGGGCAGGGGGGGGTGGGGGGTGGGTGGCTTTACAGCTTTAAAAACAATGACAGGGACTGTCACTCTGCTCAGCCAGTCGAAACAGCCTCTGTGCACCGTGTATGATAGACATGCAGCAGCAAGGCAAGTACTGCGTTGAATTATGAAGAACAGGTTAACGAATCTTAAAGGCCAATCCTTGCACTGAGCATTTTCTTTGATGTGGTGTTTTGTTCCACTGATGAAACCCTTATTAAAAGCCATTATTCCTTTTGTCATTCCTTATTGCCATTATTATTTTGTGAGTGTAATGTAAATTCACCGTGTTCCGAACACCAAGTTACCTCATCATGTTCCGAACAAAGCAAATTTCATGACAAATAACCAAAAAATTATTTCCAGAGCAGCTTTGGTTTGGTTTATGTAAAGTATAATTCCTTCCATTTTCATAAAAACTTGGTATGAGTCACCTGCGTGATTCATTTCAGCATACTGTGACATGGTTATAGTGCTCCAGTGTGACATTATGGTGGGTAAGCCATTGCTAATGAGAGACTATGAACCGGGCAAGGCTGATATGGCAGTTTTCAGACCATGGTGAGCTAACACAGTCTTCCAAACACAGGGACATTGTGCAGTTATTTGTCGTTTTCTCTATAATTATTGGTCCACTTCACATCAATCAAAGTGTTTTAGTGTGTGAGATAGTCAATAAGCAACCATAATCATAAACCACATTCCTCAGGAGAAAAACTACCATTGATCGGATGTTAACTCTAGGTGGAAGCAACCGCTTCCCTGTGTTCTGTTAGGAATTTTGTTTTCCCATATCCTTTTTTATTGAGGCTCTGTTCCACTGAAAAAAAAAAAAATTTCCGTCAAATTTACCTTTTTCTGTTTGCTGCTGGAAATCATCCCTCAACTATTCAACTTTCAGGATAACGCCACCATTTGAATGATTACACCACATGTATGGAGAAATTACTATAACTATTTACCACTTCTATCACTGGAGTCGATTTTCTCAAAGCCTGATTTTGGATGATATTACAGGATTTTCTCTGTGCATAGTCAACCTATCATCAAGAAACATTGCAAACCTTTAATCCATATCCAGGAGAGTATTCTGTGCCAATTATTGTCTTTTTATGAACTTCATGGGTGGGTACAGCATCACAAATCTCATTGTTAGATCCTGAAATTTCATAATTTTTCTTCATGAAAAATCATACATTTCTAGAAAAATTACTTTTGGGTACTGGTGATTTTTTTTTAAATGGTCTTCAAACCTCTCTTATTTAGAATCTGAAAGAATTATAATGATATTTTACTTGGTTCAGATTATAGACTGCTACAAAAATGTTGTAGTAATTTCCGCCAAGTATGCAAATGAGCTAAATTACACAAGTCCATACTTCATGATAATCGAAGTATGTACCTATAAAATGATCTGGAGGGCCAAAGATGTACAAAGAACCACAATGATAGAGGCAGTAAGGAAGTAATACAATTATATTTGTTGATTGCAAGGATTATAAAATGGTGCATGGCGCATATTTCATTATGTGATTATGAGTATTGATGTTCACATCAGAAAATTAAAATCACAAGGTACCAATTAATTAGATTTATGATGATTTCCCGAATGTGCTGCAGTCCTGATGCCCAATATGCTCTTCTAATCAATGTTGATTGATTAGAAACCTAGATTCAGTTAAAGTGCATTTTCATCTGTTACATGTCATTTCATGGGATGTATTTCACATTTTTCATCTTTAACTAAATTAATTGATGCAGAAGTTTTATTTATTAAGATGGACCCTTAGGAAAGTGTTCAATTATACAGTCCAAGGAAACCTTAAGACTGGCCTTTTAAAAATGACTACCATGTCCATTTCTACTTTTCTAGTTTTGGCTATATTTATATACAGTATACGCATTCCAGGCATTCGGATGTTGAAGCGCAAGATTATATCAAGCACATGACAGACACGTTGTTGGAGATATACCGTATATAATATTTTTTGGGCTAGTTTCACAGACACAGATTATGCTTAGTACTGGGCTAAATTGAGTTTTATATGGAGAATCAGCCTTGGAAATGTAATTTAATCTAGGACTGGGCTTAAGATGTCTCTGTGAAACTGGCCCATACATTTCTTTGTAAATCAAGTAGATATAACTTTCTGAAAATGATTGGACATGAAAATGTCGAAAGAATCAGTAAAAGCTGTAATTTGTGCAATGGTTAAAAAAGCAGCAAAGGAAAGAAAGGACTACTGAAGTAAAATGTGCAATATCAGTTTTAAAGTGACAGATTAATCCCAGTGTGTATATATATCAGCAGCTTTTCATTAATAGCGTATGTTCACTCGCTGACTACCAATGAGTCAGCCCTACAGCAGGGTCAGGGTAGAATTTCACCTGGAGCAATGCTACATACTGCTGTAGCCGCTCTGTGTCTCCAGATGCCCAGGATGTCACATCCCTTAGGCTTCTGTTTATCCACAAACTGCAAACCCGGTTTGATGCCTTTTCTGAAATGAAGGATTAAATCAGCAAGCACAAGTCATTACATGGGCGTTCAGCATCTTTTTCCCCTGAAAACAAAAGGCCAGTTCCTGTCGGTGCACACAAGGCTGCCACTTACTGTCCCCTTCAGAATGACAACATCATGCTGTTTCCCGCTTTAACTGACGCCCGGAGCCTCTCAGGCAAATTGGCAATTATTTCCATTTACCTGCCGTCCTGGGCCATTTTACAAAATACTCTTCCAGGTCAGTTGAGACAGACTGTATTTGTCACTCTCCAGGCAAATCTCCAGATACATTATTGTAATTCCAATGGCCCTCTTGTGATGTTTCTTTCTTTCTTTCTTTCTTTTGCTTTTTCTCTCTTTGTTTTTAACTGGACGAGTTTAGCATATTAATTATGTAAGACTATAGACCAAAATGATACTGTATACAGAGAGTAACTAAATCTACAATGAGAATGTGACACTTTTTACTGTATATGTTCATTCTTATTTAAGTGCACCGGAAAGGAAACAACTGAACAAAAGAACTGTATCAGAAAAGTTTTGACTGAAAGGACAGTCAAGTCTCTAAAATTACTGGCCAATTAAGAACGAAAAGTCTTCACTTTTCCTCCCCGCATGGTACACTGTCTTCATTAGCATATTTAACGTTGCCCAAAAATATCCTTGGCTGTAACGGCAGACAATTGTCTTTTGTTGTTAAATGATGTGGAGCTTGTTAAAGCGAGAAAGGGGCTGAGTGGTGAACTTTAAGGCTCCATTTAAGGAGAGAAATGCCAAGCAAAGCCAAAGGCAAAGCGAGGAGTTGGCCTCCGCTAGGCAGCCGGACTTGCTTGTAAAATGTAAAGTGAGATCAAATTAATCCTTCAAGTTGTTAGCCAGAGTAGGGCGGTCTGCCAGGATGAGAGAGATTGAGCCCCTGCAGCCATGGGCAGGCCTCTGGGCATGACTTGTGTGTGATTGGGTTAATTTATGTGTGTCTGTGTGTGTGTTTGTGGGCATGTATATGTACATGTCTGTTTGTGACTGTGTGTATGTGTGCTATGCACCAGTCATACGTGTGTGATTTTTGTGTCCTTGTGTGTGATCATTGACTAAGTAGTTTCAAGGTCAAAGGCATCACTGATTTAACAAATTGGGTACCCTTTTTATATGTTCAGCCATGGTCTCAAATAAAGAAAATGTGTATACGTGCGTGCATGAGTGTGTGTGCATGCGTGCGTGCGTGCGTGTGTGTGTGTGTGTGAGAGAGAGAGAGAGAGGGAGAGAGTGAGATAGAGAGAGGGAGACCTTCATTTTCTTTTTACTTTTGCCTTTTGTATTGTTTTAGCATTGCTGGGACTTCCTGTTAGACAGCAGTGCCCAGAATAATGGAACACATCTGAGAGTTAATTGATACTAACTCTGCACCCCAAAACACTGGGATGATGCTTCCAAACCCCCTATTTGTTAAACAGTGTCATCCCTCTATATTAAACAGAGGCAAACGGGGCTTCTGTTTATTGGCAAACCTGACTGCAACTTTTTCTTCTCATTGTCCATCATTTGTATGTTAATGCTGATGGATTTCAGATGATATTAATAATGCACCAGTTACTCGATCTTAAGGATGTCACTGTTGACCAGGCATAATCAGTGACACCCACTTTTAGTAGTTTGTTGATGTTCTTTTTCCATTTTTCACTTTTTGTTCAGTTTATACCGTTTTTGATGTCCATACCTGTGAGATTCAAGTGGCAAAATTCACAAGAAGTTGTAAAAAGAGGAATATATAATTCAAAAGACTAGAACAACAGGCTTTAAATTACATTACAGAGACACGATCTTGATCTGGGTGAGAAGACTGTCACACCAAAGGAAGATTATGCGCACCCTGTTCCTGTTCTCTTGTTTTCAATTATTAATTAGGTGAGGGCAACAGAGGCAATTTGCGCTTGTGCTCTATCTCTCTAAGGTCAGATCTAAGGTGTTCTCCCAGGGCATAGTTCCTGAGATGTTCTGCACCGTGTGGTATTTACGAGGATACAATGAGTCACACTGACCGCTTCTTCGGGGACCATCGTTTTATTGAGTGATTTTTACGATGCACCAGTGTGCATGGCGTTATCAACTGTGATTTTAAAGCGGCACATTAATCCTGGCAGTTGCCTGCATTTTCTCTAGTGCTGTAAAAGGCTTCTTCCTTTGGATCTGTCTCCACTTCTGCAAGGAAGCAACAAAAGAAGTAGCAAAAAACATTCATGTACCATGTTGTACCGCTGTGCACAGTTTGATCTGCCCACATCTACTTTGTGCACAGTTGGCAGTAGAACACAACAAGAGTCTAGAACACAAACCTATGGTATACCTAAGCAAGAACTCACGACAGGCAGTGGTATATAGAAATTTGATCACAGCTTAGCAGTGTTGTTTGGCCCGATGCGTAGCGGAGGGTTGCATCCCGTAGCTGTGATAAAATGTATATTCATCCTGGAGTGAGTTATTGCCTTTATAGAATGGTTACCAAGCATAATAATACAGATATTATTGACACAATCCAATTAAAACAGGTTTTTATTAACAGTTTAATTACAAGAATAATTCACAAGGAAGTAGTTCCGGTATGCTTGTAAGTAGTGCCAGGTGGCTGCTTTGCAAAGTTAGTAAAGTCAAACGTTGTTCTGCCAAACTTGCTAGCTAGTTAGCTTGCAAGCTACCATGAGTGAGCAAACAAGAGTTCATGCCTTTTTGATGTTTATTTGTACATTTCCATTGTGCTAGCACTGAAAAACAACATTATTGGGATCACATTGCCTAGGTCTACTCATTTTATTATTTGGAGAAGTGCTGCTCTGCTTTCACCGGTCAAATCTTCCGGTCACCCAAGAGCTTTCGCACTTCTGCCTGCTTATGGACAGAAATCTCTCTAACAATTCAAGACCCACATCGGATAGCTTCTAAATCATGTAGAAAATATGTAGCTCTGTGTTCCTACTAGCTTGCAAATCCTGGCCAATATTGTTGAAGCTGAATGACGTGCATCGGCTCGCATCTAACGGTTTTAAATTTTGACTGTAATGGCTGCTTTGCCACGGATTGATACACAGCAGTGGTATATAGAAATTGTATCACTGCTATGAACCAATCAGATTGTGAGATTTGTCATACCAGTTTTTTAAAGAAATATTACTGAATTGCTAACATGACATTACCCAGGAATGAACATCCAGATGGACAAACTTATCAGACATAATGCATGCAACTTTTTAATTGTTCCTGACCTCTTGTGGCAGCACCCCTTTGGTATAGTAGTTGACATTTTACATTTGTGCAAGTTTTAATTTCAAGTGGGGCCCAAAGACAATTACGCGAATGTACAAGTGCAAATTGAATACTATATAGGTCAATTGTCCCATTAATGATCTCCAGGGAATCTCTCCACAAAGTAAGCAACTGATTAAATGTCCTGAATGGCCTCTCTGGGTTTACAGATCCAATGCTATTCTGTGTGCTTATTATTATATTATTATTATTTTATTTTATTTTTTTTCCCTTCAAAAAATGAAATGCACTCTACTTGAATTGAAATTAAAGACAATTTCTATTGAAGTCGCCCTCACATGGGGGAAGGATGGGAAAGGATTTATTCCAGATACTCCTTCCCTCAAACCTGGCACATGCCCTGTTAGGAGATAAAGAACACACTTGAGATAAAGCTGTCTGAAAGCCCAATCCCATTTACTCACTTACCCAGGAAACCATTGTTACAGTGCATAGAGTAAATCTCTTTAATGTGTCTTTGTGTAGATGATACAATGCTTTTTAGATTGTGGCTGGCCTTTGTTCAATTAGCAATGTTCATTTTGGAAAACTGCAGCATGTATGAACCTGTACCCAGGTCCTAGTTCATCAGGAGGCTGCCCTGTCGAAAGCATTTCTGGTAAGAGTGCACAGGATTGCTTGTTGTAAAGATGGCAAACACAGAAAGAGTTCTCCCTTAGGCAATTTAGCATGGAGAGTAGCCTTCCTTTCAAGGCAAGGTAATGACCTGGAACTCTAACTGTCACAGGTAGTTCCTCTTTAGTAACAATACCTGTCAAGACTAACCTCTCTTAACAAAGCATAGCTTTTCTTCAATATAACAGTGATTAAGCTCTCTTGGAGGTGTGAGGCAGAAAGGGTTCCTACTGTTGTGGAAACTGAAGACAGAAAGAATACTTTTATTTAGTTAGGATGGCTTGTTTTCAAAAGAGGAAATCATATCTATACCCTGAAAAACACTATGTGAGCCTTTGTTTGTTAGTGGTAGAAACGGTGTAAAATGGTCCAGACAAACATTTGCCATTCAGTCCAAGCCTTTTGTTTAGCATAAAGTGCTCAATTTTGTTGTCTTTATTTCCTGTACATCAGGTTTCACTGTGAGTAACACACAAATCATATTGCATTAATTAATATGATTACAGGCACAGAAAAGCTTCATTATATCTTTCACACAATGTGCTCTACATTTACACTTTCATAATGTTCCATCAGTGATAATATACAGTGTCTTGTAAAAGTATTCTGACCCTTGCTGTATGCAAGTTGATTCAGCTAGTAATAAAGAACATTTTAAATAGGCATTTATATTTTTGGTTTGAGAATAAAGTAGAATTTCTGGGAGTCTAATTATTACAATGAAATGGAACATCACAGGTGAACCAGTGGTTTTATCTACTGGGAAGTCATTAAAAATTTAAGCTTGACTGAGTGGATGTTTGTAATGTGCACAATAATACTGACACGCTTGCTTGTTCAGTGAAAATCTTCACTTACTTCAAACACAGGAAAATTATGTGATTTCCACTGTTTTTATACTGTCAAGATGATCACGATTGTCAAGACTTCAATAGCAATGTTTTTTTCCCCAGTATTTTGGAATCACTTGACAGTATCAAAGCAAATGCTTGAGACTCTACTGAATCACTGGAAGCACAATCTAGCTTCTATTTAATATTTTCAAACAAACCCTGATCAGGCCTAACTGGGAAAAATCCCAAACACACCCAAGGTTGGTTGTTTTACAAGTTTTGCCATAACTTGTTTTATAGCTCCTGCTTGGAACTCCAGCTTTTTCCAAATACAAATATGAAATAAAAAAAATAAAAATCATGAACTTCTTAATTTAACTTAATGTGTTTAATATTTCAGATATGCACAGATGAAACAGAGTGGCTACTCTGCCAAGCTATAGACCAGCCACCTGCAAGATCACTGAATATTAGTCCATGGCAGAAGCAGCACTCCAGGGCCCCCACCTCCTGCCAGGCTTTTCTCACTTATTTGAAACACAGTAGCCTTACCAGTAACACTTTATAATAATGATCCCTTATAAGTTATTTATAAGCCATAAGTAAATCAGAACTAATCATGGACAAATCATTTTAATATGTTTGTAAATAATTAATAAATTAATTGTTGTTATATAGTTCATACGTTGTAAATAATTCTGCAAAGCACAAACTAATCTTCAAGAAATTCTATGTAAATGAACAGTAACCAATGACTTATTATGTCAATGAACGATTTACATATGATTTGTTGAATTATCCCTTATTATATACTAATTTATAAACTATTGGTCAATGAGGAACTAATCGCGAACAAATCGTTTCAATGTTTGTAAATGGGTACAAAATAAGTTTGTTATCTAGTTTATATTTTGTAAGTCATGTATAAACCATGAATCAATCTTTAATGAATTAAGCATTGACTAATAGTTCATTAATGACTTATAAGTGATACTTTAACAAATCATATATAAATAGTTAATTTACATAATAACTAATTGGTCCTAATCACTTGGTTCATGGTTTACAACTTTATTTACAACATATTAACTATATAAAAACAATTCATTTACTATTTATTTACAAACATATTTAAATTATTTGTTAATGATTAGTTCTTATTTACTTTCTGATTCAATGTTAAAAATATTGAAAAGAGCATTCAGTGAGAAGTGCGAAGTAAATGGAAAAGTACTTTCTGAGAAAGCTTTTGAAAATATGATCCCAAAGCATGAAAATGTTAGGTTATCTCATAGCACTCCTTATTGATAAGGTACTCTTTTATTAGCAACCTGACTATTAATCCATGGGAGTCAGGCTTTGTCAGTCTTTTATTCACGTTTCTACCTTTTCTACCGGCTAGGTAAGTTAGCTAGCTAGCTAACATAGCCACCCACACTGCTAGCTAAAGCCCAGTGTTAGCTTGAAAAATACAAATGTTTAAAGCCTAATTCTCTTTGTTAAACTCACAATCTGGTTCATAAAAATGTATTGTCGAATGTTTGAATATTACATTGGCACATCCTGTATCTTTATATTTTGTGTTAAGCTGAGCAGTTTACTAATTGTTTTGGCCCATTTCATGTTTGATTGATTGATTGGATGAGAAGCACTGAAAAAGGTAGTCCACGAGGCTTATAAACTTGTGCATGATGAATAGTTCACACTTTACATATTTATTTTTATAGTAACTAATTGTTTACTAATCATTTACATATGTTTTATTCATGAATAGTTCATGGTTAGTTCATAGTTTGTACATGACATACACATTTCATGATATAAACATTAACTATATATCTATATATATGTTTTTGATTATTTCATCAAAAACTAATAATTTATAAATTATTTATAAGGAATCATTATTATAAAGTGTCTACCAAGTCAAAGCCTATGCATCGCTCATTAGTCTCATGAACTGGTAAGTGAGAGAGTGGAAGAGTTGTCTGGTCCTCATGTTGTGCTTTGATACTTCTCAAGTGCTCTGACAAAATGGGTGCCATGCCAGTTCAAAGAAATTTGAATTGAGTTGAACTGATCTGACAGATAAGATTGTGTGCTTATTGTGTTGATACTGTGCTGACTTGAACTCAACCAGAATACAGACAAAGTGTGTTTTTACTTTGAAAGAGAGATTATCTCAGATTATCTAGATGGAAACTAAATAGACATGATAAACTTTGGCAGTGATTTACAACAAGGGTTATGCTTCTGTAGAGCTGGAAGGCTTCTGTAGAACAGGCGGCTTCTCTTCTAAAAAACTCTTATATGTCACGTATACATGTTAACAAAGAAGGCTAGCTGTACTTGATTTCTTTTGCAGAATCAAGTATGGTTAGCCTGTTCCCTCTCACAGGAGAGATAACCCATGCTGCCTAAACTGGGAGTTGCCGGCAACTGTATTTATCGATATGCACAACAAAGACAGGGAGGGAGAGAGATTCTCCCGACAGCTTCAACTCGAGTTGTGCTTTGACCAGGGAAGTGAATTGCTGTATGTACAGAGAAAAAAGTGCCCCTCCAGATGGATTAAAGTCAGGATTTGAACCGTCTCTCCCACAGAAATTATTGGATACAGTGGATAACTTTGGATACAGACTCTGCTTTTAAAAAAATACTGAAAAACACTCCTGTTTATATCTTGAATGCTCATCCTATGTTATAGGTACAGACAAGGGGTGTCCCATCTCCTGAAGAGCTACTGCATTTTTTAGGCTCTTATACAGTATATTTAAGTGACAAAAATAATACGCTTGGTGTACGCTTTTAAAAATGTATTTTCTTTTAGATTTAATTTCAAAGTTTATTTGCCTTTTGAACTGGACAATTTAAATAAAACATTTAACCAAACCCCAGCATATATCCTACATTGTCTTTCATGATTGTGATAATTACATTGGTTCATTTCTTTTCTGTAAATTACATGTAAATATAAAAATGTCAAACAAATTTAAATGTTTCTTTCCAAGTATATTGTTATATATGTTGTTAATAGTTAATCTTGACACAGTTAACAATTGTCCAATACCTAATTATCAAACCATAACTTTTTACATAGGTAGACGCGGGGTAGAGCTCTGCATATTCCTCTGGCCCCACACAATTATGGCAGAATTGAGACAAACAATAAGAAGCCATCTGTGGTGATGCCCTGAGTCAGGTCTCCAATGCAATTTCTTCAACAAACTGCTGAGGTCAGAAAGAGGTCAACTGCAGTCTGCATAAGATATCAATATAGTATAGCCTATAGTGAAAAGTAGATTGATTGAGAAAATGGTTCCAAAACCAAAACAATAAATATTTTTACTCTTACATTCAGTCTGACCAGATGTACATACTGTACAAGATGTATATCATTGACAAAGAAAATGTTCACTTTCAGTCCTTTGAGCGACTCAACAAAGCACAAAGTAGCCAGCAAAAAAAACGGTTGTTTGAGATGGGAGCCCTGGCTTCCCCTTCACAGATGTCCATTACTGCTCTCATCAGTCTTGGGTTTCTGTGGGATGGGAGCCTCATGAGAACTCCCTTCACAAGCACAATTATCTCTTCCTCTATGGCAGGCTATTATGTCTTTTCTCCATCTGCTTGTCTAATAACTGACTCAGACTCTGGGGTATTATATATTTTAACAGGTTTCACAAGCTGAATACCATTTCATAGGTTTTAAATACATATGCTGACACTTGCCCCCAATATTCAGAAATTGTGGAAGTAAATACATGCAGAACACACCTTCTGAACAAAGAAAAATGTATAGGCCCTTTTTCACCCCGAAAAGGAATTTGCCTGCCCAAAATTACAGTTATTATTTCATGAAGTTACTATTCACGCACAATTATAACATAAAGTCTAAGCATTATAAATGCAGAGACAAATTCCAAAATGGCAGATGGTGCAACTGAAAATGCAAAATTAAAAATACATTAAAATGTCACAAACAGCATTTAAATTTATTTCCTTCTACTTCTATTTCCCAACTGGAATCAATAGTGTGGAGGTAAAACACTACTCTGAAACATCAAACAGCTGTTCTCTTAGATTCCCATAACAGCAGCACCTTTTTGTAATATTCAGACATCCCATATTCATCCTGTGCTATTACACTATGTATAGTCAATTTGCCAATAATATGGTTAAATAAAACTTTTTAAAAGCATTTTATGCAGTGTACTGTATGACTGTCAAGCAAATGAATAAAGTTGTGAAAAGTCCGGCTTTGCCGAATTGAAATGGGCAGACTGTATTGTAACCTTGGTCTTACTCAAAAATAAAAGAAAAAAGAAAAATAATGTACCAAGGCTTAACAATGAAGGTAAAAGCGAAGCACAGAAATTGAAGGTAAGTTATACACTTTTTCATTTAGCTCTTTGTGTTTCCATAGAAGCCCTTTTAAGCCCTGTTCTGATCCCACTGAAGGGGCTGCATTAGTGGTAAGTCATTACACAGGGGTAAATTGTCCAACACAGAGCATCTTTTATTGACGTAACTCACAATTCACTGGCAAGTCGCATTGAGGCTCTCAGACCACAGTGAATATTCTTTCCCCTTTTCTGTGGAGGCAGACAGTTCCACAATGTCATATTCTGCACAAAGGTGGAATACAATGTTATTATGAAAACCTCCATATCCACCGCAACCATGAATGGCTGTTGCTTACTTTAACCCTTTCCACTTTCACCCCCTTGAGGGCAATTTCCACACATTTTGTACTAGTCCTATAAAAGTGTAAATATCTCAAAAACCATTTACTGCACGCACATCGCTGAAGACTTTAATTAATGAAAAGACTCAGTAGCTTTCCAAACTTTGAGACAGAACAAATTTATATCAGAGCATGTACATATATTACACGAAAATAAAAATAAAAATACAAAACACTTATAGTTTAGCACTGAAAATCTACATTTCTAAGTCAAGTACCAACCCAAAACAACTTATAAATATTTGTGCACAAGCTTGATGTCAATATGGTATAGATATCGACAGGCATTCAAATTCCCGAAACTGTTTGTTTAACCGAAAATTCTACATATTTTTTTGTCCAGACACATGAATGTTTTAATCTTTCTATTAAAACAGACATTTTTTTGACACAAAATGTAACTAAAAGAATTTACCACATTATATTCGTTTATATGAGAATATAATGCTCGCCAAAGTGTTCAAAAAGCTCTCCAAAAAGCCAACCCAACACACATCTGCAGGACATTGAAAATGCAACTTTATTTAAAAATGAGGTTAACCAGGGCCCCGTTAGCCAGTACAATTACAGGTTTAGATCTATAGTATATCAAAATCTGTATATTTATTCTGCTACACAGCGATATTCCTAAACTGTCCATCTGTCTGTTGACTAAAACAGTTTACCATCAAATCCACATTTAAGCCATAACCTTACAACATGAGTTCAGCAGTTTAATGTCATTCAGACCAAATGGACAATAATTCCAGATCTCTTCCATGACTTAAATGTCAGAAGGCTCACAAAGAGTTTTAGACTCCTCCCAAACATCCTCATTTGCTCAAGCCCTTTCATGGTTGCTTGCAGAACGCTGGAGGCTTCAGCCAGTGTTGCGTCCTTCTTTTGGAGGGCTTTAGAAGTGATATATCGGCGATGCTTAGGATGTAATGGAACGATATTAAGCATGCTAAAAAAATCAACTGTGGACACATTCTATAGTAGGCCAGATGCCTCAATGAATCTGCAATAGGGGGCTACCTATGAAAAGTGCTCTGATAGAGTTGTCTGGATGGCAGCTTTCATGGAGTCCTTTACAGCTGAAACATTATCCCACCTGTAAGCCCATCTAGTATAATGCAATTTTACTCCCATCTGCTTCTGCGTCTCCATAAAAGCATGGTGAGTACCAGACTGAGCAAAAAATGTGTAGAATCTCCATGATGAAAACCCAGAGGCTATCCGGTTAACTCAACATGCCTCCATCTACATCCGCCATGCAATGGATATAAGTATATGGTTGCTTGGTAATCCTGGCACATCCTCTGTTGCACTCCACTGAATTGACCTGCCATTACAGTCACCCCATTGCAGCATTGAGCAACCACAAGTAATATACCATGCTTTGTTAGGTACAGCTTGATCGGGCTGTATATAGCCTCTGCATCGGCCCTCGAACAGTCCACAAAGCCCAAGAATATTTCTTGGATCTCCTTTCCTCTGTTTTAAAGCTGCGTGGTTCATCGACCATGACAGTGAAATAGCCATTAGCATCTATCTCATGAATTATTTCACCTCTCACCAGAGCTGCAGCTATGCACTTGGTATTGGGTATTGTTTGAGAGATGTGACTTGATTGACAGTAAGTTTGTAATCAGAGCATATCCTTGATATGCTCTTTATAAGCTATGTTTACATCAGCTACTCCTATAACTTTAATGGCCTCCCCTGTGAATGTTTTTAGCTTGATGTTTGATTGTTTCAATTCAGAGCGTGCAGTGGTTTTCCAAAACTATCTTATTTATTATATTAAGACTGCAGCCAGTGTCCATTTCAAACTCAAAGGTACAATAGGTCATTTCGGACTCCTAACAGTCAAGAGTGGAATTGCAGTAACAGACAATCTCAAAGCACAACACTGTTCCCAAAGTCTATGAATATAACACGTAATATAAAGCGTAATTCTACAGTTCAGTGTTCTCGAACAGGTGACTTTAGGAAATTTTGACTTGGTGTGCTGCACAACACTATTTCTATTTTTGGTCTTTTTTAAGTTTTCACTTTAACTAACCAACTATATTATGAGCAAGCATGTTATTTGGCTATGTTACTAGCTGGCTATATAACTAAGATATGATAGTCCACCACAATCTATGCAAGTGTAACTTACAGTTTGAAAGAAATAAAGGTCTAGCTAAACACAGATGATTGAACATGTAAAGAGATAAAAAGGAACGTGAAGCTGCCCAAATTGCACTCCAGACAAGTGATCACTGAAACTCCGTATACTATTGCTTAGTTAGCTATCAGTAACAACAAGCAAATCAGCTATTACTAGTTAGCTTTCCGAATTTACAAATATCCACCTGAGGCAAAACGCTTGTGCACTATACATCGCTACTATATTCATATTGCCTATATTTTATCCCAAGTGTATATCTCTAAATTTGTCAAGCTAACTATAGCTAATTTGCTTGTTTTTACCGATAGCGAACTCTTATTATTTTATAACTAGATATGTCGTCTTCAGTTGGATAATATGCAATGAAAGCCCCCACGTCAATTGGCTGTGGCAATTAGAACCAATTTTTAACCAATGAGATTAAATTGTCATACAGCTGTACAATGTTTTGATACAGAGTGACGGCCCGACATTTTACACTTTGAAATCCGAATTGAAGGACTATAAACAAAGGCAGAGGGTGAGTCAGCATGTCAGTGAGCCTATTTCAATAATAGGAAGGGATTTACAATGGTCTTGTAACAATGTTTTAACACAAAAAGCTTACCTAGTGTACCTTTAACTTACATCCACATCTACAGTAAAGGGCCTTATGTTTTTGAACTGGTTTGTTTTCACACACGCCAGTGTGAATGCTTCCTTACTACTGTCACTGTCATTCTTTTCTTGCACATTGTGCGTCCTGTGAGGACGTGCACCTCTGCACCTATAACATTCTTTAATGTCAGTTCCACCAGGGAAATCCTTATTTTCCTGCACGACTGTTCCAGAATGTTTTATGGTACTACACATTGTTGCGTGGCAAATCGAATGCACTTTTTACTAGCTAGTCTCCATTGCTAATGCAATTTGAAAGGGGGTATACAT
This sequence comes from Conger conger, assembly GCF_963514075.1. Taxonomy (NCBI): domain Eukaryota; kingdom Metazoa; phylum Chordata; class Actinopteri; order Anguilliformes; family Congridae; genus Conger; species Conger conger. The sequence continues at coordinate 26,183,008 of NC_083762.1, forward strand.
CCATCACGTCCGTACCATTTTTCCTTTGTTTTTCCTTTTTCCTGTGTGTCACTGTGTTTTACTCCGTGTCCTCATTAAAACCTGCCATTTTTTCTTAAAAACTTTAAATAATAACACAATTACTCAAGGGAGTGAGCCTAACGACGGTTGCTAAAAAGTAGTATCCTATAAGGAAAATAGCCTATCGTTTTTGACATCAAAAAGGACCAGGACAAATTTCACTGTTGGATGGAAGCGAAAGGGAGTGTATGATTTTAAATCCAGGAAAGATTGCATCACATTGGTGGCTTCAGCCAATGCGAGTGGTAATTTTGATTTAATCTATATATATATCTTGTTAATCTATAAGAGTGCAAAATCTTGTTGCTTTGCCAAATTTGCCTATGGATTTTTTCAGATCTGGGTAACTATGGCTATCTGCACCACAGGCAGAAGTTTAAAAACCTCACGTTTAGTCCCTTTTTAGTGCATTACCTTGCTGCGAATTAACAGACTGGTGGCTTAATCGCAAATGAAGTAACCACCACTGACACTGTTATGGGAGTTAGCTTACTGTTACATGTCACTGGTTATTGGGTTATTATCAATTCGGTTATTGACTCAACATAAACTGAAATTAAATAAATACATAATTTCATAAAATTGCTGTATTTCAATATCACCTTCAGAGTTCTGAACAACCTTCATGCCTGATGTGTTTGGGTTCTCTAAGGTTCTACTGTATTTAAATAGTATTTCTCAATCATAGGAAGGGATTTACAATGGTCTTGTAACACACAAATCTTACCTATTGTACCTTTAAGTGTGTGTCGGCAGTTAAGAATGAATTAGCACCATGGAGGAAATTCCTATGTCTGGATATGACTCACTCTGCATTGCACTTCTTTAAGGCATTAGTCTTGTTCTGAAAGCTTCAAGTGTTTGAAAAGATCAGACCAGAAAGGAAATCACACCGGTTCACCCGAAAGGGTGTTCAAGCTTCAGAGGTTACTCAGAATAATAATCACTGTCAGGCTGTGGCAGAATCAACCTGCAATTTAGCATTTCCACCTCCTGGACGGCCCTGGGCCAATGGAATGGTTCTTCTTCGGAGTCGCTTCCCATTCAGGGTCTGACTTTGGCTTATTCGCGTACGGCTGGACAATTTTATAGGCGATAGTTCAATTGCAATGCGATAGCCATCACTGGTAATTGGTAATACCTAAACTATGTAGAGACCTTTTTCATCCAAATAATCTTAACACATTTACAGGATCTTCCAAAAGAGTTATGCAATATACTTCATGTAATACTTCAATAATTCCCAATTAACTATGAAAACTGGATGCCACTATTTCATATCGTTCAACTAAGTTGGCTAATAAGGGTCAGTGATATTTGGGAGTCATTCATGTGCATTTAAAATGCCACTGATCCACATATTAATCTATGGATTGATTGACTGTATGATAACTTATTCCGGGTTTCAGTAAGCTAACCTTAGAAATATATTCAAGACTCATTTCTGTTGATTTTGTATAACATAATTTCCATTGGTGAGTAAAGCAAACTTGCTGTCTTGATTTAATTTGTGCTAAAAGGCTTCAGTAAGTTTCAAATCAGCAAGTTTTTCCCTCACCTTCGTCTATATGCAGAAAGAGCACCTTCCTTCGACTGAGTAAAATGCCCCTTGTGATGGGTTTAAATCAATCAAAGACAAGTGTGCAGTGAACGTGACGAGAAAAGCATCATCCCCATTAATGTGAAGAGAAAAGCATCATCCCCATGCACAGGCCTGTTTATGCAGACATTCATAAACTAGAATTAAAGGGAAATCTCAATTGGGTAATTGCCCAGCCTATTTCATTTTCAGCACACTTATTGCTGTGCTATTATAGAATCTTTATTCAGTGGTCCACAAAGAATAAAAGAGAACCACGATATTATGGATAAGAAGCGTGAATTGGAATGGCATTGCAGTAAAAGCTATTAGATATCAGCTTCTCCACAATAGATGATAAAACCTGATATTATAAAATGCATTTTAAATAGACTGAAATGGAATGGACATTGCCTGTATGATACAAAACAGTCATAACTAAGAAATACGTAACTGAGACCCAGCTGGTTAAAGCTTTTATAACAAATGGGGAGCTCATTTTGAGCTCAAATTAGCTTATCTCATTTTATGTGACATTGGCATTGCGTGATGGTTTAGTATGAGACCCAAGCCAGTTGATTTACATATACTACAGTGCCCTTCTGGAATTGCTGGCATCCTTGGTCTTTTCTGCAATGCTGCTTGTTGGTCTGGATAATAATGCCTTCCAAATGAATGGAATTTAATATAATATATATGTAATGAAAGAAAAACAAAATAGGCTAAGAAAAAATGTCATTGTTGTTTATGAGCTCAATCAAAATATGAGAGAAAACAAATCTTACATGGGGTAAAATTTTGCAAAGCAATAGTCTAGGATCCCTTGCTATATGTCCTTCCACCTCACCAAACATTAGAACATTAGAAAAGAAGTTTTATTGGCAAAGGGGGATGCACAAAAAACTAATGGCAAGGTGCCAATAATTACATATTTTTCAGTAAGGAAAATTTGTTCATTTCTTCAAATTATATTCCTCAATTTGCAGTGGTATTGCAATAAGATTACAACATCAGGTGTGTGTGTGTGCGTGCACATGCACGTGTCTGTGTGCCATACATTCATTAGATTTTATGTCCGGTGATGACAGATCTGATATGTGTGGAGTATGCAGCATCTGACATATTCAAAAGAGACCAGACACAAAGAAGCTTTTAAGGAGAGTGTGACAGAGCCCTAGCCCATGGTGTGCTGACAGGAGAATGATATTAGCCAGTAAATGATTTTGAAAGGGACATAGGGTTATGGAAATGTGCGGCTGACTGAGTAAGCCGTGACTGTCTGTGCCTGTGGAGTGTGGGAGGAGGGTGCTCTTTAATTAACAATACAATTTCATGACCAGCAGTGTGACACGCATTTTAAATGATGATCACGTCGTTAAAATGTATTCATTTATTAAAGGAATATCGTGTCCATTACAGCAGAAGTATACTGAATATGATTTTTCAAAATTATGCATATGCTGTATGTTTGCTAACCTGACTCAAATTCTAATTGTTTCAAGCATGCAATGCAAATATCATTTTAAAAAACTGTTAATATTGCTTTTTTCATGTGGTCTGGTCATATATCATGATTCAGATTTTTTTTCTTGCGTACATCTGGGGGCCATGTCATTTCAGCATGCACTGGCACATTCATTTGAGTATGAACAGGGACTGCTGAAATTATCAAGGTCAAACAACAGATATCTAGCCCATTATAGGTACTGTACCTACAAAAACCTAGTTATCCATTCTGCAAATAGTCACAATGGAAGCTATTTCACCCTCAGGGTCTTTTCATAAATGTAAAAAAAGAATGCTAGAGTGTAACCTACACCTATACAGAATAGCAAAGGAGAGGATTTATCTTCATTAACAGACAAATGGCCTTTTTAATTAAACTCAACATTGATGTATCACAAACTCTGCCTCTCATTAAAATCGTCTTTACATGAAAAGAAAGATGAATCACTTGTGGTAACATCAATACAGACATGCCACCTTTCTTTTCTTTATGTCTTCTGTGGTCTCAGAGCCTGGGGTGGGTGTATGTGTCTCTACAACATCTGAAGATAGATAAGGTAGTTCGATAAGCTAAAGGTAGTTTGATAAGTAGACTCAAACCCTCTTGAGAGGAGCACATGTAGCACATCACAGAAAGCACAACACAAATATCTAGTCATTCAGCACCAATTTGATTACCTGTGCGGTAACCTACCTGGTTACAGCAGGGATACATTGCCTTAGCAAGTGAAATTACACCCGAATAATAATAATAATAATAATAATAATAATAATAATAATAATAATAATACATAAATAAAAAATAATAATAATGATAATTATTTTGTAGGTCCAAATATTAAATGCAGATTTTTTTTTTCTTTTGATTTTCATAAGTATCTTCATCTTAGGAATATGTCTTCACCTTTGTTTAGAAAGGGAGTACAGCCAAACTATTACTGCAATAGAACTGAATGTGTTTTCCCTGCAGCTTTTGCTGCTATCTCTGACCTGAGATTGGATCACATCAGCTTGGTTGTGTTTCAGTCACAGTGGTTTCAGGAAATCCCATAGACACACTGAGCATGAAATCATATTATTTTTCAGAAGGCCCCTTGTGAATCACAGTACAGCAGTTTATTGGGTAATTTTACATTAGAACTCTGGTCAGAATAAACCAGGTGCCTTAATGACTTGGCTTGCACTGTTATACATTATGACTTGGCTGTCACATTAAACTCTGCTTGCATGGCTTACTGTCTCACAGCTATGTATAATAGCTGATATCAGGTAAATATATTGTTTGTTACAATATTAAGATACCTAATATGCAACTATCTTTAAACTTGAAAAAGCTAGAGGTGCAGAAGTTCTGAGCTAAAACAATTATGAAAAATCAATTAAAACTTATTGTATTGTCGACACCATTATGGGTATTGATTGTTCTTGTTCTTCAACTAATTTAATAGTACTATAAAGCTACTTTATGAACAGGGTAGAAAACAAATGAAAACTAATTAGGTAGAAATAATCAATACAACAGTCATAATATGACTCTAGAGGGATGGCGCTTTTTGGCAAATTATGCAACAGACAAATGATATCAGTCTCTTTATAGTACTGAATTGGCCATTAAGGACACATTGGGTTTGAATGTTATACAATTTCCCCCCCCTAATGCTGATAATGGAAAGAAGAAGGCTCATCCTCATGAGAAATTAAGGCTAATTAACTAAAAACATTAATTTATTCATGGGTCAGCTGTCTTAGCGGAGCAAAGTGTTTTTCTTTTAATTCATCAATCTGGGCATTTATTTGTTCTATTTACCCACCACCCCCCTTCAGCCTTCTTGGAATTGAACATTGGAACATTTACTGAGACATTTTGTTTGCAAGAGCAGCACAGATAGGACAGATTATAATTTGACTTTGACAGATAAAATAGAACGTAAATACGGGCAATGAATTAAGGACTCTCAGAGGGTAGCCGGGCCCATTAAAATGATAGATTGAGCAGCGTCATGGTTTATGCAGAGGGAGACTTTGCACACACAAAGCAGTCTAATTGTATTCATGCCTCAGACAGGTCCACAAATGTTGCGTTTTGGCTCTCGGGCGAGTTGTCGGCTTGCTGCTTGACAGAAGCTGACAGGCTTTGAAGGAATAGAAAGGAAAATATACATTTCGATGAATGAAAAAGCAAGTGTCCAAATCAGCTGTCGGCTTGACGGGCCTGCCATGCATAATTTCAGAGCCAGGGAAAGCAAGCAATGGGCATGCTCCTCTTCATCCAGCAGTCCTTTTGTTGATCCCTGCTTTCATCTCATCATATCTTGTTTAAAATGTTTGGCAATCAGTTCAGCTTGAGTTGTCCAGATTCAATCAACTGCCAGTGCATTTGCCAGTCAAATGCACATCAGAGGCTGCTGGAATATACTCAAACTCAGATGGGGGTTCACTGCGTTGTAGGGTCATATTTGCAGACATACGTAATTTTATACTATTTTTAATATGCACTCAGGGATCACTTAATTAGGAAGACCTCTACTCCAGCTTGTTACCAGCTTGTTAATGTAAATATTTAATCAGGCAATCATGTTGCAGCAACTAAATGCATAAAAGCATGCAGACGTGGTCAAGAGGTTCAGATGTTTTCCAGACCAAATGTCAGAATGGGCAAGAAGTATGATCTAAGTTAATTAGACTGTGGAATGATTGTTCCTGCTAGACAGGGTGGATTAATTATCTCAGAAACTGCTGATCTCCTGGCACAACAGTCTCTGTTGTGCAGAATCTGCAGAGAACGAAACAAAAAACTTCCAGTGAGCAGCAGTTCTGTGGGCAAAAACGACTTGTTAATGAGAGAGGTCAGAGTCAGACTAACCACACATTACAACAATGGAATGCAGAAGAGCATCTCTGAGCACTGAACGTGTCAAACCTCTAAGCAGAAGACCACAGAAGACCACTTAAAAAATAAGTGAAATAAATACCTAATAAAGGGCTCACTGAGTGTATATATTACTGTAATACTGTATTGGCTATTCTAATCACAAATAGCCTGCTTGGGACATATTTGTTATTGTCAGTCCTCATTAGCAGTGAAGCTATACATATTTGGTGTTCTTCACTGTAAGAAAATGTATTTAATGTCTTAGGATGTGATGGATTTCAGTGACAGTGGATATATAGAGACAGAACAGTTCTGTGTATATAATGCAGAAATGTTTTAAATCAAGTGCTCAGTGAGTATATATACAGTATAGGAAAGATATTTGATTCAGGGTTACATCAACAAATTGGGCCAGATGTACAGTACATACATAAAGCTTGCAGCGCAAAATATGGTATGCAGTTTGCGTGAAATTAACATTATTCACTAAGGCTACAGCTAATTGCACAACCAGTCAATGGAACTGCCTACTAATCAAATTTTGCATATGAAGCAGAGCTTAAAATATGCAATTCGAAAAACTTGAACTGTTCAGGGTCATTCATTGGATGTGGGGGCCTCTTCTTCCGGTGTGACATGTTTCTAACTCTTATTTTTTCCTACTGGCAACAACTGCCCACTGACTTCAAGCACTTCTTACTGTCACTAGAGTTGTGCCTGTTAGTTCAATCATTCCCCACTGTTGAGCATGAGATCTATTGGGATTTTTTTTTTAAACAGTCTGTGAATTTAAACTGTCAATTCTGCCTCTTTTTTGGGGATTTTTAACAGCTGTGACTGCTCTTTGACTTGAGATAATTGCTCACTTCAGTGAGCAGACATATAGCCGAATACTTGTCGAAGGTGTGACATCAAGTCGTTGCGAGCTAGGAGCCAATGCATGTTTCATGCAGTCCTTGCAAGATAACGATTGTGCTGGAGGTCCCATCATGTCATCATCTGAATCGACGCTCTCTCCACCTGAGCATACTAAATGGGGATAATCCCTCTGCAGTGGTTCATACAAATAACCAGTTGAAGTTTCTGAATAATTTTTGCCACTCAAAATGATGCCTAGATTGGAAATAAAGTTCAAATTCTCTGCGTATATTTTGATTATAACCTCTTGATTTTGCATATGTACTCCACTGTGTTTACATTTGCGACGATTAAAGACTTGGCGTCACGTCTCATGCCTGTTCACTCATGCCTGTTCATGTGTTATGGGACAGACATAGACCAATAAAATTAATGAAATATGTTGTCGTGCGTGAGTTATTTAGCTTACAAGAATAGGAAAAGTAATTTTTTTTATATATTGAACAGATCTAGGCATATGCTCGTTTTGGGTACAGGAAGCCTTTAAAGTGAATAGGGAATCAAACTTCTGAAGGCAAAGCAAAACATATGAAAAGCAGAAGCAGAAATACATTTTAATACATATTTTCCCAACCACAAACTGCTACACAGAATGAAACATCACAGAAATTTGACTGATGAGGTTTTCTTTGGTGGTTAAACCACCTTGGGTTTCTCCATTGAATCCAATCAGCAGCAAGCTCATCTTTTACTCAACATACACAATAGAGGCTGTTTCCAGTTACTTCCTAGGCTTCACCACCTTGCACCTCATACACTCTCCAGTTCCTATGTTCCTATGGTCTATGATGTAAATGCCACCACAGTCTCTGGGTCACCTACAGGCTATTTAGATGAGGACTAGTTGGGAAGGAGCTGCTTGAAGCATCATTGCTGACTTGTAAACTCCCCCATTGATAAATAAACACATGATTTCTGTTTTTTAAAGAATGCGTGAATAACACCCTGCTTGCTCTTACTTGTTCTTGTTAATCAGGCTAAAATGTAAATGACTGAGTCATAACAACCGCGTGGGCTATATAACAACAGCGTTGGCATAAGTAAAGCTAAGGGGCACAAATTCTTACAACTAAGCTTCAACCAAAACTGCATAATTACAGTGGGAAGCAAAACATTTTTATTTTAGTTTTTTTCTTTACTGTTTATCTATGATAAAAAAGGAAAAAGGCCCTGTGCAAAAGTTTGGGAACCCTTTTGGATTATTCTTTGTTACTTTTGAAAAAGATGATTACACAGGCCCAGACCCAGGTGATTTACTTGTTTGGGCTTCACTGAGTCAGCTAAGTATAATTCCAGCTGTGAACTTTTTATTCTGATGTAACTCCATGCCTTCTAATCTATCTGGTGTTATCAACCATGGGTTAAATTGTTGTCCAATGATTTCAGAATGACGATGGCTCATTTATACCAAGAAGGAGAAGGCTAGAAAAACTCTCTCAATGTTTCAAACTATATTTCCACTGTCAGAAACATTATTTGAGAAGATAAATGGAACAGTTGACGTCAAGGCAAGGTCTGGAAAACCAAGAAAGATTTCAGATTGAAGTGCCTGAGTATTATTATGGTCAGAAATACTCAGAATAATCCACACATCTCTGCAAAAGAGCTGCAAAAAAGAGTAGCAGACACAGGTCTGGCTGTTCAAGGAACAACAATACAACATACTTTCAATGGCAAATACCTATGTGTCAGAGTTGCCAGAAAGAGCAACACAAAATTAGGCGTCTGAACTATGCAAAAGAAAACATTGGTAATCCTGAAACCTTTTGGAACAATGTGCTTTAGACTGATGCAACCAAAATTGAACTTTTTGGCCATCACCAAAGAAGGTATGTTTGGATAAAAAAGGGTGAAGCCTTTGTATAGAACACCTCACCAAGTGTTAAGCATGGAGGTGGATCCATTATGCTTTGGGGTTGTATGGCAGCTAAGGACACAGGTAATATTCTGCCTGTGAAAGGAAGAATGGATTCCACCAAATATCAAGAAACGAATGTTCTAAGGTCAGACCAGACATTGAAGTTGAAGAGAGGTTGAGTATTCCAGCAAGACAATGATCCAAAGCATACCTCAAAATCAACCATGAAGTACCTCGAGGAAAGACGGATGAAGGTTTTGGAATGGCCACCACACTCCCCAGACTTTATCTTGAATAATATTAACATATTTATAATCATGAAACATCCATCCATCCATCCATCCCAGCATACATTGGGCGAAAGGCAGGAATACACCCTGGCCTGGACAGGTCGCCAGTCCATCGCAGGGCACACACCACTTACTCACACACTCATACCTATGGGCAATTTAGACTCTCCAATTAGCCTAACCTGCAGGTCTTTGGACTGTGGGAGGAAACCGGAGTACCTGGAGGAAACCCACACGACACGGGGAGAACATGCAAACTCCGCACAGAGAGGCCCCGGCCAACCAGGATTCGAACCCAGGACCTCCTTGCTGTGAGGCGGCAGTGCTACCCACTGCACCACCTGTGCCCCCCTAATCACGAAACAGAGGCATGTAATGTGATTTCAAAGGTGAAGGTACATACATGCTAATGTTAATTCTATCAATTTATAGCACTGTATTTGTTACTCATATCGTGAAGCTGTGGTGAATTTTCTAGGACGGTTATCATAAACGCCAACCCATTGGCAATATTGACAATATTGGGCGGAAGCACTTTTACTGTACAGTTTTATTGCAAATCAAGGCATTTAAAAGCAACCAACCCTAGTTAGCAGTCATTCGGAGAGTAGCTTTGCATGAAAATTTGAAGGTGAGCTCTATGGTTTACATAAAAAGGCTGAAATTGTACCAGTATAAGAATATAATGGTACAATATATTGGTTGGGTTATGCTACAGTCAGCACTGGGTACATCCCTTTTAACTTATATAACTGCTTCATAATTTCCCATCTCTAAATGTTCATAGGTCACAGTCAGAGACAATATGCTGCTGCATTTGGCTTGAAGCATAACCACTTGTGTTGTTTTGTGTAGCTGATCAGAATGACTATAAAATAAATCATGAAAAAAACATTACGTCTTAATTTAACTGTGATTAGCATCCATTTACTTGCGAATGTGGTCATTAAAGATCCCATGACCCTCTTCGCAAAGTGTAGGGGGTCCCCTGGTGTCCTGGCTAAATTCCAACCCTGGCTTTCTGACCCTGCCACCTAATCATCGTTTAATTGGATAAAAAAGTGTTCTCTCCCTCTCCACCTCAGCTGATGAGTGAGCATTCCGGCACAAAATGACTGCCGTTGTACCACCCAGGTGAGAAAAGCGCTATATGATTGCAAGGAATTATTATTCATATTATTATTGTTATTACAATTTTATAATAATAATAATAATAATAATAATAATAATAATATGAATATGAATATGAATATGAATATGAATATGAATATGAATAATAAACCTTCGACAGCTGCATGTCTGTGCATTTCCCTGGTATTCCTGTTGTTCACTGTAGTACTAGCAAAGAACATTATTTCTGTAAGCGTGTGTCCAATCTGTTTTGTAACTGTCCTCTTACAGTAGGAAAGGTGCTATTCATTTTCTGAGCAGTGAGTGCGGCCTTTTCTTAGCATCATGTCAATCCATACATGGCACATACGGTAAAGTATGTACTGTACAACATTCCTCAAAATACTATTTTAGAGATCCATCTGTACAATAGTGGGTATGGGAGATTGTATGTATGATTGTATGTTGTATGTGTATGTTGTGTATGTTGTATGTGTGCATATATGCAGACTCAAAACCCACCTTTTCAAACTCTACCTTAGTCCTCCCTCCTGATTTCCCCTGCCCCTCCTTTCTGATATCCATATCCTTGTCTAACAAGCATTGTCTAACCTTGTCTATACAGCATTTCATGTGTATTTTGCTAGTTCTGGATGTGATGCTTTGACTTATGGTAGAACCTATGCACTTGTAAGTCGCTTTGGATTAAAAGTGTCTGCCAAATGACTAAAATGTAAAATGTAAATGTAAATATAACCTGATTATTCTTCAAGTTTGTATTACCGGCCATTAAAAACAGATATTACTTTACATCATTATATGCAGCATTTTGCATTGGTATCTCTGTTGTAGAAAAAACAATTCAATAGCTTGACCTTTCTTTTGACTAATTGAACCATTTAGCAGCCTGGAGACACTTAAAAATAGCACATGTGCATACAACAGGTAGAATTGCATAAAGAAACTTTATTCCATGTTGAATTAATTCAAAATGGAATAACAGAATTCCACATTTTGAAATGCCACAATTAACAGTTAATGATGAGCACTCTCATTTGACTACAATGGCAAAGTAAATCAACACGAGGAATTGCAGTCATTGTGGTGCAAGTATGACAGATTGATTAAATCATTTCATGCATTGATTAAAGCACAAAAGAAGACAATGCAATTAGGGGTATTTATTTAAGGGAACTACAGGCTCTTTTTTAAGGCAGACCTTTTACTTGGCTGAACAATGGGTATTTCACTGTGAATTCATGCTCATTTGCTTCCTTGATTGTCCACAAGATTTTTCTTGCCAAATTTCAAAGAGCTGAGACTTCAAAGGCAGCATATCACTAAAATAGAGGAGAAAAAGCAGATTCCCAAGAGAAGAGACAAACAAATTGATCAGTTCCACATCCAGTAAGTTAGAGATGAAAAAAATTGCATTCAAGAAGCTGCCCTGGTCATATTTCAGATTTCCCAATATTACTGCCAGGTTTATCAAGTGCATGAGGTTTATATTGACTTAACCAGACTACAAATGCTGCCAGTAATATATGCCGATATCTCAATTGCTTAACACTTCCAGAAAATCGAAGGGTACATCTCTAATTTATTTTGTATGTTCTTATATTTTTGTCTTTTTTTTGTTATAGTCATTGTATCTACAGTGTACGAATCTCTCCAGGAGATATATTCACTGTAATGTCAGTACAGGTAAATGGATCCCTCTGATCTCCTTCATCTGCAACTGCATCTATCATCTCTTCAGCTTGGATTTTGGGTCACAGGCTGGATTATGTTGGGGTCCATCTGCTGTGCAGTCTGGAGTCCAGATGTTTGCGCATAATACCCCTCTCTCACTTTGATTTCTCTTCTTCACCTTCCTTCCCTGGCATCTTACTTTGATACTTAATCCATTCCCTCATCGTCGGATGCTATCTGTTCACAGTCAGTATCAACCCAAGCATCAGCCCAGCCATTTTTTTTTGTTATTTTTTTTTTCTGCCTGGTCATCTAAATTCAACTCTAGAGACGTCAAAAATATTTGCTCTCTTTTTCTCTTACACCAGCAGTGTCATAAACAGGAGGACTGCCTGGGGATGGAGCAATTTACCTGCATTTTAAACATGAGCTCAAGCCATGTTAGCTCTGGAAACTGTCTTGAGCCGAGATTCCTTTCCCATGTAAGCTGAAGTTTTAAACTAGAAAAGGATTTATAGTGAATGTATACTGCCCTGTAACAGCCAGCTGGAGAGAACTCCACTAAGGGATGCATTTGATAGCATCGTTCTTGTTGTGTCCTAGAGCTATAAATGTAAAAGTGAATCTCCATGTACACCAGGCTATTTGGTCCATAATGGGGTGTGTAAAAATCCCCTGGGAAAAGAATCATGCCTTCACAATGCCAGTGTTTCTTGATGCTGAACACCTTAAAGGTAATTCAATCTTAATCTTCTGTGACGGTCTTTAAACACAAACATTATGCATTTATGGGCTCTGCCATCTTAGTGTTGGGAATTCAGCAATTCTTGTCCCATTTACAAGCTTGTCATTTTTTTAATTTAAGGAGCTAATTTCACATATCTGTTTTTACAGGCTTACTATGCGTTAAAAGCATAATTTACATTCAGGGATTGCATTTTTTCTTCATGGTTGCCATGTACTGTATCCAAGCTGTTGAATCAAAGTATCTCAAGCAAATGTAATGTAACCTAGGTGAGGAAACTTATTAGGTATCCAGTGTATATTTAACCACCTTTCATCATGATGACGCAGGAACATTATCACAATTAATTGTCCTTGACCTTTATATGAAACTCTAAATGAACAAGGTGTTCTTCTTTACAACAGATATTGTCGTCTGCTCGCTTTGTCTTCCTACACATGTCGTGCGTGGGCACAGACTGTTCTACAATGTAACACTGCCACCCGCAGGATGCATTAGTTAATATCAGATTCCACAGAAAGGGAGAAAAAGGGAGGCCCATGAAGTGTAAAAAATTTCTATTTATAATAATATTAATAATAATAATAATAATACCATTGCATATAATGGACATAATCTCAGGTGCTGTAAAACAATTCAATCATAACACTCAAGTCTTCAAGTCTTCATTCAAGTCTTTCTCCTGTCTAATTTGCAGAAATAATTTGAAAAATGCAGTTTCTTTTATTCTGGCTGTTTTCTTTTACCAGGGTTGTTGTTATTATTCTGTGATGTGTATTTAATTAATAATAGCTATTCACTTCATATACTGCTCTAGATGGGATCATTTTTTATATCTATATACCTAATATGAAAAAGAATACAAAGACGCAGTTCAAGTTGGATCATGCAATATGTTCCATCAGATAGAATCCAGAAGTGTCTGAAATTTTGCAGAAGAAAAGGATACTACTCTTGGTGAACATTAATTAATCTATAATTAATTAGTTGACACAAATGGAAAATGTTGTCTTTGTCAGTTTTCTAGAATATGAATGTTTTTTTTTAGATCTGATGACTGCTGGGTGATGATTGATGTCCTAGGAACAGAGGAATTTTCACATTGAAACAACGCTTTTCTGCAGGGAAGATGCTTGACATGAGGTTACTGCATGTAGTGCTAAGTAATGACTGACAATAAGGTTGCCTTCTAATGGTGTGCATACACAAAGTATGTCAAGAAAATCCATGACTCGCCATTATGGAACTACTTAAACTCTTTACTGTTATAATACTGCTTTGTCTCCAAATTATTTTCACTATCAATATACACTCACTGAGCACTTTATTAGGTATTTATTAGACTTTTTTTTACTTTCTGTTCTTCTGCTGCTGTAGCCTATCCACTTAGACGGTTGACACATTGTGTGTTCAGAAATGCTGTTCTGCGTACCACTGTTGTAATGAGTGGTTATTTGCGTTTCTGTCACCATCCTGTCAGCTTTGACCAGTCTGGCCCTTCTCCTCTGACCTCTCTCATTAACAAGGCATTTTTGCCCACAGAACTGCTGCTCATTGGATGTTTTTTTCCTTTTCGCACCATTCTCTGAAAACTCGGTTGTGCGTGAAAATACTAGGAGATCAGCAGTTCCTGAGATACTCAAAACACCCTGTGTCGCACCAGTTATCATTCCACAATCAAGGTCACTTAGATCACATCCACATTCTGACATTTGGTCTAAAAAACAGCTGAACCTCTTGATCGTGTCTGCATGCTTTTTGCATTTAGTTGCTGCCACATCATTGGCTGATTAGTTATTTACATTAATAAGCTGGTGTACAGGTCTACCTAATAAAGTGCTCACTGGGTGCATGCATACTATATAGCATCATCATATGACCTCAGTATAATAAGAATATGTGCCTCATTTAAAGTCCACAACACAAAGCACAACAAAATGTTCACTCACTCATCTGATTATATTCATTGGCATCATTTTTATCCCATCATAGTTATGTCATTTGGTATTCCTTCAGGTTTAAATCTTGAATGTCTGGATTTTTTTCAGTCTGAATTTCTTTTGTTTTTCCCAGATCACATGTAGGTGTCAAGCAGGTATTATTCAATTGATTGCCTTTTGGAAAGTGCAATGGCTAGCACTGGATAGATATGTTCAGATATGTTGTGTGTGGTGGGCTTTGGGTACTTGGTATTGTCTCTGGTTCAGGGTTGATTTGAAAGGAATAATGGTGTACTGAATAGCTGGCTGAGTGCAGTCTATCATGCAAATGTGGGGACAAGTGTTTTGTAATGTGTTACCATGGATAAAATCAGCCTGAATCAGAACTTTTTTCTTGCCTCTTGTGTTTAATTTTCTTGTAAAAGACAAGCATTGACCATTAACAAAGTGTTGGTCTATTTCTTTGCCAATTGTCCTTTTTCAAATGTTCTGTGGAATTAGAGGCAGTTATTATAGTTTGGTCGGAATAGATATTCCCAGTTGTACAATAGGCACGTACTGTATCAGTGATGAAAGAGATTAATTTGTTCTTATTTTAGGTTCGGAAATTGTTTTTGACTAGTTCAAGACGAGTACATTTAATCAGGCCATACCAAATTACTTTTAGCTCTTTAATATAACAATACATTCTTCGTATTTGGTCATTAAAATAATGAATTTATACTGCATAGCTAGTCAGCTGTAACGGGAATGATGATTTTTGACAGATATTGCAGAAAAGACTACCCAACTAACACACCACCAACACTTACAGCAGCAACATGGGGCATGTTTTGGGCAATTATCTGGCTACCTAAATAATTCTGCTTTGTGGAACAGATCCTAGTTTTCCCATCTAAGTGAGACACTGGATTGGTCTCACATCTTTTGAGAAACCTGGTTTAATGTGTGCACTCAAGTAAATTGCATAATTTTTTTGCTGAAGAATACAACGGCAGCATCCCTCCCAGGTTTAGAGCATGCAACCTCCTGCCAAGCTTGATTATTGAAATGCTGCCAATCCCATTTATTTAAGTTGATTCCATTTGATTCCAAGCATCTTTTCAATGCTTGATGATCTGTTGATTCCTTTGTGGTGGAAGTTATGCTTCAATAAATAATGTGATCATTGCAATGCAAAAATTGTATTAATTTTTTTGGTTCTTTGCTCGATGTAAACAAACCTGCGCTTTTTGTGCTGACATTGCAGATTAAATATACCAAGAAGCCGACAATGAAAGTGACTTATGTGTTATGTATGGCAGTATCATTTTTACAACCAAGCTTTTCTTTCTTCCGCTTGTTTTTCAAATGCCAGGAAGCAATACTGCCTTTAGAGGTAATTCCAAGTGTAGTTCCAATGAATATAGTTCACCAGTTCTTTTCATAGAGAGTAAATAATTGAATTTTAATTTATTTAATTATAGGCAATCACCTTTATGTCACACATAAGCATTAAGACACACTCTGCAGTCAAGTGTCCGCGCGTCATCACACCAGCTGTTTAATAAGTTGGAGCTCATGTTAATAATTCATTATAAGAATTTCACAAAACAGAAAAATAAAAATATGTGAATATCTGGTTCAGTTTGTCTATAATTATGGAGGCCTAATAGTGGAACATTCTATTTAAGCAATAACTCACAACAGGCAGTGGTATATTGTAATTTTATCATAGCTAAGGGGCATTGTTCGGCCTGATGCGCAGCAGAGGGTCGCAACCCCCGTAGCTGTGATAAAATTACAATACACCATATACTGGAGTTATTGCTTTTATAAAATGGTTACCAAATTATGATAATATAGATATAATTGAAACAATCCAATTAAAAGCGTTTTTATTAACAATGTCATTCAAAGAATAATTTTCAAGAAAATAGTTTCCACGTTTTGGCAGGTAGTGCCAAGGCGTTTCTACACAACATTAATAAACTCTAACGTTGTTCTGTCAAACACGCGAGCTACCATGAGTGAACAAACAAACATTTGCCTTATTGATATTTATGTATGTTCCCATTTTGAAAACACTGAAAAGCTGTCCAACATCATTGGGATTTTGGAGAAGGTGCATTGCTCCACATGGTGAGAGCTGTTCTGCTTAATCTGGTCCCCAGGTTTTGGTCACCAGAGAGCTCTCGCACTTCTGGCTGCTTACGGACACAAATCTATCCCACCTCAGGACCTGCATCGGATAGTTTCTGAATCATGTGGAAACCGGACGCTGTGTTAGTGTAGCTTTGCTTCTCTGTTTGTTTGCAAGGTGATTGGCATGCATCATTTTTCATTTGACATGCATGACTGCTTAGCCACAAGGGATAATTGAAATAGAGCTCTAAACAAGCATTAGAACTCATAGCAGTGATATATAGTTATTTTATCACTGCTATTAACCAATCAGATTGAGAGATTTGTCTTGCCCGTTTTATAAATAGCCACATTTTCTTGTGTTCAAGTACAATCACATTATTTTATTTTTAAAAAAGAATAATTCTATTAGCGTCTGTTTTGTTTTTTAATTATAATTTGAATTCAAAAGATATGCAGTGCTGAGCTTGTCTGACAAATAAATAACCAAGTTGTTTTTATCTTCAAGGTTAATATCCTTAGGGTTTATAGTTGTATGAGGAATAAACATAGGAGACCAGGCAGGAAAGAGGTGGAGATACGACTATCAAATGCGATTATGTCTGGTTAATATTCTGGGCTCCTCTGCACTCACTGAGCAGTGTTTACCCTGCGCTTTGTGTGTCTTGGGCGCCCGAGGCCAGACTGGAGGAGACATCAGGCTCCCATGTGGGGTTCATTAATTGCACCAAAGTAAAAGAGGCATAAATTCACATAAAGGTGTCCTCTAACAAGAAAAGGCAAGGAGCATTTCTGGTAATTTTCAAGAGCAGGAATCTTAGCATCGGCCATCAAAATCTCCTCAAAACACAGGATAGAATCCTTTTTTGTGTACATGTACAGTGTAGTCTGTACAGTAAGTATTTGGACAGTGGTACAATTTCTGTTCTTTTAATCCATCACTTTGGATTTGAATCTAATTTAATTAATGCGAGGTTAAACTGCAGGCTGTCACCTTTAATTTGAGGATATTTGCATAAAATTCAGAAGATCCATGTAGGAATGACTTCACTTTTAATACATATTCCCCCCATTTTAGAGGACCAAATATAATTGGGCATTTGGCTTCTCAGTTCTTACTGATTAGTCAGGTGTATTCCATCGCGTCCTCTGTGCAGGTATAAATAATCATTAAGTATCTAGTCTTGATTCTAGGTTTTTGATTGCCTTCGGAGTCTGTTATTGGCGTTTGTCAACATGAGGACCAGACTTGTGCCAATGAAAGTCAAGGAAGCTACAACAAAAAAAAGGCAGAAAAAGTAGGCTTACTGAAACAAACAGTCTGGAACATCGTTATGAAGAAAGAGAGTACTGGTGTTTGGGATCATTGCCTTGCTGTGGGATGAAGCACCGTCCAATGAGTTTGGAGACATTTGATTACACTTGAGCAGATAAGATACAGAATTTATTTGGCTGCTGCTATCAGCAGTTACATTATCAGTGAAGACAAGTGAGCCAGCACCTGTGGTAGCCATACATGCTATCTGCTTTATAACTATAAGATTCACATCAACATGTAATACAGATGTGGAGGGGTGCTTTGGTTCTTGGGTAATTCCTCTTAGCCTCCACACTTTGCTCTTTCAAGTCAATATTGGTCTCATCTGTCCACAGTACCTTTATTGTGCAGGCTCTTTTAGGAACTGTAACCTGGCCATCATGTTTCTTCTGCTAACTAGTGGATTGCATCTTGCAGGGTAGGGACTTTAGATCAGTTTGTGCAGTTGGTGGAGAATATACACTGACACATCCACACCTGCCACTCTGGCCCTCATGTTGACAAACACCAATAACAGACTCCAAAGACAACCAAAAGCATAAAATCAAGACCAGATACTGAAAGCTTTCTGATACCTGCACCAAGGAAGCCATTGAATACACCTGACAAATCAGAAATAGCTGAACAGCCAACTGTCCAATTACTTTTGGTTCTATACATTGGGGGGGACCTACGTATAAGAAGGAATGTACAGTAATTACCCAATATGGATGTAAATACCTTCAAATAAAGGTGTCAGTCTGCACTTTAACCTCATATTCATTATTTAATTTCAAGAACAGAGCTTGTACCCCTGTCCAAATACTTACAGACTGCACTGTATGTGTATAGCCATGTGGGTGTGTGAGTAGATGTGTGTAGCCCCATAAATTAAATATTAAAAATAATGCCACCAAGTATTTTGGCTACTTATTCCTGAGGCAGGCGGCACGGATGGTGCAGTGGGTAGCACTGCCGCCTCACAGCAAGGAGGTCCTGGGTTCGAATCCCCGTCGGCCGGGGCCTCTCTGTGCGGAGTTTGCATGTTCTCCCCGTGTCTGCGTGGGTTTCCTCCGGGTACTCCGGTTTCCTCCCACAGTCCAAAGACATGCAGGTTAGGCTGATTGGAGAGTCTAAATTGCCCATTGGTATGAGTGTGTGAGTGAATGGTGTGTGTGCCCTGCGATGGACTGGCGACCTGTCCAGGGTGTATTCCTGCCTTTCGCCCAATGTATGCTGGGATAGGCTCCAGCCCCCCTGCGACCCTGTTCAGGATAAGCGGGTTCAGATAATGGATGGATGGATGGATTCCTGAGGCATTGATTAAACTTCTGTGTTAACACATGCATTTCTAATATAACAACTCTGTCTTTTTGAGGTGTGCCTCAAAGTTCAGGTTGCACTGAACATTACACATTTTGACATATTGCACCAGCAACTATCACCTTTGAACAAATGTGAAGATTTATGAAAATAAACAAATGTAGAAGTATTTCCATGATGAATACATATTGCTAATTAAAAATTTAAGTCTCAAAAAGACTAAAATAGGAAATGGTCTCCAGCAAGCAGTATGTTATAGTGATATTGTTATAGTGAAAACAATGAACACAGCTTTTCACCATCCTTTCTGTGTTTGCGGGGCTGGCTGTAGGCATTATCAGAACTTTTGGCTGCTATAGGCATTGCCATTGGAATTCCCCCACTCTCCCTCAATTGTGCAACACAATTGAGCATACCCACATTCTGATTGGTTAGAGATTAGAATTAAGCCATCCTACACATGTCCCCCCCCCCCCCCCCCCCATGATCTTTTCATCTAAATAATTTAACTTTATCGTCACAGTTAATAGAGTTAATGTTATTTCAGATTCATATTATTCAGTCAATATATTGATTTCAAAAGGGTCTAATCAGTGCCTTTTGGTCACAACCTGTTTACCAAACATGCATCTTATCCCCCAGTTGGCTAATAGATACACTCACTGAGCACTTTATTAGGTATTTATTAGATTATGCTGCTGTAGCCTATCCACTTAGAGGTTTGACACATTGTGTGTTCAGAGATACTCTTCTGCCTACCACTATTGTATGATCATTTGCATTACTGTCACCTTCCTGTCAGCTTTGACCAGTCTGGCCCTTGTCCTCTGACCTTAACAATGCGTTTTTGCCCACAGAGCTGCTGCTCACTGGTTGTTTTTTGCCCCATTCTCTGCAAACTCTAGAGACTAACTCTGTTGTGCATGAAAATCCCAGGAGATCAGCCTTTTCTTAGACATTTTCAGTGCAAGAAACCTTGGAGTGGTGATGGACAACAGGCTGTCCGTCTCCGAGAACATCGCTACGGTGACCTGGGCATGCAGGTTCTTCTTGTACAACATCTGGAGAATCTGAACAATCTACCTACTGGACATTCTACCTATGACCAAGGCTCAGCTTCCAAGCAGAGGCAACCAGATTTTCTGCCAAGATTTCCTGGTACTTTCCTGGTATATTGTGCCATTGATCTTAAATAGTGCCCATGGATCACTGGCAGCAAAAAATCAATGATCCACTGCCATATTTTCCTTGTAAGCATTCTATTTTTCTGCCAAACATGTTGATGGTGTGTATGGTCAAAACATTCTATTATGGTCTCACCTGACCATAGCACTCTCTTCCAATCATAATTCCAATGAGGTTTGGCAAACTCAAGGTGCTTGGTTTTGTTTATTGTGCTCAGTAAGGGCTGTCTTTGTGCCACCCTTTCAAAGGGTTTGCTGGTATGGAGGCACCATTTTTTTTGTCTGTCCCCAAGACACAACTAATCTCTGCAATTCTTAAATTGTGATCCTTGGATTACTTATGGCCTCCCTCACCATCTCCCTTACCATCTGTGGGGATAATATGCCCTTGCATCCTCTTCCTGGCTAGTTTGTAACGATTCCATATGTTTTACGCCTTTTTATTATTATTGCACTTACAGTGCTAACATACGGTATGTTTAACCGTATGTATTTTTTTTTTACTTGTGATGGTCAGTTACCATCAGTGTCTTCTGAATTGACAGTTATTTAACTTTTCCCATGCTGATGGTTGACAAAGGGAATTTGCATGCTTGTACATTTTTTATACTCTAGTGCAACAGGAAGTGATGGAATGACATAATATGGTTCCTTTAGATATTTGTTTGATTTTATTTACAATAATTGTTAGGGGTGCCAATCATTTTCAGAAAGAAAATAAAACTCAATAAAAAACAATGAAACATGAGAGTAAATGCATTGAAATACAAGTATATAGTTTTCTCGTATTTTTGAACATGAAATATATATAATTATGCATGTTGTTTTTTATATGCAGCCTTTTTTCTCAATTTTTATTAAGGGTGTTAATAAATCTGGAGCCCTCCATATACAGTATCTACAATCATCTGCAAAATAAGCAGGTCAGTGTTATAAAAACTGGCCTAATTTTCTATCTTAGGTGTGAAAGAGAATGCAAAAGATAATAATATTCCATTAGATTCTGTAACTGGACCTGTGGCAGTGCCTTGAGAATTATGAGCAGTGGAGGAGCACATGGTTGTGTAAACTGGCTAACAAGCATTCTAATTTCCAAATATCTAGCAAAGCAATTGCTCAGCACTAAATAAGGACAAACAAGCAGCTGGAAGAGGTTCATGAACTGATACAGGAGCTAGCTAAATATATTTTCAAAGAGTCTATGTTCATTTCTCTCAAATTAATCCACACAGAATGTTATCTTCTGAAACATGTTTTTTTTTTTTAAAGATTCCTTGCAACAAAATTTTGGTGATTAACTGATTGACTTTTTTCAACTCACAATAGCCTTATTCACACTAATTTTTGTGGCATTATATTCCTGCTTGAAATGCAGGCATACTGCAATATAGTCAGACAAACCAACCTTACCAAGTGGCCCAACAGCCTGAAAGCAGGTAGACGAAGGAGGAGGGTACTGTGAAATGAGGCTATTTTTGCTTCCGTCTGCTCTTGCCAAGTCTCTACGGAATAAGCAATTCTGGTCTTTTGAGTGTGGATAGGGAACCAAATGCCTGCATGGAAACACCAGCCAAAATGTCATTCAGTTCTACTGCTGTTCTGATTAAAATATCCAAGCACCTTTTGTATTGTGGTCATGTTCTGTGTGTGTAATGAGTCTCTCAGGCTGATGGAAAACATTTTACTCTTTTGCCTTTCATGTTCTCTGGGAATTCTCACTGCTTCAGAATAGTTTTTTAAATGCCAAATCTCTGAGGCACCCTTAGCCTGGAAAGAAAAAAATTCAAACGGGTGCATTAATTTATAGGGAGCATTCCTGTGACTCCAGAAGGATGTCATTTCGTACTTGGGAAACATTACAGGAGAAAAAGAACCGCAAACCTTAAGCAAAAATATTTTCATTATGTGCGACACGACCTCATTTTGTATTAATAAAGTGTGGATATAGAAATTTAGGCTTTGAGAAATTCCATTAAAAGGCTGATGGTAGTAAACCTTTTTTGTCAAAAAGGTCTACAATCAGACAACTGCAAGTATTTCCTTGGTCATCATTGTTAGGTTCAATTCATGCTTGTTTCCATAGTTACTTGCAGTTTAAAACCAACAAAGCTGCGTCTTTTTTCATATGCTGTAGTCATTTTTCAGTTGTGAAAATACACTCACTGAGCACTTTATTAGGTTTTTTTTTTTCTTTTTTTAAAATTGATTCATTAACTTTTTGTTCTTCTGCTGCTGAAGCATATTCACTTAGA
Source organism: Conger conger (assembly GCF_963514075.1). NCBI lineage: Eukaryota > Metazoa > Chordata > Actinopteri > Anguilliformes > Congridae > Conger > Conger conger. The sequence goes on from NC_083762.1 coordinate 26,205,758, forward strand.
GGTTTGCCGCATTGTGTGTTCAGAGATGCTCTTCTGCACACCACTGTTGTAATGTGTGGTTATTTCCATTACTGTCCTATCAGTCTGGCCCTTCTCCTCTGACCTCTCTCATTAACAAGACTCATTTCAGTTAAAGATAAATCTGATTGTAGAAAAATCACAATCAGAAAATTGCATTGTTTTCATTGAATACTGCACCTCCACCACACATCAGAAGACTGTAGTTACCCATTCAGATGGCAGACTGATTAGAAGGCAAAATCTAGGACAGATTGGGAACTTCAACATAATAATTCCCCTGTTCTTTGTGATGACATGGTCTCTAATGATCAGTGTGAATGACTTAAAAGTATTTTCAGCAGTAACCTGTTTCTTCCCAGATAGAAGTAAATGTATTGCATCATGATCATGATACAATATAGTGTACACTGTACACACAAATTAAATCCATAGGATTACTGTTATTGATTCTACATACTTTTAGCCTGAGCAACACTGTGAATTTCTTTCAGAAGAACCTTGAGCAGTTTTGCTCATCGCTTCACTCTGGTGAATGTATGCTGCTGCAGTCAGGTGGAATTACTGCTAAGGCTTTCTAAATTTATCATTAACTGCATGAGCAAATTTATGGCTTCAGTGTTTAATTACTGGGAGTCTTCAATAATTTCCAAACATCAGTCCTTGGAGGAGGACGTACAGTCAGTCTCCCAGCCCCAAACAAAGAACAAAGGAGAAAAGGAGGTTAATAAATTTGAGAGGAAATAAAAAAGCAAACTAAACAGTTACATACAGCAAATTATGCCTCCAAAACGCTGGCTGTAGCATGTCACTAACTTCCATGGCCAAGCAGAATGCACACCGTTCAAATTCTCCACATTAGGTTATACTCCATGAACACATATTCTGAAATATTCTAATAAAGCTTATTTTGATATGGAAAAGAAAGCTGTAGCCTCTTAATGTTTCAGTGAAGCATAACCCCCGCCTCTTTCTCTCTCTCTATATTTCTCTCTTCATAGGTCTGTTCATCTTGTGAGTGATCTTGCCTTCATCTCTTGACATTTGGAAATATGAACCAGTAAGTGTCTGTGAATTTTCAAAAGGTTAGGGTACAATCTGGCACTTACAACTATACATTCTTCACTCTTCTGGTGCAGGAAAAAGTCATCCTGTTATGTTGCTGCATTCATGTTGGCCAAGTAAAACTATGGCACTTACTACAGTAACTGTCACAACTCACAAGAGATACAATGCTTGGGGGAGGGGGGGTTGTGTTGGCGAGTTGTGAGCTAAAGACTACAACTCAGCAGGAAGATACATCACAGACTCCTTTATATGCTGTCAATTTATTTCCCTTCGCTTTTCATCATCTCCAAACTGGAAAATAAATTGCTTGATCAAACATTATAGAGTCCCTTCATCAGTTGGCCGAATCACAAAAACAAATTACAGATAGCAGCTAGCTCCCAGTGCCTAGCTCCCAAGCCTGGGGTTACAGACAGGGGAATTGCTGTAATAAAAGTGGCAGTAAGTTATCATCTTAGCTTTATTGTTTCCCATTTAGGGCTGTCTTTATAATGCTCTGTGCCATTATAACACACACATGTACTGTGTAGCACAATCATTTCTAATAAAATCATAATCACAATGTTGACACTGGTTGTAAAATTCAACATTAGAAAAAACAAAAAGAAAACCAGGTTAAAAAAATAAATATGGAATACACATGATTGTGCTTAATATTCCTTTAAACTAATGACTCCTTTCTTAAGTTTATAGACAGTGTGCTTCCTTGAGTCATAGTACAAGTATGAAAATATTATGGCATGGGATGTTCATTTCACATTGGCTCATTACATGAAGGAGAAAGGCAAAGGCTGGAACAGAGTTCTGGCTTGGTTTAATCCCTATTCAGAACAACTAATTGTGATCGTGTGTGGTAAAAATAAGGTTTAGGACTGATATCTGAAGCCATATCTGGTTGAAAAGACAAAAGTTAGTGAATAAAATGAATCCCCAGTTTCATTTCATGACACAACTTCTGCGGGCGGGAACTTGGAAGAAGGGCCAATCCAAGAAAGTAGCACTATTCAGAAAGGAAAAAAATTAAACTTTTATAAATCAAGTGGCACTATGTTGGCTGCCAGTGAATGTTATTTTTAAATCGTTTTTTTTTCTCAGTAGATGTATTCAAGAAGAGCTTTAGTGAAGAAAGTGGATATTCTTGTTGTTGATTTTTTTCACTTTTGAAACACTGTGTTCAGGTGTATTATTATGTGCATTTTGGTCAAGAAAAGGAATTTGATTCACACAAATAGAACTTTCTAAAAAGGCTGACAAGTACAGCCCTGCTATTGCTTTATATGCCACAGACAGTGCTCAGTAGACCTTACAAACACAATGTACTTTCTTTTCCACTCACTGACTGCATTGTGCAGCTTATTTCATTTTTAATGGCTGACTTTATAAGCAGAGGCAAAGTATGGTTAGAAGGAGCACCCCTTACATTCACATGACAACACTGCCCTCAAGTGGAATCAAAATGCATTGCAAATTTCAGCATTAATCTTGGACAATGATACTTGCAGGGTAATGTCATTACTTAAAGCAAGATATTTCCCAGATGTTTGTGAAATAAAGTATAGTTCAGAACTTGTATTATTTACTAGTCTTTTTGTTACTCTTTATGTAGGGTGTGAATAATCTTGGGGGTGCTGCCAACATTCCAGGATTTCAGCTAAAATTTTCATCATTGACACCACTACCCCTGCCTACCGTCTAGTTACAGCAATCATCTTCGGTCTCCTGCATTATGATTGTATGAATCTTTTTACCCTCACACATATTGTCTCATATTCTTTCAAAGTGATGTTGGTAATCTTAAAAGAACACTGTCATTCTAACTGGAAAGATGCATATTGAGCTTTAGTGGAAAATAAATTATCAAAGTATTTTAATGCGGTTTCATTTTATTTCAAGATGGACGCAATATACTTTGAATGTTAAACACTAGTGACAGTTTGACATTGAAAACCATTGTTTTAAGATAAACAGTAGATTATCACAGATGATCTTACATCATATGAGGTTCAGCTGTTTTTCAGACCAAATGTCAGAATTGGGAAGAAATGTGATCTAAGTGACTTTGACCTTGGAATGATTATTGGTGCCAGACAGGGTGTTTTGAGTATCTCCTGGGATTTTCACGAAAAACAAAAAACATCCAGCGAGCAACTGTTCTGCGAGCAAAAATGCCTTAATGAGAGAGGTCTGAGGAGAAGGGCCAGACTGCTCAAATCTGACAGGAAAATGACAGTAACGCAAATAACCACACATTACAACAGTGGTATGCAGAAGAGCATCTCTGAACACACAACACGTCAAACCTCTAAGTGTATAGGCTCCAGCAGCAGAATAAGTCTAATAAATACCTAATAAAGTGCTCAGTGAGTGTATGTGTTGGTGATGTAACTGCTGAATTCATTTAAATACACAGCTGCTTTTTTAACTCAGAAAATATAAACTTAATTGATTGTAACTGTAAATTTATATTGCATAAGCCTTATCTTTTCTGCCTCAGCTTTTAAGCAATGGGTCTATATCTTTTCATTAAAGAACTGTCTTCTGTGACCTGTTATAATGTTCCCCACTTGTTATACAGTGGGCTCCAGAATTATTGGCACTTTACTTTTAAAAATAAACAATATAATTACTGATATAAACTCGAAATGCTTTCACATTTCACAAAGCTGCATACCCTCATTTACCAACAACTCTTGGTCTACAGAACCAAATCCATAATAGATTTTAATTCCAAAAACATTTAAAAGGTGGAGAAACATCAATAAGAAAATCTAAAATCTGGGCGAAAATCAGTTTAATCCGAACTGTCTTTTTTAAAATCTGGAAATCTGTAAACAGCAGTGTGTGTGGCTACTGCGAGGATGCAACAATTGGCATTTAAATAGGGCGAGAACCCATCCATCCATCCATCCATTATCTTAACCCGCTTATTCTGAACAGGGTCGCAGGGGGGGCTGGAGCCTATTTCAGCATACATTGGGCAAAAGGCAGGAATACACCCTGGACAGGTCGCCAGTCCATCACAGGGCACACACACCGTTCACTCACACACTCATACCCATGGGCAATTTAGACTCTCCAACCTGCATGTCTTTGGACAGTGGGAGGAAACCGGAGTACCCGGAGGAAACGCACGCAGACACGGAGAGAACATGCAAACTCCACACAGAGAGGCCCCGGCCGACCGGGATTCGAACCCAGGACCTGCAGTGCTACCCATTTGCACCATCTGTGCCGAATAGGGCAAGAACCAACAAACAAAAATATTTAAATGTGTCCGGGAGCACGCAAAATAAACAACTTCCCATTCACTCTGAAACTTTGTGAGAACATCGATCATCCCTATTTGGTGGAGATTAAGTGCGTAGTGAACAAACATGAAGCCTTGGCTGGCACTGGCTGCGGCTCCCAGTGGCGTTCGTGCTGACAGGGAAACACAGAGACAAACAGCAGGTCAACCAACAGTGGTTTGGAAATAACGTTGCAAGATCGCTCACTCAGCCAAAGTGCCAGGAAATGGATTGTCCCTTTTATGCAGGATTAGAAGGCAGAAAATAACTCTCCGGGTTGTGGCAGTCGGCAGACCGGCAGGAGCATCAAGTCGATTTCCCCTGAAGGAGCGCCCTGAGGTAAGTTCCCAGTTCTTTTTTAAATCCTGGCTTGTAGGCAGGTGGCAGATCATGCAGGGAGACTGACCCAATCCTGTGCCATCAAGTCAAGTGAGGGTAATAATTCAATAAAGCCTGCAGTGATATCAGGGGGAAGATGGGAAAGAGAGAACAGGGACGATAGAGAACGAAAACAAACATAGGCCCACATGGCCTATATACAGAAAGGCAAGTGTCCATTATTAGTCCAGGGGCGAGATGTATACATAAGAATGCTATAATCTACATTTTGTATAGGCCCACTGGAACATGATGAGCCCATGTATGAGCTTATCTGACCAGTATCGGGAATGCAGTTGCAGAGAAAATGTGTTACCCCCATCGTTGTGGAAGGAAATACAGCATAACTTCTGCACAACAAAGAACCGAGTACGGGGATGCTATTGAAGTGATGACTGAAAAGTAGTTTAGCTAATGACACTTTCCGAAGGTGTATAGTTTGTATAGGAGTTTCTTAGGAGTTCCAAGGAATCACTTGTCTGAGCGAATATTTCTGCTTTGACACCACAATAGAGGGCATTTTCAGTGACGTGACCCCAGTTTATATCGGTGTGCGTCTAAATACATTCTCAAAATTCTATTTTTATTCACTGTTCTTATAAACAAGGAACCAACCTGCTTGTGAATAATAAATAGCATGTGCAATTGTGGCAATGGACCTCAATTAATATATTAGTATACAAGATGTTTTTATTGTGATTATTGTACTTCGTTTTTATGATATTCTCGACCGGTTGCGGTCTGAGGAGAGCACAATGAGAGGGAGGTTGAGACAGAGAGAACGAGGGGGAGGGTGACAAGCGGAGGGGTGCAAACACTTTTTTTCAGGATACAAAATATTGTATAATGTAGTACACAAAATGCAGTATTTTACACAATAGCAATTACTTTACATCTGTCCTTTTGGAATCTCCAAAGGTCCTCTTTGGAAAACTGCCGAGACATAGCTTAGAAAAAACTATGTAGAATGCTAATTTTGGTGATATTATCATCACATTGATTTGTCCTGCATTGTGGCTGTGGCTTCAATGTGTCTCTAAGTGCACCAGCCAAAGCGACAATAATATGTATCCACTCAAAAACAGAAAATATTTTCAGTGAGAAAAAAAGCTTCCACTTTCACTGTGTTTGAGCCTCTGTAACTTTGTAATATTGAAAGTAATTCTCTCAGCAGAAATGCTTTTGACAGTGCAGCACCAGATAAACTAGGACCTGAGTACAGGTTCATACATGCTGCAGTTTTCCAAAATGAACATTGCAAATTTAACAAAGGCCAGCCACAATCTACTATATCATCTGCACAAAGGCACATTAAACATATTTACTCAAAGGGTTACCTTTCAGAAGAGACCCGGATTATGCCTGTAGTCAAAAGGGTTTAAGGATAGTAATCATTTTATTTTGGGTATGTAATGTTCATGCTTATGTCAAGAAAATGGGCGATACTTAAGGGATTAAAAAATACAACAGAGACACAAAAGATAGAGAACAAAATCAATTTATTTCTAGATCTGCATGCCATATAAAATCCTGAAAAAAATCAAAGTTTTGCCTAAAGCATTTTCAGCATTACAAGTATAAATACCTTTACCCTCTTAAAAGTCTGTTTCTGGTTGATATACTGTATATTCAACTTTGAAGGCTGCTGTTATGCTTGGAAAAGCCAAATTACATTTGTAAAATATCTGAACATGATTTAACAATTCTGCCTGATCCATGGTCTCCATTTATGGCAGTAAATGATCAATTTGGCACATTTCATATGCAACACCCAGAGTATGAATATATAACATTGTTAAGTGACAAGCAGTATCATTCAGCTGAACCATGAAAATATAACATACAAGTATCCACCAATGTAAACCCAGGTATCATGCCAAAAAACTCTTATATACACTTGTTTAAGAATGGAATTATATACATGGCAGCAATCATTGGCAAACTTGCAAAAACCTTTACAGTTATGTGAAATATCAATATGATATATCTGTAGATTCACTATTATGTAAACTTTTTATTTGCTCTGACAGACAAGACTTCTGACATTTACGTGCTAATGACTTTGGCATGATTCAGCTAAAAGCTTTGAAAACAGTTTATTTTCAAGAACTCATATGAAAGTTCCAGTAATTCTCTCTGATAAAATAGTTCTTGAAGTGTTTTTATTTTCATTTTATTCCAGTAACAATAAATATCGAATATTTTCACAAACAGAAACTGTTTTCAAAAGACATGTGCATGAGTCATTTTTTAACTGAAATGGCTTTCAGTAAAACTACTCCGTTTTTGCAGCAAGCACAAAAAATATATATATTCACAGTGTTCCTTGAGACCGTCCAACAGTAAGAAAGACATTTGTCACAGAAAGCCTACAACAGAAGAGATGTTTTTACCTGTCTAATTACATTCTGTTTGAAAGTGGCTATGGGCAGGGAATAACAACACTTTAAGCAGTCTGTGTTGATGACGGATAAATCATTTGAATTTGAAACTTTTTCATGGAACCATTACTGTATCGGTTTTAATCCGTTCAAGTCCATTGTTTTCTGTCCATTTAGTTTTCAGTGTTGAATGCAAGTTTTCCTCTTTGTATACAATTTGTATGTGATTGAAATGAGTTCCCTTCCATTTTAACCACTGTCATACACATTCAGTTTATTTAAATACAGTTTATTTTAATACCTTGAGTTCTTTTCAGTCAAAGGGAAAATCCTATTTCAGTCCAGAATTTATGTACAAGGTTTAGAAATTGGGAACACATTTTTCAACAATGGAAAAGTATGATGAATTGGTCATCTCTGTTTACCTGTACATTTTTAAGCTAAGCTGAGGTTTCATGGAATTGAGACCGTTCATACTGCGGAAATGTGTTACCATAATAATAACAATAATAATCATCATTATCATCATTATCATCAACATCAGAAATACTTCAGGTCTACTCCAGTTTTCTGTCATTGTAAGTTCATTATTTAACTGAAAAATCCAGGGTGTTGTGAGTTGGCCTGGGCCCCAGTGCTGTGAAACAGTGCCTGGTGTGGAATGTGATTCAGATGTAGATCTTGAAAGTGGTGTAACATTAGTAGAACAATTAGTGACATCAGAGGCCACAATATTGGCACAGAATATTCAGCAGAATGGCGTCTTCAAGGCAACTTTACAACCACGACACAGGCACCAGCTCTGCCAATGTTCAGAGCCACCTCCTACAAAACAAATAGCACAAAAAAATTAAATGACCAGACACAGCTAGATGAATATAACCACTCTGAATAAGCAGAAACAGCTGGTAAGACTAGGTCCGCTTCACTTGATTTCTCAAGTGTGAGAAAGATGCTTTGACAAACCTGATGCACAAAAAGAGAACATAATAATACTAATAATAATAATAATAATAATAATACATTTTATTTAAAGCGCCTTTCACGTCACCCAAGGACACTGTACAGTAGTGGCAAGTGGCAGTCATAAAACAACATATAGACAGACACTGTACAATTATTAAAAGACACTATACAAAAATGTAGACAATAAAATAAAATAAAGTATATAAAACAACAATCGGATGGGACATGGCGAGAGTGAGATGGAGGGGTCAGTTAGGAGTAGGGAGGAAAAGCAAGAGTGAAAAGGTGAGTTTAGAGCTTGGATTTGAAGGTGGACAGTGAGGTGATTTTCCGTAGTGCAAGTGGGAGGGAGTTCCAGAGTTTGGGGCCAGCTACACTAAATGCCCTGTCACCCATAGAACGGAGATGTGCAGTGGGGGTGAGCAGGAGGTGGGTATTGGTGGAGCGTAGGGTGCGGGTTGGTTGGTATGGGGTCAGGAGGTTTGAAAGATAAGAGGGTGCAAGATTATGTTGGGCTTTGAAAACAAGTAGAATGATTTTGAATTGAATACGGTATTGCACAGGGAGCCAGTGTAGTTGATGGAGGATGGGAGTGATGTGTTGCCAGGGCCTAGTGCGGGTGAGAACTCTTGCAGCAGAATTTTGAATGTATTGGAGTCTGTTTAATCTCTTTTGCTGAGATACCAAAGAGAAGGGCGTTACAGTAATCAAGTCTGGAGGTTATGAATGCATGGATGAGAGTCTCAGCAGCGGTGGGGTTAAGTGAGGGGCAGAGTTTGGATGATGTTGATTTGGTGATGTTTTTTATGTGAGTGTCAAATGAGAGGGTAGAATCAATAATGACACCAAGGTTTTTAACTTCAGAGGTAGTGGTAGTGAAATAGCCGGCGATGGATAAATGTGATAGTTTCAGTTTTTTCAATATAGCTGGTGGGGCAATGAGTATGGCTTCTGTTTTGTCATGGTTAAGTTTGAGAAAATTCTGTGTCATCCAGGTGCTAATGGCATTGAGGCAGGTGACCAGATTGGAGGGAGGGAGTGCGTGGGAGGGCTTAGTGTGAATATAAATCTGTGTGTCATCAGCATAGCAGTGAAAGTTTAAACCATACTGACGTAAGATGTCACCAAGGGGGAAGATGTAAATAACAAAGAGCAGGGGACCTAGGACAGAACCCTGGGGAACACCATGTGAGAGGGGTGAATTGGGGGGCCTGAAATTACCTATGGAGACAAACTGTTCCCTAGCTGTGAGATATGACCTAAACCAGGAGAGTGGAGTGCCAGCGATACCCAAGAGTGTTTCCAACCGGGTGAGCAGTGTGTTGTGACAGACCGTGTCAAAGGCAGCAGTGAGGCCCAGCAACAGGAGAATGCTGACATGGCCTGTGTCAGCAGCAGTGAGCAGGTCGTTTTACGACCTTGACCAGGGCCATCTCAGTGCTGTGCTTAGTCCTGAAACCGGACTGAAACACTTCCCATAGGCTGTGATGTGTCAGGTGTTCTTGGAGTTGGGAAGAAATAGTGCTCAAGGAGCTCGGCTATGAATGGGAGATTGGAGATGGGTCGATAGTTTTTCATATCATCAGCAGCTGCTCCAGATTTCTTAAGGACAGGGGTGATAGCTGCAGTTTTGAGTAAGCAAGGAACAGAACCAGTTAAAAGAGATAAATTTATAATATGAACGAGGAGGGGGCATAGAGCTGGCAGGCAGTTTTTGACCAGTGGGGTAGGCATAGGGTCCAAGAGGCAGGTAGTGCTCCTAGCCTTAGTGGCAAGGTCATGGACAAAGTGCTCATTGACAGGTGTAAAGGCAGAGAACAGCTGAGCTGGTAAGGTATGGGAAATGGGAGCACCACTTGGCGTGATAGCAGTAGGGAGTGATTGATACTGACTGTAGATGGCGCTGATTTTGTTTTGGAAGAAAATTAAGAAACTCACAGCAGATATCAGTTGAAGGGGTGAGTGGAAAGGGTTTGGTAGGCTGGAGTATCTTGTTGACTGTGGAGAAGAGGGCTCTAGGGTTACTCTGACCTCTGGCAATAATGTTGGTGTAATGCACAGATTTAGCCTCATTAAGAGCCTCCTTGTAGGCCAGGACATGGTCTTTATATGCCAGCATGTGCACCGTTAGTCCAGTCTTTTTGCTAAGCCGCTCCAGTTGGCGGCCAGCAGCCTTCATTTTACGCAGCTCAGGTGTATACCATGGAGCAGAGCGAAAGAAGGAGACGGTGTGTGTTTTCAACGGGGCAATCTGATTTAACATGTTAGATAGATGAGAATTGTAGAATAGAACAAGATCATCAGGACACATGTTAAGTGGCTGATCTGTGAGTTGGGATTGCAGTGTGTCTAATAGTTCAGCTGTTTCAATGTTCTTGGTGTTCCTAAACATAATGGAGCGTGATGGACGGGGGCGGCGGTGAGGCTCAGGAACAGCAATATTGAACAAGACAGCTTTGTGGTCAGAGACAGAGAGATCCTTGGGGCCAAGGTCAGATGGAGAGATACCAGCAGTGCAGACAAGGTCTAGAATGTGTCCTTTCGAGTGAGTGGGAAAGTTTACATGCTGAGTAAGATCAAAACAGTTTAGCATACTGAGAAAATTATCAGCAAAGGTACAGTTATTTGAATCCACATGTATATTAAAATCACCCAGAGCCAGGATAGATTAATACATAGGGAACTTTCTATAGACAGCCCTGATTGTGAGTTGTAGTTGTCCATCTGTTCCTGGTGATTTTATTATGTTCCAAAAACAACTGTCTCAACATCTTGGAATAGTTTTCAGATTAAAAAAAAACTGAGTATCTGTGTTATTTCTGGTATACCTTAAATGTGACCACTATAGAAATTTTGCCACAAGATAAAATGCATGCTAATGTAAAAGATATGCAGATAATGTCATTTATCATTAAGTCCATGTATATGCTATTGAAAAGCTAATGTAATGCATTGCTGGATAAATCGTAAATAACAATACAAGCAATATTACAATATGTAGAGTCTATGAGTTCAACATTTTCAAAAAGATGACATTAAGGGACTAATTAAGGGACTACTAATTGTTATTCCCAGTTTTTGCCATTCTTTATTTGCAGGTGATATAATGAAATATTATTGCCTGACTGCAGAGGTAATTTGATATTTACATGAATTTAATAGATGCTGGTACCACCTGCAGGGAAGTAAAGACCAAGCTAACACATATTTGGGGATAAGACTTGCCTGTCAGAGCAAAAAGGTATCTCACTGCTTGAGTCAAGTGTCAGTTTGGTCACAAATTAAACACTTTTCATTTCTGTTCTCATCTTCTTTTACTTGAGAATGATATCAAAATTTGGTGGCAAAAAATAATAATAAATACAAAAAAAACTAATTTTGTTGGCAATTGAATGATTATCAAAAATTCATGTCACATTTGCACACCAAAAAAGACAGTTATCAAAAAGGAAGCAATCCTTAGTTTTGGTCATAAAAATAACTCATGTGAATTAACCATTGTACTGCCAATCCAAGAAAGAAATATTTCAGCTGAAAAATGCCAGACCAGAACATTGGGGATTTTTGCATATCATACTGTATTTAGAGTATTATTAAATAGCTACAGTAGAGAGAACACTTTTTCAACACAGCACATTTTCAACGCAGGTCAAATACAATAAAGTCAACATCTTTGTGCCTCATCTAAGCATCAGAACATACGCATCATCCTCTAACCATAAAGCATTTTTTATTTTGGAGAGAATCTTTCTCAGAAGAAGCACAAATGTAGGACACAAGCACTCTTGGCCCTGGTCTCCAGCTGAGGGAATCTCAACATGCTGAAAGGTTTAATCCAGGGTTGAAAATGTGACAGGGCATGCATTCCTATTTACCCCCGGTGAAAGTGTCAGTGTGAGATCAGTATATATTACTGGTTTGATGGAATGAATGCACACTGTGACCGGTATAAGAGTTACCTCAGTCCACTCATTGTTCTGTGCATCATAAGACTCCACGCTGTTCAGGTAGGACTGGCCATCATATCCCCCGACAGCATACAGCCTGTCACCCAGAAGACAGACTCCCACCGCGTCCCGTGGCACGCTGAGAGAGGACACAGTGGTCCACGTGTCTGTTTTTGGGTCATACCTACAATGAGATATCAGGGTTTAGTTAATGACCAAATGTATTAATCGGAAAACATATACGTATATACAAATAATAATACTTTCACATTGCACTTTCAACTTTTGATGAAAATTATTCTACTTCTAAACATGATATCTGGAGGTCTGTCTTGGCTTTTAAGTTCTGCAATTGATATTTATTTCAAGGCCAGGCACCAATGATTGGTTAAAATGTAAATGTCCTTGGTTCTTAAGACCAATACCAATTTATCATGTTGCGGACAGTATACGATCTTTGCTGCTTTCACAAAAATATAACATCCTGACTGAATAAAATAGGCTTAATATCATAATATGTGTTTTCGTGTTTTTGTATAATATACCTTGTTAATGGCTGGACAATGGAAAAAGAAACCTATGCCCAACCCCCCATCAATTGCCTTTCAATGCAGAAAACTGAACATGAATCGCAACATAATGTGATCATTGCAAGCTGGAGTTATGGTATTCATAGTAATTAAAAGCCAACTTTGGTAACGGATAACAGTGAAAATTATTTTTTTATTTTATTATTCTTACATAAGCCCAGTTACATAAGTATTTTATATCAATTCCTGGGAAATTGGTGCTTTATTGATGTTCAATAACATTTCTGGACTTTTCTTATATCAATAATGTTTGCAATATTTTATGTACTAGAAATCGAACAAACAAATGACCATGAAGAGTAGTTTTATGTTCAATAAACTGCAAGTTTTTCTACAGAAACAGGTGAAGGTTCTGTATTTCAGTCCAGTGGCAAAATAAAAAAGAAAGTATGTGCTACACTTCAGCAAATAAGATGTTGCAAGGGAGCTTGCATAACTGAAGAGATACTGTATTTCACTGTACATTCTATGAAAAATAAAAGCTATTGATGAAAGTTTTAAAATGACTGAAGTGAAGTATTTAGAAAAAAAAATTGCATCTTTAATTAAATAATTTAACAAATATGTTTTCCACTTCTTTGCATCACTAGTCTGGATATGTCATTGTTATACAATGTCATTTAGATTCAAATGTGTATGCAATTTGTTTAATCTTACTTGAAATGTTTTTATTTATTTATGTTTTATCATTAATTTAAAGAATTTCAAATAGCACCATAGTGAATTCACAATCATAGCATTCATGGGATTTCAGTGTTAAAACCGTCATATCAACATTGTTTTATGTTTGGCTTGTTTTTTTATGGTGAGATATTAGTTGTTTGCCAGCAGGGGGGGCCCGAAACCAAATAATAATATTCTGTGGAGCTTGTAACTCTACCAGAGGAGGGTGCCCTTACACAAGGAATGACTGAAAAATATTTAAAACACCAGCATCGCAATTGACTAAATTCTCTCTTTAGGACAAATCCAAATTAATATTGAGCGTGAATATTTCTTAGCCTCAAGAAACAGGCTAATAAAAAAATACAATCCATTGAACTAGTCATAGTGGAGGGATGGTATCAATAGTTTGGAGGACTAAGTAAAATAGTGATGCATAATTTTTCATGCAGAAGGCATCGTTGCTCACCTCTCTACGCAGTCAGAGAGCCGCGAGCAGTGGTTGGATGCTGGGGCATCATGGCCGCCCACTGCATAGAGGAAGCTGTTGTACGTGGCAACACCCACTCCTCCTCGCCTTTTGGTCATGGGGGCGCACATGCTCCATTTGTTGGTGTGCGGATCGAAGCACTCCATGGACCGCAGGCAAGAGCTTCCATCTCGACCTCCGACTGCAAACAATCTGGAAAACAATAGCCAGCTTAGGGGTTGTAAAAAGAAACATATTTTGCTGTAGCTGTTTGCTGTAGTGAGCATCCTTTAGGCTAAACACATTTCTAACGTATATACAGTGCATGCAGTATGTATAATGTATTAACTGTAACAGAATGTGATCTCTATTAAAGGCAAATGGAGTAAGAAATACAGGTAATTATTGGACATTTTATCATGGTATAAGAACTTGCTTCATTTAGGAAAAGGGACATGATCTTTATATCGCATGAAGTCCAAAAACCTGAACAACATACGTCTTACTAAACTACAAACTGTTTTTTTTCCAGTGCATTTCAAGCTGTTTTATTTCTGTTCCACGCCCAATATGAAGTGGGTCCACGCAAATCCAAAGAGCTTTGGTTGAGACAATTGAGAAAATTAGTTGGGCTTTAATACTAAAAACAATAGTATAGCAGTCATTTTGATTGGTTGAAAAGGCGTACGGTCGAGAGTGCCATATGGGGCTGAAAGGGTTAAATACTGTTTTCCCAAGCCTTTGAAACACAGTTCCCTGTGGTTTGAAAAGGAAGCAAGCCAGGAGGAAACACCTTGATTGTGTTTTTTTCTGACCTGGATGCACAGGCCTGTCAGTGAACACCAATATCTTTCACAACCCGACATCCCTGTTGAAACCAAGAGCCAGCTGAGTTCCAAGACAAAAGCAACCCCCCTCCTCAGCAGCCCCTGAATCAACAATGGAGACAAGCCCTTCAAAGTCATTCGTTTTGTGAAAGGCACTGGAATCAGGGTCTCCTAACCCATTTCCTTTCGAGTCAGGAAACTTGAGGAAGAGCAGTGAATGTGCCACTTAATTCAGGAGCTGCTATGGTGAGAGCCCACAGAGACAGAAGCAGTAAAGTGCTGTAGCATGGAGCCGTGCGTCACTATGTGAAATGCAGCTCACTGGTTCAGAGAAATGACCTCATCTCAACTGTAGACATTTATTTCTTTCTTTCTTTCTTCATAAGATATATTGTGGGCCTATGAATTACCCAGGAACACAGGGAATAAGGCACACATACTGTGTTCTTTCCACCACAGAGTGTTTTTCTAGCCTAATACCATAAGCTAATTCCACTAACAGCCTGATGTTTTGGATTAGACCACAATCAGGGATTTTGTCCCCTCCTTAGGTGTTAAAAAAGCAGTTTGCTTGTTTAAAAGATCAGGCTATTAATGGCTGATTAATTTCTTGCTGCTTCAGTGATTGCTTTCATCATGCAGGTGAACAATAAACATTGGCAGCGGATTAGGCAAGTAATTCTCTGGCTCATTTGGGATACCTGAGTGACAAGTGACTGTGTGTATGCTGTATACTAAGTTCCTCTGTTACAGTGTCTATCTCTAGTTTGCCACACATTTTGACAAAGACGCCATGCTTACATTTGGGCCCCAGAGGAAAAGCTGGATTCTGGTTTGCATTCCATCTCAAATCCTTCAATTACTTAACCAAAATACGTTAGTCTCTTCATTGCATGATATTGAACGCTATCCTCAAGTCTATGGACTTAAGAATGTCAGATTAAATAAAACTACAAGCAGTAATAAGCAGGGCACAAACAGCATGTGGTAAGTATTTGTTTTTTAAGTTGTAAGGACACAAATTAGATGGATGGTAAAAAACATTTTCTATTTCTGTCCCAAAATTTGACTTTGTATTCCTTCACTTAGAGGTCAATAAACCAGCCACTGATAACCCTGTCACATGCCCACTGTCGACTCATTGGCTGATTGATCAAGCAACTGAGGAGTAACAGGCATTATATTTATTTTCAATGGAACAGAACTTAAAATTGAGCTGATGGCTATAGCGCCGCCATGTGGCCAATCGGCACTAAATTGAAAGAATAATGGTATGGAGGTACAATCTATCGTTATGACAATTTGCATATGAATCGATCGCATGAAAGTCAGAGAAGTAACATATGAAAAAATTCAAAATGGCCACCAATTCATATACATAGACTTATTTTGACCGAGGTTATTAATCAGAGTAGCAGGTTAGAAACATCATTTTTTTATTTTTAGAAATGGATGAGCTCTATGGTGCCAGTTCTTTGTGCATCAAAGCTTCAAGGAGCCACTCCTCTACTAGGTCTTGCCGAGTTGCGATCGCATGCATCGCTTTTTCGTCCATGAAATCTAAACTAATCTGATAACTAAGAGTAGCAGGAAGATAGAGACACAATATGCCTATGCAATCTATCTTTGATAGATTCATATGAATCTATCATCTGCCCTTAATATACTGTGTGTATTGTCCATTCAGTTCAGTAATAGCTTGCTTGAAAAATAATTGCTATAGTCACTCCCCATTAGCAAAAAAGCAACACTTTCCCTCACTATGTAGCACATTGTTTTTTGGCTAAGTGTCAAACCCAAACAAAATAAAATGATCTGGCAGACATTGACCCCCGTTTGGGACAATGGGAAGGGGTTGGCACTCTGACCAATAAGAGGATAACCATTTTTCTCACAGAGCGAAGGCAGATAAAAACAAAGGCAGTAAAAACTGATAAGCACGTTAGTAATAAATTACATGTCTTAGGGCCTGATATTCTTTATAAGACCTTTCGCATGTGCAAAACCTTTTAGCACATGCAAAACCAGTAACAAAATCAGTGATTGGTGTAAAAAACATTCCATGACCAATCATTGGTGCACACCCATACGATAAAGTGACGACCCTTCGTGGGAAAATACATGTTGCATGGAATTTCAGAAATAAGAATGCATTTGGGTGAAGAGTACCACGGTGAACAGCACTTACTTTCCGTTAAGTGACGCAACTCCCACGGTGCTCCGGGGAGTGGACATGCTGGCCACGTAGTTCCACTGTCGTGCCTGGGGGTCCCACCTCTCCACCGTGTTCAGATAGCTCCATCCATCATGGCCCCCCACAGCATACATGGGTCCTTCCAGCACAGCGATCCCTGCTCAAAATGAAAATGGACAGTGCTGTGGTTCTGTGTCAAATACCCTGGGACACATCAAAATGGTTCACCGTGGCAACTCCCACATCATTTTCTGGGACTGATCTCTCAATTAGGATTCTAAATTTGGTACAAATTGGAACAAATTGAGATTTGAACTGACAGGAAGTGAGAAGAGAAAATCTACCTTGATTCCAGAATGAGTCAGACACAGTTATTCACAATACTGTTATTTCAGGTTTACTCAATGCAAATATAATAGCAGCCCGGCTCTTATGTGCATCGTAAATACTCTTAAAACTGTGCTGTGAGTGCAAATGCGGACTAGTTCAAGTCCGGTACACACAGCCTGTTGAAATTCAATTATATATGGCTTTTTATATGAATAAAACATCTTTGGCACTGCTGTTTGAACTGTTGAAAAAAAAATCAAATGTCACCTGATATGCGTTATATAAACACAAGGGCAGACTATAACAGGATGCATGCTGGAATCAAAATGATGCTTCCTCCTAGAGGTAGCTGGTCCCCTGGCCCCGAACTCGATTACAGCATGAGGCCTCAGAGTGGCTCTGGAACACCCATTAAACATTCATGCCGCATCCTTCCTCTGCCACTGTTGCAGGGCTGTGCCGAAATGATCCCTTCTCTTTCTGTGGAAGCGCAATAAATCTTCGAACGATGATACTTTTTGACAGACTCTCGACATTTAAATTGTGGTTTGAGAGGCCAGCATTTGGAGCGGCCTAGCACTCTGATGAATGCAGTACACCCCTCAGGACACGAGGGAACTCACAGAGGTATGCTTTGTAGCCCTAAATCAAGTGAAACATCACAATGCAATGATTTTCTTCCGTGCAAAAATTAAATGTTCATACATTCATATATTTTGTGGCCTTAATATGAGTTTGCCAGCTCATTGATTCCATTTTATTTTATGGATGAGATCAGATGGCTGGGTTTTTGAAAACTGCTCAATAAATCTTTAATTAAAACACAACTAGAGCAGAACTTAAACTGTGTTTCATCCTACCACACTGATGAGACACAGCCCAAGATGGCTTACTTCAAGGAGCAGCAGCACAATTAAGGGATATTGTGAGACATAAAGACACAACAGCCATGTGTTTAGAGCTTATGCTCCATGAGGGACATAAGCAGGCAGCAAGCAGCATAACATCCATGCATCATCAACTGCCGTATAATCTCCATAGCATCCTCTGCAGCTGCATTGCTCTATCACAGACACGACAGCTCCGTCAGTGATGCAGACGTCTGCCACCCGAACACACACACAGTCCATCTTACAGAAACAACACAGCAGTGTAAATGTACTGCAGTATCATAGCAGTTTAAATCAAATAACAGAGCACTAATTACATTTTACAACAAGCTCATTTTCAAAAACACTGTCCAGAAAAAATACAGTTGCAGAACAATACGCACGCCCAATTTCCGCAGCAGAACTGACACACATTTCTTGGACATGAAGCAACTGTCCAATTGTTTTCTTTTTCCCCTCCATAATATCTGCACATAAAACTGTTTCCTCTTCCTCAGAAGCCACAATTTGACGCTTTTAATAGAACAATAAATATTACAGGGACAACAATATTTAGTCAAACTGCACAACTTACAATTTGCTGCTTGACCTGATTGTTGAGGCACAGTACAGATGACTCACCGCTGTTATTGTGCGAACACATTCTGCAAACCGGAAGAGCCAGTAATGTTGTGCTATTGTTGGTGCCAGGAGGTCAGAGTGAGGTGGACAGCATGTTTTTCTCTATCGTTCTCTCTGAAGTAGAAGGCACATCCCAGAGGAGGCTAACTGCATATTGCTTTTCTATTTCAGAGGGAGCTGGGTGAAACTTAAAGAAACATTGGTCTTCACAAGCTCACAATTCGCCTCTCTTCACACCCAGAGTATTAATTAAAGAAGAAATGTGATACGATGACACTCACCAAAGCATCCCATACTGCTAAGTGCCCTATCGAGGCACACAAATGCTATACAGCAGGTTTTTTTTTTTTTTACCAACATTGCATTCATGGGTTAGGAAACCTTATTACACCAGCAAACCGCATGCAGTGGGTGTTGGCTAGCACCTACAGTTGCAAGCCATGAACGCAGGTCACAAGCGTGTAAATCAGCTATCATTCTCATTCACCTGCCTCGTTTTGGTTTTGTATTGTACTTTTGTGCACAGCAACACTCCTAAACTCTGTGGGCTGGCCATGTGTGTCCGAGGGGTGGAAAAATTAATCTTGCAGTCAGATTAAATGAGAATTATAGGCCTGTAGGCCTTTATTTTACTTCAACTATTACATACACCTAATGGCCTACACTTGATAGGAATGTTATGCATTCTGCTATTTGCAATATTCAAATGAACCCTACCCATCACCCAGAAGGCATCCATCAGTAATCACAGTTACTCCAAATGTAGCTGTACGCACAGCCAGATCAATTACAGTTGATAATAGCCAAGCCTACTCTGTAACTGGCATCACATACAACGTCTTGGGCGTGTATTTCAAATACACATGATACCTTGTGTAAATAAGAGTATGCTATGGAGTTGCTGTAAGGTGTATTTCTTCACTTTGAAGGGAGGCTACTGACTCTAATAGATTTCAAGTTTTTATGCTAAGCTAACATGTTATGCTTACATGGAAATTGAGCCAGTGAGTGCACAAAATTAAAAATGAAATTGAACATCTAGTCTGAGTAAGTCAGAAAAAAGGTATATTTCTCAAAACCTTATCCTTTAATATAAGGGAGCCTGGTTGATATAATAGAAATACATTTGTTGGGCATGGGACATTTGCTGGAATACTTCTTTAAAAAAGTTTTAAAAGGCATGTTTTCATTCCAATTTATGGAGGTACTAAAATCACAACAGGCAATTTCCCTCACCGCAGGGTATTCAAATTGCATAATCCTCAACCCCTCATACATTATTCTGCTTATATAGCGGCTTACAAACAAAAAGCATTATAAACTTTCTAAATAAATATTTACTTTATTCTGTTCAGATTAGAAGAATAAATATCCTTTATTTTCATGTGTTTCTTCTTGTGTCCTCTAAGTTCCAGCACATAATTATATCTCAATGTGAAATAAAAAAGAATGAGTCCCCACATATCTGAGAGTAATCGATGAGTCCATTACGCGTGCCCATGCCTACTAAATTCAGTACAGTAAATGCTTTGTTTGAGCAGTAGATATAACCATAAATTCTTTGTGGGTTGAAATAGAAATTAAACATTGCGGTACTAGAATATTCTAACATATACTACTAAAAAAGGATAAATTAGAAATAACGGCCTGTCTCCAATAATAGCCTCCATTAAATAGAGGACTGCTTCTCTTTTCTGAGGATTGATGTAAATAAAGGCCGAGGCCACGATTTGACCTTCATGCAGTATATGGAAAATCAGCCTGTTAAGATGACAAACAGAAGTGACATCAAAAAAGGAAAAAGATCACAACAGTATGTACAAGGTCAGCCCGCTCCCTTGCTCATTTTTTTTGTATTCAGATAACAACAAATTAATTTTATATTGTCACTGCCCATGAGGTTGCTGTAGATTCCGCTTTATATCTGGAAAAAACCATAAAGACCTTACCTAGTCCATGTCTGTGGGTTGACATGGGGGGCATTGTTGACCATACTTTGGTTATTGTGTTATAGCACTCCACCATGTTGGATGTCTTGAGGCCATCCCTGCCCCCCACCACATAAAGCTTGTTGTCAATCACCGCCACTCCAAACTGTAGCCGCCGCCCATTCATGATGCCAACCTGTATCCACCTGTTTGTGCGCAGGTCATACTTTTCAATTGTAGTTGAACCTGTAATATAAGCAAGAGAAAGAAGTGGTATAATTTATATTGTTTTACCTCACACAAATAAATAAAATAGTGGCTGGCTGAATATCAGTCTTGAAAAGGCTATTTTGTAACATATGTCTATCTAATCCATTTTCCATGGTTCAAATATTGACGTAACAATGGACAACGTTAGCTCAAATTATACACAAATGAACTCAGTGATCACTTTATTAGGTAGACCCGTACACCAGCTTGTTAAAGGTACAATAGGAAAGATTTGTTAAAACATTGTTACAAGACCATTGTAAATCCCTACCTAGCATTGAAAAAGGCTAATTTGGCACTCTGTACCAAATCATTGGATAGCTGTACAATAATTCAAGCTCATTGGTTGAAAATTGGTTCTAATTGCCACAGCCAATGGCATTTCAATGTCAGCACATTCACAGAGAAGGTGTTAGTTGCTGCTATTCCTCTCTTGAGCATTAGAAGTCCGAAATTACCTACTGTACCTTTAATGCAAATATTCATCAGCCAATCATGTTGAAAGATGCAGCATTCAACATTAAGCAAGACATGGTTAAGAGGTTCAGTTGTTTTTAAGCCCAAATGTGAGAATGGGGAAGAAATGTGATCTAAGTGACTTTGACCGTAGAATTATCATTGGCGCCAAACAGGGTGGTTTGAGTATCTCAGAAACTGCTGGTCTCCTTAGATTTTCTATTTCACTATTTCTCTATCTTCTTAATGATGTTCCAACCAAGTTTGGTAAGTCTATTGTCTGGCCTATGTCTCTGACTATTTTTTCCTTACTTCTTAGCCTGGCTTTCTTGACTTAATTTGGCACAACTCTGTTCCTTATGCTGATAACAGACTCCAAGTGCAATCAAAAGCAAAACGATTATACCTGTACTAAGAAACAGCCGAGAAGACAATTTTCCAAATACTTTTGCTCCCCTAAAATGGGGGCACTATTTATAAAAAAAATGATGTCATTCCTAAACAGATCACCTAAGAGTTTGCGTTGACTTTTTACAATGACTGCAAATACTTCACATTACAGTCTTTTAGGGCACAGGTGAGATTTCCACACCGGTTTCACCTTCTGAACGGTTTTCCCTCCTTCCCTTGAAGGTGCTCAAGTGGAAAAGCCAGGAGCCTCTATTACCTATGCCTGTGCTCTTCACTGGCTGCCTTTAATTACTGTTATAGGCCATGCAGCAGCACCCGTTCAAATGTTAAAATGTCACCGGAAGCAGAGTTTTTCTCTGATTAATTCCTTTGCAAGTTGCATGTTATAATTTCAGCAAACCGAAAATGGAGTCGGTAATACCTTATGCTTCATTAATGCAGTGTTTTTCCATTACGTCAGTTTGTGCAGTACTGTGTGTGGAATGACTCCAGGGGAGGGACTGCTAGGGATGGAAACTGCCTCGGCTGAAACATAATTAGCTAATTTGTATAATATTCCAAAGGAAAAGGGGTCAGAGCTAATTGTTTGATTACATTTTTGTCAAACTTGATGATGTAAAATACTGTTTAATAATATATAACCTGCATATAACAGTATTACATTGTTATGAATTTAACCAAACTACACGAAACATGTTAACACATCAAAATTATAATCATAAAACCAAAATTGAGTTCAATTGTGAAAAACATTTCTCATTGGGTATTCTTTATAGTATTAAAGCTTCATGTATTGACATGCATGCAGCCAGAAGTTCATGTTCTAAATGAAAAACATAAATATGGTGCTATTGTATGTATGTATTGGAGGATATTCATCAAAGATAATAGCGAGAGGGGTCAAAGGAAATTGTCCATTTCATAACTAATGTTCACCAGGGCTTTTTAGCGTGACCATTTTAGCAATAGACTACTAATATTACCATCAGCCTTTTTCATATCTGTCTGTTGATGATAATCAACTCCTCTAAGTAATGTAGGTAGGAAATAATAAATAATTAAAATAATTTGTTATTTAGCTGACACTTTTATCCAAAGTGACATTTGTGATTAGACTAATCTCTTTGATTAGGCTCAAAACAGCAATAACATTGGCAGTGCTTTTATCCAATATTATTTCAGTTCAGAGACAGTACACAGTCTCACATCTAGCAGCTCCTTAAAATAGAGATACTATTAATATAGGAGAATAGTTATCACATTTTGCAATGCCTGGTTGTGTTAAGTCACACTGTGACAAAGTTCCTTGCCTTGGAGTATTTCTGCAGCTCGTATGAACTGTGATATTATTTTGTATAATAGTTTGACAGTAAGTCACAGCTTATTGAGCTTGCCAAATGATAACTTACAGATTTGTGTTTTTGTTGTGGCAGGAGTGGACACAATATTTTGGTGTCCCTAAATTCTGTATTCATTTTTTTGATTTGGAGTCCAAAATAATGGCACAGCAATTCATCAGCGCATTTACCAAAAGCTCACCAGACAGTAACAATAGACAAAAGATCTGAAGCAGGCTGAGAAATTAGATTTCTAAAACATAAAGGACAGCCTTCCTCTTCATGGATTTAAAATTAGGAGGCGATAAAACAGTAATGGCTACAGAAATAAAGCCATTGAAACACACACCTTTTTAGGGCTGTAAATTCACTTTTTTGCCAATAGCACTGGTGATACTAATGTCAAATACTTCGTAGCAAAAAATATAGATAGCATAAACCATGAGGATAACTTTGATTAAAATAAACCTTTAAACACTGTGACAAATTAAATGTTTGAATACAATAATTCATAATATCAGCTACACAAGGTAAAAACTCAATTTTGCCAACTCCAGCGAACAGACTGACTTTGCGCTACCGCTCGAAATCTCTCACAGTGTAAGGTGGGAATTATAGTTCTAAAGCACCACTATTTATGGGGAATGCTATGGAATAATTATGACAACTTGAAATACATCTCCCATAATGCAGGCAATTGTCAGTCTGAGGAGAGATATTGTGTTGAACTTTTAATCCCGCAGATTTAACATTACTAATGATAAACCTTAATTGAACAAAACAACTTGTCACGTGGGTGTGATAGGAATGTTTTTATGCTCACATAGTACATATTTTAATCAGAAATGCTACAATATTGTTGCACATTGCAGCCCTGCTTTTTGCATATCACAGTGAAGACATTTTGTTCATCATTTTGAATAGACTTCTCATTCCCATCACAGCACTTCACCCTTTGCACTTTGCCCCCCCTAGAGGGCAAATTCCACCCATTTTGTACTAGTCTTATAAAAGTGATCAAAAACTATTTACTATACACACTGTTACAGGCCAAAATTAAAGAAGAGGCTTTTACCATTCAGAAATTTGAGACAGAACATGTACATGCAGTGTAAACAAATTAAATACACCTCATGTTTTTATAATTCAGCACTGAATATCACAATTCAAGGACCAACCCAGAACTTTCTATTTGTGCACAAACTTGATGTGAACTTCTGTGCAAAATAGGGATGTAACAAATCATCAGTTTTTGCAAACATTTACAATCCCACTTTTAAAGCAGTTAACCGTGTAACCAATACTGCTTATGATCACTAGGGGCCATATCTTAAATAAAAAAGTATTGACAGATTTAAGTGCATTTTCAAACTTCATTTGGGTCATCTTAATAGTTCCATTTAGACGTCAACATTGCAAATCAGCATTTTTGTAACATTTATGATTTACATTTACATTGACATCATGCAGTGTAACCTCACAGTTACAGCGGCCTGTAGTTAAACCCCTGCAGTTGACAGAACATTCAGGCATGTTGATCGATTGCGTGTCATTTTTTAAGATGCATTGGTTAAAATTATAATATATACTATATTTTCATCCCTCTTCCCCATGGCTTCTGCCTGACAGACTTGATTGGCATGAAATGTGTAAATCTGCTGCTGTTAGGAACTTTGTTACAGGTTTTGCACTCAAAATTCTGTGCTCAAGCAATATTTGCCTGATATAATATGATAACAGCTGGTCTATTTTACCACAGGGGACTGATCTAATGATTTTACTTCTATGCCAATACAGGTCTCTATATAATTGGATATATTTTTATACAACGGTAAACTTTGCCAATGCATTTGATTTTATATGGCGCAGGGCAATCGTGGTGAGATGAACGTGAGATGAACATGGTCCATTTTTCACTGAAAGCAGGGAATTTCCACATTCAATATCCGATGGCTACCGATCAAAGGACTAAGCTCTGGCCAACATTAGATAGAACACAACACAGCCTTTATGTGACCTTTTTAATTTGCCTACTTAGTAATAGCTATTGCGTGTTGTCCAATGATGTATTGCTATTGTAGAATACGGCATAGTGGAAAGCTATGTTCAGTTCGCCAGTAGTTTGAATTTGCGTGTCAATGAATAAACACGGATCCTCTGTGAACCTTAAGAAGCGCCATACAATAAGCCATAAGTGAACCAACAGCTACAGATTTAAAACATACAGAAATTATTTGATAACAGTAATACAGTAGCATTAAATTGGAAGCAGTGTTTGCATTCTTGACCCACTGAAATGGCCAAAGATTGCATGGTAGAACTGCTGCAGCTTGTCGATTGCTAGTTTAGAATGTAAACAGCATATCATGATGTTGCATGCAAAATTTGTCCAATGATGTAGCCTATTGCTTTGTTTATTTGTATGTAGATACGACATAGTGGAAAGCTAAATTAAATTTTACCAGCCGTGTGTCAACGAATAATCACGGATCCTCTGTGAACCTTAAGAAATGACATAATGTTACAATAAGCCATAAGTGAACCAACAGCTACGAATTTGAAAGAAATTATATGATGACGATAATACTGTAGCATTCAATTCCCAGCATTTGCATTTTAAACCCCCAGAAATTGCCAAAGATTGCTACAACGACTGTAGCTTGTCCATTGCTAGCTTAGAATGTAAACATCAATAATGCGCCTGGTGGTGAACAGGCATTTATTTTAAACTGAGCCTCAGAAAAACTAAACTCAGCTTCAAAAAAAAATGATTGGTTATTGGTTAGCAGTTTTATGTAGACGTTTACACTCAGTTTGGGTTAACTATATGGCAAAGATATCGGTAGGCATTTCAATTTCCCAAAACTTCACCTAGATGTCCTCAAGTGTCCCCAAATACAAACCATCTGCATATCTTTTTGTCCAGACACATGAATGATCAAAAAGTTTATTTTTCTATTAAAACTGATTTTTTAAATACAATGTAGCTTCATAACCAGGTGGGATTTGGTTCTATCAATATGTCTGTTTGCAAAACAAACATATATTTCTACCAAACTGGAAATATGTTGGCCAGATGTGGAATAAAAGTGAGCTAAGAATAGAAAAACCATGTCTTCTTATATTGGAACATGATTTTTTGATGTAGAGAAATGGTATAAAGGATTGTTAGAAAATGCCTTTTATTGTCTGTCTGGTGAAGGTAGGGGTTGTAAACCATGAGCATAGCCGGGGGGAGACTAAAGTTTTATGGTCCTGCTTTGCAAATAAGAGTCTGTTAAGGATTTAAACTGCTGTCCTCATTAGTGGAGAGTCTTTTAAAAAATCTGGCAGTTTTATTACTTTGCAGTTTTTTGTATGATATAAATATGAACGCAGAAATAATTTGCGATGTCGATGACTCAACCATAACAAGGCAAAGTGGATAGGGTTAAGCCATACGACTATCACTTTGTCCATGTGGAGCTTTGAGATCAGATGTCACTTTGTCCTTCAGGGTCCCTTAACACAACTCTTTTTTCTGACAAAGAGGCAACCACAGTTATGTCAATCCTTTTTATTGAGAGATTGAATCCCTGCTATGGCAGTGATAAATCAAAATCCATCTGCCAACAGAAACAACAAACCAATTACAAATAGATTTATGAAGTTGGCCTTCTGAAAAATCGAAGATTCAGCAAGTTGCTTGACAGCATGTGAGCTGCTGTTCCTTTGCTTAGCAGGTTCTCTTACCCAGCGTACCTGTCATGGCTTAACACCAACTTGCTTTATCCCTCTGAAGTTTGTTATTTGACAAATATCATCATACAAGAGAAGAAAAGCTTTTCCTTCCTGGGATGTGCTGCATGCCCAGCTCCTTATCCACAACCCCAAAAAGGACTAAAATCACGTATTAATTCCATTTCTGCAATACTGCGGTCACATACATTTTTGCCTGGAGTAAAGTGGGCTCACCTTTGGTGGCATCCATGCCACCCACTGCGTAGAGCGCACCAACGGTGGACTTCCGGGGCTTGGTCCTGGGGCTTTGGAGCATGGGACGACGTTCTGGCAACAGGTGGTACTTCATGGCTTCCATAAGAAGCTTCTGACACTCCAGGTCATCGGAAAACATCTTATTATTTTCAAGATCAGCAAGAAGCTAAAATATAAAAATAAAATGACCATTATTATAAAATAATAACTTACATGCAATATTTAATCTATAAAACAATCTATAGTTCTTTGGATTTAAAATGCATTCATACCAGTGGTTCAGCAAGCAAAGCATTGTAGTAAAAATGTACAATTATTTGTGCAGCTGATTGGTGTTTATGAACTTTAATCCAAGAGATATAGCAATCATATTGTACAGTGTACAATCACATTCTACATTGTAGAATTATGCCCAATGACCTAAAGAGAACAGAAAATAAGCACCCTGTTATGGGAACTTTAATCCAAGAGTTATAGAGAAATTAGTTTCATAAGAAATTAGTTTCATGAATTTTTCCATTCATAAGGCAAAAAATTATCTGAGCATTCCTATTCCTGAGCTCACAAATACAGAATGCCCTGAATATGTGACATGACATGATTCCACATGATAGAGGCAAGCTTTATATCATAATTGAACCTTTCAAAATCCGCATTTTATTAACACCCACATTCAAGACTGGAGCGTCAGGGAAACTGCAGGCAATGCAATTAATGTGTGGAGGGCCCTACAATAACTTCTAATCTTTTCGGTTTATTTACTATCTTTCCTGGTCTGCAGAGATCATCTAAAATGTATGACCGCACATGAGCCATTGCCTACAGTCATAGCTGTGACAACAGTAAAGGATAGGTGCCACGGAAGATCACTCTAACCTGCTCTCTGCCATCCACAGCTTTATATAGCATTACAAATAGTTAAAATATTTATTAGATACTTTTTTATTTAGTCATTTCAACATGGGGACAAAGAATGCAATTGGTATCATTGGGCAATAAGTTTGTATATCACAGACAGAGCATGTTCCGAATCAAATTGCGATTATCACAAATATTATGCCACATACATTATGGCCTCAACAAAACTGAAATGTTTGCCACCAAAAATGGAAATAAGACTGAAATAAAGCCCCATTCTTGTGATTACGCAAAATTGTGTTTGAGTCTCTCGCTGAGAAACTATACCCTGAAGGTTTAGTTTGTTTGATAGGTATTACCCAGCTGAACCCTTTAATTAACAACACATTTAAAACACATTTTAAAAGATACATTTTCATTGATCTTCCTCAAAGCATATTATTTGATTACAATAAAAATGATGCCCATTAATGGATAACAGTAGTATGAGTAACATGAGTAACAGCATCACAAAAAATTAAAGATGGAGCCTGATCTTCATGTTTCTGGTTTATTCTGCTTAATATTTCTTATTGAATTACAAGGGCAGCATTAGCCTTGCAATGGCCAAGGGTCTGTCCAACAGTTCTGCATGGAATGCCATTGCCTTTAGGAATACCACAGGCAAATTTCCTTCATTATTCTTGTTTAACAGTTTTTGTTTGTTTTTTGTTTGTATAAAATGACATACGAATGGCAGACTCACACTGCATCAAGAGCTGAGGCTGATCAATTATAAAAATGCCACAGCCATTAATCAAGCCGTTTGTGAAATTCAGAGCTGAGGAGAAGATTTACAGCTGTAGGATTATACAGTACTAGCTTGAGTGCAGTTTTCAAGTTGTTTCATGCTTTTTTCCTGACAATATAATATTTGCATTAAAAAAAATTGGCAGTTGACATACTGGAACAGTAATCTTTATAGTTTTATGTATGTTGTGTTTTTTTACCTACATTTTTATCTGCAGTAAAGCTCCTGACCTGCAGATTGGCTGGTCAACCAAACAGGAATGAAATATCATACGCAATTACACCTTATCAAGTGACATATCAAAAACGCATGCATTAACAAAACTAAGTCACAGAAAACCAGAGATACTATCAGAATTTAGCAAAGGTATGTGCTCTGTCACTACTGCTAAAGAACACACCCTCATGGAACTGGAATATACTGTAAAATATAGTGAAACACAAATATTATTTCTATATTGCAACACTTACAAATATATTGGCAAAATGCAAATATACTCATTATTGCCACTTTAAGATATAGTCATATATTGCACTTCCGTGAAATATTATTATAACTTATTAATAATTAATCGCAAAAGCCTATGTTTTAAGTGAAATGTTTGCATTTGATGAAAGCTTCAAAAGACAGTTACCTAACACTAACATCAGCCTGCTGTCCATCATGGTATCAGCACAGGTCTCTGACAACTATTACAGCCATGCATATCTACTGTACATCTAGCAACATGTGCTCACCACTGGGTATATTATTTAAGATTCAAACCTATCAAATAATTCATATTCTTAGAGTAGTGCACTATAAAGTATATTGGCAATCTTGCATATTAAATGATGTGCACTCAATGATTGTGTCACTCACAAACCACTTTGATTCTCAGTGTAAGAATAAGTTATAATACAAATATTATATATATATACAAATTTTGTAATCAGCGGCACGGATGGTGCAGTGGGTAGCACTGCTGCCTCACAGCAAGGAGGTCCTGGGTTTGAATCCCCATCGGCCAGGGCCTCTCTGTGTGGAGTTTGCATGTTCTCCCCGTGTTCGTGTGGGTTTCCTCCGGGTACTCCGGTTTCCTCCCACAGTCCAAAGACATGCAGGTTAGGCTGATTGGAGAGTCTAAATTGCCCATAGGTATGAGTGTGTGAGTGAATGGTGTGCCTGCCTTTCGCCCAATGTATGCTGGGATAGGCTCCAGCCTCCCTGTGACCCTGTTCAGGATAAGCGGGTTAGGATAATGAATTAATTAATTAATTAATTTTGTAGTCATAGCTAGTACGCATAACAGTGCATGGTTTAAAAGTATAGTTAGCATCATTGTTTTCCATTTCAACAATAATGCTGCTGTCTGAAACGCATTTATTCAGTCAAATCTTAAGCCAGTTAGCTAGGTAGCGAGGTAGAACACAAACATTAACACTGCCATTGCCATTTTTCCATGTATCTAGAGCTAGCTGGATAGCCTACTGAACTCACTGTTGGTCACCTAGCTAATACACCAACATAACAAGATGGTCTATTTTTTGGCTGCCCTTGCTTTACTGTATCAGACACGTTTTCACAAATTGAGTGCTTGCTTGCCATTTTGGACAGTAAATGAGACTGGCTGCTGCTGGCCTACTGTCTGTGTGCTATGTAACTTAATGTCATCAAGCTGCAACAACTGCACCCAATAATGTTGTTAAACATAAAGGTCTCACATTCATTTAGAACTTGAAATTAGCCTCATTCATGTTAGCATTGCGTCTCCCCATGTTAAGTCTATGGACAAAATGTATAATTTTGAGGACCAATTCAAACTGAATAAAATGTACAGTTGTATATTTATGAATTACCAACATAATGAGTTGTCTTGTGTCAGGATCAGTTGGATTTAATTGAGTTCATTTTGCACATAAAAGCAGTAGTTGGCAAGCTTGTTGCCATGGTAGAAGACCAGCAAAATGGCACTGAGATTTTGAAACAAGTGAGACATTGAGGTTCAAAATGAGCTACTTTCAATATTGCAGTATATTCCATTTCCATAAGGGCAATGGGCCCTTTAAAAGTTACTAATATTTCTGCCAAAAAATGCCCAAACAACCTCCATTACCTATGCATTTATATCTCTGAGATTCTACTGTGGCTAATGGCAAAATGGTAGAGCTTCCAGCAGGCAGTCTCTTTGGCACACCTGTGGTGGCAGGAGAGGCAGACGGATGTAAGCTAGCAAGATGCCCAGATCTTGCTGTCGGTGCTGGACATCGTGCCGCACCCACATCATCAAGGCCTGGAAAATGGTCTCCTCGTCTGGCACATTGATGTCGTCGCTAGCCAGGAGCTTCACAATCTCAGCTGTGGGGAGAAGCAGGAACTCCTGGTTCTGGATGACTTCAAGGAAGTGCTCCTGCAACAAAGGTGGCATCCTGGGGACTTAATAAAATAGGAAACAGCAGCAAACTGTGTTGTGTCAAAATTCACTTTCAAGCTGTTATAGGCTTTTGATTGTATATTAAATTGTCACTCCTTGCTATACATTAAACGTTGATCAAGAATCAAAATATGACATTAGTTTGAATTCTGAGGCTACAGATTCAATTCACCTGAAATTCTGTTTGTCCATACATGCATTTATGCCAGCAGCATGTCAGGTCACCCACTACTGAAACTATGTGTAAAAAAAAAGCTCATGATTCCTTAAAATAGTAAGATTTAACATGGACCCAAATAAAATTGCTCCCATTCATGGTTCTGTTAATCTCCAGGAAATAACTGCCCCTATACTGATGCTTACTGAAGGATCACTCTATAATATTCTAAAGAAAAGAAGATTTGGAAAATCTGTCACTTTGTCTGCTATGCATTTCATGTATCAAAATGCTACAATACTGCACCTTGCAAATAAGGAGACCAAGCTTCAAGTTATTGATAATTTCAATCTGTTCTAAATGACTTTGCCTCTACTAAATATGGGCTCAGGCTTTTAGAGCTCAGCATGAGACGTTGTAATGAAATGGGTTCCATTCACTGATCTAATAGGGTTTTGCTTAATGCAGATCCACATCCTACAACCACAGTTGTACATTGATACAGATTCATTATAGCCAATTACCATCACACATGACAGCAACAGATAATTGAATTACATACATTTCACTGTACTACTTCCAAGGGCCATTTTGTGAGATAAACAATGAATTTGAACCAAGAGTTGTTTTCTTGCAACGTTTTTTACAATACTCAATATTAAGAAAAACACAGAGGCACAGCAAAAAGGTAGCAAACTGAATCTTGTGGTTCAGCATGAAAGCATCTGTCGTTAAACATAGCACAGGGCTGTTTATTCATTATTAGTTAAAGTCTGCTGTATAAACTAATTGTTCTCACAAGCTGCAAAGACCTGTTTTGAAAGAATAATATCTTGCCCATAAAAACATGAGATAGGTTACACTATTGGTATTGTCATTACCATAAATTACTCTGAAAATGTAGTTGTAAAAATCCAAAGGTTACTTAAATTTTATACTTCTAGAGACGGGTTGACATCTCCAAGATTTAACAATACTAGGGTCATTAACAGACTAGATTAGACTTGAAGCAGCATGTCAACACTTTCACAGAAAGGAACAGGATATCACGATCACACTGTGGAAAGAAATGGAAAAAAAACACGGCTTTCAAAATAGAACTGTTCATCTGATCTCATGAGATAGCAAGACAGGAAGCTGTGCAGTCTGTGTGTTCATTATTAAAGTGAGTGGACAGGAAGTTGTCCTGTTTGTGTCTTCTGGTTGGATGAACCTCTACTCTGAACAGCCCAGTGTAAACATTCAGACCAGATGTCCTTTAGGAGATAACAGCCCATCTCCTGAGTCGTTTCCGCTTTTGTTCAGGCATTTTTGTCCGCCAAATGTGTGCTCTGGATGTTGCCTGACACATCACCCCCAGCTCTCCTCTTCTCTTGCTGCTTTCCTGGGCATCACTGACATGACAATTCTATGACCTACAGTATTGTTTCAGTTTTGGGGATGGTAGGGGGAACTGACCAAAACCTGGAAAGGTCAATGTCCTCCAAAAACCTCCAAAAAGTAGATGAAAGAATCATGCTTTTCATTGTACTCACATTCTTTTTTCAGTATTAACCCTTTCCACTTTGCCCCCCTAGAGGGCAATTTCCACCTATTTTGTACTAGTCCTAAAAAAGTGTTAAATTTAAGACAGAACAAATTATGTCAGAGTATGTACAAACAGTGTACACAAAAGTACTTTCAAATAACACATTTTATAGTTTAGCACTGGATATCTCAATATCTAAGTCAAGGACCAACCCGGAACTACTTTATATTTGTGCACAAACTTGATGTGAACTGATTAAACAAACAC
Organism: Conger conger; assembly: GCF_963514075.1. Classification (NCBI taxonomy): domain Eukaryota; kingdom Metazoa; phylum Chordata; class Actinopteri; order Anguilliformes; family Congridae; genus Conger; species Conger conger. The sequence goes on from NC_083762.1 coordinate 26,238,777, forward strand.
TTAGGTTGCCTGTAGTCTGTTATCTGTGTCTTGACATCCCCAGCCTCACTGTTTACTTCCATTCCTCCAAACACCAGCTCAGGGAAGACTTATGCAAAAAGAATTACGAAGTTTTAAGAGAACCTAGCGCTTAATATCAAGAAATGTGTGGACGGTTTTGTTGATTTGTTGAAGTGCAAAGTTGTATGGGAACCATCGCCTCATTTGAATCAACATCATGGCGCTGTCTAATGTCTAAAAGTTTATGTTACACATTCGTTACTGATATACAGCTACTGCTAGAAATAAATCAAACTTGCCAATTCTCCCTTCATCACATATAATTATCCAAATTGCTTGTATAGCACATAATTTTACCGTATACTCATAGTCTTAACAGTGGGTAAAAAAATATATATTGTTGGTATTCTCAGATGTTCAGCAAAAAAATAAAATAAATGGAACTGGAGCTGACATGCTGTGAATCACCATTTTAATTCACTGCCCCCGATTCTCTAGGGGGAAATGAAATTGTCTTGTTGGGTCGGGAGTTTGTGAGCCAGGTCTTATCGACAGTCTTTTTTGTTATTCCAGTGATCACCGGCATCCTCAGGGAAGATCTGGATGGCCATCACAAAGCCAGCTCACAAAGCAGATGGCCCCCGTGACACTGAAACAGAACCAGGAGAGCACATCTCCTGGCCTCAGGAGCAAGATTAATGCTGTTCTCTGGCATTCTGGGTCTCAGTTTATTACAGGTGGACATGAGGGCAGTTCCTGACACCCAATACCCGCCTCCTGAATAATAAACTCGGAAACACATTACCATGGCTGCAGGCCTGAAGCCAATGTGCTGTTAGGAACTATTTGCTTTGAAACCTCTTACATTGCTTGCACCCTATTCTTAGCTGATTTAACTCTCTTCTCCCTTCCCACAGAGATATTTGTTTCATATGAGGTCCTTGTGGTCCCATCAGCTGCAGTGAAACACACATTTTGTCAAGACTTAGGAAGTGTGCTGCAGTTACCATGGTATAGCTGTGGGCCACATTCAGCAGGTCCATGCACCCTTGGGCGTCAGCGAAGGAGCGGATTCCCAAGCAGTTGGAAGGGTGGAGCTGCTTCATGAGGAAGTTGCAGCACACCTCGATGACCTGAGAGAGTTGGAGAAGGCATGCAGCTGCCAGCAGACTCTCAATGGTCTCCTCCTTTAGTTCCAGTACACCTGCAAATTAACAGAAAAACCGTAAATTACCCAAGAGAACCCCCTGCTAATCCAACCAGAGACAGATACAGATACAGTACACCTATGCAGCCATCCATGGTTAACAGGGCATCTGTACAGCCACCCAAGTGCAACAGAATAGTCTGGAAGCCAATAAGATTCCATATAATGCTTACACAGGTGTATATTCTCTCTGGTTGGTTGTACAAGCATTACATGGAATCTAATTGGCTTCTGGAAGCCAGCACATAGACACAATTTTCAACTGTATCACATCTCTAGTTAAAACAGAAACTAACATGATTTTCTCTGGCTAAATATTATATGAAATATAAAGTCTGCGACTGCGAGCCAAATTTGTTACATCACATAAAAAAGGCTGAACCAAACTGGATTTATGTTTCTGGAAGAACACCATGTTTTTTGGATAGAAACATCCTTAGCTTCAAGTCCAGTAAAAAACTGTGTAAAAAGACCCATTCTGCACAACAACAGCAGCGATTGGGTTGTTGTGATTAATGACTGAGGCTCAATTCAATACTCCACATCCGTGTTATTTGCAGTATGTGGAACAAAGCTCATGAGAGGAGAAGTGTCTTCTAAGCGAACTCCAGCCCCTGAGTATTCAGCTTTGCTATGCCAGTAGAGCAGGATGGCAGAGAAGGTCGTATGTGTGGGCCCAGGTGTGACACTGCCATAGCAACCTTGAGGAATGCACTCCAACTGGGAGTAAACAGTGTGACCACGCTGGATAAGAGCATCATTCAACAACAAATCATTACTTTAGGGCCCAAGAGACTGTGTCTGAGACCAGATTGCAGGGCTATGTTCTGCAACTGCAGCACATAGCATTTTCACGTAAGCTGTTAAAGCAATGAACAGCCCCCCTGGTGACTTTGCCGATGGAGATGGAGAGAAAGATGGAGTAATGTGTTTTTAATATCGCTGCACAGCTGCCCAAAAGAAAAACTGCAATCTAAATCATTTTGAAAGCAGCAGGCTCTGCTAACAAGGCCCATTGATTTGATCCACTGATACACGTGGGCAGCAATTCCCAACAGCGCAATTGAAAAGCCTCGTAAATCCAAAGCCATTTTTTACATTCTGGTAGTTTTACAGGGTGGGAAATACAGCTAATTACTTTCAATGTTATTGAGAAATTGTGAGATAATTCTGTAATATGAAACAAATATCAATACACTGTACATTGTGAAGGGGAACAATGTTTGAACTGTTTTGTCCTGACTAGAAACCACAGAGCTAAACTGAAAATTCAGATAAACTATCAATGTATATGTAAGGAATAATCCACAATGAGATGGTCATAACACAGTTTTAACGGAAGATGCAGAGGTGAAGAACCACCTGCCGAGTGCATTAAAACCGTGTAATGGCCTCCTCGGAGTGGATTATTCCGCTTATACCATGGTCCTTTACAGAGATAGAAATATAAACAGGGTTTGTTAATATTTCCCGCCAATTCACCCTCAAAATAAAACTTTTTTTGCTGGCACTAACTACTTCAGTCCCAGCATGTTGCTATGGTTAGATATGTTGGCTAAATTCTGATCAAAATAGAGAAGCTAGATGGCTAAATCCGGTTTTGATATATTTTTAATATACCTAATTTTTTCAAGGTTTTAAAGAAAGCTTAAATTGGTTTCTTATTTGCCACTTAGTATTCATAATTCCCAGTCCACCTTGATTTTTTTACACCGGCTGTTTTTAAATTGCAAAATCGTCTTGGGCTACATACACAACTACCGTATATCACACAATTTAGCTAACATAGCCAGCTTTGTGCTGGTCATATCTAGCCATAAAAGATTATGGATAATTGAGAATTGTCCTTTTACAAACAACCATTTCAGAATGTCACATAGAAACGTTAGCTAGCAAACCAGCAAAACATTAGATGCAGCAATTTAGAATGGTTTACTTACCGGTACTATCGGCCAAACTTTGAAGGATTATACATTACATTAATGGCATTTGGCAGACGCTCTTATCCAGAGCAACATACAATTGATGAGACTAAGCAGGAGACAATCCTCCCCTGGAGCAATGCAGGGTTAAGGGCCTTGCTCAAGGGCCCAACGGCTGTGCGGATCTTATTGTGGCTACACCAGGGAACGAACCACCAATCTTGTGGGTCCCAGTCATGTACTTTAACCACTACGCTACAGGGCACCCTATACAAAAATAATCACCACCTAGCATCCAATCAGAATTACTTCAGTACTGTGTTTCAAAAATATGTATTATATCCCTTTCTATAATTTTTAGGGCTCCATATATCTATGACTGCCCTATTTTCTTTAACCAGACATGAGAAATGTATTTCCTTCAACAACTGTATGTATGAGGGTTTCTAAATCTGGGAATACCCTGTTGGCCTATTTGTGACTGTTACACCCTACAGAATACTCATGGTGCAAATTTCCAGCTTTCTTTTCAAGCTGTACAATCTCATGATATTGATTGAAAAACAAATGGCTGTCAATGTGTCTGCTTTAAGTGGAATTGTAAATTGTAGTACAGCAAGCATGAAGGGAATGTATGGATAAATGGGCATGCTCCAAAAATAAATTAGTGAATTGCAAGTAATGTACAAGCCAGCCAAGTCTGTTTATATCAATGCCTGTTTTTTCACACAACAGTGAGTTAGCACTGAAAACACTCTTCCACATAAATCTGCCTTGTTAGCAGTGCAGGGCAGCAAGCCCCCTCCCCACTAATAAAAGCATCAACATGTACAGCTGCTCCTAGCTGTTTAAATTACATTGACATATAAGCATTACTTTGCCATATTAGTCTTGCTTAACTGTATGAAGGTGGGTGACGCGTGTGCTTTATGAGAAGCACTTACCAGTGTACGCATAATGAACCAGCGATCTCAGCGCCTCTGGATCCACACCTTCCATCTTGATCTCCTCTTGCTTGGCCTCCCGCACATCATTGGTGAACATTGCGGCAAAGTAGTCTGAAACTGCACTCAGCACAAGCCTGCAATTGGCAAGGGAGACATGCGTCAACCTTCCCAATATCCATCCCACCAGAACCACAAGAAATGTGTGCCCAAAACAGCATGTGAGGTTTCTCTGTTGTACTGCGACTAATTGAATAGGGAGAACAGGTTTCTCAGCTAGCTGTTTGTTTGATTAAACATTAGCACTAGATCTGAGGGGTGATTTCTTTCTTCTTTGAATTTGAAGCGGTCTGTGAATGGAGCACTGTGGATAGATTATGAGAGACTTACACAACAGTGGATACACCTGCAATGTCAAGGGTTAAAAAATAAATGTATCCTACCAAAGCAAATCCTACCCCCAGACAGCCATTTGTAGCACAAACTGTGTTTGGGAAGTAGTATACAAAAAATATTATTTCTTTTTCAGTCATTGCTACAGTACTGTATGTACTGTAGCAAAAAGTTTTCAAAATACATGTCCGCTTCACTGTGATCTTTATATATTTATTTAGCTTTTTTTGTAGTGGCAGCAACCAACAGCTGTTTGATGATGGTCTTTGGTGGCTATATGTAGAAAAATTAGCGACAGAACGATGGAAGGGAAACATTGCAGGGGTAGGGTAAAGGTCAGCCTTTTTCTTTTGAGTGAGGAAGGCTGAGCTATGGGAGACCAGGATGGCTGGAAAGCTCTGGAATTAAATGAATTCACTTTGCTCAGAACTCACTCTTCATGGGGACCAAAAAAGCAATCTCTCTCTTTCATGCTTACCTTTCATTTTTTTTTACTTTAATAATCCACTGCAGCAGTACAGTACCCAACTCCTTTATGAAAACAGCATCATACATTTCACAGGTCACAAATCAGAAACACTCGCCAGTGTTGGTTGATAAACTACAAATACTGTGACATGGTCACAACTACAAATACCGTAAATGTGAAATCGAAATTTAAACTTAAAATCCTCTATAAGCTGCTATATCTTTGCATGAACATTGTAGAAAATGTTGGTGAAGCAAAGTCAACCTTTCAAATTAATTATTAATCAAGTGGTACTATTAGCTTTGACTCTTTTGCACTTCACATCAAATCATTCTACTGTAATTATCTTAACAATACTGTTTTGTGTTATCTTGAATTGTTTTGCTTTAAAGATACACACATACGTATTGTATGATTAGTACACAATGGACAGTGGTGGAGTACCGCATTAAAAGCAAAAAGTTAAAGAATCAGCCCAGTTTTTATTGGGTTACATTAAAATTAATATAAAAGCATATTTAGATGAAGTGCAAGTCTGTTTGTACTTGCAGATGTTTTGTAACTGGGTTGGGGTTGTTAGAGTTGCTGGCAGGGAACAGGTCTAATGAATGTGAATGTGCTGTTACTCACCTGTTGGCAGGGACCTGTAGACAGTCTGATTGGACAATGCTATTATTCACCCACTGGCAGGAACCGAAAGAGTCTGTGTGGAGAACTTGAGGTTGCTCACCTGTGGGCAGGGATCTTGTGGTCCCCAGCAATCAGTAGTACATCACACAGTTGCTTGTGCTGGAGATAGTTTTCCATCTTACGAAAGGTCTGCTCTGCATGGTTTATAGCTTGGAAAAACTCGTCCGAGCAATGGGAGTTCATCCTAGAGTAGGTACTTAGAGACAACCTGGAGAGAACAAAAATCAGAAATGCGCGAGCTGTGAGTTGTGAGAGCCCCTGGCTATGAACGGAAAGGCATCATGGGTAAATGTGAAGACTCTGTTGAGAAATACAAGTTTGAGGACTGATTTTGATTTACAGTTCAGGTTGACTTACTACGGTATATACACCTTGTTTCCACAAAGTCAGACTGTGCAAATGTGTCATTCAGCTCGAGGCCCTTGTTCCAAGGATTTTTGGCAGTGTATCAATACCATATAAAACCACAGTCCGATGTTCAAACAGATTACCAGGCCTGTGAAATCAGCTAATGATTTGATGTGATGAAAAGTGTGTGTCCTTGACACTGAATCAGACCAAGTAGCTTGAACTCATATGATAAAAGCCTACTGAAAGTGATAAAGCCACAAATAACTTCAGCACTACAAAATTCAAAAGACACACATAAATGGATACAGAAACAAAATATTCCGATGGGGCAGCACACAGTCTGGGCAGCGCTTGCCATTTAATTAAAATGCCCCTCTATTCATGAGCATGAACTTTCAATGGGATCTGCGTCTTCTCAGGATCAGAATTATAAAAAGTGGAAATGCTGATCTCCTCTCCCAGCAGACTGCTAGATTACACGCTGTTGTACAGCATCTAAATAATCCTTCAAACTCCTGGCTCTACTCTGCTTGCTGTATATGTGTCCTTCATGGATAAAATCCATTTGCTGCTTTTAAATTTGTATTTCAGACCGTGTAAACAGCTCAGATTGTTTGTTGAAAGCTGGGAAACAACTTATTCTATTTTAAGACATTAAAAAAATACCGGGTGTTTCTATGCAGAAAATGGAGTGAGTCTTTCATTTGTCACAGGGCCCTCAGTTTTCATGGTTTTTCATGGGGAAAGTAGTATGCAGTGGTCTACAGCATGTTCTAAAAAATAAATGCTTCTACAGCACTAATGTACAAGAAATGCTTAAATTGCTTTGCTTATTATTATTATTATTATTATTATTATTATTATTACTACTACTACTACTACTACTTCTACTAAAATCACTTAATGTCGGTGGAAATGTGAGTGGGAATCTTTCAGAAAGATGTTTAAACAATGAATCCATGTTTAAAACTGAATTTTAAAAGCAAGAAAATATAACTAGATGTGACTACCCATTGGCCAACTGTTAAGCATAATTTGCTTTCAGGGGAAAGGGGAAAATTGAAACAAAAAGTGGAAAATTAAAACCATGGATGTCTCTTTCCAATGGTGTAAATTTTAGCAAATTAGCACAGATGCACCATGTCGTCTTCCAAATGAATTAAAAGCAAATTTATTCAAGTCAAACCAGATCTAACTCCACTTAGATTTACATTTTTAAAAACTGTTTTTCTAAATGTTTAAAGCAATCTTCTGAAAGCATAGCTCCGAGCAGAGGTGGTGATTCAAACCAGCAAATCCAATGATACAATTTTCAATCTTTAAAATGTTTTAATGTAAAAAGCCAAATCAATCACATATAAGAATGATGTGCTCTACTTACTGAATTCAAAATAAATGACAACAAAGATGTGGACCCATGCAGTATGTCTCACATATAGTGGGTTCCAGAATTATTGGCACCCTTAGTAACAATGAAGAGAAAAGCCTGCATACAATAAACAACACAGATAGTAATCTATATGTTGTGTTCAAACTTGAGGAAGCAAAATGAAATCATTAAAGTGAAATTGGCAATACAACCCCGCTCAACAAATCCCACTAGAGTATAAAAAGGCAACAAGCATGCAAAATCCCTTTGTGATGAATCAGCATGGGAAAAAAAACACAACACTGCCAATTCTGAAGACACAGATGGAAATTGACCATCGCAAGTCTGTTAATCGGTCCAAACAAACAATATAATGTAAGGCATAATGAGTCAGGAGTGCAGTTGGTCTGTGTTCCCCTGGGATAGGGTTGTCAACACGTCAGTAATAGTTCATGAACTACCAGTCGTACATTAAGTACACAGACACTGGAGACATGAAGGAAGCAACGTATTAGTTTATTGTACATATCACCCAAGATGCATAATGTAGCATGAACATGCAACCCTCACCTAGCTGTCAGGTCACAAACTGCCCCCTGAGCGCAAAGGTTACGTAACTCACTCATTACAGAGGGCAATAATAAAGAACATGTGGAATGGTTGCAAACTCGCCATAAAGAACCTAAGGATCATGGTTTAAGAATTGCAGAGATTGGTTGCATTTTGGGGTCATTGAGTCTCAAGAAGAACCATAAAACACCACCTTCATGCCAAAATTATTTGGCAGGGTGGCAGAAAGACAGCCCTTTCTGAGCACAAAACAAAACATAAACAAAACATTATTGGAATTATGACTGGAAGAGAGTTTGATGGTAAAACACCTCATACCTACTGTGAAATATGGAGGTGGATCATTGATGTTTTGGAGATGATTTGCTGTCAGTTGTCCAAGGCAGAAAATATGGTAGTCTCTGCTAGGCAGCTACGACTTGGTTATAAGTGGATCTTCCTGCAGCACAATGTTATAACAATATCCATGTTCTGCAATGTCCATCTCAGTCTCCAGACTTGACTCCTGCAATTTGACCCTGTGTTCATCTTTCCATTCCAAATCAACGAGGTCATTAAAATGGTACAGTATGTGTCACCTCAAAGATTGAAAGACGTAATGGTAATCAAGAAATGTAACTTTGCATAGTTAAATATGCACATTCAAATAAACATATTTCAATACCTTCCTCTTAAGTTGCTTAAGTCCTAAAATGTAACATATAATAAACACTGACCATGGCAGAGTTGCAGTGACTGAGGCACCATTGTAAGAACATCTTAGAAAAATTGTAAACACGGTTCACAAGGTAAATTAAAAAGCTTCCAGTTAATTACATGCCTCAGCAATAATGTAATAACCAGCTGGGATGGTCGAATTTATGGTTCCCGCCTGTTCTGACACAATCTGGGAAACAGAACATGAAGTTTAAGTCAGCCCTCTCTAAAACGGCCATAGTGCAGAAAAACTGAGCAAGGCAAGTGAATGAAGACTTAGTTAATAAGACCTGTTTGTAATTTCAGTTACTGATTGAAATGTGAAGAAAACTCATTTTGTTTTGGCAGGCAATATCCTTATGCTTGTGATCTTTACCACTGAGTATGTTGACCTTGCTAACAAAAATTTGCTGAGACAATAAAACCGAGGCAGTGGAACTATTGCCGTTTCACAGATTCTGGACTTTTTATCCCAGCGTGCATCTATCTGGAGTGCAGCAATTAAATTAATCTGTGTGATCTGTGGCAGTTTACATGCCATCTCACGCCATTGTCCCAATGTTTCAGGGGCTGTTCTGATGTGCTGCCATGACTAGAGAGCATTATACTATGTCCATCACTGACCTCTATATGAATAACTGCCAACACGACCTTGCATGCTTGAGACTGGTTAGATGTGCAAAGCATTACCAATAGCTTGGGACATCTGAATCATTCTCCACTAGGCAGCCGGTTGATGATGATAAGATGTGCATCCAAGTATACATGACTGTCGCGCAGACCCACAATAACCTGACAGATACTGTATGTGTCCATGTGCTGTATGGGCTTATAGCATGTTTTCATTAGCGGAAAATGTTGAAAAAAAAATACATTTACCCAAAGTTGCAGTACTGCTGCACTACCTTCCTCATTGAAATGAACTGTAGTTTGATCATAATTTGAAATTACCTGCCACACTTTGCTCACACAGACAAATTTATAGTACCGTAGCTCAAATTGAGTTGAGGAATTTTACGAGAGCCCATAAAAAATAATTAAGTCCCAAAGCGCCTGTCAGGGGCTGGTGAATTACATTGATCACACACAAATCTCTTCTGAAACTGAAAGTGCTCTTTTTTCCCAACTTTCACCTTCATGGCTTTCAGTGCAGACAACACAGGTATCTCAGGTTTTTGCAGTGACAAGGAATGTGCTTCTCTGTGAGATGCACAGCCAGTGTCAGTAAAGGAGTTTTCTCCATTGAATTCGAATGCTTTGATTTCAGTACATCTTGCAGGCTTTTATATCATGCCAACAAGTTAATTGTTCTCCTGTCAAATCATTAATTGCCACGTGAATGGGCTTTGATCACAAAGGACATTAGACAAGGCTCTCAGCATTTATGTATGCGATGGTATAGATCCACCTGAGAATCCAGAATTCAATTAGGTTCAACTTTCAGCATGTGCTCCCTGCATAATTTACAAATTCCCACAATCAATGTTCTGAGATTCACAATCACAATATTATTTCAAAAAAGAGATTACTACATGTAAGGCTGTGTGATGTTGTGGTGTTGTTTTTTCTTTGCCTTGCAAGATGGCTTGTACTTTTCAAGCGGCTGTGCAGATACAGTCGCTATGCCACATGGGATATTGCATACCGCATTAAGCCAGCAGATCTATTTCAGCACTCAACATTTATTGGACTTGCACAGCGGTACCATATTGATCAAATCAATACCTTGCAGGTGGCTGTTATTGTACTTTTAGCATATTACGGCATAAACAATGGATGCTATGAACTTCATGTGGTTCTCTTGACATTCTCCTCTATAAACCTGCACCGTTATCCATTTTACAGCCAATCTGGATCATGCATAGGTGTGTAATATTTGTATATAACTTGATGTTATATTTAGCATGTGTTGATACTGGATGTGTCTTACAGTCACATGGAGCAGAGGCTACAGCCCTAGAAATAAAGTTTCATAGCAAATCACAATCACAATTGAAAGGCAGTGAGAAGGAGAGTGTTGGTAAGTCTTGGGAAGAATTATGAGTGGCCTTCTTTGTAAACCCAGCACTCGGGCAGAGATTATCCTCTGTGGCGACACTGGCTTTATAGGGCTCATCAGCAGAAATGGTTCCGTCTCGGATTAAGGGCTGTATGTATGTTAATACTGATCAATCGTCTGGTGCCTGAGGGTTAAATTATCCACCAACTGATGTCTGCTGTCGCGGGGTTCATCACAAATTCAGCTCCATTTATGTACAAGTGCCAAGTACTGTGTATACCCTTACCAAAATATTCATTTATAGGCTGCCAATTTCTTTTCGATGAGAATTTAAGGGGGTGGGGGTTGCATTTATAGAGGATATTAATGAGTTGCATCCCCAGTTAGCTAACAGTGAGACCGTTTTCACATGTCATTTTAAAGTATTTGTTTGTTTATTGTTGAACTGGAATAGAAGGCCCATATGAGAAAAGATTAGGAATTAGGTCGTCACTTGTGATTGGTTTGGCTCTGTGAGTATTACCCTTCAGATCAGGGTCAGCTGTTGTAGTGTACTGACTGTGCTCTGCCAACCAGCTGATTATCTCAAGTCAATGTTCATCCAGCTGTTCCCTCACTTCAAATGGATCAGCAGCACAGTTTGAAATGCTGTCTACTGAGTATCTTCTAAGCTTGCCTGTTTGTTTTCCTCTTTGGAGATGAAAAGCTGAGCAGAGATTTGAATGCTAAATCTGCTGAGCCTACACAACTTAGATACTAAGTATTTGATTCTATAACAAAATAGAGTAAATAATCCCAGCAATGCTCATTTTTCAAGTATCCGTGTTTGAGAGTACTTGAGAATTACTATGATCCCCATCTTTCTCAGAAAGATGCATTACTTTAAACTCCATCATTGCCTTTTCCCAAAGATAATTGGTAAGGAAGGCCGCAAACATTACATCCCCACAAGTATTTGCATAAATCGCCACAAGTGGTGCTCGCCTTGATTATATTCTGCAAGACTGAATATACAATAAACCCTTTTCAGATTAAGCCTTGCCTGGGCCTCATCTCTGAAACAGCACACAAGAGTCTAATGCATTTGTAGCCAACTGCTGAAGTGTTCTTCCAATACGATTCCCTCAGAGGAAGACAGCTGAGGGTAAACATTTACAGGTCTTGTTTTATAGTGAGGTTTATTTCTGGATTTTACAATTTGGTGTGACAGGCCAACTTTAATAGTATCACTCAGGGTAAGCAGGTCATTAGGGGAGGCTATTTTCATTATGGATGTCAGCATTTTGGATGCATCACGACTGATATAAAGGCCCATGAATGCTTTTCAAGTCTAAATGTCACTGGTTTACAATGACTCCTAAAACATACTTGAGAGGTCTAGTTCTATCAGTAGCAGAGAGAGCAAGGGACATATTCCTGCTAGCAAGGAAAAGTCAGATCCCAGAGGATACCTTTAAATTGACATTTGAGCTTTGGCTTACTGGAGCACATTTATGTGTCAGGCTGTGATGTTACTGAATTACTGCATTAAATCAAAGATGAAGGCGTGCATTCAGAATGAATTTCTGTGACAAAAACCCAACCTTAATTATTGCTTGGCTGCAATCATTAATTCATATTTAATACTAATAATCTGTTTAATGATTTCTTGGAGTTAAAAAAGTGTGATTTTGATACCTAATATTATTTCAGCGCAAAGTTACTTAAAGATTTGGAGCCTGTGACTGATTTGGTTGCGCCTCAGTTTACGCCTGCTCTTTACGCACAATCGACTATCGTTAAGTGCGTGAACTTTCGTCAATTCAAAAGAATACATAATCAGCCACACTTATAATATCTCCACCCTTTATTTGTGGGATCCACCCTTAAATATATGCGCATTAAAGAAGAGAAGCGCATCTTGTGATGAATCACCTACATCACAGGTGTCAAACTCCAGTCCTGGAGGGCTGTAGTGTCTGCTGGTGTTTGGGGTGTTCTGGGTTCATTCAAGTCATTGATTGGTTAAAGTATCCACACGCCTTGTTCTTAAGGCCTTAATTGGCCTTAATTGGCAGCTGATTGAAAGGAAACCACGAAAACCCGCAGACACTGCGGCCCCCTGGGGATTCAGTTTGACACCCCTGACCTACATTGTACGCAAACTGTGGTTCCTGTGCACCAGTTTGATACATACAATGCATGTTTCCTGGGCACAATACGTAATATGTGCGCCTGAAAATCTTCGCAAAAGGCTTAGTAAATCTGGTCCACAGTATCATGATACTGATGCGGAATTTTCAGCTCAATGTGAATATGCTTGCATTGTTTTAGTATAACATATATTAAGTCACATAAAGCTTGACTTACAAACATAATTTACAGTAGCAGTGAGGGCCATATAGTGACATGGGTGGATAACAAAATTATGATTCTCCAGGAGTAGGGTGGGTTTAACTACACCTGTTCTGCCAAACTACTGCAGATGTCAGGTTACCAGTCGGTGATGTGCCTCTCCTACAATCCATTCCAGTTTCCATAGCAAGTTGTATAGTTGCAGTGAATCAAGAAGTGTGCTTAATTTGATCTGTATCTGGTTCATTTAATGTTTTAAATGGCATTGAATTGCTATCTAGACAGCCATTTCTTCAGAAAGTAAAAAAAAAACACCATCTCTGTGTGTGAAAATATCATGTTCTTTATGTGTGTCTTTAGGTGTGGAACTGGGAATATAACTAGAAAATATTGGAAGTTGTTTTGTTTTCAGTAAGGAAAGATCTCTATGAGAAGTAGCAGTCAGCACTTTCAGAATTGCTTTTAATGAGACGGCAGGCATCTCTCCACCCACACAAAGGCCCTGTAAATATATAGGTCTCTATAACTTCTCCAATGAAATTACATTCTGTCTTTTTATTGTTCTCTGTGTAGCAGTGATATACACTTTTAATGGGAACCCAGCAATCCTGGTAGGTTTAGTAGATACACATCAATCGTATCGCTGTTGTTGGCAGGAAAATGGCTCTGTTGTTCACTATGCCCCAACAGTAAATCAGCTCAGAATCACTTTGTTTAAAATGCATTGCAGGTGATTAAATCATTCCTTTGGGGTGTGTTTCCAGAGGATATAAAAAATAAAAAAATGTTTCAGGATAATTAGCCAAACATTTATATGTTTTCTCATTTGCCTAAATGAAGGCCTTTTGCTCAAATCTAAAATAGACCAGCAATCTGCTATGATGTAGAGTTCATATTTTATGCTAAATATAACATATATACACAAGGGCTATATGTAACTTGTGTGTGTCCTGGATGTGGCAATCACCTGGCGTCTTTTACAGTGACATTTGCACCATGGCATTTTTCTGTGCATATGTGGTAATTTTTGTGATTTATTGCTTGTGAACAGCAGGGTCATACATTTTCTAAATTTTGGGCACCCTCATCAAGAATAAGTTTGAATGGCATTGTTAGCCACCAATATACACTAAGTAAGCACTTGATTAGGTATGTATTATACTTATTAGTTATTTTGCTGCTGTAGCCTATCCATTTAGAGGTTTGATGTGTTCTGTGTTCAGAGATCCTCTACTGCATACCACTGTTGTAATATGTGGTTAATTACATGACTGTCACCTTCCGATCAGCTTTGACCAGTCTGGACATTCTTCTCAAACCTCTCTCATCAACAAGGTTTTTTTGTTTTTCGCACCATTCTCTGCAAACTCTAGAGACTAGTGTGCGTGAAAATCCCAGGAGATCAGCAGTTTCTGAGATCCTCAAACCACCCTGTCTGACACCAACAATCATTCCATGGTCAAAGTCACTTAGATCACATTTTTCCCTATTCTGAAGGTTGACAGAAGCTCCTAACTCATATCTGCATGATATTATGCATTGCACTGCTGCCACACGATTGGCTGATTAGATAATTGCATGAATAAGTAGGTGTACAGGTGTTCCTAATAAAGAGCTCAGTGAGTGTACAATTTCCAAGAATTGAGAGCTTAAGATAGACTATTCAAGAAAATGCATTTCTTTGCTTATTATTATACTGCATTTTGCACTTCAGTTTATTTATTCCGTGCTTCAGTGAACAACACTACAAGATATCTAACACAAAGGAACATAGTTATACCAATGTAAAATTTACAGGAACTGGATATTGTGCAAGAGAAATTCATGAAGAAGTAAAATGTTAAATAATGTAAAAAGCACACAGCCATTTATTTCACAATGTAAGAATTACAGTCCCGCATTGTTGAATTAAAACTATATAACATGTCAAATATACAATAGCTAATGCGAAACTGCTGCTAATATTTCAATATGAATTTTCTATTCAAGGTTTTCTAGTACTATTATCTATCTACATTCAGGAGTTAATATAACATTCCCTCATTATAACAAAATCAATGCTTGCATCATGATTCATAAAGAAAAATGGCATAGCTTTTAATTCTAGCATCTTTACATGCATTTTTAAAACAAGCTACACTGTTAGTTCTACAAGAAGATTAACTGAAAAATAGTACATATGTAATATGCATGCACATGCTCTCTCTCACACTCACACACACGCACACATGCACATGCACACAAATGTTTATGTGTTGTTCTGTGGTGTCTATATCAAACAGTCGTGTATATTTCTGTAGATCAATCAATGTCCCTGTGCCAATAATGTCCTATTCAATAAAATAGTGAACCTAAAAAAGAATTTTCTAATTACATAGGATGTTCCAAATAATCCCATGGTCTGTTCTGCATCTAAGAACACTGTGTACTTAAATAGTACTTAAATGTATAAATATCAGCAATTGCAATGGTATTATTATGTTCATAACCACACACCAAAACCACATACTAGATGTCTTCTTTAATAATCTTATACAGTATATCAAAGAAAATGCAGTGTACTTGAATAACCAGAGTTGAGATTCATTTTCTTATTTGTTATGGTGCTATTTTATCTGAGCATATTTACTCCAAAGCAAAATTAGAGAATTTATCTGGAGTAGCATCAGTAGCCTCATCTGTTATATGTGCAACAACATTGCAAATGCAGTTTTGGGTAGCACAGAGTTATCCGCATCTCAACCCCAAGCTTTTACACTGAACACTGATGAGCTTGACCTATTGAGATGTAGCCTCAGGTCATTCTTACCCACCAATATAACCCTGAGCAATTTTCTTTGGCACGATACTTTCTTTTACCCAGAATAATGATTATTCCTCAAGCTGATAAGGCTTCATGTACATTCATGTACAGGTCTGCAAAGTCACACAGTATGACCAGTAGTACAGATGGAATATCATTGTCCACTAAATGTATAGAGTAGTTCTTAGATAACTTGATACTTTTCAGTCATTTGTGGAAGGGGAAAAAAAGATATTGAATGTGCACAACTGTGGCCAAGGATTCGATTGTCACCTGGTTCCATATTCCATGAAAAATGAGATTGAGCCACCGAACATAATTTTGTTCCTGTCACTATCAATCTGTCAATCTCAATGTTTACGCTCATCTCACGTTTCTGTTCAGTGAGCACTCATACCACCTCAACAAGTACATTTGTGTTCATTTATTGTAGATTTAAGTCAACCTGGAACAAGCCTGTCAGATAACAACTGATTCCATCCCTATCACAAACAGAAAAAAAACTCCTTGTATCCACTATGAAAGGTGAAAATGTCAACCTCATTAAAGATGCATGAGTTCTCACAGAAGCATCATACGTCCCATACACAGCCTAGTTTCCTACACCTACGCCTAAACATACTCCACAATGAAGGCACTGGAATTCATCTTCACTGCTTTTGTTTGAGCTGGAGCTCATGATGCAGACAAAAACATTTTTGATTCTAAGAATAGGGATAAGATAATGCATTGACCAAGAAGGGGTATTGGAGGACATTGAGAAACTGTAGAAAAGTTTTTTTTTAAACCGCTCAAGAAAGCGCTTTTCTTCCTTTAGGTGGTATCATTTCATACAGTAATGTAGGTTACAAACAAATATTTGGATGCGTAAAAAGGCTTCTTATACAGACTACTACTATTCACTTTGTTCTTGTAAGCGATAAGATAAACGATAGAGTAGAACTTTTTTTTTTTACCATAATTAGTGAAAACTAATATTCATTAGTGAAAACAACACGGAAGTGCATGGCTTAGAAATTAACTACCAAAAGATCTGCAAACTTCTTGGACTGCAGTCTTCACTCTACTGCGTTACAAATTCAGTGATGGATTGTCTTAACTGTAATTACTTTCCTCATGAATAGTTTTAATTAGTCTATAAATGTGTGCAATATTCTGGGAAGGCACATGCTATGGACTCATTTGCCTAGTAACAGAGCTCTATAAATAATTTACACCAACGCATCCCTGTAGCTCAATCACTCAATAGTCAGCCTGTATTCCTGAAAATATATTAAACTTTGGGTCCTATAGCTCTGAATCCAAACTGCCAGAGGACAGTCAGTAAATGACCAGGTGCCCACATCTAATGATACACAGAAAAATAAAAAAATGCTGACCCACAAAATTTCATAACAGGGACAATGTATGGTCTCTTGGCTCTATCAGAATTAGCTTCTAAGAATTAGGACTAATTCGAATCTGTTTTCTCTGGACAGGTAGCAATAAAATACAGGGTGCACACTTACACTAGGGGCTTGTTCAACAAAGTAGGATTACTGAGGTAGCTGGATAACTGCACAATGAAAAACCCAGAACAGCTGTTGAGTCCATGTTCCAGATTTGGGAGGGTTCTGGGTTTTACTCAGTGCAGTTATCCAGCTAGCTCAGTAATCCTGCTTTGTGGAACAGGCCCCAGTATTGTGATGAATATGAGAGGAATCTTAATCATACTATCATACTATAATATTTACCAATCCAGTATTTTACCCAAGTATGACATTGACCCATTTGGGCTAAACAGAAAACTTTTAATGTATGATTGACAATATCAACATTTAGATTGACTCGCATATGTAGCTAGCCTATACGCACCAGCAGAAGGCTAATTTCAGAAAAAATATTATTTGATGAGAAATATGTTGATCGGACAAAATCAGAAATGTCCCCTTTAACGTTAAGCACACAAAATCAGATTATGCACATCTGTATACACAATCGGCCCATCATTTTCAAAATGGGTAATACATGTACAGTTAGCCTGTCATTACAGACTAATCGTAAAAATGATGACTTACCGACATCAGTTGTCAGTGAGATCCCTGGGCTTGTTTGCCTGACACAAGAAAGTCGTATCGAGGCGAGATTGTTGAGAGTGACACAAGCAATGTGTTTCTCACATTCAGTCTGCTTTGAAGTCTGGTCTTTGTGGCCGTCATCGCAAAGAACCCTGCCCACAAAGGTAAGTGGTTGGGAATGGTAGCAATATCTTCAAAGCTAGTGTGCTGATCTCTGGGTATTCTTCCTTCGCTTTAATCCAGAAGGATGGCAGTGAGGCTATGGAATTGAAGTCTCCCCCCGACCTCATTTGAAAATGCAATGGCTAACTGTTCCTCTTGCCGCGAAGTAACTGGTTCTCTCTGCCGACGTCCAGAAATGGATCGCGGATGCATTCTTTGCTTTTTCTCGGGTCTTTTGAAGATGGGAGATAGCGTTCAAATGCATCAGACTGTGATGTCCGGTGGTTATGTATTAACTGCGAAAGTCCCTCGGCGTCTGTCGGAAAACTGGCCAAGTTCTCGAACATGTCGAAACCTCCCTGTCGCCTTGCCCAGGTTTCCAGCTTTGTTTTGAAAGCGGCGGTTTTGTCTGCCAGTTTGAACTGGATGCCATTCTCCCCTGCATTGAGATATTTAGTTCGTTCAAGACCGTGAATATGTCACTCAAGTAAGCAAGTTGCGCGAGCTAGTTCTTCTAAAATACGCTGCGAATGGGGACTGTTTGTCAATAGAGAAATCTCTGTAATTGCTCTCTCAGTTCAAACACGCTTGTCAGGGCCTTCCCTTTTGATAACCATCTACCCTCAGTATACCAATGCGGGAGAAATCGCTTGTATTCGGCATCCATGCTTTCACAAAGCAATTCAAACAAACGCGAATTTAGTGCATGGGCTTTGATACGATTAACAATGAGTATCACAGCAGTTCGTGATGAATCACACAGTGAGTTGCTTCACATTCCGGCGATACTTCTTTCATAGCCGTCTGTTCATCGCGGCTGCCCGGCCAAATTCAGTCTACCTGAAACGTACTGCTTCAATGCTCTGAATATTTCTGCGCCTGTTGTATTGTTAGAGTATCGCATGTACACTAACATTGCCTTGTTTTCCACATCTGTCGATTCGTCCAGCTGAACAGCGAACCACGGAGACCCGTTTATTCTCTCCAACAACTGTCTCGATATCCTCCGCAATGTCATCGATTCTCCTAACAACTGTGTTGTCTGAAAGTGGAACTTGTCCTACCTTTCTAGCTGCTTCCCCCCCAACAGCTCACGACAAATGTCGTGCAGCGGGTAGGATTAAATCCTCTGCAACTGTAAAGGTTTTTTTTTTTTTTTTTAGCTTTTACGATCCGGTGAGCCACAATATTTGACGCTCTCAATGCAGCAGCATTTAAGTACCTGCATTTGCCGTTCCAGCTCACGTTTTTTCCTTTCAAAAAATTCAACTGGTTTCTCTTTGTGAGAAGGGCACTTGGTTTGAGAATCGCCAATTGCAACAAATCCATACTTTATGTTGCCTATGAGGAATCGTACTTACGATTGGAACTCGGTTTACTTTTCTTTAAAACAAAATCAGATTTAGGATCACATTCACTGTCCCTTTTAGCTGAACTGCTCGTGAAGAAACGGTCCATGGAAGTTTGCTGAAGCTCATTCATCTTTTGTCTGTAGTAGGCCTACAGCTTGGATCAAAGCGGAACTAATGCCAAAACCGTTTTGAATCATCAACGCAGCCAATCCGCACATTGTGGGTGTCATTACAAGTGTGCTCCAGATATTTTTGCATAAATAAATGAGTACTATTACATATATTTCCAATGAATAAAAAACTATATTAGAAATACGACACTCTGCTGCTACCTACGGAACATATTTCAGACAGCTCTGGATTAGAGCGCTCACATTTGCCACATGGTGGTGGCTGTGTATGGAGCCAGATAACTTTATATTTGTAACTGAAAAAACTTGGTGAACCAAAAAATATTAGATTGTTTGAAAACATGTAGTGTCAGAAATCTCAGTTTCATTTTCGGTTTTTGTGATGCGCTTATAATGTCTAATGTCAACTTTTCTTTCGACCAAAGTTTTGTCTCCTTGCGAAGGGTGGTGTTTATGGGAGAAGGGCATGCCCGCTTTTGAGTGACAGCGCGCATGAAATCAGTGTGACCAGCAAATAACTTACTTCAGGGTGGATAGGCTCTGGCTCTGCTGCTTACTGCCATTGAGGAATGTGAAAATTATACAAATAATTTGTATAATTATTAATAATTTGATAAACTGAACGAAATTATTTTATTTATATTATTTATACGATGAGGCCTTGCAAGCTAATGTAACGTTAACGTTAGCTGTCAGCACCTCCCTAACGTTGTAACGTTAGCTAACATTAGCTAGCCAACATCATTAACATGAATAACCAGTGCAAACTAGCTTGCTAGCATTATTGGAAACGACACAACATATTTTCAATAATATCTTTTGGTTTACCAAGTTATTATTTTTCAGTTTCAACATGCATTTATTACCTTTCAACTATTTTTCTTTTTCAGTTACAAATAATAAAGTCCCGAATCTGGCTCCATAGCGAACCAGTAGGCCTAGTTACTGTGGAAAAAACAAATAATATATGCTAATTTGCCACTGCCCTGCAGATCTCCAGAGGCAGAAGCGCCAAATGAAACACAAAACCACTGTAATAATGTTATTATTATTATTATTATTATTATTATTATTATTATTATTATAGCTTATCTGTCATTTTCAGTTAGAATAACTGTAGGTGCCTTCTAAAGGTTGCAACATCTCTCTTACAAATGTAACACATCTGCTGGCCAAGATCAATGAAATAAGTTGCATTGCTTCTAATACCCTGTCACATATTTTTCAAGGGTTTGGCTACTACACCCAGCTAGTAAGACAAATGGTGGCAAGTGAAGGAGAAGCAGAGGAGAGAAGTTGAATGGGGCCCATGCTTAAGATGGATTACCACAAACTCCAAGTCCCCACAGGTTTGCTGGTTAAAAATCCTCTTTGAGGCTGACTGGCCAGCCAAGTTCACATATCCCACAAGACTTGTCCTCTTTTGCCCTTTACAGCCAGCATATCGATGACTGAATGTTTCAGTTGTTTCACTTCTTTCGGCCTTATCTGTATTCATGCTGGTATTTGTGCTGAAGGTGTTTTCTGAAACTTCATGGGCTATAGAGATCAAAGCAATGGTTTGTAGAGAGATAATTATTTTTCCTATCCTTTGTGTACAGAAAAGACTGTCCCCAAAGGCATTTTCAATTGCTACATTGTATTAAAATATGTACAATATACTTCCAAATGAATGAATAATGTAGCACATAAAAAAAGCTCTGCACAATGATCTAACTCTGTCCATCCACTCTTTACTGCCACTTCAGGCATTCAAGGATTCAATTGGTATTCATCTCAGACGGGTAAAAACTCAATACATTAAAATTTCAGTTGCTGACTACTCCTTTTTCATTTAAAAGCAAACCAGCCAGTTATCTGCTGTACTTACAATAGGATATGGCATAATGTTAACAGGTCTAGAGTCCATACAAATTAAACTTGTAGACTTATCATGAATACCATTAGTGAATAACTCTTCACAGGTATGGTGCACTTTCATGGATTTCATATAGAATTCTTCTTTTACATGTATTGTGTTAAAGTCGTGTTACAACAGTATTAAAGCAATATTTAATTCACGTCAAGAACAGTTTTCTGAATAGGAATTAAAATCGATATTTCCACCGTGAGAGACTTTTCCGCCCCTCACATTTGCAGACACAAATGATGACTTTAATTTCCCTGATTAGCCGCGGCCCTTTTGTGTGCTCGAGAAGTGCTACCGGTAATGGAAATGAGCTATGGCTTCACTGTATCTCCCCGCTCTATTCATGAATCTCGCCAGTCGTAAAGCCAAGTCACGTCAGCATAATTTCAGCTCAGGCTGAATAGATAATGGCGGATATAGTTTGTGAGAAATTGATTCATTTTTCAATATTAAAAACTGTGTTAGGAAACCAATCCCAACTTGGCTCAGGATTGAAGTTCTAAATTAAATGCAAGATATATGAGAGTAAGGGGCAGTGGTAAGCAGCCATGTATCTGAAGTGCTGATTTTTATACTACAGATACAACATCAATACATTGTTGAATTCTATGTAGAGCATGCTGTTACCCCTTCTAATTAATACAGATAGACTTTATATTGCACAAGGCATCTTCTGCTTTCCATAGCCCGAGTTTCCTACGAACTATATGCTATATGCTATGCTATAAACTCAGTGTAGCCTCAAAGCACTGTATCCTCTCTGCCTCCCACCCCCACCTCCATCCACTCACCCAAAATATCTACTTACAGTACTTTGGCTTAAACCAACTGAAATTCAAGAGTGAAGCACATTGCAGGGGTTGGGAGCAGATGGGGCTGATGTGAGTCATGCTAATTTTATAGGGTTGATCCCTTGGGTCATTCTCAGATGTTCCTCACCCCATTTTTAGAATGTAATGTGAGCTGGAAAGCAGCCGCATTGTACTGTAATAGAATGATTTCGGTAATTATGACTGTTACTCAGCCCTAGGAGTTGTGCCGTTAGGCATTGTGAGGGCTGCCTCCCCCCCCCCCCCCCCACCTGCCTGACATTTTAACATCTTCATTCAGAGATTACCGTACTACAGCAGGGATCTTATGCCAGGGAACCTCTCAAAGGTAGAATTTCAGTCGCAGATGCTGAGTGTACAGCAACGAAATAGGTGCTGAAATCAGTTTTTCAATGGTACCTGATGGAGCCATGAAACACCAGCTATCACAGACGCTTGCATCCAGGTTCTCTATACTACTTGAGCAGTGTGACTGGTGACACCCTTGGGTTGAGACAGCCATGTTGATGGCCTATGTGCTAAAGTTGCTACTCCTTGAATCAGCAGGAGAGGATATTTCAAGTCGCTTTCAAATCAGAGTATGCACCCTTTTCATATGACAGAAAAACTATGAGATTGGAAAAATGCCATACCTTTATAAATAATGTAATAATAATATCTAAGACCTTACTGTTTGCTACAATAATTTAATTTTTGTTTCAAAAACAGGAAAATAAAAATTACATTTAGCATCAACCTTAATAACTTGAATCAGGTTATTTTGCTTTTAAGTATTACAGCTGTTTGATTATTGGTCTAAGTAAATACATTATTTACTATAAATAGATTCCTTGAAAGCTTTTAAGGTGGTGATGCCACTGGGGGGAGGGGAAAGAGATTAAAAAGAATAATTCTGCAAAGAGAACTACAGTATATTGGATACATTATTTATAGAGTATTCTGTATAAATGAGGTGGGTGTAAATGAGGAAACAACTCAGCTTATTGTATTAATTTAATGTTAATGTGTCCATAAAAAATCGGAATGCAATGGATTGTCTTTTTGTACTTTGAATATTCTATATTTGTTAATATAAGTACTGCATTTTTAATGTTTTTGTCATGTTTAAAACACAGTATTTAACTGATAATTGAAGACCCTTGTTGTCTACAAATATCGGTCATTCCCACTTTTTTTTCCTGCTGTGTAATTAAAGACTGTCTAAAGTATATAGTACACGATTAGGGATTTTTTGAATAGACTCATGTTTTTAGGTTGGCATCCTATTAATGCTGCGATGGATCACAGTTGACTACACAGAAAATGGAATGTCATTTAAGTGGACAAGAACACAGTGGTAAAATATGATTAGGACAGCAAAGAATGTAGTGAATGGTAACAGAAGATGCTACATGTCGCTGAAGCTTAGAATTATTTTAATTTTACCTTTATATTCAACAGAATTCTAAATCGGTTGTTACACAACACAATACAATGGCACAACATAGACATGGAAAACAACAAGTAATGGGTTACTAAGTACTCCAGTTCCTACTCATGCTGAAAACCTCTTTCAAATGAACATTCCAAATTTCCAATAAATCATTAGTAATATTACAGTATATATCAGTTGTACAATCCACAATCTAAATATCAGTATCTACCATGGCACTGGTATAAATGGGTCCTCCCTATTGTTTGAAATTTTTTTGGGAAAAATAGGTTTTTAAAATAAAGATAATGGGGACCAAATGATGTGCGGCTTAGACAAAAGAACAAACAAAAAAAATAATACGTTTTGTATGTGAATGAAAGAGCTGGCTAGCTAACAGCGAGTGTAGCTAAGAATGAGCTTTTATTGCTTCCCATGTTTGTTTTTTGGAGTAGGCACGGCATGGATTCTACAAGGCATTATAGATTTGAAACATTTATTGGATATATTTTTAAATTATTTGGAAGGTCACATTGGAAATGAGGCGGCACGGATGGTGCAGTGGGTAGCACTGCCGCCTCACAGCAAGGAGGTCCTGGGTTCGAATCCCCGTCGGCCGGGGCCTCTCTGTGCGGAGTTTGCATGTTCTCCCTGTGTCTGCATGGGTTTCCTCCCACAGTCCAAAGACATGCAGGTTAGGCTGATTGGAGAGTCTAAATTGCCCATAGGTATGAGTGTGTGAGTGAATGGTGTGTGCGCCCTGCGATGGACTGGCGACCTGTCCAGGGTGTATTCCTGCCTTTTGCCCAATGTATGCTGGGATAGGCTCCAGCCCCCCTGCGACCCTGTTCAGGATAAGCGGGTTAAGATAATGGATGGATGGATGGATGGATATTGGAAATGGCATCAATCTGTCAATGCTGGGTAAAGCTAACATAGCCTGTTAGCTTGACGAAGGTAACTAATTGTAACCCCGTACAGAGGCATAATGAACTGTCCAGAATTGTGGATTGTATTCAATTTTGTGGAGGACATGAATTTGCTCTGCGTTGATTAGGCTCAAACAACCACATCATTACAACGGGGCATGTTTATAGAATTGGCAAGTTTTTTTAGATAGCCAGTTAGTTGATCACTTGTCTAACACACTAAGTTGCATGTCAGAGATAAGTCAAAATGAGCTGCTTGACTTGGCAGAAATATTTCTGGCTGTGCAGACTGATGACTGATGCGTTAGCCAGTGTGTAATTGTGCTTAGGTAGGCTACATTACTGACGGTTCAGTTATGGAGATTTCTCTTTCACTTAGTGCACCTAATATAGCAAGGCTTGCTTTCATAGTCTTATTGCTCTCACAGAGTAGGGGCGTATATTGTAGTCCTGTATCTCCACTGGTAGTGCTGGTAGTACATGGCAGGTTATGGATTCAAATCCCACTCACTGATGTCAGCCATACTGAAGAATGTATATGCTCATTGTATTATAAGGTGCTTTGGATGAAAGCATTCATCAAATGGCATATATTCAAATGCCATATTTTTTAATGCAATGGTGGAGCGGGAGCTATTGATAGCTATTAGATTTTTAGTTCTTAGCCCTCCCATCCTGTATCACCATCAGCCGCTACCGAGTAACTATCAACAGAGCATAGAGTTTGTGATTACACTGGGTTCTGCTACTCTGAGGATGGCTGCTGTTTCATGTACCATTTTTGCAGGTCATGAATGACTGACTGTACATGTTAAAACCCATCTCTTCATCTAAATTAAAGAGCCTCACTTTGCAATAAGGTCATTGAGGTTTATTTCTTTATTTCATGAGAGAGAAATTAAGAAAAGGTCAACCTGTCTCCGCTGACAGTGGCTTTGATTTGCATTTAAAAACTGAATACCGCACAATTTAATACTGAATACCCCGATAAATTATTCAAAAGAACAGCTCCTTTTACTGTGTAGCATGTTCACATTCTAACACATGCTTGATATTCCAGCTGCTGTGCAACTAGGATATATTCAGCGAATCTTTGTGAGACCTGCTCCACATGGGAATAAAAAAAACATTCAGCAGTGAAATAGTGCTCTAATCACTATTGTCACAATCCCTGATTTTCAACCCACTGTTAATAGTGTCAGATGATTACACCTCCACGTCTCAGATTAACTGATGTCAGGCATGACTGAGCCAAAGGCTTAAACAGGTCGAGCCCATTCTCAGTTGCTTTGGCATTTTCATATTATTGTGACCGATGACAGTGGGAGCCAGTGATTGTGTTTGTTAGAAACTGGGGAAGGTGAATGTATGCACGTAAAAGAACTCTCCAGGTTGCACTGTCTATCATGACTAATGCCTCACATCCAAAAGGAGATTCTTGCCAATTCCTGGAAAACACACTCCATAAAAAAGACAGCCCTCAAAGTCATCCCAGCACAGTGTCAATCTTCTACTCTAAGCTAAGCATGGTAATTAGAGATCAAGCTGACAACGCGAGAGGATTTTATCTTTTTAAAACAGAGTGACAACGGGGAAACATGTAATCAGAGAGCTCAGCCCCAAGAGGTGGTTTTGTGGTTAAGTGGCAAGGGAACAGGGCCTTGTAACCACAAGGTTGTCACACTGACTCCGCAGTCTTTTGCTAATGTTGTACCTGTTGCTACTGTAGGTAACCCAATGTCAAAATGGATAAAAATGTGTAAAAATGTATTTCATTCTGTCTGAATAAAGGCATGTGTTCAGGAGATAAACCCCGTAATCCTTAATCATTTGCATAACTGAGATTTCCCATGTCTGAAGCATTTATAGCAGGCAACCCTTTCTTCTCAATGTTGCACAAAGAATTCCCAGCACCAATTATATGTATAGAATCACAAATTACTCACCTTGTCCTTGGACAGCTTTTCCCCTGAGAAAACTGACAGTATACCATCTGGGACACATGTGCAATCCAGAACCAACAGTCAAGCACAGGCTAAACCACCCTTGCATGAGGGACTCAGAGCCAAAAGGTTAGTGTTGTTGAGTTTCACTCTAACTGTATGTAAGGTTCCTATAATGACGGGGCTACTGATTAGTTAAAATGTCACCACAGGCACACACGTTGATTAGAGAGTAATTGGCAATCATAATGTCTATTTCCTGTATGGCTATCATTTCCTTGAGGCAACAAATCTTCAGATGCCATTGAAAAAGTGATCTGTTCAAAACATATGGATTATTTTGTTAAGTATAGAATAGATTACAATGGATGTTGGTCATTAAGAGACTGGGCTTGCAACAGAGTGGTTGCTAATACATTCCCCAAGCAGGTACCACAGTCATTGACTCCTTGAGAAAGATACAGTATGTAGCTTTACCACAATACCTTCATTAAATTTCCAAGTGCTCAGAAGTGGATAACAGTGTAAAAGCTAAGCTATGTAAGCTGCCTTGAATATGAACTATCTGGGAATAAAAAAAGATCAAATAATGTATCTTTGAGCATACCCAGTGAACATTATATGGGTGACAAGTCAGTGCCATATAGGCATTCAGTTACATTTGGTTGAAAAGAGAACCTTTCCTAGCCTTCTAAGATGTAGCCAAGCTATATCTGGGCAAAACTGGAGCTGTATTGGGATTTACAGTGCATTTATGTCAAAACAACCTAGATACCCAACCCTCTTAACATCCAGATTCCCGCTTTTGCTCAGTGGGTACTGTCTGGAACACATTGGTGGAACAACGTTGTAGACCAACCTTGAGAATCTGCCACTTACAGTACTGGTATATACAATCTCATATGTATTATTCCTACAAGTGTATAGGCCTCCTAAGAATTTATTCTATTTCTACATAGATCCTGCATATCTGTACATGTGTTATAGTGCCCATGTGAAATGCAGTCTTTCTGGCAAGGAAGTGAAAACCTCACTTGAAGGTCTGTTTTCTTCACAATTGTGTGACAGAACAGGGGCAATGACAATCCCATTACCTATAGTCGAGGGTTAGTCTGATTGCTTCATGATAAGATGAGGCTTTGAGAAAACAGCAATTGAGGAGTTGTACTTGGCAGCAGCATTTACTGAGACTGGTTCTCCTTTTTCCAAGGCAATCATGAGGAAATTGGGGTATCATTCAAAGCCATAGCTGCTGACTCAACCTTCTGCTATACCCTGAAATGTGATGAGGAGGGGGAAGAACACAGGAGAAGGCACTATTTTTAGTATGTACCTTTTATGATATTCACCACTGAACACAACACTGAAATATGTGACTGTAAAGGGTCTAGGTGGCACATTATGTTTGAAGGTTTATCAGTATAGGGTTCAATTTTCTCTCATAATGGATGATCATGCTGCAACAACTGCAGCTTTTGGGTTAAACATAAACAAATGTGACCAGTAATGGTTTTTATATGAAGTAATGAGTTTTCATTTTGGTCTTTATTGGGGCTATTCAAGTATTAATATTTCCTTTTAGTCAGATGACTTTTGTCTTAAATGCATAAATTAAGTTACTGTTTGTTTTCAATATAATCTTAAATGATCAATTCAGTTATTATTCATTTAGATCTTTTAATATTGAATGTAGCCCAGCTTCCCTGGTACTACTAATCGTAGCCTGTGCCTTATTTGGACACAATTCATGTGTGACACAGCAATAATTTTTTTCTCACCGTTTCAGATAAATAAAAATATTTTCCTGATTGGTTTCAGGCTGAGGTACTATAAGCTGTCTCCATCCAGGGATTTTAAGTGGAAAAATGTCATTAACAATTCTGAAGGCATACCATCTTTGCACACAACAACAGAACTGCGACCCTTCTAGAACAGCTGGTGCTTGGACCACCTACTGTACAAGCAATTGCAGATGCACAGCAAAGTCATTCTCTGTCACTCTGGCCAAAGGTTTGCTGTGAATAAATAAACTGTATGTGATGAACTAAAGCCATACCGTGAGGTAAAGAGGGTCAATGTCCTCCAACAGCAAAAACAACTCGACTCACTGATTCACTATTCCTTTGCATCTTATGTAAATATAGGCTTTTCTGACAAATCGACTTGCAGGGCACTTCGTGGAAAAATATTCATAACCTCTGTTTCTGGAGATAAGACCATCTGGTGAGAACAATCCAGCACCTTCCTGATTTTCCTGATCCATTCTTGCCTTTCCTTCATAAAGGTTTGTATAATGTGGAGCCACCTCTAGTCCAACAGGTTGGATATTAGCAGGAAGTGATCACTTCATTAGGGAGACCTGTACACCAGCTTGTTAATGCAAATACTTAATCAGCCAATCATGTGGCAGCAACTAAATGCATAAAAGCATGCAGACGTGGTCAAGAGGTTAATCTGTTTTTCAGACAAATGTCAGGATGGGGAAGAAACGAGATCCAAGTCACTTTGACCGTGGAATGATTGTTGGTGCCAGACAGGGTGGTTTGAGTATCTCAGAAACTGCTGATCTCCTGGGATTTCCATGCACAACAGTCTAGGAGGCGACATGGCTCAGGCAGTAAGAGCAGTCATCTGGCAGTCGGAGGGTTGCCGGTTTGATCCCCTGCCCTACCTGTGTCAAAGTGTCCTTGAGCAAGACACCTAACCCCCAAATGCTCCTGACGAGCTGGTCGGCGCCTTGCATGGCCAATCGCCGTTGGTGTGTGAGTGTGTGTATGAATGGGTGAATGAGCGCTTTGGATAAAGGCGCTATATAAATGCCAACCATTTACCATTTACCATCTAGAGTTTGCAGAGAAAAACCAAAAAAACATCCAATGAGCAGCAGTTCTGTGGGCAAAAATGTGTTGTTAATGAGAGAGGTCAGAGGAGAAGGGCCATACTGTTAAAAGCTGACAGGAAGGTGAAAGTAACGCGAATAACCACACATAACAACAGTGGTATGCAGAAGAGCATCTCTGAACACAGAACGCCTCAAACCTCTAAATGGATAGGCTAAAGCAGCAGAAGACCAGTAAGTCTAAAAAATAAGTATAATAAATACCTAATAAGGTGCTCACTGAGTGTATATACAGGTAGACCTGACGTTAGTTCATTTTCTGCTGTGAGGTCAATACATTTTGAAGTTAGTTCATTTTGAACTAACCTCACTGCAGAAAATGAGACACATACATTTTGACCAGGGGCTAGTGGTCACAACATCACAATACTAATTATGATATCCTGACACTTGGCCAGCTACAGTATATTCAGCATGGTCAGTGTTTTTTTTTTAAATGAGAAAGAAATCAAACCATGCAGAGATAGTTGTGTTACTGCTACCATTTACCATTAACTGCGATTTTATGTAATGATGATTTAGAAAATTCTCTTTCGCAAACCACTCAGATACATATGCCATCCATGCTTCCACATACAATTGCAACCACCAGGTTTCAGTAGTACCATATAAGACACTGTTCTCTTAATTACCAGGGCTGACCAACCAGTAAATTTAAATGAATACCGTTCATCTTGTGTTTTTATTTCCTTTACTCATTAGAGGTGCCTTGTAAAGCACATTAACCGTGCAATACAGTCAAAGGTGCACTGAAGCCATATTTCATCCTATTCCCAGACTGTAAATTCACTGGATGAAGTTCCTTTTGCAATCACTTTGAGACACAAATTCATACATACAAGCACTAAAAAATTGATCCGAGATTCACACACGAAGCCTATGCGATTTTACGGATCATGGATGTGGTGAACAAAAGTAGAAAGACAGTTTACAATGAGCTTTGAAATTGATGAAATGTTAAATGATTATGCGCAAGATCAGCAATGTGTATGGCAGCTTTTCAGACTGAAATGACTTTATATAACAGGATTAAAGCTGCAGCCCTGCATTGAAAAGACAATTCCCTCTCAATCAGTACAACACCTTCCCCAAATCTGGCACTGCATTAGCAATTGGAGTAGTACTTTATTCTGTATCATATCCCCAATGCATTGTATGAAAACAGTTTTGTGTTCACCCAACTATCAGCAGCTTGTTGGCTGATGCCCAGCAACAAAATTACTTGTGTAGTATTCAGAAATCCCTGGAAAGACTGGTTTGTTTTTAATTAAGCATAATGGGGTCTTACTTTCTGGTGGCATAGATTTCAAGTCCGTTATGTGGCCACTGGATGATTTATTGTTTGTGTGACGGCAGTACTGGGTGTTTATGTACCATGCCATATGCTTCAGTTGCTCTGGACCCAGGGTGTCACTGTGGCCAGTTTCCTGCCAATGCTGCCAATCAGAGAGTTTCACAAAACAAATGACAATGCACAACATAAACACTGCCTAGAAACAAGCTGACCTGTGGGCAAGGGAATGGTGCTGTGGAAAGCTCAATTCCAAAGCCGGTTGCAACTTTTTGATGAGGAACGCGCAGCGTGCGCATTATAGCTGCAGTAAGCACATAATATCTGCATTGCTGTGATGATGTGATACAAGCATCCCTAAAAGAAAAGGGGGGGGGGTTGTGAAAATGAGAGATAGAAAAATGTTCTACACTTGCTAGAAACAGGGAGAAAGTAAGTAAATAATGGGTGTTGAATGTCACTACAGCTAAATAAAATAAATAAATACATAAATAATAAATCAATCGTAACCATTCCTTACACAATGACAGAATATGGTAATGGTGCTATCTACAGAACATTATTTGGAGTCTGAGGTTTGGGTGCATGAGCTTGTGACAAATTATGCATCCCTGATTTATGATTCAAAACTTAATGGGAACACCCAGCTGGCAGGGAGGGAAGAAAATGGTGACCAACTCTGTCAGGAGCACATCTGTTAGGCAGCCGAGGGACAGCCTTTCAAGGCTCCATCGCCACCCACCATTTCCCCAAATGGCAACCAACCAGAACCATTTGCAATTACAATGATACCCCATCTCCAGTCCCAAGCACCTCAGGTTCAGACTGACCCTCCCCAGAAACTCTGGGTCACCGCTGCCTAGTCCTGTTACAGAGTGAGAGGACAGCTGACAATAAGATACACAAAGGATATTCACACTTGGAAACAGTCTCCTGTTAAAACTGGCAGGGAGCAATGATCTGCAGCAAATAATAAACCCTAATGTCACTTGAGATTTTTCTTACTTCTGTCCATTTCAATCCTGTATTTAATACATATTATGCACATATATTCCAGACAAAAACTATGCTTAAGTAACAGTTATAACTGAAAATGGGGAAAAAGCGGATTGCTTGACCTTTGTTATGATTGTGCTTTCCAACACTGACACTGCTTTTCAAAAGACAAATACAATATCCACATCATGTAGTAAGGGATTAACTTCATATCAACAGAATTACCAATAAACAGCCGCCATTTATATTCACATGGTAGGAACAGATTACATGGTGCCATGGTGTTAGCAATTCTAACCAATAAATTATTCCTCTCTAGAGGAATATAACTGAGATGAAGACTGTCCTCTGTACCAATTGTTAACTTTACTGGTGTACAAAAAGCACACTGCAGTGCATGGAGAGATTAGTTCAATCACAATAAATGTGACACCTTAAATCTCAGGGTGAAGTAAAGTAAGGTCATATAAACCACAGGGGAACAGAAGAGATCATTCCTACTCTTAAAGGACAAAAGGACAAGTTTCATTTATCAAAGCGAACATGCGTATGTTTCATAATAAATTATTCCTACATTTTATAAAAAATGTATAATATCAGTGAGCAATATAGGCAATATTAAAATACATGGGACTCACTATGAACTGCTCTGTTATTTTTGACTCCTTTATGAAATGTGTTCCCATGGGTGACTCACAAGAACACAGAACTTATCCTTCATAATTCATTAGATACCGTATATAAGACATGCCACAACCATTCTTTAAATTCTCCAGAAAGAAAAAATCATGGGTTGAGAGGGAAAACTGCTTTTGTTCTACAATATGTTAAAAACAAAGAATTTACAGGATTACAAGAGGCAATCGGCTAAAATACAGTAGCATGTAAAATACAGCTTCGTAATGTAATCGTATAATGCATATCCATTAAATAGACCTGTTAATGATTCATAATATATATTGCAATCTATCTTAAATAATCCAGCCTCAAAAAAGTAATTATCTCATATGAGACAGAGACTATAATAGCCATAATGTTGGACATACATTCTGTAAAAAATAAAATAAGTATGGGTGGTATTGTGTAATGACCTTTTTGCTGCGCCTTTTTGCGGCAATTCCCATGTACAATTTCCTTCATTTTGGATAAGAAGTTAAGATTTTGTTCTTTGGCTAAGGCTAGAAATTCTTCCATATCCCTCCTCCAGATCGTGTAGCTTAATGTCTTCTTAATGGTAGTGCTCTCAGGTTCAGGTGTCGTTTGGTGTGTAAGATTTGTCTCCTCTTAAAGTCAGTGAAAACCACAGAGCCTGCCCAATGACTGATTTATTCACAAAATAAGAATGATCACAATGTATTAGTTATTATCTGAATTAGAAGGAAACACAACTGTATCCTGATTTGCGAGGAAAATAAATACAGTTTAAAATACAATTCAGAATATATGCATAGCAGGATACAGGATGAATTAAATCCTGAAAAAATAACATTTATGGGTAAAAATTAACCACTTGAAAAAATGATTTGCGCAGTTACTGTATGATGGGTCAATAGCCAACCTGCACGAGCACTAAGAATATGAATGCCGAAAAGCACAGCTGATGTGGCCATAACTGGTGATGATGGCTGTATGCATATTCATATTCTCCATCGACTTTTATACTGGGTGGTTCCGGATAATATTATCCACAGCATATTTGATGTATCAATCCACAGAACATGTAATTGTACAGTTCAAAAATACCTGTGATGTTCATATTCTTTTTTTTTGTAACCCCTTCATATGGTGTTAGGCAAAAGCCATCTACCCCTACTGTATATACAACACTAATGCCAAGACATCCCAGAACCTCCATTAAACCAATAATGTTAACCCATATTAAATCAAATTGGTATGAGCTTGTAACAGAGTAGCATTTCTGTCTGGTATGAAATCACTTGCACATGAGCAATGCATAGGAACAGCTTCACAAAGGGAATAGTAGGTGAATTGTCTTTTCCAGTAAGATGATGCTTTTATTCTAGTCTGGAGAAACCGCTAGCTTGCTGGCCCAACCCCTCACAGCATTAACATATATTAGCACTCTGTTCCCACCCCCCACCCCCACTGTCGCTCACTCTCTCACTCCATTCCAAGAAAAGAAAAATACTGCTGAAAATGGGAACCTGGATATTTAATCAACTAATACTGCATTATGCATGAGGACCGTGTTTGAGAGTGCACTGTGATACTGTGAGAGATGGGTAGATAGATACGAAACATAGTGCTGCCACTTTTCTTCCTTACATTGCTATGGTGACAGTGGTATAAAGCTAAATCCAAATTAATTTATTTCCAAAAATATTTTATTCATTACATGGGATGGTTGGCCCTGGCTGCTTTACAGGTTTTTAATGAACCGCCACCACTGGGAAATCAAATCCAATTGGAAACCTGGAGCAGGTGATCACCGCTCACATATTATGCTGCCTGTGTTTGACGCAGCCCTAAAAAATGAAGCTAAGCACTGAGTGATGCAGACCGAGTGATGAATGCAATTGGACAAAGCTGGCCATTCAGCCTGGACCAATGCTTATTCTGCCACCTTCTGGAACAATCCTCTTTGTTTAATTGAACAATCTAAATGTAATGTGATAGCAAACAGAAGGCAGGCCTGACACATATGCAATCATGCTTTGGTTTGGATTCCTGATTGCCCAGGGGTTTCTCTCTTTTCGTCATAAAGGACACTGAATAATAGGGGTTCAGGAATTGAAGTTTTAATCTTAGTGGGACTGCTGGTGGCAGACATGGACAAAGCTAGAACGCTACTGTAATGTAATGAAATAATAATAATAATAATAGAATATGAATAGTATACCTCCCAGTATTTTACACACCATTAAATACAAATATAAACAACAGGAGACACACACAGTGATTCAAAACTAATCGTATACATCCAGTAATTCCCCCATCACCTTTTTCAAGTGAATGATGTATGCTCAAACTGCAATGCAGATTATTATTATTGTTGTTTATTCAGACCCTTGTCCAACCAAATTTGAACAGAGTGGGTTTAAGTTCCTTTTACAATAATTTTACCATGAAGCCCAACTGAGATAAGGAATCTCTATTCCAAAGATGACCTGGCCAAGAGGGCAGGGAACAGAGGGAAATATTAATTAATTAGCACCACACAAGACAAAAAAAAAATCCTGCCTCACTGCATCATTTTCCCCATAGGGGATAAAATCAAATAGATTTATAGCAAGGTGACTATTTCCTCTGAGCTACTGCACAATTGTCGCTCGGAAACAGCGATAAACCACCTTCAAGGTAGTATTAAAGGCAGCACCTAAGAGACGCCTTTGTGCCAGGTGGAAGAGGTGGGCATAACGCAGCCAAAATGTGTATTTTTGTGTGACAGGACAGGAGTTATGTCTGGTTTTCTTGACACTGGAAAGCACCAAATGTTTAACAATGTGTAAATGTAGTAGTGAAGCATCACATGTATGGGAGGCTTTATCTTCAAGAACATGAACTAGTAGGGTACATTTAACCATGCTCTCAGTCTGAGGGATTATTCATTATGTTAATGAGGGAGGAAATAAATGGGTAAGCACATTCCAGTTAAGGACTGCTCCTTCATTATTCATATTTACATTTTTATTCCTGAGATGAACTTAGAGAGGTGTCAAATGATTGCTATTATTTTAAAATATCTCATTAATTAACTTTCTGTGAAAATGCGACAAAAATGTTATATTTATATGAGCAGTTTGGAATTATGCAGACTGCTAGATTTCGGACTTGCACAAGGGTTCATTGCATGTTAGCATAAAGGACTGATGATTCTTACCTTTCTGACTGCTCTGCTCTGTTCTTTCTTCATTTTATTTTTATTTTTTTGTCTAACAGTACTCAGAATTGACGGAGAAGAAATAAGCAGAAATTATTATGCGCTGGCCCCAAATATTGAAAATTACACATGGAAGTGAAATATTACATTTCAGACCTCTGAGGGGAGTGAAACAAGGTCTGGGTGCTGCAAATTCACCTTTTACTGACAACATTTTTAACATTTTCTATTGTGCTTTTCAGCCAAATTGAATCCACTAGCTATTTGAACCTCTCCATTTCCTTGTGACATCTTAATGGTTATCTTTTTATTTAGTAGAAAAAATCTCATGGAGCGGAGCAAAAAGAAAAATCACATTAATTTTTGCAGCAATCATGGGCAAAAAATAGGGCCTTTGTATTTAAAACTAGCTATATTGAGATAACACAGAGATTTATCAATGTACTGTGGCTTTGTTCTTCAACCAGCTTTTAGCCTCAAAGGTGGGAAAAATGGCAGGCAGATGCTATAAAATACAATTCGCTGTCAGCTTATTTCCTCATACCACCAAATTGATTTTTTCCCTCCCAGATGATACAACAGTGCATTGTGGGACCTGATGCACATGGTGTGATAAATATATCACACTCTAGGGTAGGGGGGGCTCTACAGCTTGACTCAGGAGACATGTTTCAAGTTCCGCTAGGGGGGTGGGTGATTTCAATTAAAATCTGACTCCAACACAGCCACTATACAGCCATAATTGATCAGGCGAGATTAAAACTATCTTCATTTTCCAAAAAACAATTTGAAAGGCAAGAGATACATATAAATAGGTTTGTTTGTTTTTTGGTCAGGATTCCATTGGTAAAGAATTCCAGAGGCCATCTCATCTGTTTGACTGGAACTGTTTATTTCATATCAGTAGACACAAAAGCAGTGCATAGAGCCAACGGAATAATATAGGGAATATGATAATCGTTGCTTATGAACAGAAGCATACATTCCAGGATTCATGCTGAGCACAGCATCATTTTTCCTTATATAAGAACCTAGCTGAATTCCTGCACATATTCACAAGCCACTGCATTCACAAAGCAATAATCCATAATGTTAATGCCAGCATAACACAGACAGAGCATTGAACCTAATTTGTGTATCCAGAAACTAGTATCACATCTGTAGTCAAGGGGGTGGACCAGAAAAGACGAGAGTGCCAAGGCTGTCATTGAGGCTTGGGTGTGAGGTCAAAGGTTAAAGACGGCACCTACAGCAGAATATCAAGAAGAGTTACCGCAGGGTTAATGACGTAGGAGGACCTCGGTTTCACACCAACACAAGGCCGCAAGCATTAACCATTTTTAGCGTGGGCTGATTTGTTGCCTGCTACTGACTGTGTGTATACAGTGGTCTCGAGTCAAAGTGAAAGCTATCGATTCTGAAGGAGAGAAAAAAAAAAAAACAAGGAGGCTTTTAAAGCTGAAGGGCACACTCACCAGATCGCCCATGTGACCCTTTCCACAAGAGGACCTAAGAATGCAAAGCCCCCCTCCCCCCCACCAGATGGAGAGAAACACCGTACCTTAAAAAAAAATTCAGGTCAAGATCCCCATGAATTATGAATGCCCAGCCCTCTCCTGACAGTGGCAGGTGACCTTAGCGCCATTTTCGCTGCTCAGCAGCTGAGGAAACGAGTCTGTGAGCAGATAATGGGAAAGGTCCTGGTCTGACAGCACGGCAAATTTGCAATGAAAATGTTCAGTTCTTAGACTTTATTAAACCACTGTATTTTGTGTCTGCTTGTGGAAATTTCCAATCCACCGGGTCTGCACTAATTAGACCATCTTTACGAGATTTAAAGGTCGTAAGTTCGCTGAGGTTTGACCCTCTGTTTTAAAAAGCTCTTTGGATTAAAAAGGCTAAATGCACCCAGTACATATAAAGCATTCTATGTTCAATTTATTTGCCGTTACAAATTGTATAGCAGCATTCATCTATGATGGTTATATTTTTAGGTTTTTGGAAACACTGATATGTGTACTGTTGAGTAATGTGTACATATGGTACTACAGAAACATGGCAGCAATCCTCTCTTTAACAGATGAAGCTTTCAACTCGTGTGTGCTCTGTGTAGGAGTAGCTGGATGAGCAATCGGGTGCTATAATGCAGATGGCCTCCACTGAACTCCTACATGTGTTTTGTGAAGATTGCTCTTCTTGCTGGTATCAAATTATTTCCAGAATTCTTACAAAACATAATCATACCAGCTGCCATATCTTGTTGCATTGATCCAGTGACTGAGCCGGACAGAATGAACGGCTACAAAAACAAACCTTTCAGAGGAAATGGTGAAAGAAAACAGGAAGCACCCCTTGTGCATTCACAGGGTTCTCCACACATGGTTAAATGCAAACATATGGGACAGTGACAGAGTTGTTGTTTTGGTATCGGTACTCCAGTACATTGGATTTGAAATAAAACAATGAATATAATGTATAATGAATGCAGATTGCAGCTTCAATTTGAGGGTATTTACATCCATATTGGGTGGACTGTGTAGGAATTACAGCCAGTTTTCATGTCATATTTCAATGTTTTGGAGTACAGAACAAAAACAACAAATATTGTGTCACTATCTCAGTATGTTCATGTTTAAGTGTACATTAAATGTCCAACATTGTCACCTAAACCTTTCCAGTGTTTTATTTTAGGTCTAATATCCATAACAAGATGTTTGTGTGGCTTTAAGTGCAGTTTGAGTTTGAATGTCCATTCTCCGGCGCCTCTCATGAGCTTTACCAATAACATACTGTTTTAGCGACTGTGTTTTTAGGGCTCATTAATATGAATGAACCTCTATTGTGACGGGCTGGCTAGCTCTGTAACGAACTGAACGGTATCTGTGCCGGGTCTGGATTTCTTCCAGCTAAAATGTGGGCATGCTGAAGGCCGACATACTGTACGCAATTGAGCGTACACTTGAGGAAAGTCCAAACCACTCTTTTAAATGCACAGTTTCTTAATACAGATTAATGAATTCATTAATGCGGATTTCATTGGAGACTGTGTGTTTTGATACTTTCACTATGTTTGTATAGCACCTACAACTCCTTTATAATCCACATAGCAAGGTAAATGTTGTTTAACACAATACGGGACCTTTAATATAATTATTTGGTCCAATTGTGGATTGTTATTTCAAGAAATACACAACAATTGACACTGTTTAATTTGAATCAGAATATCTGCTATCAGTACACACCAAATGTGTTTCAATGAAAAACAGAACCAAGGAAAATATCCATTGGCCATTTTTACGGAATACATGGTAAAAGCTTATAATTCTAAGCTCTTTACTTACTCGGCACTCACATTCACATTCATTTTTGTATAATTTATAGTAAGATTTTATAAGATATAAATGTTACTTCATTATAATGTATAACCAAAGACCTTTTTATATTTTCTCTAAATAGCCGTAGGTGTTCATTAAGTAAGAGACAGCCCTACTGCAGTTTAATTGATCCATTGTGCATCCCGTAATGGGGAAAGCTACATTGATCAGCTATTGATTGAAGCACGGTTAATCTACAACTAAGACCATGAAGAAGAATGTAATTAATGGATTTTTTGATGGAGTGTCTTTCAATGAAGGTGCTTGGAAGTGGCACATAATGCATCACCTTTCCAAACTGCTTCATGTTTTTAAGATGAACCATCCTATATTATACTCCTAAGACCCAACAGAAAAAGAAAAGTATGTACATTTTTGACGTAATACAAGTGTCTCTGATGTCAAAAAATATAGCAAGGAAAATTATTCTTCAAAAATATAGTTATTTTAATTTTAATAAATGTCTCATGTAATGTAGGTATCAGCACAGCAGAAAAAGATTTTCGAGATTATGACTAGAGACTCATGTCCCCTACTGGGGACAAAAATGAATTGTTGCTTATGAAGTGAATGTTATTCAAATCCAATCAATCACAGAGCTAAAATGTATGAAGTCCCATGGTCTTTGTAGATGTTTCTGATGTATATCTGTTGAATTGTTCCAAGGCACAATAAAGTTGAATGTAAAAGCCTCGAATTGCACCACTGCTGACATTAACACTTTTGTGTGAGAGCAGAAAAGACAAAGAGCAAAATAAAAAAACGTCTTCACGAATATGATGACATCACCTCTTTATAAGGCTCTGTCATGGCACTTCCTTCTCAGAGAAAAACTGTTTACTTCCTGCTGAATCCCAGCGTGACATAGTGGTAGACAATGGCACACACATTCTACTGCTGACAGTCCGCTATTGAAAATCCCTGAAGAGAATCTGCTCGGGAACAGGCGAAATTGCAGACGTAATTAACTGAACATTTTTTAATTGGCTTCATCAAATGAGAGAAGGGGCTAGGCTTGTGCCGACGATCAAATGTAGACCATTTTGTTCACTTTGACTGCGCCGAATGTCAGTCCCACTATAAATAATTCATGCATTTGCCTGCCTTCCATCATCTTTTTTTAGTGCCTGCACCAAAACACTCGCCTCTCATATAGCACTGTTCTTCCTACAACATTTATAACTCGGTGGAATAATAAATGAAGGAACAGCAAAATCTCCCTGCTGTGAACAGCAATCAGGAGAAGCAGCCATGGAGGGAGGTTCTGAGGGGGGGGGGGGGGGGGGGGGGGGGGGGGCAACCCCAAAACATGGTACTTTAAACAATGGTGTGCAAATCACTGCCGCACTAACACAAAGAGTCGCTTGAGTAGGAGCCTGTGGACAGACACATCTGCTGAATAATATCCAAAAGGGAACCTTAATGCTCTAGCTTTCCAGACCTTCTGTGCTTGTGTCAAAACTGCCCCAAGGTAGGCTTGCAGTAATAACGAGATGACTGGACCAAGTAGAGTGACTGCACTTGAACCCAATAGCTTCAGAAGTGGTTTGCATAAGCTTGGCCATAACACAACCTTAGTTTATTATTATATACTGCAAAGATGTAATTACCTATATCATATTCCATTTCCCTGTCTGCTGAAATCATTATTCGTAATTCAGTGAGCTTAAACAAAGGCTCACTTACATGATTCTTCCTTTATAAGACATTTTACTATAGACCACTTAAATCTGGAAAAATATATGTGCCGAATGACATACTGATTGGACCGTACTATAATTCAATGTCTAAATTTCAGTTTGTTTTTGCGTTACACCTTATTTTCTCAAATGCTACAGCAACAATGTTACAATATTGTTTGCCTCGTTTGCAACAAATGGCAATGATATCCAGTTCCCTTTCTAAAGATTCAAACCTTACAGTTGCCAGTACTTAATCTGTCTCGCCAGTCTGGGTACACTTTACACAGGAGGTTCCCGAGCACCCTACCTTTCCCTCGCTTCCACTTCTAAGGGGTCCTCCGGGTGGCTCTTCACATCCTCCTGGCTTCTCTTTGAGTCCTCCTTTCCTGCGCTCTCGGGGGAGCCGGTTTTAGGCAGCTCCTCGCTGGACTGCAGGTGTGGGATGAGGTTCTGCTGGTGCCATGATTGATGACCCGTTCTGGCGTAGACTGGCGTGGGTCCCGGGGTCGGCGCCAAAATGCTGTGCACAGGGCTGTTGCTCTTGCGAAGCCCACTCCTGTCCCGTGAATGACTCTTTAACCTGTTCTGGGCCGGGTTGCCCCGGTGATCAAAGCCCTCCTGCTGGATGTAGCTCCCGCTGCCGGCCGAACTCTGGGAGGAGTGACTGAACCAGCGCCAGCGCAGCCTGAGGATCTGTTTCACGTCAAACTCCTTCTTCCCCGACACCGACATCCTCTTCTCCTTGTGTAATGAAGGTACGTTGAATTCCACAAACAATAGAGAAGGCAATGAGCGCCTTTCTTTCACTCACTTGCACTCTCCTTCTCTCTTTCTCCCCCCTCTCTCTCTTTCTCTCTTCCCTCTCTCTGTTCTTTATATGTGGAGGAGAAAAGAACAATCTCTGCTGCTCTTGTGTATGCCTGGGCTTGCACTCAACACAATTCCACTGCTTCTCGCTCACTCTGCTGCTCCTGCAGCTCGGTTAATGCACATGCATGATGCGTTCTCTCTCTCTCTCTCTCTCTCTCTCTCTTCACACAC
Source organism: Conger conger (assembly GCF_963514075.1). Lineage (NCBI taxonomy): Eukaryota > Metazoa > Chordata > Actinopteri > Anguilliformes > Congridae > Conger > Conger conger. Next base: position 26,280,372 of record NC_083762.1, read on the forward strand.
TCTCGCAGGCTGAAGGCTGAATGCAAACAGGAGGAAGCAGCGCCTCACGATCCCAGTGCTATTTCCACGCGCTTCAGCTGATGATTTTAGGCTGCTCCCACCACAGGAGGTGGGGGACCATACTGACAGGATGATGAGGTCAGACCTTAAGCAAGTAAATCAGCTTAGAAAGGGAAGCAGCAGCCAACAGCACTCTCTCCTCTAGGCAGCTGGGTCTTCTGTGCCTTCTCTCTCACTCTCCACCCTATTTCCCCCTCCCTTTCCTTCTCTCTCCCCTTAACACCCTCCCTCTCTCTGCCCCCATCTCACACTTTTCCTTCTCTCCTCCCTTATCTTTATTTTCTGTGTTTGCTCCCGCTCTCTCCCTCCATTATCTCACATCCTCTTCTTTCTTTTTCCTTTACTTCCACATTCATATGCACAGTTGTTCATACACACACAAATACCGAATATACACACACTCGCCATTGAGCCCCATGACCAGCTACCTCACAATTGAATTTACCTCATGAAACCTACTGACCTGTAATTATACACATACACACACACACATACGCACACACACACACGTACACACACAACTGGTTACACTGGCTTTCCAACACAATCCCATGTATAGAAAGTATCCCAGGGGAAGTGGACTCCATTCTCTCTCCATGCAGGAAACTGCAGAAATAGAGTATGACCCCCCACCACCAGTGTCTCAGGGCCATCCGGTGAATTAATGAATCTCAAGGAAAGACGGGCTACTACTTCTGTCGGAGGGGTAGAACCATACGCAAAATTGCGAATCTAATGTGTATGCAAGAGCTGAATGTACAATTTAAGCACCGGTTTAATTTGATATTTGCTGTATATATAATATATATATATATATAATATATAAATATAATATAATATAATATCATATTTCGATAGTTTTATCTTTCAATGTCATTTAGTTCAACAATTTATTGTTGAACGAAATGACAATTATTCAGGGGGGAGTATTCACAAAACGATTACTCCGCCATGATTTTATCATTCACCGGCTTCAGTTTCCACAGCATACCAGGGATGACAGACAAAAAAATTCTTCCTTGCGGCCTGGTGCGAGCAACCCCATTGCATTTTTATCAGAGCGATTCAGCCGTCAAGCCAGCACTTCAATCATACTGACACATGACACACACCGTGTGAGAGGATAAGGCCGTGTTGGCACGTTGTTTGGCTAATGGCACATCGATGGGATTGAGTACAGCAAAAAAATTACCTAATGCTCCAGTAGGGCAGCTCCCCCAGCAAATTTACATCTCAATCCTTACTGCGGCCTCTTATGAATGTACAACTTTATAACAGCTTCAATATGAGGTGTTTCAATCATTTAGGATGGGGTTATCCTTACTGTATGTGTGGGCTCATTGATATTTGTTTATGACAACAGAGGTGGCAGCTTCTCCTTGGGGACTGTGTCAGACACAGTGAGTATTCTGATAAGGTCCAGCTCCATTGCAAAAAGCCATTCCTGCATGGAGATAAGTCCTGACAAGATTGTGCATTATAGGAAATTGGAACTACAGGGGAGCGATGAATCCCATGTACCCATGGGGTTGTTGCAGGCTCCCTGCCAGGTGTAGTCAGATGTGTCTTTTGGGAAACCTTCAGCATAACTGTCATAAAAAAGGATTTAAAGATACAAAACACATGACTTCAATCCCAGCTATCATGTTCTGGTATCATCTGACAGGCATGTAGTTAATGCAGTTCACAAGTACAGAGAGAGTTCTACCAGAGGATAATGTGATTCTATGAATGCTGACAGTGCTACAACGATATGTCCATCTTTTATTTTAAACTGCCTGACCAAAGCTCTAAAATCATGAGACTCCATGGGATTTAATCACTCGGCTGTCTTTTGTATAGATTTTGAAATATGACTGGTACATTATGATGAATCACATGAATACACACTGTGCTCTTCAATACAGCTGCCTGGGGGCTTCACTCCCTGCTTTTCCAGCCTGTGGTGTGCTCCCTACTTCCTCTACATCATACTCACAGGGCTAAATGACAAATAAAAAACTGAAAGTGGGGGGGGGGGGCATACATTCCCTTTTTCTAACAGATATAACATAAATGAGGGTTGCAATCAGGGCTGGTGAGATTTAGTGGTGATTTAAGGGAGCCTATTGTGTAAAATGCAATTTGACTGAAAAAGTAATGATCAGTAAAGTTTTTTCTTAAAAAAACTTTAGGCAGGGGTTGGGTTAAGGTACTTGAACGACATCTGCCTAATCCAATCTAACAGGTTTCCATAGCTACATAAAGCAGTAAACTTTAGGTAGGAAGTCCTGTCAGTTACGAATCCTCCAGCAAACATCTAGCAATTAGTGAAACATCCTCATCCATAGTTTTTTTTCCCAAATGCCCCCCGCTCTCAGCAAAGAAGACAAGAAGTAAAGCTAATTACGAAAAGGATAGAGTGATGTCCTTTCAGGAGGAATTAAGAAAGGATGAGAAGCTGGATAGCAAGATGTCCGGCTTGTAAAGCATGCAATGGTAGCTACGGTAAAAAGAGGCATTTGGACATCCATAGTATCCAGAAATTATAAGCCTCAAAAAGAAATGATATGGAGGTTGGTCATACTTTTGAGGTTTTTATATGCAATTTGCACATGAGGGCATTGAAGAAACACAATGGAAGTATTAAATATGTCCGTTCCTTAGTTTTGGAGAAGTAAGCATTTTAAATGTATGGTCCTACATTGAGAATGTTCTCCTGTAGTGCGTCACATGAGGATAAGAACTCCCCTCATCCCTCCCCTATAACTCGTGACCCACAGTTGACCCGCTGGCCTACAGGCAAGGTTTCTTAGGTCCACTTAAAATAGACTGCCTTTTAAAGACTATTGGAGTATTTCTGGCTATATTCATTTAGCTAGCTAGTTTGCTTTGCTAGGACGTTATTTTTATCTTAACTTGGCTAGCTAGCAAAAATTATTATTGGATAAGTCAGTGCCCTTACCTTAGCTATTGATAGTTGATAAACTAAGATAGCTAGCTTGTAAAAATAAATGTATCATGGAGATAGCTACGGTAACAAACAACAATGTGAGGAAAGTGGGGGCATGTCATAGTTAATTGACAGTTCTCATTACCACGCCAAGATAGTTTGGGTGAACTTTTATAGTGGGACATTTAGGCTTAGAAAAATATGTTTTAAAATTAATTTAAATAACTGAATAATAAAAAGAATTATGCACAGTTTTATTGTTGCCAAGTGTCACATTCAACCACCATGTTACTCCTTATAAGTATCACATTTCATGAAAAGTCTGCAATGCATCAGCAGAAATTGGCCATAAAAAAGTTACATTGTATATCCTCTGTTCTTTTTAAAGTTGTTGTGATAGTGTTGGGTCAAGACTGTTCTAGCCTAGATCATCAATGTACAAATTGTTGTTCTATGAGTTATTGATGGAGCAAAAATGTAACATGCATGCTGTGAATGTGAAGGGATTGAATTGAACATATTTATGAAGCTCGTAACATTTCAGTGGGGCTAGAGGAACGTTATAACCAAAAATATGTCTGATAAAATTTACAAAAATGCTATAATGGAATATGGATATCTTGAAAATATAGTGCTGGCAGTTTTTACTATCCCATAATATTATGATGTAAGTACTCTCTGCCAGCATTGGCAAATTCTGGACTGTGACTTTAAATTAATTTCTTATCGCTACCCTGTACTTGGCCAATGTTTGTGCTGTCTGTGTTTTGATACAATTGTTTGTTAAACCACAGCTGAGATGAAATTATATCATCAGATTTTTATCCATTGTATTTTGATATATTTATTCATGCGGTGTGCCTTCTGTTGAGTGCTGAACTGTCAAGCCTGAAAATTAAACAGTTATACTTTTAAATCAGGTTGCTTTCTGGGTACTGTGGTGGTGTGTATGCAAGTGTGGGGGGTGGAGACTGAGACGGGGTGGGAAGCTCTCTACCTGCTCTCCCAATTAGAGAGCAGGGAGAGAGGGGGATGGAAGGGGGATAGAGCGCAATGACCCAATGGTAAAATTCACTTTGAATTTGAATGCCTTTGTGGACTCCAGTGACATCAGAATATTTGTTTTTCACTCTCCCCATTTTGATTATTTATCTATGTTTTCAATTTTAGTTTGCTTGAATGTATATATTCAAACAAATGCAATGTAATGCAAAATCAAATCAAATGTTAAACAAAATCATATGATGCACACATTTGTCTTCCGTTAAAGCCTCTATCATCCTTACACTGAATCAGAGAATTACTGTCTTCTGACTTCCTTTTGCTTCAATTTGCTTCAGTCAGATTTGTCTGTAGTAACTGGCCTTAGGACATTCTCAAAATGAGATTACAGCACAGGGTTTGGAGAACTAAAACCATAGGCTCACATGTATTTCATTGTCTTTTCCCTTGTTTTATTTCCTACACATTTAGTGTCAATGTCCATTTCAAGTACAATTAATCTGTTAAAATCTAGAAAGATCTGTCAAAAAATAAAACTAGGGGCTGTTAGATTATAGTTTCTAAGGTAAGAAGGAGCAGCTTCCCTTTGTGACTCTATCAATCAGACCTGAGGCCTCATTCATGAAAATGTTCGCAGACTTATCTTAAAAAATATTTGAAGATAATTTCCTTTATTTAGCATATGCTTGATAAAAAATATCTGAAACCAACAACATGCAGTCCCTCCACATAACCAGTAGGTCATTTACATTTGTCTAATGTAAACTTTATCTGGGAATACGATCATATCCACATCCAAGTGGGATTTATAAATAAATATTTAGTCACGGTTTTCTTCATAAGCCCAACTATTTAAGATACAATTTGTTCGTATGGCCATTTTATAAATGAGGCCCGTAGTTAGACTTTGTGAATTAACAGATAACAACCACTGGTGAAAGTAACACCAGAACAGTGAAGCTGCACTTCGAAGCTGGAACGTCAACAGTTAACTTGCAAATCTCTGATCGACCTGCCTAACACTAGCTAACGTTATATGCTGAAAAAACTCCAATTTGTCAAGGAGTGGTGTTGTGGTTTGAGGGTGTTTGTTGCTGCAATTCCTCTCTTGACTGTGCAAAATTACCTATTGTACCTTTAAGTCAATCTTGAATGGGTATGCCTACATGATTTTATTTAGAATTAGATTAGGTATACAATGTATAACAAATGCATTACTGGGTTTTTAAGTACAGAACAACAAAAAATACAGTAAAGAAAATGAATGTGTGCATGAGTATACCAAATGGAACCAATAGTAAACCACCATGATTATGACAAATGCTGATCAAATGTAATCATCTGTTTTCACCTGAAAGTGCACTGAGGCATTCCTAACCATAGTACCAGCAAGAATTTCAACCTACTTCCACCACTAATTACAATGGAAAACACAAACTCTATCCATGGCTGCTAAGGAGGCAAAACAATTAGGAAATAATGATTTCAAAACAAGGCAGAAATCAAGGTCTGAAATGAAACAATACCAGCTGCATTCCTACCCAGTTTGCCTTCCCCAATTACCATTTCTTATCTCAGGTGGCTCAGTTTCTCTTGTGCGTGGCCCCGGCAGAAATGAACAAACTCGCAGATTCAACAAAGGAAATGTATAAAATTTCATTATCAAACCATTTATGAAAATGATACAAAGACCTAAACCAGAATACTGGGGACAAATACCAATTGTGCATTCAGTCCATTCTTCAGAGTTCCCTCTCTGTCTTTGTTCCAATGTGCACAGCAGTTGACATGGGCAAAGCAAATTTCATTTTGTCAGATATAAAAGGCAGACAAGGGAGGAAGTTTTTGTGTGAACCTTTTGTGGCATAAGCTTGTAGGTCACTTGAGCCTTAGTGATATCTCTCTCACAGGCCACAGGCCAGCCCTGTGATGTGGCATCCAGGTGGTAGATACACAGTTAGTAATCTGCCCCTGCAGCTAGTACTCTGCATAGTCCACAGTGCATGGCAGTAGAGACAGTGAGACAGGCTACACACTTGTCCCAATTCACTCTTAATCTTGAATTGGAAAAGGAAAGGGAGGTAAACTGCCAAGTGTGAAGTTATTGGAGGAAGATTGTGAAGAAAAGAGCGTATGTTTACAGTGTGGACAGATGGAATGAGCAAACATAATTACTGATAATGAAACTGTTTCCAGATCCAGAAGGTAGAAATGAATTGCACCCCTTAGGTACGCCTTTCTTGTACCTTCCTTTGCCCCCGGAACAGAGTGAATTCTTTGTGGCATGGTTTCGACAAGGTGCAGGAAACATTCCTTGGAGATTCTGGTCCATGCTGACAGGAGAGCATCACACAGTTGCTGCTGATTTGCCGGCAGCACATTCATATTGCGAATCATAAGAATGAAGGCTGTTCTGGGGATACAGGGAGGTCCTAACCATTACTAGAAAGTATTGGTCAGTGTATGGGTATGGATGTAGATCACCTGCCTTGAGTGGGGCTCATGGAGCACTTGGGTGATGTAGTTCACCTGCCTTGAGTGGGGCTCATGGAGCACTTGGGTGATGTCGTTCACCTGCCTTGAGTGGGGCTCATGGAGTACTTGGGTGATGTAGTTCACCTGCCTTGAGTGGGGCTCAATTGACAAAAGGACCGAGAGAGTGCCTTGTAAATAAATGTTACCAGTAAGATGATAGATGAGACATGAATTAATAATGCATTTGTAGTAGGGGTTAGGCTGGATGAGCTTGTGAATGGATTTAGTAGTGGTGAGAGGATTCACTTGAAGATTTGCTTGTTTTCATGGTCATTTAGCATTTTTGATTACCTTAATGTAATGTTTCTGTATTTGTTCTGTATGTTTTCATGTTTATTCTTGTTTATGATTCATTTCCCATAGTACCCTGTTATGTCTACGTCTGAATGTTTATCAGTCTAGTCACTCCCCTGTCGGCGTGCCCCACTATTCGGGTGGTTACGGTAGTTTTTCGGGGTTCAACATTTTTTCTAAAACTCGCGATTCTTACTTCCTGCTTTTTCTTGATAGTTAAATGTTGTAAAGCACGATTCTTATTAACTACTACTAATCTAGGTTTTGTACAGTACTAATCCGATTAATACACTTACTGTCTGTCTAACTAACTAACTATCACTTTTATTGGGTAGTTTAGAAATATTCACGAAACTAACTCACTAACGCTATCTCTTAGTATTTCTGCACTGTTCTATAACTCCGCCTCCCTATGCTATCCCTGATTACTCGTTTAGTTTCAGCGAAGTGTTCGCACCTGTCTCTAACTATCACTACGTCTTCTAACTATGCAAATGTCTACTCCCTAATCCGGAGCCGTATGTTTTGCATGTTTTGTTTCGTGCATCCAGTCCGCGTTTTCGTCTCCCTCCCGTTATCATGTTAATACCCTATTGTGTTTCCCCACCTGTTGTCCATTTGTTTAGCCCACCTTTTCCTCTGCCCCGCCTAGATTGTCACCTTCCCTCTTATATTTAAACCTCAGTCTCAGTATGCTTCGTTGTCAGAACGTTGATCTTGATAAGTGCCGATTGTTTGTAAGCCTTGTTATAGAGATTCTTGAAAGACACCCCTTTGCCTTGACTTCGACTTTGCTTTTGCCCTGCTGTACCTTCGCCCTGTGATTTTCTGGATTTTGACCTCTCGCTTGTTTTTTCGACTATTCTTTTGCTTTTCGTTTTTGGCTGTGTTTTGGATCTCTTGGCTTGTGACTACTGACATTAAAACTACTCTTTTGGATTATCCTGTGGTCTGCGTCTGGGTTCCCTGGACCGTACATAACAGTACGTTCTGACCACGATGAACCCAGCAGACCAGTTCCAGCTGCAGTCCGTGCTGGGGAACCACGGAGCTGCATTGGGACACCAGCAGCAGCAGTTGGACTCGTTTGCCCAACAGCTGTGGGCAGTATCTGACTGTTTGGCTAACCTGACCGTGGCCCTCCAGACTGCCAAACCCAATTTCGGCACTCCACCCCTCAGCGCTGCGGCTGCTCCCACTGCACCACCTGCTCCAGTGCGTGAACCTCGTCTTCCACCTCCCGAGAAGTACGCCGGAGAACCAGGAGAATGCCGGGCTTTCATCACACAGTGTCAGCTCATCTTCCAGCTGCAGCCGTCTACCTTCCCCTCTGAGCAATCCCGAGTGGCCTACATCACCACGCAACTCACGGGACGCGCCAAGAAGTGGGGAACGTCCGCCTGGGAGGCTGGATTACCCTGCGTCCAGACCTCAGGGCTATTCATGGAGGAGATGAAGCGGATTTTCGACCGGTCAAGGCATGGTCGCAAAGCAGCGCGCGAGATTCTGCACATGCGTCACGGAGAACGCAGTGTGTCGGATTTTGCCATTGATTTTCAGACCATGGCGACATCTTGTGGCTGGGCTAGCCAAGCCCTGTATGACACCTTCCTGAACGGCGTGGCTGAACGAGTCAAGGATGAATTGCTGACCCGGGAACTACCTGGCGATTTGGAGGGGCTCATCGCGTTGGCCATCCGGGTGGACTCTCGCCTACGCGATCGCCGCCGTTTCCAGAGTCCAGTCCGTCCTGTCCGGTCTCGAGGGGAGATTCCCAGAGCCTGGTCTGTTCCCTCACCCCGGGTGGAACGCCCTACCAACACCGCCGAGACTGAACCCATGAGGGTGGATCGTGCCGTTCGGTCTTACTAATGCACCTGCCGTCTTCCAGAACCTGATCAACGATGTGCTGGGAGACATGATTAACAAGTTTGTTTTTGTTTACCTAGATGACATCCTGATTCACTCCAAGTCCAGGGAGGAACACATCCAACACGTTCGTCAGGTTCTCCAGCGCCTGCTAGAGAACCGTCTGTTTGTTAAACCGGAGAAATGCGTCTTCCACGTCTCCACCACCTCGTTCCTGGGATACATCATTTCGACCGGCAACATCCGCATGGACCCCAAGAAGGTCACAGCAGTGGTCGAGTGGCCTCAACCCACTGGTCGCAAGGACCTGCAACACTTCCTGGGGTTTGCTAACTTTCACCGCCGATTTATCCGGAACTACAGCACCACTGCTGCTCCTCTTACTGCCCTCACGTCCAGCAGGTGTATTTTCCAGTGGAACGAGAAGGCCAACCAGGCGTTTAAGAGTCTGAAGGACCGATTCACCACAGCCCCTATCCTGATCCACCCTGATCCAACCAGGCAATTGATCGTTGAGGTGGATGCCTCGAACATCGGGGTAGGGGCGGTCCTGTCACAACGTTCCAGCAAGGACAACAAGGTTCACCCCTGTGCGTTCTTCTCTCGCAGCCTATCTACCACTGAGGAGAACTACGACATCGGCAACCGTGAACTCCTGGCGGTGAAACTAGCCTTGGAGGAGTGGAGGCACTGGCTGGAGGGAGCTCAGGTCCCCGTCTTGGTGTGGACCGACCACAAGAACCTGGAATACCTGCAGACTGCCAAGAGGCTCAACTCTCGCCAGGCCCGATGGGCATTATTCTTCTCAAGGTTTAATTTCACCCTTGCCTACCGTCCAGGATCTAACAACGTCAAGCCCGATGCCCTATCCAGACGATTCGAACCCTCCAGCAAGGAGGAGAGGCCGGACACCATCCTTCCCACGAACTGCTTCATCAACGCGGTACAGTTAGAGATCGAGGACATTGTCCGCACGGCCCAGAATGGTGAAGCAGGCCCGAGTAACTGTCCGGTTGACCGCCTATATGTACCTCCGGCAGCCAGGATGCAGGTGTTACAATGGGGACACTCTTCTCTCCTCTCATGCCACCCTGGGATCTCACGTACCACGACTTTCATCCAAAGAAGATTCTGGTGGTCAGGTCTCAAGAAGGATGTGCTGGACTTTGTTTCTGCCTGCTCGGTCTGTGCCCGAGGTAAACCATCTCACTCACCCCCATCAGGTCTGTTACAACCCCTTGCCATTCCTCACCGCCCTTGGTCTCACATAGCACTAGATTTTGTCACTGGGTTGCCCCCCTCCAACACTTTCACCACCATACTCACTATAGTAGATAGATTCTCCAAAGCTGTGCATTTTGTTCCCCTCACTAAACTCACTAAGCTAAAGAGACAGCCAACTTACTTACCCAACATGTCATCCGTCTTCACGGCATTCCCTCCAACATTGTCACCGATAGAGGTCCCCAATTCACGGCACGTTTTTGGAAAGCTTTCTGTACACTCATTGGTTCTTCATCCAGTTTATCTTCAGGTTTTCACCCTCAGACCAACGGTCAGACCGAGCGGGCCAACCAGGTGATCGAGACGGTGCTTAGGTGCCTTTGTGAGCGTAACGCTGCTTCGTGGAGTGAGATGCTGCCCTGGGCCGAATACGCCATTAACTCCCACACCTCCTCTGCTTCTAAGTTTTCTCCTTTTGAGTGCTGCCTAGGTTATCAACCCCCGTTGTTCCCTGCCCAAGAGGAGGAGGTGGGAGTCCCGTCGGCTGAAGCCTTCATCCGGCGCTGCATCAGGACCTGGAAAGCTACCCGCATCAACCTGCAGCGCGCCAGTACCCGGATGAAGGCAACAGCCGACCGGCATCGGTCCAAGGCACCCACCTACCGTATTGGACAAAAGGTTTTCCTGACCACCAGAGACATCCCTCTACGCGTCGAGACACGTAAGCTGGCGCCCAGATACATTGGTCCCTTTCCCATCACCAAGATCCTCAGTCCCACAGCAGTGCGACTCAGACTTCCATCCACCATGCGCCGGATTCACCCTACATTCCACGTTTCCAGAATCAAGCCAGCTGTTACCCACCCTCTCTGTCCCACCCCTGAACCCCCCTCTCCCCCCCGACTTATCGATGGAGGCGAAGCCTACACCGTTCGGCGACTTATGGACATTCGCCGTCGGGGTAGGGGCCTTCAGTACCTGGTCGACTGGGAGGGCTATGGCCCCGAGGACAGAAGCTGGATACCTTCCAGATTTGTTCTGGACAAGGACTTATTGAGAGACTTTCACCGTACTCACCCGGTGCCACCTGTTAAAATGCCAAGAGGCGTTTCTTAGGGGGGGGGGGGGGGTACTGTAACACTTAAAGAATACCTTAAAGAATAAGTTGCCAGGATATTGAGGAATTTCCATAAATTCAAGGAGAAAACAAACAAATAACTTGATATTAATAATGAAGCAAGTCAGTACATATCTGTTGATAAATAAAACTAGCTATTGGCTATTAATTTGGTCTCATCTAACCACAGCACCTTCACTCATATATTAATGACCAGATGAGACCAAAATTGAATATTTTGGTCAGATAGAGCATTGGTATGTTTGCCATTGGCCCCTTCCACAAGGCTGAGACATGGCTGTGAACATTTTTCACATTGTATGTTGGTGACAGCCAATGATTCTCGCTGACAACAAGCCTTAGAAGACGAAGGGATGTGACACTAGCTCACAAGTACCGCAGTTATAGCTGTGAATTTGTTTTGTCAGGGTGTCCCAGGTTTCATCTGACATTGGAGGCTGCCACTTGTTGCTATTGTCAACCCACCACTTTAACTCAAAAATGAATCTTGATGCCAGGTTTTACTGCATAAATTAAGAAAAGGCCTTGGACTATGATACAATTAACAGTAGGGTAGGGGATGTAAAGAAAAGATGGCAGGATGTTAGGCATATAGGCATCAGTGTACAAAAGAAAAACATTAAAAATATTAAAAGATGCAGCTGGTGGTCCAACTAAGGACAGAATATAAGCACCAATAGAACAACCAGTGGAAAAATCCCTACAAAATGACCAATCATGGGGCTGTAGACACAAGGAACAGACACTAATTAACTTGTGTTAACTAGACTATCTGAAGGTAAAACTATTTGCAATCCATTAAACACCCCACTGAACACATATGCAGAATAATTGCTTAAATGCAGAACTGTATTTTTATATTAATTGCTAGCTTACTTTAACCAAAGTCTTGCGTCCTTACAAAGAATTTCATATTATATCTGAAAATACATTAGAAGAGATTAGTAGAAAAAGGTGTTAAACTAATTTTGAATCCTGTCTCCTTTCTAAAGGCCTATGCATCAGAGGATGCCTTCATTCGTCCCCAAGCCATGCTGCAGTGGATGTGTCAACAGCTGGATACCCTTCCTCAACATCATGTGTATGAGCTACAGTACTTTTTTTTCAGGATGAAAAAATACTTTAGTAAGTAACATACAGTATTTTACATATCATAAAACTCCTAATATAATTTTGTATCCTTTTGGAGCCTATGTCCTGATTAGACATAGCTTATAAAGGAAATTATATGATAGAACCCATTAAAAGTAAACTTACCAGTGTCAATGACATACGAACACATATGTATTTATAATTTTTTCTGGTGTAAGATGTTGCTTATTTAAATTGTAAATCCACCGTGCTCCACCTTGACAGAAATGAACCATAATGTTAACGTATTTATTTATATATATATAGACCTGTGATTTAAAAAAAACGATATAGTTGGTGGAAAAATATATTCAGTTCTATGGGCATTTTGTCCTCCAGCATAGCAGATGAATCACATGACCACACGGTTTGTGACGTGTATTAATCCCCAAAATCACAAAATTCAAATGCAAATTTGTGGGGGAAAAGTTATTTTAAAAGGTTGTTAACGTCTGTAGGCTCCTACCATGTTATTTTCCATGTTATATTCATTTTTGGACTATTTTTGATTGCAGATGGAACCCATAATATAGCGATTATATAGGCCTATATTGCAGGATAATATATAATATACGACACTAGGCTATCAAACGAAGATTATCGCTCAGTTCAAAAACATGTGCACTGATTAATTCATCTATGAAGTTATGCTAGGAAAGTATTTTTGTAGCATGCAGTCCTCAGATGAAACCTGTATCATATTTGCTCATGTACGGTACTGGGAAAACCACATGCAGAAGTGAAGTTCTGTATGTTATCCCATCACAAATTGGAACTATAGCTTGTGAATTCAGGAACGAGGAATCCCCCAAATCCATCCATCCATCCATCCATCCATTATCTGAACCCGCTTAACCTGAACAGGGTCGCAGGGGGGCTGGAGCCTATCCCAGCATACATTGGGCGAAAGGCAGGAATACACCCTGGACAGGTCGCCAGTCCATCGCAGGGCACACACACCATTCACTCACACACTCATACACTCATACCTACGGGCAATTTAGACTCTCCAATCAGCCTAACCTGCATGTCTTTGGACTGTGGGAGGAAACCGGAGTACCCGGAGGAAACCCACGCAGACACGGGGAGAACATGCAAACTCCGCACAGAGAGGCCCCGGCCGACGGGGATTCGAACCCAGGACCTCCTTGCTGTGAGGCGGCAGTGCTACCCACTGCACCATCCGTGCCGCCTCATCCCCCAAATCGCGAAATGCAAATTAAAATTTGTAAGGGAAGTTATTTTAAAACGTTGTCTCCCATTCAGACCTGTACCTGGACAGCCTCATCGTATGTAGGTTTGATCGTCTGACTGTGATACATCAGGTTGTTTATAGGTTCGGTGTAACATAAACTAACATTCAGTTTGGCTTTAGGTCTGGTCTCACAGTATGGGTTTTATCACGAATAGCTGTCTAGCCAATTCATGAATTATATTAAAAACAGGGGCTAAACTATAAACCTAGTTAATCATTCTCAAATATAGGCTACGAAACCAAACATGTTGGTGTGAAATAATAGGCTACGTACTGGCGTACAAATGACGAGATGATTCCATAATTTTACCAAACTATGATTAGCTGCTCTACAGTCATTCATGGACAACAAGTTGACAATGCTGGAGTTGGCAGTGGCTCCAACATCATTGAAGACTGTGTTAAAATGATGACATTGCAACAGTTTGCCTGCTAAGAATTTTCAACAACAACAAAAAAAATGTTCACAGTTTTATGTTGATGTACGAACTAAGACGATAACCACTCAACATAACAAGGTAAAATAATCGTAACGAAAACATAACTAGACACGACAAGACAATTAATCGTAACAAGAAATAAACTAAACGAACCTAGACTAACATAATACATGATAAGACAATACGTGACTAAGACAAATGATTAAACATAAAACAAGGCAAGACAGACCTGAAACGTGACACTCTGCTAGCGAGTCTCCGCAGGCTCCCCTAAGCCACGTTAAGGGCTTACAATGCTGAGCATGTCACAGACAATAAAAGGCATATCCTAACAATCCTTGATACCATTTCTCTACGTCAAAAAATCATGTTCCAATATAAGAACACAACAATACAAGAACACAACAATTCAGAAGTTGCATGGATAAAAACATTGTTTTTTTCTTCATAGCTCACTTTTATTGCACTTTTGTTGCATAACTGTGTCCCTACAAGGTCTTTGAGCACCTGGCACCCCACTGCAAAATGGTCATCTCACCTTTTGTCACTTCTAGTTTCTAGTTAGCGTCCCAGCAGTTTTGTCTGGAAGGAAGTTGCTTTGACCTAGTTTCAACATTTAGAATTTATGGAGAGCAACATCAATGCAGCTACTGTGGGAAGGACATCCTCAGTGGAGTATAAAAATGAAAGCTTTTTGAGGATGTTGGTAAGGAAGAAAAAACCACTGCAGCTCCATCAGCGACGATCTGCCTCTGGCTTCTCCTTTGGTGTTGTCATTAGAATTGGGAGAATCTCGCCAAACAGGAGTGTCTGACAGGATTGGAGTTTTCAGCTGTCAGTCTTAACTGTAGAAACCGGCTGGAAGGACTAAATCAGAGCCTGCTCTGTCATGAGACGAGAAGCTGGGAGAACAGAAAATGTCTGTCCCTTGTGATCATTGCAAAATGGCTCATGCCTGAATGTGTCTTCTTCAAAATTGGTCTTCTGAGTCACACTCCAATCCATATTTAGCCATGTAAATTCCCTGAGCCATTTTTAACATGACTATGTGAGTAGAAAGTCTTTCTACAGCATGAAAATGAGATGTAGCCATGGTGTATACTGTGAACACATTAGAAGATATTAATCGACTACTCAGATAAAGGATTGTTCATCCAGTTTTGTGTGGCTTCATTTTAGCTTTTTTCCCAGAGGCGAGTTGTTGTGGTAAGTCTTCCCAGTAGTAAGCTAATACAATGTCATATTCTGAGATTAAATGTGCTCACTGTGCTCTGCCTATTGGAGTAATTTATTAACTGTGCTCAATGTATTCTGCCTTTAGCAGTAATGTGTAAACTGGGCTCACTGTGTTCTGCCTATAGCAGTAATGTATGAGCTGTGCACACTGTGTTCTGCCTACAGGAGTAATTTATTTACTGTGTTCAATGTATTCTGCCTATAGCAGTAATGTGTAAACTGTGTGCAGTGTATTCTGCCCACAAAAGTAATGTATGAGCTGTGTGCACTGTGTTCTGCCCATAACAGTAGTGTATGAGCTGTGCTCACAGTATTCTGCATATAGCAGTATGATGTATGATGTTCACACTGTGGTAAGCAGAAGGCAGAAAAGGTTTATCTTCTATCTTGGTGCTTAGTTAATCCCTGAACAGTTTGACGCTATTGATCACAATATCCTTATTGAGAGGTTTAGGCAGTGGGTGGGTATAGCTTGGATAGCCCTGGATTGGTTTTCGTCCTATCTTTCTAACTATCGACTATCTATCTTTCTAAATTTTGTCTTGGTGATTTTGTTTCTTATCCTGCATCACTTTCCTGCAGAGTGCCCCAAGGCTCAATCCTGGCTCCTATTTTATTCTCCTTATATATGCTTCTCCTAAGGCAAATCGTTCCTTGTTTTAAATCAATCTCCTGCAATGTCATGCGGATGATACACAGCTGTACTTTTCCTTTAAACCTGACCAAATGGATGGCTGTTGTGGACAACTGTCTAGCTGCCATCAAGGACTGGATGTCAATCAATTTCCTTCAATTGAACACAGATAAAACAAGATGCTGACCAGATCATGCTCTTTCCAGCTGAAAAATATAGCAAAATTAAGTGTGTTGTCTACTTCTCTGCTGGAAACAATGATCCATTATTTTATTTTGTCCCACCTAGACTATTGCAATGCCCTTTTTACTTGACTCAGCAAGTCAGCATTGGATTGACTCCAGTGGGTCCAGAATGCCGCTAGCCACTGCTAGGCTCCTCCTGCCGAAGGGCTTATATATTGGCCAATATTGGCCATGCTTCATTGGCTACCAATTAAATTCAGGATAGATTTTTAAATCATGTTGACTACTTACAAGGCATTGCATGGTCAGGCTCCTGCAAACATTGGTGAACTGTTGTCTCCTTATTCTACTGGTAGGTCTCTTAGGTCTTCAGACCAAGGAGTGCTGGCTATCCCTCGGTCTAGACAGAAGTCGAAGGGTGATCATACTTTTGCCACTGTGGCTCCAAGGTTATGGAACAGCCTTCCCATTGATCTGCTAATTCTGTGGACACATTTAAGCAGCGTCTGAAGACTCATTTTTTTAAAACAGGCCTTCAATTGATGTGTTATAAATTGTTTGTTTTATGATGTTGTTTTACGGATGTGTGTGTATATTTATTGCTGTTTTTTTGTATCTGCACTTTGTGAAGCATTTTGTGGCCCTTGTCCTCGAAAAATGCTATGTAAATAAAGTTGACTTCCTTACATACAATTACAGGTTTATCTATGGCAAGTCCAAATCCTGTATATTCATTATGCTATGCGAACGTAAAGATATTTCTAAACTGTCCTTCACCTGAATATGACACATTATGCCTTGCTGGAAGGTATAATGTTTACCATGTTTACATTAGTTTGGTACTGAAATTGCTGAGCAATGCATTTACGCAACAATAAGTAGTTCAAGATGACATTTGCTTAGGTATAGTCTCAGCTAATAGATAGTTTCCTCAGAATGGCTGAATGGATTACGTTCTATTGCCCTGCTTTGCAAATAAGAGGCTGATAAGCATCTAAACTGCTGTTCTCGCTAGAGTGCCTTTTTAACAATCTGGCATTGCATTTTTTGTATAGTATAAATATGAATGCAACAATAATTTGAGATGTCAACGACTCAACAAGAAGGGGGCAAAGTTGCTAGGGTTAACTGTCCAGCCACAGATATGATCTTTTGTATAGTGTGTCCTTATTGTTGCATAAATGCCCCAATTTCCAATTATGTATGTTGTAGTCCCACAAAAGATGTAAATATGTGAAATATGATATATCTCGAGACAATGTGATTCGACATCTGTAACTACTTTATGCCAAAACAGTATTAGCCTTGACATTTTTTAACAGTATTATATTTATTACAGTAATACCTGGATTGAACATCTTATTAACAGGACTACTGTTGACCATGTTCTAGGAGGAATAATACAATTTATTTCACACTTTGATGCAATATTTTAAGCCACGATATGATAGGGTAGTTACAATGTCATGATGGGAACCCAAAGGATGTAATCTACAAAGAGAGGGAATGGTGTCTCTAAAACAAGATGGGTTGTGGCACTCCATTACATTTTAAAGCAGATAACTTAGATTCTAGGAATGGGAAGAGCCTTACAAGTTACCTTTCAATTACCATCCAATTTACACCTAGTATGCTGGTAAAAGTGACTTCCTTTCCAAATAGTATGGCCAGTAAAGAGCTGAGGTACCACGGAAAATCATAAGGCTTTTTTCAACCTCGTTGCCACATGCCATTTATATTGAAAGTATTTCAATTTCAATATAGAAATAAGTATTTCTATATTGAAAGTATATTCTTCTGCATATATGAAATATTCAAATATCTATGCACCTACTGTATATGTTCATCCATCCATACTTATCTAAAGCACCGATGGCAAACAACAACTGCAATAATACTTTCTACACACCAGGTAGAACCTACACACCAGGGGCTCATTCCAATTGCTAATTAATACTTTCCTGTCTCCTTGTTTCTTGCCTGACCTGGACATTGATTGAAGTCCGTCATCTTTAAGGACATTCCAATACGGTAAATGTTACTTTGTGGAGCTAGGAACCAGGAGCTAGGAGGCTCTGCAGAAGTACCTGGCATATACAGTCTCCTCCAAAAGTATTGGAAGTATTCCAGTGCCTTTGTTTTTGCAATACACTGAATACATTTGGGGTTGGGATAAAAAGATAAACACGAGATAAGAGTTCAGAATTTCAGCTTATATTTCCTGATATTAACATGTGTTAAAGTACTTAGAACATAGCACCTTTGGTATACGACCACCCAAGGTGAGAAAAAGTATTAGAACAGAGAGTATGTAAGTAAATGAAAGTAAATAACACTCAATATTTGGTAGCATATCCCTTGCTTACAATAACTGCATCAAGCCAACGACCCATTGACATCACCAAACTGCATTGCATTCTTCTTTTGTGATGCTTTTCAAGGCTTTTACTGCAGCCTCTTTCAGTTGTTGTTTGTTTCGGGGGGGGGTTCCCTTCAATTTCCTCTTCAGGAGGTGCAATGCATGCTTAATTGGGTTAAGGTCTGGTGATTGACTTGACTTGACTCCTTTCCAGTCTAACACCTTCCACCTTTTCTCCCTAATGAAGATGAAGTCCTTTGTTGTGTAGGCAGTGTGTTTTGGGTCATTGTCTTGCAGCATGATGAAGTTCCTCCCAATTAGTTTGGATGCATTTCTCCATAAGTTGGCAGACAGAATGTTTTTTTAGACTTCTGAATTCATCCTGCTGCTACCATCATGTTACATCATCAATAAAAATTCCAGAAGCAGCCATGCAAGTCAAAGCCATGTCACTTCCACTACTGTGCTTCACAGATGAGCTCATATCTTTTGGATCATCAGTCTTTTTCCAAACTTTGGGTTTCCATCACTTTGGTAGAGGTTAATCTTGGTCTTATCAGTCCATAAAACATTCCAGAACTTTTCTGGCTCATCTCTGTACTTCTTTGCAAATTGTAATCTTGCCTTCCAATTCTTACTACTGATGAGTGGTTTGCATCTTGTGGTTTAGCCTCTATATTACTGCTCTCTAAGTCTTCTTTGAACAGTTTATTGAGATACCTTCACCCCTGCCATGTGGAGATTGATGTTTTGGGGGTTTTATTCGCAGCTCGCACAATGTTTCTGTCATGAACTGCTGTAGTCTCCCTTGGTCAACCTGTTCAATGACTGTTGCTCAGTACTCCAGCAATTTCTTTCCTTTTCGATTTCCCTTCTTTTCCAAGTTTCAAGATGGCTTGCTTTTCCCCCAAAGACAGCTCTCTGGTTGGTTTATCTTTTCTAAAAACAAATACAGTTTTCATAGGCAAAACCCAAGGCTAAAACCAAGTATATACATTCAGAACTAATTTTGATACATTTAAGAAGATAACTGAGGTAATTCCATATCCCTATTGCTTAATAATGTATAAATTAAAGTATTGCATCAAATGCATCACTCTGGCAAAGAACATTGATGTTAGAATGAATTATTTCAACAGTGTCCTTTTGCTATTCTTGGGATTGTTAGCTTACTGAAAGATCCATTTGCATGGCCAAGTTGAGCCAATTTGACCAAATCAATAAAGTTTGTATATTGTATATATTTCACAAATTAATAAAGATTATGTTTAAATTAGTCAAAATGGTACCCAAAGGAATTTCATTAGTCACTAATGAGCTCTCAAATGCCTAATATGTGAACAAAAAATGTATATGTTTGAAGGATGAGATACGACCACTTTGAAAGAAAGGGTCTGAGTAATGATTACTACTCAGGAAGGTTTTCTGAAGCCATACTAGCTCAGCTTAGTCTTTGCAACAGGAGAAGCTGTCACTTAGAATCTCTTTCCACTTGTCTTCATCAGTCAACACCTTAACCACTTCAGAGAGAATGTACTGACACAGGATTCCATTAATAAGAACCATCAAGAGGCTCTCTGAGAAGAAAATGGTTGGAAAGTTTCCTCAGCGTTCACACTTTATTTATGCTAATCAGAGAACATTAAAATATATAATACAGCAAAAAGAAAAAGTGAAAAGGTTGAGACATTCTCAGATAAATGCAATGATTGTTTTTCACCAACTGCTTGCATGTACGAGAGCGTGTTACAGAGTTTTCCTTATTTTGGATGGAGAACAGCAGACTGTTGAAAACAGAAAGACTGAACAGCATCACACCACCTCCCAACATGTTGGCTCTTCATGGTGCAGTTATTAAGCTTTGCAGTTCACTATTAGCTCACTGACTTATATGATACATTTGTTGTGCATAAAAAACACATCTGCTTGTTGCCATATATTTTTGAGAGGAACTAACCGTTTCTGTAGATGGTCTATACTTAATTAATGTGTCATCTGAATGCAACAATAATTTGAGATGTTGACGACTCAACAAGAAGGGGGCAAAGTTGATAGGGTTAACTGTCCAGCCACAGATATGATCTTTTGTATAGTGTGTCCAACATTTTCATTTGCACATTAAAAAGGCAATCACATGTGAAACTGTGAATATGAGTACTTTTAATCACGTGGAAATAGCCAGACACATTTTAAAATGTTCAATTCACATTATTTTTTTAATGTCCGTGTTTTAATGTCATGTCTCCAACTTTCTTATTTATTTCTTGCTTATTTAGTGCTTGCATACCAGGCAGTTAAGGGATCATCCCCAGCATACACCCAATAGCTAATCAGACCCTACACACCTGCCAGACCTCAATGTGGTGTTTCTGCCTTAATGACTTCCAATTAGACATTTTGATATTTAGAATGTGAAACTGTCTTGTATCCCTTAACTGCATGGTATGCAACTCAATACAAAAAAATACTGGTTGGATGTGAGCAAAGGAAGGCTTCATTGGCTCAAAAATACCAGTGCAAAAATTCAGAAATAGCCCTTGATCATTTGTATGGACCTTATACTCAGGCTTTATAAATATTCAGCATTGGTATAATCGACGACAAAGGCTTAAAATTGAATTGCTCTTGTGTGCTGATGACAAATATGTGAAAAAGATGCTTGCATCCTCTGTGCATCAAGGTTAGCCTCATTTGTCTGCATTAAGCTGGGCCTGAAAAAACTTGACCAAAATGCAAAAACAAAGAGTTCAACATGCCAGCATTGAAATGAAGTTTGCCCTTTTTTCCAGGTGGGCAGGCTGCTGTGGGGTATTGCTCCACACCCCAGGGCAGGACCTGTCAATGCCAAAAAGCTGTTTACAAAATTTGAGGGGACAGAAAGCCAATCCAGCCGCAGTGATCTGCAATTTGGCATCCATAAACACCCCAAATCTGTCACCCTGGTTTTGCAAGTCCCTACCAGATGACAGACGTATCATAACATTGTGGTTAATCGTCCCAGTAATTTGTCTTTTCATCCCTGTGTATTTTTGTCTTAGGTGTGAATAATATTTGACGAGTGCATGGCAGAGATAATACACTTAAAATGACACTTGGCAGTCTGTGAAAATTCTGATTAAGGCTGCCATAATGAGCGTCCTGCCTCCAGTCCCTAGGGGTGGTGCAGTTTTCACAGATGTGCTGGACATCTAGACAGTTCCATCTAATGCCCTTGAAAGAAAATTGTGGGTGAATGGAGGTTGATGGATTTAGACATCCTGTTCTGTTGTCAAATTTTCTGTCCCCTGGTGGTGAAATTCACTCAAGAAAGCATGCAAAAAAGTCTGAAAACATGTTTTCTGAATATCAACAAATAAGCCAGCCCAATATAGGTATAGTACCATGAATAATTATAGAGAAAAAGGAACAGTTATCACAAGGCTTGGATATATTTTTGTGACATGACAAGATATTGTTCTCAAAAACAGACATGATTTCACCCATTGTTTTTAATAGGTGTTTTTATAGCAGGCGGCCTGTAACGTAGTTAAGGTACATGGCTGGGACCCGCAAGGTCGTTGGTTCGATCCCCGGTGTAGCCACAATAACATCTGCACAGCCATTGGGCCCTTGAGTAAGGCCCTTGTCTCCTGCTTAGTCTAATCAACTGTAAGTCGCTTTGGATAAAAGCATCTGCTAAATGCCATTAATGTAATGTCATGTAATCTCCTTTCTTAATCTGCTACGTAATACTGGTGATGCAAAATGAGCATTTTGGCTCTACTCTTCAATTTATAGCATTTTGACACATTTTAAAATATAAATTATAGTATAATTTTTAAAGTTTATCATTTAAATGTTACAAAATCAATATGTGGCCAAAATTTTGTTAATACCAGAATTGCATTCCTGAATATCCAACCTACCATTCACCTAAATGTCTAAATTCAAATCGTTGTGTAAATACATTTTGTTAAATGTTGGGACTACAAGCTCCGAAAATAGACTCACCATATATTTTGGAGTCCCAAACAAACTTTAGCATGTTCATACAAGTTGGTTATTGATATGGTTTGATAGGTGGATATTACCGGTCTGTAATGACAAGACATAGTATAATGTAATACTGTTTTTATTATTATAAATTCTTGTTTCATAAACAGATATGGACGTTCATTCTTAATTTAATTAATTAGTTTGTTAGTTGCCTTGTTCAACGAGGGTGATCCCGATGATCCCCACAGAAGAGGCTGACAGGCAATGCGACTGTGCCTTAGGTAGGTAGTATGTAGTATGAGATTAAATAGTCGTTCTCTCTCTTCCAAATGACGCACCACAGAATGATACAGTGAAAAATTGGGGAACAATATCATACAGTTGTGTTTAATTCAGAGGTTCCTGGTTTTTGGTGTATTTTCTGATGAGAAAAAGCAAAATTCGCCACAAAATGGTTAAAGTGATACCTCATTTTGTAGCTCTCATTCTGTACTCATTCTGACATTTTTAAACATACAGTATATCTGAAGCACGGAGCCAGTCACAATTATATTGCAGCTTGCCCTTTTGAATCTAAACCTCACTCATATCAAGCTTTACCATAAGAGCGAAGTATTGTCACCACAAAGTTTCTGCAAGCACACAATGCCATGGTCAAAGGAAATTCCAGATTAAAAAGTTGAAACTGAAATAATCAGTTTGTAAAGAGTTACACAGCCATTTCTAAGTCTCTGGGACTCTGCTGGACTGGCATTGAGCCATTATCACCACATGGATAATGGCTAACAGTGTTAATGGTAACACTTGGAACAGTGGTCAATCTTCTGCAGAGTGGTTGGCCTCCAAAAATTTCACCAAGGGTGCAGCAACAACAGATCCCAGAAGAACATACAAAGAACTGCAGACCTCTCTGGCCTCACCTAAGGTCAGTGTTCATGACTCATAATTGTAAAGAGACTGGGCAAAAATGGGATTTATGGGAGAGGAAACCGTGGCTAACCAAGAGAAACATCAATGCTTGTCTCACATTTGCAAAAAAAGTACCTGGGTAATGTCTTTTTGGAAGTGGAACATTTGGATGACACAGGTCCAGCTATGTCAGGTGCAAAGCAAATACAGCATTTCAGTAAGAACATACCAACAGCCAAACAGGGTGATGGTGTGAGGATGCTTTCCTCTTTTTTTTAACTTTTTGCCTCTTGACCTGGATGACTTGCTATTATTGAAGAAACCACAAATTCCGCTCTGTACCAGAACATTCTTAAGAAGAATGTCCGGTCATCTGTACGTGAGCTGAAGCGGAAGCTTAATTGGGTTATACAGTAAGACATAACATAAAATCAAGTCTACATCTGAATGGCTGAAAAGAAGTTCAAGTTTGGCCTGCTCAAAGCCCTGACTTGACCCCAATACAGATGTTGTGGCAGGGCCTGAAATGAATTACAGCAGTTCTGCAAAGAAGACTGGGTTAAAATCCCACCTCAGCGATGTGAAAGACTGAGATCAAATTATAGGAAGCATTTCGTTGTTATTGCTGCTTAAGGTGGTGCAACCAGCTATTAAGTTTAAGTTTAATTATGTTTTCCACAGTGGGTGATATTTGATAACTTTTTTCATAAAATTTTTGTAAGAATACAAAAAAATACTTTACTCAGTATCCCTTTGTCTAATATAACATTTGGTCTAAATTTATGAAACCATTCAGTGTGGCAAATGTGCAATGACAGAGGGAATTAAGAAGGGGGAAAAAACTTTTTCACAACACAATGTACAATCCATTCTTCATACTTTCAAGTAAGCAACACAGAAATAAAATGAGATATTCTTTATGTAGCTATTGTTACTGTTATTTCAGCATTGGCTATTGCTGCTGCATAATAGTGATTATGCAGTAGCATATCACAAAACAGTAACTTGGATAACAGATTCATAAACACTGAACACTTTCTACGAATCAAATCCAATTAAATGTCATTGGCTCTTATCTTGATTCCTTTAGATCTCAAGGAAGCTGCAAGCACATCTCTCCATCATTACTTCTATTTTACAAGGGGAAATCGAAACAAAGCGAAATATTTGTGCTTAGGGAATGTCGTTCTGCTCTATTCACTGTAAAACAACACTGCATTTCAATGGCATGCAATTTCTCACCTCTAATTAAAGCAATAGGCAAATAGGAAAAATAGCATCCATCCTTTGCTGAACTATGCAGCCGATTTGGTTGTTTGTATTTCCTTTTAGTTACACATATCTTTATGTTTACATAAAGCCATGGAACAAAATTATCCGTTGCTTGCCATGTTCATCTGGAAGCTAATTACCAATTTGCTTCCTGAGTGAGCATGCAGTGAGTCTTCACCTGACAATGCTCTTGTTGTGCTTTAGAGGTGTATCAGCATAGCACAACAGTCTGAATTCTCAGCTAAATGCTAAACATGCAGCTCAAAAGCTTTGTCATGGTGTATTTTTTTCCTGATTCCACATTGACAAAAAAGGGACTGAAAACTCTGTATCTTTTAACCACAGCTGCTCCATTGTTTCATACCTGTGTTAAAACATTGTATCAAATATGACAATGTCAGGCCATTCAGCTATTTATCGGCACATATTTAATACTTACTGTGAGATGCAGTATTTATTCCCAGTAATCCAAACATTGCAAGCAGTCGCCATTGGTAGTAATGCCTCAGGTAACAGGAATGCTTCTTAAAGAACAGAAGGTGCCTGAGAAGGAAATTGCTACTTGGATCGGTATCTTCAGTAGCCCAACCCCTTCACATAAAATAATCTATACTACACTGAATTATTGCCACTTCTGATAGCATCTAAGTCAATTGACCGAAAAAATACTTACCACATTTCTTATCAAAACACAAAAGGCGATGAAGGGATTAATCAGCAAATGAAAGAAATGCGTTTGCGTACCAGCTCTTCAGTTAGGCTCTAAGTATGGTGACCTTTCTCTTTATTAGGAAAAAGACAGGAAATATAAAATAACACATCAATATGGTTTCATGCTGGCTTGATGATTAAACCCAAGAAGAGTCAGGAACACGCAAGGGAGCAGTCCGAAGTAGAGAGGTGACGAACGAGGGGAAGGGTTGTGTAATGCACGATACGGAGGTCCCTGAGCAGTAATTTTCAGACGCTTGTGTACTGCCTTCCATAAACCATTTGTTTTAATTTCAGACTTTGGCAGGGCTCAAATTGCCTTTTGATTTGCATCAGAATGAGAAGTTTTCTGGAGATTTACGGCAACGTTGGCAACTGCCCAAAGGCATGGCAATAAATCATCCCTCCTAAGATCTCATTACCTATGTATTTTTTTACCAAGAGCTTAAAGAAAGCTGCAAAGCCCTGCTACTATCACTTACTTGCTGGCTTGTGATTGGATGAGCTAGGTGCATCATTCATGGAGGGGTGGGTTCAAGTAAAAAAAAAAAAAAAGCTTTCCCACAGAAAACATTAATCTGCAGAGAAGCGAGCCTAAAGGAATGTCAATATAATTAACACCTTGGCTTTTTTCCATGCTCAAGGCTTTTGTTAACATTGCCACATAAAGCAAATTTGAATCGACCTGTTTTGTTGTTGCTTTCTGAGCTGCCCTTCAGTCCTGACACTTTAAATGTGGCTGGAGACTCATTACCGAGTGAGCTGCAGCCTGCGATGATAAAAGTACACACCACCAAGGAAAGCAAATTGGAAAATCTGGCCCACAGCACTCTGTGCACCTATGAAAGAAAAAAAATAGCATTTGATCAGCCAGGCCCCAGGTTGTCTTTGGAGGTGTTTGGTTGTCTGTGAAGATGATGATTGTAATTCACACTAGATTTCTTGTGAAGGATCATCTTACCCTTTTCAGTGTTTAATAATAAAGCTTGCTATTCGGGGAGTTTAGAGTCTCAGAAAAGCAATTTTAGGGAAGTGATGGTTTAACTGTGCAAACGTAGAGTAAGAGCCAGGTCTGCTCTAGCTTCTGGGCATAGCCATTTGTGCTATATTCACACAATTCAATTGAAATGCTTATCAGAAACCCACCATTTTCTAGATTACCCTAAATACCATCAACCTATTATTTGGAATATAAAAAAGAGTATTAAGAGTCCAAATTCCCATTGATCCACAGCTTAACAAAGCTGTTTCATTTATAGTTACATAATTAGGGACAAAAAGGAAATCTGATCTTGTCAGTAACACAAGCAAGTGTACAGGGAACTGCATTTTAACCCTTTGCACAATTTCCACCTATTTTGTACCAGTCCTATAAAAGTGTCAACTTCACTATTTATTCATCGGATATTGAAAGTGAAAAGTTAATCTCACCACCACGATTGTCCCACGCCATATAAAATGCATGGGCATATAAAATGCAAGTTTATTGTTACATAAAAATATATCAAATTGTACAGAGACCTGCATTGGCATGAAAGTTAAATCAGTAAAATAGTAAAATAGACCCGGTTATATTATGCCAGGCAAATATTACCACAGAATTATGAGGGCACAATCCCATCAAGTTGCTAACAGCAGCATATTTACAGATTTCATGACAATCATGACAATGGCATCAGCCATAGGGAAGAGGGATAAAAACATGAAGAATTATTATTTTAACCGATGCATTTTAAAAAATGACACACAATCGACTAGCATGCCTGGACATAAACTACAGGGATTTAACTAAAGATTTAAACTGTGAGGTTACACTGCACAATGTCAATGTAAATGTAAATATTTAATGGGGCAATTAGGCTGACTTACTGTTATCTGACTCACAATGTTGACATTTAACTATTGAGATGGCCAAAAATAAAGTTTGAAAATGCAATAAAATTATTCAGTTAAAAAAAAAAAAAAAAGCAGTATTGCTTAACCATTTTTAAAAAATGGATGGTAACCGGCTACAAAAGCTGATTATTTGTCACATCCCAACATTATACCTTGTTCGAAATAGTTGGAAACCCCGTACAAGAAGCTTACAATGTTTTTCATTCATTTGGTACTGAAATGACCTAGCAATGCATTTATGCAACAATAAGAAAGAGGACATTCGCTTAGGTATAATCCCGGCACACAGATAATTTTCTAGAAAATGGCTGAACGGATTATAAATAAACAGTCGTAGCTCCATAAGCAGATGGGATATTTGGTTCCATAAATTTGTCTGTATTGACTAATTTGCAAAACAAACTTATATTTCTATGTAGGCCAGAGATGCAATAAAATTGAGCTAAGAAAAAAAAAAACTGTGTTTATTCATGCAACTTCTGAATCGTACATTTTTGTTCTTATATTGGAACATATTTTTTGACGTAGTGAAATGGTATCAAGGATTGTTAGAATATGCCTTTTATTGTCTGAGTCTGTGGCGAGGTGAGGGTTGTAAACCGTGAGCATTGGAAGGGGGAGGCTGGAGTTTTATTGGCCTGTTTTACAAATAAGAGGCTGATAAGCATCTAAACTACTCTTCTCGCAAGCCGAGAGTCTTTTTAACAATCTGCATCACCATTTTATGGTTTTATTACATTGCGGTTTATATTATAGAAATACGAATGCAACAATAATTTAGGACGTCAATGACTCAACCACAAGGGGGCAGCATTTATATTATACATAATACAGAATACAGTATACTGTATGGCAGATATCTAAAAATTTACAAATACCTAAAATACAGATTATACAATATCTTTCCAGTGAAAATCGTCTTTTAAATTCACAGATCAAAACAGCCTTTTTGTTGTCATTACACATTTCTGCCCTCACAGTAGCCTACAAGAGTGCTGGCACTAATTGGAGATCAGGTACATCTTGTCCTGATGGCAAGTAGTTGCCTGTGGTTGCCTATAGTGCAGCATTGGGAAGAAATAATGCAGTGATTTAACGAAAGGTAATCTGGTAATCTTCATCATCCCTACAGGACTGTGAATAGGGATTGACTAGAATGATTACTTTAGGACCTGCCCCAGTCTGGCTCTGCTCTCTCAAACAGTCCTAAACTCATTAATCATGAGGGAACTACAGGATTTTTTAATTACTCCATGTGTCTTTTACTTTAAGACAGAACTAGATGCTAATTGATGGAGCGAGCTGAAGTATGGAGAGCAAGATTCTCACTCCAGGAAATGATGGATGGCAGTCTTATTTGCTGCGTCTGGCACTCAAGTCGCAGCATGATGCATCTGTCTGTGTATTCTTCCCTAACTTAGAATCTGACAGTGGCCAAGAAGTGACAAACAGCTATCTCTGTGTTATATATACTGAGATGGTTGAGAGCTGGGGGTGGGGGTGTTGGGGGTAGGGGCGGTGGGGGATTTATGAACCATTCCTGCCCAATGACTGGAGATCCAAACATATTTCAAACTGAAAACACAATGGCTCAGAATATGGCCTGGCTGAAAACAGCAAGAAATGAAATATGAACATTTTTCCTAAAGAGTTACTACCACCATTTGATGTTGTCAAAAGCCATGCTATGATTTCTTTTTTTATGCCTTGTCTTCAAATTGAGTAATGGCGGACACTATAATTAACCGTTATGAACTAGTTTTAAAAAACAGCAAATTTTCAGGCTCGTATGAAGGTATCCGTTGAATCTCCATAAGAAAATGCTCGGTACAACTACTCACTGCACATTACTTCAGAACATGAACTAAATGTATGTTATTCCTGTCTATAGAAAGAACTCATCATGGCAAAGATCAACCTGGTCGCATTCTTTTCAGTAAGTCATAAAATCCATGTCCAGCATCATTTCTAGAGATGTCAGAAAAAAATATTTAGATAATTGGTTGGAATGAAAACCAGCTTGCAGACTGGCCCTCCAGGACCGGAGTTGTGCACCCCTGCTCTACACTCTAACACAGGATCTATCAATTAATCACTGTCAATCAATAGTTTAAAAAATGTTTGCTATGTCTCGACACAGTTTGTGAAAAATGAGTGTATTGCCTCTGACTTTTTTTATGCAGAATTACCACTTTACAGAGCACTACTCTCTGATTATGAATCTTGAGCAATCTGCCCAAGTGGTGAGAAAAGGCTGTTTGAAGTTTACAGGGCTACAGGGCTGTAGCAGTTGTCGGAGATCTGTACTGATACACCTTGAAGGAGAGCAGGCTGATGTTACCATTAGGGCATATTTCCTGATTATTTCCTCTATTTTAAATCTTTCATGTCAAACATAGTTTTCTGTGATTAATATAACTGCAGCCTTCATAATGCACACAATGTGCATCTGAGGCGCTGCAGAAAAATCCGTGCAGTACAGCTGTACAGGCACCGTGGGGCCAGGAGAGAACCAAGAAAACACTGTTAATTTCACCAGGTATCATTAGAAGAGAAATGCAGGCCGAGAAATAGATACAGAAAGCGAGAGATGCTCCAGAAAGCCCCTTGCCCCAGCTCCATCATCATTATCAATGAAATCGTGTTACCTTAAGAGACAATGGATTCTTGGGGAGTGTTAGCTGCTTAGCTGTCAGGAAGGCTGGTGAGCAGGCTAATGAAATTTACCATTATGAATTGTAACAACCTATTGCATTCAATAACCTATCCTATTCTTGCAGGAGTCAAGGACACCATCTGCCTCAACTCCCTGTGAAACATGAGATGTCAGCCCAGACTAGCGCTAACTGCATTATCATCCAACATCTGCCTCAGTGGGGAGGGGGGTGTGTGCCTTGCCAGCTGCTTCCTCACCTCGAAGGGAGAAAATAACACTTTGCTGATGGTGAGAGGAATGTGAGAGGTGATTCTTCCCATGTTGACCAAGCACACAAACCACTTTTGAATTGATCTGTGCCATTCAAACACACGCGTATCAAGACATTGGAGAATAAGGCATGACAGGATTATAATCAGGGATTCTTGCACTGCATATTTCTGAATGTTGCAGTCCTCAGCTTCAGCTACTGTTTATTGCATTTGCTTCCAATAATTTTTCCACTTGCCTCCAAAATTTTATGAGGGGTAAAAGAGAAACCGCTGTTTTGTATGAATAATCACCCTGTTACCTAAACTGTAAAATGTACAGTAACTTGCTGGAATAACAATTACAGTACTTGGACAGGTACCGCTGTGCAAACTGCTGTCCCTATATGCATAATTAAGAAACAATCCAACCATCTTTGGGCAATTTCCACCTATTTTTTACAAGTCAAAAAATAGTTACTGCACACACATGGTTGACTTAAATTAAGAAGAGGCTTGTACCATTCAGGAATCTGAGACAGAACAAATTTATGTCAGAGCATATACATACATTGTACACAAAAGTAATTGTAATACAAAAATAATTATAAAATTACTGTTATTACAGTTTAGCATTGAATATCTCCATTTCTAAGTCAAGTAACAACCCAGAACTACTTTATATTTATGCACAAATTACATGGACGTTGGGTTTGATTTTAGGAGGCAAACGAACATAAAAATATTTACAAAATATTTAGATGATATAGAGATGAGGACTCGAGTCGCATTTGAGTCGCACATACATACAGACTCCAGACTCGACTTGGACTCGTCCAAAAATGCCAGATGTTGACTGGCAGCAGAATTAAACATTTCTGCATGCTTCCTATATAGTCTTAATATATTCTATTAAGACTGCATATGAAGTTAAATAAATATACATTATATAAATTAAATAATGTAATAACTGAACAACAAAATACTGTAATTTAGCAAAGTCTATGCCTGGAATTTATATAGGTTTCAAATTCACTCATGCATTTTTTTAAACTGATTTCAGTGATGTGGAACTCAAGGAATGAAGTTATGGAGACAATGAAAGGTGACTGTAGCTTAAATTTGTTATTCATACCTGTATGTGAGGACAAAGTACATTGCAGGTGGATTTAAGGCATCGTTGTTTCTCTGAATGTCAACACTGCAGTATATGGCTCTCTAAGAAATGCTATGCATTGACTGCTGTCCCTGACCCTGTCAGAAAAATATGATTCAGCCTTGGACATACAAAATGTCCTCTTCGCTCAGACAGTAAACACATTATTTTGAGGTCAGGGGACCATCAAATATATTTATGGGAAAATGACTTGTGTATTTAATCTAACTGAACAGGCTGATGAGGTCTTTTACTGGGGTCAATAGGCTATTTTTGGTAATGTTTTGAAGATGGACAAGGCAATTGTATGGAATAATTTATGTGGCATTATAGACCATAGGTGGGAAGTCCTTAGATATCACCCAATTACACATAACACACCTTGAAATATGTAGTCTACAAAGAACAAAGGCAGTCAGCCAAAGAAGTGTATGAAAGAACCATTTGTACATCCTAATCAATATCATCATAAGTATGCATACATACAGTACATTCCTCAAAGACGTCATGGTGCAACATCTATTAAAAATAAAGTTGGGGCTCTAGCACAGGCACTGTTCTAATATGGTTGCTGAACCCTATGGTGTGGTTTTGAATCCATCATCATCAAGGTTGGGAGCAGGTGGCATGACATTTATGCCTCATCACACGCAAGTGACCCCTTCTGGCCAATTAAGCACAAATAGTCTATCTGTACAACCTACACACAATGGGCCAGATGTACGTAAACACAACTCACAGTGCAAATTGTGGACTGACTAGGGTATGTTGTTTCATACGCAGTCTGTGAGCAATTAACATATTATTCACTATTGATACAACTAATTACATCAGCAAATGGGACTGCCCAATAATCACATTGGACACTGATGTATCTTCTGGTATGAGAGTGTATCCAGTACAACAGACAGTTAAGGTGACCAAGTGCCCCAATTTATATTGCACTGCACAGCATTTTGAAACTCTATCCCACGTCCCACATATTGAGACGATGTCCCACATTTTGAAGCAAAATAACAAAAGTATGTAACATTTTGATTGGTCGTACAGGAAATTATCATGCTCTTCTTCAGTGAGAAATATCAAGAAAGCACATAGCCAGAGCTAATATCTCAAGATGGATACTAACAAAAAGAAAAGAACATGTAGTTACAACCAAGAATGGCAAATGATACATGTGTGGGAGAGGCCGGTTCTAGGCCACACCCACTGATATTCACCATTATCTAGCACACAACGTTCACTCTCAGCTTTGGACTTGGCTCCGCTTACTTACTAAACGAAACTGAGCGATTTCCTGTAGAGGGGAAAAATAGGCCGGTGATAGTCATACTGTACACGTGTGACTTTCTCCTTGGTTATTTTGATGATCCACGTTTGAACATTATTTCCTAACGATATGGCCTGCCCTTCAGACAAAAAGAATAACAACATGGCTTGTTGTTTATCTCTTTTGTCACTTTGATATTGAGCACAACCGTGATGATGTCAAATGAGCATGTAGCTTGGACAATTACTGACACAAATCAGAAACACTGTGCAGTTTAGTTCTCTTAACAGTAAGACATGTAAGACTGCTCAATGATGTTGGGATGAATCAATTCATAATGGCGTAATGATTATTAATAATTGTATTTAACAGAAACATTGAATTATGTTGTCATATTTGTTTTATGTTGATATTACACAAATTGTTGCAAAATTGCATTAATCATCAAACACATTTTATAAATGCAGTCTATCCATAATTTGTGCCAGTACTTCAGCTATCATTTTAACTACAGTCATGTAGGCTAATTAAAATGAACCGATTGTTCAAGTTGTGTTATGTAATTCCTCTCATGACAGAAGGTTAAAAGAAATAATACAAAATACGGTACTTCGTGGATCACAGAGAACAGCCAGAAACAATTAAAAACAGAATTAAACAGGCTACAGGCAAACTGAATATCCACAAAAACTGTAAAGTGGCTTTTGAGCCACTTGGTCCAATTGCATGGGAAAGCCCTGAAATTAGCAATTTGCATAGACTGGGCTGCGACTTGGAACTGGGTAGAGCAGGCAGGTGGTAAAAGGGCAGATAGTGGACTTTGTCGTAAAATTGTAGTAAGCTACACCAAAATAGCAATTTGCTGCTCACACTTAACTGATAAACCCATATCAGTGGCTCTCCTCTCACTTCGACGTCAGGATGGTTTAAATCAATGCTAAAAATACAGACTTGCCAGTATTCCAGCCCGCAACATGTATGGCACCAGCCGTAAACTAGGACCCACAATGCTATTCATACAGTGGCTTCAGAAAGTATTCAGACCCCTGCTTTTGGACATTTTATTGTGTATTTCATTTTAAATTGCCATGCTTGCCCATCAATCTACACTCAATAACCCAAAATGACAAAATGAAAACATGTTCTTCAAAATCTTTGTAAATTTATTCAAAAACTTAAACTAAATCTTTTATTTAGTTTTTTTTTTTTAAGTATTCAGTGGCTAGTTGCCTTGAATTTACCCCTGAAATGCCTTGAATTTTGCCGTTAAATGTTTTACCTAAGGGACTATTGAATGAATTATGAATGAAAATGGTTTATTTTGATCACACTTTATAATGAATAAATTTAACAAATTGTGTGAATATATGACAGACAAAACATCATCATACATGTTCACAATAGTCCATTTCACACAATAGAATTCACAGTCAGTGACCAAAAAAGGAATAGGCTGAAGCCAAAGGCTTATTACTTCCTATCCTAAACAATCCAGAAATTCGATTAACCCAGAATATCAGTAGTACAAAAAAATAAATTATTTTAAATTTTTTTTACATGTTTCAAAGATGCACAACCTTCTTTGATTTGAAAAATCCTTCAATACAAACTGGAAGGCTTTTCCTCCTAGAAAAAGTATTTCCAATGTTTTTAAATACACAATGTCTACAAAGGTGTGGGACCTTATGAATAATGGATTCGTCGATTCACGGTAACAAGCTTTATTTATTATTCTAATAACTATTTTCTGGAGTTTGATTATAGGATCTACTGTATATTTGTTTAATAAACATTCCCCAAAACCTCAATAGTATATTAGTCACACAAGTCGTGGCATATACTAGTATAGTATATTAGTAGCAAACCATTTTTTTAACATTATCAATTCCCATTCTACTGTTTTCGATAATTCTTTCATGTCCTCTCCTGAACAAAATAAGTTTGTATCATCAACAAAAATAAAATATTTCAATGTATTGGATACTCTACAAATATCATTTAAATAAAGTATAAATAACTTAGGTCCCAATACCTAACCTTGTGGAACACCACATGTTACTTTTCTAGAATGTGATTAAGTATTATTAATGATTAAATATTTAAACCTATCATTTAATTAACTTCTTAACCCGTGCTGGGTGACACCTCTTATACCATAGTGTTCCGATTTCTGCAGAAGTATTATGTCAAATACTTTACGCAAATCAATAAATACACCTACAGTATGTTGTTTCTTTTATACTGATGCTGCTATGTTTTCTACAAGATCCATCACCGCTAAAGATGTCGATCGACTGCTCCTAAACCCATATTGATGGTCACTCAATAACTCATATTTCTTAATAAAGTTATTAAGTCTATTAACAAATAATTTTTCTAGTATTTTTGAAAATTGAGGTAGCAAGGACACAGGTCGATAATTTGATGCAGAATGTTTGTCACCACTTTTATAAATTGGAACCACCTCAGCCTTTTATTAGGAAAAATACATGGTTGAAAGGATTTATTACATATATATAACTTCAG
The DNA here is from genome assembly GCF_963514075.1 of Conger conger. Lineage (NCBI taxonomy): Eukaryota > Metazoa > Chordata > Actinopteri > Anguilliformes > Congridae > Conger > Conger conger. The sequence continues at coordinate 26,315,285 of NC_083762.1, forward strand.
GACACAGTCAATTACTGTCATATCTATAGTTACAATCAGTGGATTCTTCTTTATTTTATTTTCTAACCACTTCACTCTGTTGGAAGATTAATTTCCTTTGCCAAATTTGGGCCTACATTAACAAAATAATCAATAAACTCAATAACAATTTCCTCTATATTTTCAATAAAGAAATAATCACTTTTTACAAAATATGTTGGACCACGAAATATGTTTGCAACAACTGATTACAGTAGTTTTTTTGTTGCACTCTCATAATAAAGAGTCAATCTGGGGTTTTTTGTACATTTCCTCCTTTTCCTTTGTTTGATGCTTGATTAATTCCCTGTTGTGCCTATTTTTCTTTTTATAAGCTTTTTCCAACCCTTTTGTAAACCATGGTTTTCTCCTCTTTTTAGGATTTTGTCTAAATGTTCTCAATGGTCAATGTTGTTCATAAAGTCTCATAAATGTATTTAGAAAATGCAACATATGATTCATCAGTCTCCTCTACATAAAGCTCCTGCCAATCATGATTCAAAAGTTGTACCTTAAGCTCCACAATTGCCTCTAGTGATTTTATTCTAACCAACTTGTTATTCGGCCTATTGTATTTGTTCTTAATTTTGATTTACTGTTATTTTCTAAAACTGTAAAAACAGGCAAATGATCACTTACATCCTTCACAAATAGTCCACTCCCCTTCGATTACATAAATAAAAATATTGTCAATTAAAGTAAAAAAAAATCACCACAAACAAAAATCACCTTATCAATATGTTTTTCATATAATTCAAAAATCTTCTTATTAAATTGATCAATACTCGACCCTGGTGTTCTATAAATGCAACTAATTAATATGTTTTTGGATCTTTCAACCTTAATTGCGATGGTTACACATTCCATCAAATTGTCAATAACAGCTGTCATATTACCAATCACCTTACATTTAAGAGCAGACATCACAAACAGGGCAACAGCCCCTCCCCTTTTATTGGCCGTGTTTTGCCAAAACATTTCAGAGCCCTCTAATCCATCCTGCAGTTCTTAAATATCACACAGCCAACTCTCTCAAATTGCTATATCACCTAATCTTTGCTGCAACTGTTGAAGGTAGACTTTAATTTTAGAGAAGTTACTGTAGAGCCTTCAACTATTAAAGTGAATCCCTGAAAACCCCTCCATTTTCACATTGGAATTTAACTTCCGAATAATATTAATAGTTCTTGTTAATGTTCTGGTAAAAGTGGGTCTCTGGATCAATGTCATTTAGATCATAAAGTTTGTGATCTCTAAGTCAAAAGACTTAAAATCTGTGTATTCACACATTTTCTTATACAAGATTTGTCACTCCCATTAGCAAGTCTTAACAAATAATGATTCTAAGCAACAACACAACTAAAATAAAAGTATGACATTCCCTCACTATTCCACCTCTCTACTATAATATTAATCATTTTCATTTACAGTGGTCAAGATCTTTTATGTCTCTGACGATCATTACTTTAGTCTGTTCTGGTGTACCATTCAGTATTATTATTACTTGACAGTTCCTTGTCCAAGTGTCCTGAATTCACTTTCCCTTTCTCAGGATTCTAACTTGTCTTGCAATTTCAGCATTTCTCTATGTGAAACACTCGTTTACCTATACCCCTGTGCCCTTCATTTTTTTTACATGCTTCAGCAGCTCAATTTTATGTTTTCTACTCACAAATCGCATGATAATGTTTGACCTATTGTCTTGTTTTTGGGTTATAGTGTGACAAGCAGCTAAATCTTTACTGTCTGTAAGAATGTCTTTGCTGTTGCTGCTTAAGTGAGTACAATTCACCTTTTGGTGCATCCTCACCCCTCTGGTCACCTGCTGTAGTCCGTGCATAGGTGTGATGTGTTGTCTCAAGCCCAGATATCACAAGGTCATCCATCCTTGTGTACTGTTCCAGATCTTCTACTCTTCTTTCAAGCTCTTCAATTTTCTTGCCTTTTTTTTGTATCACAGCCTTCAATTGTCAAACTTCATCAATTAAATCCAGTAGGTCCATCTGTTGTTTTGCTACATTGCTTAGTTCCTCTGGCATGAAGTTCAGAGCCTTTTGAACCTCTTCCATTTCTTCAGCTAATTTCTTAGTAGCCACTTCTTTTCTTGATTATGAAAAATACTTCTTGCCTACAGAGACTCTGGGTATGGCATGTCAACAGATGGTGGTACATGTCATCAAAAGTGCCCAAAACATCAAGATAGAAGAAAATAAGCATGAAAATTTAAACATTCTGAAAAACATTTCTTAACGGCATGGATGTCAAGTTATTTTCAAGATTTTTGATGGATTGGATAGATTGGCAGAGATGACCAACACAATGCAACTAACCAGCAGCCATCTTGGACCAAACAGCAGTTATTTCCCCTAACCTAAAGGGATCTTCTAAGTGCAAGGCATAAAACCCCTCAAATCTTTTCCTCAGGTAAGGGTAATTCTTAAGTATTTTACTGTATTTTGCCGTATCGCCTTACAGTAAAAACAGAAATCTCCAGTTACCATGGAAATGGATTAGATGTTCCGTGTTGAGGAGGGACTATCATAGAGTTCAGTGGGCGCTACACGTGAAACAGATTGACTTTAATGGATCATCTAACGTCAAACGGACATTTGAACGTCAAATTCAAATTCAAAATTCAAATTGGTCAGAGGAGAAAAAAAAAAAAAAAACTTTTGGAAGAATATTCCAAACAAAAAGAAACATCCATCCATCCATTATCTTAACCCGCTTATCCTGAACAGGGTCGCAGGGGGGCTGGAGCCTATCCCAGCATACACTAGGCGAAAGGTAGGAATACACCCTGGACAGGTCGCCAGTCCATCGCAGGGCACACACACCATTCACTCACACACTGATACCCATGGGCAATTTAGACTCTCCAATCTGTAAGGAAGCGGGGACGGAGGACCAGACATGACCGAATGGGGAATCTTCAAGTTACCCACAGAACTTGTGACAACCACTAAAATAATCTAGGGTCCTCCCCAATATAATCTAGGAGAACCACTAGAGGAGAAAGGGGAAAACGGAAAAACAGGACAGAAACTCCTTGGCGAAATGCCAACTAAAATTGTACCTATTTTGACTTAATAGATGAAAGAAAAATGATAAAGAAAACCTGATACGGTTACCTGAATACGAGGTAACACACTTTATGTCTCGAATGAAATACCAGCTTTGAAGGCTACCTCTACCTGGCTCAGTGTTTGAAACACAATGTAACACTCAAGCACAGAGCAGAGGGACAATGAGTCTTAAGTAGGGTAGAGCCCGCCAACCAATAAGAGATGATTGGTCAGTAATTAGACTGCACCTGGAAACCATGTGAACTTGCCAAACTGTGTTTGTGAACTATAATAATAACAATAATAATAATGTCTGAATTTGGGTAAATTCAGAAATCAAAATCCAGTTAGTATTGCCACGACTTGTGATGCTCTTTAATAACCAATATGGTTATAAAAACATGATTCCAACTGAGAAATAAAAGCACCATCACTGCCAAACAAACAAACAATCCATTAATTTACGTTGATTGAATGATGTTGTGAACTGGTGACATTACTCACAGCATGACAGCAGAGAGTGTTCCTGTTACAACAGGCAGTGCATTTCCCATCCATTGAAAAGTGCACGATCAAAGCAGGAAGAAATATTGGCTGACATGCTCTGCCTAACAGGTGTGGAAGGTACGGCATTACAATCTCAAGCAGGGGCTGAGAGTTTTACAGAAGGTGATGAGTGTGGCATAACTCATTCAGATGTAGCCCTCTATCCCATCAGATCAAAGGCACACACAGATTTCCAAAGCAGCTCTCAGTCTGAATTTCTTTAAACTGCAGTGAACAAAGTGAAAAATTAAAAGGTCCTTCGCAGGGAAAGCCATTAAATATTTAATTAACCTTATGGCTGTTCCCACAACAGAGTGAGTGCTTGTGACACCAACTGGCAATTTGTATGCAAACCAACACAGGCAGGAACATCTTGTGCTTGGTCAGCTGTCATAAACTTGTCAGATGCAACGACTTGTCACCTCTGATGAACCATGCTACAAAGAAAAACATCTTTTATCGAAAAAAAATAAAATAACTCTCTCTATTGATAGCTTTTTTAGCCAGAGGTTAAATTCTTCATTTATTCATGATACTAATCATTTTTGAAAAAGTCTCCTTATGAATCACACATTTTAAAATATCAGAATAGAGCCTAAATTAAAAAATACCCTGAAACTTTAATACCTACCTGGTTTGAAGGATGCTGCCCAGAATATAATCCCTGCAAATATAATTGTAATGAGATGTAGTCTTTTATCAGTGTTACATTAAACCGAAAAAAAATTTCTGTGAAAAAAATTAACATTTAGAAATATTAATTTCCAGTCATATGTCATTGCACATTTCTTATTGGGAATTTTTTTTAGCACTTATGTTACGTTACATTAATGGCATTTGGCAGACGCTCTTATCCAGAGCGACGTACAACAAAGTGCAAATTAAACACAACACCTGAGCCAACATTTTGGCAAAGCCTTTCTCAAGCTGTCTGGGGAAAGGCTTTACCAAAACCTCAGGTTTTGTGTGGTAGTTCATTGATATATCAATAAATAAGATAAAATAAATAACCATTCTATTTTCAAAAACTCTGTGTGACTCATGTGACATAATGTAAACACTACCATGGGCTGTAATATAAGATGAGGGTAAATAACAAACTAGGGGCCTGTTACATGGACACAGACTAAGTTTAACGCAACTTCGTATGGAGAATCTCCAGTTGAATTTAGCCTAGGACTAGGCTTAATCTGCATATGCGACTTAATAATAAATATAACTTTATTTGCAAACGGAATTAGTGTTGAAACCTAATAATTGGTATTTATTAATATACTATTACTTTTTACTTTTTAAATTAAAGCATTTACTTTAATCATTTAAAAAAAGATATTCTTCTGCAAGAAATCAGGATCTATGATTTTGTGGCTACATATACATTATGCTATCGGAAAACCAAGCTAGAATCCTAAGGAATGTCATTAACCAATGCATTCAGAACCAAATTCAACTACAGTACATGCCAAACTTGAGTTCTACAGCTTGTAATGCCAACATCTATTACAAACAAGCTAAAGTACACACAGTTCATATTTGTATGACACTGGAATAACAATCAATGTCCACGCAAATACTACAGTAACATCACCTAACATTCAAAACTTGCTATCCTTCTTGCATATCAATCTTAAAGATCATACTCAAAAGTTTTTAAAATAATGCAACCCTTTGCTCATTGCTCCAGATCAAAACCCCATTTGATGACTGTCTTATTGAAAATGCAGCTGCTTCTGTGATCTACATTGACAATTAAAATGGAAGAGGAAGGGGAAAAGCCAACCTGAAGAACTTGTTCTAACGTTATTGTACTTTATGATAGTGGTGCTCTAGTTAGCTTGCATAGCTTTTTGAAATTCAATTTAAATACCACTTGAAATGCAAGCCAACGTCCCAGTCAACAAAATAGGACATTTTGCACTTTTGTGATGCTATTCTAAGTTTGCAAGTTGCTAAATTATTTAAACCCAAAGATCACAACATGCGGAACTAAAACAATAGCTATGCTACAAGAAAGACAGTGTAGAGTGTTGCTATGGTTGTGAATGAAAAGCGCACGGTGTGACATGTAAAACAACGTTGGGTGTGTTTTAACCAAGGATTTTTTTCATAAAGTCAGTCTTACTTCATCTCTGGAACATAGCACCTTTAGTATCAGATCACCTAATTTTTAGGTGAGCAAAAGTATTGGAACAGAGAGTATTTAAGTAAATGAAAGTAAATAACACTTAATATTTGGTAGCATATCCCTTGCTTGCAATAACTGCACCTGCGACCAATTGACATCACCAAACTTTTGTGGTACTTTTCCTGGCTTTTACTGCAGCCTCTTTCTGTTTCACGGGTTTTCCCTTTAATCTCCTCTTCAGGAGGTGAAATGCATGCTCAATTGGGTTAAAGTCTGGTAATTGACTTGGCCAGTCCTCCCAATTAGTTTGGATGAATTTCTCTGGAAGTTGGCAGACAGAATGTTTTTATAGACTTCTGAATTCATCCTGCAACTATCATGAGTTACATCATCAATAAAGATTAGTGAGCCCACTCCAGAAGGAGTCATGCAAGCCCAAGCCATGATACTTCCTCCACCATGCTTCACAGATAAGCTCATATGTTTTGGATCAAGATCAGATTCCTTCTTTCTCCACATTCTGGCCTTTCTATCTATTTGGTAGCGGTTAATCTTGGTCTCATCAGTCCATAAAACTTTTATGGCTCGTCTCTGTATTTCTTTGCCAATTGTAATCTCGCCTTCCGATTTTTTTGAACAGTTGATTGAGATACACCCGTGCCCTGTGGAGATTGTTTGTGAATGTCACTGACTGTTTTTCTTCACAGCTTCTGCTGTTGTTTTCCTTGGTCGACCTGTTCGTTGTCTGTTGCTCAGCATGCCAGTTTCTTTCTTTTTCAGGACATTCTAAGTTCTTGTACAGTACAAGCTATCCCCAATGCGTGTGTAATGGCTCTAATCAATTTCCCCTCTTTTCTAAGCTTCAAAATGGCTTGCTATTCTCTTGCAGTTCTCTGGTCTTCATGTTGGTTTATGCAGTCTTCATGGGCAAAACCCAAGGCTAAATCCAGAGTAAACATTCAGAACTATTTATTGGTTAACTAATCAATCTAACAGGACAAATCAAGGCAACAAGAAACAAAGAAAATTTTGCTCGCCTAAAAATTGGATGGTCTCATACAAAAGTACCAGGAAATAAAAGCTGAAATTCGGATCTGTCATCTCACGTACATCTTTTGACCTCAAACTCAATTGTCTTCAGTGCATAGCAAAAACAAACCTTGCTGTTCCAATACTTTTGGAGGAGGCGGTATACCTGTATTTAACTTTCAACATTGAGATATTCATTTGCAATAGTTTATTATTTAAATATTTTGACTGATGACTGATGTATATAGCTACCATGGCACAATATGAAATATTGCTGGATGGTGAAAAATAAACATATATGACATATTTTAAATGGCAAGGAGCTTTGTGTAAATACACTCTCTGCATTGTTATTTTATTAGCCGACTATAATAACTTTTATTTCAACCGTTTTGTTTCTAGTCCTTAAAGGGCTACAATAAGTTTTACTAACAAAATAATAGTTAGCATCAATGCAAGATATGCATTATTTTTTAAATATATGATTCTTTCCTAGTAGTAAAAGTGAGTGTAGGAGTTCCACCGTTTTTGTTTTCTTGAAAGGCTCTTTCATTGTGGATGACAATAAAAAATTGATAGTAAAGTGGAGTGTTGTAAAGACATTAAGTAGGTTGTAATTCAGGTGTTTCCACAAGGCACAGATGAAGATTTTGCATTACAAAATAAACTGGTGAGTAGATTGGATCATTGACCTATTTTTGGGAAGCTAACATAACATAGAGTAGAATGCATACTTGCTTTACAACTTAGAGTAGCTCCACGTGGGCGCTATCCCACATCTTTGTCAGCACAGGAAAAAATCTGAAAGTAACAAAAAAAATAACTACCGGAGGTTAATAGCACTTATCAGAGTGTGAGCAATATTTTGCCTATTTGCAGCTATATACAGCTGAAAAGACGTTTATGTTTTGTTCAATCCTAAAGTGAGCTCCCCCAATCATTAACATTGCTGTTACCACATACAGTACTGTGCAAAAGTCTTAGGCACCCTAGACTTTGTTATATTTATGTGGTTTTTTTGTGTGTGTTAAAAGAACACATTTCCATCCATCCATCCATTATCTGAACCCGCTTATCCTGATCAGGGTCGCAGGGGGGCTGGAGCCTATCCCAGCATACATTGGGCGAAAGGCAGGAATACACCCTGGACAGGTCGCCAGTCTATCTCAGGGCACACACACCATTCACTCACACACTCATACCTACGGGCAATTTAGACTCTCCAATCAGCCTAACGTGCATGTCTTTGGACTGTGGGAGGAAACCGGAGTACCCGGAGGAAACCCACGCAGACACGGGGAGAACATGCAAACTCCGCACAGAGAGGCCCCGGCCGACGGGGATTCGAACCCAGGACCTCCTTGCTGTGAGGCGGCAGTGCTACCCACTGCACCATCCGTGCCGCCAAGAACACATTTGAGATGTCCAAATATACATTTTTGTATTTAATTAAAAAAGTAACATATTACAGTAAGCAATTTCAGAAGCAAGGAGCCAACCAAAGTCTGCAGAAGAACTGTGGCAAGTTCTCCAACATGCTTGGAACAACCTCCCTGCTGATTGTCTTGTAGAACTGCAGGACAGTGTTGGCTATCTCAGAGAAGTGATGCAGTTTTAACGCTGAAGGGTGGTCACAAAAAATATTGATTTGATTCAGTCTTGAACTATTCTGTCAAATTACTCAAACATGTAGTATGTTTATTTAGGACCTTTCATTGAATTATTTTTGAATGAATCTTACCTGTACAGAATGTTATACAGGTGCCTAAGACTTTTGCACAGTACTGTAGATGTCCACCACACTTTGTGAGAGGCAGGCTGCCAGCAACTGAACTCTCTGTGGCGGCAGTCAGAAAAGTAGTTCCATCGGTAAGCAACTGTCCACTCCACCATGTTTGTTCTCAGGCAGATATGTTATGCTTTTTTAGGGATGAGGAGAATAGTCAGTGTGTGCAGGTGAAAACAAAATCCCTAACGTTACACATCACACCATGTAATGGAGTGGCATACCAAATCATAATGTGACAGAGACATACTGTGTTGTGCCTATGAAGATGTTATGCAACTCTTATGACATAATGACATATGACTTTTCACAGAATATTTTGCACAAACCAACATCATAAAACCTGCAGGCGGCACATTTTTATGCGGGTCTTTCATGAGGTGAAAACTGTCCTTGTCATCACATATCCTGGAGATTCAGCATTTTGCAAACCACCCTGCATTCTATAGTTGCCATGACACTGGAAAAGGGGGCCAGGGATGCTCCTTTTAAAAATTGTTGTTTTTTTATTTTTTTATTTAGTATTTTAATCCCTGTGATAGGCTATTTAAATTTCTTGCCATAGAGAAGTTTTACTCCAAGATTCATCAGTGGTACAATTTATTATTATGACCCATATATACTGCGTGTGCAAGTTCCACTCCCCTGGGCCAGGTATAGATTTTACCAACAAGTTGATCTGTAAATACGCTGACCCAAAATGCACATATAAAGGATCTGCAGGGGGTTTTTCTGTTTGTTTTTTTGTGGTACTAGGCAGACATTTTTTCCTTGACATTCCTAATCCAAAAGGTATTTTTGACATTGAAAATCTGTCTCAACGAAAATTGTATTTTTAAAAGGCTTGCCAGGGCATGTTTTCTTTCCTGCCTTTATGGAATTCAGTTTTGATTTTGGTTTTTATTGATACATTTCTGTGGCTACAAGAATTTAGCTAAACCCGTACAAATATGTGGACTTGGGACTGGCTTGGTCATTTGGGGCGTGGAATAGAGCAAAAACAGGGTACTGTGTTATTTTAATAATCAATCACTTGATTGGGAGCAGCCAAGCACGAGAGGACATTAGGGCAATTAATTTTATTTGTGTGAACATGAATAGGCTTCTGGGGTAAGGGACAGATTGGAATTGATAAAGAATAGATAAGAATAGTATTTCGACAGAATCTAAAACATTTTATTTACTTTCACCTGAAGCACAACTACTACAGCTTTGCAGGTAAATCTCTATTCAATCTTTATCTGGTTAATCATAACATTAATTAAAAACCGAAAACGTCTATATTAACAACAATTTTACAAGGAACACTTTTGGCTGAACCGCTTGCCTGTTCGTATCATAACCACCTTCCACGTTGCCATCACACTCGCCTCTTCAAACACACACCCACGTTTTCCTGAAGCACATACTCTTCAGCAACACATGCGTCACAGTTTGTTACATAAATAAAATAATGCCTATAAAAATCACTCAAATAACAATCACAAACACGTGTGTGATCAGCGACTACGCACAGGCAATGGAGGCAATACACCCCATTCAATACGCTGGGCTCGCATGAATTATTGGTATGTTTTAAAAAAAAACAACTTTGGGACAAAACTGCCGCGTGCATGCTATCGGGTGACGTCAATCCATCACCCACACTACAGTACACTCAGCCTAAACTAGCCGACCAGGCTACCAAGAACTAAAGCCTGATTTATACTTCTGCGTTGAGCTGATGCGGAGGCTACGGTGTGGATGAATACCCTACGTCGTACCCTACGGCGTAGCCTGACGTGCATCTCCCCAGAAATGTAACTATGCGGCGTGGCGACGTGGTCCGCTTGGAAGCATTGCATTATGCATTTCCAGCTGCTCCGGCATTGATGAGTTTCCGTCACCTGTGCTGTGTCCGAAACGCTAATCAGTTGACTTGATGCCCCGTTGCCTGATTAGTAACCTGTCCTTTAAAAAACAACAATTTTGGAGGTGTTTTGGAGGTGGACAATTAGGGCAGCCTGTAGCGTAGTGGTTAAGGTAAATGACTGGGACACGCAAGGTCGGTGGTTCTAATCCCGGTGTAGCCACAATAAGATCCGCACAGCTGTTGGGCCCTTGAGCAAGGCCCTTAACCCTGCATTGCTCCAGGGGAGGATTGTCTCCTGCTTAGTCTAATCAACTGTACGTCGCTCTGGATAAGAGCGTCTGGCAAATGACAATAATGTAATGTAATGTAATGTGTGTTCACAGCATGCGATTGAGATGCACTGTGAAGGCAGAAAGATGTCGCGATTACGTGATCCGTAAAGCAATCCGACAAGCAATTTAGCTGGATAGCTCACGAAGGTTTAAAATTACATACGTTATGTCAGTTAAGCAATTAAAATGTTGTTTATAAAGTATAACTGAATCAAAATGTTGAGCTTGTTGTGTACTTGCACTTCTGGACAAGCTCTTTTACAGGTATTTGCGAACTCTGCCGCTGTTTTCAGCTTTTTTTTTTTGTTTAGTTTTTTTGCTGCAGGTTGCTTGTCTGATTTTGTTCTCTTGTCCTCCTCGTCTGTCTCTACCCCCATTTTATAAAACTGACAAAATAAGTATTTGGCGATTACCTCTAGGCTAGTAGCTAGCTGAATTTTCCCACAGTGAGGTCGTTGAAGTGAATGCAGGCGGCAGACTGACAGCACATTTAACTGCAGCAGTTGCTGGGTGATAAGGTAAACTTTCGTATTTCTGATACCAATTAAAAAGAAGACCGCCCTGAACCAGAACCAGAACGTGTGGCAACCCTAATAGGAAGCAGTGTTCTCCGTGTCATTTAACTAAGGTACGATCATGTAAAGTCAACGTTGGAATATAAAAATAACTTGTGAAAACTGACCGAAATAGTTTTATTCATATGAATTCTACAATGTGGTCTAGCTAGCGAATCTAACGTTAGCTGTCAGCACTCCTGTAATGTTGTAGCTAACGTTAGCTAGCAAGCTGTATTACTTAACTCACACGAAAGAAAGTGTCCTCCGCAAACCCGGCCGTGTGCCGTTGGTTGCCAGCTGGTCCCCAGTTTAGTAGATCTGGGTTATCCCCCCTTTTAAGTCTCAGAATCTGTCCGGTCTATTTAGTCTTTAAAGCGGGGGATCGGAAAAATCCCAATCCACTGTATGCCTGATTACATTTGGCACGTAAACTCACTGTGTTCTGAACACCAAGTTAGCTCACTATGTTCTGAACAGTGCAACTTTGGTTTGTCAAAAAGAAAAAATATATATATCACCGTCACATTCAATGTATGACAATGAAAAGAATAGATAGTCATAGAGGCATGCGCTAATATATGCTATCTGGTGGTGGTAGTGCGAACAACAAGTAATTACTGTGGAAATAACAAAAATTATCCCACTGCCCGGCAGATCTCCCAGGGCAGAGGCACCAAATGGAACACAAAACTGTAATTTGCTTCTCTATCTTTTACCAATCTTACCTATCTTTTACCAACTCCGGACTCCCGATTCTTCTTTTAACAATATTTAGGATAATTTGCATGATCCAGTGTTTCCACTTGGTTCGCAGGTCATCAGTGGCATCATGCCATGAAGTGCTGTGAGCAGCTGGGGTATAGGCATTAGCTTTTGTTGATGGTGTAATTTAAATTGTGATCATGGACCGCCATAATATGCCAACTCAAAATAATAACACAGTTATTGTATGTCATTCATACTTTTATTTATGACACTTGTTGCAGGAGCCAGGTGAAATAGCGGCATTAGTGGGATGACAATGACAAATCATGTAGCCTAGCTCTTGTTCTGATCAAAGTATTTTTTTTCCACCCAGGCTAATAATATTTTTAAAAACATAGGAGTGATTTTTAATATTCATTTTGAGCAAGCTATCTAGAGCATGCCATTTCATTTTTTACTTTTAATTCAAATTAAGTGCTTTCTTTTTCATGCTAGGAATGCAGGCTGTGTAGACTAGCCTAAGTATTAATAAACACAAATATCTGTAGCCTAAATATTTTGTTGTTAGGCTTAATCTTAAAAAAAGAGATATTCCTGTGTTTATATTCTCCATCTCTAAATAAATGCTGTTATTGACTCACATCTTATTTTGCTTGTTTGCTTTTCATCACTAGGGAAAACGCTGACTGCTCAGCCCATCTTCTAATAGTAAATGGATCCTTAAAGTCTTTAAAAGCAGGCTACTGATGCCTACCAGTTTTTAGTGCGGGCTGGGTAACATGAAGCAGTGAGATGACATATTAAGTTAAAGGATAAGAAGATGCTTCTGACAATTGGAAAGGCAATGTTACATTTCTGTATTTTCCGGTTTGCAGAGCACTAATAAGACTTAGTAATGGCTTAGTAGATCAGTGAGTTAGCAGTAACTTTAGCTAACATACCTACAGTCATAAAGGAAGGCGTTGGTGTCTGAAGTCAGTGTTGCTCAATGCGATGCAACGTCGTATTAACTTATAGTAAATGTTGCATATTTAATGGTTTAATTGATAGCTAAAAAAAGTGCAGACTGTCACCTTTGACTTGAGGGTATTTACATCTATAATGGGTGATCTGTGTAAAAAATACATCCTTTTTATACATTTTTAGGGGCCAAAAATTATTGAACAGTTGGAAATGTTGGATCAAGTCAACAGAAACATGTGCTCTCTCTTCACTGTCTCTGAAGTAACGCTCTCTCAATAATACTTGTTAAAGAGCATAAGCTTCATTTTTTCCCATTAAATGGTCTATCACGTATTGACATATGAGGTCAATAAGGTCAATGTATTTGTACCTTGCACTGCATATCATAACTCTCAGCTCAAAATTCAAGAAGCCTTTAGCCTTTAAGTGGATTTTCTTTCAAATCACATCTAATTATCATTTTTTGGGAGATGAGTTGGGAGATCAGTGCCCTGAAAGCATATCAGATTACAATGGACAGGGTCTCTCTGCTAATGGATAATGTTCACATGCATGCATCATTTCTGACGGAGCTGTACGCTTTTATCAGTATTCCATGTTTGAATTATGTGACATAAGAATGTGAAGTAAACCTTCAAGATGCACTTATCCTATCAAATACATACTTGCCAATAACTATAGTATATCATTTATTTAGTTTGTTTCACTGTTTTGCATTCACAAGAGCTTGACTATATTAACTGAGGCAGCAAAATGTGCAGTTACTCAAAAGCAAGTGTACAGATATAGTCTGAAGATATTTCTCAATCTTAAACTCAAAATCAATAAATATATGGGAATTTTATGTATTTGTAACAGCAATTTAAAGTAAAGAAAGACATGGAAAGCATTACAATTGCCTGCCATAACAGAAAGTACCAAAGCTTGCCATAGCAAAAACAATGGACAAATTTTTTTTCACAGGAAAGACCCCCACCCACTCCACCCCAAATACTGGCTCTGTATTCTCTAAGCTTCATTCAAATTGTCAAATGGTCTCAAATGAGAAGGCAATCTTACCTCCACCGCAGTCCTGTAGGTTTAAATGAGCTCCCTCCCAGTTCCCTGCCTTCTAATGCTGATGTATATGGCCAAGGATCATTCAGAGTTATTTCAATGGAGTACAATGAATGTGGCACATTTCCTTCTTTCTCCCTCTTGCCCCTGTTCTGCTGACAAACATTTGCATAGAAAAACAAAAAAGAAAATTCCACTTTCCTCTCAGAAAGGAAATTCCTGATAAATGTTTTCCACTGCACTTCCTTCAACAGCTATGCTGAAACAACGAGGAGCACAGAGACCATTTCCTGAGTTCCTGGCTTTCTGTTCTTTTTTAACACATGGAAAAGGTGCTGCTAACTTTCTTTCTCTGTGTATGCAGGTTCAGTTCTCAAGAATGCATTTTTTTAGCCTTGAATTGTTTTAATTCAAACACTTACAGCTGCAATTACAGCTGCATGGATTGTAAGTTAAAAATGATTATAATTTTTTTTATCATTCTGTCTTTATTTGCCTATGCTTTATTTTAAATTTAGTTTTTTTTTGTACAGCTTTTGTAGCTCTTGAGAATATTTTCTGCATTGATCCTTCAGAGAAGCCCTCTAAATTCTAGAGAGAATGATCTAATAATTTGGATTAATCAGGTTACTATGTCAGCTGGCTCGAGAAATGAACAACCATAACATTTTTGCTTTTGTAATTATTATACTGTTAAATTACTTTGGAATAGTGGACAATGGGTTTTTATAGATAATATCAATAAGGCTAGATCCTTATTGAATGGTGAATATCAGATTTCTCAAACAACAAAAATCATCATTATAGGACATTCTTCAGTGTTTTTTCAGCTTTTCCATTCTCATTTCAGATGCTGTATGTTGTGGTTATTGTCCAAATGTCTGCAGAACCTTTTGTGTTTCTCGAATCCTACATAAGAATTATATAACTCAAGCACTACGTAGCACATTCATAAGCACCACATAAGCATTCATGTGTGTCTATATCAATAACCTGAAATAGGCATATGGTGTGTTACGCCAACATCAATGACATACACTCAGTGACCACTTTATTAGGTAAACCTCTACACCAGCTTGTTAATGCAAATATTTAATCAGCCAAACATGTGGCAGCAACTAAATGCATAAAAGCAGGCAGACATGGTCAAGAGGTTAAGCAATTACTCAGACCAAATGTCAGAATGGGTAAGAAATTTGATCTAAGTGGCTTTGACCGTGGAATGATTATTGGAGCCAGACAGGGTGGTTTCAGTATCTCAGAAAGGGCCAGACTGGTCAAAGCTAACAGGAAGGTAACAGTAATGCAAATAACCATGCATTACAATAGTGGTATGGAGAAGAGCATCTCTGAACAAACAACACGTCAAACCTCTAAGTCAATAGGCTACAGCAGCAGAAGACCAGTAAGTCTAAAAAAAGTATAATAAATACCTAATAAAGTGTTCACTGAAGTGTATATTCTGATTTATTTTCTTGAAAACGTCTGTAACTGTTTGAAAATAAACATTGGCATTAACTAATGTAATTGTTAACATGAATTCATGATGAAAAATACATCAATTAGGCATTAAATTAACTTAGTAGTTAATGCATTTGTTAACAACTAACCTACATGGTATTTATATATTAGCAAACCATAGGATGAACTTCTAATTAGTTAACCATTAACAAATACATTAACTGACTTTTTCATTTCAATATCAATTGTTGCTAACATGAATTTATGATGTACAAATACATTAACAGAGCTGTACATATTAAGCTTGTCATTTCACTTGATACAGTAATGTCATTGCTGCATCAGTGTTGACATAGCTAACAAACCATATGCCTATTTGCGGTTATTGACATAAGCGTGACAGGGAACTAATTCCTAATTCACCATTGCCATATAGAATTCAAAAGACCAGGCCTGGTCTGTGTGTGCACATATGTGTCTGTGTGCCTGCATGTATATGCCTGTCTCAATGGGGGTGGCCTGGCAGACCTCATGCTGACATCCTTCTATACGATCCCAAACTGAACAACAGACCTGGCTTTGTACTTTTTTGGTTAGAATTGGAAGTTAACATCTAAGTTCTGCACCTTGGTCTGGCGTTCTACTTATTCATCACTGGTCTTTTGGGAATGTTTTCAGGTCTTGAGCCTTTTGGGAGGAAACAAGCTGGGGTTTGGTTTGGTCTTCCATTAATTTCCAACCTTCATTGCTTTAAGATAGATGAACCAGATCAACGCCTGTAGATTAGACTATCTTGTATAACTATATAAATCTCTTGACTTTCACTGATTTTCATGTTGCAAGTTGTGCATTTTGATGAAGGTTGATCCAACAGGTTGCTCTGCCTATCACTGAATTTGGCGATATAATTGATAATTCATATCTTTGATAATAATTACCAAATTAAATCAACTAAACATATTTTACATGTTGGTCAATGAGGTGTTCTAACTGTTGACATTGACAACTGACATTGACAACTGTTAACTGGGGGGCATGGCAGACACCTTCTCGTGGTGCCCCCCGCAAGTTTGGAAACAAAGTCTGCCACCAAAGGGCCCTCACCCGGGCTGGTGTTCGGCTGCAGTCGGGGGGCAGAGCCGGCGGTGCTTGCTCTGCTGGCTTCCAACCCAGAATACTGCAGCTGAACACCGAAGGACTCACCGCCAGCAAGATCAGCGTCATCGAGCAGCTGGCCTATACCACCAAGGCCCTCGTCATCCTCCTCCAGGAGACCCACTGCATATTAGCAGACAAGCTAGCGCTACCCAACTTCGCTCTAGCTGGGTCCATCCTGAGCAGGAAGCATGGCCTCGCTACGTTTGTCCACGAAAGGTTGAGCTGGACTCTTACCGACCAATCTCCGACTGACTCGGAGATTGAGTGGTTGTGCGTGGACGTTGCCGGTTTCAAAATCATCAACGTCTACAAACCTCCCCCCTCGCAATTCACACTAGCGTCTGTCCCGGTTTTCTCCCACCCCTGTCTCTTCAACTGCCAGCATGAGCACTGGGGGTACAGCACCAGTACATCTGACGGAGAGAACCTGGCTGCTTGGGCAGCTAATAACAGCCTGGCCCTGTTATATGATAGACAGACAGTTTTATCTCCGGTCGCTGGAATACCGGGACAAATCCTGACCTGGCATTTGCGAGTGTCGGTGCAGATAATCGGCTCCCCGACCGACACGTACTCGGAAAGTTCCCGCGGTCCCAACACCGACCATCGCTGATAACCGTGCCTAAACTCGTGGACTCAGTCCCGAGCGAGCCGGTGAAGTGATGGAATTTCCGAAAGGCCAACTGGAAACGTTTCCGCCTCCTTACCAACAAATCCACGAGGCATCTCCCATCGCCCAATACCAACAACGTGGATGAGGCATATCGGGACTTCTGTGGCATATTGCCCCATTTCTGCAGATAAAATTGCATCACAATTCATGAGAAATTGGGTATACGAGGGTAAAGACCGCGAGCCATCACGACTCGTGGCAAAAGAAGTGTCTGACCTCTGGAGGGTCCCAACATCGAGCAGTGACAATATCTCCGGTGATTTCACACCGGAGGAATTTGCTGCCGCCCTTCAGCACCTAAAGTCAGGAAAATCTCCGGGTCCTGATTCTATCTGCCCGGAGCTTATACTCCATGCCGCACCTTTCTTCCTGCTTGCGCCAACTCAAGATCCCCAAAATCTGGAGAAGAGCCCTAGTAGTCGCAATCCCTAAGCCGAATAAGCCTGAAGGGGACCCTAAGAGTTATCGTCCGATCTCTCTTCTCTGTATCCCCTTCAAGATCCTCGAGCGTCTTATCTACGGTCGAGTCGAGCCGATCGTTGACCCGCTGCTCCCCCGGGAGCAGGCAGGGTTCCGACCCGGGAGATCGACCGTAGATCAAGTCACACTGATGACTCAAGACATCGAGGATAGCTTTTCGGCCAAGAAGAAGGCCGGGCCGTCTTTATAGATCTGACGGCAGCCTTCGATACTGTATGGCACCGCGGCCTCACCTGTAAGCTGCTCCGCCTGCTGCCGGACAGGCACATGGTCAGCATGATCATGGAGCTTGTCCGAAAATCGCAGCTTTACCCTCACCACCGGTAGCGGACAGCGAAGCAGGTTACGACGCCTCAAAAACGGCGTCCCCCAGGGATCCGTCCTGGCCCCCCTCCTATATAACATCTACACCTATGACTTGCCTAACACAGTCTCGCGGAAGTATGCTTATGCAGACGACCTCGCCCTGGTATACTCCGCTGGCAGTCTGTGGAGGGGACTCTGAGCCAGGACATGCAGACACTAGCGGCCTACCTCCAGAAATGGAGATTGAAGCTCAGCGAGGCAAAGACGGTGTCGGCGGCCTTCCATCTTAACAACAGGGAGGCCAAACGTGAGCTCCGAGTACATATCAGCGGAATACCCCTGCCATGCTGCGCCAAGCCAACCTACCTCGGCGTGACATTGGACAGGTCGCTCACGTTTCGCCGACACCTTGAGTCACTGCGCAAGAAACTAACATCTCGAGTGGCATTGATGAGGCGACTAGCCGGGTCAGGCTGGGGCGCCGCCGGAAGAACATTGCGTACGGCAGCCCTGGCTCTCGTGTACTCAACTAGTGAATACTGTGCACCAGCATGCTGTCGCAGTGCCCACACTCGCCTCGTCGATACGCCTATCAACAAAGCCTTGCGCATTGTGACAGGATGCCTGCGTTCCACCCCTGTGGACAACCTTCCCATCCTTGCAGGCATCCAGCCCGCTGGGCTTCGCCGCGCTGGGGCCACACCATCTGCTCCATGAAAGGCTCGCTGTAACAGCTGAGCCTCCCCGGCGCCTCAAGTCGAGACACCCATTTGTGCCTGCCGCACAGGAACTCCTGCAGCAATGTAGAGATCTTAACATCAGTGCGGCACGATGGGCGGACTACAATTGGAGCACGGAGTGGGAGGAGAACACCTCCAGACTCCGTGGTCTCATCTGACCATAGCACTCTATTCCAGTCATAATTCCAACGAGGTTTGGCAAACTCAAGATACTTGGTTTTGTTTATTGTGCTCAGTAAGGACTTTCTTTATACCCTTTCAAAGAGTTTGCTGGTATGGAGGTGCAATTTTATGTTTTTTTTTTACACTTGGTGACCCCAAGACAATTCTTAAACTTCCATCCTTGGATTATTTATGGCCTCCCTGGCCATCTTCCTTATCATCCATGGGGATAATATGCACTTGCATCCTCCTCCTGGCAAATTCTTTTGTACCCATTACCGGACTTGCGATGGTCAATTACCATCTGTGTTTTCTGAATTGGCAGTTATTTGGCTTTTTCCATGCTTGACAAAGGGATTTTGCATGCTTGTTACCTCATTCTTATACTCAGTTGAAACAGGAAGTGGTGGAATGACACAATAGAGTTCCTTTAGACTGAGATTAACTAAATGAACCCCTTAAGGCCATTTTTCATAATCCACTGCTTACACTACAGAATGAAATATGTTTTTGTCTTGTACTTCCATTAACAGAACTTCAGTCTCTGCTTCAGAGAAGCTTTCTCCTTTGGTGTTTTTTCAGATCTCTTTGAATAGCTGAAATTCCAAGCCCCTTATATAGAGCCTTCAATTTATTCAAATCACAAATTTCATGAAAGCGCTTTTGATGTACGATTACTTGGAATTTATCAACATACACACGGGGATAAAAAAAAAAGCTGTGTCTATGTGTGTTTGATAAATCCGCATGTTTGATACATTTGTTAGTCTGGTTCCGATCACACATACATTTGCGCATAAATAATTATTTTAGTTCCGCGATGGCATTTAGGAATAAGGTCGTATTGAAAACTTGTGTACCGATAGCGGAATGCATGAGCACATTATTAAAAATGGCAGTCGGGTCCTACGGCTTTCATTGATCGGCTGTCGCTTCATGCAGAAGTTTAATGCGAATTGGACCGATAATTATAGAGAAACAGACCAAAACCTCACTACTTGCCTGTGTTGGGAATATATCACCTTAAGCCTGGTGTTATGGACACCTATTCACGATGTTCCTGACAGTGCATATGAAGCAAAGGCTGAATGCCTGCCCACCAGTAGCAATAGCAAAAGCCACTGTCACAGGCGGGGCTCCATTACATTACATTACATTACATTATTGGCATTTGGCAGACACTCTTATCCAGAGCGACGTACAACAAAGTGCATACCCATAACCAGGGATAAGTTCGCTGAAAGACCCTAGAGGTAAGTACAATTTCAACTGCTACCTGTACAACAAAGATAAGGACAAGGGCCATTTTTTTTTTTTTTTTTTTTTTTTAACAAACAAACAAACAAACAAACAAACAGAGCAAAAGTCACCAAAGTTAACTATCCAAACACTGCTTACCTAGCCAAGTAAAAATACCGATACACAAAGCAAGTCACAGAGACAACAATTAAGGTTCACAGGGAGGTAGGGAGGGATGGGGAGAGGTGCTGCTTGAAGAGGTGCGTCTTCAGCTTGCGCTTGAAGGTGGGGAGAGATTCTATAGTTCTGACGTCAACGGGGAGTTCGTTCCACCACCGTGGAGCCAGAACAGACAGTAGTCGTGAGCGTGAGCTGGAGGTTCTGAGAGGGGGAGGTGCCAAGCGGCCTGTGGAGGCTGAACGAAGAGGTCTGGCAGGGGTGTAGGGTCTGATGATTTTTTGCAGATAAGCTGGGGAAGACCCTTTAACTGCTTGGAAGGCTAGCACCAATGTTTTGAATTTGATGCGAGCCATGACAGGCAGCCAGTGGAGGGAAGTAAGCAGGGGGGTGACGTGTGAGTATTTGGGAAGGTTGAAGACCAGACGAGCTGCTGCATTCTGGATGAGTTGGAGGGGTCTGATGGCGGACGCTGGGAGGCCAGCCAAGAGGGAATTGCAGTAGTCCAGGCGGGACAGAACCATCGCTTGGACCAGGAGCTGGGTCGAGTAGGGGGTGAGAAAGGGGCGGATTCTCCGTATGTTGTATAGGAAGAACCTGCAAGACCGGGTCACCGCCGCAATGTTCTCGGAAAGGGACAGTCTGCTGTCCATCACCACACCGAGGTTCCTTGCACTGGGTGACGGCGTGAGTGTGGTATCCCCGAGAGAAATGGAGAGATCCAGATGGGGAGAGGTATTAGCAGGGATGAATATCATTTCAGTTTTACCTGGGTTGAGCTTTAGATGGTGGTTGTCCATCCAGCTCTGGATGTCCCTCAGGCAAGCAGAGATACGGGCTGAAACCTGCGTATCAGACGGCGGGAACGAGACGAAGAGTTGGGTATCGTCCGCATAGCAGTGGTAGGATAGCCCATGTGCAGTGATCACAGGGCCAAGGGAGCGAGTGTAGAGAGAAAAAAGAAGTGGGCCAAGGACTGAGCCCTGGGGAACTCCTGTGGCGAGGGGCCGAGGTGTCGATACCGAACCAGCCCAGGCAACCTGGAAGGAGCGACCAGAGAGGTAGGACTCAATCCAGTCCAGGGCTGTGCCACAGATGCCCGTTGCTGACAGGGCAGACAGGAGGATGGAGTGATCCACAGTGTCGAAGGCAGCAGAGAGATCTAGAAGAATGAGGATAGAGGAGAGGGAGGCTGCTCGTGCGGCATGAAGTGACTCACTGACGGAGAGGAGCGCAGTCTCTGTCGAGTGGCCCGATCTGAAGCCAGACTGATGGGGGTCTAGCAGGTTGTTGTTAGAAAAGAAGGAAGAAAGTTGAGTAGAAGCGGCTCGTTCTATAGTTTTAGAAAGGAAAGGAAGAAGAGATACCGGGCGGTAGTTCTGGATGATGGAGGGATCCAGGGTAGGCTTTTTTAGCAGCGGAGTGATGTGGGCCCTCTTGGAGGATGCCGGAAAACAGCCGGAAGACAGGGAGGAGTTGACAAGGGAGGTGACAAATGGGAGAATGTCAGGTGTGATAGTTTGGAGAAGAGAAGAGGGGATAGGGTCAAGGGCACAGGTTGTAGGGCGGTGGCAGAGCAGGAGTTGAGAAACATCAGAGTCTGTAAGGGGGGAGAAAGTGGAAAAGGAAGGGATGGGCCTAGAGGGGGGGAAGGGCACAGTGAGGGGGGCGGCGGTTGTAAAGGATCTGCGGATGACTGTGACCTTCTCATCGAAGAAATCAGCAAAGTCATCAGCAGCGAAGGAGGACTGAGGAGGAGGAGGCGGTGCGTTGAGGAGAGAGGAGAAAATGGAGAAAAGTTTCCGGGGGTTAGAAGCAGAGTTCTGAATTTGCGTTTGATAGTATTTTGCTTTGGCGGCAGTGACATCGGAAGAGAATGCCGCCAGGAGAGACTGGTAAGTCATGAGGTCGGAAGCGTCTCTGGATTTCCCCCACTTCCTCTCCGCTGCGCGGAGGCTGGCCCTGGAGGTACAGAGGGTGTCAGATATCCAAGGACTGGGAGGGGATGTGCGAGGTGGTTTTGAGACAGGGGGACAGAGAGAGTCAAAGGCGGAGGAGAGAGATGAAAGGAGGGTGGCAGATGCAGAGTCAGCGGGGAGTTTGGAGAAGGATTCGAGAAGGGGGAGTGAGGCGGTGACGGTGCTGGCAAAGGAAGAGGGTGAGAGGGAGCGGAGGTTACGGCGGGCTGAGGAAGTGTGGGTGGGAGGAGGGGGAGGAGGATGGGGAGGAAGAGGGAGGGAGAATGAGATGAAGTGGTGATCAGATGTATGCAGAGGGGTAACCGTGAAATCGGAGCATGAGCAGTTCCTTACAAAGACAAGGTCTAGGACATTGCCCGCCTTGTGGGTTGGAGGAGAGTGTTGCAGGGAGAGGCCGAAGGAGTGGATTAGCGGTAGGAAGGCAGCAGACTGGGAGGCTTCTAGGTGGATGTTGAAGTCTCCAAGGAGAATCAGCGGGGTGCCATCCTCAGGGAAGGAGCTGAGAAGGGTGTCTAGCTCATCAAGGAAGTTTCCCAGGGGCCCTGGAGGACGGTAGATAACTGCAATGAAAAGGTTAGTAGGGTAGGATACTGCAACAGAATGGAATTCAAAAGTGGATATGGACAGGTCAGAGAGGGGGAGAACAGAAAATTTCCACGAGGGGGAAATTAAAAGACCAGTACCACCGCCACGGCCGGAAGGCCGGGGAGTGTGCGAGAAGGAGAAGGAGGATGAGAGGGCAGCGGGAGTGGCGGTGTTGTCAGGTGTGATCCAGGTCTCAGTTAGGGCAAGGAATTGTAGGGACTGGAGGGAGGCATACGCAGGGATGAAGTCAGCCTTCCGAGTGGCAGACTGGCAGTTCCATAGTCCCCCTGTGACAGCAAAGTCCTCACAGGGGGTCAGCGGGGGATAGCTGAGGTTTGAGGGGTTCCGACGCCGTGGAGGCCCACGTCGCAGGGGGGGTCTTCGAGGGAGAGAGCAGACTGGGATGGGGAGAGACATAACATCACAAACTGGGACGGAGCGTCGCTCTGACACGCCTATTTAAATGGCCTACAATTGCTCACAAGCAATACCAAATCAAAGCTAATCTACTGATAAATTCCACAGCTATTTAACCATGACATTGCAGAGATGGATCATAGATGTCTGATACCATGTTTTTTATGGAAAGGGATTTTGGCAAAAACAAAAACCAAAGATCACCAGGAGCAGACTTAGTGATCGGAAAACCGTGAGTCTGCATTAGCTACCCACATTCATTGGAGGGAAGGGGGCGTAGCCTACTAACAGACACCTCAACGCTAAAGAGTCATTCCACACCAAGTGAACCAATGGCTCCCACCTTAGGTTCTCAGATTTAACTCTAAATGGGATACACATTGTTTTATATGAGTTTTGAAAGATTGCAAGTCAAGAGTGTATTTTTTGCTATTATTTATGTTTCCTAAAGAGGCATAACTCAGAACCTAAAAAACTTTGCAGTCTTTCATAATTCATAAAAAGCAACAAATATAGACAATTACAAGAATATCTGAGACTATGAGGTCGGAGGTTGGCTGTTTTCACATGGAATAACTCTAAAGTATGTCATATTTATTCAAGGGAGCTGAACGCCTTTGAAAAGCTAGTGTTGTTTAAAAGTATTCACTTGGGCATTCCAGTGACGGTAATAAAACTTTATTCTATTCGACATCTAAACTGGCCATGTGGCTTCCCAAAGCTGTTGCCATCTTGTCTGCCACTCTTTTTCCGGTCTCTCCACTTCAGGGGAAAGCTCATCAAAACCCCAGATGATTAATTGTCTAAGGCACTGTTTCCCAAACTCGCTCCTGGGGGCCCTCTGTGTATGCTGGTTTTTGTTCCAAACACAATTGCAATCACAGAGATTTAACAAGCTGTTAATTTTTTAATATATATAGCACAATATGTCCAGGTCTGACATAACCTGGTTTAAGAGGGTAAATCTCTTGAAACACCAATAGCACATAATTAAGAAAAAATAACAGCTTATTAAAGTCCCGTGATTGCAATTGTGGTTGGAACAAAAGCCAGCTTACACAGGGGTCACCCAGGACCGAGTTTGGGAAACACTAGTCTAAGGCATTCCCAATCACTTATCGAATACATCACACCCGTTTAAATACACATAATAAACTATATAAATCAATGGAATTAACTTCTTATACATTTTGAAATATTAAGACATTATTACAATATTAACATTTACACTTCTAACATGCTTGGAATTCCTTAATCACAACGATTAATTAGTACACAAAGAATATGAGGCTTCTTTGTTTCAAACCTAATTTTCCAGTCAACATTTCCAGAAGTCATGTAAACACAGAATTCACGAAGAGACTCCAACGCATAATAAATTTCAAGAATCACAAATCACAAACAGACAAATCTCAGGATCCTTACAAATTCACTAATGACCTGTATTTTCGTCATACTCTCCTGTCCTTTTGTATGAATTAATCAAAACTTAGTTTGAATTGTTGTCTTGTTGACTTCTAAGTGACATGGTTAGCATGTGTCACGGTCAGTGTGTCTAGCTAGCACATGATGTTCTGTCATGGCTGATAGGGTGGGGGACGGTTGCAACAACTTGTTTTCAACAAACTCCATCCATCCATCCATCCACCCATTATCTTAACCCGCTTATCCTGAACAGGGTTGCAGGGGGGCTGGAGCCTATCTCAGCATACATTCGGCGAAAGGCAGGAATACACCCTGGTTTGGGCCGCGGTGGTGCAACAGGCTAAGACGCAGAGGACTTGCGGTTGCAGTTCACTGCAGTTGCACACCGGGGACCGGGGTTCGATTCCCGGTCCTGCCAAAAGCCAAGTTTGGCCGGCTCACGTGGAGCAGCATAATTGGCTCGCTGCTCCAGAGGGAGGGACTTGGCAGGGTTAGTAGATCGCCGCACAACAAAAAGCACCTCGGGCGCCTTGGAATCACAGAAGACAAGCATGAGACGAGACGGCTTGAAGAAGGCGTGTTGCTCTCCTTCGGGCCGCCGAGGGACAGGGTGTGGGCGGTGTATCTAATACTAGTTCTAATTGAATCAGACGGGGTACAATTGGCTACCAAATTGGGAGAAGGAAGAAGAAAAAAAAGAAAAAAAAAGGGATACACCCTAGACAGGACGCCAGTCCATCGCAGGGCACTCACACACTCATACCTATGGGCAATTTAGACTCCCCACTCAGCCTAACCTGCATGTCTTTGGACTGTGGGAGGAAACCGGAGGAAACCCATGGAGACACGGGGAGAACATGCAAACTCCACACAGAGAGGCCCCAGCCGACAGGGATTCGAACCCAGGACCTCCTTGCTGTGAGGCAGCAGTGCTACCCACTGCACCATCCATGCCGCCTTTCAACAAACTAAGCAGCCATATCAAAACAGACCACATTTATACATGCAGAAGTAATTGTGAGGTACATTCAGAGTTAATAACATAACCCGATCATTTAATTTTTTACTATTAACATAATCTTATTATTCAGTTTTGTACAATAAATATGTATTTAAAAAAGTTTGTTGCATTTCAAAATGTTCCATTCTTCCTGTCTAATACTGAAATATTGAGAGATTGAATAGCGTCTGTAACATCTGCACATTGACTCAAGGTACGCCTATGTTCTACGCACAAACAAACCTCAGTAAATGTTATTTGGTAAATATTATTAAAAATAAATAAATAATACAATTATATTACTGTAATAAAATGTTATTTTATAATAACTGTCCCCAGGGTTTTCTGACTTCATTCAAATAAATATTGTGAACGATATGTCGTATGTAATCATATTTAAATCGTATTGGTGATTAGCAGACAGATATAAGTTTAATATATAAAAATTTGGTTGGTCCAAATGCAAAAAGTGTCCGTGAAACTGTCCCCAGTCTACCCTACTGCGTTATATAAATGCAGATATATAAGGTCTTTTTTAAAGATTGCAACAGATAATAATAACCGAAACTAATAATTACTTCTCTTTCTTTGAGCCAATCGTCTTTGGTGTCTGACATTTATGGATCATAATATTTACACAGCCATTGATAGCATTGCAAGATTCAAAGTGCGAAATTCTTAATTTATAGCCCTTTCAGTTGAAAACTAGATGATACACTCACGGTAGCTTGTTAAAGATTGTTTTCTGCACAAACTCTGGAACATGAAATATGTTACTGCGCACAGTGAAAAAGAAGGCTAGTATTACTGTGGTAATGTTGTCCTATGTAAAATATGCCTTACAAATTATCTCCACAACAAGATGTCAATGGTAGGTTAAACTAGAATGAAAAATGCCCACTGTGGAATATGTTGCTATAATCATAATGTGATCAGGTGCTGTCTTTACGATAACAGGTTATTCAAGTTTGTCATTGTGTGAGGGCATGCCATACATTTATTGTGTTATTATTGTGGGCTTATTATGACAGAAATATTATGCCTAGTTTTATCTGAATGCTAGTGAATTTGTGTAAAACGCAATCCTGCGTTCCAAAAATGCGATATTCCATTGGCTATAGTGTTTACAGTCCTTAAATTTGGGGTTCAAAATATACAGTTTAAAGACCAACACTCTTTACCAAAACATTGTATAGCTGTACAATAATTCAGGCTTGAAAGGTTGAAAATTGTTTCCAATTACCACAACCGATGGTGTGTGTGTGACCATGAGAAGTTTGAAATCACCTATTGTGTAATGTACCTTTAACAACATTCTTAACCTTGGAGGCTTAATAAACTATATAGGGTTATCATAACCATGAAAAAACAAGAAAATAGTGAGCATGTTGTCCCATTGAGCCTACTTGACACCTGGTTGAGGACTATATGAGGGTTAGTAAGTATACACAGTAACCATTTTATTAGGTAGACATGTACACCAGCTTGTTAATACTTAATTATATTTAATCAGGTATTAAAACTTAGTCATCCATTCTGCAGGGACAGAGAAATATTAACCAGCATGAAAGTTTGACACCACAGCAAATAGCTGCAGCTCCTCATACTGCTGCAGTGTGTGGTACAGAGCCTATGATGGCAGTGTTAAAATACATGTATTACTGTAATGTTTTAATATTTAAAAATAAATTAACAATAAATAAATATATCACAAATATATGACATAACATGCAATTAAAACAGAGAACAGACTTGGTATTCGAATATTGCTTGCCTGCCATTGTTCTAATCAGAATGAACAGAAATACCACAATAAAATGCCATACCTTTGTGTGAATTTACCTAAAATACATGATGTGATTGAGCCATTTATTATGGCTTGCTTGTAACTTTCAAATCAGTATAAATAATGATGTATTATAGTATTTGTACTTGCAGTAAATATAGACTGGAAAGGTTGTTTGCAGTTGGTTGTACTGCAGTACAGAGATGCAAAACTGCATACATCAACCACTAGATGGCAATCATACATCATTAGCAGCATGAAGATATATATAAGAACTGGATATAGTTAACACTTACCAGTTCCATGCATTCCTATGGGAGCTACTCAATGGTGCATGAAGTTCATTTGTGTAGGCTGCGATGCTTGACTATGGGGCTTTTTTGGCACGAGAGCATGTGCCATGGAGTGCCATGTGTATGCTGGTTTGTATTCCTGAATCAGATCTTGATTATATAATTAGTTCAGTTATTTGATTCATTATAGCAGTAGGTTTGCACATAATGTATATAAAGGTGTGACCTAAATAACAACCTTATATTATGTTTATAGTTTGGGCTTCAGGCAGTTTCATGGTTATATGAATAATTGTAATCAGTTATGGCAGAATTAATTTGTTGGAATGAAAACATGCATATCCACAGCCATACGCGGCCTATTAGTTCAGCGTGAAGACTTGCGTGGACAATTAACTAGTTCCCAATTAAAGGTGCATTTTGTTGCACCAGATATTCCTGTTTAGTTTTTCTAATGTAAATTGATGCCACACTGATGAGCATTGACAGATGAGACTCAGTGAGGTCCATTATACCCAAAAACTTGTCATATCTTGAAAGATTCATTTTTGGTTGAACTGCCCCTTTAAAAGGTATCATCTGCATTTTATCATTGGCACTTTTTAGACAATAGCAAGTACACGTTAGTTACCCTGTGAATATTGCAGCATTCATTATTTTAAACATCTGAGTATATATCATATGTAGAGACAGCAACACCCATAGAAACTAATGCACATCAGAACCTGGGACCAAAAAATGATCATTTATTGCTTCTAGATCAGAACCAAGAAATATAATAGTTTCATTCAAAATGGGGTTTGTCCCAATACAGGAAAAATGGACAGTCCTTTACCCCACTACCATCCTCATTTACTCCATGTTCCGGAAGACCCATCATTTATTTATTTGCCTCTGTATTCCACAATTTGAGATTTGTAATTAAAAAAATGTGTGGTTAAAGTGCACATCATCAGATTTTAATAAAGGTCATTTTTATACATTTGGGTTTCACCATGTAGAAATTACAGCTGTGTCTCTTCATTCCATGGCACCTTAATGTTTGGGACACAGCAATGTTATGTAAATTAAATATCATGTTTAGTATTTTGTTGAATATCCTTTACATGCAATGACTGCTTGAAGTCTGCAATTCCTGGACACCTGGACATCTTTTACTTGTTTCAGGGGCTAATCCCCTTAAATTCTCTCTTCAGCATATGAAAAGCATGTTTAATTGGGTTCAGATTGGGTGATTGACTTCATCACTCAAGAACTGACCATTTTATAACTTTGAAAAACTCCCTTGTTGCTTTAGCAGTATGCATCATTGTCTTGCTGTAGAATGAACCACCAGCCAGTTTGGAGGCATTTGCTTAAATTTCAGCAGATAGGATGTGTATATTATGGCTGCCGGCAGAGAGTAGTGAGGGGTTTGGTAATTGAGGGCAGATACGTGGCAGCTGGCTCCACCCTGTGCCCATATTAGGACTTCCTGCTGAGCAAGCCACGCCCAGAGAGAATCACAGCATACCGGAATGAGTATTGAGTGGACAGCATACAAAAGAGGCACAGAACAGAGCAAAAGCAGAGTACCGCAAGGAAAATCAACCGGAGTGAGTAGGAGAGAGAAAACTGTGCTAATTCTTTTTGATAATTATTTGTGTAGGAGAACCAGTATCGTGTGCCGACCTTCGACTGGCTGAGGGCCTTATGGCACACCTGATTGCGAGTAACCAAGTGCAGCAGACGAGGCATGAGCATCAGATGGAAGGGATGTGAGTGAAGCACGACCAATTACTGGCGTAGCAGCAGCAATATACAGCCGCCATGCGGGCCGAACTTCAGCAGCCCATTGCCGCCCAAAAGACATACGCGGCAGTCAGCCTGACCCGTCACCTGGACCCCTGCAGGTTTCTAGTGAAGCAGATGGAGGCAGACGATATTGAAGCCTACCGAACCACTTTCAAGTTCACCGTGCAGAGTGAGAAGTGGCCCGAAGATCAGTGTGTCACTTGATGGCACCGGCCCTGTCCGGCGTGGCCCAGTCCACTTACCAGGACATGACCTGCGGCCAGACCATTACTTACAAGAAGCTGAAGGTGGAAACCATGAAATGGTACAGATGTATGCTATATTACACGGGCCCAGAGATTCCAGGACTGATTCTATGACCACACTGGCTCTGCAGATGCACAATCTGATTCAACTGGCATAGGGGTGTCTAATCTCCGAGCTAAAAGACGCTGGGGTCCAATGAGCGAGCGGCAAGCGACAATGCGTGCCCTCTCCTATGACACCAAGAAGCTGGCCTGCCAGGCAAACCCCCAGAGCACAGATCAACTCGTGGACCACCAAGCGTCCAAGGTATTACACAGTGGACACACGGCAAAAGCAGAACCCTCCCCTTGGCCAAAACAACGACTGAAGAGCCTGCCCGAGAACCCCTGAAGGGCGGAGGAGAATGGTGCTTCCCCGGTCATACCTGTGAGGGCCAACAGGAGGGACACCATGGCACTTCTGGACGTTTGGAAGTTTGATAACACTGGTCCGCCTATATTTTCGTGGGGAAACCTAAAAAATTCCCCACTATGAAGGGGCAGTACACAGGGCCCACAGGGATTGTGCTAGACTTCTCAGTACCAGTGCTCATGGCTAATGTTCTGGTTTTTCGCCCCCTCTGGGTAAATGGTAAATGGTTGGAATTTATATAGCGCCTTTATCCAACGCGCTGTACAATTGATGCTTCTCACTCACCCATTCATATACACACTCACACACCGACGGCGATTGGCTGCCATGCAAGGCACCGACCAGCTCATCAGGAGCATTTGGGGGTTAGGTGTCTTGCTCAGGGACACTTCGACACAGCTCGGGCGGGGGATCGAACCAGCAACCCTCCGACTGCCAGACGACTGCTCTTACTGCCTGAGCCATGTCACCCCATGTCAGCATGGCAGGTGGGTTGGAGGGCTAAGCCCACCAACGGGGTAGAAGGAAGCTTCCCTGTGGGACCGGCCAACTATGTGGGCTCCAGGAGCTTGAATTATTGTACAATTATACAATTGGCAGCACTGTTAGCTTGTACTAGTCAAGATGTCAGCCCTTTTTAATAGTTTTAACTCTTTGCATGTATGGTTGCATGTATCTTTGCATCACATGGTTTTACCATGTGACATTTTTGGACTTTCGGACTGTTGTGCATGAAAATCCTGGGAAATCAGCAGTATCTGAGATACTCAAACTACCCCATCTGGCACCAGCAATAATTTCATTTCCAAAGACAAAGATCACCTTTCTTCCCAGTTCTGAAGTTTGGTCTGAATAACAACGGAACCACTTGACAATGTCTGCATCAGGGGTTCATTCTCCATATTGTCCGGGCACCTGGGACAAACAGATTTTAGTCTCGGGTAACCAGACCTTTTTTTCCCTAAACCACAGGTAATTGGTTGGAAAATTAATAACGTTTGTCAAAAGGACAAAATCTGATATACTATTTATTTGGTGAATTTAAATTACCTCTCCGCTCAGTATGTGCAAGCTTTTAATCATCTCTCAGCTCTTTCATTCTCCATATTTTCTTTCTTTTACACACCATCAATGAAGTTGAAAACCAAGATTATTCCTTTTAAAAAGGTAATGCAGATGAGCCATCACCAAACTTTGTAAAATATGTTTTATGCAATATTAGGTATATATTTTGGTAAATAAATTTTGCTGCATATAGCTGAATTGGTTAATGCTGATGTTATCCAGCTAACACCCTGTCCAGAACGTTCAGTGACAAACAAGCAGTTTGTAGAAACATCTTCTACTTTTGGTAGTAGACTCCATGCATTTAGGTGCAGTAGATGCAGCTCTCTGCTATTAAAAAGGTCAAACTCATCATTTTGCAAATCTGGATGCAGCATTCTGTTCTTGCTTTGAAGTGCACATATCATTATACATACTTTCATCAATTAATCCAATGTTTGGCACCGCCTGCAGACAACAAACATTGCACACTAGCGGAACATCACTTTTACGTAATTTGACAGCCTTATTATATGTATGATCTGATATGTTTCTGCATTTAATATGTGCAAAATGTTCACAATTGTCACATGCAATGGGTCTACAATTTGGGCATCCATCCATCCATTATCTTAACCCGCTTATCCTGAACAGGGTCACAGGGGGGCTGGAGCCTATCACAGCATACATTGGGCAAAAGGCAGGAATACACCCTGGACAGGTCACCAGTCCATCGCAAGGCACACGCACCATTCACTCACACACTCATACATATGGGCAATTTAGACTCTCCAATCAGCCTAACATGCATGTCTTTGGACTGTGGGAGGAAACCAGAGTACCCGGAGGAGACCCACGCAGAGCATGCAAACTCCGCACAGAGAGGCCCCGGCCGACGGGGATTCGAACCCTGGACCTCATTGCTCTGAGGCAGCAGTGCTACCCTCTGCACCATCCATGCCACCTGATTTGGGCATAGTTGTTTAATTTGTTTGGGATTGACAAAATCGAAACCTTTGACACTGCTGCTTCACACGCTGTGCCGTCTCCTGCTAGCAGCAGGCCCTGTTCTCTATTGCCGCTGCACCATTCCCAACTTTCCCCATCAGATATACCGATCGCCACCATACCAACTAGTGTTGAACTCTGATCAAAATGCTCTTATTGAAAACCAGGAATGTTTAGAATAATGATGAAGTTTAGGAGCCGCGGTGGCGCAACAGGCTAAGACGCAGCAGACTTGTGGTTGCAGTTTGCTGCAGTTGCACACCGGGGACCGGGGTTCCTGGGGCGCCTTGGAATCACGGCAACGGGCACGAGACGAGACGGCTTGAAGAAGGCGTGTCGCTCTCATTCGGGCCGCCGAGGGACGGGGTACGGGCGGTACATCTAATACGACTACCTCCAATTTAATCAGACGAGGTACAATTGGCTACCAAATTGGGAGAAAAAGGGAAAAATCTGAAAAAAATTAAAAAAAAAAAAAAATTATGATGTAGTTTGTTTTAAAGTCAGCATGAGTAATTAGAACTGTGTGTCTGTTCAAACACATTGAGTTGCAAAGTACAGTGCAGAGAACACTTAATCAGGTGTTTAAAAAGCCATGGCATTGGATACGACCTGTTTTGACTAAGTGATACCGGTCAAGCAATGTGTGTCTTTGCAGAGAAATGTTTTTGAGTTAGTGATCACCAGCCAATTTCCCTGCATCATTATAGAGGTGAAAGGTTAAGACAGCTCAGCTTTCATAGAGTGACAGAAAATATTAAGGCGGGTTAAGAGAGGCAATGTGATGTTATATGACAAATGATTGGTTAGCTATAATGTATAAAGACTAGGATACTTCCTACTGTTACTTTGGAATTCTCTGGTCTGGAAGCTTCTTGCACGGAGCACACAGATTCCCCAGATTAATCTGTTTTATTTTAAATTAAAGATTTGTAATGAGCAACTATTGACTCTGAATATTTCTTCAACATCATTGCTGCCAATACAACTTCACCCACGTAAAAGGGACAAGGCGGAAAAGCGACAAAAAACATTTCCTAGTTCACTAGTTCACCTGCTGCTCCATGCCCAAGCCGCCTGCCATCATCGTCCCCGAACCTTGTCACAGTTCCCAGAGAGTAAAGGTGTGTAGACGGATTAGTATAGATGTTATAGGTAAAGTTAATATGTTCTCTGTTTTCCGTGCTTATTCCCATGTAGATCTGCCAAGTTGTTTGAGCCTGCCTCCCCCGCCTTCATGTTAACTGGGCCTGGGCATTGATGTATGTCTCCGGATAGCTTGCAATAACATTTTGTTTGTTTGATTTGTATTTGGATCTATCACGGTTGGACCCAAAACGATAGGGTTATGCCAAGGTGTTTATCAAGATTGCTTTTCTGAATCCGAATCATTCGTCGTGTTTTCCAATGGGGCCATGACTCTCTCTTTTCAATGTTTCATTAAAAGAATCGGGTAAAATCAGTAAAACCCAAAAGTTTAATAACATCACGGAAAATTGAGCATTCTGCATTGTTTTTTCTAATCTATGTCCAGGCAGTTTTCCAAAAAGGACATTTGGAGACTCCAAAAGGACACATGGAAACTAAGTGATATTATTTATCTTTTTTTTAAAGATATTTTTTAGACCTTTTTCAGCTTTATTGGACAGTATATAGTATAGAGAGACAGAAAGAAAGGGAGCGGAAGACATGCGACAAATGTCAGACGGTCGGATTCGAACCGCCAACGTCGCGGCTCGCAATGAGCACGCGGTTAGTGCTCTACTGGCTGCGCCACTGAGACACCCTGATATTATTTATCTTGGAAAAAAAGTGTTTGCACTTGCCTCTGCCTGTCACCCTCCCCTACCAAACTGACTCCCTCTCCTTGCAGCTATCCTCAGACAGCAACAGGTCCAGAGGATCATAAAAAATAAGCATAATAATTACAATAATACCACCCTGTATACTAATATATTCACTGAGGTCCACTGATTGAAGTTTAACACCCCTCAACAAGTCAAACACATGCTATGTATTATTATTTATAAGCATAATGAATGATAATAAAATATTTTGAGCATGTATTTCGATGCTCTCGGATATTAAATGGGGTCATATCACTGATATTACCTCTAGTGTGTTGTCAATGTTGTTTTCACAGTCTTCCTCAGAAATATTCACCCAGACGAGAGATTCATTGGAACTCCTCCAAAGGAATTCCTTTAGTTGTAAAACGTCAACCTTTTTTGGCCTAAAATCTCAAGGACTGTTTTTGCTGAAGGGCAAGAGACTCCACAAGGGTAAATCTAACAAGTTACACATCGTTTTAACACCTTCATTTGGTATATCCTGTTATACTGATTGAAAATTTTGCCCTGAAAAAAGGAATGAATGCAAAAAAAACTTTAGGGGTGAAGTAAGTCATAAACCTCTCCAAATACTTTACTGTAACTACCATAAATACAAATATTTAGTACATGTTTTTGTATCCATTTGAATGCACAGCCCAAATAAAGGGATGGTATTCTCATCTTGGCTTCATGAAAACCAATCACGACACTAAGTAATCGCATTGTGTGAGAGTCTTGAGAAAGATGGAATATAGAAAGTTAATTGTCAAGGTGGAAAAGCACCTGCCTGTTGTAGCAGATAGTTGCTGCCTGTTGTAGCAGATATTGCACAATATAACCCATTTAATTCATTTGGATGTTATGCAGATTTTCTCAGGGAAAGCAAGTATAGAGAGCATGTCTCCAAAAACCTAGCTGGGCTCATTAGACTGCATTTAATTTCATTTTATTTAAAAGTGTTTTTTCCCCAGAAAATAATTCAATTATTTTCGATGGCATACAATGTTTACTAATGCTTTACAAGTTATTTAAAAACGAAATAAATTTTGTTCAATGGAAAAACATATATTATAAAATAAAACATTTGAACAACCAAATTTAGGAGGTTGGTTTCCTAGAGGAAAACCGCATGTATGTATATGTATAATTTGTCCACCCCTGCTGCATGCTTTTTATACATTCAGTTGAGATATTTCAGATATTTTCCTTAATGAGCTGGTGGTGTACAGGGCTACCTAATAAAGTGGTCAGTGAGTGTATATATGTGCTCAAGCGTTTTGGCAGTGAAAATCATTTTGCCTCTGTGCTTATTTGCATAATACTTACATAATACTAAGTACACAAATTGTCTTCAGTCAATTTTATATTTAGATTTCAGCTATATGGAGCTTATTGGGCAAGGAATTACCTTTCGGACACTGAAGGGCCTCAGAAAGCATGCACAGTAACAGACTGCTTTCTTTAAAGAAAAAAAGACCTGAAACCAGCAGAATGAGGTTAATTAAATGGTTTATTTGTAGTTTGTTTTGTAGCTGAATCATTTAAAAGAAAAAAGACAAAACCATTTCTACATCCCAATGACTCTTAAAGAAATCAATTAGTTGTTACTGAGAAATGAGGAAAATAAACATTACATATGTTTCTCCCTTAGTGAAAGCACTGTCTTTAAGCGGCAGCATCACATAATAAATTCATTCTACATACAAGTGGCATTACAACACAGCATCACAACTAACACTTTCCTACCCTCACCAAAAAAACCACCACAGCCTTTCTATGAGAGAGAGAGAGAGAGAGAGAGAAAGGGAGATTCACCACAAGGCAGATGGTTTAGAGGGAATGGTTGTGCAGTTGCAGGTCAGCTTTCAGTCTTGTGTAGACTACAGCTGAGTAAATGCATTTAAGGCCACAACACTCTAAAGGCTGCATTTCATCACATTGTATGATTCCTCAGTAGACATTTGACACCATGGGAGCTATAATTTACTGTCTATTCAAATCCACATTAGAAATCTTTGTATTCATTTTGAATATGTATTTTACTTCCTCATGACACATTACAAAAGACAAAACATGAAAATATTATATTATACAAATAACCATAGGGGCCACCTTGATGTCACACTAGGACACTGCCTTGCAGTTTTAACTTTAGCCTTAGACCTCAAGTCAACATATACTATGCATTTACTCTCCCATTCTGTTCATATACATATGTTTTCCATGTTGTGTAGCCATTGTTTTATAAAGCAGTCCTGATGTGTGGCAGTATTCTAGTGCAACTTAAGTCCTAACAGCAGTTAAGTAGTATGCACAAACATACATCATTGATTCTCTTTGCAATTATGGTCACTACCAGCATTGGTGTTGTTTCTCTAACTGAAAATGTAAAAATGTAGCTCTCTGGAAAGTATACATTTTGCGGCATAGGTTACATTATTTAAGCTCCAAAATAAAGGCAAATAAAACATTTGTTTATATATAAAAATGATGCTGCTCTGCATTTATATATATGCATGTATATAGACACACATCCTTGTAAAGAACCATTTAAACCATAGTATTGCTTTTGTTTTTGACTTCGGACTAGTTTCTTTTTTACATTTCAAAGATACAAAAATAGCATGACTAATATCATTTTTTAAAGTACAGAAACTGAAACCTTTTTTACTTTGGATATTTGCATACAAGGCATTGTGTAGGGAGGGAAGAAAAAAGTGAAATTGGGTATGTTCAATAAAATATAATTATATACAAAAAAAGTTTTCAAAAATACAAAACTGATTTGTCCTATTTACAGTTAAAAGTTTGACTTTTGAAAAAAAAAAGAAAAAAACATGCTCCAGTGTGATTAGTTAAGGTAAATATGTATGTGTGTGTGAGGCAGGGGGGTTAATTGAAAGACAATCTGGTTATTTCTGTAACATTGCCTAAATGTTGTACTGGAGATAAGTTTTGAAAATCAGCCTGAATTCTTTGCCCCAATTTAAAAAATTTGAGATGATAGTGGTGGGACTTAGGTAATGATGATCAGGAGAAAGCTATGGGTGGGTGGAATACGTTTTGTAGGGTTGGTGTAGGGGGGGCAGGATCAGACACAACGGCCACACTACTTCTTTGGGGAAACCGCTAACTCAACACGCGGGAATCGGAAGCCCGTTTTAGTCCCACTATCACTGCTGGAGGATGAGGAGATTCTGGACTTCTTAGATGGGAGAGAAACACCTCCACTTCCCTCTACTCTTGCTTCACCCTCTTCACCAAATGTCACTTCATAGGAGCCTTTGGACTTGGAGCCAAAGCCACCAAAAGTGCCAAACTTCAACTTTCCCTTCTTTCCCTTGGCCTTGATACCCCCTGTATCCAGGGAGACGTCCCCACCCTCAGCCTGTAAGTGCCCAGTAGGAGAGGAGGAGGCCAGACCTCCCTCATCACTCAATGAGGAGGAACGATGTCTTGATTTCTTGAACAGATCGAGTGAGGCAGACTTGCTCTTAGATGACACATGTAATCCAGCACCTCCTTCAATCTTGCCACTAAGCAATTCTCCAGAGCTCAGACTCAGTCCTTTGGAGCTTTTTACACCTGACAGTTCCACCTCTGGTCCATGAAAGCTCAGATCACTTGCACTGTCTCCCTTGATTTTAGACTTGCCAAAGAATTTGGGCATCTTTACTTTGGTTTTTGCACCCCCACTGGACTTTATCTCAGGGGTGTGCACATCAAGATCCGGGGTACTGACATGTCCGCCAGCTGAAGGGCTTTGGATGTTGATGCCAGATGCCCCTCCTGTTCCAATGTCTACTCCCATCTCAGGACCTTCCAAGTGAGGCAGGGAAATGCCAAACTTGGGAACTTTGATCTTTGGAAAGGTGACCTTGCCCTCTGGGAATTCAATTCCACCTGACATTTCTGTGTCCATTCCTGCCTCCCCTTTGATGTCCAGCCCTCCACCTGTGATTTGTGGTCCTTTCAGACTCAACTCTGGAGTACCTACTTTCAGAGTGGGCCCTTCTCCGGATATCTCGCCTCCACAAGTGTCAAGACCACCACTGATTTGTGGACCTTTCATGTTGACATCAATGTCAGTACCCTCCAGCTTTGGACTCCCAAAACTAAACTTAGGCATCTTAAACTTGGATTTCTTCCCTTTTAATTCTGGTGCTTCCAAATCTAGTTCGGGTGTCTTAATATCTATGCTCGGGCCCTTTACATCACCTTTTGGACCTTTAATGTCAACATCCACATCTCCCTTAACTTTTGGGCCTTTTACACGGAAGTCCAAATCAGGCAATGAGATCTTAGGGCCAGATATGGATGGCATACTAAATTTGGGCCCCTCAACCTTACCATCAAGTCCTTCAAATCCTAGCTCTGGACATTTCATATCAACGTTTGGCCCTTTGACATCAATATCAGCTGTGGGGAGGCTCATGTCCATATCTGAGCCTTGAATATTAGGACCTTTAAACCCAATCTTTGGAATTTTTATTCCACTGCCAGCTCCAATATCTGGACCCTCAAAACTTGCATCTCCAGAAAGGTCCATATCTCCTTTTATCTTTGGTCCTTCAAGATTGAGATCAACATCAGGTAGAGAGATCTTTGGTGCT
Source organism: Conger conger (assembly GCF_963514075.1). Taxonomy (NCBI): domain Eukaryota; kingdom Metazoa; phylum Chordata; class Actinopteri; order Anguilliformes; family Congridae; genus Conger; species Conger conger. The sequence goes on from NC_083762.1 coordinate 26,354,148, forward strand.
TTTATATCAAAGGATGGCATCTTAAAACTTGGACCCTTGATCTTTCCATCGGGCCCATTGATGTCTACATCTGGCCCCTCTACATCTGCGCTTGGAACTTTCAAATCCCCTGATATGTCAATATCACCTTTGATTGTAGGTGCCTTTAAGCTGATACCTGGTGCAGTAATCTTTGGTGCATTAATGTCAAGAGATGGAATCTTGAATGACGGACCTTTAATATTTCCATCAGGACTATCAATGTCTATGCCTAGGTCAGCAGTGGGGCCCTTTATTCCACCTGAAACACCCATGTCTCCCTTAACTCTGGGTCCTTTAAGGTTCAGGTCAATATCTGGTACAGTTATCTTGGGTGCCTTGACGTTAAATGATGGCATCTTCAATCCTGGACCTTTAATGTTCCCCTCTGGTCCTTCTAGGTCTACACTGGGACCCTCTACATCAACTGTGGGTCCCTTTATTTCCCCAGAAACCAAGTCACCTTTGATTTTGGGTCCCTTCAAATTTAAATCAGGAACAGATAGTTTTGGTGCTTTAATATCCAAGGAAGGCATCTTGAAGCCAGGGCCCTGCAACTTTCCTCCAGGTCCTTCAAATTCAACATCAGGCCCATCAAACTTCAGCTTGCCTTTAACATTCGCACCTTCAATGTTCATACCTGACATGTCCAAGCTGGCGTCCACATCAGGAGCATCAAACTGTGGACCCTTCAGATCAAATTCAGGGGCCTTGAGTTTTGGCCCTGAAATATTTACCTTGGGCAATTTGATTTTGGGTTTTTTCATTTTCACATCTGGACCCTCCAAATGAACATCTGGTAAGTCAATATCTGAACCTTTCATATCTGCTTTAAGGCTAGCTGAAGGTACATCCATATCAGAGGTCTTTAAAGTGCCAGAGAGGGAGCCATCACCCTTAACCTTTGGGGATTTTATATCAAACTCAACATCAGGGAAATGTAGCTTCCCAAATAATGGTTTCTTTACTTTGGGGCCTTTCAGATGAAGCTCAGGTGAGTCAACTTCCAAATCAATGTCAGGTAAGTTAGCATCAATATTGACATCAGGCTTTTTTACCTTCCCTTTCATTTTAGGCATTTTAAACTTGCCCTTTTTCCCTTTTAGATTAATATCAATGCCAGGGCTTTCAAGATCAACATCAGCTTCAGGAAATTTGACATCTGCTTTAGGACTCTTACTACCTAAGTGGAATCTGGGCATCTTGATTTTAGGCATTTTGATATGTGCATCTGGACCTTCTAGGTTGACATCAGGAGCTTGGAGGTCAATGTCAGGACTGGGTGCTTTAAGATCAAGCTCTCCAGAAGGAAGCTCCACTTCTGGTCCTTCTATTTTCGGAAACTTCATTCCAAACTTGGGCCCTTTGAATTTTGGGAAATGTATCTCTGGCTTTTCAATGTTGAAACTGGGACTGTCAATATCAATCTTTGGGACTTCAATGTTGACATCAGGTACTTCAAGATCTAGACTGGGCCCTTTTACATCTCCCTCTACTTTAGGTCCTTTTATATCTGGTCCTTTTATGCCACCTCCTATTTTGGGGCCTTTGATATTGAATTCTGGCATCTTGAATGAAGGACCTTTGAATTTACCTCCAGGCACGTCAACATCAACATCTGGAACTTCGATGTCCCCTTCAATATTTGGACCAGAGATGTCAATGTCTGGCCCTTCAATCTGAGGACCTTTTCCTCCAAACTTCGGCATTTTAATTTTTGGCATCTGGAATCCACCTTCTCCTTTCAGTTGAAGGTCTGGACCTTCAATGTTGACATCAGGTGCTTCAAGATCAACATTTGGCCCTTTTAGGTCACCTTCTATCTTGGGGCCTTTGAGACTGAATTCAGGCATTTTCATGTGAGGACCAGTGATAGTTGGCATCTTGAACTTGGGAACTTTGAATTTACCTCCAGGCACCTCAACGTCAACATCTGGAACTTCGATGTCCCCTTCAATATTTGGACCAGAGATGTCAATGTCTGGCCCTTCAATCTGAGGACCTTTTCCTCCAAACTTTGGCATTTTGATCTTTGGCATCTTCAGTCCACCTTCAATGTTCATATCAGGCCCTTCAAAGTCGACAGATGGCCCTTTGATGCCACCTTCTATTTGGGGACCCTTAAGGCCAAAGTCCACATCAGGAATACTAATATCTGGCCCAGATATTGATGGCAACTTAATCTTAGGGCCTTTGATCTTCCCTTCTGGTCCTTCAATGTCAAGGTCAGGTCCTTCCAAGTCACCTGAAATGTCAACATCAGGACCTTCAATTTTTGGACCTCTGAAGCCAAATTTTGGCATTTTAAGTTTTGGCATCTTGAATCCACCTTCTCCTTTCAGTTGAAGGTCTGGACCTTCAACGTTGACATCAGGTGCTTCAAGATCAACATTTGGTCCTTTTATGTCACCTTCTATTTTGGGGCCTTTGAGATTGAATTCAGGCATTTTCATGTGAGGACCAGTGATGGATGGCATCTTGAACTTGGGAACTTTGAATTTACCTCCAGGCACGTCAACGTCAAGATCTGGAACTTCGATGTCCCCTTCAATATTTGGACCAGAGATGTCAATGTCTGGCCCTTCAATCTGAGGACCTTTTCCTCCAAACTTTGGCATTTTGATCTTTGGCATCTTCAGTCCACCTTCAATGTTCATATCAGGCCCTTCAATGTCAACAGATGGCCCTTTGATGCCACCTTCTATTTGGGGACCCTTAAGGCCAAAGTCCACATCAGGAATACTAAAATCTGGCCCAGATATTGATGGCAACTTAATCTTAGGGCCTTTGATCTTCCCTTCTGGTCCTTCAATGTCAAGGTCAGGTCCTTCCAAGTCGCCTGAAATGTCAACATCAGGGCCTTCAATCTTTGGACCTCTGAAGCCAAATTTGGGCATTTTAAGTTTTGGCATCTTGAATCCACCTTCTCCTTCCAGTTCAATGTCTGGACCTTCAATGTTGACATCAGGTGCTTCAAGATCAACATTAGGCCCTTTTATGTCTCCCCCTACTTTGGGTCCTTTCAGATTAAGATTAAAATCTGGCATTTTGATGTCAGGCCCTGATATCTTTGGCATTTTAAATTTGGGTCCTTTAACATTTCCTTCAGGTCCTTCAATGTTAAGATCAGGGCTCTCAATATTCAGGTCTGGCATATCCATATCTATGTTTGGTCCTTTTATGCCACCTTCTATTTTGGGGCCTTTAAGATTGAATTCAGGCATTTTCATGTGAGGACCAGTGATAGAAGGCATCTTGAATTTGGGAACTTTGAATTTACCTCCAGGCACGTCAACATCAACATCTGGAACTTCGATGTCCCCTTCAATATTTGGACCAGAGATGTCAATGTCTGGCCCTTCAATCTGAGGACCTTTTCCTCCAAACTTTGGCATTTTGATCTTTGGCATCTTCAGTCCACCTTCAATGTTCATATCAGGCCCTTCAATGTCGACAGATGGTCCTTTTATGCCGCCTTCTATTTGGGGACCCTTAAGGCCAAAGTCCACATCAGGAATACTAAAATCTGGCCCAGATATTGATGGCAACTTAATCTTAGGGCCTTTGATCTTCCCTTCTGGTCCTTTAATGTCAAGGTCAGGTCCTTCCAAGTCGCCTGAAATGTCAACATCAGGGCCTTCAATCTTTGGACCTCTGAAGCCAAATTTGGGCATTTTAAGTTTTGGCATCTTGAATCCACCTTCTCCTTCCAGTTCAATGTCTGGACCTTCAATGTTGACATCAGGTGCTTCAAGATCAACATTAGGCCCTTTTATGTCTCCCCCTACTTTGGGTCCTTTCAGATTAAGATTAAAATCTGGCATTTTGATGTCAGGCCCTGATATCTTTGGCATTTTAAATTTGGGTCCTTTAACATTTCCTTCAGGTCCTTCAATGTTAAGATCAGGGCTCTCAATATTCAGGTCTGGCATATCCATATCTATGTTTGGTCCTTTTATGCCACCTTCTATTTTGGGGCCTTTAAGATTGAATTCAGGCATTTTCATGTGAGGACCAGTGATAGAAGGCATCTTGAATTTGGGAACTTTGAATTTACCTCCAGGCACGTCAACATCAACATCTGGAACTTCGATGTCCCCTTCAATATTTGGACCAGAGATGTCAATGTCTGGCCCTTCAATCTGAGGACCTTTTCCTCCAAACTTTGGCATTTTGATCTTTGGCATCTTCAGTCCACCTTCAATGTTCATATCAGGCCCTTCAATGTCGACAGATGGTCCTTTTATGCCGCCTTCTATTTGGGGACCCTTAAGGCCAAAGTCCACATCAGGAATACTAAAATCTGGCCCAGATATTGATGGCAACTTAATCTTAGGGCCTTTGATCTTCCCTTCTGGTCCTTCAATGTCAAGGTCAGGTCCTTCCAAGTCGCCTGAAATGTCAACATCAGGGCCTTCAATCTTTGGACCTCTGAAGCCAAATTTGGGCATTTTAAGTTTTGGCATCTTGAATCCACCTTCTCCTTCCAGTTCAATGTCTGGACCTTCAATGTTGACATCAGGTGCTTCAAGATCAACATTAGGCCCTTTTATGTCTCCCCCTACTTTGGGTCCTTTCAGATTAAGATTAAAATCTGGCATTTTGATGTCAGGCCCTGATATCTTTGGCATTTTAAATTTGGGTCCTTTAACATTTCCTTCAGGTCCTTCAATGTTAAGATCAGGGCTCTCAATATTCAGGTCTGGCATATCCATATCTATGTTTGGTCCTTTTATGCCACCTTCTATTTTGGGGCCTTTAAGATTGAATTCAGGCATTTTCATGTGAGGACCAGTGATAGAAGGCATCTTGAATTTGGGAACTTTGAATTTACCTCCAGGCACGTCAACATCAACATCTGGAACTTCGATGTCCCCTTCAATATTTGGACCAGAGATGTCAATGTCTGGCCCTTCAATCTGAGGACCTTTTCCTCCAAACTTTGGCATTTTGATCTTTGGCATCTTCAGTCCACCTTCAATGTTCATATCAGGCCCTTCAATGTCGACAGATGGTCCTTTTATGCCGCCTTCTATTTGGGGACCCTTAAGGCCAAAGTCCACATCAGGAATACTAAAATCTGGCCCAGATATTGATGGCAACTTAATCTTAGGGCCTTTGATCTTCCCTTCTGGTCCTTCAATGTCAAGGTCAGGTCCTTCCAAGTCAGGGCCTTCAATTTTTGGACCTCTGAAGCCAAATTTGGGCATTTTAATCTTTCCAGGTCCTTCAATATCAATATTTGGCCCTTTGATATCAATGTCACCTTTAGGAAGATTCATATCAACATCAGGACCTTCAATCTTGGGCACTTTGATACCAAACTTAGGCAACTTGAATTTTGGCATGTGAAATCCACCTTCAGGACCTTCAATATCTAAATCTGGACCTTCAATATCAACTTTTGGACCTTTGATTTCACCTTCAACCTTTGGCATTGACACATCCATATCTCCTTTCAGTTTTGGACTTTTAAGATTGAAATCCACATCAGGCATTGAGATTTTGGGTCCAGATATAGATGGCATCTTGAATTTCAGTCCCTTTATTTTACCATCAGGCCCTTCAATATCTATGTCTGGGGCATCAATGTCAACATCTGGACTTTCAATGTTAACTTTTGGGGTTTTGATATCAATGTCAGCTTTTGGAAGGTTCACATCAACATCGGGAACCTCAAATTTAGGACCTTTAAACCCAAATTTGGGCATCTTGAATTTTGGCATTTTAAATCCTCCTTCAGGGCCCTTTACATCGACATCAGGCTCATGAATGTCAACTTTCGGCCCTTTGACATCACCTTCAAACTTTGGTCCTGACATGTCCACATCGCCCTTGATCTTTGGTCCTTTCACGTTGAGATCAACATCAGGCATACTGATTTTTGGACTGGATAAGGATGGCAACTTGAACCTTGGTCCTTTGATTTTCCCTTCAGGTCCTTCAATATTCATTTCAGGACTAGGAATATCAACCTGTGGTCCTTTGATATTAATGTCAGCTTTAGGGAGATTTAGGTCAACATCAGGGCCCTCCACTTTTGGACCCTTAAATCCAAATTTGGGCATTCTAAATTTAGGCATCTTGAATCCACCTTCTGAACCTTCAATGTTAACATCTGGACCTTCAATATCAACTTTTGGAGCTTTGATTTCACCTTGGACCTTTGGCATTGACACATCCACATCTCCTTTCAATTTTGGCCCCTTCAGGTTGAAGTCCACATCAGGCATTGTCAATTTAGGACTTGGTATGGATGGCATCTTTATTTTTGGTCCTTTAATTTTACCACTGGGTCCTTCAATGTCAACTTCTGGCCCTTCAATATCAACCTTTGGTACTTTGACACCAACATCAGCTTTAGGAAGATTAATATCAACATCAGGACTTTCAATCTTTGGCACTTTGATACCAAACTTAGGCAACTTGAATTTTGGCATGTGAAATCCACCTTCAGGACCTTCAATATCTAAATCTGGACCTTCGATATCAACTTTAGGAGCTTTGATTTCACCTTCAACCTTTGGCATTGACACATCCACATCTCCTTTCACTTTTGGCCCCTTCAGGTTGAAGTCCACATCAGGCATTGCCAATTTGGGACTTGGCATGGACGGCATCTTGAATTTTGGTCCTTTGATTTTACCATCAGGCCCTTCTATGTCAACTTCTGGCCCTTCAATATCAACCTTCGGACCTTTGACATCAAACCCAGCTTTGGGCAGGTTAACATCAACCTCAGGACCCTGAACTTTGGGACCTTTCATTCCAAATGATGGCATTTTGAATTTTGGCATGTGAAATCCACCTTCAGGACCTTCAATATCTAAATCTGGACCTTCAATATCAACTTTTGGAGCTTTGATTTCACCTTCAACCTTTGGCATTGACACATCCATATCTCCTTTCAGTTTTGGACTTTTAAGATTGAAATCCACATCAGGCATTGAGATTTTGGGTCCAGATATAGATGGCATCTTGAATTTTGGTCCTTTGATTTTACCACTGGGTCCTTCAATGTCAACTTCTGGACCTTCAATATCAACCTTTGGTGCTTTGACATCAATGTCAGCTTCAGGAAGATTAATATCAACATCAGGACCTTCAATCTTGGGCACTTTGATACCAAACTTAGGCAACTTGAATTTTGGCATGTGAAATCCACCTTCAGGACCTTCAATATCTAAATCTGGACCTTCGATATCAACTTTAGGAGCTTTGATTTCACCTTCAACCTTTGGCATTGACACATCCACATCTCCTTTCACTTTTGGCCCCTTCAGGTTGAAGTCCACATCAGGCATTGCCAATTTGGGACTTGGCATGGACGGCATCTTGAATTTTGGTCCTTTGATTTTACCACCGGGTCCTTCGATGTCAACTTCTGGACCTTCAATATCAACCTTTGGTACTTTGAGATCAATATCAGCTTCAGGAAGATTAATATCAACATCAGGACCGTCAATCTTGGGCACTTTGATACCAAACTTAGGCAACTTGAATTTTGGCATGTGAAATCCACCTTCAGGACCTTCAATATCTAAATCTGGACCTTCAATATCAACTTTTGGACCTTTGATTTCACCTTCAACCTTTGGCATTGACACATCCATATCTCCTTTCAGTTTTGGACTTTTAAGATTGAAATCCACGTCAGGCATTGAGATTTTGGGTCCAGATATGGATGGCATCTTGAATTTTGGTCCTTTGATTTTACCATCAGGCCCTTCAATGTCAACTTCTGGTCCTTCAATATCAAGCTTTGGACCTTTGAAATCAAACCCAGCTTTGGGCAGGTTAACATCAACGTCAGGACCCTGAACTTTGGGACCTTTCAATCCAAATGATGGCATTTTGATTTTGGGCATCTTGAATCCACCTCCAGGACTTTCAATCTCTAAATCTGGACCTTCAATATCAACTTCTGGAGCTTTGATTTTACCTTCAACCTTTGGCACTGACAGATCCACATCTCCTTTCAATTTCGGCCCCCTCAGGTTGAAGTCCACGTCAGGCATTGTCAATTTGGGACTTGGCATGGACGGCATCTTGAATTTTGGTCCTTTTATTTTACCATCAGGTCCTTCAATGTCAACTTCTGGTCCTTCAATATCAACCTTTGGACCTTTGACATCAAACCCAGCTTTGGGCAGGTTAACATCAACCTCAGGACCCTGAACTTTGGGACCTTTCAATCCAAATGATGGCATTTTGATTTTTGGCATCTTGAATCCACCTCCAGGACTTTCAATCTCTAAATCTGGACCTTCAATATCAACCTTGGGAACTTTGATTTCACCTTCAACCTTTGGCACTGACACATCCATATCTCCTTTCAGTTTTGGACCTTTAAGATTAAAATCAGGCATTGTCAATTTAGGACTTGTTATGGATGGCATCTTGAACTTTGGTCCCTTGATTTTACCATCAGGTCCTTCAATGTCAACTTCTGGTCCTTCAATATCAATCTTTGGTGCTTTGACATCAATCTCAGTTTTAGGCAGGTTCATATCAACATCAGGGCCTTCAATTGTTGGCCCTTTGATACCAAACTTAGGCAGTTTGAATTTTGGCATATGAAATCCACCTTCGTGACCTCCAATGTCCATTTCTGGACCTTCAATATCAACTTCTGGAGCTTTGATTTCACCTTCAATCTTTGGCACTTGCACATCCATATCTCCTTTCAGTTTTCGACCTTCAAGATTGAAATCCACATCAGGCATTGAGATTTTTGGGACAGATATGGATGGCATCTTGAATTTTGGTCCTTTGATTTTACCATCAGGCCCTACAATGTCAACGTCAGGCCCTTCAATGTCAACTTCTGGTCCTTCAATATCAACCTTTGGACCTTTGACATCAAACCCAGCTTTGGGCAGGTTAACATCAACCTCAGGACCCTGTACTTTGGGACCTTTCATTCCAAATGATGGCATTTTGATTTTGGGCATCTTGAATCCACCTTCAGGACCTTCAATCTCTAAATCTGGACCTTCAATATCAACTTTTGGACCTTTGATTTCACCTTCAACTTTTGGCATTGACACATCCATATCTCCTTTCAGTTTTGGACCTTTAAGATTAAAGTCAGGCATTGTCAATTTAGGACTTGTTATTGATGGCATCTTGAATTTTGGTCCCCTGATTTTCCCATCCGGTCCTTCAATGTCAATTTCTGGTCCTTCAATATCAATCTTTGGTGCTTTGACATCAATCTCAGTTTTAGGCAGGTTCATATCAACATCAGGACCTTCAATCGTTGGCCCTTTGAAACCAAACTTAGGAAGTTTGAATTTTGGCATATGAAATCCACCTTCGTGACCTCCAATATCCATTTCTGGACCTTCTATATCAACTTCCGGAGCTTTGATTTCACCTTCAATCTTTGGCACTTGCACATCCATATCTCCTTTCAGTTTTCGACCTTCAAGATTGAAATCCACATCAGGCATTGAGATTTTGGGTACAGATATAGATGGCATCTTGAATTTTGGTCCTTTGATTTTACCATCAGGCCCTTCAATGTCAACTTCTGGTCCTTCAATATCAACCTTTGGACCTTTGACATCAAACCCAGCTTTGGGCAGGTTAACATCAACCTCAGGACCCTGAACTTTGGGACCTTTCATTCCAAATGATGGCATTTTGAATTTTGGCATCTTGAATCCACCTTCAGTACCTTCAATCTCTAAATCTGGACCTTCAATATCAACTTTTGGACCTTTGATTTCACCTTCAACCTTTGGCATGGACACATCAACATCTCCTTTCAGTTTTCGACCTTCAAGATTGAAATCCAAATCAGGCATTGAGATTTTAGGTCCAGATATAGATGGCATCTTGAATTTTGGTCCTCTGATTTTACCATCAGGCCCTTCAATGTCAACTTCTGGTCCTTCAATATCAACCTTCGGACCTTTGACATCAAACCCAGCTTTGGGCAGGTTAACATCAACCTCAGGACCCTGAACTTTGGGACCTTTCATTCCAAATGATGGCATTTTGAATTTTGGCATCTTGAATCCACCTTCAGTACCTTCAATCTCTAAATCTGGACCTTCAATATCAACTTTTGGACCTTTGATTTCACCTTCAACCTTTGGCATGGACACATCAACATCTCCTTTCAGTTTTCGACCTTCAAGATTGAAATCCACATCAGGCATTGAGATTTTGGGTCCAGATATGGATGGCATCTTGAATTTTGGTCCTTTGATTTTACCATCAGGCCCTTCAATGTCAACTTCTGGTCCTTGAATATCAACCTTTGGACCTTTGACATCAAACCCAGCTTTTGGCAGGTTAACATCAACCTCAGGACCCTGAACTTTGGGACCTTTCATTCCAAATGATGGCATTTTGAATTTGGGCATCTTGAATCCACCTTCAGTACCTTCAATCTCTAAATCTGGACCTTCAATATCAACTTTTGGACCTTTGATTTCACCTTCAACCTTTGGCATGGACACATCAACATCTCCTTTCAGTTTTCGACCTTCAAGATTGAAATCCACATCAGGCATTGAGATTTTGGGTCCAGATATGGATGGCATCTTGAATTTTGGTCCTTTGATTTTACCATCAGGCCCTTCAATGTCAACTTCTGGTCCTTCAATATCAACCTTTGGACCTTTGACATCAAACCCAGCTTTTGGCAGGTTAACATCAACCTCAGGACCCTGAACTTTGGGACCTTTCATTCCAAATGATGGCATTTTGATTTTGGGCATCTTGAATCCACCTTCAGTCCCTTCAATCTCTAAATCTGGACCTTCAATATCAACTTTTGGACCTTTGATTCCACCTTCAACCTTTGGCATGGACACATCAACATCTCCTTTCAGTTTTCGACCTTCAAGATTGAAATCCACATCAGGCATTGAGATTTTGGGTCCAGATATGGATGGCATCTTGAATTTTGGTCCTTTGATTTTACCATCAGGCCCTTCAATGTCAACTTCTGGTCCTTCAATATCAACCTTTGGACCTTTGACATCAAACCCAGCTTTTGGCAGGTTAACATCAACCTCAGGACCCTGAACTTTGGGACCTTTCATTCCAAATGATGGCATTTTGATTTTGGGCATCTTGAATCCACCTTCAGTACCTTCAATCTCTAAATCTGGACCTTCAATATCAACCTTTGGACCTTTGATTTCACCTTCAACCTTTGGCATGGACACATCAACATCTCCTTTCAGTTTTCGACCTTCAAGATTGAAATCCACATCAGGCATTGAGATTTTGGGTCCAGATATGGATGGCATCTTGAATTTTGGTCCTTTGATTTTACCATCAGGCCCTTCAATGTCAACTTCTGGTCCTTGAATATCAACCTTTGGACCTTTGACATCAAACCCAGCTTTTGGCAGGTTAACATCAACCTCAGGACCCTGAACTTTGGGACCTTTCATTCCAAATGATGGCATTTTGATTTTGGGCATCTTGAATCCACCTTCAGTACCTTCGATCTCTAAATCTGGACCTTCAATATCAACTTTTGGACCTTTGATTTCACCTTCAACCTTTGGCATGGACACATCAACATCTCCTTTCAGTTTTCGACCTTCAAGATTGAAATCCACATCAGGCATTGAGATTTTGGGTCCAGATATGGATGGCATCTTGAATTTTGGTCCTTTGATTTTACCATCAGGCCCTTCAATGTCAACTTCTGGCCCTTGAATATCAACCTTTGGACCTTTGACATCAAACCCAGCTTTTGGCAGGTTAACATCAACCTCAGGACCCTGAACTTTGGGACCTTTCATTCCAAATGATGGCATTTTGATTTTGGGCATCTTGAATCCACCTTCAGTACCTTCGATCTCTAAATCTGGACCTTCAATATCAACTTTTGGACCTTTGATTTCACCTTCAACCTTTGGCATGGACACATCAACATCTCCTTTCAGTTTTCGACCTTCAAGATTGAAATCCACATCAGGCATTGAGATTTTGGGTCCAGATATGGATGGCATCTTGAATTTTGGTCCTTTGATTTTACCATCAGGCCCTTCAATGTCAACTTCTGGCCCTTGAATATCAACCTTTGGACCTTTGACATCAAACCCAGCTTTTGGCAGGTTAACATCAACCTCAGGACCCTGAACCTTGGGACCTTTCATTCCAAATGATGGCATTTTGAATTTTGGCATCTTGAATCCACTTTCAGTACCTTCAATCTCTAAATCTGGACCTTCAATATCAACTTTTGGACCTTTGATTTCACCTTCAACCTTTGGCATTGATACATCAACATCTCCTTTCAGTTTTCGACCTTCAAGATTGAAATCCATATCAGGCATTGAGATTTTGGGTCCAGATATGGATGGTATCTTGAATTTTGGTCCTCTGATTTTACCATCAGGTCCTTCTATGTCAACTTCTGGTCCTTGAATATCAACCTTTGGACCTTTGACATCAAACCCAGCTTTGGGCAAGTTAACATCAACCTCAGGACCCTGAACTTTGGGACCTTTCATTCCAAATGATGGCATTTTGATTTTGGGCATCTTGAATCCACCTTCAGTACCTTCGATCTCTAAATCTGGACCTTCAATATCAACTTTTGGACCTTTGATTTCACCTTCAACCTTTGGCATGGACACATCAACATCTCCTTTCAGTTTTCGACCTTCAAGATTGAAATCCATATCAGGCATTGAGATTTTGGGTCCAGATATGGATGGTATCTTGAATTTTGGTCCTCTGATTTTACCATCAGGCCCTTCTATGTCAACTTCTGGTCCTTCAATATCAACCTTTGGACCTTTGACATCAAACCCAGCTTTGGGCAGGTTAACATCAACCTCAGGACCCTGAACTTTGGGACCTTTCATTCCAAATGATGGCATTTTGATTTTGGGCATCTTGAATCCACCTTCAGTACCTTCAATCTCTAAATCTGGACCTTCAATATCAACTTTTGGACCTTTGATTTCACCTTCAACCTTTGGCATGGACACATCAACATCTCCTTTCAGTTTTCGACCTTCAAGATTGAAATCCACATCAGGCATTGAAATTCTGGGTCCAGATATGGATGGCATCTTGAATTTTGGTCCTCTGATTTTACCATCAGGTCCTTCTATGTCAACTTCTGGTCCTTCAATATCAACCTTTGGACCTTTGACATCAAACCCAGCTTTTGGCAGGTTAACATCAACCTCAGGACCCTGAACTTTGGGACCTTTCATTCCAAATGATGGAATTTTGATTTTGGGCATCTTGAATCCACCTTCAGTCCCTTCAATCTCTAAATCTGGACCTTCAATATCAACTTTTGGACCTTTGATTCCACCTTCAACCTTTGGCATGGACACATCAACATCTCCTTTCAGTTTTCGACCTTCAAGATTGAAATCTACATCAGGCATTGAAATGTTGGGTCCAGATATGGATGGCATCTTGAATTTTGGTCCTCTGATTTTACCATCAGGTCCTTCTATGTCAACTTCTGGTCCTTCAATGTCAACCTTTGGACCTTTGACATCAAACCCAGCTTTGGGCAAGTTAACATCAACCTCAGGACCCTGAACTTTGGGACCTTTCATTCCAAATGATGGCATTTTGATTTTGGGCATCTTGAATCCACCTTCAGGACCTTCAATCTCTAAATCTGGACCTTCAATATCAACTTTTGGACCTTTGATTTCACCTTCAACCTTTGGCATGGACACATCAACATCTCCTTTCAGTTTTCGACCTTCAAGATTGAAATCCACATCAGGCATTGAAATTCTGGGTCCAGATATGGATGGCATCTTGAATTTTGGTCCTCTGATTTTACCATCAGGTCCTTCTATGTCAACTTCTGGTCCTTCAATATCAACCTTTGGACCTTTGACATCAAACCCAGCTTTTGGCAGGTTAACATCAACCTCAGGACCCTGAACTTTGGGACCTTTCATTCCAAATGATGGAATTTTGATTTTGGGCATCTTGAATCCACCTTCAGTCCCTTCAATCTCTAAATCTGGACCTTCAATATCAACTTTTGGACCTTTGATTCCACCTTCAATCTTTGGCATGGACACATCAACATCTCCTTTCAGTTTTCGACCTTCAAGATTGAAATCTACATCAGGCATTGAAATGTTGGGTCCAGATATGGATGGCATCTTGAATTTTGGTCCTTTGATTTTACCACCTGGTCCTTCTATGTCAACTTCTGGTCCTTCAATATCAACCTTTGGACCTTTGACATCAAACCCAGCTTTTGGCAGGTTAACATCAACCTCAGGACCCTGAACTTTGGGACCTTTCATTCCAAATGATGGCATTTTGATTTTCGGCATTTTAATCCCACCTTCAGTACCTTCAATCTCTAAACCTGGACCTTCAATATCAATTTTTGGGACTTTGATTTCACCTTCAACCTTTGGCATTGATACATCAACATCTCCTTTCAGTTTTCGACCTTCAAGATTGAAATCCACATCAGGCATTGAAATTCTGGGTCCAGATATGGATGGCATGTTGAATTTTGGTCCTTTGATTTTACCATCAGGCCCTTCAATGTCAACTTCTGGCCCTTCAATATCAACCTTTGGACCTTTGACATCAAACCCAGCTTTGGGCAGGTTAACGTCAACCTCAGGACCCTGAACTTTGGGACCTCTCGATCCAAATGATGGCATTTTGATTTTGGGCATCTTGAATCCGCCTTCAGTACCTTCAATCTCTAAACCTGGACCTTCAATATCAACTTTTGGGATTTTGATTTCACCTTCAACCTTTGGCATTGACACATCAACATCTCCTTTCAGTTTTCGACCTTCAAGATTGAAATCCACATCAGGCATTGAGATTTTGGGTCCAGATATGGATGGCATGTTGAATTTTGGTCCTTTGATTTTACCATCAGGTCCTTCAATATCAATCTTTGGTGCTTTGACATCAATTTCTGTTTTAGGCAGGTTCATATCAACATCAGGACTTTCAATATATGGCCCTTTGATACCAAACTTAGGCAGTTTGAATTTTGGAATATGAAATCCACCTTCCTGACCTCCAATGTCCATTTCTGGACCCTCGATATCAACGTCTGGTGCCTTGATATCAAGCTTTGGCCCTTTGATATCAATGTCACCTTTTGGCAGATTAACATCAAAATCAGGACCCTCAACTTTAGGACCTTTAATTTCAAATGTCGGCATTTGGATTTTGGGCTTCCTGAATCCACCTCCAGTACCTCCAATGGCCACATTCGGTCCTTCAATATCAATGTTTTGAACTTTGATCTCACCTTCTGTCTTTGGCCCAGACAGGTCAACATTCACTTTTGGGCCTTTGAAAGCCATGTCCCCTTGAACATCACAGCCCTCTGTCCCTTGTCCTTTTACTGCAAATGAGGGTATTTTCATTTTGGGGATCTTGAACTCAGAGATTTCTATGCCTGTGCCTACTTCATCTAATGTTTTGCTGTCTGCTTTTGGGGCTTTAATGTCTCCTTCAATTTTTATGCCCGGTTTTCCAGTATCAGGCATTGTCATAGCAATTTTTGGTCCTTTAATACTGGGCCCTTTACCTTTGATACTGGGGATTTTTATTCCTCCATCTGGTTCTTTGGTTTTTATATCTGGTGCTGCAATTTGAATGCTCCGAGTTACACCTTCTTTCTTTGAAGTTGCAGTATCACCTTTTAATTTTGGTCCTTTGATGTCAACCTTTGGACCTTTGATGCCTGGAATGCTCATGTCTACATTCTGGACACTGATGTCTCCAATTTCTGGTGCCCTCATTTTAATGTCAGTACTCTCTCCTTTAAGTCTAATAGAAGGCATTTTGGTTCCTTTGATATCACCATCTAGAGCACGACCTATATCTGTGCCAGGAGAAGTAACTCCTGCTGATATCAATGGTTTTTTGACATTGATGTCAATATTGGGACCTTCAATGTTTTGTCCTCTGGAGGCAGAACCAGATAATGAGATATCTGTTGTTTCAATCTTTAGTCCTTTCACATATGCATTAGCATCTCCTTTTATTTTTGGTGCTTCAATGTTAAATCTTGTTTTGCAAATGTCTGCCTTAAATTTGCCTGGCATGTCTGAAGCTTCAGAAAGACCAGCATTAATGTCCACATTGGGAGCTGTAATTTCTGTTGACATAGTGGAAGATGAAAGGTCTCCTTTGAAGCTGTGTCCTTTTAATTTGATGTCCATGTCTGAGATCCTGTGTGTTGGGACAGTTCCCTCAGGCCCAGAGATACTGAAACTCCCAGATGGTGCTCCTTTCATGTCATGCTCCACTGAAACCATTGACATTTTTACATCACCAGTATGGTCTTTAAAGTCCACACCTGGGCCTTTGCCACTTATCTTAGCCTCTGAGCTGCTGCTGATGCTCATGCCAGATACTCTACTGCTACCTTTACCCATGTCAACGGATCGCAGGTCTTTAGATCTTCCAGATAAAGAAACACTTACTGATCCCTTTTTTAATTCAGGTGATGTCATTTCCACATCACCAGCTGTGGTCCTACTTCCACTGAGTCGGACAGTCTCTCTGACTGTCACATTGGTACCTGGACCGCGAATACTGGTCTCATCTTGATGGGTCCCTCCAGAGATGTTGATCTCCTTCTGTAACTTATCACTTGAAATGCCAAAGCCAGGAACTTTGAATCTCAGCTCTTTGCCATCTCCCTCTACCTCTCTACTAATAGTAGTTGTCTTCGTGCTCCAGTGCTTCTCAGAGGAACCAGAGACTTGTGGTGCTGTGAATGTGATGTCCTCTACTTCATGGGCACCTTCTGCGGTTCCTCTTGTACCTCCGTAGATGGTGTGTGGCCCTCTGATTGAAGTATAACCAGTATCTGTTTCCCCTGACAGCTCATGGCGTGGGACCTTAATCTTGAATTCTGGGCTGGAGAGGTCAATTTGCTGGCTAGAGTCCCCTGGCACGTCCACAGTGTAGGTGGTTATACGACGGGTGATGGTGGTGATGGTGCTTCCATCACTGCTAGTGCTGCTGTGACGTTCTGTGCGCACATCCACTCCCTCAGCCAGGTCCTCAGACTTCAGCCTGGGCTTGATTTTCTTGGTGTAGATTCTCCTATAGTCTTCATCATCTCCACTCTGAAAGATAAATGGTGAATTGAAGGTGACTAACACAAATTCCATCTATGAAATGGTCCAGAACTAGTTTAAAGCAAGAATCATGATTAATTACCCTTAACATGGAGTGATTATAATATTTTGTTTATGATTCTGTGCAGTAATGTGCGACGCATTTGCAATTGCAGTAGCATGAAAGCACAAGCAGATGTTGTTGAAAATATATTCCTACTAATTGAAACTGGTGCTCCAGATACTGAATTTTCAGCAAATTAACTTTGAAATAAGGTTTATCTTTGAATTAAATGTTGGTTACTCAGTGCTTTGTGATACAGTACTGTGCAAAAGTCTTCGGCACCCTAGACTTCATTATATATATGGGGTTTTTTTTGCGTGTGTTGTTAGTATAAAAGAACACATTTGAGATTACCAAATATTCATTTTCTAAAAGATTTAATTTTACAGAGACATTTTTGTATTTAATTTTAAAAAGTAACATATTACTGTAAGCAATTGAAAACTTGATCAAGGCTGTCTGAGCTCAGAAGCAGAAGAACTGTGGCAAATTCTCCAACATGCTTGGAACAACCTCCCTGCTGATTGTCTTATAGAACTCCAGGACAGCATTGGCTATCTCAGAGAAATGATGTAGTTTTAACGCCGAAGGGTGGTCACAAAAAATATTGATTTGATTCAGTTTTGAACTATTCTGTCAAATTACTAAAATGTAATGTAAAATGTATAGTATGTTTATTTAATTATTTTTGAAAGAATCTTATCTGTAGAGTATGTTATACAGGTACCTAAGACTTTTGCACTGTTCATTCTTTTGAACATGTTAAAATACTGTCTGTAGCTCTGGAGACAGACAACTGAAAAGTAATAGACTAGAATTATTTTGATAGTCTCACCAGTATAATTTCGGGACTGGAGCTCCCAAATCGGCTCCTACTCTCCAAAGTAAGGGTGCCTACAGGGGAGCGGCAAGGTGATTTATCTCCTCGGTTCTGTAGTTTGAGTCCAACTTTGTGGCGATTGAGAGTCTTGAGAAGCTCTGCTGTTTCATCTGAGCTCATATTGTCAAAGTAGATGGTGGCACCCACAATCTGGTCACCTGGACAAGGAATTGAGAAAGTTGCAAGTGATACCATAAGGCAGGGCCACAAAAAAATGATTATATACTTTTGTAGTACAAAAGGTTTTCTAAGGGCAGCTAGCATGTATCACTTCCATTAAATATTGCAATAGGAGATACTTAACAGAGTCTATTTTTCAGTGGCCTCAAGTATGCTGTACCTTCATGGACTCTCCCTGTGCGAGCAGCTGGGGACTCGGTTTTCACCTCCTTGACAAAAATGTCACCCTCACCAGACTGTTCAATGGTAAGGCCATGTTTGTCTGCACCCATCCATTGTGGGAAGAGGACTTCTCTCGTTTCCTCTTCCTCTGCCATTCTAAAATGCATTCAAACAGATTGTTAGCACACAAAACAAAATGTTTAACTCAGCGAATGTAGGTAAGAGTATTGCCACTTATACCACATAAACAAAATTAACATATTATATAGTTTTATCCGAAGCGGTGTACAGTTGATTAGACCTGTAGCAATGTGGTGGCCTTTCTCAATGACAGATCTTATCATGGTGACATCAGTGCTTGAACAACCAACCTTCTGGTCCCAGTCATTTACCTTAGCCACTAGGCTACAGGCTGCCAATTTTAAAGTCAAATTCAAAGAAATCGCTGTAACAGAAGTAAAAAGGGAAAAAAATTGTCAAACATTACCTCAAATGTTTGTTTTCTTGTCTCTTGGTGTGATGTGTACCAGCCTCGGATCACGTCTTTGCACTGAGGAGAGAATCAATGAAGTCATTATTGCCTTTTGAGTGTGTCTTTACACAGTGTTATAAACTTCACTGCAGTAGAAATGTGCTTAATAGAAAGAACAGAATAAAAAGCAAGCGAAAATTAGACAGATATGGAACTGTTTCTTGAAACAATTCAAACAAAGTACAATGCAGTTCAGCTGTCACTGTTAGTAACATATTGAAGGCAGCAATTTACATTTACAAAGCTATCATAAAATCTGTGCAAAAGAAAAGTCTAACTAAAAAGTATTTTACACATGGCTGCTGAGTGGCTCACCTTATTAAGGTATCAGAATTTCAGTGCATGGCACAGTCTGATATTGAAATCTGGACCATGCCAGTACCAAATGTGAACAGCAGTCCCACAGGACGACATACAGTTGGCACTTGCATTGCCCTGGGATGGAAGGGTTTCAGACGGCGGGAATGATAGTATCTCTGTGCATTAATGACCGCCAATGATCAATTAAACACATTAAATGCCCTTTGTCACTGCACTGATTAATTCATTCCAAATTAGGGGGAAAGGGGAAACATATATGTTTTATGCATTTAACTTTAAGTGGGCTTTTCTTTTACTCAATCAGATCTATACACTTTCCTTCTTTGAGCATCCTTATTGCTGTTACATTTTCCACAGGTGCAGTTTTGGCTTTCACCACCAGATGGCTTCCCAATGCTTCTAAGCCTCACATAGGGGAGGACCTTGGTTTCATGTTACCACATTCTCTTTTTCCAGCCAATGTGGTTCCCCTCCCTCGTCCCCTCCCTCTCTCTGGTTGTTGTGCAAAGCTAGCCAAAATGAGACCACACCCTGTCCTGAAGCAAAACAGCAGAACCGCTTGAACCTGTGCCCATACCTCCTCTCCAGTGTCAACAGAGAACAATGATGGCTCCAGCTGCCTTTCACACCCCCACCACCAGCCACACCCTCTCTATATCTTTTTATCTCATACTCATATCAGTAGTAGTAGTACAATAATCTGTTTTGTATTCTTGTCCAAATTTATTTTTAATAAACAAGAACAGGCCTTGATTTTATTGATGATGTACCAGCACCACTCCATTCATTTTTTAATGGTATAGTAAATTAATTGTAATTGAACAATAAAGGCATAACATAACTATGCAAACAGGACATCCAGCTCAACAACTAACATTAAAGTGAACCTAGTGCTCACTGTTTACCTACAAATTTGATAGTATCTCGCACCATATCAAGCCTAGTCTTGAATACCCCCAGAGTTTCTACCTCTACTTCATGACCTGGCAAGCTATTCCACACAGTGAATACTCTCTATGTGAAAAAATACTTCCTAATATCTGTGTGAAATTTACCTTTTACAAATGTCCATTTATGCCCCCTCATTCTACTAACAGAACTCATCCTGAAGGATCTCTTGATGGGACCTGCCTCTGTGCTTTTCATTTTCACTGTGTTTCAACCTCACCCACCTCCAGCCTCTCCCTGCCTGTTAACAGACAGCCCATTGTTTCAGTAATACCACTCCTGCTACAATCCACCCAGCTATTATATGAGACTCTGAATATGCCATTAACTATAAAGACAATATGCTTGGTGTTTTTCAGTGTGGGCTATTTTTGTCCTATGTCACTCAAATGCAATAGGAAGAAAAGGAATAGCCAGCTAATATATTTAGAATCAATGTGCACATATTAAATGTGTAGAATTCCAAGAAAAAGTATTGGCCCCCCTTCCTCTATTACTGCATATTTGTCACATTGAATGTTTTCAGATCTTAAGACAAAATGTAATCTTAGACAAATGGAACCTGAGTAAACACAGTTTTTAATATATCCCATATGAAAAAGTAATAGCCCCCTTAAACTTAACTGGTTACACCACCTTCAGCAGCAATAACTAACCAAACACTTCTGGTAAATTGATATCAGTCTTCCACTGATAGATAGTCTTTTGCTGTGGAGGACGTTTTGCCCACTACTCTGCTTTAATTCAAACTGGTAGGTTTTCAATTCAGGACATTTCAGGTCATGTGACAGCATCTCCTTTGGGTTCAAGTCAGGACATTGACTGAGCTATTCCAAAGCCATTTATAAGGGCATAGTGACAACTCATCCAGGAAGTCACAAAAGATCCCAGAATGACATCCAAAGAACTCCAGGGTTCTCTTAGCCTCAGCTAAGGTCAGTGGTCAACTAAAAAAGAGACTGGGCAAAAACTGGATTAATAGAAGAAACCTAAACAACAGAAAGATCAACACGTTTGCAAATATCATTCGCAAAAAAGCACCTGGATGTTCCCCTTCTGGGATAGTATGGACAGCATTTTACAAATACTGCATTTCACAGCAAATATAACAACAGTCAAATGTGGGGGTAGTATGATGATGTGGGGATGCTTTGCTGCCTTGGGACCTGTACAACTGGCCATTATTGAAGGAATCATTCATTCTACTCTGTAGCAGAAAATTCTTGAGGAGACAGTCCAGTCATCTGTCTATGAGCTGAAGCTGAAGTGTAATTTGGTTCTGCTGCAAAGTCCCGACTTGAACCCAGTAGAGATGCTGCGGCAGTTCATGTTTGACAACCCAGCGATTTCTCTGAATTAAAGCAGTTCTACAAATGAGAATAGGCTATAATACCTCCACAGCAATGTGAAAGAATGGCATCAAATTTTAAGAAGTGTTCGGTAGTGGTTATTGCTCCTAAAGGTGGTGCAACCAGTTAAGGGCAATCACTTGGGTGTTATCGGTACTAAATTAATTTTCCATGAAATAAATGAAAAAATAATTTGATAAATGTGTTTTGTTTACTTAGTTTCCCTTCTACTAAATGTTTTCTAAAGATCCAAAAACCATTCAATATGATAAATGTGCAATAATAGAGGAAATCAGTAAGGGGGCAAATACTTTTTCACGGCACTGTACATTTATAATACACATTCAATAACCTTTTTTTCCAGTATAGACAGATAAAACCCTTGAAATTATGTGGTAACTTTGTGGTAACACAAGATCATGTGGTATAAATTGTATCAGCTCAAACAAGATAAAAGCACTGAGAAGCAAAAGCACTCAGAAGCTTCATTGTGTATGTGTTTAAAAAAACTATTGATTGAACCACTGAAATGTATGATATGCTTTAACAAACTTGTACTTTGGCCATGTTCAACATGTTATTGTTATTTGTTGTGGGAAACACATGACAGTAAGGCATCTAGTAGGAAAAGCATATCTATTTGTCACTGAAATAAATGTGAAATATGGCATGTTACATTGAGAAAAGTTCAGAAAAGGGGAAAGAATTGGAAATCCACTGGATTTACACAATGGCAACAGGATCTGAGTCACACCATTGGCTTTGGCTGTTTTCATTGAGTTGCCTTAACAACCCTGTATCAGAAAGTGAGGTCACAGTGAGCAATACACCAAATGTAGCCAGTCAAATTCCACCCAATGAAGTCACAGTCAGAAAAGATTGAAATTGTAATTTTATTTTTCCACACTCTTGACAGGGTGATTGATTTGTCTGAGCTTCTCCCTCATGTGAAGCACAATTCACTCCTACTTTGGAGGACAATACAAAAAGACTGGTCAGCTCATGGATTAACTGAAAGTTGTAAGTTGTGTTCTGGGGCTCTGCGCCATTTGTCTGAGCCAGAAGCAGCTCACTTCAACATCCTTGTTTCAGACTCATAAGCCTAATTGCGGCTACATTGTCAATTCAAACCCAAGGCACCCACAAATGTACACAACTGGGCAACAGTCATTTGAACAGTCAATTTTTCTTGACGGGGCGACATGGCTCAGGCAGTAAGAGCAGTTGTCTGGCGGTTGGAGGGTTGCCGGTTCGATCCCCCGCCCGGGCTGTGTCGAAGTGTCCCTGAGCAAGACACCAAACCCCCAAATGCTCCTGACAAGCTAGTCAGTGGCTTGCATGGCAGCCAATTGCCGTTGGTGTGTGAGTGTGCGTATGAATGGGTGAATGAGAAGCATCACTTGTACAGCGCTTTGGATGAAGGTGTTATATAAATGCCAACCATTTACCATTTCTCTGGGACTCGTCAAGGATGTCTTTCTGATTGGGCTGAGTCTGAGTATGTGTGAGTAAGTGAGTGGGAGACTAGGAGATTGGAAGTCGTCTGCTTTTGAGAAATCCCACACTGTCAGATTCTTGTGGTCAGCTGCTCAGTTGGCTAGATCCAGCACACTAATTAGCATGTCTGTCTTAGGACTGGGTGGGGCACCTGAAAAATGCTTCATGCTGTCTCACCGTGGGGCTTTTGCTTTGCCAACACTCTTCTGGACACCAATGTGATCATACAGTACTAGTCTTTTTTTTTGCAAGAATTGCCATTGTGTGTTGAGAAAGCTCTAAACTTTTGTAGGATGTTCAGGTTATTCTTGGGCTCATTCCTGCCAAACATCCAAAGTCTGAGGCAGTGCAACTGGCCCCCTTGCTTGTGTATGAAATTCCCTAGAAGTTGGCTATGCAGTTTCACTCACTCTGATTTGGTCCTTGTATTGATATGGGTTTTTTGATATGCTTTCTAGACATTAGCCACACACAGTTATGCACATTCAATCCATATCAATATAGCATGGTGCATAAATCACTGAACAGAAAAGTAAGACAGACCTTTCTAGAATCATTTTGTTATCAAACAAGTTGTAAAGTATCTGTTGTAATGCCTGTGCTTTACCCCCACCCCAAAATGTGATTAGGTGGCTGGAAAGTCAGGATGGGTCACATGTAAGCTACATTTCGATTATCTTTTCAACTTGCCGGAAAAAAACAGCTCAAGCTAGGTTTGAGGTAGCTGGTTGACCAGTTCAGACCAGCTCCCAGCTTGACTTGGTTTGACCAGCTCAAGTTATGTTTTGAAACAGCTGGGAGCTGGTTTTATGACCAGCTTGGTCATATTGATCATGGCTGGATCATAGCTGGACTTCGCAGCAGGGAAGCTAGACTGGCAAGCTTGGACCATACTACGCTAGAATGAAAAGATGGTTAGAAGGAGTTGAGTGGAAAGCAGCATTGATAATTTCAGAAAATGGGTATCACATGAAGCAGGATTTTACTCTATCCAGCCAAATCAGCAATCCTGTTTTGTGAAACAAGGCCCAGAGGATTATCTATAGTTTTTTATTTATTTTACTATTTTTTTGTCTGAACATGTGCCCCGCTGTGTTAGTCTAATAAATATAATAAATATTTCTGACATAATTTTGCTTGGAGTTTTAAAAGGTAGCCCAGATACTGCAGATAAAGTTTGGTTGCACACCAGTTCCTCAAGTAAAACATTGAGTCTGGTGGTTTTCAGAAGTTAAAGTTAATTAGTCTAGCAGTGGTTCTATTAGCTTTTGAGTTTTGAGAGATAGCCAAGTTAGATAGCTAGCTAAGTTCTATCTGCATGTTGTTGCTAGGAGGTAAAGTTGCCACCCATCCCTTATAATACAGGATCATCCCGTATTGAAAAAAGAAATGCTGCGTCCCTTATTGAATCAATTTGTTGCATATTTTCGTAGCCTATATAGCATACATACACTTGGTCTTCACAGTGGTGAGAATAACATAACAGTGAATAAAACCAAAATTGTTTTAGGAGACACAACAAGGCAGCTCCAAATCAGTGATATACAGAAGAGAATGACAGGCTATTATCATTTATGTGTCAACAGCATTGTTACCGAGACTTTTCTGCAGGATCGACTGTGAAAGATAGAGATAGATTCCCAGATCTTTTTGATCTGTTCATGTCACTCTTGCTCGACCCTGTTCACCCACCCTGACTGTGCCTTTGATTTGCCCCTCTGCTCGCCGGTAAAGAGTGTTTCCAGCTGGATTGCATCCTTCCAACGGGACACTGTTTGTTATTTTGCTTTGTTATTTTTCCTTTGTTATTTTTGAAGGCAATCCTGGGAGGAGACATGATCTCCGTTGAGGGTTGGCTGCACGCCACTTTGAGCCCTGTAAGCCTTTAAAGACTAGTTGAGGTTTATTTTGATTTGTTTAGGCAGACAGGCCCGGAGTTACTCATTGGTCTGCAGTGTTTGTTTCGTTCACACTCTTCAATCCATCTCCCTATCCTTTACCCTGTCACGGCCTGACCCTAGACCGGGTCGTAACATGGGATAATGTGAAATTCTAAATTACACTTCTGCATGTGGTGTTCCCAGTACTGTAAGTGATGCAGCAACAGAAAATAGGCTACAGTTTTCATCTGAGGACTGCATGCTACAAAAAGACTTTCCTAACGGATTAATTTAATGAATGAATTTATCAGTGCACATGTTTTTGAACTGAGCAACAAACTTCGTTTGACAGCCTATATCAGAAGCTACCGTATGCAGAACACTGTTGACAGCAGAATTCTAGAGGCAACACTGCATGATGTAGACCTCTCCTCAGTAGCAGGAATAAAAATAAAAACAAGTTTAAAATTAACAAAAATTATGAGATAAGCCAGAATCTGGAGTTCTGGAACAGATTTTTTATGGACAGATGAGACCAACAAGATCTTTACCAAGGCAATGGAAAGCCAAAAGTGGGGAGAAAGAAATTAACAACCCATGGTCCATGTAATGAACATGTCATAGTTTGGACATGTATGTCTGTTTCTGGAATAGGCTCACTCATCTTTATTGATGATGCAAGAGAAAATTGCAGCAAGACAATGATTACAAACAGCCTATGCAGCCAAAGCATTCATCAATGGGAAATTCACCTTATTTAAATACAATAAAGCATGCATTTCACTTGCTGAAGAGGAGACTGAAGATAGAAACCCGAACAAAGATAAACTGGAAACTGCTACAGTGAAGGCTTGGAAAGGCATTTCCAAAGAAGATACCAAGTGATGCCAATAGGTCATATACTTGTTTGCAGATGTATTGCTTTGATTAAGTTTATCCATCAGTTGAGTCTTGCTGAAGATAGGGGGACTCACAAAACAGCTTGTTCTGTAAAATGGTAAAATATATACACTGTAAAGTAAAGCTGATTGACAATACAATGACTTGTATGTTGATCTCAAATAAAACTGCCTTAAGTATATAGCCAACAAATTTCGCTTTACTGTTCCCATGCTTTTGTATGTAACATATTTATTAATACACCCTAGCCTTTACTGCTGTAGAAGTTGTTTTGTATAACAAAAAATGTAATCTGCTAAAGTACTGCCCAAGCTAAGTGATAACTCCCACTACAAATGAAAGCAAGACATACGTAAAAATGTCAAAATTATGAAGATTTGTTCCTTCATTTATATCAGCCATGAGCTCTTGGAAGAAAGAAACAACCAAGCCTTCCAAGGAGGATCATCTGGGTAAGTGAGGAACGGAGGAGGAGGATTACAACTTTCTGGTCAGAAAGTTTACATACACAATTGTATGAGTTCTCTCGGGAGTTGTCCTTAAAGACATTATCTGCATTTGGTTTGCCGTTCATTGCTGAATGGAGCAACAAAACATTCTTAAGTACTGGAATGCACTGGGTGTAAAGCAAGAGGAAACATTCTAAGAGATAAAGAAATGCCTGTTTTATGAACAGTTCATAGACTGAATCAACCCTTACCTTGATCACCATCTGCGATTGTGCTACCAGAGGGAGGAGAGGGAGAAAGTAGAATGCAATTCTCTCCTGAAAAGCCCTCTCTTTCAGGCAGTGGAATGTTGTTTACTAATCCTGCGCCTTGCGCCACATCGAACCCCCAGCATACTTAACATTTCATCCCAAGCCAACATTAACCACAAAGCCAAGTCAAGCCCACTGCTATCACACAGCCCACTTTTGTAGCATTACAAATGTGTCCAATTTCAAAAGGCATAATTTCCACATTTTTCATTTCATTTCAGTCAACGATGCCATAGAACTGGGGTTCTCCAGTCCTTGAGGGCCGGTCTGCATACTGCTTTTTGTTCCAGCCAATTGCCTTGTTTTAATTTGCTGACAGCTCTATACATTACCCTGGTTCAAGCCTGTACTTCAGCACAGTAACATTTTTAGCATACACTTGCAGCCTGCAGCTGTAGCTGGTACTCATACACATGTCAGATAAGATATGATTGAGTCCAAATAATTAGCATTAGCAAATAATTAAGACCAGAAGTTAGTAAAAAATCCTGACACGGCTCTTGTTGTGCACCCCTGCTGTAGAATATTCCTCAAAGGTGGATGAGCTGGTGAGGCTGTTAGTGGCGTGATTATCTTGGTGGGAAGAGCTGAATGCAGCTTGCCCCATCTGGCATGTATTTTGTTGTGGTTGGTTAGCAGGGACAGACAGATCACTAAGGCCAGAGTAAACCAAATTCCAAAGTAAAATAGTTTCATTATGAACATGAAAGCAAAGACCATGAATCTGATCATAGCATTCTGAAAATAAACTAACCAAGTGAGACAAGGAGCACAAGCCCTGCATAAGCACAGGGATTCCTTCACTATGGAGGCCAGTGGTCTGGAATGCAGTGCAAATAGTGATTGGTCTCACTAGGCTTGGAAAATATCCAAGGACATACAATGAGTCACAGTCCAATTAAACTGTTTAATTTGCAAAAATAAAACTTGGTGCCTTATGTGATCTAGAATATTGTGTGTATGAGTGTGATGACTTCGGGTTATTTGAAAACCTTTTTTAAACTTTGCCCAAACTTTCTGGATCGGGAGGGACAGGGTCAGCCAACAAGACAGGCAAGAGCTTAGGGTGAAGAAGAAGATACGGTTACTCCATCTAAGATTAACTGAGGCTGAAATGAATCCTTGTGAATGATGGGAGAATGGCAGGGGTACACTTCACTGTACTTCCATGTTGTCAGTCAGTTGTCAATTTTCTCTTATTTAGAATCTTTTCTTAGGTTGGAACATTTTTAACGAGTGGTTCTGCATGAGCCATGTAAACACGAGCCTTGAAGTACAAGGCAGTGCAGCACACCTGGCATACAGAACTCAGATCAAACTCTAAAACTAGGAGTTGCAGATCAAATATGAATCAAGAGTCAGCAACTGTGTTGTTTATTTCTCACCTCAAATGTTTTCAGAAACTTATTTTAATGGAGGAAAAAAAGAAAGTGTATCAACGGTCTGTCATATTATGTTTTGTCAGAAACAAATTAACCACAGTCTACCCAATTAGGTATCAGTCGTCCTTTGTTCTTGTTAATCCCATTGGCCATCTATCCGATGGAACCAACCAACAGTACCGTATATACTGTATTGTAATGGATATCTTCATTTAGGACAGTTGTCTGAAGTTAGGTGTGTTTGTTGAATCCAACGTGGCACACTCGTATTTGCCCTTCATACAAATTTGTTTTTGCATGAGGCCCATTGTTTTCCAGTCAGGAGAAACATTAAAATGTTCGCAGATTTTCTAAATTCTCACCTTTATGATAGAGCTGAGTGATATGGCCTCAAATCAATAATGATCATTTAATACATTTACCTTGATGACGATAAACACAATGAATTAATATAGTACATTTAATATAATTTTCACATTGCACATTGCACATTACATATTTGCAATTAAGATTGTAATGAACATTATTTACCATTAACATATTGCACAATGTGCGTTTAAGACAAGTAACGTAGACTCACCGTGTTCTGAACACCAAGTTAGCTCACAATGTGCTGAACGGTGCAACTTGCATGACAAATAAATAAGAAATTACTTCCAGATTAGCTTTAGTTTTTGTGTGTGTGTAAAGTATATATTTTTCAGTTTTCATAAAAACTTGGTACAAGTCACGCACGCTATCCGTTCCAGCATACAGTGACAAGGTAATGGTGCTCCACTGTGACAGTGTTGGGGAAGCTGTTGCTAATGAGAGACTATGAACCAGGCAGGCTTATATGGCTCTGCCATATAACAGAGTGTAAAAAAAGTTGTAGTTGTGCTTCAGGTGCTGTTGGGAACATCGTAAGCAACACAGGGAAGTTGTGTAGTTATTTGTCGTTTTCTCTATAGTTATTGCTAAAATTCATATCAATCAAAGTGTTTCAGTGTCTGGGAGAACCAATAAGCAACCATAATCATAAACCACTTTCCTCAGGAGAAAAACTACCATCGAATGGACATTAAATTCTGGGGGAAGCAGATGCTGTTCGGAACACAGTGAGTCTACACTATAAAACGTTATAAAACTATAAATAATGTGACTATCAGACTTAACATTAAATGCAAACTAAATCTAAAAGTATACAGTACATAAACATAAATATTCAATCAAATATAACGGAATGTAAGTCATCTAGCTAAAAATACAATGCAGCAGTTAATGAGGGCATAAAAGTACATATGCTTACTAACGTCACTGACTAGAGATGACTAACATTATCTGCAAATATCATGTTCTCTCATCTTAACCTTAGTATACATACTGCTAAGCATTTTCCCTTTTTACTATACCAACATATATTCACCACAAATTTGTATAACAAATAAGTGTTCCTGCTATATAGCTAGCTAGCTAGTTAACTGTCTCTTCAGATGTCGCTGCTGCTAGTCTGATGCGCGCCTTATTATGGTGAGAAGAGTTATGATGAACTTATAGTACAAGTGTGTCTCAAAAACTGATTTTGTGTTTTTGCATTTTAAGTAGTTCTTCTTCTTTGGTTTTTACAGGTTACACCATATGGCGATGCCGCCACCCACTGGATAATGTACATATAAGTCTCTAAAAAATAATAAAATAAAGACATAAAAAATAATAGCAATAATAAACCCTCAGATAACTGTATCCCAATTATTTATCATTTCCCTATATCCCTGGCATCTGGCTCCCTCCAAACCCTCACCAAATTCCCTTGTATATTGGATATCAGATATGCTCAAAATCGGCTTAGCTGCATCCACCACCATCCTGGTTCTCTCTGATTTTATTTAATCTCACTTGCACAATTAATCACCATCGCAATAAAAGCAAAAGATTTTCTCTTTCCATACGCATGATTTCTTGGCCACATCTTCCTTGATCTTTTCCCTCTATCCCAGCTCTATCCGGTTCTTTCCTCACATTGACATTTATTTACATTTCATTTTAGTCACTCTCATTCTTGCTTCTGCATGTGTTTTCCACCTCACTTTCCCTCATCCTCCTTTCACACTGCTTTGCTCTCGTTTCGTGATTCCCCTCACAATGATAATAAACACTGAGGGGAATCACGCGATAATAAATAGCTTTCTTCCCCACACCTTCTACACCTGTGCACCCAGCTGCCACATGTTCATTGTCCTGACACCAATAGTACCTCAGTGGAACCCTTTTGCCCTCACCCTGTAACTAACATGATCTAAATAAAGCCTCTCTGGTAAATCCCCATCAAACTCGAGTACTAGTGACCCACTTTCTTCTAAAACACCCTCCCTATACCTTTTCATCTGCCTTGCCCCAACAACTCCCTCCACCTCCAAAAAACAATCCTTGTCTCCGCCTAAAAAAAAACAATCCTTGTCTACCGATAACAGAATGTTAACAGAACCCCACTGATTATGCCTTTTCCCTCATTAAAAAGCAGGCAACTTTTGTTATTCCAAAACTTTTGGATTTTTAATGCTTTATTCCTAAGTCTTTATAATTGGCACTCCACAACTACAATTCCCACCTGGTTAACCCATGGGCATAATTGAAAATGCTATTTACTTCCCATCCAGTCCCATCCACCTTCATTCCAACTACATATTTGTCATCCTTATCTTAATTTTTAATTGCCCTTTTCCTTATCTTTTGTCCTCCTTTTACCACTTCATAGTCCATGTCTTAAAGTCCATTCATCCATGATCCAAACTTTAATTTCCAAAGTCATAAACCAAAAAATCCATCAAACAATCCACCCAAAATTTGTACCTTTCTTGTCAATATCTCTACTCAACCTCTCTAGGTCTCTACGTCCGGTTCACCAACTCGATGTTCATCGAAGTAGTTGACTTTTTGGTCAACTAAATGAAGCTTAGAAGAACACAAGCTGACAACTTCAGTTCTGAATTTCGAATGAAGGCTGGACGAGACGGAAACATGCAACTGGGCATTACGAAGTAGCCTACTGGGTATTGTAGTTTAAATGGATGGATCACCATGGCACAAGTTGCACAACCTCATTAATAATATTTTACATAAATAGTTTTTATCATAAATTATTTAAAAACACTGTTATTGAACATACCGACCTTCGAAAAATGAGGTTGGTTGGGGACGCTTATCGTTGATAACAATTCATTTTCATTGAATTGCCCAGCTCTACATTGTGGCACATATTTTGTGCTTTAATGACCTTAGTAAAATCTGTACCTCAGGGATATTCAATTGGATTTGTTTGAAAGGACATATCTTGAACACCGTTGCAATTGCCCAGGTCCAAGGAATCATGCAGGATGCCAGGAAACACAACACTCAATCTTTTAAACAGCCTACATTATTATTGTTGGCCATTCCAGGTATTTACAAAAGCAGGCCGTAACAGTGGGAGGGGAAAACTAACAGCTATGTGTTCTCAACAGCTCCCACAGCTCTGAGGCAAAGGAGGAATAGCTTGTTATTCTTCTCTCCGTCTCCTATGTCACAAGGACAAACCCAGTGCCACGCCCATTTCCCCATCTCCTCTTTCGATCCCTCTCTCCTCCTAAGAAAACACCACCCCTTGACCTCCAGTCTCAACATCCCTCTGTTTCTATTCCTTCCTCCTTCTTAAACCTTCACTTCTTTATGATCTTGAGAACTACTTAGCCTTTAGTTATTCTCACAGATTTGACAGATTCCTGGCAGGGAATTTTGGGAGGGGCAGAGTGGGGGAAGAGGAGAGCGAGAAGAGAGCGAGCTAAAGCAAGAGAGAATGAAAGAGAGAGAGAATGCAAGAGAGCACGAGAAAGCGAGAGAGGAAACATGAAGGGGAGGGCTTTAGCTCTGACAGCAGTTCCAGAGGAATGTGTCTGGGGGGCAGGTCTTTGCATGATAGAAAAAGGGAAAGAAAACAGAAATGAAAACCGTATTATAGGCGCCCAGTCTATACTGCATCTGGAACATACATGGCAAATCCCACCATTACATGCAAAACTGACCCTGCAAACAAACGGCACTAGTAGCACATTGATATCGACCTACTAGAGGATATGTATGCAGACTTTCATGTCAAAAATAAAAAACTGAAACTTGTCCATAATAAATGTATGTTCAAATGGTCTCCCTAAAGATGGCAATATTTGATGGCAATGTTATGTAAATATTTTGCCATCTTAAAATTTGGGATTTGCCATTGATCTGCCTTTCCATTAGTTAGCATCAACCACCAGCAGAGCTTTACAGATAGCTCACCTGCTTTTGCTGTAAAGCAATGACTCACCCATCTCTGACATTTCCAAAAGAATATACAGCTTGTTACCAATGTACATCTAGTTCTCACAATATGTATGGTTATGTTGATGACATTAACTGTAACTGTGGAAAGCACTACATCAGAGTAGGGCTCAAAAAGTGTATTTTACAACCTTACAACATTCATCATGATAGAGAGAAGGTGAGCTTTTTAAAGAAACAAGTATTTGCATGAGGATCTTTAAAGAGAAAGATCCTCAGAGGGTCATCCTCTGCAGCGGGCAGCTGAAGCACAGAGGGCAGCAAGAGAAGCTGGCCATCATCCAATATCATATGATCTGTTATGGTGTAAGAGCAAACAAACATAAGAGGTTTTGTGTTTGTTTGCCTGGTTTTCATGCCATCATAAGACATGCAGTCACGCCCGGCCTCAAGCATAAACTACTACCCTTTTTGTTCCATTTCCTAGCTGGTCAGAAAGTACAAAAAGTTATGTACAACAAAATACATTCAAAGGGTGCAGAAAGAGGAATGAAGCATTCTACCCAGCTGATCAATGTGTGAGAGGGAGGAATCTGCCCCTTCCACCATCATTAAAATGGTTCATTGTGTCAGTGTGTTATGTGTTAGAGAGCCTGAGGAAACTGACGATTCTACAAAGCGCTTATCTGACAACAGTAATTCCCAACCAGCTTTTGACCACCATCATCCAAGCAACGCAACCCTTTTTTTCTATGGGGGAGATGGTTCTGTTGTTATGAACTTGTACATAAACAAATTATTAGGATTCTCTGAAGAGAACCACAAGCCAAACACAAGCAATCTTTAGCTGCTTACAGGGCAGCTGCTTGTGTCATACAGTATTTCTTTCTTCCTTCAAACACACACACTCACACATGCAGAAAAGATTCTTCAAATCTGTTTTCAAATCTGTTATAAAGGCAACACTCACGCAGATGAGAGAGTGTCTCCAAGAAATATGTTTGGTATGTTTTTAGCTCCTTATCAGATTTAGAGAGATTATTCCTGAATAAGTCACAGTGTGTTTCTTGTGCCTATCATCATCAGGAGAGATTTTGGGGAAATGCAGCACACATACCTCCTAGTTGCTCAAACACTGCCTGGGGCTCCTCTTCTCTTGCTCCTTCCCTCCTCCTTCTCCTTTATGCCCTATGTATCTGTAAGAAAGGAGAGATCATTTTAAAAAAATTGTCATTGGGGCTAACTTAGCTGCCTCCTGGATGGCAAAACAGATGGACGGGAAAATCTTATTAAAAAAAAAAAATGCTGACATATAAGTGATAATTGTTATATACGATCATACAATCTGGATTATCCCATCCAACAGATTTTAAAATATTAGATTTGATAAATTCATGATTTCCCTCTTATAGCAAAACCAGTTGTCTGACTGACGCCATAAGTGATTAATGTTCTGTCTCCATTAGTCCTCCTTGAGACTGTGCCAGGTTCATAGCTATAGGCAGGTGTGGGTACAAATGATAGGTCAATTGATTCAGAAATAAACTGCCAGTGCAACCAAAACTAAAGGGCAGTTTTTTTTAATCCAAAACATGACATCACTATTTTGTCCATTCTCTAATTTCTGAAATTTGTCTCCAGAAAGTGACAGGAAGAAACTGAAGTTTTATCCATTTCTGACAATATAGCGATAATCTTTGCTGGAGATGAGATCTGCATACTGAAAAAGCCCAGTTATGTTGGTTGTTCCACAATAAAAGTTGCATTGGAGTAACACATGAATGCATTAACAATTTATGTTTCAAAGGTCAATTTATTTTCATTCCAAAACTGAGACTGAGAACATTATTTCTAATCCCTGTTCAGTACACTTCTCTTCGTGGGATTTAAATGTAGTGTATCAATCTAAATGTTTATTGGATTAGGAGTTTAGCTGCAGTTCTTGAGCAGTCATAAGATTACATCACTCAATATGAAATTTTAAAACACAAATTGTTATAATCAAATAGACCAATTCAATTCAAATTATAATTAAAATGTGCTTTCGTCTTTAGACAAATATTAATTGACTGAAAATAAAATACTTTCTACCTAATACATTTAATAAATACATTTAACCTGAACTAGACGAGCTCATTAAACTGTCAGAGGTAGTCCAATAAGCGTCAAACTGCAAGAAGCAGAGACATTACACCTGTCAGACACAATGGACTGTATGTAGAAATCAAAGACCACGTGACCTATTGCAATTATAATACAGAAACATTTGAAACAAGAGACCCCTTCACCAAAATGTTTTGTGAAAAGAGAATGCACATGAGGCTAGATAGCTGTAAGATCTCTGTGAAATATGGTTTTGTATTACTGAGCATGTGTTGCAGATGACCCTGGACAGAACACTGAAGGAAGTTTGTGACAGGTGTGCATTTTAAGGATGTGAAGTATGTGGAAGCCATTCCTTCACAGTGCTGTAGCAAGCGTGGAACCAGTTGCCGACATTGATGTACATGCCACAGTTCATTTCAGTTCTTTTTCAGGCCAAGCAGTGTCCCATTTATGTGTTGTGCAAACATGGACTGACATATCATGCATATTGAAAGGTGCAAACACTATGCGCATGCCTTTATTTGAATTATATTCCTTGGAGACAGGAATACAGGTTATTTGAACTGTATCAATTAGCAGAATTAAGAAATATTTAAAATAATGTAATAACAAAGCGTGATTAATACTATACAATAATAATACAATCTCCAATAACCAACTGCTGCCCCACCCACTCTAATGATCAAATTTAACTTATTTTATTATGGGCTTTTAATTGCATAATTGCGGTGCTACTGTAAGCAGGAGGAAAAGCAATCTTATCAGCTTTGGCTCTTTTTCAGTGGACAAAAGGCGTGCCCGGATGCTGAGATACAGAATTCCTGCATATGTTCTGTGAAAATCTGCCAAGCCACCACTTTATGTGGCCAGTGTATATCTGTACCCATGTAGATTCAGATGACTCAGAGACCATACAGGAGAGGAACGTGTGAGCATGTACACAAAGCTCATTATGTACATTATGTGCTTTGGTCTCTTGTGCAGTGCCATCCAATGTTTTTTGAATTTTGAAATTCATCAAAATTATTGCTATATTGTTGTTTAAATCTAATAGCAATGCAATTTTTCTATCAATGATGGAATACAATTTATCCAGTGAGTTGCATGTCATGCGAATACAAGTATGCACAGGATAATACATTCAATCAGATGTGATTACCCCATTCCCCAGATATCCCAGCCATTTTTATTTAACTTTTCATTTACATATTTCCACTTTTTTTTTTTTTTTATACTTTTCAAATTGGGCTCTTAGGGTAGGGTTAAGGACTTGAAAAAAAGCTACTGCTTTTTGCGAAAGTTCAGATACAAAAACAAGGAAGCATAACACGTAAAAAAAAAATATATATATATACCAGATACAATCAAATCAAACCGAGGTTTTGAACCAGCATTTACAGGTAGTTTTACAGGACATGATTCTCCCCAAGTTGGATTATTATTTCCCAAATATTCAAAAATGCTGTGTCAAAAAACCAATTTTCTTGCTTATGAGTCTGAAAAAGAAGGAATGCTTGAATACACTCAATAAGACATATGTGGAATCTGACTTGGGACTCTAGATGCAGCATGAAATCTGTGTTTATCTGTATTAGTTCTCCCTAGGTTTACATAACCAGAACCCTGTGTTTCTTGATACATGTGGTGAACATGACAACCATCAGTGATTAATTATATATACAGACAACCTCATGACTGCATTCTTCCATATAGGCCTACATGGTATCTGCACAGACCAACTTTCTATTGAATCAAAGGAGAAGTTGAAGAATTTCTCATGAAGAAGCTGCAGATTCCTTCATAGCACACTTTGCAATTTGGCAATCCAATTATGTTATTATACTACACTAAGCTCATGTGATTAAAGGGGTGGATCTGGTGCTTGGTTTATGGTTGGCATTAGGTCAGGATAATTGAGACCATTAGATCATGATACTATAATTTGATGTTGAGGTATAAACCTACATGCTAGTATCGGTACATTATTCTGCTGCACATTAATACACACCTACTAGTACTGTGCAAAAGTCTTAGCCTTAAGATTTTCTTCATAAAAATGTGGTCTTAGATTTTTTTTTCTACATTAGTTTGTCAGTAGGAAAGAGCAATTTTGAGATATCCAAACATAAATTTCCCCCAAAATTAAAATGTTTTGGTATTTTGCTGAAGTAACATATGAAGTAATAGACCACTTATCAACTAAATACTTGATCAAAACTGTCTGGGATAACCTGAAGATCTAGAAGCATGCGAAACAGCAAACGTTTACAGAATATCTATGGCATGTTCTACAAAATCTTTGTAGCTGATTTGCTGATAGATTTGCATTACAGTGTACCAAAGAGACCTGATGCCATTTTAAAGGTAAAGGGTGGTCACAAGAAATATTGATTTCATTTAATTTTTAACTGCTGTATTTAGACATTTATTCTTGAAAGTATCTTCGCTTTACAGAATTATTTACATCCGCCTAAGACTTTTGGACACTATTGTAGTGAAACAGGAGTTATATTGTAATCACACAGACAATTGGGTTGGTATCTACCTTATTGTGCTTACCTGTCTGAGTAAGCTGTCTGTAAGTTTGCCAACAGAAGTGTCTTTGTTACCACTTAACACTTCACCAATCAAGTCTATGAATTTCAAAAATACACTTTCTCCTCCAACCCTCCCACTTGACTGTGAAATTGGTCATTTCAATAATGGGACAGCTACTGAAATAGACAAGGACTGGTCGTGATGAAGGACAGGCAGTGGAATGATGTCACTCTGTTTGTGGAGAAACATTGGGCAGGGCAGCTGTGCACACGCTGCACACAGGCAGAGACAGATGACAAAGTCATCTGACTTGTACAATTTCCTTTGGGACCATGCTTTATTAATTTTACCCACCATGAAAAAAAAAACAGAAAGCAAGAGGAAAAATACCTAATATGGAAGGAAACTGTACAATTGTCAAGTCTCAGTTCCCAAAAAAACTTTCCTCCTACGGCGTCCATGTTCCTTGCAGGAACCTCCAGCATAGCTGGGCAAAGCAGCTACCTGATGAGTGTAACTACCTTGAGCAATTTAATGGACTCATTAACCACTGATCCTGCAGCTCTGTAAATTTATGCAACTAAGACATTTACTGCAAAAAATGTGGCAGAGTTGCATTTTTCACAATGTTTGAAGAGTGGTTTCTTGGTTCAGACCAGGTCAGAGTCCACTCAAGCAAGTCAGGTATAGACTGGGTCAATAGCTGTATGACTAGTCTTTCTTTCAAAAGCTGGG
Source organism: Conger conger (assembly GCF_963514075.1). Classification (NCBI taxonomy): domain Eukaryota; kingdom Metazoa; phylum Chordata; class Actinopteri; order Anguilliformes; family Congridae; genus Conger; species Conger conger. The sequence continues at coordinate 26,391,750 of NC_083762.1, forward strand.
GACAGGGGTGTGACTGATTACGTACCAGGGACAGTGGCAACAATTTGATTAGTAGTTCAGTATTAGTAGTTCAGACACCACACAACAGTGTTAAATTGAGGATTTAGTCATATTTGAGTCTTTGCATTCATTTTCCGTTTTTTAACCCCCCTGAGATCAACTAAACTCTGCCAAAATAACCAACTTGTATGTATTGTGAATTCATACAGTAAGAGTTATGTAGAACATCATTACAAGCTCCCATGCAGAAATAAACATAGGAGTTATATGTGCCTCCTTCATGATAACTAAGTTAAATAGTTTCAGGAAGCCTCCACCTGGAAGGGTTTAACTTTATAACGATACTGTGTGGGGTTCACCAGGAGAAAAATACTCTAAATTGGAGAACAGTGACATCACATGCAGATCCATTCTCTTACTCTCCTCCATCACACACACATGGGCAGACACGTGCACACACACACACACACACACACACACACACACACACACACACATACAAACACAAAAATGTCAGCACAAACATTGGAATTCATATTCCATGATAATCCTGATAGAATCAATACAACAAAATATGTCTTTCTTAATATGACAGGGCTCCAGCATTGTCACAGAATGCTGGTACAAATGGATGGAAGCTAAGATTTCAAGCTAGCTCCTAGTCTTGTGATGAGACTGAGTGGGTGACAGTAAAAAGCTGGCAGACACAACCAGCTTTTCCTCCTGTTTACGCGTCTTTGTGCTAACACCCCAAACCCAGTGGCCATTTTGTTTCAAACAGGCCACTACAACTAATGTACAGGTGGTCATCGTATTCCCTTGAAGGAGGTAAACATAAGACTGAACACTGTGAGCAGCTCTTTCCCACCTGGGAAAGAAAAAAATAATAATCAACAACTGCATTAAGCATCTCCAGCAACTGTGTTTGCCCCAATCAACAATACTCTATCGAGGTGTAGTCCAGGCTCTTCCCTTGCAAAGGAAAAGACCTGCTTGTGAACACAACCCTGTAGCAGGAAGGGGAGCAGTTGGCCCCACCCTGGCCTCATTGCAGTCACATGCATTCCTTGATAGAGCAGTCAGGCCAGTTGGAAAGAAGCCCAGCCTCTCCTGCAGTGACTAACAGCATAGCAATGTCCTCTATTCTGCCCAGCCACCCACTGTTCTCTCCTCTTTGGTCTGTGTGTGTGTGTGTGTGTGTGTGTGTGTGTGTGTGTGTGTGTGTGTGCATGTGTGCATGCACGTGAATGAAACTAGACACCATATCCATTAGGGTGTGGCCGCACATCAAAAGCGACACAAGCAAAAAATACACATTTATTTTGTCAGTGTTCATCCCCTACATTTTGGATTTGGTAAAGTCACCTATCCAAGCTGAAGGGTACTGGAGCATAAGACTTGACAGAGAAACTTGATAGGTGGATAAGCTCAATAGGACATTATCATGCTGGCTGTGGCAGACAAGCCATACAGCCATATGGATGGTGTGACTACACCCTCATGGGTGGCATAAAAAAAGCGCAACTAAAGCCATGAAAATTTTCTAATCACAGTCAGACCACAAAGCAGAACATAATCGGTTAACTCAGACCTGAACAGAGATTCTAGCATTAATCCAGTTGTCTTCTCTGCTACATAATGCTCTGAGGACTGATCTGACAAAAGTCTGATCTGAGGACTAGGATTGTGCACTTTTTCCTCTAGAAGACTTTGGTGAGACTGAAGTCACACCAAAGAGAGAGAAAAGCTTTGATGGCTGAGTTTTGTTATTGCATTGGTTAATTTGGTCTTTTAAAAATACGACTCAATTGTGCCTAATTACCGGTTACAAATCTCATTTGCTAAGCCTCTGACCCAGCTGCTCACATTCTTTTCAATTTTGGACAGAACACATGTTTCAGCCACCAAATTAGTTACTGCCGTTTTTGTACCCCTTAGTGTGCAAAGAATCGTTTTTCTTAACTGAGATCCTATTCCAGCATGGGCAGCATTCACATGAATCCAACCAAGGCTCCATGTGAGTATGCCGACGCAGACACAGAACATAACCACACCTTCATTAAAAGACAGAAATCCAGGAACAGGAACCTCACCCACACCTACTCTTACAGGGTGAATAAAACTCACAATTTCAATTTGAAGTTTGGAAGATAAGGTCTTTGAACTAGCTAGTCTGGTTTGGCCCATGAAGACAAAAACCCATCTGAGCTGTGTATGAGATGCGTGCAGCACAGAGCAGTCCCAACACAGTCAAAAACAGTCTGGGCTAGCCAGCAGACACACCCAAAAGCTGTTCCTCTTTCATAGGGTGCGGTCGCAATGGAGTGCTACAGCAAACTAACTGAAAAACTGCATAGCCATGTCACATTCTGGATGGATGATTAATCAGCTTTACCCACAACTCAGAGACAGATTAAAAGGAAATGCATACCAAAAAGAAAAAAAAACGGAATTCTGGAAAACAGTTTTTTGAAAATTATTAAAATGAAGAATTGCCCTAGAACATGTCAAACTGGTAACTGCCAGATGTGAACAATGTTGTCAGACTGAATTGAGCATAACAGCCCTTGAATAAATGTACAGAGCCTTGAATAATCTGGGGTTCCTCATTTTTGAGCACACTTTCAGTTGACTTAAAAATCAGTTGATGCAGCTGATTCAATTCATGGTATTCATCTTTGCAGAGAAGAAATACCTTGACAAACAATTACAATTATACCACTGATGCTGTAAAGGGGATTAAACTTTTCTGTTCAATTCATAATATGGTACGCTAGATTCATAAAAGCATTTGTTGCAAAACATGAAAAACATTTCACAATCACTATTATGACAATGTTTATAAAAAGTTACTTACAATATAATTACTACTCTAGTCATTATCAAGGCTTAGCATTTGTACATATCCATGAAAGCCCTTTCCCTTTCACCTTCTGTCTGTTCCCTTCTGTTGTACAATTTGTCTTCAACTTCAACAATTTGTCTTCTTTCACAACTTCATATGCATTCTTTCTGAGTTGGAACAACTGCGACAAGTCGTTCCAGACAAGCAAAGACAGGTACACTGTAGTGCAAGTAAGCATCTATAATACCCATTTAATACACATTATCAATGTAAAAAACAACTCGATGATATGGCTTTATGGTCAGTTTGTGTAACATAGTTTGTGCAATATCGTATTTGTATCATAGGTATTTGAGTGTTTTATGTTGGTAGCCAATTAAATTAAGCCTCTTTGTATTAGTCAGTCTCACCATGTAATATAATTAGATCTAGGTTTGACCATGTGCAAACAGCAGCAAGCATCAACTAAGACAAGCGCTGGGTAGAAAGCACTGGAAGGACTGAAGCAGAACCAGCTGTGACCAGGCTTTCTTTAGGCTTGAATAATTGACCAGATATTGAATTTGCCGAGGAGGAACTCCACTTAAATCATTCACACATTCATGCAGAACAGGATTATAATCAAGTACATTGCACTGCACTGATATGAGCAGTTTAATCTTTACTCACTAAGCATTGCAGCAGTAGTACAAATAAAAGAGGTTGGTAACTGCTTGAATGCTCGTTTGTTTACCTATTGTTGACTTGTTGATGTGTTTCATCTATTAATGTAGTATTATGCAGTGGCTCTCAAATATTTTCAGCCTGTGGATTGGTAATTCTCAAAGTCTCAGGGACCACCACACAGTGTATGGTCAACAACATCATGCATTCATTATGAGTGTCATTGCTGGGGACTGGTGGCCATGTCGCTAGGGACTGCCACCAGTCCACGGACCTGTGTTTGTCTAAACATTATATCGTTTTTTTCAGTTTTTTAAAGAAATTGAATTATAAATGTACAAATATTTAAATACATTTATGCAGCTTTTACTACATTGGCAGTTTAGGTGCCAAAGAAAAATCTTTGCAAGTTTAGTGAGAAATGACTGTAGGCTTTCGACAGCATGGATATTATTCCCTATCCTACAATAACCTCTACAATGCAAAATGCCTTTCTAAATTTACATTTCAAATACCGCTCCCCCTGGCATTTTAAGTGTTCATTCCCGAGAAGCTTTCCTGAATGCTGAATGCCATTCTGTCAAGAAAAAAACAACAAAAAACATGTATGATGTTACAAACTAACACATGGCATATTGCATATGTGAAGTTGAATGTACTTCATTTTATCATTGGGATATAGAAAATGCCCTGGGCCAAAGGGAAGGAGAGTGAAAACCTGTAATTATTCTTTCCAGCCCTAAAGCAGCAAGAGGAGCCCAGTCAGTCATTATAGTAATGAATGTATAGATTAAGAAAGGGTGTTATCAAAAGTCATCTCAAAAAGGTGTTCCATTGTCTGAAGGACTTTGGGAGGCAATAAAAACCAGCTAACAAATTAAATGCAAGAATTACAGATGCATTGAAATAGCGGCACCTGCAGCCTAGCGTCAGCAAGCCATTCACATTTGCAAAAACCCTTTCATTGAAGAGTAACCAGTTTGGCCATTTAACGTCTATGTTGATGCTGGACTGCTTTGAGGGGGAGATTCCATATGAACTAAAGAAATTCTTTGGAACTATTGTTCACATTTTTTCCATAGCTTACCTTATGGGCCAAGGTAGGGGCAAGAAAGTTGAGTTGGTGCATGTTTGTGCACAGACAGAGAGAGACCTGCACATCTATTGCCACTCGACAGTGAAGGCACTCCAAACATGCTCCGTCATGCTTTTGGAAACCATAGCCACTGACATTTGACACAGTCTCTCACTCTCTCTCTCTCACACACAAACACACACACACACACACACACACACTTCAATATATCAGCCCAAGTCAAATGCAGGCCCAAGCCAAACTGCTTCCTACTTTGGAGGAACAGCATTGGGGGTTAGAGGAAAACCTGAAGCATGCAAACAGACACATAAGCACTCGCACACACAGTTATAAAGAAAGGCACGCACACATGCACTCAACGCGCACACACGTTGTGCCTGCCAATCTGTTCCCTATCCACACTCCAGAGGAATGTGAACTGCTAATGATCAGAGCACTCAGAGGAAACCGTGCGCTATTCTCATCACTCAGACACACATCACAGAACTGTCAGCCTCCATTTCACCCACAACAAATGTATACTGTGCAACTATTCACCAGACTAACTGCTGCAGTGGCATGATAACACAGTAACTGCCATAAAGTCGCACGCACAAAGGAAAAAGAACACAATTTCTACACAAGTTGTAAATGTGTTTTCGTCCCTTCCCTAATCAATGAATTAGTCTACACTTTTCTAAGGTATCCAGTACCACAGGTGATCACATTGACCTCACCCACACAACCGCTTTATACACAATACAAATAACAACACAGAAAATGCATGCACCTAAAAGGGCAGACACATGTTCCAACAACAAACATTGTCTCCATAGGTCTTCTATGTATCAGTGTTTTGTGGAGCTGACAGAGGTCAAAACTTCAGAAAGCTTAGGCAATCTCTAACAATCAATTCACAAGGACTTGTAGCACAGCAAGGACTATTTTGAATACACACTTCAGACTACCGTAAATTTGACACCTGCTTTGTGTACAAGCATGGCATCACGATATGGACGCAAACTGTCAAAAGAATTTGCACACTTGCAAATAGAAATCAGAATGGCCCATCTTTCTCCAGGCCACACACCGCATGCATATGAAAATACTGAATATGGTGCAATGGAACCATTTCAAACATGGGAGCTCTTGAATGACACACTCATCGACATTCATCACTGCATGGTAAGTTCTTATTACCACACCAAGCAAGCCTGATATAGGCCTCTTCACCCTGGAACAAGCATGACTAATAATTTTTCAAGAAAAGGCCTTGATAAATGACCCATCTTACTACATTTGCAGCACAAATTTAAAAGCTTTAATTAGGCTGTATCATCCTTGAAGTCTGGAAAATGTCTTAAACGGTCTGTCAAGTCGGACTATCTGGTGAGAAAAATAATGTTTATCAGACTACATCTCCAGGTGAGATCTGGACTAAAACTGTAATGATAAATGTGATGTTTTCAGTTTATTTTTTGGTACAACCCAGGCTACAAACCCAACCTTAAAAATGTAATTCAAAGTATAGTTGATAAGGAAAGCCATGCGTTCTCATTTATAACCCTGCAGCACATAACAGCTGCTCTTCCTGTGGTCTTCCTACTCTACAAGGGAGTCTGCTCCATGCAGTTAAAGTTCCCATGAAAACAAAAACTAAATGTCTGGTCACAAATAGAATGAGAAAGTACTCATTCAAACTCTACCCTACTGTAAAACTATTTTTCTAGAAATAAAACATTTAAACCATCAATGGCTATTGCAAGCTCAGTGTAATCTGTCCAGAAAACAACCCCATACACACCCATTACAGTTTCCTGCAAAAGGGAAGAGGGTAGTGCAAAACAAGTAACACAATTTACTGTATTCAGCCCAGATAAACCATTCGCAATTTCCATTGCTCCTCATCTTCATAAGCTGTTGTGTTGAATTGGTTGCTTATCATTTCTACAAAAAATTCAGTGAATATTCATAATTTATCACTGGTATAGCAACAATGAAGCCAATCCCAATTTGTAATATGTCTGAGTTACTTCAATTACCTCTAAAAGCAAAACAGTTGCATCCTGTATGCATTCAAAAAGCTCACCTGTTTGTTCCCTTTTCAGAGAATAAACACACAACAGCACCAGCTATAATGCCACTAACTCAATTATCGGTTTCACAGGCAACTGGGCTCCAGAAGCTGTAATTAAAGCACACATGGCTGCAGATGAAATAATACAGCAGCTATCATTTAATGAAGCACAGACATTTTGTGAGCCAGTTAATGCTTGCCTGTGCATGACTCAAGTGTTTGGGGGGGGGGGGGGGGGCACAGAGGCTGGTGTTTTGTGGTGCTTGCACTGAATAGGTACAGCCAAGGTTGTGTTTTCCAGTTCAAATGTCCTCCCAATCCAACTGAAGTAGTATCAAATTATGTACCTTTGAGGAATTTTTCGTTCTTTTTAAGTACTATTTCGAGAAATGTATCTCTGTTATTAGTATTAGCGACAATAGGAATGTTAAGGAACTAATGTGAGGCACTATTTGAATGAATAAGTAGTAAAGCCAAACTGCATTAGCAAAATTCAATTTTCTTTTTAAATGCCAAGAGATTGAATTACTCATGTCCTGTGCAAGTCAGAAAACAATAGTTTCCTAAAGAACAAGCACCCAACAAGGCAAATGCGTCACTCATCTCTTGTTCAGTCGTGTTTCTCACAACCGCCCCCCACCCCCCCTTTTTTTGTGCATTGGCTTCAGTTAACCCCACAACGGCCCCGCTCCCTCCCCTTGACAGGCCTGTGAGGAAATGAGAGAGGAAGTGTGTGAGAGCCCTGGCTCTTTCCGTTTCACACTGGCACTGAGAGCCTCCATGCCTGGCGCACACAAGCCTTCTCCCTCCTTATCGGGAGCAGGCAGGGAAAAACCATAGAGCTTACATGACAGGGGGGCCGCTGCTGGAAACCCAATCAAATTAATCTACAGAACAGTCACACCATTCTCTTCCTGGGGACTGTGGGGCTTATCCAGATAACAAAGGGATGGCATGACAGCCAAGATAAATCAAGAGGATATAGAGTGTTACATGATGTTAGGTCGTCACAAGCACACTTCTGATTGATATGTATTCCAGCTGTGAAGTATCCCATTCCCCACAGCACAGCAAGCCACAGTGGCACAGGCATCAGTGCCAGAGCTGTAGGTGGCATGTCACAAAACCTCAACCCTTTGCTTTACTATAATGAGTGAACTCTAGTTAACTTTCTGGCAATTGTAATTTTCTCTCAACATTCAAGTCGTAATCAAGTTATTGGAAAATTTCCCCTCAAAGTTATATCAAGTATTTCATTATTGAATCATTTTAGGTCACATGATGCCACTGATGAGAAGATTCCCTTGTCCATTGTTAACTTGCACTGCTAACACTGTTCTGTTCTCCAATTTTTCCATCTTGCTTTTAACTGGAGCAATTGAGCTCATGTGCCTTATTGAAGATTACTAGAGAAGAGCATTGATTTAGGATTGAAAACCCTGAGGCAACTCCCATCATCTTACCATGACAACAATCCGCAATTTGGAAGAGTGCCTCGATAGCAGTTTCCACTATATCAAGGTATAATTCATCATAAATATACTTTTTTTTAAACTTGAAAACAAGTACCATGAAAACTTATTGGAGGCATAGGGTGTGGCAGAGTAAGGGGGGGGGGGGGGGGGGGGGGGGGGGGGGCTTGTATTATACACTATAATTATACACTATAATTATTAATTATATATATATAATCGCACAATTACTTCATGTGCTCTTTATTTGTATAGTTTTAGGTAGTTGGTATATGAAGCCGGTGATCCAGCGTGCCACGTCCACGTATAGAACATTATGTATAAAGACCAGATCGGTCAGGACCAATCATTTTTGAGCATTACTCAGTTTAGAAACCACCTAAGGTGCAACAGTAACTAATCAAATAGTTTTCAGCTGGCACTTTTTAAGTTTTGCTGTGCCACATGCGGATAAAACACATCGTTCTTTTTTCCTTCGTAAAAAGACTTGCTTCTCCACTCCGCCTCAAAACCTGGTTTCAATTAGTAAGTCTTTCCAAACCACTACATTCCATTACCCTCTCCCCTCCCCATCCCCCTCCTCTTTCTCTCTCCACACCCTGGCGAAGATCCCAGGTTAAGAAAATCGAGGCAAATTTGAGGAGAGAAAGTTCCCCACGCTCCACCCTTTTGGAGTGGCTGCGTTGACTTAAGTTTTGCTTAAAGAGTCGTTGACATAGGAAAAACTCTGACGTGAAATTCAGAAGCGTCAAGTGGAGTAAAACAAATGCGTTAGTTTATATATAAAGACTGTTTTTGTTGAAATAAACTTCAAAATACCAAACCTGGAAAGACATACAGCGGCTTCAGCAATACATTTGTATCTACCGACAGCATTAGCAATCAGGGCGTTAGCTATTGTGTAGCACAAATGCGCAACTGCAGATAGGTAGGCTACTGTAGCGGAAGGGCTTTAGCTGGTCGTTTGGGGAAAGTTGGGTGTGTTACCCTCTATGTGCAGAGGGAGGGTGAGACGTGCAGGATTACCCACGCCCAAACTACACTGCAAATAAGTTAAACTGTAGCGATAGACTAACACGTTATCTAAAGGAAATCTGCACTATAAGAGCAAACGGCACATTTTGAAATGACGGATATGAAATGACCATTACAAAGTGCGTACTTTACTGAAGAGTACAGCCAGATCATTGTTTAACATGTTGCAGATATAAAGTTATTTTCTAGCAAGCAACTCAAAATACTTTCCCTACACTTGAACTTTGGAAAACTTTTATGTGAGCGATCACAAAGTTCTCATGTTCACTTTACACCTCACAAGCACGTGTAAAAGTGAAAAGAAAACATCACAATTAAAAATAAAAACAATGTCAGTCAGATAATGGGGAAAACCTTTATGATGTAGCTATTAAAATGGGAAAATAATACGCAGATCAAAATGCAACTCCCTTGGGCAGATACACACCCACTTTTCCTTGTCTTCCAAGTTATAGAACTTAGGTAAAAACAAGCTCATTCAAGTTACTCACACATTGTTCAATGTTGCTGTAGACGGTGTAACGACATACAGTACATATCAGTCGCATATAACACAGCTATATATATTGACACATTAACCTTGTGATTTTGAGACAACTTCACAACTGGTAAATAAATACTGATAGGTATTATTACGCATGACCTCCAACCCAGACGTTACAAAACAGTTATTTTAAAGTTAAAATTTACCTATAGGCAATCCTTGCAGTCAAAAGTTTCAGCACATCTGCATGCGCATCTTTCGCCCCTTCGTGCTCCTCCTGGTGTTGAGCCTTGCCACGCAAAACAATGCGTAAAATTAAGAATACGTTTCTCTTGCTTTCTACTTTTTCGTTCAAAAGTTTCTTTTTAATCTCTTTTTAATTATCTCCCTCCCTCCCTCCCTATCTCTCTCTGTCTCTCTTTTTTCTCTCCTCTCGTGTCTGCGTGGCTAATACTCCGGGCTGTGGAGAATAGTTAGGCGTGCAGCAGGGTAGGGCTCTTGAATTGGGAGGAGGGGGGAGGTAATATACGGTGAAATAGGGCGTGGTCCTCTGCCTGGTCGATTCAGCCCACCCAGTGCCATATAGGCTACACGCACACAGTCACACTGTGCCGTGATTCATCGGGGTGTTGCAGGAGAGTCAGACAAACCAACTTTAAAATATAAAATCGTTTGTAAGCTTGTAGGTCTATATTGGCCCCATCTTTTCACGGAAAAGAAAATATAAAATATATTCACCGCTTTCGTTCATTTAAGAAGCTAGGAAGCAAATGTATCCGACTGTAGCTACTCATGCTAGTTTGGCAAGTGTTTAGAAAATAAAATCACCGACAGGAAGCACCACTACAATTTCAGAAAACCATACTTTCTCCCATTGGTTTCTCAATAATTAGATTTTAGCTCAACAGAGATATTTCAAGTTAAAAAAAGAACAAAAAAACATTACCAACACTAGATCCGGAAGACCCTATACCCAAACAAACTTTTGATACAAAAATGTACTTTGTTATACGAGTATTACCAATTACAATTAAGATCAATCATTCCCAACTTTGCTGAAACAGAATATGATGCATGCAGGAATGGTACAGTGAAGTGATATATTATTCAATGTGTTCACAGTCACAAGTCACTCCCATGTTTAGTTCAGTGCAGTGGTTGAAGAAAGGATGGATTAAGCAAATGTAGGGTAACTTTGTGGAGTGGAACAGGGAGTGGCACAGAACTGCTACTTAAGCCAAGGGAGGTTTAATTCTGCCAAACAACATATAAGAGAGAGAAGAGTTCGTCCCATTCAACAGAAGAAACCCATTTACGTGGAGACTGCACAAAATGAGAGAATGCTTCTAAGGCAAATAAGTACAGGAGTGAGGGGACACCACTTTTTAAAACTGCGACACAACTGGAGAAAGATGTTATTCCACTGATTGCAGCTGGGTGTCTCATTCCTATTTCTGTGCTGGTGGAGATTTTTATTTCCTTCTTCAATAAAATGACATTATCATGCAGGCAGGCGACAAAACTAATCTCAAACTGTTTTGAAGTGAGGTTCTTGATATTCATTTGCCCAAACAACAGTTCATTTAGGGTGCCACTTATGATATTGGACTCTTTTTCTTGCACAATCAAAAACTAAATTAAAAAGACAAAACAAACAGGATAAAGAGAAAAATGTGCATGAGAGGTAAGAAACAGATCAGGACTTTTACAGGAATCTCCCCCATATTAATACTCTTTTGAAAGGAGGAAATGAAATGACAAGCATAACAATATAATGAAAACTAAGAGGTAGACAATGAGTTGTTTTTTCCAAGGTGATTTTCAAGATCTTTTTTTTTACAGTGAACATTTTTGAGATGGTTAGGTAAATTATTCCAGAGGGAAGGTCCTTGGCACTGAATTGAGAGTTGACCTTGAGTTATTCTAAAATAAGTGTGGAGGTCAGATTCTTGTAGGATAACTATATATTTGGCTATTGGGCAAAATAAGGATTGTGGAAGCTAGTAAGGAGGGATTTCAAGGTTCTGGAGCAAAGGGGTAGAGCTAGCAAAAAAGATTTATCCTGGCAAATCACTTTTCTAAGGTGAAAAGATGTTTGAGGTTTGAATCGTGGGTACTGGCACATACAATGTTGCAATATGAAGGTATGTAAGGGTGTATATAACAGATATATGAGGGTTTAGTAAAATCTAAGTTTTATTTAATAAAACTTTCCTTATTTTGCTAAGGACACCAATATTTTAGTAACTTTGTTGGAAGTATATGACATGTGTTTATTCTTCATCAAAAAACTTGTCATGGGGAATTAAAATATGGTCAGCCATATAGAAATCCTCACTAAAGTCTATTCCATGTCTATTTTTGAGTAGAAATAACATGTATTACCTTTTTTCATTGAGGCAAAGTATATTGCTTTGAAAAGCACACAGGGGCTCGCACTCCAATTGATTAATCAAGCAAAAGTTATTTTATTATATTTGTATTCCTAGGCGGACATGTCCTTTTTTGGACATGGCTTTTCAATTTGTATGGGATTAGAAGGCCGACGCAGCTCTTTTGATAAACAAAGAGTAAAGTAAAAGTTCCACTGTTCATAGAATATATTGCTTTGAAACCAGAGGTGAACTTTCAAATTAGTTTTTATCAGGTACTTAGAACAACCAAACCCAGTTGCAGAAATCCAACTGGCAGAAGTACTTTCAAAGTAAAGGAGTGTCAAACAAATGCAAACAGCAAACAGAATCAGCGGGGATAATGGGGACGTGGTTACAGGCGATGGGTTGATAACAAATGGACAAAGCAGACAAAAAAGTATCCGAAAATGGAAGTCGAAAAGCCAAAACAGATCAAAAAAACTGTGGTTCAAAACAAGACAGACGGGTAAAGCAGAATGTGGAAGTCAGAGACAAAACGGGTCATAACAGAAATCAATCAGATATAAACACTAGAAAGTACGGTCGAGACACATAACAATCAGGGGACTAACTGAACAAACAGAGGGGTGACAGGGTGACTATGGTGTGCACAGAGGGTTCTAAGACACGGAAACCTAACACACATAGAAAAAACTAAACAGTGAAAACACAGACCCTGACAGTTTTGGTGATTATGTTATGATAGTTTGTGTCTGAGAGGAAAAGATTGTAAAAACGTGCTTTTCGAAATTAAATGAATGAGTAACATCTATCAGAAATAGCAGGGGACCAAGGATTGACCCTTGTGGCACATGTTGGGTTCTGATAGTTAGATTCAGAACCATTACAAGAGATAAGCTGTTTATGATTGTTTATACAACGGATAGGTCCGGTCCATTGTCTCTATTGGTCAGTTTGCGTTCCAGCCACGCTAATATCCATGATAGGAGCACGGCTAAATATATAAGATGATATAAGCGTGGCTAGATGTTCACACATCTTTTAATATTACTCAGCGCTTGTAGATCACTGTTACTCCGCATTTGTAGATCACTTTGTAACCCAAATTAACCTAACGTTATCATCATTTCACCGCTAGTACCAAAGTACCAAAGTAAAACAAAATGAGTAATTTGTGTCCTTTGACCTTCTCTAAAAAATATATAACTATGGCAACATCCTTGGATTAAAATACCAGCAAGACCACCAAACCCCGGCGAAGCAAATGATGACTCATACCGACACTATGAGTTGCAAGTTATCTGGCAGTGTCCAGATAAACGTCTACAACAAAGACAGATGACTTGTCTGTCATTGTTGTCAGGTGTAACGTAAACTAGCAAACTAGGTAGCTAATGTTAGTGCAGTGGGGATACATTATTGCAATAGTGTTGCTTATGTAATGTTAGTGCAGTGGGGATATATTATTGCTAGTAGCTAACATTTGTACCATTGCTTCGCTAGTGGAGTGGGGATACATTATTGCTAGCTAACGTTTGCAATACTTTTGCTTAGCTAGTGCAGCGGGGATACATTATTGCTAGCTAACATTGCTTAACTAGTTCAGTGGGGTATATTATTGCTAGCTAACGTTAGCAATCCTGTCGCTTAGCAACCAATAAACTACTGTTCAGCGGAAGAATACATTTACCATAAAACATAGTTCCATTAAAAATACATTCATTTAAAGTTTGACTTTTTCTTTTGTGAAATTTTGGAAGATAAATGTGGTAACCATTGTATAAAAGCATTGTGGAACTCGAACCTGTGGTATATCGTGGATATTTGCACAGCTAGGCGGTGTAACGGGTTCTTGTTCCGTAGCGCTTGAATAGGTAACTTCTGAGCCACTGCAGCTCAACACCTTTAATATCATACAATAGGAGTTTTGATCTATGGTGTGAAATCTATAAAAATTCCAATAGTAAGTTCATTATTATTAAGATAACTATTCTCTGGATAAGATGTCCATCAGTCGGATTAAAGCCATCGCAGTAGAGTGGCTTTCCTCTAACCCGTATTGGTGGGTGTAGAGAAAGTTATGTCTGAAAAACCTCTTTTAGCCTATTATACACTAGAGACACATATAAGGATAGAGTTTGTTATCTAGTTGAAAAAGACAGAAGAATATGACTTGTACAGGTATGTTGAAAAGAGACTTGAGGTTAAATGTCACTGTGTGGCAACTGGTTAATGTGATTAACACAGTGGCAGGCTTAAGCTTATGTGTACTGTATCTGTGGTAGTGAATTGACAGGTTTCTGTGGTTTTTTGTAACCCTATGTGAATGTCTGTTTTAACTTAAAAATTTGATTTGTTAATTACTTCCTTATCTAAACTGAGTAGTGTGTCCTTGTTTCTTTCTAAAGTTTGCCAAAGATGAACCTGACTGGGATTTAAACTTGCACCTTTGAATCCAGGTGAATGTCTCTTCATTATAGCTCAAGGGCCTGTTGAGGCAGGTGTGGCTCCTGATTAATATAGGTGTGGCAGTCTGTGTGTATGCATCAGGAACATTATCTTTGGATGAGGGCTTGGTGTGTGTCTTGTGAGAAATGTCATAACTCTTGCAGAGAGAGAGAGAGAGAGAGAGAGAGAGAGAGAGAGAGAGAGGGAGGGGGAGAGAGGGTGAGTGGGGGGGGGAGAGAGAGAGAGAGAGAAGGGGGAGGGAGAGGGAGGAGGAGGTAGGAGGGGTTAGATTGTGGATGTGGGGTGTGTGCTGCAATCGATCTCAGAGGATATCAGAGCAGAGGCCACATTTTCTTTCCACTAAATCAAAGCAGATGAGTGTAGGGAGGAAACACCTACAAAAATGTAAATGTATTTCCAGTATTACTATACATTTCTCAGAAGACTGAAGTTGAAGGCAGATCAATTCCTACATATGCATTAAAAAAAGTTAGATTAATGTGCAATTCAATAACCCTGATACATTTCAACACATACAGTAAAACAGTGTTTGCCAACTGTTGCTAATAAACGATTTCACTCTCCGCTTTATAAGAGATGAAGTGTGTTCACAAGAGTGGAGCCTGCTGCAGTGTTTAGATGGATAAAGAAAGAGTATCTGCTTTGTGTTTGCGTAGTCTCATAGGTACAGATTAATCTAGATAGATAGATAGATAGATAGATAGATATACTTTATTCATCCCGAGGGAAATTTTAGAGATTTTTATTTTTAATTTTAATCTGTGGAGAGATTAATAAAATGAATAACTTTTTAAAAAGCTGTTACAAAAAGTTACAGACCATCTGAACATTGATTTGAATTGACAATGTTTTTGGTGGATTGTTTTCAGCTTCATTTTAAGAAAGCATATGTGTACAAAGTTACAGCTCAGTGTAACGTATGTTTTACATAAAAAGAAACAAAAGTAGGTAGAATTCAAATATACTGAATTAATTACTATTCTGAATTGGGATCCTGAATAATTTTCAAAGAATCCATTAACTGTATAATGTTTGAGGGGTAGAAACAAAACACTAAATAGTGACTATACATTTGCATGGAATGCAAATGTGGTATGGCCAAAAACATACCATCCTATTCTTGGGTAGCAATTAAAATCAAATAAAAGCGATGTCATCTAGAGAGCCGACATTTTGTTTCTTGTGTGCAGTACACTGCTGGACCACAATAAGACACACAACATGGTTCCAGACTATTATTCTGTATCCTGGCCTGTCCAAACAGATGACAACCACACCTCTACAAATATTCACGTTGTCTGCTTGCCACAAAGTAGAAATAAAAGATCAGTAGATAGTTAGATGTCTCTCCTTAGTATATCTTTTGCTGTTTTTTCCCCCTATACATTTAAAATGTCCCTCCATTTCAATATTTAGATCCCTCCCAGTACCAAAGCAGGTCAGGGGTGCCATCCAGATCCTTGGGGTCCAAAATGGTTATCCAGGTTTGTTTATCCGCATTTCTACCAAATAACCAAACAAAATCCACCAAAGCTTTTAGCACAAGCTATTGCCAAAACCTTGATTTTTAGAATGCCTGTTATGCTAATGAGGAAGGAAAATGCTTGAGAACCACATGCAGTTGCTACATAGAGGTACTATGAAGGTATGGGTTTAACGGTCAGATTAAAGCAGTCTGATGAATAAAGCCCAAACCCTTGGGTGTGGCAAGCCAAAAGAGAACTGTGTTTACAAAAGACTAGGATATCTCATAATTCAAAGCTGCCCTCCCCTTCCGCAGGCTCTAAACGTTACCTCTGAACTACCTGTCATTACTGTGCATGGCTTCAGGCTGCTGTGGGCAAATCAGGATATCATTCTCATAATGTGAATCATTCTGGGCGTGACAGGCACAGTCTGCAAACAGTTGAGAAGTCAATGCCAAAGTAACACTGCTAAGACAGCTTTTAATGCTTCGTTTATTTGGTATGTTTATCCCGGTGTGAGAAAAATGTTGGAAACCAAGACAGGGTATTGGCTTGCTAAGAAACCAAAACCCTGTTTCAGATAATGAATGACTTCATGCCGTAATTCTGGAGGAAGGCATACAAGTCTTCGGCATATTGAAGCATTTATGGGCAGGATTGTACCTAACTACTTTACTCTGGAGTTTGATCATGGATGTTCTCTGTCCCATGTTTCATTTGTAGATTACTCTACTGCCAGACCTAGTTTATATGTATTTGGTAAAATAAAAGCATATACACGTTTGCACAATGCATAACTGCAATTCACATGAACGTGTTAGTTTGGTTCCATATCTTGTCTTCGGCTTGGTTCCTTAACTGAATATCAATCCATAATTCCATAGTCCAAAACAAAGGGAAATGGAGGAATGTTGTTTTATGATATACAGTGAGCTCCATATACAGTATTTTGGCACAACAACATATTATATTTTCATTTGGCTCTGTACTCCACAATTTTAAGCTTTTCTTAAAGGATATTATTACACATTAGTGTAATAATTAGTGAACTCAGTAATCACAAAGGACCTGGTAGGCCGAAGGAGACTTCTACAGTTCATAACCAAAAAAATATCAGTAGAAAAAAAACCCAAACACCTGTCCGACAGATCTGAAACACTCTTCAAATGTAATGAACAGAACAACAGTGGCTACAAAAGCAGGATGGCCAGGTTGTGCCTGGGTACAAGGTGGTACAGGGTTTGCAAAGTTAGGCTAATACTTAGTACTTAGGGGTGGGTGATTCTGCAATTTGGGTGCCCTGTAATTCTTAGAAATTAAACTTAATCTTTTATAATTTTCCAACACTGAATGTGATAAAAACATGTTAACCATTCAAAAATTACCCATCTTTGAGTTGTGTGTTCAGAGATGCTCTTCTGCATACCACTGTTGTAATGTGTGGTTATTTACATTACTGTCACCTTCCTGTCAGCTTTAAATTAACTTTAAACTTTAAATTAATGAGAATATCAAAAAGCTATTAACACACCATTAATTTCCGAGATATTGAACAGTTTCCTGGGGAAAAGTCCCATAGGAATGAATGATGGAATGTTCAGCTTCTACAGTGGTTACAGATTTTATAAACTGCAATTAATCTGTCAATGTTTACACTACATGAACATATATTATACATCAAAATGTTCAGTCCTGATACTTTTTGAATTATGAGCATTTTTTTGAGAGCAGCTTTCTTCACACTCTAGCCTCACTCTAGTAGTTCAGCCAACTAACCGCACTTGGCACTAACCAGCTCATCAGGAGCATTTGGGGGTTAGGTGTCTTGCTCAGGGATACTTTGACAAACCCAGATCGAACAGGCAACCCTTCAATTGCCAGTTTCGCCCCATATTAGGTACACCTTTACATCAGCGTGCTCAAGGAAGCCTGTGGTGTCACAATAGCTTCTGCCTTCTAGCAGAGTTCATATATACTCACTTTATTAAGTACACCTGTACACAAGCTTGTAAATGCAAATATTTACACACCATAGTATTAGCAGAAGTAGCAATAATCCTTACTCATTATTACTTCGCCTAAGCAACTTTCAAGCATTGGTTGCTGGTCAAGAAAATGTAATAAAATATAAAACTGATTCCCCACACACAAATTCTATGTCACGTCATTTCAGTTTTAGTTTATACAGTAGTGTGCAGAAATCTTAGGCACCCTAGACTTTATTATATATATTGTTTATTTCTTAGTGTGTGCTCGTATAAAATAACAGATTTGAGATTTCCAAATATGCATTTTCCAAAAAATGTAAAAGACATTTTTGTATTTAATTTAAAAAAGTAACATATTACTGTAAGCAATTGACTACTTTTTACATACAATCTTGATCAAGGCTGTCTGAGATCAGAAGCAAGGAGCCGACAAAAGTCTGCAGAAGAACTGTGGCAAGTTCTCCAACATGCTTGGAACAACCTCCCTGCTGATTGTCTTATAGAACTGCAGGACAGCATTGGCTATCTCAGAGCAGTGATGCAGTTTTAACGCCGAAGGGTGGTCACATAAAATATTGATTTGATTCAGTTTTTAACTATTCTGCCAAATTACTAAAATCGAATGTAAAATGTATAGTACGTTTATTTAGGACATTTCATTAAATCATTTTTGAAAGAATCTTATCTGTACAGAATGTTATAAAGGTGCCTAAGACTTTTGCACAGTACTGTATGTCAGACCGTATTTGTGTTTATAACAGAGTGTGATTCCTACCCAGAACAATACGGGGGCGACGTGCTCTGACAGAAGAACTTGAGCTCATAGTATTTTTATTTGGTTGTCCGTGGCAACCACTCTAAACTGAACTCTGTCTTAAAGGAATTTACACACGATTCATCTGCGTCATGAGTCCAAGCAACTAGGAGTAGGCCTACAATATTATTGTTATAATATAATATAGACAGTACAAAATGGCCTTCACATAGCAACAAAATATGGTTTATTGCTGTATATGTATATATGTGTATATATATATATATATATATATACATACATATGCAGAGTAATAGTGATAATAATTTTTAGATTTCAATGGCTCCATTGCTGTCTTCTACTCCTAAACTGGTAGAAGTACAATAAACACGACAGAGACAATCACTCAATGATAATGGCAGAAGACAGCTAGACTTTGAGATTATGGGATTTCAGAGTGAGACTTAACATTCCATTATCTGTTACCTTCTGGTGTTTAGGTTGAGAGGGGTGGAATTTCTTTCACACATCAAAATGCAGGAATACTGCAAATGTCACCACACACACCACAAATAATCATGCGCATGCACTCACGCAAACACTCAGTGTTGACATCTCAAAAATGTAGAAAATGCAATTCTTCTACATTTCATCACCCTACCAATTCTACATTAATGCACTGTTATATTGATGGTAAGTCACTTCGATTATAGTTAGCTGTGCTGTCTTTAAACTAGAATGTACGTTCATAACAAATGTACAAATTGTAAAATGATTATTATAAAAAATACTTTAACATTTTTGAAAGATATTGTACAGTCTATATGTGCTTAGTTGAAAAGAAAACTACTTTTGTATTAGGTGTCTTAGTACAAATTGATAAGACAAAGAAGGCTATGGTTGTCAAGGTGAAATCTTAGGTGAATTTGTTTTGAGGATCACCCTCCTGGTGATTCATAAAAGCTTTCCCTTACTTCCAGTTAAAAGAAAAGAAAAGAAGAAGAAATAGGACTGGGACAGTTTAAATTGTGGCTTCCCCTAGAGCCTATGACTCATAAACACGAGGGAGGGACAGAATAAAAAAAGACTATTCTGGGATGGCTGCCATGACAACATAATAAGCAAGGGGCAGTTTATTGTAAGTATGTTTCCATAGCGATGGCAAAAAGTTTTAAATGTAGTAATCTGCAGTTCAGTATTTGCTGACAAATCTGTCCATTGGTGTGTAATTTGATTGTTGAATCACAATAAGTTCTGGAATGTTCCAGCTCAGAATGACTCATTTTATTTGCGTTTCCTGTTCAATATGTTTCTGTTATTGATTGACTGGTAAATTCACCACTATATGTTAAATCTTTGTGAATTAGCTTGACATGGCAGAAGTAAGCAGGAGTAGATGATCACAAAAACAGAGCCCCTAAAAATCAACATATGAACCACAGTTTGATTCACACCCATTCCACATATCCTTATTTTTAAGTAGTATGCATCATTTTGCAATTTTCCTTACCCTGTAACTCAATTGCAGTTCCTCTAATTCAAACACTGGCAGGCAATGACTCATAATATTCTGTTTCCTTAATGTATTTATTACATTGTGTCAGTCTGAGGCATTGAATAAACCACAACACAAATTACTTTCATCATTTGAATGAAAGTTATATTATTAGGTGTTACTTTATGCACATTGTTGCCACTGAATATAAATGAATGTAATTTATTATTTCTGAAAACATGCACAATCAAGGAAAAATCTGTTTGTTGGTTGTCTGAATCAGACCTGTGTCACCAGTAAAAATCACATGCTTTTTTTTTTTAAGAACACATTGAGTCCTCAAGAGGATATTATGTTATTTTATCTCTGTTTCATTTTTTTTCAGAGACAGCTACTTTCCTGTAAGCAGTACATTCCTCTCATAGTTTGGAGTGTCTCAGTTGCCTCTGTGGTTGGAATTCAAAGTTTTCTTAGCACAATTTACTTTAATGCATGAGTGGTCGCTATTCAATCCACCACTTAAAGATATGGAGCAATGTAATCACTGAGTGGGTATTCTGATAATAGTCAAAACTGTTTCGAGAAGAGACTTTCTTTTTACCCGTTCTGAGATACAAATATTTTATACATGTCAACGTTAACAATGACTGGAATTTATGTATTAGGGTGTCTCGGTGGTATGTTCAAAAGCAATATTCTATCAGGGATTCAAACCCAAAACCTTCTAGACTACACCTCCATGACATGCTTGCAGTAAGAATTTGAAGATATAGACCTTAAAAGCTTCATGAGAAGGCTCAACACTGGAGTTTCATTGAGGCAATGAAATATTAGTTCTCAAGAACTCAATTGAATCGTTATGGGACAATAGACATCACATGATTTTTTTAGTTCATTAATAATATCTGAGATGGCCACAGCCAAGCAAAGCTGGAGTAAGGATAGAATGAGTGAGGTAGACAATAGGATAAATATTTTACAAAAGGCTTAGTGTAGTTCTTAGTGTAGAGATGTGGCTGACAGGATGGATGAAATGCACCCCCATGTCTCAGTGGATGATCTATAATTGTACAGAAGTACAGAAGAGGATAGCTTGAGTTGATATGGAATTCCACACTTAGTGACTCCTCTGGTCCAGTGTCACCGATCTTCCTGTGCCAACTGTAGGAACTGAAATCATCTAAAAAAGTATTTCTAAAAGAACAGCTGTGAAATTGCTATTTCTGTTGACTTCAAATACTATTTCAATTTTTATTATCATCATGCTATATCATTGGGGGGGGGGAGGTTGGCCTGTTTTGTAATATCCTGCCCATGAATCACACCTTTGTGCATTGTCCTCCTGTGTAGTAACTGTTGCAGCACAGACGGTTAAATTGCACAGTGTGAAGAAGCCACATTATCATTTTGTAACAAATCCCACTCCAAAGTCATGGAACTTCTGAGGTGTACAATGCTGCCTCTTACATTTCGCAATCACACCTGAGAAGAAGCATTTACAAACTTGTACGATTGCAAAAATAAAAATGATCATCACTATTTTTGAAATGAAAAACTTAAAATGGTTCTTGGATATTGGTGAGGCTGTGAATAGAAAAAACACAAGGATATATAGATTTTTTTTGTAAATAAGTCCAAGATAATAAACAACTCTGATTTACTTTAGATACCCCTTTCAAACATTTCCCCACATAGTTATTCACAGAGAAGGAAAGATAAGACAAGTTCCTATTCTACAATAATTTCAATTAGATAAATAAAAAGCAATCAGTCTGATAATAATGTGATCATTTCAAGTAAAGAAATGACCAAAAGTTAACTTTTAAAATGAACCTGATCATGTTATTTTCACATTTAGTAGCAATAAATATACTTTAGTAATTATTTAAATTTAAATATCAAACATTGGTTTAAATTAATTGAAGTACATTGACAACACATTTATGGAGCAATGTACAACTCTACAATCTATCAAATGCATTTAAGCAAATCTTAGGAACATACATCATCAATGTAACAAGCAAAAAAAAAAAAAAAAAAAAGCCTCCACACTTCGCTCTTGTTATCACTCTGATACAAGTGAATCTTTGTCTCATCTGTCCACAAGACATTTTTACAAAGGTACAAACTGCAACCTGGCCATACTTTGGACTGTAGAGGTCTTCCTCAGCCTATCAGGCCCTTTGCGATTACTGAACTCACCAGTGCTCTTTCTTCTTAATGATGTTCCAGTTGATTTTGGTAAGCCTAAGGCTGGGCCTATGTCCCTGACTGATTTTGTTCTAATTTCCCAGCTTCATAATGCCTACCTTCACTTTCACTGGCACAACTCCGGTCCTATAACAGACTCTGAATGTAATCAAAGGCTTAGAATCAAGACTAGATACTGAAAGCTACCTTTCAGTACCTGCGCCAAGGAAGCAATCATTAACTCAAAACGCATATAAAGCCATTTGTCCCAAACATTATGGAAGCCACGACGGCATGGATGGTGCAGTGGGTAGCACTGCCACCTCACAGCAAGGAGGTCCTGGGTTCGAATCCCTGATTCCCGGGGCCTCTCTGTGTGGAGTTTGCATGTTCTCCCTGTGTCTGCGTGGGTACTCCGGGTACTCCGGTTTCCTCCCACAGTCCAAAAACATGCAGGTTAGGCTGATCAGAGAGTCTAAATTGCCCATAGGTATGAGTGTGTGAGTGAATGATGTGTGTGCCCTGCAATGGACTGGCGACCTGTCCAGGGTGTATTCCTGCCTTTCGCCCAATGTATGCTGGGATAGGCTCCAGCCCCCCCTGCGACCCTCTTCAGGATAAGCGGGTTAGGATAATGAATGAATGAATGAATTATGGAAGCCACTGTGTATACATATACTGTATCTGTTTTGCATTTTGCTAACTTTTTCCATGCTTTTGCCATCCACATTCAACATACAGCAAAGGAATTGGAAAAAAACTTGTGTTGTCATAATATTTTAGTGTGATTCAAATATTTTAATGAATGAACTACTTGGCTATACGTTCACTCACAAACCTAATGACAGTTACTACATTCAGGCTCTCTCCAATGCAGAGTTTAAGAAAAGGAAACTCCTGTTCCCAGAAATTATTACAAAGTCCCCTCGATGGCGTGATGGTCTCAACATTCTTCGGGAAGGGAGAATTTTGAATTCCTGTAAGTTATTATAGTTTTTTGTTTTTAAAAGTTGTTAGAGATGACATATGGGTCCTAGAGAAAGTTAAGCAGGTCTATCTGTATTAAAAAGTATAATCAAGGGTGTCTCGGTGGCGCAGCCTGTAGCGCACTGACTGCATGCTCATTGCGAGCCGCTACGTCGGCGGTTCGAATCCGACCGTCCGACAATTTGTCGCCTGTCTTTCCCTCTTTCACTCCCATTCTTCCTGTCTCTCTATACTATACTGTCCAATAAAGCTGAAAAAGGCCTAAAAAATATCTTTAAAAAAAAAAAAAGTATAATCAATGAATTCAAACTTTTCTGGCTGTGCAAATTGGGCACAACATGGAAGAATTGTACAGAGCATAAAGATGCTTTTTCGTATTGTGCAACACCAATACATGCCTTGCCCAACAGCCTGTCCTAATCCTTAAACTTCAGAAACAGCTAAAACAGCTGAGCCTAATCTCTTCTTATTTGCCAAAACTGCCTTACCTGACACCGTCATAGATAAATATTGTTAAAATGGCAATGGCAAGGGGTTTGGCCTTAACTTCTGTTGACAAAGGCAGCCTTGCCTTTTGTTCTGTCATATCAGTGTCAAGTGATATTGCTGGCAGATAGGCTAGGTCTCAGTTAATCAGTAAAAGTCAAAAGGTTGGATAAAGATAGTCGCAGCTCCAATACATACTACTAATTGCTACATTAAATCCAACTACAGTGTACTTTGCTTTTCTTGTTACAAAACAAACATAAACAATAGCTTTTTCTAATCAATCCCAAGATCGGCAGCAAAATTAACAACAACAAAAAAAGGCCCTTGCTTAGACTGGAAAAAATAACACTGCAGTTCTTCTGTCTTAGAGGTAGCCACTCCTCTTCTTCAGGCCATTGTAGTTTGTAAGCAGACTCCCAAGCTGTGAGTATCTGCCCACTTCTTTCTCTCCTCCCTTTTTTCAACAAGAGAAATATTCCATCTGCATCTTGACTGTTCCCTCTGAAGGTCCTCTCCTTTTCTTTCAAACTGCCAGAAATGAGAATATCACACATCTGGTTCTTACTCCCCACAACACCCACCCAACCCAAAACACACACACACACACACACAGAAATATATGCATAGAAAAGTACACATTCACATGGAGACAGACACACAAATAAATACACAAGCATTCATGAACAGACATGCACGCAGACACATACTCCTGCTATGCAATACGTGCTCTATTTCAAGGTTTCATGTACTTGTTATGAAATCATATTTGGATATGAAAAGATATTTCTCAGAATATTTCTGACAATTCTGATGACATGCTTACTGTATATTAGACTGCTTAATGGATTGATCGATTAACTAAGAACTCCGATCTCTTATAAACTTTCAAACATCAGAGTTCTGCTTCAGCAGACAACATTAAATTTTTCTGCCCCCCAGTGTGTGTAATATGAGACAGCAGAACTATGGGTTGTCCTGCCCGAATATGCAGGGGCTGTCTGTTTTCTCTCACTCCCTCCCAATCCTTCTCCCTTCCCTGTATGTCTCACAGTTGGAGAACATTTAAAATCATTTGCCTTGTTTCCGTTCCTCATACTAAAAGAGAAGCACCTTAAGATGACAACTTTCCAAATGCGGGAAACTGAAATATTAAACACTTAAAAGCTTCACTTCCCATTCTGCTGTGTTAACCGGCAAGGCAGGGCTCTGATCTCCAGCCCCACCAAAACCGTCCCCCTCTATTCTGCTCTAACCTCTGACCTTGGCATTCCAAAGCAAAAATGCCTTGCTGTCTTCCCCTACCAGGACATAGCATTCATGCCAGCACATAAACAGCTACAGATACATGTTTGTGTATGCCAATCAAAATAAATTAACCTGTTCCTTTCAAAGTTGGAATTCCTCACTGAAATCAAGTTATTGTGTCTTATTTAACAATGGAATACAGATTATGTCTAACAGAGATGAACTGTAATATAGTGGACCCTTTTTAAAGGCATGTTGTAGAAAATACACAAATGTTCAACAATTTTTACACTTATTTGCCATATGTACTTTTTGCACATATAATATTACTTGTGAATCGGGGTACTCTAACCATATTACCAGGTTAGAGTTTTGTTTAACAATGGCCTTCCAAATCATTGACATTTGATATCTAAATTAGCTGTAGGGACATAGCTTGATCATTTTCAAAGACAATTTTAGTGAATGGAGTTCAATTTCCTATTAGATTTTCTGTGGAGGTTGGGAAATGTTACAAGCAAAATGAAGAACAGATTTCTTGATAAACATGATAAACCATAATTCTAAGCTATATAATAAATGACAATAAATGTAATATCTTGTTTTCATCTGGTGATTGTTCTGATATCTGTTAGTGCATACATCTCATTCATGTAACTATAATTCATATTTCAAAGATGAATTGGTAAATTATATTAAATAATTAGAACAGCTTGCAACTATATTATTGCAGTTGAACACAATGATCCATATCAGGGTATGTTGTTCTAATTCTGGAATTTACATTTACAGTTGAGTACACAAAGATTAAGAGTTAACAGTTTAAAGCAAGTCGTTTTAAACTGGAAGAACCAGTATAGTGAGCTCAAAACATGCAAATCCTTTTTTATGCACTTGGCTAAGCTGAACAACCAAGACTCAAGCAGTAGTCAGCATTAATTTCTTGGAAGGACAGAGTAAACATGCTTTAGATCATATTAAAACAAACATAAACCAAACCATTGCATATAGAACAGTTATTGACAGTAGTCTATGAAAGATTCCTATGCTATAAACTGGCTTTCCTAGACACCATTGATCAATACTTTTCCTTGCAGCGTTTTTTTGTTGTTCTAACACATTTTAATGCGACACTACCCCGACTGAACTTGCACCGTATTGTGTTTGGAGTTTAACTGCCGTGCTTTGGTTTCCTATTGTACTGTATACGACAGTTTATTGGAATTTCCTTCTGGGGAGGGGTGGGGGGTGGGGTGTTCAGGAGGGGGAGCACAGTAAGAGAGCTAACCCAGGAGAGATCCATATGTGGAGAGGACAAGCAAGGAAGGGAACATTTAACAGAAAGGGAGTGACAAGGAGGAGGACAAGAAAGACAGTTAAATGTTGTCTCTTTTGAAAAGAGGATAGGGCACAAGGATCACAGTCCATAGTATGTGAGAAAAAAAAAAAAAGAACTGTGCCATAAGTCAGGAAGACAGTGAGAGAATGGAGAGAGGTCACAGGTCAAATTTAGAATACGCTGTGCTCTCCACTTCCATCTCTGTGGACCCTTCCCCTTCCCAGACCTTGCCCTCAAACTTTTCAAATGTGCGCAGCAGATGCCCAGCACGTGTGCCCCATGGCTAAGCTCCCCCATGGGACAGATGCAAGTGATTGCATAGCTTTAACGTGCATCTCACAGCAGACAAGAGGGTTAAATAGCGACTGAGCCAAGGTGTGGGAGAGCAGGTAGACAGGTAAGTGTTACATGTTGCTGTTCACAATAAACTACAGTTCATGACCAATTTACCATTTAAGATTTTATATTTCAAATAAAACATACTGCAGAGGCCTGTACTCTTGTTTTTCTGCCAAGAAAGGTAATCATGCCAAAACTCACTTGGAACAGGTATACTTTCACACACTGTCCCCATACCCCACCCTCCTTTAAAAAAAAGATATGATTTTTTCTGATTCATGCCCAAGGCCTTTTTGTTACTCCTGTTGTTACAATTCATTCCTTTTACTGTGTAGTGAAGAATTTGTAGTCCTTGAGATTTTTCTTTGAAAGAACTAGGCCTTTAGTCAGCTACTTTGTCTCATGCAACAAACATGGACATACACATTTCCCACATTTTTTTATCTCTTCAGTTAATTTATAACATTGTACGCGGAATAATAAATAACTTTTTAGATTCATAACTTGAATCACTTATGTGCCATAGTGGAAGACCTTTTAACGAAGATGCCGAAGGTTCAGTTCTTAGGTGAGGAACTACCATTATAGTAACTGGTAGGTATTTTAATATATAAATGATGGGCATTTCTAAACTAGTATTGCAGTATATGAGTGTAGTTATTTGAATATATAAGAAATATTTATTCAAAGTGACTTGCATCGCTTGATACACTCTTTGGTACGTTTGGAAATGAGATTTATTTATTTCCATTTATTTTTATATATCCCATTCCTAATCCCCAAACCTAGGGGATTAGGCAAAAACTATTGATATATTTCCAACAGCCAACCATTTCCAGAAGGAATTTCACAGTGGTAAGCCGCCTTAGCCATAGAGAAAGACCTTCCACAAAGTCTACTGGCAGTATACATTGGGCAATTTTCCTTTCATGATGAATGCAGATTTTGAATTTGCATTTTTAACCTGAACCATGAAATTCTTAGCGATTAATTACTATTTATAACTATTAGGATTAAAACCTATTTGTAAGCAAAGGAAGGTTTTATTGGAACCAAAATGTGCCAGAAAGTGAAAACGTAACATACAGAAGCATGTGTCATTAGCTTATTAATCAGAAATTAGCTCTGAATTGAAACCGCATGTAATACTGTGTCTTCTGAAGTCAGGAGCCACCTTGAAAAATATGTCCAATCTCAAAATGTGATTACAATTGTAACAGAAATCCACAAGCTTTCAAGGTTGTCCAAAATATTCAAGTACATCCCATCCATCCATTATCTGAACCCGCTTATCCTGAACAGGGTCGCAGGGGGGCTGGAGCCTATCCCAGCATACATTGGGCGAAAGGCAGGAATACACCCTGGACAGGTCGCCAGTCCATCGCAGGGCACACACACCATTCACTCACACACTCAT
Source organism: Conger conger (assembly GCF_963514075.1). NCBI lineage: Eukaryota > Metazoa > Chordata > Actinopteri > Anguilliformes > Congridae > Conger > Conger conger. Next base: position 26,419,954 of record NC_083762.1, read on the forward strand.
ACTTATGGGCAATTTAGACTCTCCAATCAGCCTAACATGCATGTCTTTGGACTGTGGGAGGAAACCAGGGTACCCGGAGGAAACCCACGCAGACACGGGGAGAACATGCAAACTCCGCACAGAGAGGCCCCAGCCGACAGGGATTCGAACCCAGGACCTCCTTGCTGTGAGGCGGCAGTGCTACCCACTGCACCATCCGTGCCGCCCCAATATTCAAGTACAGAACCTCTGAAATAGGTTTACGATACAAAAAGGAAAAGATTCTTCAATTATGAATAAATTACAAATGTAGTTAAATGTTCATACATTTTTTTTAATGACATGTTTGATGATAAAGGGTGGCATTAAAAAGGGCTAATCATGTGGATAATAATGGATCAATTACCAACCAATCCAATAAGGAAGTGTGATAAATACACATACTGTTTGCATGGCCAGTGAAAAATGAAAAGGGTCAAGCGTCCATATGGTCAACACAGACAACAGGACTTGCCTTAACATACACTCACTGAGCAGTTTATTAAGTAGACCTGTATACCAGCTTCTTAATGTAAATATTTAACTAAAAGCATAAAAGCATGCAGACAGTCAAGACATTCAGCCGTTTTTCAGACCAAATGTCAGAATGGGGAATAAATATGATCTAAGTGACTTAGAAGAAGATTGATTGTATTGTTGGTGCCAGGCAGGGTGGTTTGAGATCTTTCAGAAAATTGTGCGAAAAAAACAAAAAAACATCCAGTGAGCAGAAGTTCTGTGGGCAAAAAAATCTTGTCAATGATAGAGGTCAGTGGAGAATGGCCAAAGCTGACAAGAAGGTGACAATAATGCAAATAACCACACATTACAACAGTGGTATGCAGAAGAGCATCTCTGAACACACAAGGCTTCAAACATCTAAAGTGGATGGGCTACGGCAGCAGATGACTAATAAGTCTAAAAAATAAGTAATAAATACCTAATAAAATTCACATTTAGTGTATATACGCACTTCCATAAATCAAAAAAAGAATGGTATCTTTATGAAATGTAAAATGCATGCATAATCTTTTTTTTTTTTTTTTTTTTTAAACCAGAACCTTTTTTTTTGTTCACCAGAACATAGCATATCAAGTATATCATTGTATACAGAGGTTTGGCACCAAGTGAAAGATGTATAAATAAAAATCATGCAAATGCACCATATTGTCATTCCTGATCCTTAGTTAAAAAGTCACCTGCAAAAAGTCATGGCAGGTATGAGCTGTGCTGTAGGTCAATGTATGGGGCTTGTGCAATGTATGTCATCGGACGACAGGCCTAACTGAGTTTCCTAAAGTCTGGGACTCCCTCCTAAATACGACCATGTGACATGGCTCATTTCATAGTAACGAGCCCCTTGTGGTGACGTCACTGCATCTGCCAGATTGTTAGGGCTCTCTTTAGGGAAGGTCAAAATGTATTTGCTCAGTAGTTTGAACATTCTTCCCGTTGTGAACAAGTCAAACCACAAGTTCACAGAAAAATATGAAAGCCACACCTCCTAAGCTTGCAAGAGACATCTAATAACTATTTACTGTTGCTTAGAGTCAAACAGGGTGAATGTACATTAACAAGTGCTGCTGTTTTTTAACCTCCCACATTGACGACACGTCATCATCTGGCCGGCCTTGACTAAAAGCTAAAACTTTACCAAAAACATAAAATCCCCAAAAATCATGTGAGAACAGTATTTTTTATTTTATATTAAATGGAAATTTTATGTCAAAACTGATGCTTATTTTCCAGTTCTGTGCTAAAAATATGCTTGCAATGCATAAAGAATTTGAACATTACAGATTGCAAAGCATTTCTTTAGCATCTTATTTTCTTTTGCTGAATATAACCCAATTCAACATTTTGCTAATATATAAATCTGCAAAGCATTAAACCCTATAGAGCAGTGTAAAACACCCAAAGAAGCAAGCCAACACAATATAATTATAGTAGTTACGGTGTAAAAACACATCATGTTTAAATGTTTACCATCACAAATGGTGGGTCTTTCACCAATGTCAATTACAGGAAACTTCAGGTTTACTGCCCGCTGCCCTCTAGAGGCCTGGAAAGTGTGGACCACCAAGAGGAGCACGTCATCAAACTTAAACAGCCCTTGGTAGGGATATGCAGACAGTCAAGCTGGGGCCACCTTCCCTGCACTTCTCACAGGTGTCGGGTGATCAACATGCAGACAAGCAAAGACTAGTGGACTGAGGACAAAGTGAGCACACCCACACGCAGAGCTTGTTTCACAGGTCCAGATTAGCCTTATCTGAGAACCTGGAATTTCTGATTGCCTGGTTGTTCTCCACTCCGGACAATTCTCCTACTATCGCGGTTAGGTTTACACGGTTTTAAATGCCGCAGACTACTCTGAAAGAAGAGTGCCACTTCACACCGGATATAGTCAAGGTAATGAAATGACATCACTTTATGTCCTAATTTTAAAACTTGTTTCAGCCAATTTGCAAATCTTGAGTACAAATAGCTTTTATGCGTTCTGCATTTCAAGTAGCAAGATGATTGCAAAATACTACACACCCCTGGGCACTGCAGTATAAGATTCACTGAAGCCATTTAAGTAAACATCCATTTTGAATCTAACATGTTAGTACAGCACACAATTGGCAAAACTTTCTTGGCAGGCAATTGCCACACCATTTTGAAGACTCACTCGGTTCCTGATCTGATTTAAGGCATCTGCCCACCCTCTAGTGGACATACAGGAGAACTACGCAATGTTCACCCGCCCCAAAATCAAGAACTGTGTGTTCCTCAGTGGGAGGCAACAGAGCAGCCATTTTGTTGCCTCTCAGTACATGCTGTAACCATTTCCTAAATTATGTGTATGCTTACTCCATTCGTTTGCTTGAGGTTAGAATAAAAGGGACAGTGTTCATTTTGAAAATCCTATGCGATCCAATTGCAGAAAGCATTCCCAGTCTATTCAAAAGAATATTGAGCATTTCTTCTGATAAAACAGTGTTCACTGGCAATGAGCAAATGTTAAATATCAACCCACTCTCTCATGAATTTGTATCAATTCTTTACAAAGCTGTGTAAACTTGATTAAACCTACACCCCCTGAGATCGCAATATGGCATAGCAAATCATTTGTCTCAACTGCATATTTTGAATGATTGTTTTCATAATTTTCAATGGACAAGCTATGAATACTAGACATTTAAATACAAAAAAATCAGGGCAAGTTAACTTTCACCCCAATTTTAGTGATCCAAAACATTCCAATACTTTTCCAAAGTCCAATAGTTTAGCTTTAACCTAGATTACATGCTACATTAACTGCAAAAACATTTCAACTAAATAGCTTGAGTTTTCATTTTATGTACAACAATTTACCTGCAGCCAAAATTAAACAGTGCTTGTAACAAAAATGAATACTGGCTTAATTGCATAAATCAAGTCAAAGTACACCGCAGTTGAGACCAAAAAGGGGGCCTTTGTCTTCAGTGCTGAGGGCTGGGTAGGCGTGGGAGTGTTACTGAAGGCATAGGAAAACCCACCATAAGACTGTAGGCAAATGCTATCCTCAAAGACACTGTGGCTACATTTAGACATAATATGGTCTACCATACATTTGCAAAACAAAAACAAATCCAAAAATTATATGGTTCTTGAAAATAGTTTATTCAACTCAAACATCCTTCCCTCCTTCAGCTGTCTCCAGTATCAGTCGAGACCCCCCCCCCCCCCGCCCCCCATGATGGGCTATTTGGTGGTTGCATGTCCTTAGATGGAGGCGTTGATGGACACAGGGATAGGAGTAAGAGAAACACAGGCACCTCTCACTTGAAGATTTTGCCCTGGTTGAAAGGCTTGCCTACATGTTTGAACTCTCCCTCCCATGCAAAGTACTCTTTCACCATGGTCTTGCACTCTTCGCTGTCCACATCCAGCTTACGCCACTCGTATGACTCATAGTCAATCTGCCAGTCGTCGGAAAGCTGAGGAGAGAGGGTTCACATAAGCCCTTTAGAGGATGATTATATCCACAGAAACTTTCAACATTGCACAACTATAAGGCAGACAGCAACACTGACTCAGAGAACCCAAAGTGTTAATTAAACTACTTTGAAGTGCTGCGTACACACATGCCTAAGTACCATAGGTAAAGAAACTTTAATACAAGGTCATGATTAGGGCTACAGCATAATTTAACAGCACTCATAGTAAAGTGGCAACTAAAAATGAGCAAATCTTAGGTAGTGTGCAAACAATTTACCATTGTCCTCATATTAAGACCAGCAAATAGATGTTCCACACCACAGGTTATTCATAATACAAATCTAAATTCTATTCAACACCTGGAAATATTTTGTAAGCAGTTCACAACTGGTTCACGATTCAGCCATTCACAATAAAGTTAATGGAAAGAATGTGGCAGTCAACCCACAAGTTGAATAAGCAGGATGTCATAAGCATGAATATTAACCAGATGTTTTAAGTGTTGTTCTAATAACTAAATGATACATCAACGAAAAATGTTTAATGAATTATTGCTGCCAATGAAAATTGAGAATGTTAAGCAGGAAATCTTCTAAAGGAAAATGGGAAGAAAAAAAAAAACAGGAAAAGCAGAAACAAAATAAATAAATTCAATAAATTCACACAATAAAAAAAACTCAAAGTATCTGCTCTCAAATAGAAATTATTCAATGCTGTGTTATTTTTGTTTTTTGAAGGCGGTAGACTTCATTTCCCAAATTAGCTTCTTTCCACCTTGCAATTTAACACCGTTTACATCACGATTACCAAATAGGTATCTAACATTTAAGTGATATGGCACCATTGATGTAAGTGCCTCATTTTAATGGACAAGCTACTGATTAAAAATAACTAGGTAGTTCTGAACTACCTGTTAATGTGAAAATTCACCAGAATGTTAAATTCTTATCAGCATTTACCCAATTTACAAAACATTCAACCATCAGTCCTAACGGCTTGGAGAATTGTGGTGGTGGAAACTATTCAAGCAATTCCATTATCTGTCCTTCTTGTGACTAGGGATGTCACTGTACCAGTGTCCATACAACAAATTGAATGACAGCGTAACAATTTACAGCTTCGGGGGTGCACTTCCAGGTCAGGCTCTTTCTTTCTAGCCACTATGACAAACTCTTTTTGCTCCCATTGAGCAGCAAGGATACTGCATTATTTCTCAGTTTTAAAAAGATCAATTTCTTACATCAACTGTCTTTGCCACCGGCTAAGTTTACTTACATTGAACATTATGGACTCAATGAGTGACGCATTAAAAAGTACAAAGCAGCTTCAATGCAGAGATTAAGTTACTAAGTTAACATGCAAGTTAATGTAGCTTTTGGTGCAGTTAAATTGCTTTGCCATGTTAGTTGGACAACTTTCCCAACCACAGTGTCGTAGGTACTTACGACTAGCTTGGTTAATTATTTCTAACGAGGTTACATAGAAATGGGAGTAATAGCAAGTCAATAAGTGTTAACGTGGCCTAGCTAACGTACATTCCTCTTGTTTAAAGAACCCACATGTGGCAGGAGCAGTTGTCACATTTCTTTATATAGCTAAACTAGTTGGTTAATATAAAAAATTTTCATAACCAGTAATGAAGTGAGTGCCTGGGCTACAGACCCTGGACCCATTTTTAGTTGGTTATTTGTTGTGGTTCACTGTGGCAATTGCAGCCCTCTGACCGAGGCTGGTCACGGTGTTAGTTTCAGATGGTATACAGAGCACTAACCCTACACCATGAGAGTATATCACAAAGCAAGTTAAGTTACCCAGTTAGTTAACTGGATAAATTCACCTAGTAAAATCAAGAAAAGGGCTAAACCAAAAACAGCTCTTCCCATTTTTACTTGATCAATTTGTCCTGCTAGTTAACTCCGTAATCCTGCTACGATATCTACCCCCAGTGTAGTCGTCTCCATGCCAGGACAAACATTTTGGAGACGTTGGCAATTAATTTCCTGACATTTAAAATTGTCGACACACACTTGTTCTCCGCAGTTACACTGCACGTTGGAGATCTATCCATGGTGAAGATCTGCAAGGTGCATATTTTGTAATGTAAACTATAATGTATCACAAATGGAAGGTTTTATTAGAGAGCCTTTATCGCACATTGTGGAAAAAGTGTGTATACATTCGTTTACTATGCACTGTGATTAAAGCTACCATTTTGATTAGATTTACATTCATTTCCCATATATTACCATGTGAAGCTGTATGATTATCAATTGCCAATTGAATTACTCAGATTGCTGACACCCTGTTAATCAAGGGAAATGAAAATAGCTTGAGACCACCATTTTAAAGGGAAGTTTTCTATATATAAAGATAAATGAAAAAGCGATGTTTGCTACTGGTAATACCACAATCAGAGGTGCTTTAGAGAGAAATAGGCTGGCTAGCTAGCTATACGCAGCTACACCGGGGTCAAAGTAGTAGCACCGTAAGCCTATTTTTAGAGCAAACCAATTTTAATTTCCAACAGTTAAGCTAGTTTCAGGTTGCAATCTACCAAAGAAGAACACGGCCCAAATGTTGATATATTTTCATACATAACATTGCCTCTGAAAATACTACATAAGGGGTCTGGTAATAGCAAGCTTGTAAACAAAACTCAACGTACCGGACATTTTCTAGGAACACTGATGTCATGTCCACGGTTCATATGTTTGAAACGGTCCATCGTCTTCAGTTTGCAGCAAACTCCAATAAACTTATTTTGAGCAACTGCTGGCCATGACACCAATATTACTACACATTCAAAGTGTAAATGCACACAGCAAATAAATAACTGGACTGAACAAGGTGTTGGAAAGAGAAGCCATACATCAGGCTCTTTGGAAAGTGCATTCTCTGCAGCATGTGCTGACATGCACAAACAATGTGGGATGGACAGGAAAGTTCCATAAAGTAATTGCATACCGTGAAAGCCAGGTCCTGTCCTCTGAACACCCAGATGCCAGAGATGCTGCTGTCATCGTTCGAGCCGAAGAGGATGACGCTGGCGAAAGCGTTCTTGCGCAATTTGTCCAGTCGCTGGAACATTCCTGAAGGGAGAGAGAAAGGCGGAAAAAATGGGTCAGTTCACAACAGGGCACCAATCAGGGGGAAGGGCCACAGGCATGCCTCCAAGGTTTCAGTCTCACCTGTGATGAGGTTGCAGCTCATGAATGTCTTTGACAGCTCTTCGGGGAAACGGTATTCCCCATACCAGATTGAATAACCCTCGCGGTCAAACTGGTCCCAGAAGTGGGGCACAGCCACTGTCAGTGTATCTTCATTGGAATACTTGCGCTTGAACTCGTCAAACACAAATGAACTGGATGGATGAGAAGGGACACGTCAAGATACCGGGCTGCACCACACTGAATACAACCAAAATGGCGGAAAGGTGAGGCCTCACAAGGAGCGGTAAGAAGAACAAATCAATTTTTCCAGTTCCCCCAACCTCAGGGTCTCAGCACTTAAGATTGTGTATCTATACCATTTAAACCCTCACGTTTCCTTACTCAACGAAAACCAGATTGTGCTTGATCATGCATTTCCCTTTATGAGGGTGCAAAAACAGAATGTAATCCAGGGACCAAATTTAAAAGGAGAGCTGACTATCTGATTAGGCTGAGAATCTTTGTCTCCTTGTCTGTGTTTCACAGTGTAGACCATAAGTTTTAGGACAGTGGCACATTTGTTGTTTTTCGTGCATTTCACTTGCTGAAGGCAAATAGCCCCTGAAACAAGCAGGAGCTGAACAGGGATGCAGTAGATGCAGGCCAGGCAGAGCATCACTAGGGAAGATACCCATCCCGACTCATCTGCTGATGTATATGAATCATAGTCATTGATCGCAAAGGATTTGCAACAAAATATGTTATATGTGCCAATTCGTCCAATTAAAGTCACTACATAGTGATTGTTTTACTTCAACTGTAGATAGAGTACAGAGTACAACTGGAGTACAGAGCAAAAACGTGTCACTGTCGAAATACTTATGGACTGCATTGTACATTTAAAGGAACAGAACTTCAGTGTGCATGTTAGTGGAATACGCCTAGGAAAATAAATGTTGAGTAAATAACTAAATAACTAATGATGTAAAGACAATTTTAATCACATACTTTCTACTCAAATCATATTTGAATAGCCTTTTTTCTAATGCCATTTAAAGAATTTGGGCAGTTTTAGCAGCAGCTGTTTAACCAAGCAGTCTATGACAGGGGGGCAGGCCCAGAGAAGTAGCAGAATGTCCGCATGGAGGGTCTGATCTTTTGAAGATGGAACAAAGCTGTCCCTTTAGCTACCCAAGGGTAGACCAAAGGTTTACATGAGGTGATAGATAGCCATTCACACCACTATCCTGAATGGTCTTTGGCAAAGTGTACAGGAAAAGAGCAGCTTTACCTCTTAGGCAAATGTGCGAATGGGTCCTTGGTTTTGGGCTCTGAAGCCAGGGCAGCATCACACTCGTCCATGTCCTCCTCAGGAGCTGGGGCAGGGGCCTTCTTCTCCTCCTTCTTTTCCTTCTTCTCCTTCTTATCTTGCTTGCCTCCATCCTTGCCTCCCTTCTCTTTCTTGGGGACATCTTTCTTGGGCTGCATTTCAGCAAACTTCTTGGCTGGAGAGACAACTCTGGTTCAACTGACATTTCAACTTCAACGATTTCAGTCGAAAATAATCGAGAATTTAAGATCCCAGTGAAATAAAATGGGCACAATTTCTAACAGTGGTGGATGCAAAACAGGCATAGCCCTGCGCCCTCTGAGAACTCACCGTCAAACTGGGCCATCTTTTCACAGAGCTTGACCTCCCCCAAGACAGCCTTAAACTGAGGCTGATTGATGCAGGTCAAAAACCAGCGTGTCACATTGGGGAAGGGCTGACGGAAGGCAGGGTCCAGGACCTGGGGGAACGAGGGGCAGGGGAGGCACCAAGGTTCAGCTTACCACCAAATCCATACAGAAAACCTATGGCCCACTTTACCTACAGCCTCCATTAGAAAATTAGTTCACAATAGTCACTAATCAAATATAATACAGGTATTATAGGACAGCTCTGTGACATTTCAAGCCTTCTGCAGTCCAGAAATTACCCTTTGGAAAGTGTTCATCTTTGATGGGTCAATAACGTATGCTCCAAAAAAGGCTAATTTATGGTTCATTCAACAAAGCATTTTCCTGCCAGTTCATCAGAGAATATGAACCCAAAGTGTCTTGAGCCTTATGTTGACCTGAGTGACAACGGGTGCAACTCACCTGTTTATAGAGCCACAGAAGGGAACAGACCACTGTAATGTCTGCCAAGCTGACTCTTTCCCCGACCAGGAAGGTGCGGGTGTTCAAGTGCTGGTTCAGGACAGCAAGCACACGCTTCACCTCCTCCTTGGCCTGCTCTGAAGCCTGTCACAGAAAAACATTGTTAATTTAGGGCAGTTTAAAAAATAATAATAATACTACAATTACTACCAACAAAACACTGGCATTTAATCTTGAGAATGTCCATTTATTAATATAAATCTTAAGCAAGTATCATGACAAATTATTTTCAAGTATCAAATTAAATAGCTACAGCTCTTTGTATGCATGCGTTTTCTAGTCTTACTGGCTCAAAGACAAATTTGGCTGTCAAATTCCTTTCAACCGAAAAAAAAAGGAAAGGTGACAGGAACAGGTTTCCTCATCCATGAAGGAGAAAAGCTGCAAAACGTGTAAAGCTGACTTTCAGACTCAGTTATTGCCTTTCTAATCATTAGTTCAGCATGTTAAGGGCTGCCTTAAAGCAAACTGGTTTCCCATCAGTTACAACTTTTGCCAATTATATAATGGACCAAAAATGTGAAAACAGTTAAAGGTTTTAGTTTAAAAACAGTTATAGAAGTGTAGTGTACGGGATGATGCAATACAAAGGCAAAACCCTTGGGGTGGGGTGTGGGGAAACCAGAAATTTCATAGCCGCTTGTTTATACACGCTCCAAGGAGGACAATTAGGAGAAAAATGTTATCATAGTTTGGGTGTTAAGAGCAAAAAGTCAAAACCAATTTTAAGAGGGACCACATCTACATGTCTGCAGTACAACAGGATCAATAATTATTCATGTGACAAATTCCATTACAAAGTATATGCAACCTTCTCCCTGTCCCATGCATACTCATCTTAGTTAAATGCATTTTATTTGTGGAATAAAACAGGCCGGACAAAGAAAAGTCAAGAAATGTTAGGTCCAGTCAAACCATTTGAAAGAATCCTGCAGTATTGAGATCTATAAGGACAAGAGCCATGCAAAAGCAATTGACTGCTCAATGCACAAAATCCCTAGGATGCTTCCTGAGATACCACGACTACAACCTTCTGAGCCAGCAAATTGGTTTGAATAAACTAGCTTTGTTGAAAAGAACACTTTTTGCACTGCATGCAAACACCACACAATTTTGAGCCGTCAGGACAATTCCACGTGACCTACAAAAGAACACAGCCAACTGGCAGACTGCAGACGTGTGCGAGCACAGACCTGTTTGTTGTACTGCATGATGCCAAGAGTGGGGAAGACCCAGGCGCTGGCTGGGGGGATAATCTCAGAGTCAGCAAAGCTCACCCACTGCAATACCTGGGCGCTGTCCTGGGGAGTGCTACCACGCAGGGCATCGCTGCTCACTGCAGGGACAGGGAGGGCAGAGTAAGCCAGGAAGAAGGAGACCGTTCTGCACTCCTGTCTTTATAGCATTTTCATGGCTAGACCGAATTCACAAGTAGACTTGAAACAGAACAGGGAGCGTTCAATTTATACCAAATTCAGCTATCCCTCAGCATACTGTAGAAGTCATTTGTCACAATCACACATCTTATAGGTATTGTGTGCATACCTATGTTTGCATAAAGACCACAAGAATGTTGAACGTAGGCAAAAAAAGAATGTGTCTATACTTAGTCAGTGGAGTGATGAGATTATGCCCTCTCCTGGCTTCTACATGAACCAATTTTGAGTGACACTATAATAGTCCTGTCACTTGTGAGGTGGCTACCACCATTAGAACAAACCGTAGCATAATATCACCTGCATACATACAGGGGCAGAATGTAGGAAAGCTGATCTCTGGCTTTGTATTCTGGGGCAGGTACACTGATTTTTAAAATTTTTAAATATATTTATCTTTTTAAACCAATCCCTTTATCTCGTATGGTCCCAAACATAGTGTAATTACCCAGGGTCAGTTCACCAATTTTACTCAAGTGCACGAACGACTAATGTATTTTACCAGCATTATTAACATTCACAGCACCTAGCAAACTGCAATTTCCCACTTTCCTTGACAACCGTTTAAACAACGTGCACAATGTTTTCTGTAAGCAACCAAGACATTTTATGTGCATATAAAATTGTGAAAGTTGACAAGTATCACCCAGCTACTGTAAATTCTGCAGTGTTTTTTTACAAGAACAGAGGCAGACACTTACAGTAATAAGCAATGGCGTTGCTCTCAAACAGACAAAAACCATCATCACCCTGGAAAGCTGGAACCTGTAAAGAGGTTTGGGAGTGATACACAAAATGTTTAGAAACATTGGGTAAAATTCTCATTTAGATATGCTGTGAATCCCATTTTAACTATCATTCAAGACACCGCAATTCAAATTTTTGGGATAGTGTACAGGCAATAGTAACATGCATCACTTACCTTGCCCAGGGGGAAGTTGTTGAGGAAAGCAGGGGTGCGGTTTGTCTGTCCAAAGGTGAAGGCAGGGGGCGCACTGGCCACTTTCAGGTGGGCACTGCTGTACTGGGCTGCAATCTGAGCCTTGAAGGCTCTCCAGTTCTCTGGGTATGTGTAGAGTGTCTGCATAAGAAAGGCAGTTTAGGTCATGAAAGGGCTGTGGAAATCCACATTGTAAAAGCAAGAGTGACAAACCAGTAAAAATGGGCATCCAGATATTATACATTGCAGTGGGAGTGGCAAGGGGCAGAATTTACAGCAATGTCAGAAGTTAATTGGCTTTTAATGGAAAAGGGCTTGAGGACAAAGTAATTACATGTAATGCTTAATAGCAAGCTATTCATCACATTGAATGTCTCATCCCATTGTTGCACCCACCACCCCTGCCCATTCTCAGGCATTAGTCAATCTGCAAGTATAACATAATGCATGCATAATACTGTTAAACAAATAACTTTAGCAAGACCTTAGTACACCTGCAAGGGGGGACCTCTAAAATTGTACAGCTCCATTTCCCTAACAGATGAGGGATACACTGTAGCGTGATGAATTCAATTTCCAAAAAGGAACTACCACTTCAATTACATTTTTTAATTGGCTAAAGTTAGTTCTCCAAGTTCTTCACGCTATAGAAAGCCTCTTGGCGAAGGGAAAGCAATGCGCTGCAACTGAATCAATTGCAAGATAAGCAGTGATGCAGCAAATTCAACTAGAAGACGTGAAATGGTTTGTCCAATACATCTTGGATTTTTGTACTGCGCTCCTATACATTCAGCCAAATATAGCTAAAATATCACATGTAGCTAGCTAATCGCAATACATCATCCCTAGCAAATATTTACAAGCCTAACGCTAGCTTAACAGTGAACCACTCAGAAAGAGAGAGCTAGCATTAGCTACGCGACTCCCTATCGGAGTGAACTGGACAGCGAAACGTCGGGCCGACAGCAAAGATTCATACAAGCTAATGTTAGCTGACTAGCAGCTTAATCTGTAGTGCGTTTCGTTCTTAAAATTCGTTTTTTTTATCGGATAACGCAAGGCTAGCAATGCCCATTTTGGAAGGCGAAGTAGAACCTAGTAAACTCAGCAATGGTCTTTGTTCCTCCGGGTCGTCAATTTTAGATTGAACTTGCTAGCTCGTTAGCCCCCGGGTAGTTGCGCTGACGTGTTTTTCCATTAACGTGAACCAAGCTAGCTAGTTAACAAGCCGGCAAGGAGTCAGCTAAAGTTACAGCCATTGAAAGCGGACTACTGGCTTACCAACATAGGAAACTTGACAAACAAACAAACAATTCCAACGCGATTTAATTCCCATTACCGTTACAATGACCAGAAACAGACTTGCCAGCTAACAGCTAACATGGTATCTACTAAATTGACGATGCAATTCACAAACGTGACATATAGCTAGTGACAGGGTAAACTAGTTGGGTATGTAGAAAAATAAATGAGCCTGACAAGTTCTCCACATAAAACCACCTCGCCCATCATATCATAACCTTAAACGTGGCAATTTGTGAGTGCGTTAAACACGCTCTTTTCCCCCAAACGCTGCCAAGACATATTTCACTCCCAAATCCAATCTGCTACAGAAATAACAGTGTCTACAAGGTATTTGAGGATTACGTTAAGAGATTATGGGCAAATATTGAATTATAGGAGTCGGATGAGACAGATTTGTATCGGATGATCATTCCTAACATTTATAAATCTCCATTGATTCCATATTTCTCATTCTCACTCACCCCTGCCGCCATCTTCAGGTCGAGAGAAAGAAGGAAAGGCGGCGCGCACCTGTGACGTATAGGCCACCGGGCACGCGCAACATCGAAATAGGGCGTGGATGGGCTTCTGGAAAGTAAATCAAAAATGTTTTGTCCACTGATCATTGGATACATTCACTTGATTGACAAAATCTAATCTTGCATGATATACTACTATATTGTAAACAAATACAATCTCCTAATTAGTCGTTTTACAATGACCAATGCGAAAATATTTTAGAATAAAATGTGAGAAAATAACCTTAAATCTTAAATGCTTTTCGTGAGAAGATACCACTTTACACATTTGAGGGCAACTTGAACACTTAATTGTACACACTCCTTCTAAGTGATCTTATACATGGTTGATCAATATTTAAAAGTATAAAGAGTACCTGACAAATTGTAAGGAAATATTACAAATTACACCCACACTAGTTGCAGTATCCTTGCAGTGGTGGTGCTTTTTTGAAACTATTTTGCTTTCAATGCGTAAATCCTGGTTCAACATGACATTGAAAATACACCTGTCATTTTGCTGAGAAAATGTACATTAATGTTGCAGTACTTTAAAAAGTTTCAAAAAGACTTCAAAAATGTTTGCTTGAAAAGAACACAGATGTTTCTAAATAGACAACATTTCCCTTACCATGTATTTATCTTTGACTTAATCATTAATCTGACAACATATTTATGTCTAAAGGTATCGTGCACCTTCAATGCACCACAGTTAAATGTTTTCAAGTAAAATTTGTATTGTGTGCAGCTGACATATTTCACTTGGGAGATTTCACATCTTGGTTTGGCACCAATGGTAACTTCTGCATGAGCATATTATATGACTTGATATGTCATTGTTTATTTTACCTTTATTTGACCATAAAGTTTAAACAGAGATATATAGTAGTGTGCAAACAATTTGGCATCCCTGGCAAGCCTTTTACAATTAATATCCAAGTGAACCTTACCTCTTAATGGTACAATGTTAAACAACATTCTTAACATTTTAAATTAAGAATACTTTTTCTTTTTTAGTTTCAAATTAATAAAAAGGCCTGGTGCAAAAGTTTGAGAACCCTATCAGTTTGTACTCCTTGGGCAAATATAGCAGCTTGTAAACGCTTCCTGTACCCAGCTAAGAGTCTTTCAATTTTTGCTTTTGGAATTTTCCCCCATTCTTCCTGGCAGAACACCTTCTTCGACCTCCTAGTACAGTACAGCATGTTTGAGATTACTCCACAAATTTTCAATAATATTCAAATCTGGGGACTGTGATGGCCCTTCCAAAACATTCATCCGTCTTTCCTGGAGCTACTTCATGGTTGATTTGCGAGATACCAGTGCAGTGACGTGTGGGTTCATTGGAGCATTTCTCACCAGGTCTCGTGCCATTCTATATGAAATCTTTCTTGGTCTTCCAGACCTGGCCTTGACTTCAACTGTTCCATTTATCTTCCATGTTCTAATAATGTTTGTGACAGTGGAAACAGGTAGTTCGAAACATTTAGTTTTTGTAGCCTTCTCCTTCTTGGTGGAAATGAACCATCTTCATTCTGAAAGCACTGGATATGGTGTGTAGGCTTTTGAAACACCGACCTAATACTCGCCAGGAAATTAATTTTATTGTATTTTCAAAGTACTTTTATTTTGATAAATGTTTTGGTTGCAGTATTTTATAGTTCATTTTCATACATTAACATTTGGGGTATTTTGTATCAAAATACATTTTGATGTATTTTTACCCATCCCTGGCTGTGACCATAGTGATTGAAAATTACATTGTGAAGAAAGGAATGAATGCAAAAACCCCACTCTGGTGCGACTTAAGGGGTTAAAGATCCAATTTATGCTTATTTTGTAGTGTTATTGTTAATGCCTGGAGACTAACACACACACATGCACACTAGCAAAAAAGCGTCACCGTGAGTGACCATTGCAGCCATTTACAGAGGGCTCCAGAATTATTGGCACCTCATGTTTCAATGTTTTTAATTTAGTAATCTTTTAATTTAGTAAACTGGAAATACAATTTGACTTTAATTTAGTCTAAAGGAACTATAGTGTCATTCCATCACTTCCTGTTTCACTAGAGTATAAAAATGAGGTAATAAGCACTCAAAATCCCTTTGTCAACCATCAGCATGGGAAAAGCCAAAGAACTGTCAATTCAGAAGATAAATATGGTAATCTTGAGTTTGCCAAACCTCATTGGAATTATGATTGGAACAAAGTGCTATGGACAGATGAGACCAAAATTGAACGTTTTGACCACACACCATTGACATGTTTGGTGGCAAAATGTGGATTGGGAGAGCAAGAAAAGGGAGTGTTTTATTATTTAGTATGCATCTATAGTATTTACATCAAATACACAACCCATGATATCACTTAGTTGACGTGACCTTTTGGTGTTTCCAAATGTCATTTTTGGAAACCGGCCTCAACATAGCATAGAAAAAGCAATGCAGAATTCTCATTTTTGGTGATATTACCATCAAATCTGAAAGGGATTGTCCATTGTGTTTCTAAGCCCAACAGACAAAGCTATGAGCATTTGTATCCACTCAAATAAAAACAAAAATATTTTCAGTAAGAAAAGCTTCCACTCCCACTATGTTTGAGCATCTGTAGCTTTGTTTTAATAATATGTACAGTAATTCCACTGTAGAGTAACCACCTCTTTCAGAAGAGACTAGGATTGTGCCTGTAGTCAAAACGATTCAAGTAGTAACCATTTTATTTGGTGTATGTAATTTCCAAGCTTGTGTTAAGAAAGGGGGTGATACTTAAGGGGTTAAAGGCCACAATGACTTCAGTTTCCTCCCCCCCATAATAGAATGGCCATGCCCATACTACAACTCTGATCACAACCTCCATTGTTGATTTCAGAGAGCACAGAAGCAAGCATATTTATTCATTTGAAAGTTGAGAATTTGACCAAAACCGGGAGTTAATCCTACTATACAATCTGGCTGCTTCTCTTGATTTTCTAAAAACCTTGAGACAAGAACATTGAAAAGAATCATCAGAAAGCAGATTCCAGGCTTTATTCCAGGTGGTGTTCACGTTGTTATTGAAAATTATTCCCAAAGCATCAATGAAGCTCACAGAGGCTATTAGTCTCTATCATCTAGCAATGCAGAGGGTGCCTCTGGAAGGATACAGCCTAAAAGCCCCAAACTACAAACCCATCAAAACAGTGACTAGTGACTAGTTCCAACTTACTGTTTTAAATGCTCAGATCATGCATGTAGTACTAATTCTACACAGACACTGAGAAACAGCTTCAGTGCTTGCCTATGGCAATTTAAGGAACATCCATAATGACATGTGTATAAAACTAATCATATAGTAAACATTGGCTGATATGAACCTGGATAGAAAAACAAATGAAATACTAAATCGGACTTCACAAGTGGACTTAGCACACTTTGAGCTATATGGCCACAAGAGAGTGGGAGGGTGGGGGTGAACCTTCCGACACATACGTGACAACTGAGAAGGAACAAATAAAAACCAGCCTAAATTCTCAGCATATACATTGAGTAGTTTATAAAAATATAAATGGCTCAGTATCTTCATAAAAAATAAAAATCAGCTGACCAGACCTGTAGAGAAAAACACACGTCAAACATGTTTTCATCAAAATAACACTTCAAACTATCAAAAGAACCAAGTAAATACATGATTACTTGCCAATTTGTTTACAACCATTAAATGATTGTCACAGCCACAGGTTTAACTCATTTCTTTTTACTCATTGCATGCTAGTAACAGGAACATGAACATACTTCAATTATAGTACGACAAAATCATCATCAAAAACAAGATAACAGAGCACGCTTGCAAAAAAAGTGAACACTACAGTTCTGTGCAAAGGTTTTAAGCAGGTGTGAAATAAGACCCTGTAAAATAAGAATGCTTACAAAAATAGAAATGTTAAGAGTTTATTTTTTTCATCAATCAACAAAATGCATGAACAGAAGAAGTCAATGAACAGAAGAAAAATCTAAATCAAATCAATATTTGGTGTGGCCACCCTTTGCCTTCAAAACAAATCAATCAATCAATTCTTCAAGGTATACTTGCACACAGAGTTTTTGAAAGAACTCGGCAGGTTGGTTGTTCCAAACATCTTGGAGAACTAGCAGTTCTTCTGTGGCTTAAGGCAGCCTCAAATGCTTCTGTCTTTTCATGTAATCCCAGACAGACTCAATGTTGAGATCATGGCTCTGTGGATCATCACTTCCAGGACTCCTTGTTCTTCTTTATGCTGAAGATAGTTCTTAATGACATTGGCTGTATGTTTGGGGTCATTGTCCTGCTGCAGAATAAATTTGGGGCCAATCAGATGTCTCCCTGATGGTATTGCATGATGGATAAGTATCTGCCCGTACTTCTCATCATTGAGGAGGCCATTCATTCTAACCAAATCCCCAACTCCATTTGCAGAAATCCAGCCCCAACCTTGGAAGGAATCTCCACCATGCTTCACTGTTGCCTGCAGACACACATTCTTGTACCGCTCTCAAGCCCTTTGGCGAACAAACTGCCTTCTGCTACAGCCAAATATGTCAAATTTTCACTCATCAGTCCAGAGAACCTGCTGCCATTTTTCTGCACCCCAGTTCCTGTGTTTTTCGTGCATAGTTGAGTCGCTTGGTCTTGTTTCCACGTCGGAGATATGGCTTTTTGGCCGCAATTCTTCCATGAAGACCACTCTGACCACTTCTCCTCACAGTAGATGGGTGTACCTGGGTCCCACTGGTTTCTGCCAATTCTGAGCTGATGGCACTGCTGGACATCTTCCGATTGCGAAGTTAAGTAAGCATAATGTGTCTTTCATCTGCTGCACTAAGTTTCCTTGGTCGACCACTGCGTCTACGGTCCTCAATGTCACCCAATTCTTTGTGCTTCTTCAACAGAGCTTGGTCAAGACATCTGGAAACCCCCGTCTGCCTTGAAATTTCTGCCTGGGAGAGATCTTGCTGATGCAGTATAACTACCTTGTGTCCTGTTGCTGTGCTCAGTCTTGCCACGGTGTATGACTTCTGACATTAAATTGTCTTCAGCAACCTCACCTTGGAAGCAGAGTTTGGCTGTTCCTCACCCAGTTTTAACCCTCCTACACAGCCGTTTCTGTTTCAGTTAATGAACAACCAACCTGCCGAGTTCTTTCAAAAACTCTGTGTGCAAGTATACCTTGAAGAATTGATTGATTGATTTGTTTTGAAGGCAAAGGGCAGTCACACCAAATATTGATTTGATTTAGATTTTTCTTCTGTTCACTCACTTTGCATTTTGTTAATTGACCGTTTTTGATAGCATTCTTACTTTACAGCATTTTTTTCCACACCTGCCCCAAACTTTTTCACAGTACTATAAGTAAATCAAGTATGTATGTTTTGGGGACAGACAGACCAAGAACAGACTTACCCAGATAATCATCCATAAGAGACCCAATAGCAAACTGTAAAATATAAGAAAAGGATATAAGACTTTTAAAAATAAGAGGGAAACTTAGAATCAAGTGTAACAAAATTAAAATAGCACACTTCTCTCCATGCAATTCAATTGTTTTTGTTGAAAATTACTGACATGTTTTCGCACAATGCTTCATCGGGGTGTAGTAATGGTAAGAGTTCAACAGATCATTATATCACAATAGGTGGAGGCCCCAAGAAAACCCACCAGTAAGTATAATTAATTAGATGATGATTAATAATAATTAGACAATTATTACTTAATTACTGTAGGTTCAATTTCTATTGTTTTTTTACCACAAATAAGTTAATAGATGTTGCAAGAATTCATATAGACCAACATTTTCACATACATCACAGCTGTTCCAATAGTTCCAATACATAATACACACAAAAAGCTTCAGACTGCAGTCAATGTCTTTTCTCCAACTATTTGTATATTCTATATAGTAAATTTCAGGCATGAATCACCATTTTAAATTAGAATTGTTATCTCAAAGTTTGACCTTATATGATGGTCAATTTTAGAGAAAGGGCCTTAAATCCCATTCAATATTTAAACCAAATAGTTCTACTGTGTTTAAATATGAAATCCAAAGAGCTCCCAATCTGAGAAGTTTTAAGAATAAATTAAACAAATTCTATTTAACCCCTTATGGGTGGATGCGACCTGCACATTACATCTCCCTTAACAGATGCCAGTGTTGTACTTGATGATATGACCGTTTTTCAAGACACATGACAGTGATTCTGAGGCCTTTCTATGGATTTTGTACAGGGCGCCTTAGCCCATAATGGGTTAAACATTGGCATAACCCCTTCAAGTGGATGAAAAAATTAAGCGTTTATACAAAATACCAATTAGTTCTGAATATGTGCCTCCAGGGCCCTTATCGGCTTAAATAAGTGTGGAGCTTGCTCTCAATGTAATTGTACTTTACTTTGGCATTTATATAGCGTCTTTATCCAAAGCGCTGTACAATTGATGCTTCTCATTCACCCATTCATACACACACTCACACACCAACGGCGATTGGCTGCCATGCAAGGCACCGACCAGCTCGTCAGGAGCATTTAGGGGTTAGGTGTCTTGCTCAGAGACACTTCGACACAGCCCGGACGGGGGATCGAACCGGCAACCCTCCGACTGCCAGACAACTGCTCTTACTGCCTGAGCCATGTTGCCCCTAAATGCCAATGGTTCAATCATCCACACACAAATTTTTAGGAAAAATATCATGTGAAACCAAGGGAGTTATTCATCTTTTGAATTTGTCCGTGTTCATTTGTGTATTGTGAAAAACAGCTAGAGAATTCAAACAAAGCATTGCAGAGCATCGTAGTACAATTCACTGTAAAAATTCCCCATCATTTTATAGAAGCAAATCATCCAGTGTCTTCTCTCAAATATATTCGCATCATCACCTAGAGTGGGTGACTTTGATCAAAAACTTCTCAAGTGAGCTCATGAATCATTTTGGATTTCATATTTAAACACAGTAAAACTATTTGGTTTAAATACTGAATGGGATTTAAGGCCCTTTCTTTAAAATTTACTATGCTATTATATAAGATCAAACTGTGAGATGTCAATACTAATATAAAATGGTGATTCATGCCTGAAATTTACTATGCATTCTAAATTTTGACTAACTTGGCATATTTACATAACTTGCAAAAATATACAAGTAGGTGGAGAAAAAACTTTGACTGGAGTCTGAAGCTTTTCATGTGTATTATGTATTGGAACTTTTGTCTATTTCTTATGCTGAACAGCTGTGGTGTATGTGAAAAATATAGATTAGCACTGCAAAAGATTTAGACGGGAGATGACAGCTCCAAAATGCATAAACACTTAGAGGCATTGGCAGAATCAAATGGTGTAGCAGTCTAAATATCCACACTCATCAATCAGCAAGTCTGACACTGCCCGGCATTTGGTTTCGTCACAGAATACACTCACAATGTCATTCTTGTCCACTCTGGTTCCCACTATCTTCAAGCGAATTTCATCATCCTGTTGGATTACAATGTCCTACAGGGAGGAAGCACACTATCAAACTACAGACAGGCCACTGACTGCACAACATCAAATTAACAATTTCAACAATGACAAATACCTAGATTTTACAGGTAGAAAATTGCTTATGAACAGCTCCATAAGCTGTTCTTTAAACAGTGTCCTTTTCTCGTTTCTAACAAAGCTCATTTGATCTACTGACTTTCACTGTGCTTAAAACTATTCTACAAATTACACTTTACCATTTCAAAATCCTGATACAGCCATGTGGAAGAAAAAAGGTCACCACAGTACCCATTTCCCTGTTACCATCCTTACCTATAGGTCAACGGAGGATGGGCATCCCCTTATAGCTAGGTTCCTCTCAAGATTCCCATTGGGGTTATTTCTTCTCACCACTGTTTGAGGGTTTCTCTCCTACTAGGGAGCTGTAACCTCATATGCAATTTGGGGGCTTAGGGCTGATATTTCCCATTTTTATTCCCTTGTGTTTACTATATAAAGAGTCTTTGTGACAGTCCACTGTGAAAAGTGCTATACAAATAAAATGTAATTTAATAGTTTCTTGCTTACCTCATCCACAGTCTTATAACAAGGAGGATTGGAGTTTGGATCAAACTCCATTTCTGATGGAATTGACTGCAAATAGACAAATAAAATATGAGGAAACATAGCAAGTTAAATAAAAAATAAAATGAATTAATATTACTTAAAAAAATAAGAACAAAATGTTTAAAATAGGAAGGATAACTTACATGACGAGAGATGAAACAAGACATAGGACCAATTTCTGTGAAAAGTCCAACCTAGGCAGAAAAGAAGGTAAGGGAATACATTTAATTCCCATTCATTATTGTCCTTAGTGAGATGCATTTATCACTGCTGTGCCACTTGTTCCCCTTTCACACAGGAGCAACGACCCGGGGGTGTCCCGTGTTCGCTGTTGGTGTAAAAGGGTCAACCCGGGATATCGCGACCACGACCCAGCTCCCGACCTGGGAATTCTCCGGGATGGACATGGCTCGGCATTTGTATAAAAGGGGGAATCCCACGTTACTCAAACCGGGATTCAATCAAGGCACCGGATTGGTAACAACTGGAAACGCGCTAGTAGCCACTGTCAGCAATGGTGCTGGTTAAAGTTTTGTTTTAATTTGTGTTTTAATTTTAACTCAGTTAGTCCAAGAAAATCATTTTGCAACATATGGTTTCACTACCTTTCTAGTATTAGGCAGCTAGTATTTTTAATACAGGTCCAAGTTTCAAGAACATGAACTCCTCCAAAACTGCCATCTAAAACAAACTAGAAATATTCATAACTTCTTCATTCTGTGCGATAACTCATCACACAAATAATGATGTTAATAATTAAAGTTAAATGGTTAAAGTTAGAATTGGGGTTGGGAACTGTAAGGGCAACCTGGAGCTGTGTATTAATTGCTAGAAAATAGAAAAATATACATTTTTTTCCCCTCATTGTGCTGCTAATATTCGTTCCTGGAGAAAGTAGCCTATATGTTGTCAAAACATAAAATGAATGCTTAGAAAGATGCTAGCTTTAGCAAAGCGCATATCACAGTCTCCTCGCTTGACAATGTACGATACTTTTCTTTAAAAAAACAAAAAACATCCACCAGGTACGATAATTGGTTATGTCTCTCTTCCACAAAGGAACTGTTATCGTCTGGTTGAGACGTTGGCAAGAAACACCCTTTTTGTTTTTCACAAATTTGCTATGCTAAATTAAACAAGCAATCAAATGAGCAACAAGATTAGGCATTAGCTTTAGGTCAATTTCACATCTTTTTATCAACTTCAACATTTATTTTCTCTTTGTAGCTACTTACAAATCACTTGAATAGCCTAGATAGCTCAACCTGGTCAAATTCAAGTTTATCTGTATGTAATGTGGGCTACAAATTGTGGCAGCATAATTTAAAGCTTCGAAATTTCTAACAATTCTTGCATTGTAAGCTCTAGCTGTGAGCATTTATTAAAGCCAGGCGATCAAGATCATTTCCTTTTGTCTAGCTTGCTTTGTTTTTTTTCTTGCCATCGAGCATGAAAAAATGTGTATAATTAGAATGTTACTAATTGTGAATTCTGCGAAAAAAAGAATGCTGAACTTAAAACATGTGTACACCCGTCCGCTGCGATCTGGAGAGAACATCCAAGTGGGTGGGAATTAGTGGGTGGCTGCTCATGATTGTGTTGCTTAGGATACAGAATTAAACCACTAGGGCCTGAATACAAATAATACACAAATAAATAATTTAAGGCAGGGGGAAAGCTATTTGGACGGGCCAGTAAAATAAAGGCAAGGTATGAGAAACAATGTACAGTACGCTAGGTGCTGTGTTACATAGCCTACACAAGCTTATTTTGTATGGTGAAAGAGCGTTCCGTATCGCATTTGCAGAAACCTTAAATGTTTTTCATAGTTAGGCTACGTGATGGGTCTAAAATTTTTTAAATTTAAAAAATTCAAAAGCCATCTCTAATGTTCGGAATAATAAATTAACATAATGGCAACATTAGAAAGAAATGTAGAATGTGTACATTTAAAATAATTATACACATAATTATATCCAAAGAATGTCTATGGTAATGATGACGTCACTGCCCTTCAAACAACTCAGCCCCCCGGCCCTTGCCGGTGCAAAATACATTTCTAGGGGGAAATATTAAGGGACCCCATTTGGGTTAACAGGTACGTGGTACCACAGAATGAATGAATGAGTGAGTGAGACTTCATCTTTACCTTGTTGACTTGAGTAACAACTGCATCCACAACTTCCCCTTTGAATGGCCGGAAGACGATGGCCTTGTACTTGACAGGGTAAAGGACAAATCCCCTGCCTGGCTGGATGACCCCTGCCCCGATGTTGTCAATGGTTGTCACGGCAATGACAAAGCCATACCTGAAACACACATAGTGAATAATACACTGGCCATGTTTTTGAAACAACTCTGCGAACTGTCTATTTTGTAATCACTTTACTCGCACTGAATGTTAAATCATCTCTTGATTTGTGCAGGTGACACTTACTTTCCTGTGCATGTCCCCTCCACTTCTGTGAAAAGCTTCTGTTTGACAGTGTTCAGCAGGTTTGGGCCAAAATAGCGTGGGTGGAGCAAGATCTCATGCTCCAAAGAAATCTGTGAATGAATGGGTGAGTCAGAGCTAGATGATCACCATATCCAGTGTTGAGAGTCTGATGTTTCATTAACCCAAATTGGGTGGGACATTTGTTTTTAAAATCATTGGCTCATTAATTTGAACCAAGTGTATAATTTTGATTTGAATCAAACAAAGCATAGGGCATTCACTACCACAGCCGCAAGGATGATTTAGAAAATTGTGTGGGCACAAAATTTAATTCATGCTTATTCAATACTGAATACATTTATCACTACAATTACAGCATCAATCAACATAGTGTCAAGCTCACTAGCACTTTCTAGTGTCACAGGAAAAAATAATATTTGGGGGAAAAAGATGTTAGAGGAGCATAAATATGTGGATATCCAGATTCCAAATTGATCTAATTGGACTACACACTCAACTCTGACCAAAGGTACCATAACATAACATAACATAACATAACATAACATAACATAACATAACATAACATAACATAACAGCGAGAACAGGTCATTCAGCCCAGTATCGGTTCTAAGCCATGTCAATTACAGACGTGACAGATGGAGATCCACTGGTCGATGTGTCAGACTTTCCGATAAAATACTTCTGCAAAGGATGTACTGATGCGTTCCTGCTCAAAGGAAAGATAGGAAGTGTGAGACTTCTACTTCTAGCCCCGAGAACGAACATTTAAGGGGTTGGAATGTCCTTAAGGATAGCGCACCTGTCGATTTCCGGGTAGGGAGCAAGCAGAAAATAAAAAATGTGAAGAAAAAGCGATTGGAATGAGTATCCAATCTACAGGTGCTACTGCTACTGCGCATTGACACCCCAAAATGATGAGCAAAATCGCTGTAGCGTAACTCGTTAGATTCGGGCGGGCAGTGGGTATAATCGTTATATTGCTCATAAAAACTTGGTACAAGTCACGTACCGGATCAATTTCAGCATTACAGTGACAATCGTGCTCCACTGTGACATTGTGGTGGGGAAGCTGTTGCTAACGAGAGACTACGAACCGGGCAGGCTTATACGGCGGTGTTCGGACCACGGCGAGCGAACACGGTCTTCCGAACAGGGGGACGTTGTGTCGTTTTCTCTATAATTATTGCTTGCGATAGTCAATAAGCAACCATTATCGTACACAATATTGCTTAGGAGAAAAACTACAACTGAACGGACGCTAACTTTTGGTGGAAGTAGCCGCTTCCACTTGTTCTGTTCGGAACACGTTCGTGAGTTTACGTTAGAGCTGCTATTTAGCAAGATAGCATCTCACTGAATGGTTCGCATAATGGTTTACTGAGCAAAGTTGATTTAGTTTGGCAAACCATATTTCTTGCTACCTCGTTACATTCATACATACGATACATACATTCGCTATAAAACAATTCGTAAACTATCGCTCACGGCTACAAATCACATGGCTAAATACAGTAGCTTGCTTTGTTGGCGGGTAAGCTAATGCTTACGCATGAGTTGGTTGTTGATTATTAATGCTAGCGGGAAATGTTCTGTAATACAGGATAATAGCTATTTCACTAACTACGCTCCTTCATTAAACAACTTACATGATAAAACATATCTTCTTTTTTCCTCGATTTAAATGAATAACCACGTAATTTCCATTCGATGTTTGAGATGAATTTTAGATACCTAGCTCCGCCTCTAAAATACAATGGCGGCCAGAGGGAGGGCTTACTGTATTTTGAGATCGATTTCTACTGGCTAGAGATGTCAATGGGAGGGTTTCTATTTTCGTCATAGTTCAGGAAGTAAGTAAGTAAACACAACCTGCATTGCGCATGACAATTGAACTGTTTAATATGACATAATGTTCGACGCGCATGACCATATAGCAGCAAGTAAATCTAAACGTGGCAGGCTGGCTGCGTCACGTCATTACTGCTACGACAGAAATTTGTACTGCTGCCTCACAGGCTCGCGTTGTACGCCAGATTTTTGTGATGCTCCTTGCTACCGACCACAGAACAGCAGTTCTCCAGCATCCAGCGACGCAATTGCTCCAACAAAATGTTTCAGTCCTCGAAATCAAACAATTGTAACATTGCCATCTGCTGGATCAATCCAGATAAGCTTCTGACTTGCGGTTATACGAGTAAAAACATGTCAAGGCTTGGTGCGTGTCTTGTTTTTGCATTGCATATCTCGTTTCATATACGTAATTTTTCAACAATGCCTTTTCCTTTGAATATTCAGAAAATATATTTTCATTTTTTGAATTTACGTTTAGCGAAGTGTCCCTGTAAAACAAAGAAACAAGATGGCTGATATTTGAATTTATGCTTTAACCTGTATAAATGTTTAAACCGTACTTATTCCCTGGCTGAGCCTACTTTACTTACAACCGTAAACTAACAAAGTGTTAAGAATATGTTGATGTTCTAAAGCACCTGAGTGCTTTGTAATTGTGTTTTTTTTAGCATTAATGCATCTGTGCCCACAATTTGGAGCTGCATGGTATAATTAGACCTGTGGAGGTCTTCCTTGGCCTGTCAGTCCCTTTGCCGCTTTCTTAATTGTGTTCCAAACAGTTGATTTCAGTACGCCCCCAATTTCAGTTTGGCCAATGTCTCTAACCGTTTTATTCTTGTTTTTCAGTCTCATAATGGCGTATTTGACTTTCATTGGCACAACTTTGGTCCTCATATTGATAAACAGCAATAATAGTTTCCAAACGTGATTGAAAGACTAGAGGAAAGACTAGGTGCTGAGAGCTCTCTAATACCTACATTAAGGAGGCAATTAAACACACCTGAGCAATAACAAACACATGTGAAACCACAATGTTGTGATGCCCTAAAATGGAGAGACGATGCATGAACACCACTGTAATTTCTACACGGTGAAACCAAAATATATAAAAAATACCCTTCAATAAAATCAGAGAATGCACTTTAACACCACGTTAATGATGTGATTCCATATCTAAAATTGTGGCAAATCAGAGGCAAATCAAGACATAATGGGCCAAACACTATGGAGGACACAATATGTGAAACACATTCAGCTGCAAATGTAGGAAAGGGGCTGGAGATTGGCATTTTATGTAAGAGTGACAAATTATATTTGGCCATCAAATTTGGGATGATTAAACTGTTAGTTTGAGAAGGCAATATTGGACATTTTTTACAGAATAAAATAGGAATAATATTTAATAACTTAATAAGAGTCTGGACCTTGTTTTGACATTACATCCAAAAGATTGCATTGACTCACAGTTCCTTTGTCACTGTACTTCAGCACATTCATTTTCTACTAGATCCACAGGGAAAATGTACACGCCTTAACTCCAAAATCCAGAGTTCTGTGAGATTTTGCATCCAAATTCTTACCCAATTGACCCCAAACCCCTTATAGTCACAGACCAGGCAGGCTATAGTTTGACATGGCTCTTTGTGCAGCAACATTCCCAGGGCAGGATTGTGGAAGGATGTCACTGATCAAGCTTTCCTTTGTACTCCATTGCCAATGCGTGAAGTTAATTTAATCTCTTACAATTGAGTTAAAACATTTATATATATATATCTATATAACTGAATAGAAGTAGTGTGGGTATATAAACGGAGACCAATACCGTATATTGTTGCAGCTATTGGCAATGTGTAGGTCTCTTGTTCTAAGTTGAGTGAAATAGTTACAAAATTATTGTTCACAGATCACTTGCTCGTATTTGTATATTCACATGGTGGTTTTATTTCAACCCAAAATTGTTTCACAGCAGGAGTGTAAAATTCTTAAATCCAAGCAAATTTTATAATACCTTGGCTTCTCATTTTGAAATAAATGCATTTTTGTATGTACAGCACAGATATCACTATCACAAACTCTAAGGACTAAATCTGTCAATATAATATTTAATAATATATACAAAATCAGAAATATATTTGAATACAAAGCTCAAAATAAATGTTATGTTGAAAGACAAATGTATATATTTTTTTAAACGCAAGTATGTTAACTAAATTCAAAGTGCATGAACATGCTTGAAAACACCAAGCAGTTTTAAAAGTGTATTTAAATGAAGTTTTAACAAAAAAAAGAGCTAATGCTGAAATGGTGGTACCTTTTGGGACAGCCCTCAAATGCATTGAATTGTTCAAAGAATTGATTTGGAAAGACGATTTTGCCTTGGGGTTAATCCAAAATTTTCCGACTAACATTATTCCTACTTATGCCCAGCAAATGTATGAAAGCAGTGCTCAACATGTAGTAGAAAAACCACAACACCAGTGCAACACTACACCACCCCCACTCACCTTGAGCTGGTAAGGGTGATGGGCTTCCCCCCCTTGAGTCTGGTTCCTCCCAACATTTCGTCCTCACTGTCCCAACATTCCTAGGCTTGCTCTTGTGGGGGTTTAGTCCAGGGTCTTGCAGTGCTACTCAACTCCACATCCAGCAGGCCACAGTGTCTGCAGGCATTTGCTAAGTCCATGCAATTTTATTTATTCATTTTATTTATTTACTAGGGACAGTGCACATTAATCAATATTTTCAGTTTCCACATCAATGTAAATGTGCCAGAGTTCGCTAATGAGCTAATCTTAATCTGTAATCCCTAACCTGCATGTTTTTGGACTACACCACCTGATTTCACAAATTATCTTATCATCAGAACCAAGCAGGTAAAATGATTAGTGAAATCAGGTGGTGACACGGAGGCCTGCAGGATGAGGAGTTGAGTAGCGCTGGTCTATTGTGATAAGCGTTTGTAAAATGTGTGATATTTAAAACCCCCCCTCAAAAACGAGTTGTGTCAGTCAAATTTCTGTCCAACAAAAAGGATTTTTGGACAAGACAAAGAATGAAAATGTAAACTGGAATTTTCTAGAAATATATTTTAATTTCATGACTATGTCATGATAGCAAGAATGCAAAGAAAGAAAATATGTACAATCTCAATTAAAATGAACTAAAAACAACATGTAACAAATAGTGTTGAACTGAAACAGCATGTGAGAGCAATATACACCAATGAGCCAAAACATTATGACCACCTGCCTAATATGTTGTTGGAACTTCTGTGAGTGGTCATAATGTCTTGGCTCATCTGATGAAACGGTATGTCCACTCTCAGATGAGCCAAATCATTATGACCACTCTCAGATGAGCCAAAACATTATAACCACTCTCAGATGAGCCAAATCATTATGACCACTCTCAGATGAGCCAAAACATTATGACCACTCCCAGATGAGCCAAAACATTATGACCACTCTCAGATGAGCCAAATCATTATGACCACTCCCAGATGAGCCAAATCATTATGACCACTCTCAAATCAGCCAAAACATTAGCAAATAACATTGATTATCTCATAACAATGGCATATCTCAAGATCTGGGATATATTAGATGGTAAGCAAACTGTTCACATAATTGATGTGTTGGATGTGGGAGAAATGGGTAGGCGTAAAAGCCTGAGCAACTTTGACAATGGCCAGACAGACAACTGGGTGTTTGGCACCCAAGGCTCATCGGTGCATAAGGGCAACAGAATATTAGGCAGTGTACATTCCAGAACCAAAGTAAAATCAACAAATTCTGACAGCACAAAATAGACCTACAGTCCCTTCAAAAAGTATTGGAACATCAAGGTCAATTCCTTGGTTTTTGCTATACACTGAAGACAACTGAGTTTGAGGTCAAAATATGTACATGAGATGACGGATCCCAATTTCAGCTTTTATTTCCTGGTAAACAACATATCACCTTTTGTATCAGACCACCCAATTTTTAGGTGAGCAAAAGTATTGGAACATGTGACTGACAGGTAAATGGTAAATGGCAGGCATTTATATAGCGCCTTTATCCAAAGCGCTGCACAATTGATGCTTCTCCATTCATACACACACTCACACACTGACGGCGATTGGCTGCCATGCAAGGCCCCGACCAGCTCGTCAAGAGCATTTGGGGGTTAGGTGTCTTGCTCAGGGACACCTCGACACAGCCCGGGCGGGGGATCGAACCGGCAACCCTCCGACTGCCAGACGACTGCTCTTACTGCCTGAGCCATGTCGCCCCAGGTGTTTCTTGTTGCTCAGATGTGTCCTGTTAGATTGATTAAACAATAAATAGTTCTGAATGCCTACTCTTGGTTTTAGCCTTCAGTTTTACCTGTGAAGACTGCATTTGTGTTAGAAAAGATGAAGACCAGGGAACTGTCTTTTGGAGAAAAGTAGAGATGAGTGACAAAAGTTCTGGAACAAAGTTTTATGGACTGATGAGACCAAGATCAACCTCTAAGAAAGTGATAGAAAGGCCAAAGTGTGGAGAAAGAAGCGATCTGCTCATGATCCAAAACATACAAGCCCATCTGTGAAGCACTTCCTCAAGTGTCATGGCTTGTTATTTACTTTAATTTACTTAAATACCACCAATACGTTTGTGTGGTCTCATACCAAAGGTGCTATGTTCTAAGTAATTTCACACATTTACGTGTAAATACCAAGAAATAAAAGCTGAAATTCAGAACTCTTGTCTTCTTTTTATCTGAATCCCCGAATCTAAAAACAAAATAATTGGCCTTGCTGTTCCAATACTTTTGGAGAGGACTGCAATTAAAACCACATTTTTAGACCCGTTCGCCATGAGTTTATAGTGTGCAAGTACATAAGCTGAGACAGCATGCTTTAAGCCATGCTCAGGCATACCCGAGATAAATGGAACCCTGCTCTAGAAGCATCTACATCCATGAGTAATACAAATGCAAGCCAAATGTATGCCCATTATCTGTACTGCAGCATGTGTTCAACTATCTGTGTTTACCGCATCGATTCACATGTTCAGATGAGAGCACTTGGGCATATCTAGACTTCCAGTCCCTCTGAAAAACCTCTTGTAGCTGGCTCTGTACAGTTTCCTGGCCCTTGCCCACCTCAGCTCCCGTCTGATTCACCACCAGGCCTACACCAGCAGTCCCAGTGAAGTAATTTTCAGACCAGTTTGAAGTTCCTGTGGGTTTGGGAAAAGAGGTGTGGTACAAGATGATAAGCATGTGCATAATCAGGTTTTAGTGTGTAAATGAGTCTTTCAGGATTTGTTGCTGTCAATGTGACTTCAGCAGAACCATCTTATGCATTTTAAAATTTAACAGTAAAACCTGGGTTAAAATATAGAGCTTTATAACAAGAAAACATTGATCTGATCAATATTAAGCTGACAGCAAATTGACATTCGTTTGAAGTCAATAGAAATGAGAATGTAGAATGATCCATGAGAAGTGTAGATCAGAGAAGGGAAGACCAACAAGTGATACAATGCAAAGCATTTCAAGCTGGTTAAATGAATATCAAATTACCTATGTAGGCAACTCTGTCCGTCACCATGTACTTTGCATGGTTGACTCTTGCATAGGGGATCTTCAGCTGCTCTGCTGTGGAGTCCACCTCAAACACTTTCTGTACAACAATAATCACAATGTTTCCTGTTCAATGAGGTACAAAAACTCAGGGAAAGTAGTCAGTATGCTGAACCAGGGCCTGTTAATTAATGTAGGCTTAAAATATCCCATTTAAAATGAATGACTAGGGTTCATTCTCACATAGAGAATAAATACTTTGAAGAAAACCTTCAACACATTGTCAATACACTGTAAGTACTGTACTTTTTATTTCATTTTTTGAAAAGGCTGAATAGCCAAATAACAAAGCCCAGATGGATGAATAATGTGGTAAGTAAAAACACAAAAAATAGAGAAAAAAGAGAGAACATCTAGCGGGGGTGTGAAAAGCGGAAAACACACCACTTGTATGTTGCAGCTCAGTGGGTGTTGGTTGAGGATGAGGAGGGACTCGAGGAAGATGAACATGGAGCCCCGAGAATGCGGCCAGCAGCTGACCAGCAGGTTCACCTCCACTCCTCTGGCACATGCTGCTTCTCGTAAGGCTGAATCAATCGCAGGCCAGAACCTAGGGGATCAGCCATGGGCACAAAGCGAATGATTCATATTTCATAGATGACTGAAAACACAGTCAGTAATACACGTCAGAGGGGACAAACTTAGACTGAAAACATAAAGAGCAAATTATATAAACCACTACCCAAAGTCTAACTACAACACAGGAAGGTTTTAAAAAAACATCCTCCATGTCCAGTTCCTCATTTGTGCACACTCCAAACAAAAAGGTGACAGTGACCTGGGTGGCTTTGTAAACTCGTTAAAGGGCTGGTAGTCCATGACTGAGATGAAGATGAATTTCTGAGCATCGGAGATGACGGACAGGATGGCAGACAGATCACTGGTGCGTCCATAACCTGACAGCTGGGGAGGAGCACTCTAGTGACAGAGAAATCAGTCATAGGGTCATGGTTGCGACGTTGCACACAGATGCACACATATAGAAGCCCCCAGCCATCAAACTAAAACAAAACAGAGGGGAGTTTCCTGCAGTGACAACAAAATCTGAGGCATACACATGCAGTGTCACACAGAAGGAGAAGATGGCGAGGGAAAATACATTATGAATAAGCAATTACATTTAGTGAGACTAACTTCAGTATTACTCACAGAAAGGTAGACGCGAGCAGGGACACCGTTGAGATTTAAGTTTAGGGGATGCTCAGAGCTGGAGAGGGCGGAGTAGCTAGCGGGCCAGTAGGGAGGCAGGGAACTCCCTTCCGAAGAGCCCATGTACCAGTACACCCCGAATACCCGTGACACATCCTGTGCCAAGCAACTGCAGTTTCCCACAGAAACCCCCACCTCCTTTACCTGGAGAAACAGGCCACACAGAGGGAGGAAAAGCAGGAAACTGAAGTTAATGTCAAAGAAAAACTAACCAAAAGTTAACCAAAATATTCACAACCTTTAAGCTACTCAATAGGCTGAGCAGAATGGCATGAGAAACTACCTGTGAAAGCGAACGCCAGTCCATATTAGCACTTCCTACATAAACATGCTTATTGTCCACTACCCACAGTTTAGTGTGAATGATGCCCCCAGTCACAGACTGCAGATTCACTTCCCGAATCTCTGCACCTGAAGGACACACAGAGGAGGAGGGGGCACAGATCAGGGCAAGTGGGGCAGGACAGGGCAGGACACAGTGCTAGCACATCAAAAATCAGGCTAGACTTTGCATCTGCTTAGGTGTTGTTGTTTTGTTTTTTGTTTTTAAGAAATTACGTTAAAATACATTTGTATTTTACACTTTAAGTACACATTTCAAAGTACAGGAAATTTGCTCTTTTTGAGAGGATAGCATGCTTGATTAATTGCTCATCATCATACAATCAGACAATTTACAAGCAATACAACAGACATACAGACAAACCCTCTATAACTAATCTGAACTATGATCCTACTGATAAAATGGCTTCCAGTTCTGTAATCAAGTAAATGCCATTATTAACAATAATATATTACACACACAATACGATAATGTCAAAACCTGTTCCCATTAATTTGGATGTCTGCAGAAGATGGCAGCAAATTTTCAGTGTTGTTACAATTATGATATAAAGTATAGTAGCAGTAGCTTCCATGCCAGTACCTGTTGTCTTTAGCTCGATGGTATCCTGGGGACTGGTCTGAGGGTCGTTTACAGCGATTTGGAGTTTAACCCCTTGAGACCGCAACTTCATTAGCTGGTCAAACACCTGTTGACCCTGCAAAAGACACAAATGTGCACAGATGCCAACAAATACAAGTGTCAATAGTATGAGTAAGAAAAGGAGCCCACACAAAGTAGCAAGGTGTAGACCAGGGGTCGGCAATCCAGGTCCTGGAGAGCCAAAGGATGTGCTGGTTTTTGTTTTCACCTTGAAATCAGCAACTGATTCCAACCAAAGAAACAAGGTGAGGCGAGTTAACTGTGTAACTGAAAACCAGCACACCCTGTGGCTCTCTAGGACAAGGGTTGCCAACCCCTGGTGTAGACCATCAGATCATGCTCAGCCATTTTAGTTTGGAAGCGCTTGCAAACTTAAACGTAAGATTTACTAATAAAAACTGTCAAAGGCACAAAGGCACCAAGTTGCCTTCATTAGTAAATGTAATTTTAAAATTTACAATTGTGTGACCTCATCATAATTGTCTTGTGACAATTGTCATAATTGTCAACTGAACACAACAGCAAAGGGTCGTGACATGTGAAAACAAGAAAAATA
This sequence comes from Conger conger, assembly GCF_963514075.1. NCBI lineage: Eukaryota > Metazoa > Chordata > Actinopteri > Anguilliformes > Congridae > Conger > Conger conger. The sequence continues at coordinate 26,454,233 of NC_083762.1, forward strand.
GAGACACACTAGCAGGTTGTGCTCCCTCACCTGCAGGTCACTCTGATCTGTCAGTCCCTGATCCGAGGCCCTGAGAGTAAAGTAGAAGGCTGCGATGCTGACGGTGCTGTCGGCTTGGCTCAGCAGCTGGGTCCAAGCCTGTGAGATGGAGGGTAGGACTTGGGAGCCATCACTGAAAACGAGCCCCTCGGGGATACTTTCCACCAAAGCAAAGCTGGCCGCGGGGAGAGGGGTAGACCAAGAACCAGTTAAAGCACGAAACACTGCTGATATTAAACTTCTGACAGCCTGTTCACATTAGCACACGCTGAGCGAGCCGCTCTGCTCTCACCTGCAGTCTGAGCTGCAGGGCTCTTGTGCTCCCCAGAGGCCCTGCAGCCAGCCCAACTCCAGCTGAACCAGCACGTCAGACATGGACGCAGGGGTACCATAGCGCCACAGGTGTAGTCCACCCCCAATAAGGAGGAGCAGGATAGAGAGGAAGAGGAAAAAGGGACAGCACCGCCAACAGCTCTGCAAACACAAATAATTATGGGGAAGGAGGCCATCACTAGGGTGCAAATGTGCAACATGTTGACAACACATTGTCCACAAACTGCAGGCTAAGATTGTAACATCATTAAGGCCATTAATAATGTGGAGTACAGATGGTACTAGAGGTATGTTTTTTCTGACAGAAGGGGGCATATGGAAACATTAGTTGAAGGTAAACATGGCACTGGTGTTGTTACGACTAGGAATCACACAGACATTGTGATTCCTAGTCGACATTCCTTGCTTTCTTTTAGTTTTCCCCTATATTTCGTTTCGATTTGGCACATGCTACTGTGATGTCAGGCAGCGGGACACAGGTGATTTAAGTTGGCATCCTAAGTGATGTAGGGGGGGGGGAGGATAAACTCAAAATAGATTGGGTTTGGGTGAAGACCGGTCGAGACTGCATAGGGGAAATAGTTTGATGTTGCTTAGAGGCAGGTTTTCTGTGTTTTTTTTTCTTTTGTTTCTTTTTTTATTTCCATTCATAATATGAATTTCCTGCAAAAGCTCGAGAAGAGCACGCCGCTGCAGAAGGCAGGACGATTGGGCGGGCCCTGGCAGGAATAGGGGGGCCATCTTCCAACAGAGGTGAGTCAGCTGTGGAAATGGTGGATGTGTCCCGTTCCCTTTTGTATTTTTTTTCTTTTTCCATTAGCCCACAAAACACCCTATATGTTAGGAATCTCTAGAAAATTACGGCTAATTAGGAGCATTATGGTTTCGGCTAGCACCTTTATAGGCTTAATTATATATATACATTTACCAGCACAGAATGATTCATAACAGTGTTAAAAATATCCCACCCAATGGCATGGCATGGAATAGTTTGCCAGGTCATGCAGTACTAGACTCTTGGTGTGTTTAAGACAAGATTTGACACATTACTCAATAAAAAAGGGGGAAAAGGTGTTGAGAAAGAGATGGACAGTCAAACCAGAGAAGCTGCAGCAGGTCACATGAAGAGAACAGTACTCACCAGAAGCAAAGATGAGTGCTGCTGTGGAAGCCAAGTGAAAGCACACAGCATGAAAGGAGAGAGCAGTGACAGAGTGCAAAAGCTGGAGCAAAAGAGAGGGAAATGACAAAGATCATTCTGAGACAGTGAGATAAACATGAGGGATTAGGGATGAGACCTTGGTCGACGCTTGGGACTTTTTCTCACGCCGACTAGCAGGCTTATAGGAGCAGACTTCGGCTTCCCCAACTTCCGGCTTTGAGACTTGTCTACTCCTGGACTGATTCCCAGGAGCCACTTCCTGTCCGGTGGATTTTGGCCCTTCATTTCCTCCATTGGCCCCATGCCGACAGCTCAAGCCTGCTTCTCCCAGCTCAAAGTCCACATCTGGATCCATACTCTCTTCCTCCCCGGCCTTCTCACCACCAGACTGCAACTCTGCTCCATTCATGCTTTGGCTGGGCTCCTTTTCTTTGATCTCGGACTCAGACTCAGACCCCTCGTCGCTCTCTCCAGTTTCCTCGCCCTCCTCCAGGGGCTCAATCTTCTCCACCTCCACCACCACCTCCTCCTCCTCCTCCTCCTCCGCCTCCTCCTCCTCCACCACCTCCACGTCCACCTCCACATCTTCCTCTAATCCTTCAGATATCTGGCCATTCTCCCCAGCTTGCATATGCTCTTCAAGAAGTGGTGGGGTGCTGGAGTCTTTAGAAGGGGGAGGACCCCTGCTCACAGATTCATGTTGAACTGTGACATCTTGGGCAGCTTCTGAAAGCAGGTAAGGGATGGGGGGTCCTGTCTCTGCCCTGATCGGCAGACGAGCAGAGATGACTAGTGGATCAAGTTGCTGAGAGTCACTAGCTCCGGTGGGAATTAGTCTGGGGGACTGGCTCCTTTTGTGAGAAGGGACGGGACTGTCCAGTGGGGTAGCGGTCGTGTGCAGCACAGCATCGTTGCTGCTAATGGGAAGACGTGCTAACGGAAGAGGCAGGGCTGTCTCCCTGTGCCCTGGTCCAGTCAGTCTAGTTGAGCCACTGCCACTGCCCTTTGCCCTGGAATGGACCGGAAGGTTAGAGGACTCTACTCTTGCTGGAGGCTGTATGGCTGGCTCCACAGCTTGTCCAGTGGCACGCTTTCGGCCAGATGAACTTTGAAAGGTGGGGATTCGAGAGGTGGCATGCCTGCCAGCTTTGGTCTTTGGGTCTTTTTCTCCATCCTCTTTTTTCTCCTGTTCCTCTTTTTCTACATCACTAAAATCCTCTTCATCAAGCTTCAATCGGTTCAAGACCACAGTATAATATCCAGGACTCTACAATTTGCAAAAAATAAAATAGAGTAAAAGAAAATAAACAAAAAACCGTCTTGACCATCTGCTATCAACAATAGATACCAGTAAGCTACCGTGTGATTATTGAATTTGTGTCTTAAATTACTGAACGTAATCACTATCTAAACTGGCTTAACCATGTCTGAATCCAGGTTGCACAAACCTTTGTACACTGAAACCTTCTTGCATGTAAAGTCTAGCCATAATTCAGTCTTAAATTACATTTTCCATCAAGACATTAGCATTTCATTTTGCCCTGAAGGCCACTTTGAGGACCAATAAGTATCTTTTAGAATTGATTTTAAGATTATTTTACTTGTCAACAAAGCTCTGAATGGTTTAGCTCCTCACATTTCAGACTTTTATGTCCCTTCACGAGCCCTCAGGTCATCTGCAGCTGGTTTATTAATTGTTCCCCGTGGTTCAAAAAATCAAATTGGGGTTGCGGCTTTTAATTATTATGCCGCTAAATTATGGAACATCCTGCCAATTAATATCAGAACAGCTAGCTCAGTGAACATTTTTAAATGGCAACTGAAAACCTACCTTATATCCAGCGGCACTGCTTTTATCATTCTCTCCTTATTTTTATTATGTTTTTATTATTTTTATTATTATTTTCTCCTTGCCTTGTTTTTATTTGATTCATTTTTTATGTGAGCTTTATGTAGTGGCTTATTTTTATTTCTTGCTCTTAACTTTGTGCTATATCTAGCAGCACTGTTTTTATTATTTTCTCCCTGTTTTTATTTTGTATATAGTGTTCCATTACTTGTTAGTTGGCAGAATATTGCCACAATCAGCGTCGTCCCAGGGAGGCACAGGTGAAAGGCCCCAAAGTGGTAGTCTTGTTTTGGGTTTACAGTTCATATTCCCCACAATCAGTGTCGTCTCACTCAAAGGACGCACAGGGGATTTTTTGTTTGTTGTGTGGATATATTTCCACAATCAGTGTTTATTATTTTATTTCTGTATTCTTTTATCTACAATGTCTTGTCTTTGTAATCGACTTAATGTAAAACACTGAGCTACATTTTATCTATGAAAGGTGCTATATAAAGTCCTCATTCACACCGAAGAGAAAATGAGCAATGGAACCAGCGGGCCAAGGTTTTCTTTCAAGGTGGTGCTTAATATGCAGTTACATTCTTCATTCTATAAGTAAGTATGAACTGTTAACAAGTGTATTCATATACACTGGAAATAAATGTTACATGGAAGTAACTTGAAACAAATGTGCTGCATATCACCCTGAATAAGTATCTGAATACAATCCAAAAGGTACAGACAGGTCGTTATTTATTGATTCAACAGGAAACCTCATCCAGGATTAATAAATTACACAGTATAATTTATGCCAGTGGTTCCCAAGTTCGGTCCTGGGGCTCCCATGTGTATGCTGGTTTTCATTCCAACCACAATTGCAATCCTTTAGCAACAAATTAGCAAGCTGTTAATGTTTCATAATTATGTGCTATTGATGTTTCATGGGATCATCTTAAGCCACGTTATGTCAGAAATAGATGTGTGTCGTGAAGAATAGCATTTGCTTGTTCATATTGTGCTATATTGCAAGCAATTACATAAAAGGCAACTTATTTTTAACTGATTAAATTAAAAAGAATAGACAAGCAATCCTAATTGGTGAAATTGTGGACACCTGGTCACTAAAGCGAATCACCTGTAAGATAATACAGAATTCAAAAACAAAGCAAATGATAACAAGCCAAACCTGCAATGTGGTTGATAAATTAATATAAAAGAAATTAAACAGATGGGTTCAGCAACCTAATTAAGAGCCTACTGATTAGACTCAGTTGATCATTTGCTAAAAAAAATGTTCCTCTTTCTATGTAATTGTTTGCAATATAGCGCAATAAGCACGATACAAACATGGGAGTTTTATTATGCATGGCATGCACGGCTATGTCTGACAAAATGTGGCTAAATCCATCTGAACATGAAAATCACAACAAAAAAACAAAAAAGTTAACAGCTTGTTCTGGGATTGCAACTGTGTTTGGAACAAAAACAGCATACACAGGGAGCCCCAGGACTGAGTTTGAGAGTACATCTTTGGTGCCCTGCCCATAAATCTAGCTTCCAACCCTTTAAAACACGGTTATATCGTTACAATAATAATGTTACAAAAGGAAGATTATACCATCATGCCGCTTTGTTCCAGCTGTTCTCTGGCACTGGACCCCTCCGGTGACACTGGGTGGGACTGACCAGGTATACTGGACATTTCGGCTGTGGCGACTGTTTCACTCAACTCTTCATCCCCCTCTGACTGCTCTTCTAGGGTAACCTTATCCATCTTCTCTGTATCCTTGAACACATTTGACATAACTGTTAGGCACGCTACTGCATTCATTGTGTTCAGCTGATCCAAGGCGGATCAGCAGATATCAGTTGAGCTACCAAACGTTAGTCTAAACGGGGGTCTACGCATTAGGGAAAATCAGAAGAAATTAGAAACATTTTTCAAGACAACGTTAACTTAAGCAAAGGAGCTAAGCTGTTCGCTAGACACCAATCTAACAATTTCACGCCAGCAAACGTTAGCTAGCTAGCTAAGTTGTGTTAGCTGGCTAACACGCCAAGTGTAAAATGCCACTAGCCTCGTGAACAAAATTGCTTCAGAAATATTCTTTACAAAATCTGCAAGTTAGCCGTCCATTAATCCATTTCGTTATATTAGCTAGCTAGCCTAAGTAAGTTGCTAGTCTAGCTACTTTTTAAGCACGTTTGCATATTATTAGCTAGTTCCGGTGAATTAGCAACAGTGCACCGCCTGCAAGTGAGCGGTAACACCATTTGGCTAATGTATTTCTGTTGAGGGGCTAGGCTAACGTTAGCTACATTTTTATAAATACATTTTAAAATCAGACTTACTGTTTGCGGACACAAAACGGAAACCAATAGAACACAACTAATTGAGTTATCGCTAGCCTAGCTATGCAACATTACTTTAGTCGCTGTCCAGTTAGCTAGCCTACCTCTGGTGCTACTGTGTCTCGACGACGTGGCTATGAGAACCCAATGAAAAAGCAAAGCGGAAAAAACTACTGTAGGCTGAAGTTTAAAATACCTACCTCTGGGACTGGGTTGATATTTCTCAGACGAGACGACCGCCGAAGCGGAGTGACCGTTCGATCCGATCGCCGTCTACCCATTGCGACTGAAACCAACTGACCGCAATTCCTTGATATGAACACGAACTTGCTAACGTTAGCTATGTAACTTGGCTAAATATGAGCGAAAAATCAGGATTTAATTTGAACACAGATAGCAAGCTGGCTAGCTAAAAAAGAAATAGTCCCATTCGATGTCTTAACTTAAACAATACTTTCAGATGCGTGCAAGTAGTTGTATTCTAACTCATGCAGACAAAGTGGATAAACACGGTGGTAAATATCCCAAACAAAATGCATCAAATTGAATTGGCCGCGGTTTCCTGTTCTGACAGACAATTGGCGGTTTAAGGATCCTCTTCCATGCTCGCGATTAGGCTGAAAACAACAAGCAACGCTCCCTAGTGGTAGTCCACAGAAACACTGTGCATGCTTGACAGATTGCTAGGCTAGCACGCTTTTAATATAAACGGTAATAATCCAACCCACCATCAAGGCAATATGTGAAATTGGTTATGAATATGCATAATCGTCCACACAAGTAGGCCTGATATAGCCACATAAAGTGTAATTTCAAGCCCGTGAGATGGAAGTTAATTGTGCACAGGCATGGAGTTTTAAATGTGCGCGTTAATGTTGTAAATATGTTTAAATACATATTTGCAGTATGATTTGCTTAATGCTCCGGGACAGTGTCGGCCTACTTGAGGTTTCACAATAAGCTATTATTGTTACCAAAACAAAAATAAATTAATTGGCTGACTAAATCAGTGGCGATGAACATTTAAGTAAACAGAATCACGTACTCGGGTACTTTAATTCACCAGCTAATCGCAATTACATTAAAGTATGATGATCATTATTGTTGAGCCCACGCATGCACATTTTTCCCAACAAATTCCCACACTGTCATACGTCCAGTACCGACGTATTAATGTGGTATAGGCTTTCTGGCATACATTTACAGTTTTGGTATACTTTAGTACGTTGTGACATTGCTTTATTCATCTCCTTCGTATAGATGGTTTATATTTCCTAATTTCCTATTATTCCCTATCGTATGTCATCGTACGCAACCCCCGCAGTAAAAAAAAAAAAAACGGAACTTTGGTTTTGCTTGTTTACCATTATTCAATGTTATTTACGGAATAACGTGTGTTGTTGCGCATGCCCAGTTCTGTCAAGCATGTCAATGGATGAACGACTTTGGAATTCAGAAAGCTCATCTCCGCTGTCTGCGTATCTTCGACCCATATTTCCAAAGTCTGGTGAAGTTCCGAATGAACGAAGCGAAAGTAAATCGCGAAATGCACCAGGAAGCCATTGGGATAAACAAAGTTGGAGTACGATAGCCGTTAACAAGATAGGTGAACTGCGATTAAGGTAAGATTATGTTGTTTTTTAGCTAGATCCATAAAACTGCTTTAGATTAGCATCGAGTTGTGGTTTGTTAGCGAACAAGAAGTGAAGAGAAATTACTTCTTTGTTAACGTAGCTGTTAGCAAGCTAACAGTTAACGTTACATAGCTCGCTTTTCTGTTGCTAGCTCGCCAGCACTATCGTCTTGTCAGCGAATCTAAAGTGGTTAACATTATATTGTATTAATTTAACTCGATAATTTGAATTGTACATGTAACGTTGTACAGTCAAAAGTTGCTGTATGCACCTATGTATTGTCAAATAACTTGGCGACATATTGAATTGCATAACGATTCTTTGTGGTAGCGTTAACGTTACCTAATGTTCCAATTTAGTTGACTATTTATGCTTCATAACGCAGTGTAACGTTAGTTATTGGTTGTGACACCGTCGAACGGATACTGTGCTAGCTATTGTCAGTTGGCTAGCTAACGTTAGATGGGAATAAGACAACGAGTATGTATGGTATGTTAGCTAGTTGACGTCGTGCTTAATCTGGACAAACTATTAGATGGCTCTAAATAACACAGCCATGGCTAACGTAATTGGTTCTGACTGATGCAATTAACCCAGTGGCTCCCAAACTCGGTCCTGTAAGTATAATATAATATCAATTATCATTACAATGCCGATCTTACTATCTGGTTGGAACACAAACCAAGCATACACAGTTGGTCCCCATGTCTAAGGTTTATAAACACTGGGCTAGTTGGCTCGTAAATGACCATTGCCTAGTTTGCAATTAAGATCTTAATTTGAAAACATAGGATTTAATTTAAAGATAAAGTTCGTTTTTTTTTCTTTTCTTCTTTACAATACATTTATTAATAATCTTACGCAACAAGTACACGTGAATGGTAAATGTAACGAGTAGCTAACTAGCCATCTTGGCGACGAAATCAGGAGGTACAGTAAGTGAAAATAATTGCAGCAGCAAGTCTAACCAATACATTAATTTGATTGAGTTTATTGTACGCTGAGCATTTCCTTTCTTTTCACAGAAAATGACACATACAATTATGTATCAAAGGAGATGTGTTGCAGGAAAGAGTTCCGAAGATGACTGAATATTGTGACACTTGTCTCTTTGTGAACTCCACACATGGCTGTCCTGCAAAACGTTACACTTGCTGAATCCTACTGGATAGAATAACAGTTTCTTTCTGTATTCCAAAAATACTGTAAAACAAAGTCGGACACTGAAAAGGCGACTTCGGAACAAAAGGAATAGGACACGTTGAAAGCTGTGAAATAGAAGGGACTGGCACCTTCTCCCTCTCCATCAGGTTTTTTATGTATTTTTTTTATGTTCATCTCATTTTTAAAATTAATGAATTTGTTCATCAGATTCACTGTGAAACACTGCCATACTTCCTTTCTTACACTTCCAGACCCCTCCTTCGCAAAACATTCTTGCACATGTTTACAGCTGAGAGCAGACGAGAGAAAACCGAGATTGCAACAGAAAGCTTCAGTGCACTGACATATATTCTGGCCTCCCACACAACCACACATCCATTTTTATTGATGTTGCCTTCACCCTACTGTATGTAATTTGATTGCTTTCCTTTTGTGAAACGAATTAGCCCCCAGGCTCGCCTACTGGCAAATAGGCAATCACTACTTTTCCTCATACTATTCACCAAACCTAAATGAACCTCCCACCAGCTTTCCCTTTGCCCACAAACTCCACCATCCCCTCACCTTCACCACTCCATCCAGCCATCGCCCCCTCTGTGAAGCAGGGAGTCACCATCCTGTACACCTGCTTGTACGGCTGCCTCTTCCTGGTGGTGTATGTCCAGCTCTGGCTCCTGCTGCTGTACCGGCACAAGCGCTGGAGCTACCAGAGTGTTTTCCTCTTCCTGTGTCTGTTCTGGGCCGCTCTTCGCACCACACTCTTCTCCTTCTACTTTCACAATGCCCTGGGGGCCAACCACCTGCCCATGATGGCCTACTGGCTCCTCTACTGCTTCCCGGTGTGCCTGCAGTTCTTCACCCTCAGCCTCATCAACCTTTACTTCACCCAGGTAAGAGCCAGACTGGCTGGTTGCTATGGAGAGTACAGGGCTGGCTTTCTTTAGTTCATTTAGTTTTTTTGTTTTTTTTCAGTTAAACCAAAGTGTGTGTATTCTGGGTATTGAATCAGCCATTTTTCCAGTATCTTAAAAAAATCAGGAGTGGCTAATTGGTAGTTAACTGAAACAATTAAGATCAGATGCAAGGAAAAATGGTACCACGGTGTGGTGGCTTTTCTGAAGCTTAAGACCAGAAAGCAAAGATGAGAGGGGAATGGGATTGATGAACAGGATCACCTGTTAAATGGTTAAATGCAGAGCTGTGTTGAGTTCTTTGACCATTTGGAGTCTCAGAGTCATTTCATGGGTGATTATACAGGATTTCATTAAACCCGAAATGATAAAGTTATAAAAGGTAAATGGTTGGCATTTATATAGCGCCTTTATCAAAAGCACTGTACAATTGATGCTTCTCATTCACCCATTCATACACACACTCACACATCGACGGCGATTGGCTGCCATGCAAGGCGCCGACCAGCTTGTCAAGAGCATTTGGGGGTTAGGTGTCTTGCTCAGGGACACTTCGACACAGCCCGGGGGGATTGAACCGGCAAGCCTCCGACTGCCAGACGACTGCTCTTACTGCCTGAGCCATGTCGCCCCACATTATAAAGTATACTTGGTTAGCCTGTGATAATTGTTGAATTGATATATTTGCATGTATTACAGGTTTGAGAATACTGGTTTAAGTGAATTTCATTTTCATTTTCATTATTAATGATCAAAGTACAATGCATCTTGTATCATATGACAACTGTTCCACGTTCTATATAGGCCTCTCAGTTAAATTGTCATAGGAAAACTCCAAACAGTCAAAATATGAAAATATCAGTACTTGCTCAAGGGAGATTTTTAAACCAAAGTAGGATGAAAAATGATTAACAGAAAACACACGCTACTGCCTGAACCTGTTATTTCCTCTTATGAATAGTTATGGTGGACTGTTTTGTGCTTGCATTCAGTTTTTTGTACATTCAGTCTGGTTTGTGTTTCTTCCTGTGTGTTTGTTTCCTCTGTCTCATTCTTCATGCAGGTGTTGCTCAAAGTGAGAGGCAAATTCAGCTCGGAGCCAAGCAAAGGACTGTGAGTACACGCATAGAAACGCTTGTTACTGCCATATTTATAGCCCACTAAAACTAAACTTGAACCCTGCTCACAAGTTCCTGTCTCTTTCTAATTCCAAAGTACATTGCTTCCATAAGAACAACGACAAATACAGATAGAAATACAAAGTCAGTGTTTCCTTTTTTTAAAGTCTGGATTTTATTTGTTAAAATTGATATTTTATTTCAGGGGCAGTCTGCATTTGCCTTTGTAATAGTAAAATATACTGTATGTCTCTTGAATTTATGCAGATATATCATGACATTGAAGTGTTTTTCAGGTAGATGGCTGTTTTGATGACTTATTCATGGCTTACGCCTCCAGTCACTGGTATATTCAGCTGCTGCTGTGGTTTTTCAGGTGCGTGGCTCGCTGTGCATATGCAGCGATGAGTGCTGTGTTCCTCTGTGTCAACGTGGCATGCGCCACTCTCGGGCAGAGAGGGGGAGGGGGAGATCAAGCCTGGAGACTCGTTCTTATCCGAGTACTTGTCAATGACCTGCTCTTCATAGTCGAAGCTGTGACCCTGGCCTCTTCGCTCCTGCTCCTTACCCGGCTCGCACCCTCCACCAGTCCTTACCTGCATAGCAAGGTAACTGCCCCTTGGGCAGATGTGCGACAGCATATCTTACTGTCTCATGTTACAGCATTACCTATTAGCACACACAGTACAGAGTTAAGGACTAAGGATTTATTTATATTTAATGAATACACACAAAACTATTTAGCATTTACCACATTGGGGATTCCTGTTAGCTAGATCTTCCTTGAAAATGGTTAACATACTATTGCTTTGAGAAACTGTGATATATGAATGAACAGTCCAAACCTTTATGTTAATAAGGGTAATTCCTGCTTATCTCAAACAAAAGATTGAATAGAAAATGGATCCCGAAAGTCAGTTATTAGTCTGGTATGAGTAAAATATCCAAATAAAGCAAATGCATACTATAGTCACATTTTCTCTGGCCATCCTTAGCTGTAGATCAGCTAATACCAAAGACCTTACTCCTGAATCCAAAGAACTAATCAAAATAAAGTACCATGCTCTGTCTTTCCTTCATCAGGGTACAACAGTGTGCCGAACCGCAGTTCTCGGGGCAGGTGTGATTCTGCTGTTCTCCAGTAGGGCGTGCTACAACCTGTTCATTCTGGTTCTTTCCCAGAGCCACAGGGTGGAGTCCTTTGATTATGACTGGTACAACATCTCTGACCAGGTATACATCGACACCGAGGAGAACATAGACATAAACTGACAATCACAGAGACTGTAGATGGTTGAAAGGGCATGAAAGCCATTTTCGTTGAATTCATGAAAAGATGGCGGTTGGCACCACAGAAATCCTCTCTGACCTTCCACCCTCAGGCTGATCTGCGCAGTGAACTGGGTGACAGGGGTTACTTGGCATTTGGAGTCATTCTCTTTGTGTGGGAGCTGCTACCAACCAGCCTACTCATTCTCATCTTCAGAGTCCGACAGCCCCCTCAAGAAACGGTCAGCACGTCTCCCTTACCACAGTACCTGCTTGTTTTTTTTCCAGGTTTCCTCTGGGCATTAGAAATGACTTTCCATCTGTCTCTCCCTCTCTCCTTCCTTAGGGCTGCAATGCAGTCATAAACAGTCGCAGCCATCGTTCCTACTTCTTTGATGATCCCCGGGGGATGGACAGTGACCTGGGTGTCTCCTGGGCCCAGAGTGCACACCCACACAACAGGTGAGTTCAACCATCTCTCATGCTGCTTTCCTATTAGTAGTGATGTAATGGAGTATTTCAGATGGTACATTTATGTGCAGTTGTGATTTTCTGCATTTTCATTGTTACTCAATTTCTTATTGAAAAAACTAAATCTTGAAAATCACATCCTTCGTGATATATTTTAGTGCAGCTGTAGCTAAGAGTAATGCTGTACGTGAAGTATATTAATCATTATCAATATAAATAATAATATAAATATCAAGATTGTTGTATTTCACCTAGTGTATACATTTCAACACACCATTGATGACTATTGCTTGGTGACGCTTTCTCTTCCTCTCAGCTGGTTTGGCCCCAGTGAGACTGAACCTCTTCTCTTCACAAGGAATTCTGATCCAACCAATCAGCACCACACCCTCTACTCAACCCCCCAGAATTGACCAACCAAAGGGTGATGGCCCACAATACAACCACTTTATTCATCATTCCATTGAGTGGACAAATAGGAGTTGACCACTGCTACACCGTTTGCCCTCCCATCTTAAAAAACAAATGGAATACCCATTTAAACAGCAGCATTCAGTGTTACCTCCATAGATTTGATATTAATCAGCATGGATATATGAGATAGGACATGGGGAATAGGACCGTGTCTTTTAGAAATTAAGCCTTTTTCGCAGGTTTAAAAGTGATTCAGTTTCTGTAAATACTGTTGAGCCAAAAGTTCCAGAGGCAGTCATTTTGTAAGGTTTTTGACTTCTACATGCTGACCAGCTTGTAAAACCATTGAACTCCATGCCTGCAACAGCTGCCAATTTAACTGCCCTTCAAAGGTAATTTCACTGGCAAAAAATGCAGTCTTTTCTTTTAGACTCCTTTGTGAAATTAGATTTACACAAACTATTTCTATTTCCTGACCTCACCTCCTTTCTCACTGAAATTGTGGACCAAAAGGTGGCCATTTAAAATTAAAATGGCTGAACTGATCCTCCACCTTCTTACTTGTGGGACAAAGAGCAAAAACTAGCAAATATTTTTTACTTGAATTAGTACTTGTATGCTTTAACCTTCACTATAAGCTATAACCTGGCACAATGGTATACCAGGTTTATTTTGAATTAAATAGTTGGTGGTTTCCAAGAATTTGAGACATTAACATGCTTTGAATACATTAAGGTGTTGGTTGCCTTTTACCAATGAAACATGCTCAAATGAGAACAGGAATTCTTGGAATATTGAGATATGTGCAAACTAGTAATGGATTTCCAGCAGTTCTCCGTGAGCAAAGTACCATGTGTATTATAATAGTGTGGATCAAACATTCATTGAGTGCTTAACAGTTTTCTAGTCACAGAATTGGTGTTCTTTTTCTAGCACTTTTACATAGGGCTGGAGACTCCATGGTAGGTTTTGTAAGAGTTGTTGCAATAGTCTGAATCTGGCCAGTCCCTTAAAATAGAAAATATGATCACTGTTTATATATAATTTTCATAGATAATGCCTGTAAAATACATTGACATATTTAACTTGTAAATAAATCGTGGACCTTTAAAAAAATGGCTGTGGTGGCTGTGCATGAAGTATATTCTGAATTTTCCATCATTTCACCTTTTTAACTTGCACTTCAAAATGCTTTTGCAATGAGACACAGCTGTAACCCAAATACAAAGCTACAAGCGGTTTCCCCCCCGAGTGATATGCCACATGACTAGGACACTGCATTTTTTTTTTTGTAGCTTCCATTCAGACAGTAGCAGATACAGCCTCTATTTGAGACCTTTTTCAAAAACGCCAAATTATGAAACTGAACTGATACGCAATTATGAAATTTGAAACTAACATATTGTTTACTAGTAACTACTAGTGTTTTGTATACATGCCATCTAGCTACATGTAGCCAACTTGACTAACAAAGTTACTCACATGATTAGCCTTGTAGGATTAGTGCGATTTTGTCTTTACATCCCATTTCAATATACATTTCCAGAATAGCTCAATACTGAATGGGAAAGAACACATGGCTTCTACAGTCACAGTAACCATGTTCCCACACAGTTATAATGCTGCCATGAATGTTCCTTTCATCTGTGATTATCTCTTAGCTTGACATTTTGCTTGTCATTTTGAGCAGGGAGACCTCTTCGATTGTGAACACAGGGCCACAACAAAGGCCAAATATCCTGCATGAAATCCCTTTACATTTAATTAAACCACAATTAACAACCATTAAGTATGGATTGACACAAAAAATTAGAAGCTTATGCAGAAGAAACTGTAACCTGTATTGTGGACACATTTGTTCCAAGTAAGGATTTCTTCAAATGGCAGAATTGACAATGTGGCCATTTGCAGTATCAGATGGAGGGTCGATTTCTCCAGTTATTGGCATTTCCTTACAGCCAATTGGTTTCCTTCTGTAGAACAGCTGAAGAAGTAGTCTTCAAACCTTGGTCACCTAAACTGTATGGCCCTGTGTGTAATACAGATAACCTATTCCTTAAATAGTCTGGACACTCCCAGAGACACATGTACACTCATAGCCAGTTCTTCATTTGAATGGTTTATTCAGCAGTATGTACATATTCTCCTAATAAAACTCTTTATACATTATGTACAAGTTAAATTAACCCGCCTTTGTTTCTGTTCAAGCTGAAAAGCTTAAAGCTCACATCTCTATAGTCATTGAGAGAGTGGGAAAAAAAAAAAGAAAAAAAGAAAAAGACGCAATAGGCCAGGGAACGGGCCAGCTTGCCGCTCCAAGTTTAGTATTCAGAGTACAACCAGCCACAAAGCCCTCGGTCTCATCCAACCATTTACAAAGGCTAAAGGATTTGTGTAACTTGGACTGCCAAAGCAACAGGGGGGAAAAAATAACAAAAAAAATTTTTTAAAAAAAGATTTAACGAGCAAGAATGTGAAAATGTTAAGTAAAATGTTCAACCCTTTGACTTGGGCCTGCCCTGACAGGGAAAGAGATGCACCCCAACAGTAATCTTTTGCCTGGGAGGGCTGCATTACCGTGAAGACCTTCAGGAAGTCTGAAGCACGAGACTCCCAACACTCCACCAAGAACCCTGTCATGGGCCACACGCTTGAGGCATCCTGGCTGACCACTTCACCATTAATCTTCAGTGTGGGGAGAACAGGACAGGAGAGCACACACAGCCTAGCAGAGTGCATGTTTATCAGTTTAAAGAAAGAAAATCCAAAATGACAGAACTGATTCTGAACAGGGATCCACAATTTGTTCCTATATAAAGCAAGGCCTTGCTTGAAGAGGATTGAAACTACAGTGTTAGAAAGTCTGCAGAGCTCGAATTGATCCTCTCGGTCACTGCAAATAGGAGTGTCCCGCTTGAGCTACTGCGCTGTGTTATAATCAGAGCTGATGCCAGTGTGCCTGTCTGTTCTTTAGCGTGTGTGTGTGTGTGTGTGTGTGTGTGTGCATATGTGTGTGCGTATGTGTGCGTGTGTGTGTGTGCAAATGTAGGTCTTTTCGTTGGGGTCAGCCGTTAGTCTGTGTTTCAGAAGGGATCAGTGAAGATCAGTAGCCATATATCAGTGATCAGGGGGAGGAGTAGTGTCCAGTTTGCGAAGGCGGCGTCTCCTCAGCTCTGCGGTGTTAGGTGCCCCATCTTCACCCTCTTCATCTTCCTCGTTCCCCTCGTCTTCTCCAGCCGCTTCGCTTTCCCTCTCTGTGGTAGAGTCTGGCGGGGTGAAGCCTGCTGCCCCGTTGACTTGAGGAGACAAAGGATGATGAAAATTAGGCACAGGACAGTTAGACACTCCACAACACAAGCACTAAATGGACCTGACCCCTGTGGTGACTTACTGCTTTCAGTGCTGTTCTCGGTACTGCCAGTAGGGGGCGCCGACTCGGTCTGACCCCCTTCAGCTGCCTCACTGCTAACAGTCTCAGAACGGGGAGGGCTGAGGACAAGAGCAAGAGGTAGAAGTGGTCAGTGCTACATTATGACCAGTGAGCAAGACAGGACTTGTATCATGTATCAATTTAGAGAAAACATTGGACACCAAACACCAATTGCTCCTGATGAGCTGGTTGGTGCCTTGCATGGCAGCCAATCGCCGTTGGTGTGCGAGTGTGTGTGAATGGCTGAATGAAAAGCATCAATTGTACAGCAAGTATGAAACAATCCACACAGGCAGCTGCAGTCAGCAGAGCATCAGTCAACTTTCAACTGCGGCAGAATGCGGTGAAAACTGTACCTGAGTGTGGCAACAGTGGTGAGGTAGTGGTGGATGTTCAGCATGGCCGCGTCGAGCAGTGTGTGGATGTTGTGGAGACACTGCAGCCTGGCCTCCAGGCCCCGCCTACCCTCCTGCTCCAGCTCCCTCAGCTCCGCCTCTGATAGGGTGGATAGCGCTGCTGGGGGCGGAGGCATGGAAGACACTAGAAGGGGGGGGGGGGGGGGTATTAGGAGAAGCTAGTAAGTTTACAGGTTTCATTTTTAATAACTGAAAAACCTCCTTTTCATATACTTAGAGACTCTTCAAATTAAAAATGAGCTTCAGCTCACCTGCTATGCAAGATTTCTCCCTCCGATAGCAATGAGCTAAGGAATCAGTCCAATATGACTTGTAAAACATCAGCTTTAGCAGTCGCTTTCCACATAGGCGATTTAGCAAGCTATTTAACTGATATTTAACTGACATTACTGGCATTTGCATTTAGTTACACATTAAACGCAGTTGAAGGTAGTTCAACGTTAGCTAGTGGTGATGCTAGATACTGCTGCTACTAAGACCGATGGATTTCAGTCTGCGCTAAGGGTTATCCTGTCTGCACAATTCTGTAAAATAAGCATGCATGATAGGAAGCAGCTATCACAGCCAGCCAGCTGATATTTAGTTTGAATTTAGTTAGCTAATAACACAGCAGCTAAATAAGGTTACTGAAAGCTTAAATCCTCTCCTCATGCCCCCTCCCCTCTGATTGGATCATAGAGCGTATGAATTCAGCATATTGGACACATGCTTTTCAGATAAAACACGGAAATAAAAAAGGTCCACACCCAGAAGAGGCCTGAGCAGTTTAGAATAACAAATACAAGTAGACAAGCAAGGTATTTGGCAAAAGAAAAAGAAAAAACAGACACAGGTAGCTACTGTATCATAGTAATGACTGATGTTTGCTCAGTTCAAGTAGAAAATCTTGCACAGTATGCCTGTAAGTTGAAAGAAATTAGTAAATGGCAAAATAACAAAAAAAACATTTAAGTTATCAAATCTGTTTGCTGCTCATTATTACCCATCTAACCATTACTGCGCAAGTCTGCCTGCATTTGCATGTGCACACACAAACTCAAGCACAAGCACAGACAAGACAACAACTTTTACACTCAAGCTGTATTTGCCACATTAATACGGTCAAAATAAAATCTGGTTACAAGCTGGGTTGCAGCCAAGTCCAGGTTCTCATTACTGTTCTTACCAAAGGGTGGTGGTGGAGGGGGCATGGCCAGCCAGGGAGATGATGGAAATGGTGGGGGAAAGGAGAAGGGGAATCCTGGCATAGCACCTCCTGGTGGTGGGGGTACAGTCTCAGTGCCAGGCTGGGCTGTTTGACTGGGGCCTAAAACAAAAAGGTCAGAGAGCACTTGTAATGCCTTTTAAGTATTCAAACAAACACACTGAAACAACATATAGTCAATAACCTGGCATTCATTTGACCTTTAGGACTACTGGAAATCATGAGAGCTCTGTAGACACCAAGTACTGAATGATGAATATAAGTGGAAACTGAAACTAGTAGTGAATGGGTGCCATTCTCATAACTGTAGAATCTGCAATGGGTTGGGGTCTGACAGCAGGGGAATTCTGTCAGAAATCAATTACTTTGACCTCACGTTTTTAGATTAGAACACTTTTAGACATGCTAACCTAAATAAGAGTGATAGAACGTGGTTACTAACCAGAATGACTAACCATTCAAGACGGTAGCCCTCAAAGTTGACCAATATTACCCTAAAGAAAAAAAATATATGGGAAAGCTTACAAAAAGGTGAGGTCAGAAAGTAATTGATTTCTGACTGAATGCCCCAGCATGATGACCTATGGGCCCCTGGACCCCTCTACGTGACTCCCCAAAGTCAGCTTCAAGGTTCCCATGTCCAATCAGAGTTCCCCTGAGGGCACGGCTAACGGTCTCACCAGCTGCCGAGGCTCCTTCAGTGCTGGGCTGGGGGGGCTCAGCAGCACCTCCATGGGCCCCAGGGGCAGCTGCAGGTGGTGGCGCCCCAGGGAAGGGGCCCCAGAATGGAAAGAGACCTGGGGGGAATGGAGGCATCACTCCAGGGGGCACTAAAGAGGAAGAATGGGTCCAGATATTGTTACAGCAATGTCTATGCTAGGAGTCATCGCACATCAACTGCTTGGAGATCATATAGCAGTTTTTAATAGAAACAAAAAACCTTGTAGAGGGCAGTAAAATAGATCATAGGTCCTCAACCGTGGTTCTGGTGTATGCCAGGGTATGCTGATTTTGAATGCTTGATACCATGGTAATGGTTCAAAACAAGCTTATCTTATGATTTACATTTTTCTGGGGGCTAGCCTGCCCTTTTGACAGGAGGTGAGCTCTTGTGCATAGTGTAGGAGAGTCACACATTTTCTCCAGTTCTCAACAGTCACCCTCTCTTAATAGGTTTGGTTTGCAACCACGGACAAGTGTAAGAGAAGTTTAAGATTAGATTGTCTGCAGGGTTTTAATAAAACAAGATCATGTAAGAGGATGTCGTTATGATTATGGACGTAGACCTTTCTCAAACAATTCATGAATAATTTTTGGGGTAAGTTAAACAAAAAATGTATATGGAATATTCTTCCAGGAATATTTTCCTGACATGATCCCTCCCTTGTTAGACATTAAACATTCAATTCAAGTTCAGATTAAAACCACCATATGCAGTGATACTCCAGTGCCAGGTATGAGAACCACTGGAATATATTTAGATACTTAGTCAGTCGGACATTAAAAGATATTGTACACGATTCATTGACTGATACCAAGACGCACACAGAAATACATTTTATTTAAACACATTTGACAACTACACGCAATTCCTCCAAAGTGCACCAACCACATTCCTGCAGCTCCAAGGCAATTGCATAAACAGATCATTGTTTATAACTCAAAATATATATTCCCTGGCCATTCACAGCGGGCTGTCACTCACCATTACCAGCAGGCTGCACTGGAGGATTGACAGGTGGAGGCGGGGCTGGCGGTTGAGCAGGAGGCGGGGCTGGATTCTGATTGGGCAGTGAGGCACGAAGGACATCCATGCGACAGGTGGGACAGGTCTGCTGTCTCTGGAACCAGGAGCGGAGGCAGCTGGCACAGGGGAGAGGAACAAAAGGACCTGGTCACCTTGCAATAATATCCAATTACACGACTGCCCGACCGCATCAACCTGACCGCGTCGGAGCGGTTCCTCTCCTGGGTGTTAAGGGAGTGAAAACTCTGGAGAGGTCAGGTATATTAAGGAATGCAGGGGAGCAGTACAAACTCTGCCTGACACCTGTGCT
The DNA here is from genome assembly GCF_963514075.1 of Conger conger. Lineage (NCBI taxonomy): Eukaryota > Metazoa > Chordata > Actinopteri > Anguilliformes > Congridae > Conger > Conger conger. The sequence goes on from NC_083762.1 coordinate 26,474,038, forward strand.
TTAATGCAAAAGTCAGCAAGCGAACCTGGAGTGGAAGATGTGGTTGCAGGGCAGCTTCTTTGCACCGGTGACCATCTCTTCCCTGCAGATGATGCACACGTTATCAGTGGCCTGTAGATCCTCAGGAGTAGCATCTGGGTAGCTGTCAGGACAGGGGAAAATAAAAATGAGAAAGTAGGACAGACGGTTGTGGAGCTGAGGGATAAAATGACAGCAAACCACCATTCTACTCAGTGGGAGAGCCAGAGGCATAACATTATAGACGTACCCTTCATAAGCCAACCTAAAAACTCAGTCCAAATTTATCTGGATGTCAAAACCACGGTCTGTACATGGCAATAAATCCTTGGCTATGCCCCTTTACATCGGTTTACCATGACTGGTAGCATAACCCGATGACGCTGGTTTGAACAAGCTCCTTAACCCTGAACTGTGAAGTGGAACGTATTTTAGCTGCACCAAATAAAAATGCCAAAATGTAAAACCGAAACAAGTTTTTAACAGACAATGCTTGCTGGCCATAACCGATGCCAAAGCCGTGATTTTATTGGTCGGTTGAATTTGCAGGACTCACAGAGTGTTCATGTTTCTGATGGCTCTCCGGGACATGATAGCATCAGTGACTGCTTTCTTGAACTGCCTGAAACAGTACAGGGGGGAAACGGAGGGGAGAGGGAGATTTAATACACACCCAGTGATTAATTCATTGTCTATCTGAAAGTGTATGATCTGTGGTGATTCAGTGAACCTGCAAGTGCCTCAGGCACTGAATTTATGAATTTACACAGCAGTAAGTGCACTCTGTTTGGGGTAAGAGTACGCTACTCACCTCATGGCCAGATACATGGGACGGATGGCAAACAGGGGGAAGGTGTGCACCTTGATCATAATGGTCATGAACGCCATGTAGAGCAGCACTTTAATGAAACCTAGGACAGGGCAAGGGATTAAAACTTAATACATACAGTGATGATGTCTTTGTTGACCAAACAGGCTGTTTCTTCTGCTATGGGTTCCCTCTGTAGATTTCCCATACTTTTTCCCCATGGGGATTTTGATATGCCTAATATTAAGTCTACAGCAAACGTACACTTAAGAGTTTCACGTTTTGTACTTCAAGTTAAATTACATCTGTTAATATCTCAGCCGTGTATTTCTAAGCTGTCATGTGCAAGTATGAAACAGGTATAATATGCATTTCTTTCCAATATAAAGAAATTTCTCTTTAATTATTTTATCATTAGGCTTTTTGAAACTGATCTATTACAGCTTGAGTTTAGATAACCAAGTCAGCCAAGTTTCATCTGAATATTGTTGCTGGCAGGGTGCTTATGAAAGCCCAATAATGTTACTTTCAGTTTTGTAGAAACGAAAATAAAATTCCCAGAATATGTCAACACAGGTGGCACTATTGATATTTGAATGGGTACATGGGATTTGCAGTATGCAATTCTGCTATAATTACCACTTACCAACACTGATTTCACCAAAACAACCAAAAACAAGAATTTTATATATTGCCACTTTAAAAAAAGCAATTTCTAAGACCAAACTGCTAACAAGTTGCCGCACTGGAACAACAACAATGGTAGTATTTCAGCAGCCACCACTCTAGTTTTAAACCAGCCTGCTTGCAAGCGACATTACGGTTGTAGTTTCAATATAGCAATTAAATTTTTAAAGCATATACAGCTTTGAAATTCATGGTTAAGTTATTAAAGGATGGAACTCCCTTCCGGGTTTTAAGACTACAAACTAGCACTCCATGGCCCACAGAAGTATCTGTGTTTGGAGAAGCAAGCTGGGGAAAATGTTAAGAAGTACCAGTGAAGAGCTCGGTGTACAGCATATAGACCGCCTTGTTGTCCCAGGGGTTTTCACTCTGCAGGTCAATGGTATGGAGGGTGTACTTGATGAAGGTGGTCAGGACCATGGTCATCAGGATAGCATACTGAAAGAACAAGTGGAACACATCTTACCAAGCATACACGCAGCCGTCTAGGAGAAACTCGTACTATGCTCACACTCATGATCACAGATCAAAGATGAGATTACCAGCGTTACCACACACAGAAGTTATTTCGACAGGCCGCTCACATAACTTAATGGTGACCAAAGTACACTCGGAGACCCATTTTAAAATGTTCCATTTCTTTTCTTTCCCCAAATGAGACCATCCGTGATTGGATAACTAGCAGGCAGAATCCCCTCCCTTTCCTCTCTTGCCCCTGTTCATTGCATTAGCGTGGATTTGCACATTCTCTGCAGAGTTTGAAGCTTTACAAACCTCAAACCCGAAGACCAGCTGGACTGAGGCTCCACGCGTGATGATGCTGTGACAGGCGTGGTTGACAAAGAGGAAGTCTAGGACTCCCAGCAACAGCATCAGAGCTGTAAGGCAAAGGCCAGTTAGCAGCAGAAAGAGCAGCAATAAAATTCATTGTCCTGCCCATTCACATAAAAAAAATAATTTCACTACATCAACATACATTTTGAGCATGTCTTACCTCTCTAAAAAAAAATAGCCATCAAAACACAATTCTTTCATTGAATTTGTATGCAAGATATTTCCACAATGTGCAAATTATCCTTCTAAGACTAAGGACTTAAAAAGTGCCATCTACAGTTGCACACTGCTGACAAAGTCTCACCTGAAATAAGAGTGAGTGGCTACATGGATCACATAAAAATAAGACGCAGGTCACAATAAATCTGCCGAATAAAAAGTTACCGAATATAAAAGGTCAGCGTAGGCATTGACCATTAAAGGCAAACACCATTAAAGGCAATGCACATTTAGTTGCAAAGTGAAAACAGTGGCAAAGGAAACGGTTGATATTATATCAATGGTGGCCTCAGACCAGCTTGCTTCCAGAGCAGCTGCAGCCTGGATATTTGCATATGTCTGAAATGGAGACTTGGGCTTTCCACTATTTGTTTTCAGATCTCAAGGGAAACGCATCGTTGACTCTCACATTATGTGGTTGCAAATGTGGCAAGCTGCAGTTATTTGTAACCGATTGAGAAACGTGTTGGACAGAGCTGGTTCTTACTGGACTTTAACAAGCAGATAGTAGATACTGCTCATCCAGATACATTTCTTTCACGCAATTGCGCTGCAAGGCTCTCAGTTCAAACATGCTTTACATCAGTTCACACCATTGCATAAGCTTTGGCTGGAGGGTTTCTGTCAGGTAGGCAAAGAAGAATTACTGAATTCCAGCCGTTAACTTAACTACTGAAAACGGGGGTAAAGTTTGCCTCCGGTCCATACTCACACAACACTCTGAAGTGGAATATCCAGGAGATGTTAGGACTCCTTTCCATCTGCAGGAGAGAGACGAGACCAGGTGTTAGAATCACAACAGTAATGATTACATTTACCCTCCTTTTGATCTCAGTAACCCCCCCCCAAAAAAAAGAAAACTCACAAAGTCCACCCTGTCTTCAGCCAGCCAATGGAAGCACTTGAGGAAGAGCAGCAGGGTAAAAAGGGCCACAAATCGAGGGGAGAAGTCATCCCGGAACACGGTGAAGGCCAAGCAGGTCTCGGTTACAGCGTACCAGGAGCGTTCGATCAGGTGCTGAAGGGGGAAGACAACAAAACTGAACAAAGTTAGACGCCTTCCAGCAGGGGGAAAAATGTATGCATGAATATGTATGCACAAATATTTTCTTAACACAAAAATGTACACAACCTTGTACTGCCACAGTGACATCCCCAAACACAGAATGCATACAGAAAATAGCAAGGACAAACACTGGAAATGTGGGAGAGGAAAACGTGCTCACACCTCCATCTCTGCAGCTCTCAGCTGCCCGAAGAAGACCTTCCGCATGAACTTCCCCAGCAGGAACACCAGCACAAAGGCCTGGATATACAACACCTGCAGCAGGAAGCCAAATAGAGAGTAAGGCAGAAGGGATAGTGACTGCCTTGAAATACAAACAAAGTAAAGATTAATATTTATCACTCTGAAAAAGTTTTGACCTTTGCTAGAACCTGTTAGACTAGCCTAATATGGAAATAAATTAACCAACCTATTCATCACATCATACATCTTTTTTTTATATGATTAATTATTTTAGTGAGCTATTTTAATCCAATCAAATAATGAATTGACAAAAACAATATAATTTCAAAGTCAATCCCAGTACACATTACGCTCAATACACTTTTTTCAACAAATTGTCTAGTAGGTGGCACTTTGGAGAAACAGAAAGTGTGCATGTGACAATAAACTATTAATTCTATTCTGTTGTTACAACAAGATACAACATCAGAGCTGCTAGAGCAAATAAACCCAATAAATACACATTATGTGAAATGAAAGAAGTCAGTGATTAAGTTAAATAAACTGAATCTATCCAGTTCCAAGCGGCAGCCTAGAACACTATGTGATGTCTGATGAGAAATTGCGATAACAGCATTTTGACTCACAGCCATGCTGGGGCTACTCTTGGTGAGGTAGACCACAGTGGGGTAGAACTGGTGCTTGAGATAGTAGGCATGGGCAACCACTGCCCCAGTCAGGGCCAGACTAGTGGCTGTTACTAGGGCTGCTCGCACCATCATTTAGTCCTGCTGCTGGAAAGAAAGAGGAACAAAAGACGCACGTCAAAATGAAGGCACAGTCCAGAAAAGAGGGCATGATAGATCCCTCACTGATGCATCTTTTAGCTCTCCTATTAACAGATAAGGGGTTAGAATGTTCAAAATTCTATAAACCAATTACTGTTTTTTTTTTTTTTGTTCCCAGTCTTAAACAGCGGTGTGATATGTGCAACTGAAGCATACAAACACAGTGTACTTTATATAACAATGAAAAGGGTGGAACTGCCACACAAACTGTGACAACAAAGTAAAGTGAGCTAATTTCACCTTCCCAAAGCAAGAGACCAGAGCACCCAACTGCAGGTCAGAATGCCTGTTCTTCAGAACTCTCCCAGTGAGAAGTGACTAAAACAAAACCTACACACAACAAACTGGACTCACCACCTGAAGCTACATACTAAGTGCCTTGCATTCTTAAAAAAGACAGAGGGGGTGGAGGGGCTTAAAAAATAGAACTAAAGTTAACTGCGCACATACCCATGACTGCATAACTGCAGTATATGTATAAATGACTGATCTTAGAATTAAAACACAGCATAGTAGAACAAATTGTGGAAATCAAGACACTCCTTGATCAGCCATCTTCCCCTGAGGATTTATTGCACTAGATCTTTCTACATTCTACAGCAGGCCATTCTCAAAGTGTTGCACCTTCAATAGCTTCAGTAGCACTTCCTGAATATCCACACCCTTCCCACAATTTCCACCATGAACTTCTAATTGCAAAAATAACTTTAATATTTCTAGGTTGCATTTAACCAATGTAGATACAAGATACTTAAATGTAGGGCTAATCTGTTTGAATGTTGTCTACTGCGACCACTTAAATAAACCAGTTATGAAATGAAACGAGAGTTGGAGCCTGGGGGGTATGGATATGGATCAGGCCTGTATAAATTTAGATGACTCCAGTTTTGCATAACCTATGTCCTTAATATATAGGGGGAAATGCATTTAAGACTGGAGAGGTTTGAAATTTACGAGGAAACACACAACCGACAGGATTTGAGTAATGTGTAATTAACCAAGCGTCAACTACCTGGTGTCACCGGAACAGCTGTCTTGCTAGCTAGATGAATAAATAGATAAAAGGTGATTACAATTAAGTGCAACTGGCTATAACGTTTAAATGCAATAAATCCCCACATTTAATGTTCGTGAAGGAGCAAGCAATCGAACCTGGACGTCTCTGACCATCCTTCATTTTGACACAAGGTTATTTTGTGGTGTCATAAACGTAGTTACAAATAATGCGATGTTTAAAAAGAATCCGTTTAGCTAGCGCAACAGTACGTTTTGAAATGACTGGCGTTAATCTAGCCGTTTCTAACTGACGTTATAGCATATGCTATGTGTTGAATCGTCCAGCTAGCTTGCTAGCTATTTAGCCTGCTGCTAATGTATCATTTTATTCACCTAAGCAGGCCGTCAACTAGTAGTTGACCGTCATTCCTTTGCCAATATTAGACATCACACTAACCGATATAGCTAAGAAATTAATGACAAACTATGATAATGTTGTCTGCGCCGGTGTGTAAGCTTGTTAGTGAAGTGTGCAAGTTAGCTAGCTAAGTAACGTTATAACATAGACCTGACTTACCGACTTCAGTCGCTGTCGGAATGCGTTCCACGTTCAGTCCGGGCCGACCTCCAACCGGTGGAGTGTGGACGGAGACGTGATATCTCCGTTAACGTTTTACTTCTATATAATTCCAGTCTTTGCTTATTTAAACGCCTAGCCTCCAACCACTACACGATTGGCCTGTCGCTGTCTTTTCAGATAGCAAGATAGCTAAGTGTTCATCTTGCAGCTCAGCAAAGAATGGACACCTCACTTCCGGTACTGTCCAAACCAGAAACTATAATTCCAGAGGTTGTGACCGTTATTTACGATTCTCTACTCCAACACTTGATTATATTCGCTAGAGGTCTTAGATGTGTATCTAACGTAACAAAAAAAACAAGAATTAAAAATAGCAGTACATTTAATGACGGGTTGTTGCTTGCTGTTATTGATAATGTTCTTTATCACCCCTATTCAGACCGTACCAACTAGCTCTGCTGTAAGTTTATGAAGTGCAGAAAATTAGATGGACAGTCAGCAAACTAAAGTTAATTCGAAACATTTAATTATCAATAGCAAAGCGCATAATTTTGTAAATTACCCTTGTCCACATACTCTACACATACAGTGTTATACACTCACGTCGGGGGGTACGTCAGCTAACTAGTTCATTTATGTTTTTTGTCAAAGCCCCGCCTATATACAGCCACATACTTTTCGAATCCGTGTCGAAGCGTAATAGGATAGGATCACGAAGATCAAAATACTGTTACCGTAAACCTACGTAAAACTAATTGATAGCTACCCGTCTGATTCATTCTGAAGATCACTATTCGTATCGTTAACCCGATTAATCGCTGCGTTCTTAATAATGTTTGTCAACTCTGTCGTATTTACTGGTAAAATTTTCTGTTCATGTTCTGCGAATGTCATATTTTCGACTTCGAATATTTTTCTGAAGTACTAAGAAAGCCATTTCGCCAAAATTCGGTAATTTTCTTGGTTGACAAAGCATTTTATTGATTGTTTCGGCTTACAATCTGAAAGCCATTTTGAAACTGACACGTCAGAACTTCATTGCTAATGCGTCTTTATTTGGGATATACGGTAGAAGTCAACGCGGACCAATAGTTTAGGAAAGTATACGTTTACACCAATCAGAGCTTTGCAAGTGTTCTGTCGCTCACAAGCAAATGTAATCACGCTTAAGCAAATTGAAGTCTATTCCAAATAGGTTATATTATAAAATGTGAAGTACCCCTGTATCTCTGAATTATTCAGCTAATTTAGATGGATAGAAAGAAAGAAATTGTCTGCTCAGAGCTGACTGTCAGTTGGTACGCTCCTCTGAGTACAACATCCATGCCAAGACGAACACAACATGAAATTTGCGATAAGATGCACACAATACCCACATTGCTAGCTTGTTCTAGGGAGGGATTGCTGCAAAGTTAGAAAGTTAGAAAAGGCTTTTGCTTCCATCTCGTAGATGACGTATAACAACACAGTTCTCAAGTTTTTTTCTTTTCTTTACCACATAGCAAATCACATGCCAATAGCTCCAGTAGTATGTAATATAATTCAGAATACTTCCTACAATCAAGTTTGTGCAACAATAATAATAAACCACAATCATGCAGTAAATACAATAAACCCTCCTTACACAGGCTTAAGGCTACTCTGGCCCTGGTGTCTTTTTGCTTTCATTTGAATTTGTTCATTGAACCTTAGGGCAGTTCACTCATAAATTAAATTAAGGTATTATTCCATGTACCCAGAGTACCTATCCCATCGATCTAACCAAATAGTTCTGCTGAGATTTGGCGTTTGAAGCTGGGCCCACACACCATTCACTCACATTCATAACTATGGGCAATTTAGCGTCTGCAATTAGCCTACTGCATGTCTTTGGACCGTGGGAGAAAACCGGAGTACCCAGCACAAACCCATTCAGACACAGGGAGAGCCTGCAAATTCCATACAGGAAAGACCTTGATCAGGATTTGAAGTCGGTACCTTCTGGCTGTGAGGTGCTATTCACTGCATGACCATTCCACCCAGATTAAATACCTTGTGTGCATAATTTTTCTACTGAAAGGGGAGCTCGAAAATAACCGAGAATTTGCATTTCAAACCATGTTGGGTCTTCATTAGGCACATGAGGAATTGCAATTAACAGTGAACTTTCTCAAGTAACATCAAACAGTTTTCCAGTTTCCATGCTCATACTTGAAAGAGCAGACGGAAAAACAGGTACCAGGGGTGGAGTTTGCACCATAAAATCAAGGTTACACATTAATATACAGTGTTGGGAAAACATAAGTGCACCTCCTGCTACTATCTTTTAATTTTGTTCATGACATTAGTGATAAAAGGTGATGTTTGGACATTGGATTTCATGTCACTGCACATTGTACTTTATAGGCTAAGTGTAAATAAACTAGGAAAACTTTGTATCTGGCTTGATTTATCAATCAGAAATATGTTTGTTATCATATTAGATTTTGTTTTCATTCTAAAATAGTAACAAAATGTGCCAATTCCTTCTTCACAAAAGAGTTCAGTGTAAGTTGAGTTCATAAAATCAGAAGTGACTAGTGTCAGTATTTGTTTTCCAGTAATATTTTACATTGTGTTTTATCATTAAAAAAAGTTTATCGTTGTAAAAAGCCTGCATATAATAAACAACATGGATAATGATCTATATTTTATGTTCAAACATACTTATATACTTTTATTTCAATACATTTACTCAAATTTTTCAATGGTTTTTATTTAGTAATCTTGTTCTTTCTGAAAACTACAGGTTCCAAAATTATTGGCACCTCTAACAATTATTGTAAATAAAATCAACAAAGTGAAATTGGCAATACAATTTTACTTTAATTTAGTTTATCTCAGTCGAAAGGAACTATATTGTGTCATTCCATCACTTCCTGTTTCATTAGAGTATAAAAATGAGGTAACAAGCATGTAAAATCCCTTTGTCAACCATCAGCATGGGAAAAGCCAAAAAAAAACAACAACAAAAAAACAGTTGGTAATTGACCATCACATGTCAGGTAACGAGTACAAAAACATACAAGGAAGAGGAGTTCATATTATCCACATGGATGATAAGGAAGATGGGGAGGGAGGCCATAAGTAACCCAAGGATCGCAGTTTAAGAATTGCAGAGATTGGTTGTGTCTTGGGGTCACCAAGTCTAGAAAAAAAACATAAAATGGCACCTCCATACCAGCAAGGATCAGCATGAAACAGCCGTTACAGAGCACAATAAACAAAACCAAGTGTCTTGATTGAATTCAATGAATTCAACCATGTACCAGGAAATCATGGCAGAAAATCTGGTTGCCTCTGCTATGAGTCTTGGTCATAGGTAGATTGTCCAGTAGGACAACAACTTCAAGCATACATAAAAATCCACAGAGAAATGGTTCATCAAAAACAACTTGTCTGCAATGGCCATCTCAGTCTCCAGACTTACATCCCATAAAAAACTGTGGTCTGAACTGAATCCCAAGCATATCAATGATTCTGAAATTGTGCATGGAGGAATGGTCAAAAATCCCTTCATATGTGTTCTCTAACCTTACAGATTATATGAAAAGAATCATGGGGGAACATCATGTTTTTTGGGGAAATTGTCGAGGACCCGGCCCTAGGCCCCCCTGATGAGAGATTGACAGAAGATGGGTTAGGCAGGAATGCATTGTTAACCCCTCGCACACGCCAATGGGGTAGGAGTAAAAGCGCCCGTAAGAGGAGAAATATGTGGTTCAAGATAAATGTTCAACCATTTATGGACACTGAGGAGTCTGAAGTCAGAGGACTTAGATTTAGGGTTTTAGAGAGCAAGGCTAAAGGTCTGACTGAGGCCATGCGTAGAATGTGTTCTAGCATGACCTTGGAGGATACTCAACATGCTGAATGGGTAATTGGTGACCCAGGGAGTCTGGCTTTCAAAGAAACGGTAGATGTGATAACATACTTAGTTGAGACGTGTGGGCTTGCTCCTACAGGGGAGGAGCACAATGCCTGGCTAAAGCAAAAAGATGAGGAAACAATGTAGATGATTGGGAAATCAAATGAATGAGAGATGAAGAGATGGAAAAATGTAGGAAAGATAAGGAAAACGGAAGGGATGTCAATACCGAAAGAAGATTAAGAGGCTTTAAGGGCCTTCCTGATTATAGCACGAATAATTTATCGGATAGATTCAAAGGACTAACAGTAGAGGAGTTAAGTGATGAATTACACTCAGCTATAAGCTGGATGTCCTTTGAAGATCCCTTAAGGCGCCACAAAAAAGAGCACCTGAAGAGTGTATTGAGATGGTGGAAAACTCCCAACCGGAGGGGTATATGAGATAAAGTATTGGGGAAACTCCCTTTAAGGTGTGGGGAAATGACAGTGAGACAAATAAAAGTGATGAATATGTTCATTAAAAAAGTTGCATAAAAGATAAATGTCTTCACACTCGGTATACTGGGGACATTTCTTATCAAAAAAGGTACACTTTTATACAAGTTAAGAATATATAAGGAATAAGCTTTTAGACGTTAGAAAAGCATCTTAGAATTTCGCTGTTGAAGATATCAATGGGCTGTTGAAGAGAGAACAACGCAGGACAGCTGTAGTCAAGCTGGAGTGGCGCGCTCCCTCTGCGCGCCACTCCAGGATCTGGATATGGAGAACAGAGTGATGTACGCGGTGCGGACTCAGCCCAAGAGTTGTGGCAACAGGACTGATGTCGAAAGAGCAACGCAGAACAACTATAATCAAGCTTGAGTGGTAATTATAATCTATATTACTTGTAGAAGTAGGAAAAGTAGCACATAGAAGTTATAAGTTTCCTTTTATTTTTATGTCTTTTATTTTTCATTAAGATACTATATAAGGTAGAAAAATGTAGAGAAGTTTTTAGAGTTTAGATGCACATAATAATGTAGGAATAGTTTCTTTTAACGTCCAGAAGGGGGAGCTATAGGATAAGGCTAAGGCCAAAGAGGATGGATATTTGAGGGGTGTACCTTGAATTTAATATCTGGTGGAAAGGTAAATTAGAAAGAGCTAAAGGGGTTATATGAAACTTGTATGTGATTAGCAAACTGAAAGATGATGTTTAACCTGTCAGCTGTATAACTCTATTCTTTTGATTCTTTTGATTATAATAAAGTATATCTGACTATAATCATATGTGATAAAGATTCTTTTAGAGGAATATAGTGAATACAGGAAATCGTATACCAGATTTGTAAAATACATTTTGTATCTAAGACTTTGGTTGATTCCATTGAATCATTAATAAAGGACACTACTTGATGCATGTTGGGAAATGAAGCTTATGCCAATAACTATTATTATTTTTTTAGTTTACAGCACTTTTTGTGCAGATTTTGGCAATAATTCCATTGTATGTGTAGCACCATATATGCAGATCCAAATCAACATGCAAGGTGCTGACTCATTTTACGCAAACAGACACATACAATGCTTGGTAAAAACTTGATGCTGGACTTTGGACCTCATATATATATATATATATATATATATATATATATATATATATATATATATATATATATAAGGTGATGGCAAGACAGCCTATTGGTAACAGAGTTATTATGTGTCTGGCTGTCTGTATCGTACCATGCATTTCCTCTGTTTGTCTTGGGTCTTTCTATGCCTGGTTATGAACATGCAGGCTGAAAAACCTTGTCTCCTTGCAGTAAGTTCTTAATCAGTTAATATGCACATGACATGATAGGACATATGCTGTCTTAATTTTAAAAGATTTTATTTTCTAGCAAACTGTTAAAAGAAAATTCTTAAATATTATTTGGTATTCTGCTAATCTGAAAACAAGACTTGATGTTTGAGGATCGATTCTTATGCACAGCATTCAATGTTGAGCTGGCATCCCTTATGTAACAAAAATATATTACCACATATTGAGAAACATTATAATAGATTTAACAATATATTTCAATGTATGGACTCCAGCTATATTTTTAATACATGCCAATATATTGCTAGATTCACAAAATATTATATTATAGAGAAAAAATAGAGCAAAACATTGATCTTTGATTTAGCAATATTCTTTATAAAGCAGTCTTCTTGAAATTGAATACTGCATCTGTTTGTGCAACATAAATGTAAATGATTAACTCCCCATAACAAAATTAACACAGGAGAAAAAAATTACATATGGGAGTGAGATCATGAGAATTGCAGTAATGGATCTAAAGTTTTCAACATACAAATTACGTGGCATTTAGCAGACGCTCTTATCCAGAGCGACATACAACAAAGTGCAAATCGATGTATTCTTTTCGCCTCACTTTTCAGAGCCTCCACCACATTTCGAAGGACAATTTGTGGCTGTAAGTACTTTGTTTTATAATATATTACAGTACTTCACTACTGCATAAATCTATGGTTACATCATAAGAATTCTGAAAATTCCCATATGTAGAATCAGCCAAGGGGCCAGCAGCTTGAGCCATTGGTTTGGAACAGAGCTTTTTATTAATGTTGTATGATTCAAATCTCCAGCTCCCCAGGAAATTATAAACATGGGACATTATATGTATTATATGATGGTAGTGGGGCCTTGTGCGGGGTATTGATGAGTTGTATTCTATGTTTGAGTCTGGAGTTATGCTCAGAAACGTCCATCAGGGGGAACGGTCTGGTTGTGAATGTGTTGCACAACAGAGAATTTGACTGGTGGAACTCATTTTCTCTGAGAGGGCAACAAGGATTGGGTGGCTTGACAGAGGTTGTACATGGAGTCTTCTCTATTCAGAAGACAGGATGACATGATAGGTCATATAAAGACTTCTCCGATTCCTCTCATATATTAGCCGCAGTTGAACGAGGAGTGAGGCTCCAAGCTATGCCACCAGAACAAAAAAGTCAAGGACTGGGGAAGAATACACAGTAGGTCTTCAAATAATGTTAAAAGATCTCAACAAAAACACTGACAAATAACCTAGAGCATGCTTACACTTTTTGGTGGGAATTCAGGAGACAAACATGAGCCAATCTGTTGTGTGGGAAGACGAAAAAAAGCCCAGGCAGGATGCAGTAACAGTATACAGACACACAGGGAATGTTTGAGAGAGTAAACCAGCCAAACAATAATTAAAGGGTCTTTCATAGAGGACTTTTGAGATCTGATCATGAAAATTGCTGTTTAAATGTTCTGTATACATTTGAAATACACATTTATAATTGCTCTCACCCTTTCAGACAATTGGAAAGGAGACTACTCTTTTTGGAGAATATTTCAGTGATGACTACAGGGAGAAATTTCGCATGAGGCTTTCCTTTCCAAATAAGACCATGGCTTCGGACCAGCTCACACTATTCAGAGAGGTACTGTATGAATTTGAGACTGGAATGAAAATCGCCAACAGAGACAAACTGAGATGCCAGACAGACAAATGTAGGGATGAGAATTCAGTTTTGCAATGGACAATATTCATATTTTATTTAGTGCTGTATCAGAATGAGCACAATATCTTTAAAATATTTTATTTTTTTGTTATAGAAAGTCTGTCAATTATTCTGTGGCGGAAAATGTACTTTTCTCTCCTTACCCGAAATCAGAAATTCATGTAGGACATCTCTTACGAACGCAGTGTTTGAGAAGCAGTTTGTACTGGGGAGCCTCTCCGAGCCTAGTAAAGGCTTGCTCCTGAATGTATGGTCCGGCACAGACCCACAGGTGACAGGTGAGCTCTGCAGCACATCGAACTGACTCGCCACATGCTGAAAACTGCACAAAACCAAGACAGCAGAAGCTAAATGTGTATTCTACCCAGTACATTCAAGTTTTTCCATTTCATGGGCTGCCCCTCCTCTGCATCAGAGGCTGCATCGTAACAGTGATGCTTTAAAAAGATGCTTATTTATCACCGCCTACCATTTCAAGACCTGTTCACACTTGTCAACAGACCAATAAATATAGGTTTCATTTAACAGCCAACATTTTCAGCTGAAATGTATCATTCTAATCATGTTCATAACAAAATGGAGTAAAATTGTACTTAAGCCAAAAGCAACACATTTCTTTGATATGTCACACATGCACAGCTTCCATGTTGAACATATGGATTTTATTTGGAACTATAAGAATATATTTTCTGGTAAAATACAATGTTGTAGTAACCAATATAAACACAATTCAGCCTTAATCAGCTTTGAACAGGCCCGGTATACCTACGACTAGGCTAAGGTCAATCATATGAGAAAAGCTCTCAAGGCTGGTGTTCATGGTTCGTACCAGGTTCAATAACTTATAACCGTGTGACAGGAATTAAAGTATTATTTCATACCAATATGCGATCATAAATGTTCATTTTGCAATCAGTCATACAGCTAACAAACCCTCACCTAGGCCATTTATATCCCTATAACCCCTGCCATGCAAGTCCTGCATGTATACAGATATTGCATCTTGATCAGACCCCTAAAATACAGTCCAACCAGTGTGGAACAGCAATACTAAAGTTAGCAGAGGAATCCTGATGTACCTCTTCCTGTCTGACAGTCTCACAGGCTGTTATGAAGCAACAAGTACTGAAGATCTGAACCCGCCATTACAGAGGGTCAGAACAGCATACCACTATGTAAGTAACTGCCGTGCATTTGTGCATGCTGCCACCATAGTGTTCCGGTTTCCATATTTCCGTGCCTGCTTGAGTGAGTGCCTGCTTAACCCTGCCTCCCAACTGGAGGCAGGATTATACTCACAGTGAATCTATTACAACAGTCTACCTGAACCCAGATGTCCAGAGCTCAGCATTTAGCACGATTTACACCTATAATGAGGCAAGCTCTCTTGCCACAGGATGCAGAATTCTGATCTGGTCCGACTTCATTTCTAGCTTCCATTATGTGGTATATGGCATAAAAGACCCCAATGTCTTTATCCCGCTCTCATTCTGTGAGATATGCCAGACAGAATACTCAAATGAGGTGGATGGCTGACATCTACTGTCAATCCTATCAATAGGCATGAACACGAGAGCTAATTTTTATGATTAGATTTATAATTATAATTTGTATTGTATGGTATCCCAATTAATGCATGTTAGTAAAGTGCAACATATCTAGGCAATGGAAGAAGAAAGATTTGTTACACATGGACACTTGTGGATTTTCCATTGCTTAGGTTATATCACAAGGACATGCTTGGATCTTGACCTGTATTATAAAGAACTCAAACTATTGTCGTGGCAAGGAGCTATACACAGGATCAAATAAAATGAATCAAAAAATAAAATACTGGCCACCATAGCAGAGTTTGATTTAATAGTTCAAACCAATCTATGGAACCTAATCAACAACTACATCTACTGCCATTCAGGTTAGTTACATCAGTGTTGACACAATTCACCTGCAAACATGAAAAATTGCATTTTCAGTCACTTCAGCAATGGATCTCCCAGAAGAAACATGAAGGTTTAAGACGGACTTTATTCAAAGGAAGCCATTACTTAGTGTTCTGTCTAAATGCAACAGGAGTGCGAAAAAGGAACATCTTTGTATTGAATTCTGGGTCTAACAGTAAATGTATAATTACAATGTCACCTCAGTTGGAAATAACTAGTATTAGACAAAATACAAAGTAAAAGGTTCTTACAGAATTAAAAAACAAAACAAAACAAAGGTTCATGGCTGGTGTAGGGTGGGGTACATATGAAAAAACTATTTCAGTTCCTCTTACCTACTCAACATTCTACTGAAAGAATAAAAGTTGCTCATACAAGCATTATTTTAAAGCAATTTATGCAAAAACAAAGACAATTAAAAGTGAACTGCTCTCTGATAAGAGTCCTACTCTGACAAGATGCAGCAAGTGACAACAGGCTGTTTCCAAAGGTTTTTGTTTGTTTGGTTTCTTTTGCAGTAGTTCATCCATTTTGTGCCACAACTTTTGAGTTTTCAACTAGAAGATTTGACCGTAGCCACAGAGTCTTTCTACACATCTTTCGGACTGCTTCAGGGCTAGACACCCTTTCTGCAGGTAGTGTAAACAGTTCAGCCTTAAAGACCACCTTTTCTCATTATCAAACATTGTAAAATTTAAAAAAAGGAAAGTGAAAAATAAAATAAAAAAGAGGCGCCAGACTCCTCAGGGAGCGACCATTAGGAAACCGAGGAGATGGGATTCTGAGGAGAGCCCATCTGTGTTAGAACTTTATCTAACCACTGGAGGGGGCCATGCAGGTGCACCTCTATCCAGCAGGGGGTGCTAGTGACATCTTGTCGGTGATATTCTGCGCCCCAGCCCTAGAGGAAGAGCAACACCCTGAGTCACTGACAGTTGGAACATCACATATTCTTGAACCTACAATCTACATTCAAAGGAAATACACTTCTAATGGCATCATAATAAACTGAAAGATATTTCCTATGACACATTTCTTACCATACAGTTAGTGCCAAATGTTTAAAGTGCAGTTTCAGTTTCCAGACTGCGTGTGGGAGCTCAGACAGTTATCCACTCTCTCAAAGCCGCTGTTCGCCTAGCTTACCTTGACAAAGCTCATGCGGATGGTGCACATCTTGGTGAGCTCGTAAACGGCCTCAAAGCCGTGGTTGACAGACTGGGCCAGCAGCTGGGCGAACTCCTGGTTGTTGAAGATCTTGAGGCTGCAGCCGCTGGGGATCTTGCAGACGGTGGTGGGGTGGAAACCGTGGTGATAGTTGCAGTTGCGGCTCTGGACAAAGATGCTGGTGTCGCTGAGGCACTCCGCGTATACCTCCCCACCCACGTAGTACAGGTGCACTCCTGGGGGAGGAGAGGGCGAAAGTTAACGCGAAACAACTTGGCGGCAAAACGCATAAAGGAGGCCTTAAGGTAAGAGGACCAAAATCATATACTCAAATACTGGTACGGTCACCTAGGTCATCATCTTCGCATCTCAATTTACTTGCCTGAAAATGTAAGAAATGTATCTGACTTTCTGCAGGTGATAATACAGCCAACACCAAGTTTCTACCCTGTTTGACAGTATTGCACAGTATTTCATACAAATTTTTAGGTAGGAAGAACTACTTGTTTTATACAAAATCCACATCACCTCAAAATACAATACAAAATCGCATAATTCGTCAGCATTCATGCTCTCAACAACTTATCTTTTCAGTGGCATTTCAAAAATTATGTATAGATTTTCAAATACTTGTCCACCCATTCATAATATAACTTTTTGGAGGGAATTGTGGTACAATGGCAAATTTAATGACCAGTTATTCAGAGCATAACTCAAAATATAGCTATTTGCATTTTTGTATCAGATTACTACCACAATTAGCATAAGTAGCAACATACAGATTTAACAATGTGTGGCAAATGTTTCCATAGCATACACTTAAACTCACACCACACATCAATAAATATATTTTTTTCATGAATTAGACTTGGCACATACAAGGTCCTATCAAACGGCATCCAGCAAGGTTCATTTTGCAATGTTTACTTTTTCCAGGGATCAATAAAAAACAAAAAAACACATACACATAAATCATTGAAAAAGTAAGTCTTTACACACAGATTTCTATTAATGGAGGCCCCATATCCCCATGTTGGGGCAGTGTGCGGTTAGAGGTAGAGTTGCAGCTATAGTGTGCGGTTAGAGGTAGATTTGCAGCTATAGTGTGCGGTTAGAGGTAGATATGCAGCTATAGTGTGCGGTTAGAGGTAGAGTTGCAGCTATAGTGTGCGGCTAGAGGTAGATATGCAGCTATAGTGTGCGGTTAGAGGTAGAGTTGCAGCTATAGTGTGCGGCTAGAGGTAGATTTGCAGCTATAGTGTGCGGTTAGAGGTAGATATGCAGCTATAGTGTGCGGTTAGAGGTAGAGTTGCAGCTATAGTGTGCGGCTAGAGGTAGATATGCAGCTATAGTGTGCGGTTAGAGGTAGAGTTGCAGCTATAGTGTGCGGCTAGAGGTAGATTTGCAGCTATAGTGTACGGTTACAGGTAGACTGCAGCTACAGTGTGTGGTTAGAGGTAGATTTGCAGCTACAGTGTGCGATTAGAGGTTGTGGTGTGTGGCTTGAGGTTGATTCGCGGTTGTGGTGTGTGCTTGGCGGTTGATTTGCGGTTGTGGTGTGTGCTTGGCGGTTGATTCACGGTTGTGGTGTGTGCTTGGCGGTTGATTCGCGGTTGTGGTGTGTGGTTGGAGGTTGATTCGCAGTTGTGGTGTGTGGTTGGAGGTTGATTCATGGTTGTGGTGTGTGGTTGGAGGTTGATTCATGGTTGTGGTGTGTGGTTGGAGGTTGATTCGCGGTTGTGGTGTAGTTAGAGGCTCGGCTTCACACCTTTGCCAATGTGGCGGCGAGTGTTTTCGATGGTGGAGTTGCGGTTGACATTGGAGAGCAGGCCCAGGCAGAAGCGGTTCTTGTTGTTGGAGGGGTCGGTGAAGCCGTCGATCAGCACGCTGGTAGATGATGCGTGGTAGGCCTCTCCCACGCGGTTATTGAGCTCGTAGTAAACGATGGAGCACCAGTGGAGGGGTTCCTCGTACTCCACTGGCTGCACATCCACTGCGGTGGCGAAACGCAAACACAAAACAATTTAGCATAGAGATCCCTTTGCCACTGTATTCATTAACATGATGTCAAATATACAGGATATCATTAATAACTTCACATTTTACTAAGTGGAAATTTAACCCTGGATTTATTTTAGCTCCATCAACATGCAAAGCTTCTGCCCATCCATTTCCATAAAATGGGGTTGTGTGACAAAATGCCCGAGAAGACATTTTGACTTGACAAACTTGTTTTGAAGGTTAATCTCATGGGAGAACAGCCCTGACTTGTAGAAGGGCTAGTTAATGCTGTTGAATAACTGTGACAATCAGGGTGATTTACCCCCCGTTTAAAAGATGAGCAAGAAGTGCTTCCATTGTTTCAAGAGCACTAAGTGGGGATGTGGCCAGTTAAATAATGGCGAGTTCAGACAGAGCTGAGCTTTGATCGCTGACTTGATTAAACACTGCTTTGATTAAGAAACACCATTCTCTCCTGGCACAGGTACACATGTGGATGTAGGGTGTGTTAGGGTTGTCACAATTTTTATCTGATAATCACACTTGTCCAAAACTCTGGAAAATTACAGATTATGAATATGTAATAAAGGGTTGGGACTCTCTTTGCCTAGGCAGAATAAGGAGCCATTCAGTGATCATCTATGTTGAACTCAAGGTAGAGCAACAAGCAACAATAACAAACCATGTTATTGTTTTGTCTGGAGGGAATACCATTAGGTAGCCTAAAAATAAAGTTCATGTGTGGGTCATGCTGTCCGCATAGCCTGTAGTCCATACATTCCAAATGGAGGAGCCAAGACAAATGAACTCCACCACACCTCAGGAGTCACATTTGGAAATATTATGGGTTATATGCCATTGGGAGACAAAACAAAGTTGCTTGCAACTATGCAAGCGGCAACTGCCCTACTAACCCTCCAAATGCTTGGGACACTTTTCCCCCTCTAAAGGACATCAATCAGTTCAGTTCAGTTTAAGCAAGCCATGCCATTTTTCTGAATGAATGAACTTGTTATAATTATTTTGTTTTGTTTGAGCAACAGTTAATTTAAATCTGTGTTAAATCTGTGAATGGCATCATTGGCACTTTGATCCTGGTTTTAATTTGTTTAATAAAACTCCAAGATAATGTTGTAATTATTTCCTAGTTAGAGCATAGCTCATTTAAGCCATTTAACAACAGGTTAAATGTGAAATGGAAACTGGGCCATAATTTGTTTTATTGAAATACTGACAGTGGAAATAAAACAAAAAAAAACCTTTTTTTATTTATGAGACTTGTTCAAACTCAGTTCTGGAAAAAGCGACAGCCCACTTGTGAGTTTATGTTCTGCTGTTGGGTCTATTGCATGATGTAGTGGTGTTCGTGTTGTTTGGCACTGTAGTGTTTACTGGGTAGGACGTAAAGTACTGGTTTTGCTCTGCATTGCAGTACACGTGCGGCCTCACCTCCTCTGGGCATGTTTTGGGGTACCATGCTGCTCCCTGTCTCCATAGACTGAGAGCTGTCCTGTCCCATCTGCTCATCAGGGGGCATGTAGGCTGGGGGTGGGGTGTCAGCTGGGGTGGGCAGAGCACAAAGACAACAGTTAGGCTAGGCACAGCAGCTGCAGACAAATGGGCCAGCATAGCTCTCCTCGGGGGAATGATGTTCCTGGACCGACACCATTTTCATCCCAGACACAGACTTCTGGATTACAATGCTGGCAATCCAAATTTGGATTTTAACAGGGGTATAATCGCCACTTGTCATAAAAAGAAGTGAGTACTTGCATAGATTAATAAATGCAAGGCACTCAAGAGCAATTTACAAACGGTCCACAAGGGGGACACGAGAGAACATCTTGTAGTCCTCATTTTGAGTGGGGGGTGGGTTCGGGGAGTGTAAAATGTCAGGGCGAGTGTAGTGAAGCAGCCCTGTTATTCTATCACTGGTATGAAGGTTGGGAGAGTGCAAGTATTTCACATTTACCTTTAACATTTCACACAGGTGATATGCCAAGGCGACACTGAAGGCAAACCTTTCGCTCTCAAGTTGACAGAGCGGTCAACTAGACATGTCAACTGCTAAGACGGAAAAGAGGCTGTCACTAAAGATCGCATGTTTCTCAAAAGATATCGGTGGTTTACCTTACTGTTAAATGACACACAAGTAAATACTTTGTGTGAGCACTTCAGAATTAATCCCAATGAAACTTAAAATGATGACTGTCCGCAAGTACTTGGCACAGAAAATACTCAAAAAGAAGACTTGCAATAAATGGCTGAAAGATCTAATCGTGCTGCCTGGGTTCCTTTGGCTTCTATAGTGGGCCTAATCTGCCAGTGTACGGGTGAAACAGTTTGCATTTCCCAACACCAAAGCTTGCTGACGAGTCGGTGGTCGAGATCAACTGAGGACACAGTGGCGGAGTGTTTGTCTGGCAAAGCCCCCGCGTTAGAAAGGCCTGGATTCACAGTCGTGTGATCAGGGTAATTCACCCGGATTAAAGAAACGTTCCCGTTAACAGCGCCGCTGGACAATCGTTCGCCGGCTTCCGCCTGACTGCGCTCTGGCCACGCGTGCGTGCCTCAGCGAATCGGTGCGGGCCGCCCCGTGCCCAGCGCCGGGCACCTGTGCCTGTGTGCCACGCGGCTTTGCAGAGGCGCTTAGCCGGCACATTCATTGTCCGCTGCCAGCCCTGACACCGGAACCCAGTCTGGAACGTTCCGTGCTGTGCCGGGTGGGCTCCTGATCGCACAACTGGGCAAAACAGCCTGAAAATGACGACTGCCTGAACCAAACCAAACCAAACAAAAAAAAAAGGTATCTACACCGAATCACTAGAACACACATCCTGGAGGGCCTCATTTCGGTTTCCGCACTTTAGTGCTCATTTTAAGTAAATGATAAAGAGTAAGCACACCATTTCAAGGCCTGAAATTGGCTGCCGTTGGAAAGGTAATCTCTGGAAAGTGCGAGACCCTACAAGCACAAGCATGGCACAGAGCCGGCGAGCCCAGCACACAGGGCTTCTTGTGAACTTTGTCATACCAGCATAGTGAACTGTGTGCATAGTAGCTGGGGAACTAAACCCATAAAGGAACAGCTGCGGATTGTAACCTCCGATGGGCCATTTCTGCCAGACCCTTCACTCTGCTGAAAGTATGCAGCTGCATGAAAGATGGATGTGATGTAAAACAGAAGCAGCTGTACAAGAAACAATGAAAGTCAACCATACGGTATATTGCATAGAGTTGCGAACACAGAGTTTGTCTTATTACCCTAACTCAACTGGGCAGGGTTAAATGAGACTCAGGACATTAATAAAATAAAAAAGATGTACTGATTAATGGATATCGCATAAACCAACAGCAGATGTGCTCATCGATAGCAAGTATGGCATGAATAGCTGGATTCATGAATGCTATATCAAATAGAAGTTGTATTGGCTGTTCTGGATCATCTGTAAAGAATAATGCTAAAACAACAGGCAAGGAAAAATAACTGGAACCATGATGTCATGAAAATATAAATATATTCTGATACATTCTTTAAAAATAAATTCAGCCTCTGGAACACAACATCACTGTACAAGCTACCTTGGAGATACTTAGTGAATTATCTTTCTTTAGACCACAATATTTCTAATGCCCCCACACCAGCCCTTTTAAAGCTGGCAGGTCTTCAGAAACTTCTCAAATTATCTCATATATCCTTCATCGTACACGAGAACAATCAGGGCCAATCTAAGACACAGACTAAAGCTTAAACAATACCAGAAAACCTGAGAAAGTGAACTCCAGTTGGTGAGCTGGCCTGTTGGACAGATGTACAGATGTGAGGTGAAGCACTCAGCACCTCACCTCTCTTCCACACCTCTGGAAAAACACGACCCTTTACCAGCCCAGAAGAGGAACAGCCCACTGCCGCTTAGCGCTTGGTTTCCATGGAGACGGTACAAAGACAACAACTAAAAACCACAGGCTTGGGGAAAACTATAGCGTGAAAGTGTCACATTTACCTCCAGGTTTACCTCCAAAGATACTGAATGAAAGTAACATATCTTTGAAATAGAAATATTTGTACAAAAACAGAGCAAATACTAAAAACAAATCAGGTCACGTAATGAGGTCCTCTCCCACACCTATACCCACCCACTTATACCAATAGTTCAGAACTTTCATTTTATAGCAAATCAAATGTCAACGTATGGTCTCTCAACTTTCATTAAAAGGAATAGCATTTGCCAACCAGCAATGCCCAAAGAAAATCCTTCTTATCGACCCAGGAGCACTGTTAGTGTATGAGTGCATTTACTCTATTTATCCTGCTTATTTGACATCACGTGTCGGTCCCTGAGCCTTCAGCCCCCGTTTTGTGCATGCTGGGATGTGCTCACCTGGCAGCTGGAAGGGGCTGGAGGGCCCCGAGCTGGCGGGGGAGTTGGGGTAGGTGCCGCTGCTGGCCGGGGATGGCGGGTAGGGTGAGTTGGGGGAGATGGGGAAGGAGCCGGCGCTCCCTCCACCGCCACTGTGCTGCTGGAAGGACTCGGGGAAGGTGGCGTTCAGGGGCATGTGCGGCTCGTTGTGGCTCAGGTTGCGGAACTGCACCAGGAGGCTGTGCTGGGGGTTGAACTCGCTGTGGCGGGGCACCAGGACCGGAGGCAGCACTGCGGTGGGAGAGAGTGTGTTCACCCGTACTGGACCGCAGATGTCACAGTTTTCACTGAAATCCTTTATTTGCTTTGCGTGTCACAATCGATACTTGGAATACATGCAACCAACTTTCATAACACAATTGCCTCACAATATCAAGCTCAATCCACCGTTTATTAAATTCTGAAATGTACGCATTGTTTTACACAATCCCTATGATACAAAAATAAAAACACAAAAAAAAACGAACAAAGCTATTCAGAGCAGAACGATACAAGAGAAGAAATCGGGCACACTGAAGTGGTTTAGCTGCCGTCTCTGGCTGCAAGGCAATAAGACAAAAGGGATTGTAGTACGAGTGTGCTTTTCCTCCAGGGGGGACATGTGATATCTGCCCTTGAGCAGTTCAATACCGCACACATCGCAGCCCCTGCAGCTCACCAGGGAGGAGAGCCATCAGGGCACCCCGCCCCTTCCACAAGAGAGCTTTAAAAGCATCGTCAGAATGGATAGAAATCTCCCTTCAAATTCAATTTAAAACGTTCCACCATCTAAAGCATCATCCATCAAACATTGCTGGTAATCTAATTCTGAGAATCGCTAAAAGCTTCAGTTTCCCGTCCATTTGCGATTTCCTGGTGGCTTTTTCAAAGAGGAAAGGATGGACAGTTTTTTTCCTGATAAATAACAAACAACTGTGTCAAAACACACACGTTTCAATAACCAGTACAGTGCACAAAGGCCAAGCCTCCTCACCAATTAAATGCGTGTGACTCATAAATGCGCGGACAAAGATGTACATTGCTAACAGTAATTCAGGATGTGTGTGAACCTACCTGGGCTCTCCACGCGCTTGTAATGGTAGGGGTTGATGCACACCTCCTTCTGCTTGGAGCCAAAGGGGTACTCGCACACCTCCAGGGGCTTGAGCTCGTGGTGGGACTGCAGATCGGGCCAGCGCCACACTCGGCAGTAGATGACGTGTGGGAGGCCCTTGCGGTGGGACACCTGCAGCCGCCCGTCCAGAGAGCGCGGGATGGTTACGCACTTGCTGGGCTGGCCGGGGCTGCTCAGGGCCTTCTCCAGGTCCTCCATGGCCCCCTTCTTCTTCTTCAGCTTCTTCACCAGGGCATCCACCGCCTTCTCGGCCCACTTCTCCTCCTCGTCGCCCTGCTTCCAGCCCAGCAGCCGCTTGACGGCCGGGCTGGTGAAGGAGAACAGGCTGGACATGGAGGTCATAGCGCTGAGTCGCGCCGGGGAGAAGGGGGGGGACTCGGAGAGTCCAGGCGCGAGCTGTCGGGCAGGCGGCAGCAGCGAAGGCGGGGTGAGGGTGTGGGTTAGGGTGTTTGTGCGTGTGTGTGAGCGTGTGAGAGAGAGAGCCGGGGTGGGGGGGGGTGGGGGGTTGGTGGAAGGAGGGGTTAGCCTTGCACCACCAAGGACAGGAAGTAGAGGCAGGAAGCAGCTGCCTGTGCTCAGGAAGGCCTGGGGAGAGCGGGATGTCGCTGGGTCAGAGCCGCGCCTGGGAACGGGAGCGGGGAGCGGTTCTGGGAAACGAGGGGCTGCTCGGCCCGGCGCGCTCTGGACTCGTGTGGCTGAGGGTTCGAGGACTGCTTCTGCGTCTCAGAGGCTGGAAGACAGCGGCCTGGAGCTCGTCTGGGGCGTCCGGTCGCTCGGTCGGCTAATCCATGCCACACCAGGAGCGCGCAGCCCGAGGAAAATGCCTAAAACAGAGAAGGAAAAGGCATCACACCATCAGCTACAGCAGGAGTGAAGCTTCACAGCAACCTGAAAAAAAAACACATTGCTGGAGGTGAGTGACATTATCCGGCTCAAATTCCACCTGGATCGTTCTGCGGGAACACGCACTTTTGCTCTGAATTAGAACAGGTCAGGACCAGCGGGCCCACAAAACCTCACCCGGCGAGCGTTCTTGGCGGCACAGCTGCATGGCCAAAAAGATTGTGAGCTCAACTACCCACAACCCCCTTCCCCCACCCGAAGAGGATGTCAAAGCTGAGAGCCGCTTCCTCTAACCCCACCCCACCCCCAGCCTACAGCTGAGACATCACCGTGTCTTTTTTTTTTTTTGGCCTTTTTGGGAGCAAGCACGCTCCTCCTCCTCGCCTGGGCTCTCGGGAGGAGAAATGGAGGAGAGGAAGGCTGCAAGAGGGGAGAGGGCATTTTATCCTTTCCCGGTGTGAACTCCCCCCGCCTTCCGACAGGAGGGGCACCCCACAGCTGTCCGCTGGGGCATCAGGTGGTTGGGCTCTTCAAAGGCTGACCTTGGGCGGTCTAAACACAGGAAAGAACTTTCTATGGGCTCGCAGAGGCACTGCTTTTTTACACCGGCCGCAAACAATGGCTGATGCAGACACAAAAAAAAATGGTGTTTTGAGCGGGGTTACACACAGATGTGCAAGTCGTTACGCAGCCAACTTCCTGGTGTGTGGTACACTGCAGATGCGTCGACTGTCCTCATAACTGTCCTGATGCTGCTGGCTATAAGGGCTGCATTTCCATTAACAGGACAACCTGATGTATATGGCTCCTCTGTTTGCATCCCTTAAATCAAGCAGGAGGGCAGGCTTAGAACAGAACTGCCATGTTGTCCTGCAAACTCAAGAGAAGCCCTTTCATGTGGCCTGTGGCTCCTAAGAGGGAAATAAACTACAGGGACAACAGATCATCGAGAGAGCTCACAGACCTTCACATCTGCAGACAAGATGCAGGAAGAAGGTCTTAGCAAAAGATAGATAAACTCTCCGGTATACGAAGGATTAGAAAAAGGATGGATGAGGCATTGCATTTCATCCTATGTTCAACCAAAGGCTACTTTAACCAGCCTGAATGCCCTTTCATTTGTGCCCAACTGGATTGAAAAAATCATGTGAATTCACCCAAGACGAACACTTCTCACACTACCGAGAAACCCATGTGTTTCAGCCCTCTTTTGCATTAGCCTCAAATTTTAATCCCAGTTAATCCCAGGATTAATGCTTGTTCACATCAACAAATTCATGCTAATTGGCTCAACTGTACGTACAACAAAAGCTACATTACACATGTTGGTCAAGTTTTTTTTCCCCCAGAAGACAAAATAAAACAAAAAGAAAACTAAATAAAGAAACAAATGTGTTTCGAGCGAAGATGCATCCCGATGCCTTTCATTTCGCACGAGAAAACGCTAGCGCAGCCGTAGCGCTGCTCCTCCTCTCTCAGAGCCAAGGGCAGGGTGGGGCAGCGGCTCAGCACAAATGAAAACAATCAAGCGACATCTTTTATTCCGAAGGGTGCGAGGAGCTGGCGAGCCGGGGGGGGGCGACTTCCCTTTCCTTATCGGCAGCCGCTCCCTCCCCCCGCGCCGGCGGTAAGGGAGCGCGGCGATGGCGGTAATCTCCACTACAGGAAGCGGGGCCGCGACTCCGTGGGCCCGCGCCGATAACGTGCACACACTTCGCTCCGAAGACTTCCTTCCACCCCCCGCCTCGGGTGACCGCGGCCCAGGCAGGCGGCTTTTGAGCCCCGCCGCTCTCCCGCTGCTCTGGGGCCGAGAGCGGCCCGGCGCTCTGCCTTCTGCAAAGTCAGACAAGGACACTTCCACTCCGGCTCCCGCTATTGATTTTCCAGGGCTCTTACGGAAATAATGCCCCTCGCTGCAGTCCAGCTCTAATGGCTGTGCTCTTTCAGCATGACATTAATCCAGGCAGCACGTGCCTTGTTTATACGCCCGTAAAAACCTGCGCAATTTCACTGTACAAGGAGAGCGAGAGTCGGACATACAGACCAGTCACTCGAGCATCTCCTTTCCCGGCTAAAAATCCCGTAGCTTCTGGTGTCTGTTATCCTGTTCATAAAGGCCCCAAAATGCCAAAAGAATCTAATTCCTTTTACAGATACCACAACCTTCCAATTTACTTGCCTGGTCTCTTGGTTTTAAAGGACACAGAGCAGTGTGTGTTTTTCCCCAACACCAAAAGATGCGTCACACTGACATAACATGCACACAGCGCAGCGGCTTTCCTGGGACACCAGTAGCGACAATTCTGGCGACACAGATCTGTGTATCTCTGCCCCAGCGTGCACAAGCCCCCCAGCCCAAATGCCCCAGGGACAGAGTGCCAGGCTTAATTGCCTCTGACTCAGGGCCAAATGCACTCATACTGTCCCTGGGGTGACACCTCAGCTCATACTCAACACAACCACAATACACTTATTTACCAACCCGGTGACCAGGCATGGGCCTCGACAGCCACTCAAAATGGCATAATAAAAGTGCTTCCACAGTTTCTGCACAGACACGGCACAGCTAACAGTGGTTTTGCCGATACATTAATAAATGGGAGAGACAGATGAAGGGGCTTTGCAAACCATAAGCACTTTCAATTTTTCAATGAGCACAGAGGTGGAAATGTCTTGTCCAGCAAGCTTCTAGGGCTGGCATCTGGACACACATACAAACAAATGCACATACACTCAATGAGCACTTTATTAGGTATTTATTCAACTTTAAAAAAATAAAATAAAAAAAGACTTCTACTGTTGTAGCCTATCCACTTAAGAGTTATGATGCGTTGTGTGTTTTTCCCCATTCTGATGGTTGATGTGAACATTAACTGAAGCTCATGACCCGTATCTACATGATTGTATGCAATACACTGCTGCCACACAATTGGCTGATTAGATAATTGGACAAATCAGTAGGTGTAATATATATATATATATACACACTCACTGAGCACTTTATTAGGTAGACCTGTACACAAGCTTGTTAATGCAAATATATTACTTAAATACATATATTAATTAGCCAATCATGTGAGAGGAACTCAATGCATAAGAGCATGCAGACGAGGTCACACGATCAGAATGGGGAAGAAATAAGATCAAAGTGACTTTGACCATGCAATAACTGTTGGTGTCAGAAAGGGTGGTTTGAGTATGTCAGAAACCACTGATCTCCTAGGATTTTCATGCACAGCAGTATCTAGGGTTTGCAGAGAATGGCGCGAAAAAACAAAAACCGTCCAGTGAACAGCAGTCCTGTGGGCAAAAATGTGTTGTTAATGAGAGGTCAGAGGACAAGGGCCAGACAGGTCGAAGCTGACAGGAAGGTAATAGGAACGCAAATAATGCATTACAACAGTAGTATGCAGAAGAGCATCTCTGAACACACAACGCGTCAAACCTCTAAGTAGCTAGATAGGCTACAGCAGCAAAAGACTTAAATCTACAAAAAATAGGTGTAGTAGATACCTAATAAAGTGCTTACTGAGTGTATATACATACACACACATTTTATTAGGTACACCAGCTCCTTAAAGCAATTTTCTAATTTGTAGCCAGCAGCCATACCATCATGCTCCCTGCTCCTACCAAATGGCTGAAGCTCAACAGGTGTGGGCTTGGACCCCGATTCAACTGGCAAAAAAATGCATCTCCCTCTCCACCTCAGCTGGTAGGTGGTGATCGTTCTGCCAGTAAATGACAGTCACGCATCACCCAGGTGGGTGCTACACATTGGTGGTGGTTGAGGAGAGTTTCCCCCTCTACACTGTAAAGTACTTTGAGTGCCTAGAAAAGCACTATATAAATGCAATGATCCATTGATTATCCAATGATGAGGCAGCACCCCAATGCACAAAAGCATGGAGAACTGACACGTGATTTAATGATTGAACCAATCAAACCACTAAAAAATATAAGTTCAATCAGGCGTGCAATTTCCTGGATACAAAAAAAACTTCTGGTAAGTGGGTCCCGAGGACTGGAGTTAAGACACACTCATCTGAGTGACTGACTGTGGAATGATTGTTGGTGCCAGACAGGTTGGTTTCAGTATCTCAGAAACTGAAATCTCCTGGGATTTTCACTAGTTTCTAGAGTTTACAGAGAATGGTGCAAAAAACTAAAACATCCAGTGAGCAGCAGTTCTGTGGGCAAAAATGCCTTGCTAATAAGAGAGGACAGAGGAGAATGGCCAGAATGGGAGAGTTACTCAAATAACTATGCATTTCAACAGTGGCATGCAGAAGAGCATCTCTGAACACGCATGTTGAAGCTTGAAGTGGGTGTGCTACAGCCGCAAAAAAACAATTAAGTCCAAAAAAGTCTGATTAATGCCTAATAAAGTGGTCATAGTATATACGCACATCTACATATACACTCAGTGAGCACTTTATTAGGTATTTTAGACTTATATTGTCTTACTTCTACAGCTGTAGCCTATCCACTTAAAGTTATGATGCGTTCTGTTCAGAGATGCTCTTCTGCATACCACACTTGTAATGTGTGGTTATTTGCATTACTGTCACCTTCCTGTTAGCCTTGACCAAGTCTGGCTATTCTCCTCTGACGTCTCATTAACAAGGTCTTTCTGTGTGCAGAACAACTGCCCACTGCTTTTTGTTTTTTGCACCATTCTTTGCAAACTCTAGAGACTAGTGTGTGTGAGAGATCAGCTGTTTCTGAGATACTCAAACCACCCTTGTCTGCCACCAAAAATCATTCCATGGTCAGAGTCACTTAGATCACATTTTTTCCACATTCTGATGGTTGATGTGACATTAACTGAAGCTCCTGACCCATATTGCATGATTGTATGCATTTCACTGCTGCCACACAATTGGCTGATTAGATAATTGCATGAATAAGTAGGTGTAGTAAAAGTGCTTGGTGAGTGTATATTCACAAAACCACATTCACAAATCACTGAAGGCACTACTATGAACTCTTAATGATGACTTGATACACTTTAGGACAAAGGAGATTTCAAATTATTGATGTTAACTAATGTAATCATATTTTCTGTGTGTTCAGAATACCATGGCATTGTCTTACCATAAACAGCCAAGCAATGTCCTGACTGATGTTCAGCTGCTTACATAGTTAAGCTATAAAAAACAAAAAGGCCCATAAATGACACAAAACTCAAAAATAAAGGCTTACACCTGGGTTCTGAATGTACACTTGGAACTGCACGAGTACAACATTTTAGCATATTCTGCCATTCCACCCATCAATGCTCACAGGTGCCCCGATATCTAGGCTTACTCACCCCCGCCTGCCCTGTTTGGAACTCAAAGGGTCCCAGGGCAGGCCACTGCAGTCTATACAGAGAGGACCATTGGCTGTCTTCATGAGCAATCTATCCAAATTTCCCATGAGGTCTACAGTCCCAAATATGCTTTGCCATAGTCCTTAGCAAAGACTACTAGACAACTAGTTCCTCACTTCCTTCTTGAAAAATATTATAAGAGTAAACTGTTGCAGTGATTGACCAGAGCTTAAATTAAACCTTGCCAGTCAACACTTCAGCTGTTTGTTCACAGGTGACCTAACCGCAGCTGAAAATATTGAGAATGGCAACCTGCTATCACTATGTGTGAACCACTTCTTCTGCAAGTCTCTGATCACTAGGCATGCAAGCCTAATGGCGATAGTTCTTTGAAATGCTGGAAAGTTCCACCATTCCAATATGCCATGGACGGCAGGCTGTTTTTCGATACTGTAGCCACAGTGCACAGAGTTGCCAAGTGTGGGCTGAACCCAAATCATTTTGGCTGCAGAACTTGTGGTCAGTTTTTTAATGCACAATGAGTATTATCTGAATTTGATTTTAATATGAATGTGCCCAAAAGTTGTCAAATGTTTCAGCATGACAGAAACCGTTGACGTGTGCACATTTTTGCATAGAAATTTAATCAAAATTTGAAATGGTGACAAGACAATATCAAAAATGACAACTTGCCCGAAGAAACATCAGATGTTTGGACTGCAAAGAAGGTAAGCTAAATATACAGAGACTTCACTTCACTTAACTGACGGATATGCGGAAATTGCTTTTCCAATATAAACCCATTTTTCTAATCATTCAATTATAACACTGGATAAGTCATATTGACAATCCTATACACAGTTACAAATCTGAAGCAGTACACTTCAGATAGGAAGCAATCCCAAAAAGTGACCTGCATCATCAGATTAATTATTAAGCATGGAAGCTGTTTTCTGAAGTTGTGGCTTAGTTTGGGTGCGTTGCTTGAAACACTACACAATTTGATCCTTTCCAATAAAGCACATCATATTTAACAGAGGACGTCGTTATACCACTTTCACCATACTTCTTTTTGACTACAAAACTGCAAGAATTAAACAATAATCTGTGTTGATCTACTTCAGTCTACTTTGAACATCAGACTAAACACAACACTTTGTATGATTATAAATTAACAAACTGATTTGATTTCTTCGAACGAATTCAACAAAGAATTAATACAACCGAACGATTTCAATGTGTGGTTTGGTGTGTCAGAATCATGAATTACATAAGATTTCATGTAAATGACAAGTTCGGTAAAAATGATTTGATATCCACTTTGAAGACAACCTGATGTCTCAAATAAAATAAAATAAAAAGTGCGATAACACGAAATTAAATAAAATTAATTTAACCAATTTACAGATGACGCTTAAAGACTACATGTCGCATCCTTCCTGCAATCCTCAGTAAGAATCTCAGCCTAAATGAGTCATTCTTTCACTTGAATTTCGCTACAGCCATCTATCCAACCAAACGTGTTACAACCTAGAATTGAGAACACGATGGAGACCGTATCTGAATCCCAATCTGAATTCTGATATAAATTGCGTTTTGTTCTGGATTTAACTTCGACAAATTGTTGCAGTTATATTACACGTCAAATCGTAAATACGAGATAAATGTGTTACCATTAGCTTGCGGGCTACAGTGATTCCATAACCCCCATCCCCCTACACACACGCGAATGATTTGCTTTTTATTTCACACGTTATAGTCTACGTTCAGCCCAAACTTTGCAACTTTGAAAGTCAACAACTGAATGTACGAAGAAACAAACACCATTCGAACTGCTATTGTACCCGCTTCTACAGCGACACGCTAGCTAAGAACAAACGTTGAGAACGCATTCCAAGCAGGACACAAAGCTGGCCTATCCATTCTAACTCGTTCGCGTTGTGTGTGAACTGTGAAACTGTTAGCAAAGTTCCTGTTACGGCGGCTGGAAGCTTCTGTAGCTTACCAACTATCAGATTGAATATATTTCTCTTAAAATCAATCACGTTTGAGTTCCCTTCTTCAAACACTCTTTTACAGACGCCATAATACAGATTCTCCATTCCTCTGGTCCCCCCTCCCCCGACAAAAAGCAAGGAAAAACTTTTCTATCACTTCTACACCCCACCCCCTATGAAAAAATTCCATATTTACTCATTAAAAGGAAGTCATCGTTAGGCCAGCGAAGAGTTATTTATCTAATAAATATAACATCATTTGATAAGATCGCATACCTTTGCCAAAGTGGAGCCGCTATCCTAATCTTTTCCCTTTTTTTAAATCTCCGACATAAAGTTGTTTTTTTTCTTTTTTTCCCTGTCCGTCTCTCAAACGCTCGTTCTCCTCTCAGATGTCCTGGCGTCAACACGGCTGGGAGGCGGAGCGCCGCAATTCATATCCCTCCGCCAACTCTAAACTCAGTGCTTTTTGAGGCTGTTCGGTCGCACAGTGCGAAATAATAGGAGAATCTCTTTATTTATTAATAGGTCTCTCGAGATTTACTCGTAGACTTTTCTTTGTTTTAGCGGAAGAGGAAACTTAAAATGGCCTAATCAACAGATAAGGCTTCATGACATATTTAAGACATTAGAAATTCATATTTTAATTTGGGTTGGGTTGGAAAAAGTGCTCTTTCCACTTCTTTGCAATCTATTCAATTTCGAGTTTACCCTCATACAAATCACCTTATGGATGATGTATTCCTTGCGCCTGACAGTGCAGGGTGCATAAATAGCCAAAGCACCTCTATCCATTCCAACTTTGAACTGTAACAAGTTAAATGCAAACTGCTGGTCTTCCAGTCTTCATTTAGGTGACATTTACATCAGATAAAAGATAAATCCATTTAGCTATCCAATTGAATAGTCCAATTGAATTGTTCTGGCAAACAAGCAAGTATATATTTTATTAGTGGATCATCATTGTGATTTGTTACACACAGATACATTCTACCTTTAGCTTTATGTTTATATGGACATAACTGTAAAAATGATACCCTAGCCAGTAGTCAAATACATTTTTTTTTCCAAAAAGAGATACAATTCATGGCACCTTGCAGTGTTGAATTAATTTGCTTCATATGCTGTGGTGCAGAGGTGTTCATATTTATTGCATGCACATTACAATAACTACCAGCAGATTCCCGGGGGTTCTATTTGCGTACCTTGGTTGTATTTTGCTCCCTACGGTCTGAGGTAGGTTTAATTCAGGTAACTATGGTGGCTGTCTCATTTTCTATATTCCCTCCCCCTCAAACCACACCTTTACAATAACACAACGGCAAGTGGTATCATCGTGTTGTTACTAAAACCACCATGTTTTCCTACCTAATCTCTACACTAATCTCAGGAAATGCTTCAGATCAAGTGTGCAGTTTAGGTGAGGTAAGGGCCCAAAGGAGCATCTGGAGGAAGACTGAAATGGAAGCAGGGCTTCTCGGAGCTGAGAAGGGAATGAAGATATGTATAGTTAGTCTGGCACCCAAATTAATTATTTAAATTATGCATGTAGCATGTGTATATTTAAGAACACTCACGTTATTAAAAAGAGCTTTTCATTTTTCATAGACACTGAAATTATTCTGAATGCTGCATGGGTGTCTCTAATGATATTTTAACAGTGCAATATGATGGGAAATATCTAAGCTTGCACGGTGAAGTGATAATCACAACCAAGGGTGTGGAATAATGATTACAAAATTCTGAATGGGGGACTGACAAAAATAGAAAAAGTTGAATAATGTTTATCTATGTTATACACAATTTTTTAGACAATTGGTTTATTTTACTGTTCACAATAAACAAAATTGATTTAGTCAAGCAAAATACTGTTCTGTACACATATCTACCAACATATCTCTGACAGTTTAAATAAAAAGGCCTGCCGGTTAAATAAAAGACGGCCAAATAGGTGCTCAACACAGGTGCTTCACTTAAGTTCTGATATGATCGAAGGCAGTGGTTCCAACTACCTTCCTGGGCGATCTCTGTGTATACTGGTTTGCGTTCCAACCACAATAGCAAGGCCAACATTTTAACAAGATGTTTATTTTTTTGTTAATGAGGTGTTTTTCATGTTTAGATGGAATATTCACCCTTGTAAGCCACATAGTGTCATTGTATATTATTGTACTATTTTTTTTTTGACTGATCAAATTTGTTGACTGTCTGAATCAATAGGCCCCTAGTAAGGTTATAAGGTTATACTTGTTTGCAGTACACAATCCCCTATCCTCTAAACTTTAAAAGTTAAGAAAATGTGCTTAATCATTGCATTCCAGATTTAATTTATAGCATCTATAACAGTGGTCCCAAATTCGTTGCCATGGAGGGCCTTGTGTATGCAGGTTTTAATTCCAACCAATTATCAATGCTCATTTCAGCCATATGCATTAACTGAATGAAAGCCCAGAATATAACAACCACTTTCACAACTGAACTGCATGTGTGCGTGCGTGTTAGAGAGACGAGAGAGATGGGGAGGAGGAAGAGAATTAATTATCTACAATATGTCGTGATCAATTGTAATGGTCATCCAAATGTATTTATAATTACTATCACATGCAATGCAAAGCAAATGGCTATTTGCACTTGCCTTTAAACTGCCTTTAAACTTTCCATCGAGAGATGTATGCACTCTGCTTCAGCTTTTGCCGTGTAGATCTCAGAGAAGGCAGCGGAAGGACACAATGCACTTCCATTGATTGCCATATTATTCACTCCGCTGCGCTAAGGCTGAATGACGTCACAAATATTGGCTCCGATCAGTCTGGGATTTAAAAATCCACAAAATTAAGGGACAGGTGGCATAAGGGAAATTGAACGATATTATTACACAGAAAACTGAATAAAACATACGATTATATTGTGGGTCGTGTGCAAATGGTTACACGTGAGAACTTTAAGCCAATGCATCTGAAGGTAAAAAGATCAGCTGCTAGTTCTGATATAAAACAGCGAATTACTTGAGTTGGCGCAGGGTTTCTGAATCTCTGTAAATGTACGGCCCTTTGTTTAAAGTGTTTGTCTGACCTATTCCTAAATATGTTCAAATATAAATAGGGATGGATCATGTACCGGTAGCCTCGTGTTGATATTGGAGGGTATTCATAGGCCTGCTTCTCGTGTACTGCCCCAGTGCGCCTATCAGTCAGTCAGCATTTGTTCCCCGCCCAGCAGAACCTCCTCGCTATTGTTCGTGAAGGTCACTAAAACACACAGATCTCTTCCTCGTCTATCCGTTCTAAAACCAGCTGTGGAAAAGCGCACTGTACGTCTAGCAAAAAGCCGAGTCATATGAATATGAGTCGCCTTGTATCGCCCCCTTGCGTCCTTATCATGGCTGAAGTTGGGAATGTCCAAGGTGAATGAACACGGACCCGGTTTGTGTTACATTTGTAGAAAAGCGTTCTCGATGCAAACAAGAAAGTTTTATATGGTAAGTCAATTCACGCGCTGTGGTTGTTTAAATCAGAAATTTTAATGTAGGGGATCCATTGGACTTTAGCTCCTCCTTCGTAACAATTAAGCTTATACATAGCCAAATTTTCAGTGCCACAGCCCACTGTCACATAGTTTTCTTTGTTAACATATTCATTGTTCACGATTACGAGGCGAGGAACTGAGTGCCTATTGTTTGT
Source organism: Conger conger (assembly GCF_963514075.1). Lineage (NCBI taxonomy): Eukaryota > Metazoa > Chordata > Actinopteri > Anguilliformes > Congridae > Conger > Conger conger. The sequence continues at coordinate 26,510,161 of NC_083762.1, forward strand.
AGATTAATGATGGTTTAATGTTGGCCCTGTTGAACCCTGTTTTTAACAATTCATCATGGACTTCTGACCCTGATTATTTGAACCACAAAGACACAGGGAACGCCATTGATGAAAAGGGATGGGCCCAGTAGTGAGAAACAGTTTCTAATAATGAAGCCGGGGCACATTTTTCTCCCTACATTCTATTTTAATGTCCTCACAAAGTCATTCATTTGCGCTAGGATAATAGACAGTGCACTCCGTAATGTTTGGGACACAGGCTTGTTTTTTATTTGGCTCTGTACTCCACAATTCACATGTGGATAAAGTGCAGACTCTCCGATTTGTATATGTAGTACCCCCATTTCAGGGCACGATAATGTTTGGGACAAATTCATTCACTGGTGTTTCTGAACACTCAGGTGGGTTCAATTGCTTCCTTAGGGCAGGTTTAAGTCACTATCTAGTTCTGATTCTAAGGCTTTTGGCTGCCTTTGGAGTTTGTTATTGGCATTTATCAACATGAGGACCATAGCTTTTCCATTGAAAGTCAAGGAGGCCATTATAAGGCTGCAGGAAAAAAAGAGTCAGAGACATAGGCCAAAGAATTGCCTTGCCAAAATCAATTGTTTAAAACATCATTATAATGAAAGAGTGCACTGATGAGTTCAACAATCACAAAGTCAAGGAAAACCTCTACAGACACCAATAACCAAATAATTCTCGCCATAATGAAGAAAAAGCCCCAGAGAGATCAGAAGTACTCTTCACGAGGCAGGCAAGCATGGATGTGTCAGTGACTATTGTCCACAGGAGACTTTATGAACTGAACGACAGAGGCTACACTATAGGATGCAAACCACTAGTTAGCCACAAAAACAGTATGGCCAGGTTACAGTTTGATAAGAAGTACCTAATAGAGACTGCAGAGTTCTGGTTTGTGGACAGATGAGACCAAGATTAACTTGTATCAGAGTGGAAAAGAATGGAACTGCCCAAGATACAGAGCTCTGCCTCATCTGGGAAATTTGGGGGTGGGGGTGATTTGGTTTGGCATCTATGGCTGCCACAGGTACCAGCTAATTTATCTTCATTGATAATATAACTGCATCAGCAGAATTAATTGAGGTGTACATAATCATATTATCTGCTCAGGTTCAAGCAAATTGCTTTGATTATGCTTCATCCTACAGCATGCCAATGATCCCATACATACCGCTAAAGCAACAAGCAAAGGAACAAAGCCAAAAATGGGAGAAAATGCCAGGTTATTCACCCAATCTAAATCCAACTGAATGTGCATGCCATATGCTGAAGAGAAATCCTAAAGTAATTAGCCAAAACAAACAGGAGCTGAAGATGGCTGCAGTTCAGGCCTGGTAGAGGTTACCAGAGAAGGTACTCAGCACCTGGTGATATCTATGGGTCACAGACTTCCACCAATCTTTGAATTCAAAGGATATGTAGCAAAGTACTAATCATGACTTCTTTAATTTATAAAACATTAATATGTCCATCACAGTACATTATGGTTCCCTGATCTTGAGGATATGTTTAAAATGTGCTGTAATTTCTATACACCATTTCTACACGGTGAATCTGCTCTTTAACCACATGTGAGCAAAAACAAAATTGAAAAGAATTCAATATGAAAAATATAAATTATTTGATAGGGTAGGTTAGGTTTGTTTGTATTTGTGAAATACTGCACTGTTATTACCATTTAATACTTTCAACATACAGTGGCTTGAGATAGTATTCAGACCCTTTTTCCACACTTCATTGTGTTGTAGATTTAATTTTAAATGGAAATGTTTGCCCATCAATCTACAGTGAATAACCAATTATGACAAAGTGAAAACATGTTTAGAAATTCTAGCAAATTTATTAAAAATCTAAAACTGAAATCGCTCATTTACATAAGTAGTCAGGCCATTAATTCAGTACTTTATAGAAGCCCCTTTCGCAGCAATTACAGCTTTGAATCTTCTTGAGTAAGCCTCTACAAGCTTTGCAGACCTGGATTTGTGCAGTTTATCCATTCTTCCTGGCAGATCCTCTGTCAAATTGGATGGGAAGTGTCTGTGAATCTTCAGGTCTCTCCACAGATGTTTCATGGGGTTTAATTGTGGGCTTTGGGTGGGCCACTCAAGGACAGTCAGAGACTTGTCCCACTCCAGCGTTGTCTTGGTTGTATGCTTTGGGTCATTGTCGTGCTGAAAATTGAGGTTGTGTGCACTCTGCGTCAAGGGTCATCTCTGTATTTAGCTGCATTCTTCCTTCCCTCAATTCTGAGCAGTCTCCCTGTCCCTGCCATTGAGAAGCACCCCCATAGCATGATGGTGCTACCACCATGCTTCACCATTGGGATGGTATTAGCCAGGTGATGAGCAGTGCCTGGTGTTTGCCAGACATAATGCTTGGAGTTCTGCCCAAATAATTCAATTTTTGTCTCATCAGACCAGAGACTCTTTTTCCTCATACTCTCAGACTCTCAAACTCCAAGCATCCGTTTAGCCACTCTACCATAAAGGCCTGATTGACAGAATGCTGCTGAGATGGTGATCCTTCCTGCAGGTTCTCCCATCTGTGCAGAGGACTTCCAGAGCTCTGTTAGAGTGACCATTGGGTTCTTGGTCACCTCCAAGGCACTTTTTGCCCAGTTACTCAGTTTGGCTGGATGGCCAACTCTAGGAAGAGTCCTGGGGGGTCAACCTTCCATTTCACAATTGAGGCCACTGGGCTCCTGGGAACACAGGCTTTAGAAATGGTTTCATATCCATGCCCTGATCTGTGCCTTGCCATAATTTTATTGCAGCGATTTTAGATTTTATACAGAGCATTCCTTGGACTTCATGGCTTGTGTTTTGTCCTGACATGCAGTGTGAATTGTGGAACCTTATATACACAGGTGTGTGCCTTCCTAAACTACGCCAATCAATTAATTTGCAACAGGTGCAATCAAGTTCTAGACACATCTGATGGATAGTTAAAGCAGGATGCACCTGACCACAATTTGGAGTGCCACAGCAAAGCATTTATCCATTCAGGATATTTTTTGTAACATTTTATGTGAAACAGCAGATTTATTAAATGTATTACACCAAAAATGATCCGCCACCAGGGGGCAATATTCTCAGTCTGAACCAGCAATTCTTCCAAAAATGAGATCAAGAGATCTAATTTAAAAAAGAATCAAACCCTGAACCTTTCCAGCATCAAAACATAACCAACGGGAACGGTCATAACTGTAAAAAAATAAAAGTGATCAATTATAATAATAATACTTCTGTGTACAGTATTAAGGACACATATCCTTTATTTTGTCATCAACCTGCTCTGCAGGACAAGCAGAAACACAGGGGTGGGGGGGTGGGGGGGGGGTTTGACCTATTATTCACATTCCCAATGCTGCAATGGTTTCCAATTTTGAAGCTTTAATTTTTGATTCAGAAATATATAACAATATATATTATACAATATACTCTTGTAACTCTTAACAGATTTTGTATATTTACCACTAGGGGTCTTAAGAGTTCCAAGCACAACTGTCTGTCAAAAAACACTGAATAGACTTAAGGTGAAGATTTTAGATTAAAGAGTTGCATAAAATAAAAATTTAAGCAAACCTGTGTTTTCAGACAAAAGTTCCAGAATATATTAAAACAATGGAGTGGGACTGCTCCAGGCCTTTGACAGTCAGATTAGGAGGGACACATCTCAAAGCCTATAAGTCTGGCCTGGGCAGATGAAGGATCGCGTGAGCACTGTGTTTGCATTGGGAAGAACATATGGAAAACTGTCTGTCCTGGCCTTGGAGTCCATTGGCCTCTTGTTCCTGGAGGTCCTTCCTGGTTCAAAGGATCGATTATTTTTTGATACATGCCACATCCCACAAATGTCCTTCAGTGTCTAATCACATTTTCAGATTTTTTTTTTTCCACCTGAGCATTGAAGCAGATAAAACTGTCATTCAAAACATACAATATGGGAAATTCAGCACAAATTTACACAAGCAAGCGTACAGAAGCACGCTCAAACGCACACACACACACAAGCACACACACACACACGCTGCTTCTTACTGTAATCAACCTGGTGCAGATAAACTCCGGGCAGACTCCACACTGCATCTGCTGGCCACGTAGCCCTCCTCCTAGCTACAACTTTCCTCTACTCTGGCTTAATTTCTTAGAATGTTTTATGCATTGCTGGTTCTCACCTAGTATATCAACTTTATCAAAGATGTCAGATCAAATACATGATTGGGATTATTAAACTAATTGAGCAGAAGTGGGCTTGATTTCCCAAAACGGATCAGCCCTTGTTGTGCATGCCTGCATTAAGTCAATCATTTTCTTATACCTTATTCTAAGAGTCCAGTGTAGGTACATCTCCATGGATTTCATCACCTCTTTGAAATGAAAGGTGTGTCAATCGTGTCTGTTCTTGTGAAGTAGATAAGCCAATGCGTCACCCTGGATCTCTAGAGAATGGCTGTGCGAGCTGGCGCTGGGTGTGTTGTGGGCACTGACTGAAGCACAGAAGTTTGGATGTGACACAGCTGGCAGTGCTCAGCTCTCTCATAAATATCCCTGTGGTCAAAAGGACGAAAACCTGCCATGCATTCATCACTGCCACAGCCTGTATATCATACTGCCCGTCACGAGGACTGCATAACAGGAAGTCCAGGGATAATCTCTCTGCCACATGCAAGACAGGCTTTCTCCACCTTCCCCTGGGCTCCACCAAAATCTGTTACTGTCCTGATACCATATGACTGTTCTAATGAGTGCTTTGTGTTGTTTTATTGTGATGGTGGCATTTGGCAGATGCTCTTATCCAGAGCGACGTACAGTTGATTAGACTTAAGCAGGAGACAATCCTCTCTTGGAGCAATGCAGGGTTAAGGGCCTTGCTCAAGGGCCCAACGGCTGTGTGGATCTCACTGTGGCTACACCGAGGATCGAACCACCGACCTTGTGTGTCCTAGTCATGTACCTAAACCACTACGCTACAGGCCACCTTTATCATCTGCTATCATGGTTCCCTTTGATAAAGGTTTGAGCAGTTACCATCTTTGGTAAACTTACACTCATCCTGCTCTCTCTGGTCTAATGGCGCTATTTCCTGTTTGGTGCTTGAGTCACAGGAGTGGGTCATTGTATCCAAGGCATCAACATGTATAGACTGGAGGGAAACAGATGTATCACAGGTCAATTGCTGTGCAAAAAACCTGAGCTTCGTACCAATCTTATTTGTGGCCATCATTTTACAAGAGGAGCAAAGCAAGGCATGTTTCAATGGTGTCTATCATCTACACATTATTAGAATTACAGAACAGAAGATAGACATAATTAAACAATGTTGTCCCCCAGAGACCAATCGGCGGAGCATGTGCATTACCATATTCGTTGTTCTCTTTCCTCTTTGTTCTGTGAAGATCCAAGACACATACCAAAAGAAACTTGTAAGGCCATAAGCAGGCAGAGCCTTTGTATAAGTTTATGACTACATCAATCCACAGAGGTGGTGCACAGGAAGGAGACCCTTTCAGGGCTTATTGGAGCCTAAGTAGACAGCACACAAAACCATCAGTCACAGTAATGGAGGGGGGGAGCCCCTGGCTACCCGCCCTGCCTGCCACTGTGGAGTGTTTCGAGGAGACGTCAGCTGCTGCCATTGATTAGCCACCACACAATGTGCCTTCAGAGAGTGCTTAAGCCAGCGGAACATGTGGAGGAATTTGTCAAACCGTGAGCCCTGCGCCACACTCAAGCCTCTGTGCAGATTCCACCACATATGTTCTGTATTAGTGGCCGCCCAACTCCACATCGTTGCTTAGAGGAGAGACTGGGAGCAAGCAGTGCACAGGTACTGAATGGAAGACAAGGGATCAAATTAGGCATGTAAAAGAGAGGCCTTTTAACACGTGGCAGCCCCAACTAAATCACGCACATGCACCAAGAAGGGCATGAGGCTGGATGGTTACCATTCATATCTAGCATATTCACTACATTGTTTGGTTTCAGCCTTGAATATTTTATTGCTTATGGTGTGTACAATACCCCTTTGTGTCCATGTGCATTACAGTGTGGTGACAGCTAACCATAATACTCCATGAACTGTTCAAAAGAATTACGATTGCTGAAACAAAACTTTACAGGAGCAGTAATTGGAATTGTATCATATGACAAAGTTTACATATTGCAGCATTTAAAATCCTTGGCGACGACTGCATTGCTGTAATATACTAGTGTTTAAGTTTCATTGTGTTTACAGTATTGCCTCTGCTTTAGATTCCTTGCCAGCATAGTACTTGTGGAACATTTCAAAAACTAAAAAAAGCAGACAATGTTGCAAAGAGAATGTGTGAAATGCATGTGTACTATAATTTTTGACATGACTAATTTGATGGTTCCAAGTCATGGTACTGTAAACCTTCATGTTCCATGGCACACTCCATTTCTAACTGTCATCTCACTGATCATGCCTAGGATAATTTTTTTTTAATGGCACCTGAAATTGCAACAGGTTTGTGATTCACCGGCCATTGATTCTGAATTTTCTAAATGGCTTCAATAATTAAAATGAACTACTTTTACAGTTCCACTTATACAAGTTTAAGGGAAGAAAAAAATGGATCACCATCCTAAAGTTTAAACAAAGTTCAAATAATAGATACCATGTCCATCCTGAATAACTATGGGCACATAAAACAGCAGCACAGTAGCCAAGAACTTCAAGTTGACATAATATGGGGCAAGGATTTTTTCCAGAACTGTTTTAGAGCTACACCTCAGCTAATAAACTGATAACAGCTGTGCTTGAAATACAGAATATTTCTTCTTGCAATCTGAAGGAAAAATGGTAGCTTATGTTACGAGCAGAGCCTGCGGAGAATGACCAGCATGTTCCTTCACAGCTGGACATCCTTCTGGCAGCAGGTCACTAAAAACAGTGCAGTCTCCTACCATAATACATTTTGGACAGTGTTCTGTTTTTCTTGCTGTGTGAAGTATAAAATGATTGACAGGTCAGAGTCACTGAAAGAACTGGTATGTTCAGGATGTTGGCTTTTGATACCTTCTTGACCACAGCAGAGTCTCACAGGGGGGCTGATGTTCAACATCATGGATCTTTTGATTCCACCTCAGTAGTGCACAGAAAGGAGGGGAGCTCAAAGGGTAAAGTAAAAAACCATAACTTATACCCTGACCGGCAGTCTATCCTTCTCAGCATCGTCAATAGCATGTGTTTCAATGTTGAATTCACATCAGAATTAATTAAATTGTGATTGCAAGTCGAACTTTTTTTTCCCTGTCCAACCTTTTTCATGTTAATGTTCTAGCTCACTAATGTTGCTCAACAAACATAAAACAAAAATAGAGCATTTGCTTAAATTTGTTGCTCAAAGTAATGGACAAACCATTGCTGCTGTATTTGCTCATTGCCTAATCCTGCATTATTCAGCTTTTACCTCTGCTTCTGGCAGAGCAATATTTTGCAGCCTGGCAGTGTTATTCTACTTAAGTCTCGGCTTTCTGACCATTTCTGAAGAGCTGGCTGTAATGTGGTCTGTCTACTCATCCTTTCCTCTGGGTTTTCTTTATATTCAGCTGACATCTATCCTCTCAGGATGTCCCTTATTCCACAGAACTGAAAGTGACAATGAGCTGACATTACCATGTCTATTTCTTAGACTGATAAACAACAACGGCAAAAAAGGCATTCATAATTTGGACATTGTTTTATGTCATCCTGTTATTAATCACAACTATGTTTTAAGTGAAATGTTTGCATTTGCTGAAAGCCTCAAAAGACAGGAAATGTAATTGATCAGCCCTAACTTTAACATCAGCTCTACCATGCTCACTGTAATATGTCCAGGGCAGCCATAGGGTCTGCTCAATTTCATTGTTGCTTATCACTTAATTGATAAAGCCGTTGATGGCAGCTAACTAATCTGACCACATTTCTTTGGTTTAATTTGGTGCCTGAGTTTAAGGTGAACACAAAAACCAGCAGACACTGTGGCTCTGTATTACCTGGGCTAGCCAATTCTTGACACATCTATTTGCTGAAATCCGACAGTTTTGCCTCAGCAGCTAAAAACTAAAATTGATGCTTGAAAATGGATTGGAAAAGGGTGCTGCAATCACTGTAACATACTGTATATGATTACTATAGAAGGCATGGCTTTGTGAGAGGAAAGGAGGCCTCACAACACAGCCACACAGGCAGTAATTGGAAGTGTCTGGGTCTTCCCTGCCCCTTCAGGCGGCCTGACCTTTGTGCTTTGACTGCATGCTTTATGTTGTAATATTTGGATTTGTTTAGCTGTTTTTTGGCAGGCCAACCGCAACCCAGCAGCCACTGCTTGTATCCCAGCCTGCTCTCCCCTCAGCCTGTCTATGTCTGGCCCAGAGTGTAAAACACAACTGGAATGTCTCATTCGCTATTCTGGACTCCCAGGCTTGCCAGCTGGGAAGTGATGGTCGATTCATATGCATTCGCCTCTCCCACACTGACCCCAACCGCGAGCCCTTTTGGGAAATTGGATAGACCACAGACGCAGTGAGGTCAGCTCAATTTAGACGACAAAGTTAAATCTACAGGTTGTGACCCTAATGTCTTAGTATTAGTATTACTGTTCATTGCCTAAACCCATAAGAATGCTGCACTTATGTAAGCCCCCCTGGATAACAGCATCTGCTAAATGCCTAGATGTAAATGTAAAACACAGAGTATCATAAAACTACTGTTGAGACTTGGGGTGCACCCCCCCCCCCCCAAAGCACAGGGAAGTCTAGTCAAGTGATTTCTAACAATTGTACACCTCTCTGTGGGTAAAAGGTGATGGTCATTTCAAATGCTCACAAAGTAGTAACTCAGACATTCCATGAGTAAAATTTGCAGTAGTTCTTTATTTACAAAAGTAGAGTGGACAGTTTGTCTTCCCTTTGTACTTTCAGCTTTAGTCAGACAGTGAGAAACCAGAGATAGATATAAGAGGGAGGACAGCTCAGAAAGTGCTGTTGCAGGTGATTGAACCCCCGTCTGCACAGGGGACACCCTACAGACTGCACCACATTCCCCACTTGTACTATTATGATCAAAACTGCATATTAAAAATGACTGCACACTTTAACTCTTTGGCTACAAAATGAACATTTTATTTTGAAATGGCAGACCTGTTTCAAAGCACTTTTCAACAAAATCCAAACAGTACTGTATGTTACAAATGGTGTGTGTTATTGTACTATGGGAAACAACCAACCAACCAACCAAAAAAAAAAAAACCACACACATACACAAAACAAATGACATGAACTAGACTTCTGAAATATTTGTTGCCAAAATAGCACTTCGGAATCATCTTAAACACCATGCAAACATGCTACAGGTAAATGGGAAGAAAATACCATGTACATTTTTTTTTAGGTCTGTTCCAAATTACAATGGGACATGAAATGACAAACAGAAGAGTCACCTCAGGTGTATGAGCATTCAAACAAAATTATGAATTAAGCTTCATGTAATATTAACAAAGCCTTGACTAAATGCCTTAAGCCAAATGCATTGGCTTAAGCACCACACCCTTCTCACATCAAATGGCCAAAAAGGCTTTTTTCTATCTGAAATTAGGCTTTGATACACAAAAACAATCATACAAATGCATCTACCAAAATATTTGCTGGTTTATTTAGCTTTACATTTACAACAAGGTATAGACTCATTACCTGCTGAATTTTCAAGTGTAAGAATATATTCCTTAGCAAAAGGAACTACTTTTTGAAACTTTATTGGTTTAAATTCTTCAGACTTTTTTTCCTTTTACAATGAGTTACTGAGCACGAGAAATTGTTCTTCTGGTATTACTTCTCAAAACCTTCTGGAACAGATCATCTAGAAGACAAAATGTGTGACAAAGACATTAAATAATTTGCTATCCAGCACAATAAATATATGTTATAATGTCATACACAGAGAATTAGGACTCTTAACTCACATACCATTGCCAGGCTTCAAAGAAAGAGGCTGACTTTGGCTGATTAAAATTTTAGTCACACCATATTAGTGATTCAGTACATGTAAAACTGTCAGTCATAGTGTCATCAGCATGACAGCTCTATGGCAGCCCTTCATTATGTAAGAAGATGAAAAGGAACAATTACCCTTTCTAACAGCCTGTCTGTGAGTCTGTAAGAAAAGAAAAAAGGTTATGTTAAAGTAAGCAGAACAGGGCAAAACTTCACTGGCAAAACTTTCATATCAAAGCTGCCTGTTTTATAATTCATGTCTGACTACCTCCCTTGTTAAAAGTTTTTCTTGGCGAATAAAATATAAAACCCTTTGGATTTCAGCAATAATAATTCATGGACTGCAGACATGACTAAGAATACTCTCGTCTCACGACTAAAGAAAAAAGCTGAACTGAATGCTATGATTACAGATCTATGAAATTATTTCAACAGAAGTATCATGTGTTCATGTGTAGTCAGACCTGGGTCAAATACAGATACTAATGAAATATTTGTATTAGAAAATTCTGTTTTTTGTATTTGAAGTATTAAACTGGCATAGACAAATAATTTATATTTTAAATATTCAAATACTTCTAATTGACGTATTGGGGATATATTGATCATGGGGGGGCCATGACCATGGGGCTTAACATGAAAGACAGCCTAAAATCTGAGTACATTAACAAGGCCATTTAAAGGATATCATGCAGGGATAAAATCAACTGCATCTTGCCACTATCACAAGATGGAACTCCAGGTCAAAATGATTAGCTCTGTTCCAGAGCTTGATGAAACAAAGTTGGACCAGTTGGAAGAGATCTATTCATGTGAAGAATGTTCTTTGTGAAGCTGTTAATGATAATGCCCTTAAGACTATGAGCATGTTGGTATATTGTATCTTCAAAGGGGGGTTGAAGAATATAATCCAAACCCCACGTGTACACCCAATAACAGATCTTCTGCAATTCTGGAAAACCCACACGACTGCATATCCAACATTTGCCAAACTAGGTGTTCGTGTGGTTTTTCTATGCACCTTTTCTATTCAAATGGCAATGTGCATTTCCCCATACAATATATTTACATTATGTATTATATTTTATATATCAAGTATCAAGTATGGCCAAACTTACAAAATTACCTTTCACATCTTTGTGGCAATGGCAAATAAAATAATGAAATGGGGTAAAGGTACTGAGAGTATTTGCAATACATCCATGAAATCAAATACTAAGTAATTGTACATGCCTTCGTTCAAATATTTGCTTCATATTAGTTTTCAAATAATTCAACTAAATGGATTTCCAAATGCAATCAATCAAATAATTTTATTTATAATGTCTGTTTGTAGTTTGTAGGATTGTTATTTTTTCAACGATAGCCTATACATGAATAATTTAAATAAAAACACCTAAATTAACAGAGATTAGTTTCTGCATAACATTTCAACCAAAAATCTGGTTTTCAGAGCATTGATTGTTATTGTGAGGGCAAAACAAAAATAACAACTTCAAACATTCTTAGTAAAGTTTTGTCAGTTACAGTCAAAACTTGTTCATACAGGGGGACAAATCTAATCTAATCGAATCTAATTATCTAATCGAATCTAATTATCTAATCGAATCTAATCATTTTAAATGTGAGAAATCCCTGCTGGTTGCTGATTTTCTGTCCTGTTCTGTCTGCAATTTATAGAAACAAATGACCTGTTCAGTCAGTTACTTGCACAAAACCATCCTTAAATAATTGACCTTAGAATTTTTATGACTTTTTTGCACTTTAACAATGAAGACAGTTAAGATTCTTCTCACATATAGTGTCGGGTGTGTGTAATGACTTACTCTCACAATGGAAGTTCGTGTGAACACCGTCCTCGATGTCTGTGTCTCATCACTCAAGACCTTAGGAGCTGAGAGAGAAGGAAACCATGAAGCTGTAATAGCATCCTGATTGCATTGCACTGAGCTAGCCGTATCATCATGGTGACAATGTGTCAGAGCTGACAGTCTTACGCAGAGCCCGGATAACTGAGCCCACGGCATGGATGACTCCATTGGTGGCCATCAAGTCAGCCTGAGTTACAGGGACCTTGTTGACATACACGGTGTAGTTCTTCTGAAAGAATGCAAAGAGGCAGGGTTCCAGGTTAGAAATCCAGGTTTCTTTTCAGAGCGTCAAACCTACTGTAAAAGTCAATCACAATAGGTATACTTAAAATTGTACACTGACATTAACTTAAACTCTTGTGTTTCCCCGGAAGAATTCTGAATAAATACATCCATGAATAAATTAATAAACCTATAAATAACACGCTGTGTTTGCCAAGAAATTACATGTATAATGATATCATGTTCATACTGTATTGTAAGTCTATTTCACGTTTAATTGTATACTAGTATCAGTATGTACACTCATTGAGCACTTTATTAGGTATCTTTATAGATTTATAAAGATTCTCTTCTGCATACCACAGTTGTATTGAGTGTCTGGCCCAGTCTGGCCCTTCTTATCTGACCTTTCTCGTTAACAATGCATTTTTGCCCGCAGAACTTCTGCTCACTCAATGTTTTTTGTTTTTCCATTCTCTTCTTGGCTGATTTTTTTTGCATTGATACATTTTGAAAGGATGGGCCAAGGACATTTTGAGGAAGGGGGGAGCAGAGTAACACTTAAAATACAGAAATGACATGCCTTCAGCTGGGGGAATTACTCATGCCAACTCCTCTCCCCCCCAGTTTACCCACCAAGCTCAGCTCCAGCCTCTCTCCCTCCAGGGGCTTTATCCTGCCGTGGGACCCCACCCCGCCACTGACCAGAATCTCATCTCCTACGTGGTACTTCAGAAGGCTCGCCAGCTGGCTAGGGTTACCTACAGTAGGCAATACCAAAAGGAATTACAAAATCACTTAATGACAGGTGAGGCTAACCTCAGATTCACCATTTCGACAAAAAGGTGGTGGCAGCTGTAAGAAATAAGAAAGTTGCAGGCTTTTGCATGACAAGGCAAATAAAAGGATTAAAAGAAAACCCACATTTCTGAGAATTAGTTTCTTTTCCCACATTTTTTGGAGCAATCTCCATAACACTATGTATTTCAGCTGTCCTTTTAATTATTACTTGTATTTTGATTTAATCTACTATAATGTAATCTTTTACTGGAAGTAACATGATAAGCATGTTTATACTGCCAGACCACAGTTTCCACATACTTTTGTGTGTTTATATACAGTTTACACACAAATAAATACACGTATCTCGACCACAGAATATTTGTGGAAAGAACTACCAGTCCAATTGATATGAAAAAAACAGTTTATGTACTATTACAAATGATCAAAAAAAGCATTCAAGCATATCTGAAACATTTCTGAATTCTCAAAATAATATGACTTCATAAACACTGAAGAAGGCATTTAACCTAAAACATGCCCCTGTACCTCTTCAAAGAAAAATATAAAAGGTAAAAAAATACTTTTCTTGTGACTGCGACACATTCCTCTTTTTGATTGGGGACCTGTCATAATAAAATACAGCTAGCTGCATCTGTTTCAAGGGATGCAAGTAAGATAAGGTTTCTTTGCGATTAACCATTCCCAGTTGGGGGTCTTAGATCAGCAGAGCTAATAATAATTATCATCCATCCTTTCTCTCAGGATGAATGTCATTATTCATTTTGGGAAACAAAGAAACCCAGATCACTTCAGACTTCAGCACTGAATGGAAAAGCTGAGATTTTTGTTTGAGTGCATCTGGTTTGTAGCAGAAAAGGTAACTGTGGGGGCAGCCTTGGCAAGTGTGAGCAACAGTGGTTTGGAAAGACACAACAAAAGAGGTCTTTAATGGCAGCTGTTTGGCTGCAACTAGCTATGACTCTCATTCATGCTGCTGTCCATGCGGCATCCAGCAGAGTTCCTGGGTGAGGTAATGACATGTATGGTGGAAAGCTTCTGCAAATGGAAGAGATAAAAAAGCCCCAAGGTACAGAGTCACTGACAACATCAGTCTAAGGTAGCAGCTGTATACTGTATTACCGGTGATGTCAGCATTTGCTGGACTGGGACACCTCTCAAGGCTGTTGCTAGTGTTATGGATGAAAATTATTTTCTTGCTATTGTGTGATACCAAGCCAAGTCTGGCAAGGATTAGGCAATTCAGCAAGTTCAAACTAAAATATACTGTATTTGGGATTTTGAAGCACAGCCTGTTGATTAAGAGTGCTTAACAACCAGACAATGAGTCAAACATGACTGTGCGTTATAAGTCAAATTAGGATTCGTTTGCTGAATATCCAAAGATCCAATTGTGTGGGGGAAGGACAGAGCCAAGGGAGTCTATTCCAAATGTGTTTCCATTTAAGACAACACTTGTGGGTCTCTGTATCTGCACAACAGGAAAGACATGACGGAGTCATCTGAGGTCATTCGCACCATAGGGCTGACAGACACTACTTTCCAAGTGCAAAACGGAAGTGCCGCTGTTACAGCATGTGAATGAAGCATATTATCAATATGACTGAATTGTAAACTAAGAGGTACATTCAGAATTGGGTGTAATTCTCCAATGTATTTAGTTTCTAATACAGCAGATTCTGTTGGCTGTGCTGTTTCCCTGGATTCCCTGAAAAGTAGGCAGCAAATTCAATAAGGGTAAGGTAAGTGCACTATAAATAGTATGCATCAATCACAGTTGGTGTGGTTCTGTTACTTGTTACCTACATAATCCATGATTGCAGGAGCCCTACTCTGTTCCCTACCAGTAAGGTGACTGTCTTAATCCCTATTTTATTATCCCTGGACAAATTGAAACCATGCCAAGAAGAACTGAGCCAGCCTCTCAAACACACAGCTATTTGTAGCAGTCATTACCCATGAGTGTGTTGAGTTCATCTGCAGGCATGGCGCTGAAGGCTTCATTGGTTGGGGCAAAGACGGTGTAGGTCCCAGCCTGGTTCATCATCTCTGTCAGCCCGGCTGTCTGAATGGCTCCCACCAGGGTGCTGAAAACAGGAAACGGGTCACTGCACTCAGGCAAGGCCACCTCAGGACACACAAGGTCTTAACAGGAGAACGATGGAAGGGTGGGGGAGCATCTAGCTGGAGAACCACAGGACCATGTGAGGTCAGAGAACTGAACTGTTACAGCATGCCACTAGAGTTAAATCTGAGAGTGGGCTAGGTTCATGCTGCGGCAGCAATAATGACAGCTCTGTTGTCTCTTGGTCTTCCAAAACATTTAAGTACCGTTCCAAACACATCCCATTGAGTGTTTTAGGAGTTTTAAGCTTCAAACATATTAGTCCACCTGTGAGGGATCAGGCTTGGTGTATGAGGCTAATTGTACTTCAGTATACCTTTCTATCAGGTCATATTACCTTGTGACTTTACTGCGGTAATAATGTGCCCCTACCTGAAACGGTTATCTCCCTTGAGCACGTCCATCACTGTGCCGACAGGCGGGGTAAGGAGTTTATCTACGATAAACATGGTGGCAAAACGGCCAGTCTTGTCATGGGCGGCAATGCAGACATTCTCGATGCATAGATTCTGTAGGTGAGGAAGAGTGCAAGCCAGTGAGACCCCTGTGGGCTTCTGTGTGGCAAAAGGCAAGAGATATGTGACACCAGATAGAATTTGTGGGTGGTCTGAAGTTTCAAGTAGGGTATGTCTGCAAACCGGAGACTTCACGTGGGCAAAGTATCTGTCACTACACATATCATACATATCATAGAGGTATGTAATACCATATTGTGCAAAATCCTTATAGAAGATAGATCATCAAATGACAATGATGAATATAAAATAAGTATAAGATGAGTATAAAATCCCAAAATACCATATTGTGGGAAATCCTGATATTAGAGAATAGATAATCAAATGACAATGATGGCAAGGACAAAAGACATAACAGAAACTTAGCGAACCTTAGGGCATCATTTAGATTTTGCTAATACCAATACTAAATTCATACTTTTTAAATGGTACCGGTGCCTAAACAGTGTGTGTCTTTTTTATTGCAAAGCCACAGAAATTTGACAATGTAATTATTTTATGCTACTTCATCATTATGATGTTAGCTAGCTTGCTAACCGTACCTTCTGTCACTGATCGAATTGACACTGATTGAACGCTCAAAAAAAAAAAACTCCCTCACCAGCCCCCAGCCCAGGTTTCCTGCCATAGTGACTCGAAAAACTAGAGCCAAAGATTAATCTTGTTTGAATGGACACCTTACTCATGGGCACACCAGCGCGGTTTGAATGAAATCTGTACATTCAAACTGCGCTGGTGTGCCCATGAGTAAGGTAGTTAATCAGAACTTCTTCAGAATAAACATCCAGCTCAATAAACAGATCACATGCTAAATATTAGCAATGTAGGTGGCCCAGCAGACTAGTCCTGCCAAGTGCATAAATACTTCCGGTTTGGGCACAAGCAGACTCACGTTGCGGTAGACAAACACCCTGAGCTTCAGCCCATCCATGGTCTCCAGCACCTGGCCATGGTACAGGCTCTTGGAGGACAGCTGCCCCTTCACAATGTGGTGAGACAGCAGTGTCTTCATTTCTTCAGTGATTGCTGTACCGACCTCTGCAGAGAACAGTTATGCCTCTGTTAATATAGTGGCAGGCTTTCAAAAAATAAAGCCAGTAGTTTATCGTGGAAACATTATTTACCTAATTGACTATATTTCCTACTGAACATTGACCAAGGAAAATAAAAGTTTGGTTTCTTTGGAAAGGCATGATAGAGATTTTATTTGACAGGCCATTCAGTAAACCATACTTCCATATGTCCAAACAAATGCTTTACCTGGGTTCTATTTTCTCATATACTGTTCATATACTAAGTAAGAAGTAAGATATAGTAAGAATCAAAAGATAGCAACTGAGCATAGATAGGCAACTTGATGCACTCACCATTGAAAGCATCATTCTGAGGTGCAAGCATTGTCACTGATTCAGAGCCAGTCAGGTGGGATTCCAGGCCACCCTCAATGAACATCATGGTTGCCGTTGAAACAGTGGATCCCTGAGCCAGCTCCAACAGGGTCTTGGCTTTAAGGTAAATAGATCAAGAATTCATGTTTTCCTCACTAAATGCTCCATTACTGCTAAGAAACAACACTTCAAATAAGAACTTCATGGGTTAGAATAGCAGGTGATGTAATACTGTTGAACATTAAGGCAAATGCTAATTGCTCTAGGAAATAACAAAATGTATAAATGAACAATATGTCAAGTGCAAGCAATGCTAGCTGTCCTCGACGAAGCTGTCTGCTAAGATAAATAAGATAGTAATACTATGTGCTGCCAACAATGTTTATTCCCACGTGTTTCTCAAATTTTGGAATTGTGTTTTGCGGGGTGTCCTGCGGAATGGCGCACCTGAGTCAGGGATAAGGAGCTCATTGATGTAGTGGACTACGCCATTTGTTCCCAGTTGGTCCTTCGTGGTGATGATGGCCTTGCCATTGAGGGTCATCTCGTTGCCATCACAGCCAACCTCCAGCACAGTGCCCTGCAGTGTCTCCAGTGGTGTCCCGGCCACAACTGACTCTGAGCACTGCATGTTCTTCAGGATGTGGTAGTTCAGAAGGTCTGGTGATTTAGAAGGTGATCACCAGAGGGCAATCTCTGTTTATACCGCTCAGCTGGTACTGCTTTCCCACACTCACAAATACATAACTCTTTAGCACATACCTTGCAGTTACTACAAAATGCTACCAGCCTCTTATGTGGACATGCAAAACAACTTGCCAGTCCCTTACACAAACATGCATTATCCATCTCAGGGTTTTAACTCATGGAGGTCAGCCTGTTTTAAAGCTGTTTTTGGGTCCACTCTACCTTTCAACGCCACGGGGTCTCCCAGAATTCTGTTCAGTGTCTCGGGGGGGATCTTCTCAAAGGCCTCATTTGTTGGTGCAAATACTGTATAGTGGCCGTCGCTTTCCAGCAAGGTAGTCAGACCAGCAGCAGCAACAGCAGTCTGAGACAGAAACACACCATTACAAACACACCTTTAGACGACTCTCAGCTTCTTAGCAAAGTGAGCAAATGAGGCATCTTACAGAGGTATTGCTTCCTGTGCCCATAAGGCTATGATCTCCCATCATTCATTTCAACTGTACTGTATGGGACATTGTATAGGGAGATGTATGAAGTGTGATGAGATTTCTCCACTCACTCGCAGTGTCTCCAGGTCATCGTCGGTGTCGAGGAACGTGTGGATGTTGTTGGTGATGGCAGTGATGACACGGTCAACTACGTGCACAATCCCGTTGGTGGCATGTTGGTCCGTCTTCACCAGACGGGCGCAATTCACAGTGATGATCTTCAAAAGGAAACAGCAGAAAGGAAACCAATTTAGATTTAATCTACTGAAAACTGCAGTAGTGTGCGCTTCCAAGAGCCCTGTTCAACAAAACAATCTATGACTTCAAATTCTTAATATATTCTTGGATGTGATCAAGAGAGACAGCGTAACACAGAAATTGGAGGCTTAAGACAGCTATATGCACACATGTTTCGGGTTTCTTGTAAAATGCACACCGTCAAGCGCAGGGTCCCTTTCCTTACGAAAGGAAATTAAAAGCTCAGTGGTTACGGACAAAAGGAAACTGTGGAGGTTTTACTTTGGCTGAGCTGAGCTGTGGTAGATTAATCTTACACAGAAATGTAAAACCGACAATGGGCATCACTTACCCCATTGGGATAGTGGTGAATATGAACATCAAAGTCCTGGTACATGGAGGGGTAGGCCGTGCCGTGCTTGAGGTCATCAGAGGTCAGACGTTTGTTGACCATGTGGTAGTGGAGGGCATTGAGCAGCTCAATGTTGACATTGCTCACCAGGGCATCCAGTATTTCCTAAAGAGCGGGAAACGGCAGCAACTTCATCAAAACTTTCACCTTGAACGTAGTTGTATCTAGCACCTAGTCCCCCAGATCACCATCAGTCTGTTTTGAAAGGTGTCCTGTGTAATGCATGTTATTTTGTCACTGCCTGCAACACTTTCAGTCGTCTGGCTGTGGGAACTCACAGTTGGCAGGGCAGCCCAAGCGTCATTGCTAGGAGCGAAGAAGGTAAAGCTGCCCGGTCCCTCAATCTCTGCCTGCAGTTCAGCCCTCTGAGAGTACATCTTGGTGGTGGTGGCTCCAACCACACCCAGGGTGTTGTAGATGTTGACCAATGGCAGAGCTGTGAGAGAAAGACAGCAGCAAAACCCATTATGGGAGAGCGCCAAGGAAAACTGTGTTGCTCTCAGAGGGAAACTTCTAGACATTTGTTTCATCAAAGTTTATACAATGAATTTTTTATGGCTATATTTATGGGCTGGAAATGCCATTTCATAGCCAGCTCTGAATGTTGCGGCCCACAGTCATGATTTTGTGTGTTTCTAAGAGATTAGAGCAATCCATTTTACGCAAGCATAAAACCAAGTATAATGTCAGTGAAAAAAGTTTAGGATACAACACCATTCGGGACAACTGTAGGCATGGAGCAGAATGCCACAGCTTTAAACAAGATGCAACCATCTCTGAAGCCTTTTAGGATAAAATCACTGATGTGATTCTGTTTGGCTGACTAAATTAATTCTCACCTAAAACTATCTCTAATTGACAAGGCCTTGGATTGCTTTCTGAGTGTTTAGTGTGATAGAAAAGTAGCCTTATTGTACACTTTACTTATAGCAGTTCCCTGCCTTGACAGGAACTGGGAATATCTGCATTATGACGTATGTTACAATTCATGAGATGGTTGCTGTAGCAACTAGCATCAACCCCACTGGCCTGGCACTGAGTGACGCGCTTTTACCTGCAGGACAGCCCTTCTCCCCAGGAACCTTCTCATAGCCGGGGCAACACTCATAGGTGATCACCCTGTAAAATACAATAACACAGCTGTTTACTGTTTGATCTTGATCCTGTGGCTCCAACGGTGTCCTGTGGCTTAGAAAAATGTAACTTAATGTAACAAAAAAATGTGCATGAACCTTTACACATAGGTGGAAAATCTGTGTTCAGAAAGTAAAAGTTCAAAAAGAACGAATTAAGTAAATCAGCTGGCTGAGTAGGGCAGAAGAAACACACAGCAGGACTTTCAGTTTCTGAGCCCTGGAATTTCATTTCACACTTTCACACTGCCTCCAGCCTCTGTAGCATCGTGTGGGGAAAACAATGCTGGTGGATGCTCAATTCCTACATAAATGGCCTTGCATGATAACCACCACATAACCCGACTATGGTGCTCATTCTTGTAAATATCTCCACCATAAATCTGCACCAGGTTCCAGCATTTTGCAGGGGGCTGTAAAAACCTATTTCCTCTGAGGCCCAAAGGAATCCAGAGGCACAGAGCTGGCAATGTGGAGACCCCAGAGAGGACATTGCAGGGCCAAAATGGACTACAATTCAAACACTGGATCCTGCCAATAAAAACACAAGAAAAATTCTTCAGAGCGACCGACCAGACTAAGGTGTGCTCACTCAGCTACCAAATGAAACTTAAGTTTTCCAGCGGGAAACTTATTTCAGTCACCAGAAAGTACACATTATATTCCCACAAGCATCTCAACCATGTTGATCCACCTTTATCATCACCACCGTAAGCTTTACCAATGTCAGTAGTTGCAAAGGTTCAGTACTGCATGCAGCCAATGACCCTTGGAAGGTGAGACATGCTCTGGGAAATGTAGAGGGCAAAGTTCCACACACAAATTATGGCAGCTTCACTCTTACTTGAAGTTGAGAGATGACTATAAATTGTGACATTGTCAAATTGAACATGAACAAGCAGTGGCTTCCTTGAGAGATTTATTACCATGAAAACATTTTCAGTCCTCTTGTTATAACAGTTTTGAGTGAATTCAACTGGGCACATCTCTCAGGCACTCTATAAATTACACCAAGCTACTGGAGATTTGTTTATAAAGTAAATGTGACCTAGAGTCTGTAGTCATTGGACCAGAAGCAATCATAATAACATCTGATGCTCCTATCTGTGATAAAAGGGCTCGAAAGAGTTACATAACCATTTGCTTTATTTTTCACTTGTTCAAAAATATGATACAATTACTGTAAATATACTTGTTTTGCTGTGCAATATAAACATTCACTGAAATTCAGGAAAGGTGAACTTTCATATACAGCAAAAAAAAACAATAATTGAAAGAATAGTTTTCCAATAAGAGCTGTGAGGGAAAAAAAAAAAAAGTCATTAAACAAGCAGGCATGCAGCAAAAAAAGAAGCACCAAAGAGTCCCAGGCCAGTTTTATAACATTCAACCACTCTGACACCAGGGCAGACTGGGTCTTTTTCTCCCAGGCTAAAATGATTAAACTTTCAAAAGCTGACACAGAGCAGATTAAATGTGGCATAACATTGAGATGAATAAGGAATTGACCCTTGTAAAAAAAAACCAGTTTTCACTTTCATTACCGTTTTTGCACTCTGGCACATAATGTATTCATTATTCATTGAATCACAGAAAATCCAGTAAGTCTATTTTCTTGTCTGTGTCTCGGAAGCCCCAGTTCCCAAAAGGCTTTTTTTAAACCAGGGGTTAAAAAAAAACAAAAAAAACTCTATCTCTCGAAGCAAGCCATTTCTCCATTTTCTTTTTTTTTGGCTGTAGTACTCTAGCTTGAAATTAGACAATGTACGATTGGGAACTCTTTACCTCTTATTTTTCCCAGGTGGGTTAGTTAATGTTGAAAGTGGACCTGCTTTATATTTCCAATTGCAAACCATCCTTTCTTGTTAATAGGAAACTTTGCACACAAATGCTCGTATACTGTACATATCCTCCCCTTTCAAGCCTTGCAGTAATCAAATTACCACAAGATGACTTTGGCGCTCAATCAAAGGGATCAGTCAAAGTCATAGCAACAGTTGACAAACCCAAAGGCATATTGTCACTAAGGGGGAGGCACTGCATTAGTAAACTATAGTTTCAGTGTTTTTGAAGTATATCTTGTGATTTTTGAACTACATGGAGTTTGCTGCATTACATCAGGGCTGCAGGAACAAAAGCCTGGCATTCCTTTCGCTTTTGAATTCCGCCTGCTTCAGTCTGACTGCAGGCTAATCACCCATGAAGAGAGGGATACAGATAGCATAAGGATGGCAGGACTGCACTTGTCTCATTGAACAAGAGTGAGTCTGGGTGATCGACATACCTGCTTCAGACTGTGCTTTGCACAAAGCATTCTTCTCTGTTATTTTCCCTGCCCTCTTACTGGTGCCCCTAGTGGCATGTGGCTGCTGTCTTCACTCTTGTCGTGTTTAGTTATCTTCTTTCTTTGATTGTATGACTAGAGGCACCTATTGAAAAGGAGCCCTGTGCTGGCTTACTCTGGGTTCCATGCTGCCTGTGTTTCTGTTTTTCTTTTGTGAATTTAACCATTTATTTTTGTTCAAACTTTTGGTTTTTCATGCTTTATGTTAATATTTCACGTTCCCTAATGCAGTGACTGTGCAGCTCAAGAGGAGGCATTGTTCAGTGAAAATGAGTAGTGGTTGGCATGATATGTGCAAAAGAGTAATCATGCTTGTCTTCATTCTCCTGAATTGGAAAATGATGTGACAAGAATAGGATGTGCCTGCAATCAGACCTGGGTCAAATACATAATTGCCTTGGATTCAAATACTTTTGTGAGCTTGACTGATCTTGCCTGTTGTAACTGCGCCAACCAAAAGGACCAGAACATGGAATTTGCACTTTTTGAGAGTATTTCATGGGCTTCCTAATACACCAGACAAGCTCAATAATTAGTACAGAAAAGTATTCCAACCCAAAACAATGATGTATTTGACCCAGGTCTGCTTACAATTGGGCATTCAGATTATTTTTCATGACATGTTATCTTGTAAATATAACTGTGCAGTACATTTCCACAAGCCTTAACCATGCAGGAGATTATGCGATTTAAATACATTTAATTAATATATTGCTCAGTAGTCAATATATACTGTATTTGCTTTTGCCATCTTGTATTGGGTTCATTGTTCAGTCAGGTGAATAAAAGTCAACAGGAAAAAATGGTGAGTTAATACTGAGCAAAATGTCCACATTAAAGACAAATGTCTTTCCACATTATTCCTGCTGGTTTAGTCTGTCCAGCACACTGAATTGACCTTCGTGTGACCTAAGTAAATCTAGTCCAATTTGTCTATTTGTTTTAAGAGTTTACAGCATAGCCTTTGCTTGTTTAAAAATTCCATTCTGGATGGAAGACCTGAAAAAGAGACAGCTATATATAAAGGGGGAGACGGTCGCACACTGTGTGCTTAGGAGTGGCCCGGATCTCACCTGGAGATCACCTGATCCTATACAATAGTGCACTAAGGTACAGCTATGCCAAAAACACAGCTGTACATTGCATTGCATTGAGAGATTAAAAAAACACTCTGAAATCAGATGTGTCACATCATTGGGGATTAAGTCAGGCGAAGATCACAAACTATTGCAGATACCCACAAATAAGACTGAGACAATTATCTTGAATCTCATAAAAATAAAGCTTGAAGAGGAAATTGTAATTGTAGGACACTGCCTCATTCTTTGAATCCCATTACAAAACCAGATATCTACCCATAACACAATATTTAATACCCTGACATATTCTGTGCTGCATATTGTTCAAATAATTTGATAATATATTGAGTTCATATTATTGCTGATATTTATACATATTATAAACGACTGAGCTTAAAGATTAATTGAGGAAAAAGGAAAAAAGGAACAACAAAGGCATAGGATTTCCTCGGACTTCAGCCAGCGTACCCCTGTGCAGCTTTAAGTAATCAGCGGGTATTAGCCTCAGAGCGAAGCAAACAGTAACTCAAAACAGAGAGTTTTTGACTTTCAGAGATGGGGTAACCCTGCAGAACACAGAGACACTCCACATGAGACCAAGCTGATTACTAAAACAGATGGTAACTCAACACCTATTTGTCCTCTGCCAGCATAAACAGAGATAGTAGCCATGGATATCTGACAAAATAAACAGTTTGTCCTGCATAATTCAAGCACTGTGTATGTTGAGCCTTCCAAGTGGCATGGTAATCTGTCGATCAGAGGCATGGCCAAAGCAATTATTATGATGAGGGTCATTATGGGTTCATTTAAGAATTTATCTGCATAATGCATTCACATTTCCCCCTTTATTCATCATGTACAGATTGTGTGCTTTGGTAGAAATTCACTTCAATGAAAAAATATCAAATTACTTTGGATGCTGGGGCAAGGAAGCAGGGGATGTGCAAATGCTGCCAGACCCACTCATTTAAGGGAGGAAATCAAGTTTTAAAACAGTTTGAAACATGTAATTCATCTATAAATTAACTGTCTCCATACAATTCTTCCCAAATAAGTTAAAATAACATTGCACTCCAAAATTCCCCACCACCAGCACCGTGGAATACTTTATTTAAGTAAATATCTGCAAGCTGATGCATTGTAAGTTGATCTGCAACTGATTTCAAGAACATTAATGCTGCCATCTGGAAACAATGACATAATGCCTCTCATTCTTACCCATTGCATCAGAAGCAATTTACTGTTGGACTGAAGAGACATTGTGGAGCCCACAGTTCAGTCCCTAAGCATCTTGTGGTCCGCATCATTCAAAGCAACAGAAACCATGAACAATGTGGAAATACGCAGTCACAGATATGGGCTTCAATTGTCTGCACTTTACAGCTTTGTTACATTTTTTGTTCGAAATCAGATGAGCAGACTGACTCTGTCCCACCCAGGTGAAGGGACTGTGGTGTTGGTATTAGGTTGGTAACCGGGTGCCATCACTGGATGCTGTCAGTGGGAAAAGCAGCTGATGCTCGTGGTTAAACAGGGGAATGGGACTGGATTTAGTTTGGTCCTGTGCCTTCCAGGAAACATGATGAAAAAGGGGGGATGGGAGTCAAACAGACCAGGACTTCATAACACTCCCCAGCCCATTTTAGCAACCAAAACAAACAGCACAGCAAAAGACTAAATCAACCAGAGAATGCATTTCCCATAAAAATGAAAGAAAAAAGATAGGAACTGCATTTTTAAATGTGGCGCACAGCAGTAGACCAGAGACAAACTCAGCTATTTTAAAAGAAGCCTTCCTTTGCATATTTTGGGATTTCAATTTAGGACACCCCACTGTGCTGAAGTATGTGGCACCATGGAGGAAAAGGACAGCCCTTGCAGCTAATTACCATCAAAGCCCACCCAGCAGCCGAGGGGAGGTCGGTGGAGGTTCAGGCTCCGGTGTGCACAGCCCCCGTCTCCCCTTAAGTGACCCCCCCAATGGGCAGGCCACACAGAGATTGGGATTGTTAGCTCCTTTTTCAGAAGGCCGGCCAGTCAGACGTCTCCGTGCTCTTATAGTCCCAGTGGATGTCAGCACACCATATCAAATTTGTGCTGGTGAAGTTTTAATTCATTGTTCTTACAAAGCCTGGTCCTCCGGTGCATCCTTTTTGGTTATTATTAGACAAAGTCACTGACACATGTTGAGCCTCAGAGATTTTGAAAGCCTTAACATAAACTGCCATCAGGGCTCATGGTTAAGGCAGCTGTAACATTCCATTTGGAAGAGACTCCTCAGACCATATGAATGATCTGTTTGTGTTTGGGGTTATTACCCTGCCGAAAACTCCCTCACTAAAACGGTCATTTCCTGCAAGAAACCAGCAAGCCACTGCAACTTTCAGCTCCTCTCTATTACTGTCAAAATAATCACTATGAAAGCAGTACAGTCATGCATTTTGTTTCAAGCACAGCACAAACGTGTCTATAAAAGGCACTTCTGAAACATAGCTTGGTTTATATGTCTGTTCTTACAATTTTCACATGTATTTAAAAGCCATAATACAATATTCCCGATTGCACAAGAAATTGTTGAGTGGGAGAACTATTTTTCTTGCACAGAAAAAAACTACAAAGTGGCGCATAGGGAAAACAGATTCTCTCCAGTAAGAAAACTGCTTTTTCAATCAGATTTCAGACCGATATCAGACAGGTTAAAGCAATTTTTATGGATGTTCAATGTTATGGTAAATGAGTAATCTTTGCAGGATATTCAAAGGTATTGGGACAGTGACACAATTTTTGGTTCTGTACTCCAGCACATTGTACTTGAAATAAAACAATTCATATGATGTTAAGATGCAGACTGTCAGCTTTAATCCTGCAGCTGCAGTCACATTCTCAATAAAATCAAGTAAGCCTGTGCCAGTGGCAGCCATACATGCCCCAGGCCAAAACTACCTCCACCATGTTTGACAGATGAGGAGGGTGCTTTGGATCATGAATAGTTCCTTTCTTTCCATCTTTCTACACTTTCCATGACTTTGATATAGGTTAATACTTGTCACATCATGCCAATATCCGAGAGTGTTCTTGATCTGTTCAACAGTTGAAAATGGGTTTATCTTCACAATTGAAAGTATTCTTCAGTCATCCACTACAGTGGTCGTCTGTGGTCTCCCAGGTCCTTTTCTATAGGCAAGCTCACCATTACATTCTTGCTAGCAAACAATGTATTAACAGTATACTATTTTTACCATTGCTGTCCCGTGTTTACAATCAAAGAAGTCACCCCCTCCATCTTCAATCCCACCCACTCACCCTGAGTACCTGACTTTCCATCTACATAGCTAGCTGGATATCTAGAGGTATCGTTACTTACAGGTCTAACAGAAAACACACAACTTTTTATCCCCTTTGTGATCTTCAGCTCTCGCAATTGAGGAAAAGCACTTCAAAGGTTGGCAGGTTTTTGAACAAGCCCTGTTGGTTTGTTGTTTTGCTTCGCTGTATTTATGCTTCTTCACCTCCGCCATTGCAGTAGCTAGCTACAAAAGCTCTGCTGAAACCAGAACCTTTAATTTAGTTCATCTCAGTCTAAAGTAACTATATCCAGTCATTCCATCACTTCCTGTTTCACTAGAGTATGAAAAATGAGGCAACAAGCATGCAAAATCCCTTTGGCAACCATCAGCATGGGAAAAGCCATTCTGTAATCTCAGTCTCCACCCTTAAATCCCATAAAAAACCTGTGGTCTGAACTGAAGAGGTGATTCTGTTTCTGAAAAGTTCTGCAAACCAGGAGAGCCAATATTTGTGGAATCAGATTTTTTAGGAAATAACTTATTCATTTGAAAAAAAAAAAGTGACATGGGTTGATTTAACTGAATCATTATAAAGTGCACTCCTTGTTGTAAACACGTTTTTTTCAATGGTGCCAATACTTCTGGAGCCCACTGTATGTGGTCCTCATGTGGAGAGTCAACAGCAATAAACTTCAAATGCAAATTCCAGGCCTATTGTAGACTCAACTCAAGACCTTTTGTTAGCTTTCTCGTGATTAAACTAAAGATGTAAAGACACAGCTGGCCAAGAAACAGTTGAGCAGCCAAATGTCCCATTACTTTTGCTCCCCTAAAAAGGGAGGACCCTGTCTAGAAGGAGTTGTAATTCCAAAACAGATCACCCAATATGGATGGAAATTCTCTCAAATTAAAGCTGACAGTGATTGTTTTATTTCAACAATCCAGTATTGCTTTTGGGCCAAATTATTAGAGTTTCTGTCTACATGTTATCTCTTGTCTTTTATCTGGACCCTGAGTCTGAAATAAAGTTTGAATGAATTAATGAATACACATTACAAACTCAAACTTTGTTTGAACAGCTACCCCTCAGCCTCATGTCTCAAGGGGTCTTGATGACAAATGTTATCCTGAAAATAATGGGAGTGATTTAACTACCATACTAAGTGGGATTATCTCTGAATTGACTGGTTCAAGGACAAGCTCAGAGTCTATTTTTGTAACTCTGCCGAGAACCGTCCTCACATGCCCAGAAGTGGCTGATGATGCCGAAAACAATCTCCAAATAAGAACATACAAAGAATATCATACAGATATAAAATCAGATTTAAGTTATTTTATCCTTCTCCCTTTTGAACAGTCTATAGCCCAACATGCTGGTTTGAATATTATAACTACAATAATTATGCATACATCAGGTCAAGTAAATTACTTCCATAAATTATGTTGATGGGAGAATTACTCGAAAACTGAAAATACAGGCAGAAAAATGCTATTAATCCTGTATATTGTTGCACTGTTTGCAGTGCCTTTGCCCTTTCATGCCTGCAGCACAGATTCTGCTGGAGGGGTGGCTTAAGTGAACAGAAGCTCCTTTGGATACCAGGTGATTGATGCCTTTTTGCAGTTTCATACGAGAGCAGCTTTGAGGGTGCATGTCAAAGCCCTGCTCAGGCAAAGATTTGAGGACAAACCCAAAATCCTTTAAATCTGCCAGAGTTTTAATCAACAACAGTATTAATCTAAGGTGATTCAGTGCCAGACACCAATCAATCAGAGGAGTTGTGCTTACAATACAGTCATACAGTACATCTCATTCACATCAATTTCTTTATAAATTCCCCACACACCGCAATTATATTCAGTGCCAAGAAAGCTCGGATTCATTTCAACAGAATTAATTCATGTCATCTGTACCTGATTACTGAAAATAATGCATTTACCATATACAGTTTAATAGATGGTGAATACATGGCTGCTCTGCATGTCTATTCCCATAGCAAATACTCCTGTCTCCTGTGAGATTTCTCAGAACAATGATCTGAGTTCCATTTGCTCTGACTGATTCTTTCATGTCTGTGGAATGCTAGGCCCACTGACTTTAACTATAATACTGTGGTTCCCTGCGGAGACCTTAAAACCAGTGTCAATCAAACTAGTGCTACCATCCTGCTTGCCAATGCATTCATGTTTAGCCTGCCTTCCCTGAAATCCTTTGCTCTAGATTAATGTTTAATCAGACTGGGTGGATCAATTAAGCTGCGCTTCACAATTAAAGGCACATGAATTCAATTACAGTCCTTTCTCTCCTTGTGCTGAAAAAGTAGAACTTCGAAAATTGCAAATACAAATTCAAATTACAAATTCATTAATGCTGATGTTATACTTTGAAGCACTGCAAATGTTGAAAATGAATTTGAATACTAAATACATGAATAAAATGAAAAAAATCATAGTCATAAAAAATATGACTGTTTGAAAGCCGCCAAATGAGGGAAATGTCTAACCAAACATTTTCAAATGGTTTGAGATTGTTAACAACATTTCAATTTTCCTATGCCAGGTTAGGAAAAAAATCCCAAGGATTTTGCAAGACCTCAACATGGCATTTACTCAAAATCACTGATGTAATGAAATCCTACTGAATTTCTGCCTGAATATTCCACAGTACACCACTGTTCACATGAGGCATTAACACAGAAGGGTAGAGTCAGTTGGTGGGACTGCACTTTGTGGCTTCTCTGAAATTATACTGTACACAGGACAATTACTGTATGAAGTGGTTATGACTGAAATGACAGATGTACAGAAAGATACAGCTAAGATTACTACAGTTCAATAGTAGTGAGAAGGTACCCATTTCCACCTTACTAGGCAGATATGTCAAAATCAGCTTATCTTGTCGACAAACATGATGTTAGATGAAAATATGTTTTCCATGACTGTAAACGAATGTCTTTAAAATATATGTACTTGAGATGTGATCAACAGACCATTCATTAGTATTAGTAAAACTCACCATTCCATGCAATGTCATCCATATCTTTGAATATGGTTATGTAAAAAATAATATGATATTACATAATAACAATAACAATGATTTCCAGAAGTTTTATATGAGGTGGTACAAATGCTGTTCAAAGCTCCCAGGTCTAACTCAGCTTTTTATGGCTAAATGTTAGCTGGATTTTCTACTTCATGTGATGAAAATCTGAACAGTAAGCATATTTTAGAACATCAAATCCCATGATAGAAAAAATCACTTTCAAAATGACATAATGGGCATTCTGATTCTAATGTAATGGCACCCACTTAAAACACCAAAGCCAGTCATGAATGAGCAATGGGCAAGTGACTACCTAATGAATTCAGGTCTTGGGCCACAGCATTTGTTTAGAAATGTGCAACAAAATGTAGAACCTGCTTAAAGAGAAGGGATTTTATGGTTCATCACAGGGCTTGTAAACCAGACTAGCGAACAGCTGCACAGGGCTTTGTGTTTTGACATGTTTTAAACACCAAAGTGTCCACCAGCAGACCAATAAGTACAGTTGTTCAAACAGTGGTAACATGGGGAAGGATCAGTGCTTTCAACCCTGCACTGCTGTGTGCACACCCCATTGGGGCACTATAACCAATGAACTGAAGCATTGTGAATCTGATCAATGGACAGGGTTCTGGAGAGGGATTTGGGACACAGGCAAATAATCACAAAATGTCTCTCTAAATTGTACAGCCAAACACTAGGTGTCCAAAAACTTTGGCCAACTACAAAGGCAATTTTCTAAACATTGAGATACAACAAAATGGAAAACTGAGTATTCATCTATATGGGGAAAGTTGTTCATCCCAGAGCATTATGCTAAAGGACAAAGATGTAACGGCATTTGTGAAGAGAGTCAATAATGTTAAAATATGAGCTGAACTAACCATTAACATGTCATCACACTTATTTATTAATGCATTCTGGGTATTGCATCATATGCTGGACTGCCATTAAGATGCTTAAATAACCAGATATCCTTGTAGTATATCCTATACTTCAATTTGGCCTCACACCAGTTAGAATACCCCAGAGCATTTGGGTTTAATGGTTTTTCCTTTTCCTGGAAAGGGAAATGCTTTGCGGGGTTTCCTGTGTGTATGCAATTGGCCACAGGTGGTAAAAAACGCTGTTAACATCCTTGTATCAAGAGGCCAAGCATTTCACTCACTAAAACTTTCACAAGGTGACTTTCTCATCACTTGTTAAGTCTACCATCTTGTCTACTCAAGACAGAGGCATAAAAATGTCTGTGCTGTGCAACAAAAGACTCTCAGTTCATGTCCAGCCATCAGAAGCAATGCATGTTCAATTAATCACCATAGGTCCTGCTATGCTGGGAAATTGTGGGAAATTTGTTTTAATTGGAGGAATAACATGATAAATCAGATCCTTGGAACTAGGAAAGGCAACTGAATAACTGTTTCTTTCTGCTAACCACCATCGTCCTGAAACTATTCAACATTTCAGCAACTGAATGAGACTGTTCCAATAGCAGTCAGCTGTTTCAGGCAAACATAATTATGTAGCCTGTTCAGATTCTATACCTCAAGCCTTTATTGGCAAAAGCTCATATACAGTTGGCTGTAAACCTACTACTCTAGCAGCCTAGAGATGAAAGAAGATATTGAAACTTCCAGCACAGTATTACACAGCTCTCTTGAACTCTTTAAAAAACAAAAACACTTTTCAATGAATATCTTGGAGAGGCTGCAAAGCATTCTCAGTCTAAATGTCATGAAACAATAAATGATTTATTGAAAAGTGATAAACCACAGAAACATCTCCGTGGATTTAGAAAGCCTTTAATTTACAGTCTAAATGAAAGGTTCAAGTTTCTTTGTATAAACTTACCATGAAAGTATAACATAATACATGATAACACTGCTGTCATTAGAAACCAATATGGCAAAAGACTCATGTTGCACAAATAGCATGCTAATGTCTGTTGTCAGAAGAATAATCTGGAGGTTTCCTTATAATTTGGCATGCTGCATTATCTAAGTAGCCTATATTACAGTTATGCCCACAGGGTATCCTGAGTTCGTAATACAGCGATACTCCATTATTTTGAGAGGTGTTATCCTAAGTATATTCTGAAACTGTTTACAGAAGCAAAGAAAAATACAGAAATCTTTTTTTTTTTTTTTTAAATGAAAAAAAAAACGAACTCACGTTGATTTGCCGCAGATTTTGCGATGATACCATTGCTTGCAATTGGTGAAGTACTTCTTATCAGTGCCTGGGATTGTCTGCATCGCGCATACATTGGGGCTAAGGGTAAGAGACAAAAAACTGTTTTTTTTTGTGGCAGTGTAAAAAAGCTATTTATTTAAGTTACTCGACTGAATCTCAGTTGCGCCCACTAAACTGGTGATAATATAGCTGGCTGATTTCATTAGCATTATAGGCTTGAGCGCTTGTCTAGATTTTGTTAATCATTGCTTTCCAAATATATAACCACACATAGAGCGCCTTGGTTAATAAATGTATATTAACAATACCCATTAAATATGTTTTCCTTATAACAGTCACTGCACAATAAATTAGCCTTACGAAACTGTTAGCATACAGGAAATTCTTTTTCGCGCAAAAAACTGTTCCTCAAACATTATAGTTTGTTCAACTAAATATCGAGAGCTTCATACCCATGTTGCCTTCCCCTAATTCTGCTATGCTGAAGAACTGCTTTATAGGGTGTTTTCGCGACACAGAGCGTCGCAATTACAGCCAGAGCCAAAGTCAGCAAAGTAAAATGCTTCATTTTGTTCCGTTTCCAGGTAAACTACCGCCTAAGATCCAGAAAGGCTCCTAGGAGTTGAGGGTTCGGCGACGCTTGGTGCTTTAATATATATGGGCAGTTCTTTTAGGTTTGG
This sequence comes from Conger conger, assembly GCF_963514075.1. NCBI lineage: Eukaryota > Metazoa > Chordata > Actinopteri > Anguilliformes > Congridae > Conger > Conger conger. The sequence continues at coordinate 26,542,694 of NC_083762.1, forward strand.
GAGGGGCTTGAGAGGAAGAGCAATTTGAGATATTAGCGCGTTACACGAACTCCACCACAGTTCATAATTTAGCTCTCAACTCATTTCGAAAGATTCATATTTAATATTTTTACTCGCCGGTACTAGGTGGAAATGTTACAGCAGCAGAACAAAATGCAACTGAAAATTTAGGTGAACAATGTCTGCTTTGTTCACGATTATATTAAACCGAGTTTAGATACTAAAATAGTGAAAGTTGCAGATTATTATTGTTACTATTATTTGTATTAAATTGTAGTATAGAAGCAGCTGTCGCAGTAGCAGTTGCATAGCTGGATCAGATTATTTGTATGGTCAGCTGATCAAGATGGAGTCTATAATTATCCTTATTATCCTTATTATTAATATATTTTTGTAGTTTCAGTAATAACATAATGATGGTAATAATATGTTTAATCACAGGGATGATCAGCAATGCATTACGTTGTTCTGAGCTCATTGAGGAAAGTGTGGCAGTTAGGGGTTTGGGACTCCTTTGGAATGCAATTTCATAGGTGGTCCTTCCTGTTGTGTTGCAGCTTCAGGAATGTCATCCCTCAGTTTTTTTCTTTTCATGTTTAATTTTAAAATAAAAAAGTTGTGACCGTGTGCCAATGGTCAGAACCACAGGAGTGGTCTCCCCTACTTACAATCATTTTTGGACAGGGTTTTATATTCCAATACTTAGCATTTACACCAATCCTTCGGCTGCTAAATTGCACAGCTGGCCTACTGAGAATTCTAGTATGCTGTTAGGCTGAAATAAGTCATCAAGGGTTTATCTGGTCATGTTGACTGATTGAAAGTCACTAACTTTTGGTACAACAAGGCGTGTATATGAGAAGGGTGTAATTTGTGACAAAGCTTGATGAATTTTGTTCTCAAAGCACTTGGTATGATGAATGCTTGATTCAGTGCTGATGTGACATACTGATACGATTCTAAAATCAAGGTATTGTCAGTCATTGTGTAATTTCTGAATAATATAACGTAAAGGGAAAGGAGAGAAAATCTAGATTTTTTTCAGTTGTAATCCAAGTGCCTGTGAACCATGGGTTCTCTGTCAAATGCCTCCATTTTCCAATATATGTCTGTGATGGAGATTCTAATCATTCCTGGAGGGTTCTTGGCAAAGGGACTCATGCATAATTTTACTTCAGGCTTGTGCAGGGCAAGGAATTCTCTTAAGCGTTTCCAACAGGAGTGTCAGAAAGGTCCAGAGGAAAGATATTGCATCATGAGTTAAAGCAAGAATATAAGTATCAAATTGTTTTCCCCCGTGAGTAAATTCATTACAATGGAAAAAAGTGGGGAGCAAAGTGTATTTTATTCAGTGGTCACATTGTGTTGTCTTTCTACGGCCTGTGCTTCTACAAACTAGAATCAATATGCTCATGAAATGTATTGATTCGTATGTTACTTTTGATAAAAGCATGTGCTAAAAAGTGTATAAATATATACTATATGAGTATATATTTATATGTACATTACAGGCATTTGGCAGACGCTCTTATCCAGAGTGACATAAAGTTGATTAGACTAAGCAGGAGACAATCTTCCCCTGGGTTAAGGGCCTTGCTCAAGGGCCCAACAGCTGTGCAGATCTTATTGTGGCTACACCGGGGATCAAACCACCTTAACCATTAATCATAATAATAATAAAAAGGAACAAAACTATGCGTGCAAATGTAAGTGGTCAGGCATACAATGGCATGGTTTGATCCCACTTTATTTTGTTGTGAAAAATAAGATACCTGACCACACACATATGGGAATAATGCCTATGCTTCACTTATGGACCAGCAACCACCAAGCAGCAGGTAGTGCCGTGCCACTTCTTTATACATTTGCATTCAAGTACATGTGTATAGCAATCTGTCTCAACTACGGCAAGTATCAAATAAAAATAATTAACGCACTGGGTAATAGCAATATTTCCAAAAAAGTACAAGGCTGCTCCTTATGTGAGACACCACTGTTTACAACAATAATGCTGGACCAGGTGCATAATATAAATGTATGAATCAGGTGTAGTTAACCTGTGTTTCTCTTAATTGTAGTGTGACCTAAAACCCCGCCCATGGTGTTTTGTTTGCATTCAATTCTCCAATACATATTACTGTATGTGAAAAGATATATAAAATCAGAAAAAAATAAATCCATTAAAACTTTACACCATTTGTGTGCTAATTATTATTATTTTTTTAAATTTAACAATTAACTAGTATGTGTTTGTGCAACACATTATTTTCATGAATACATAGCAAATAGTAAGTTTTGTTGTCGCTTGTAAAACTTTTGATTGGATTGTAAATACATTTTTAACATTTACTCAACACTGTGAAAACAACACTGTTTGTTAAGAGATACATTCCACAACAATCAAATACACATTGTGAGCTGAAACAAAAATAGCTTAAATTACAAAATGTGAAATACAAAACTACAATACGCTGTATATTTGTACATTATTTCCAAGGAAATAACTCCAGTCCCACAAAATGTGTGAAATGTTAGAAAAGCTCACTTCGCTGGATAGCCAGCTGCTTGCCGACTTATTAACAGAGTTACCATATACCCCCAAGCAGCTGACCTTTTTTACTTGCGAGCAGGTTATCTTATTCATTAGCTTCCTTACGTGAAAGATTAGTTGAATACCCTTAAGCGACATTTAGCTAGCTAAGTCCAGAAAATACTTGTAAAAGCATTGGCCTAATTTAAGCAGGTTTCAATTGGAATTGAGTTTCCATTTTACAGAATCACTAACTTAGTGCTCAGGATTTAATAGCAGTTTAATATTAGAACAGATTTCATGCGGCATTATGCATTTAGGGATTCAGTTGTGTTGTCTGTACTACTACATAGCAGCTGTATTAAAAAATATATAAAAATATACAATTAAAAATCATTCCAAAAACAATGTTGGCTGTGCACATAGACAAGTGTTGTCAAGTCAAACTCTCAAGAGGGGCAGGGTTTGGAGTATACAGTTAACAAAAAATAGCAGTAAAAAATCAGTAACCTGATGAGCCACTGTTAGTAGTAGTGATATTTCTGCATGGCAAATAATTTACTCGCAGATGTAGTAGTGTAATAGAAAAACAACAGACCCAACTGTCATGACATGCACGCTGCTTGTTCTGAGTATTGACTTATTCATTGAAAGGGGCGTGTTCAAAATAATAGCATTGCGGAGTTTAATTAGAGAATTCATTTATTCTGTGAAAAAACAGGTGTCATTAATTGTCCTTTATTAAGGAAGAAGAGAAGCAAATGTTTCACACATTGTCATAAAATATATTTCCTTCTGATTTGCTAAGTAAAATGGGCCGTTCCAAACATTAAAAAGTTGACTGGAGAGGGGAAAACGTATAAAGAAGTGCAGCAAATTATAGGATGCTCAGCTAAAATGATCTCGAATGCTTTAAAATAGCAACAAAAACCCGAAACAGGCAGAAAAAAACTAGCAACTACTGTTAAAACGGATCAAGGAATAGTCAGAATGGCAAAGATTCAGCCATTCATCAGCTCCAGAAAGATCAAAGATGATCTACAATTACCTGTAAGTGCTGTTACAGTCAGAAGATTTGATCGAAGCTAAGTTATCAGCAAGAAGCCCCCATAAAGCACCATTGTTTAAATAAATGACATGTGCAGAATCAGTTAAAATTTGGAACACATCGATTGGCCCAAAGAGAAATCTTCATCTTAAGTTTGCGCTTGAAGATGGGAAGAGATTCTACAGTTCTGACCTCAACGGGGAGTTCATTCCACCACCGTGGAGCCAGAACAGACAGTAGTCGTGAGCGTGAGGTGGAAGTTCGGAGAGGGGGAGGTCTGTGGAGGCTGAACGAAGAGGTCTGGCAGGGGTGTAGGGTCTGATGATTTTTTGTAGGTAAGCTGGGGAAGACCCCTTAACTGCTTGGAAGGCAAGCACCAATGTTTTGAATTTGATGCGAGCCATACGGCAAGAAAGGAGGTCGTCAACAGTACATCAGATGACCCCTGAGTACTGAATTTAAGCCACAGTACACTGTGAAGACAGTGAACCATGGTGGCGCAAAAATCATGGTATGGGGATGTTTTTCATATTACAGTGTTGGGTTCGTATACCAGGGATCATGGATCAGTTTGAATACATAAAGGCCCGGACACACCAAACCGACGGTCGGCCACGGAGCGCCGACAAAGATCGCCTCGTGTCGATACACGTCGTTAATGTTAGCTGTGCCGAACACACCGCAACGATGGTCCGCCGACGGCCGACGCACCTGCGTGAGAGATAATAACTCTCCACACCAGGAGAGTTGGAAACCGGAAGACCGGGGAATGCGTTTGCACTGCGTTGGACCTAGAAGCAGCCATGTCTCGCTCACAACAAACAGTTTGCAGCAATGTCCTTGTTCTCTCGCTATTTAGTAATACTAATCGAAAATTATGTCTGGTAGTGATAGTAACTTGTCTGTGTCCTCTTGACTTCCTCGTTTGCTTGCTTTCGTCGCTTCCGTTTCTCTTCTCGTGCACTGATTCGCTAGCTGGACAGCCAATCAGAGAGCTCTCTCTCATCAACGGCTCCGGGGGCTCCGACGCCGATTCAACATGTTGAATCGGCGTCGGAGCCCTCCAAAACGGCCAACCGTCGGATTGGTGTGTCCGGGCCTTAATAATACTTGAAGAGATTATCTTGCCGTATGCCGAAGAGGAAATGCCCCTGAAATGGGTGTTTCAACAAGACAACAGCCCCAAACACACGAGTAAGCAAGCAACATCTTGGTTCCAGACAAAAAGGATTGAGGTAATGGAGTGGCCAGCTCAATCCCCCGACCTCAACCCCATTGGGGTAACATTTACATTTATTCAATATGTTTATCCAGTAAGTGTTTGAGTTTGAAGAGAAAAATGTCAACAGTGCCATTTTTTGAACCGATTAATATTCCTTTTCCTGTAAAAGAATAACATAGACTTGATACAATTTGTTAATGCTCTGATTTGGAATTAAATGTGTAATGTTTCCACTACATTTGAAATATTGAACTAAAAGCTATTAACCTATGAACACAACGGTAATACAGTTTTTCAATAAATATTTAAGAACAGGAACAGACTTCCAAAAAAATTAAACATGACACATTTTTTCAAATTTTAAAGCAAGATTAATTATTTTTTATTTTTACAGTTTCAAAATAATAAAAAAAGACAGTGGCCCTGCATGTGCAGAAGTCTGGGTACCCTGTCAGTTAGTACTTTGTAACTATACTATAACAGCCTGCTTTCTGTAGCTAGCTAAGAGTCTTTCAATTCTTGTTTTTGGACATTTTTCCCTATTCCCCCTGGTAGAACATCTCTAGCTCAGAAATATTCCTCAGCCTCCTTGCATGTACTGCATGTTTGAGATCTCTCCACAGATTTTCGATAATATTCAAGTCTGGGGACCATGGTGACCATTCCAAAACTTTCATCTGTCTTTTCAATGTCTGGACTGACCTTTGAACATAGAATCTCTTGATATTTGGTGGAATCCAATAGAATCCATTCTTCCTTCCATTCGCACAATATTTCCTGTGCCCCCAGTTGCCACACAACCCCAGAGCATAATGGATCCACCATGATTAACAGTTGGCAAGGTGTTCTTCTCTACAAAGGCTTCACCCTTTTACCTTCTTTGGTGGTGGTAAAAAATGTCAATTTTTGTCAGTTTTTTCCAAAAGGCTTCAGGCTTCTCAGTGTTTCTTTTGCATACTTCAGATGCTTAATTTTGTGTTGAGGTCATTCTTTCTGGCGTCTGCCATGTAGGTCTTTGTTGTTTGTCATGTGAACAGCTTGACCTGTTTCTACTAATCTTTTTTGCAGCTCTTTTGCAGAGTATTTCTCACAAGGTCTCGGGCCATTCTACCTGAAATCTTTCTTGATCTTCCAGGTCTTGATTTCAGTTCCATTTATCTTCCATTTTCATATAATGTATATGACAGTGGAAATAGGTAGTTTGAAACATTGAGAGAGTTTTTGTAGCCTTCTCCTTCTTGGTGGAAATGAACCATCTTCATTCTGACATGTTTAGAGGAACCCATAGTTATTAACACCAGACAGAATAGCCACTGCAGTTGGATATTTAGAAGGCATGGAGTTACTTCAGAAAATGAAGTTCAGCCCTGGAATTATACTCACCTGACTCATTGAAGCCCAAACGAGTAAATCACCTGAGGATGGATGGATTCAAAAACGTTTGTTAAGTGGTTAAATTCAGTTTTAAACTTTTGGAATATTCAGGAAACTTTGCTTCGCCAAACACGCACCAAGTTTCTGCAATGAGGTTAGTGGAATGCAAATATACTCTAAGCCAAAGTAATCAGTGACAATTCCAAACTAACAAAAATTTTACTTGATGAAGTAAAATACATATACATATTTTGTGGTGGCATAAATGGTTTGATCCAGCACGTCTCATTTACATCATCCCCATAGGCAGCCAGTGTTGACCCTACAGTGATTCCCACTGTCCCAAATGCCATGACAATCTTTTGGCATGACAAGACGTGGAGCTTGGACTTTGAGGTTTGTTTGCATTGCAAAATGAAGCCAAGGTAGTGGGGTCACTGCTTTCACATTATGCTGATGCCACTATTTCTACATTGTCCAGGCAGCCGTCTACTCCCAATATTTAAGAGTAGAGTGTCCAAAGCAGGGGTTTCCAGCTCTGTTCCTGGTTTTGCACTCCAAGATCTCCTGGAACAGAGTTGCCCTTTTACTTAAGTAATCTCGCCAATTTAAAGAAAATTCATAGGTGAGGAGAGTAGTGAGGCCAAGGAATTGTGGTCTGGTTACCCAAAGGGGAACCATCCTTATTTTCACCCAAGAATTAAACAAATAAATAAATAAATAAATAAATAAATAAATAGCAGAACCTTACCATTTCAGAGAGAGAGACATAAGCCAAAAGACATTGAGGACACAAGACAAGAATTGAGAATACATAAATCTGTTTTACGATATCTGGATAAGAACTGAAAATACTTAAATGTGTATTTCACAATATCTGCAACGGCACTCTGAAACGGTCCTGATTTCCATTATCTTACCCCACTGTTATAGCTACAGGAAAGAGGTATGAATCTCTGACAAAGAGGAAATTTCACCCATACAGGAAAGATATTTTTATGTCACCAGCTGAGATCTGAATCACTTTAACAGATTCAGTTCCTCTTTTCTCTGATCAGTTCCTTGGAGAAAGGGAATAGACATAGTATGTAGGATTCCAAGAAATGTTTAAATGATATCAATTAATGTGTGTATTAATTTTGAAACTGTCAAGTTATACTTCATAAGCACTTTCTGATGCAAATAATATTCCATGTGCTATGGTAATCATAAAGCCAGATAAAGGATCACATATGTGATCTATGTGATGGTTGTGTTTCATTGGCAGAATTGAGACTGGGCTTGGTGCAGTGCAGGTGAAAGAAAAGGTACATTTGAAATGTTCTTTATGGCAAATAACATTTTTAATAGTATCATTTATTTCATTTGAAAGCCATTATTATTCCATTTGGACTTCCTGGAATGCAGGATAATAAAAAACATGCAATTCATGATGTGTCCCATTTACCTAGTAATATCAAAAAGTAATATCAATAATAACTGCAATAGCTATCTAAAATGTGCCTAAGTATTTCGAGGGGGGAAATTTCTCATTTTTTGTAAACTCATTACATACTGTCAAAATTGATAAGAAATGGGTTTTATTTTATCACACTGCAGTTATTTTTAATAAACAATTATGACTTGTATGCACCACTGGGTACTGGTGAGTACGACTATCAATTCTCCATATAATGTATACATACATTTTGGTGGTTAAATCATTTTTTGCTTAGTTGGTGCCATAAATAATTAAACTTTGTGCTGAAACATAGTATTACTGAGACCCACTTTCTTTTTCTAACAGAAATAATACATTTAATCACGTAATGGGCAGGCTCACAGTAGGATCATGTTTTTCATTGCACAGCAAGACCTCTGGTTTCAGCCCCTTATGGATATTGTTTAAAGAAATGGAACAAGGAACATTCCTCAATATTTAAGGCAGACATGCTGTGGTTTCTTGCATGTCATACAGTGTAGCATTAACTGTCTTCAAAATGAACAGGAGGTATTTTACCTTGATGCATCTAGCAAATCCACAGCTGTAAACTGATACTTCCCTGGTTTCTTGCAAATCTCTCTGCTGCACTCTGCAGTGTCATCAGATCTGAAACAAATGTTAATTCAGTGTGCTGTGACATATTAGGCACCAGAGTAGATCTTGCCAAACTGGTTGGACAAAATATGGTTGCAGTCCAGGAACCTCATCAACTCAGTAACCCAGAAAAGTACAATCTTTGCATTTGCACACCTCTTAATCCCACCAGGTTTGGAGGGGGACCAAAAACCCACTACAACATTTAGTCAGTCACTGTACGTCCCATTCCAAGATCATTGATTTGTTGTGTTATTTTGGTGTGGGACCCCAAGTTTACTGTGTGATTACTGGCTCCGGTGTGGTGGAAACAGTGTGGTAGTTTCTGGGATACAACATGCCTGTGGTAGGCATATGCAACAGCATATCATAGGTTTTATTACGTCATATTGAGGGGATAGATGTTATTGAGAAAAGTAGTGCCATCAGTGCTGCCAGTAACCACATCTGACAAACCCAGACCATGTTGCAGGGCAGTAATTATCTGATAATTTTTCACTGGATCACTGGGGAAACAATAAAAAAATAGCAGGGATCCAGGATGGTCTATGATTATCCTACTGTAGGAATCATATGTGCTACTTCAGCATTTGCACTGCACAGAGTATGACTGCCATCACTCGCCATCGCCTCTGTATGACATTTGGGCACCCCTGGTTTAAATGTCTGTTACAATGAATCTGTACATGATCGAACGCAAACCCCAACTCTGAATGGTACAGAGTCAAACATGAGAAATTTCTGCAAATTGTAAAGCAAGATGTGTCATCTTTTTACTTTTTATTGTCATTTTTTGCTGTTTATGACTTATAAAGAAAAGGAAAAGGGCCGCCTACAAATGTTTGGGAATCCTTTTGGATTATTCTTTATTACTTTTTTAAAAGATCATTACTAAGGCCCAGACCTAGGTGATTTACTCGTTATGGCTTCAGTGAGTCAGGTGAGTATAATTCCAGTGCTGATCTCCATGTTCTATAAAGTATCCAACTGCAGTGGCTTTTCTGTCGTGTTGTACAGTTGAAGTCAAGGCACGGTCTGGAAGACCTAGAAAGAGTTCAGATAGAATGGCCCGAGACCTGGTGAGAAATGCTCAGAAGAAGAAGAACCCACTCATCACAGCAAAAGAGCTGCAAAAAAGAGTAGCAGACACAGGTCTAGCTCTTCACATGACAACAATACAAGTATGCAAAAGAAAACATTGAGAAGCCTGAAGCCAAAATAATGAGCTTTGGACTGACAAAACCAAATGTGAACTTTTTGGGCATCATCAAAGTATGTTATGGTATGGTATGTTTGTAGAGAAAAGCACCTTGCCAACTGTTAAGCATGGAGGTGGATCCATTATGCTTTGGGGTTGTGTGGCAGCTGGGGGCACAGGAAATGTGGAAGGAAGAATGGATTTCACCAAATATCAAGAAATTCTAGAGGCTAATATTCAAAGGTCAGTTCAGACATTGAAGTTGAAAAGAGGTTGGGTATTCCAGCAAGACAATGGTTCTGGAATGGCCACCACAGGTTCTGGAATGGCCACTGCAGTCCCCATATTATTGAAAATCTGTGTAGAGATCTTGAACATTCTGTACATGCATGGAGGCAGAAGAATATTTCTGGCAGGAAGAAAGTGGAAAAGTATTAACTGACAGGGTTCCCAAATGTTTGCACAAGGCCTTTTTCTTTTTTTTATTATTTTAAAATAAAAAGAAATAAAATTTGAAGAAATGTGTCATGTTTAACATTGTACCATTTAGAGTCAGGTTCGCTTCTGTTCACTTAGATATTCATTGTAGAAGGCTTTTGGACCGGGGGTGCCCAAAGTTTTGCACATCACTTTATTAGGTGCCCCCCCTACCCCCATTGCAAAGTTCCCACACAAGAGATTGTTGGTAATTGGGCTGGAAGTCATAAAAACATATTTAGAACATTACCGCGTGTGTGTAACTTTCCTCTCACACAAACAATATGGCCAAAATTTTGTAATGTCACATGCCAAACCATACATTTCCGAATTACAGGTATATTTGATCATTTACCTGGTCAGAAAATGTATGTTTGTGAGTCTCAGTTATTTTTTAACTAGCTGGTCCTTTGAGGGGAAACTTCAATTGAAGAGCAAAGCCCATCTGGAAACATCACAGCGTCCTGTTCCTGTGGGAATCCCATAGGCCATATTTTTCCAACATATTTCCTCTCAGATACACAGAATTCTTGCTAAAAGCTCTATTCATACAGGCTGTTTGATACATAATAGCTGTATTACAAGCTTAAAAGCTGTGTTACATTATATCTAGTCTTATCCAATAAATGCATGCATTTTTAATCCTTCATTTTTATAAAAATAAATTATTTTTTCCAGGCCAAAACAATTTGATATAGTATGCCTTTAATTTTAGTCTTACTTAACTCACTGGAATTAGTTTTAGGCCAATACATCAGTGATTTTGTTCAGTATTAAAATGGAAATAACCACAAGGAAATAATATATTTGTCATGTTTTTTTTCATCATCATGAAAAAGACAACACTAAAACTTACAAACAACAAAACACAACTGAATCTCTGCATTTCATTTGAATGTTAAATAAGGATAACAGCTGGTACCGCAGGCTTGTGAAGATAATTTCACAGCCACTGGTTGTCAAAAGGTGAAAAAGGCAAGTGACAATATTAAAGCAGAAATGTATCTCATATAACCATGACTTCTGGCATTGTGCTTTCATTTTTTCAGTTTATTATTTAAAAATAAGACTAAGGTCATTTCATTCTTTTCATAGCTACAGTTGCAAACTAAAACACTGTTTTGTGAAATTTTACAGCAGGTAAATTGCTTTGTAACATGCTTTTTAAAATGAAAATTATTTTAAACCTTAAGAAGATGGTTTCAATCTAATGGGCAGATGGCTATCCAGCTGATCTTTGGATGACAAAAGCCACACATTCCAATCCAGATGTCCTGTTGTGTGCTGTCTTTCGGTGTAATTATTTCATTAATAATTCCGAGATCACAATAGAGTCGACAACCAAAGCCTGAAAAATCACTTATGTAATCTATGGGCAACTTCAGAGTGCAGACGAGACTGATAGCTTATTCTAATAGTGCCTAGGTTGTATTTCTAAGTTGTTATTCAAGTCAGGGATGATATATAGCATGGTTACTTAGTGGTTTGTTTCTTCGATTACCCTTTATTCCTGTGTCCAACAGGAGCCAACAATGTGTGGCTATACGTTAATTTTGCCCTGTACTGTTTCCTGACATGTCCTTCCTCCACATCTACTATCCAATATCTTTTCTGTTGCATTTTCTTTGATTCCTGCATGCAAAAATGGTAAATGCAATATAACATTTAATTGCCTTTTCATATATACACACACCATAGTAATCATTTTAATGAATCATCAAGCAGTAAGCATGGTTGCTCTGTGTGGTAACTAACCAAATCGATAAGAAAATATGTGATAAGGCAGACGGCAAACTGAAGGAGTTCATGGCTTACTGCTTGAATGATGGAACTTTTCAGATACATTCAAAGACAGCTAGTAGGATTTTAGTCTTGAAGGATTTGGAATCCTGTTGTACATTGCTTTGTTGCCCTATAGTGAAGACATTTAAATTCTACAAGAATTTGACCTATGCAGTTGCACAAAAGTTATATAGTGTGTCTTGAGTTTCAATGCTTTTTTTTCAATCTGCTATACCATGCTGTTTCACGGAATTATTTTACTGGTACACAACCTTTACCCACACCTCATCACCAACTCTGAATCCTCAACACCCTCATTTTCCGTCCATTTCATGAAACAGGAGGACTCGGCTTATTAGATTTTAGAGCACCTACTACACAGTCGCCTGGCCACGTTGGGGGTTTCCCGTATCAAACCACAAGGGCTGAGAAACAGTGTACCTTAAGGAGAAATAATTATGTGTGTTTTTCCAATCTCCTTGGGGGTACCACTGGTCTCCTTAATGTCTGGCATGACTTCCTGCTTACATGTGGAGGCTAGCTTGAAACAAAAAACAACACAAGTAACCATGGTTACAGCAGTGCCCTACAGACAAAATAAAAGGGGCCATCCTACTCACATTGCTGACTGTTCAGCAATGTGCTGCAAGAGCTGAAGATTAAAAAGCCTCTACACCTTGAACATATTGACAAAATATTACTTCTTTCTTTAGCACATCCATTTTTACTATTTCTTCAGATCTAGATTAACAGCACACATATTATATAAGTGGATTTTTGTAACCAGCTATTTAGTCTGAGAGGAATAAAATATGGGCTTTTTCATCTGTAGCTATCTTAAAAAGAAACAGAATCTAACATCAATGCTTCATACTATATGAATGCTAAACCATTATAATATGCCCAGCCTGCACATAGCCTTGTGAGGAAACTTTCATGTGATTTTTTTCATAAGGGAATATTAGCACACTAGCTTATGTGCACACACAGAGGGAGAAACAGAGGTGAAAGAAAAGATGAGTGTGAACACCTTCACCCTCCCAGGCAGACATTTACTCATCACTCTAATATGTCTGTCACACGCTCACCGTCTCCAGCTCCTGTTCAGACACTGTGGAAGTGTTATGCTTTTCATGGAAATAAAATAAATAAAAGTTGACTCTCACATATTTAAACATTATTTTAATCTGCAAGAATATTAATTTTAAATCTGACACAGATGTATCATAAGAAACAGCAGTATTATGACTACTATGCATGTGCAGAGGGTGTCAAAGTGTGTGGAAAGTGTGTGTGTGCATGTATGTGTGTGTGCATGTATGTGTGTGCTACTGCCCTCTGAAGGGCAGTAGCATTCTTTCTCAGTGTGTGAACCGGCAGGGGCTGTCTTTGAAATCCATGGAGCTTTTCATCTGTATTGGATATATGGGACTCAATATGTGAACTTAGCAGGAGAAATAACAAACGCCTGAGCAATGATGAAGTGTGGGGTAGGTTTTTTTTCAACAAACGCCTCAATCCAAGAGATTAATGTTACTATGGCCATGACTTAAGTTGAGCAGAATCCCTTGAAAACTCCTGCGCCTTTTCCATTAACCACAAGTCTTATTTGCAGTGCTGGGAGCGGCATTAAAACAATTGAGTCAGTGTTTTAAAGACACCGGTAACTTCTTGCCCTCCTCTCCTTTAGAACTCTTACAAAAGGCCTGAGGGGCAACTGCCGTGAGTGGAGCCACAACCAGTGGCCATGACTCAGCCCCCAGGTCCCTCTGCGGTTCCCCTATTGCATTCTTTCCTGCTCTGTCTCGGCCTTCTTCACCGTCATTGTTTATACCTCTGGAGGAAAGCTGTTTCCCATCCCCAGGAGATCTGCGCTGCGCTGCCAAAGTCGCTCCTGTCAAGCTTTTAAGATTTTAAGAGTCTGGACGCCTTACATATTCATTCCAAACACATGGTCCCTATCATCTGATACATACGCCAGGTCCCTTTTGTATTTAGCCATTTAAAACACTGTCAGTTACATGTGAATGAAAAATACATCACAAGCAATGACAAATAACATTGCTCAAAATATTTGGCTTGTTACAGGTAATTTGGCCTGTCGCATGTCAAAGGTCATTGGGCCTCAAATACTAAATCAGGGTGAAGGGATAAAAGACTTAAGGGAATTAAGATGGGGCTGTTAACAATGGGCAGAGAGAGACTGTGTTTCATGAACACTGGATTATTTCCGGCTGGGCAGAAGTTCTGGACACACCCTGAGGTGAACTTTTCTTTTGGGCCGCAGTCTGTCTGTCCCCTTGGTGTTTTTTTCTCTTTGTCTCCCAGGCTGACAGAGTGGACCTGTATCGATAAGTGAGGCTTTGTGTTCATGTCGGGATCAGGTTACTCTGGCAGATGTCAAGAGGTGAGGAGGGTCAACTGCTCGGGTGAAATGCACTGGGGGAGCATTATCCCAAGCCGGCCGATTTACTGCATGTGCACCAACTGTGTGGCAAGGTTCAAGCAACTTCGCAGTGTGTAAATATACGCATCCACAGTGTGCTGTTAAAATGTCAGCACCCTGGCCTCTATTTATAACAGCATTATTTGACATAATACCCATAACTCGTTTACAGCCATGGAAAAAGGGTCCTTCTCCTGATGTTTCCCACGGCATCTCAGACTTTTACCTTACCACTAAAGAGGGGGGTAACTCCTCATATAAAATTCCCATTAAAGGTTTGGGATCATGAGACTTAGCAATGGTTTATCTATCACAGCAATGGTTCCCCCTTCATGTCTCTTAAATGTCCAATTCAAAGCACAATGCTCTTATGACCTTATGAACCTAACATGGCCTGCGGGATCCCAGTCAAATGAAAAACAGTGACCCGAGAGTAACAACTGGACCAGGCACGCGTTAGTGATGTCACCGGACAGCTATTCAAGGCCACAAAGAGCAACTTTATCCAAACAGAGAAAAGAAAGGAATGGTGTTTCCGCGTCCGGGGGTTGCAAGGGGACGAACGGAGGACAAGGGTAGAGGGGAAGATGTCGGTGTGAAAATAGCTGGGACTTGTGAGCTCAGCACACAGCTGCTCTGCTTGCTAAGAAAATTTCAGAGATACATTCTTTGAATTTTGAATTCACACATTTTTAATCAAGGGGAGATAATGTTACAATGCACAAGTTATCCAGTAATGGAGACCAAATGCTTATTTGTTTCATATTCAATTATTAGGAGCATATTTTATTTCTAATGGTACCTTTTTACGTCAGCAATTATGCATGTAATCCATGTCATGGCTTGAAAAGATATAAATATCTGGACTGAGGGGCAGTAAAATGGAATGCCTTAAACATGCTCACTGACACAAGCATATCTCTCAGAGCTCCTCAATTCTGGTAAGGCAGAAATGCAAATGGCAGAATGGTGAATAAATATTTAATGTTCTCTACTCAAGGCTGATCGAATCCGGACCATACCAGTGCCAACTGTAGCCGGTAGTCTGACGCGCAATTCGTGATTGCCTCGTCCTGCGCATGGAGGGGTTTCACATAGGGCTTCGCTTCATCGCTATCAAGTGACCTCTGCTGGTCAATGAGGCACACGTCATGGACTGCACGCTCATGAAAGGTTTTCCTCCAATTACGCTCTGTGCATGCTTAGCTGTAGTTTGAGAAAAGAAGCAGCAGGTGACATCACGAGTTTCAGAGGAGAACCATTGATGTCTACACTCTCCTAAATTGGCAGACGCGTTCGCGCATGTACGCGGCTGCGGTTGCATACAATTGGCCATTCCAAATTGGGGTAATATTTGGATATGCTCAGCACGTTTGGTGCCAATTTTGTAAAATAAAATACATTTTTCTACTCCGCTGTTGAAAATGAAATGTTTGTTAAATTCCTTATTTCCCCCTGAAACACCCTCGATACCTTTATTTTTTTTATTTACAAAATTGTCACTAAAATTAATCTTTCCAAATTAATTCAGGACAATCAAAAATCTAATATAAAGCAAACGGCAGCACGGATGGTGCAGTGGGTAGCACTGCCGCCTCACAGCAAGCAGGTCCTGGGTTCGAATCCTGGTCGGCTAGGGCCTCTCTGTGTGGAGTTTGCATGTTCTCCCCGTGTTTGCGTGCGTTTCCTCCGGGTACTCTGGTTTCCTCCCACAGTCCAAAGACATGCAGGTTAGGCAGTTTGGAAAGTCTAAATTGCCCATAGGTATGAGTGTGTGAGTGAATGATGTGTGTGCCCTGCAATGAACTGGCGATCTGTCCAGGGTGTATTCCTGCCTTCCACCCAATGTATGCTGGGATAGGCTCCAGCCCCCCTGCGACCCTGTTCAGGATAAGCGGGTTAGGATAATGAATAAATTGATGAATGAATGAATGAATTTATATATATATATATATATATATATATATATATATATATATATATATATATATATATATATATATATATATATATATATATACACCCAGGACTGTTAAATACTGTATTTCTATTGACAGGCTTCTTAAACGATGTAAAAATGCAGAAGCAGGTCCGGACCCAATGGTTCAAACTGAACATACTCCTGCACTTCTGTAGATCAATGGGAGCCATCTACTGGTATGCTCTAGTATTATTCAGTATTTTGGTGTTTTCAGTGTATGCTTGTTGCACCACAGGAGTAGCGCTCAACCCTGGTCCAACCTTGCTTGCTGGTTTTTGTTCCAAATCCCAGAATTTTAACAAAGCTGTTAATTTTCTTCATTAGGTGCTTTTCATGTATAGAGGGATCATTTACCATCTTAAGCCACATTATGTCAGAAAGCTGTCCTTGAAAAATAACAGTCTGACATTCATGTTGTGC